>NW_026695243.1:8072500-9272500 GCF_021218885.2 Marmota monax | reverse complement strand
ATTTCACAGTTGAATCCATGGATGCAGAACCTGCAGATACTGAGAGCAGATAGTATATTAAAGGCATAAAATAAACAACTTCAATGACATCCCTTAAAATGCACCTGCAGAACAGATGTAGCCCCTTTGCTGGACTAAAGAAATGAAAGATATTTTACCTAATTACATTTGAAGACAAATAGTTTGCACCATAGTATACTCAAATCCATTTAACTCAAATAGCTTTAGAGCATACAACTATATAGGGCAACACCTGCTGTTCAGTGCCTAGCACACAGAGAGTATTCAACAACCACTAAAATCCACTGCAGCCAATATTTTTGAGTGCCTAATAGGGGCTAAACACTGTTCTTGACATTGGAGATATGGTTAACACTTTTTTTTTTAATTTCTCTTTATTTTGGTAGGGTTTGGTCTTATAAAAGTATTACTTGATTGTTGCAAAAAGTAAAATAATACATCACAGGAATTTCTGAAGTGAGGTATTCTTCTGATTTCATGTATAAGTTTCAAGGAAATTAGAAATTTTATTCTGGTGAGCTGCAGAGCAAATAAGAGCCAGAGATATAGTGATTACAGGTCAATCTGATTCAAAACCTGTGTTCACTCTACCACATTGCATTATTATTTTTTCTTCCAAAAGGAATAACAGAAGAGACTTGCTCATAGATTTTCCTCAGCATTGCAGCCAATTCAACAGTAAGCTGACACATTTTTATTTCCCTAGTTATATTAATTTGCTTTGCTGAAAAGTCCCTCCTTTTATGAAAAAGAACTTCAAAATGCAGTATGAAGGCTTGGGTTGTGGCTCAGTGGTAGAGTGCTTGCCTAATACATGTGAGGCACTGGGTTCAATTCTCAGCACTACATTAAAAATAAATAAATAAATAAATAAATAAATGTATTGGGTCCACCTACAACTAAATTTTTTTAAATGCAGTATGATAAAATGTTTCTTGGAATTAATAAAATATTGTAAAATTTTATGAATATGTTTGTTCTCAGTCAAATCTCTCCCCCATTGTATAGACCTGACCAATGGGCACTGGACAATGATTTTCAAAAGTCTGATGGTTTCAATTTGGATTTCAAACATTTCTTTTATTATTACTTTAGCATATGAAGTATGTCACATGAAATGCAATGAGCATGCTTCAGACACACAACTTTAAAAGGTGTTTGAAATACCAAGGATTTTTTAAAGGATGGTTTAATTAGTAATGTCAATGATAACAATCAATTCTGTTTGGAAAACCTAAGTATTTTACATTTGTAAATTCTTGTTCTTTTGCCTGGAGATCTCTCCTACCTATGGCTAATTTTATTGAATGATATTCTTCTCAATATGCTTTTAGAGAATATTTTTTTCAGTTGTAGATGGACACAATACCTTTATTTTGTTTATTTATTTTTATGTGGTGCTGAGGGTTGAACTCACTGCCTTACACCTGCCTTACACATGCTAAACAAGATAACAAGTAAAACACAATCATAAGTAAGCAGAGCCAGTGTTCTTGGAAATGAAAGAGCATTCTACCACTGAGCCACAACCCCAGCCCTCAACTTGCTTTTTTAAAAATATTTTTTTAGTTGTACTATCTTTATTTACTTTTATGTGGTGCTGAGGATCGAACCCATGGCCTCACACATGCAAGGCAAGTGCTTTACCACTGAGCTACAGCCCTAGACCCTCAACATGCTTTTTGATGTAAGTAAAAGCAAGCACAACTTTTCTTTCCTCTCCTTTGGGGGAAAAAAAAAAAAGTTAAGCAATACAAAGATTTTTTAAAAAAGCTAAATCAGCTCCTGCCACATTCTACACTCTCCAGCTAACCCCGAGGAATCATTTTATTATTTTTTTAACATTTTTAATTGACAAATAATAATTTTATATATTTATTGTGTAGAACATATTTTAGAATATATATAGGTAGTAGAACATATTTTAGAACATATTTTAGAATATATATAGGTAGTAGAATGGCTAAATCAATATACCCATTATTTCACATCTCAACATTTTTATGTTGAGAACACTTAAGATCTGTATTAATTATTATTAACGATATATTGTATTCTTGCAAATTGCCCAGAGATTATAATGTTATTAACAATATGTTGTTAGTATATTGTTATATTGTGTCATTAAAAGAACAATATAGGGCTGGGGATGTGGCTCAAGCAGTAGCGCGCTCACCTGGCATGCGTGCAGCCCGGGTTCGATCCTCAGCACCACATACAAACAAAGATGTTGTGTCCACCAATAACTAAAAAATAAATATTAAAATTCTCTCTCTCTCTCTCTCTCTCTCTCTCTCACTCTCTCTTTAAAAAAAAAAGAACAATATAGCCATCATGTGGTACAATAGGTATCTTGAATTTATACTTCCTGACTGAAATTTTGTATGCTTTGACTAATATCTCCCCTGTTCTTCTCCCTGCCCCCAACCAAACCCCTAGCAACCACCTAGACCCTCAACATGCTTTTTTTGATGTAAGTAAAAGCAAGCACAACTTTTCCTACTTCTTTCTACTTCTTTCTATGTGTTCAACTTCTTTAGATTCTTCCTACTTCTTTCTATGTGTTCAACTTCTTTATAGATTACAAATGTAAGTGAGATCCTGCTGTATTTGTCTTTTTGTGCCTGGCTTATTTCAATTAGTACAATGTCCTCTGGGTTTATCCATATTATGTAATCACATTTTCTTTATTCATTCATCTGTTGATGGACACCTACTTTTCTTCCACTTCTTGGCTATGGTAATGCTGCAATGAACATGGAAATACAAGTATCTCTTTGACACTGATTTCATTTCCTTTGGCTATATACCCAGTAGTAGGATTGTTGGATCATACGGATTTTTTGAGGAGTTACCACCCTGCTTTCCATAATGACTATACTAATTTGCATTTCCACCAATGGTGTGCAAGGGTTCCCTTTTCTCCACATCCTTGCCAGCACTTTTGATATTAGCTATTCTAACAGGCATGGATGGAGTTATATCTCATGACTTTAATTTGCACTTCCCTGGTAATTATCAATTTTGCACATTTTTTCATATACCTGTT
Organism: Marmota monax; assembly: GCF_021218885.2. Lineage (NCBI taxonomy): Eukaryota > Metazoa > Chordata > Mammalia > Rodentia > Sciuridae > Marmota > Marmota monax. The sequence goes on along the minus strand of NW_026695243.1, from coordinate 9,269,430 downwards.
GGCCATTTGTATGTCTTCTTTCAAGAAGCATTTAGTCTGATTCTTTGCCCATTTTTTAACTGGGTTATTTGTTTTCTTGCTATTAAATTGTTTGAGTTTCTTATATATTTGAAGATCTTAATTCTTTATCCAATATATGGTTTCAAATATTTTCTTCCATTCCATAAGTTGTCTCTTCACTCTGTTGATTGTTTACTTTGCTGTGCTGAAGCTTTTTAGCTTCATGTAATTCCATTTGTCTATTTTTGGTTTTGCTGCCTATGTTTTTTGGATCATAGCCAAAAAAATTGTTGCTCACTCCAGTGTCCTGGAGCTTTTCCCCTATGTTTTCTCCCAGGATTTTAACAGCTTTGGGGTTTCACATTTAAGTGTTTAATCCATCTTGAGTTAATCTTTTTAATATGGTTCAAGGTAACAGTTTAATTTCATTCTTCATGTGGCTATCCAGTTTTCCCAACAACATTTATTGAAGAGACTTATCCTTTCTCTGTCGTGTGTTATTGGCATATTTGTTAAAATCAATTGAGCCAGGTGCTGTGGTGCATGCCTGTAATGCCAACCTCTCAGGAGGCTGAAGTGAGAGGATCACAAGTTCAAAGCCAGTCTCAGCAATTTAGTGAGGCCTTTGTAATTTAGCGAGACTATCTCAAAATAAAAAATAAAAAGCTGGAGATGGGGCTGGAATTGTAGCTCAGTGGTACAGCATTTGCCTATCATGTGTGAGGCACTGGGTTTGATCCTCCGCACCACATAAAAATAAAGGCATTGTGTCCATATACAACTAGAAAAAAGGGCGGGGGTGCCTGGAGATGTGCTAAATAGTTAAGCATCCCTCAGTTCAATCCCTGGTACAAAAAAAAAAAAAAAAAAAAGCAATTGTCTGTAAGTCTATGGATTTATTTCTGAACTCTCTAATCTGTTCCATTATTCTGTGGGTCTGTTTTTGTGCCAGTAGCACACAGTTTTCATTATTTTAGCTTTGTAGTATATTTTGAAGTCAGGTAGTGTGATGCCTACAACTTTGTTCATTTGCTCAAGATTGTTTTGACCATTCAGGGTCCATTTTTATTCCATATAAATTTTAGAATTATTGCTGTATTTTTGTGAAAATGTCATCGAAATTTTTATATGGATTGCATTGAATCTGTAGGTCAGTTTGGGAAGTATAGATATTTTAATAATATTGATTCTGCTAATCCATGGACATGGGGTATTTTTCCATTTATTTGTATCTTCTTCAATTTCTTTCTGAGGTGATCAATGTTAACAAAAGTGAGTTCACTTTCTTTGTATTCACACAAACATACAAATATTTATCCAAAACTATAAGTGCAGAAAATTCTTTTCACCAAAATATAATCAGATTATTTACAATACTCTAGAAATAAACTTACCTTCTTTTACTTAAGATAGAATCAACATCCCCCTGAGAATTAACATTTTTACTAATTTCTCAATATATATATTTTCACATAAATAAGATCATTTTGTACATACTGGAAGATTTTAAAGCAAACCTTTCTGGGAGGACAAGGGTATGACTCACTGCTGTAATACTCGCCTATCATGCACAAGGCCTTTGGTTTGATCCCCAGCACCGCATAAGCAAATAAATAAAGCAAACTTTTTCAGTGTTTTTTTTTCTTTTTTCCCCTCCTCCCTCTTTCCAACTTCATTATATCCACTGTTTCCTTTTCTCCTTCTTCATCATTCCCCCGTCTCTGGTTAACAACCTGGCCTTTTCTGTCTTCCTGTACTTTTCTCCATGATCAGGAACCCACAAATAAACATTATCATTCATTCATATACTGGAACTTTGGGCTGTCCGAATCATTAAATGGAATTATGTGGTACATGTATCTCTACAACACTCTGTCCTCACTCAGTGACCTGCTTCCAAGTCAGCTTCTACAACTCTAATGGAACACTAAGTAAGATTTCCAAATGATGCAAAATTCCTGTTACCAAGCTTTTGTCATTATGAGCATTGTCTTGAATATATATTCTGAATTACTATAACTTTATTTCTATGATATATAGTCTCAAGTGTAGGATTGCTTGATAAACAAGAATGAATGATTGAATTTTCATTAGATATTTCCAAGTTTCTTTCCAAAAAGTCTCCAATTATAGATATTTCCAGCAGCAATATGACAGAATCATTTTTCTATCTCCACAGTGGATGTTATTATTCCTTTTAAATTTTGAAAGTCTGGGCTGGGGGTGTAGCTCAGTGGTAGAGTGCCTGCATATCATCTACTAAGGCCCTGGGTTCAATCCTCAGGACTGTAAAAGGAATAAGAAAAAAATTTAAATCTGCTATAAAGTGATATTTCATTAATGCTTAATTTGCATTTCCCTTACTACTGATTTAAGCATTTTTTTTAATTTTTTAATATTTATTTATTTATAGTTTTGGGCAGACACAACATCTTTGTTTGTATGTGGTGCTGAGGATCGAACCCAGGCCGCACGCATGCCTGGTGAGCGCGCTACCGCTTGAGCCACATCCCCAGCCCCTGATTTAAGCATTTTTCTATGTTTCAGGACAATTTATATTGCTCATTTTTAAAAATTGGATTCATTTTCTTGTCAATTTTTAAGGAAACTTTACATGTTATAGAGATTAACCCTGTAACTGTCATTTGTGTTGCATTTTCCCCAAAATCCATCATGCAATTATTTCTTTATGTTATCTTTGGACATACATACTAATGATTTAGCTTTTCTTTTAATAAGTTATGATATTACCATGTTGATGGATCTCCCCTACCTCTGGCATGAATATTAGTTCTTTCAATGTTCTTCTAGGATACTTTGTGTTTTCATTTTTTACAAGTAGACATTTTAACATTTTATCTACCTGAAACCTATTTTTATTAGTTATGGGAGATGAGATGAATTCAAATTCTCTTCTAGTCAGTTATACAAGCACTAGTGTATAAATAAAACACAATTTTCCTACTTATTTTTTTTATGGGTTGTTCAAAACATTACAAAGCTCTTGACATATTATATTTCATACATTTGATTCAAGTGGGTTATGAACTCCCAATTTTACCCCAAATACAGATTGCAGAATCACATCGGTTATACATCCACATTTTTACACAATGCCCTATTAGAAACTGTTGTATTCTGCTACCTTTCCTATCCTCTGTTAATTTCTCCTATATATCTTCTGTCCGCATGGCTTTTCTTACGCTAATACCCTACTGGTTTGTTACAGTGGTACTACAACATGCTCTGCAGCTGAGAATGCATGCCCCCTCATCATTACTGTTTTATTACTTTCACAGGCACTTACTCTTTAATATGAAATTCAGGATTACATTATTCAGCTCCAAAACACATCCTCTGAGATCTATAATTGAAACTACATTAAATTTATAAAACTAATTTGGAAATAATTGACACATTCATTATACCTAGTCTTCAAAGAGTGTGGTTATGTCTGTAACTTTAATCGAGCTTTTATAGCTTTATTTTAATAGACATTTTACAAATTAATGTATTGTTTTATTAATATATAATAACATTATATTAATTAGGTTAATACATTTTAGTAACAGTATATATATTTGATATATAATTAAATATAGATATTTGATATGAAACATTAAATAATAGATCACCCTGTGGTTTTTGTCATATCACTTAAAAATTTTTTCAGGTAATTGGTTGACATTATAACACAACATCTTTGTTTGTATGTGGTGCTGAGGATTGAATTTATTTGTGTGAACAACATTTTCAGTACATATCTATAAAAGTAAAAAAATAGGAGTCAAACTGATGCTGAACCCTAGTAATAAGTAATATTAGTCAAGGTTTATATGAAATAGATCAACAATAAGGTAAGGTATATTATTTTGTTTTGTGTTTGTGGTGCTGGGGATTAAACTCAGGGCCTCATGCATACTAGGCAATCATCAATAAATTTTATATCTTACTGAATTTACTGATTTGATTTCTGAAATTTGTTTTTAAGCACTTCAACAGAGAATAGGGAAGGCATAACAATGGCAGAATAATATTTTTAGACAACTGTTAAAGCTAGCTGACTGGTTACTGTTCTCTATGCGGATGTGTATGTTTTGGTATTTTGAAATTGTACTAAGTATTTTAAGCTTTCATAAGGATTTTAAATAAAATATTTTTTTTAATTTCTATGTCTTTCTAAGTATATACTATTAATAGAGAGAAAAGTTGGTGATTTTGAATATTTATCTTGAATCTGTCCACTTTTCCAAAATCATCTATAATTCGAACAGTTTATTATTAGAATCTCTTTGAGTTTCTTAGGCAAATCATCACGTTATCAACAAAAATAGTTTTTGCTATTCTTTTTTAAGGTTTATGGCAATTTTCTTATTACAAGACATTTATAACAAGGTAACATAATAATGGCAAATAGGCTTCTCTGTCTTCTGATTTCAGTGAAATGATTGCAGAACAATATTAGTTATTATCTTTGGGGGTATAGCCTTTATCTTTAAGTTTCCTTATATTCTTACTTGGAATTTTTATTAGGAATAACTGTTAAATTTTACCAAATATTTCTCAAGTCTATATTGATAGGATCATTTTTTAAAATACTAATGTAATGAATTACGTATATATTAATAGTGAACCAGCCTCCACTACAAAATATACCCTATTCTAATCAGTGCATTATTCTTTTGTTAGAAAACTTAAATTTTTGTTAATATTTAATTTAGAATTCTTAAATCTACGTTCATAAGTGGAAGGTTATATTTAAAACAGTTTTTCCTACTCTCACACAGTCACACAACATGTCTGATACAAGATATATGGGGGGTTTTTTCCACCAAGTAATTCTGGACATAATTCTCCAGTGGATACCAGCTAAGTGTCCTCTAATTGTCAGTTCTGACACTATCCACAAGGAGATAGCATTAGATCCAACTGGTTGGAAGCCAGTCCCACAAGACTAACCCTCACTTCAGATGTTAATCACAAGCACAAGTTGTGGCCTGTGCTTCTAACCCACCAGCTATAAATCAGGATTCCCACAACCCCCTCCATGCATTCAGTTAATTTGATACAGCAGCTCACAGAACTTGAAGGAACATTTACTTAGGTTTATCCATTTATTATAAAAGATATTACAAAGGACACACAGGAACAGCCATGTAGAAAAGATTCAAAGAAAAGGCATGTGCGAAGGGGCAAGAAGCATCTAAGCCCTCTCTAGGCATCTCACTCCCAGGATGCTCTTCCAAACCCCATGTCTTTTTGTGTTTTATAGGGGCTTCATTACTCAGGCATAATTGATTACATCATTGACCATTGGTGAGGAACTTAACCTTCAGTTCCTCCCCACTCTCAAGAATTGCAGGGAAGGATGGAAAGTCTCAACCTTCTAATCATGCCTTGGTCTTTCTGGTGACCAGACCCATCCTGAAGCAACTTAGGGGCTCCCAGTCACCAGTCATCTAATTAGCATACAAAATACACCCTTATCACTCCTAAGAGTGCAAGAGTTTTGGATCTTTGTATCAGAAAATAAGGAAGACTAAATATTACAATACATAATCTCAAGAAAGCAGGGACTCATCTATTCACTACCCCTAGAAAAATAACTGACACCCACAGAAGGTGCTCAATGAACATAAACATTGAACGCATATGTATGTGAAATTGGTCTGTGGCCTTTTCTTTGCATCTGGCTTTATATGAAAGCTATGCTAAATTTATTAAGTGAATCAAGGATCTATCCATCTTGTTCTATGGTCTTTAATGGTTTAAATCCTTGCTGTGCAAAGGGCATGGACCAGCAGCATCATCATCATCTGGCAGTTTCTTAGAAATACTGAACATCACATTCCACCCCAGACATATTGAATCACACATAATCTATACTTTAACAAGATTCTGGGTGATGCCTATTAATGTTTGAGAGGCACTGGTTTAAATAGCATTGTACTATCTGTTCTTTAAAAGTTAATTAGAGGGTTGGGGATGTAGCTCAGTTGGAAGAGTGCTTGCTTCCCATGGGCTCTGGGTTCAATCTCTAGCACCAAAAACAAACAAAGGGAAGTAGAACTGACCTGGGAAGTCACCTGGTACCAGGTCTTTTAATGATATAGCTTTAGTAATTTTTTTAGTCTCTCTTATGGTGATGACTCTGTTCAAGTTTTCTACTTCCCTTTATGTCACTTTATTTATATATACGTTGCTATGAAATCTTTCATTTCCTCAAGATTCCCAAATATTTACCATAGAATTGTACTTAATATTCCCTTAACATCATTTTAATCTCTTATACTTCCATAGTCATCTCTCTTTCGTTGTTCAAGATATCACATAATTACACTTCCTTTTTTCTTTTACCTGGTTACTGATGGGTTCATTTACCTTACTGCCCTTTTCAAAAAATCAGCTTCCAAATTTATGTCACATTTTGATATGTAGTTTTGGGGTTCTATTTTATAAATTTTAGCTTTAATTTTGTAATTTTCCTTTTCCCATTTCTCTAGGTTAATTATATCTCTATTATATTTTTCTTTTTCTGAATTCTTAAGATGAGTTTATTTTTAGACCCTTGTTTGAATGATGAAAGCTTTTAAAATCAATCCATTTTATTTGGAGAATAGGTTTTGCTGTACCTTACAGATTCTTGTACAAAGTTATAGACTTTAGATTGCTAAATGCAATTTCAGCATTGATTTATTTAATAAACAAAAGTTATCTGGCAGCAAATTCTTCATTTCCAAGTGGTCAAGATTTTAATTATTAATCTTAGTAATTAAATTATAAGTTTTGCTTTACTACATTTTAATTAATATATAATGTTAATATGATCAAATAATTCACCTATCATATCAAACTTCTTTTTTATGTATTAAGAGTTTCACCTTTTTTTTTTAATGGTGCTGGGGATTGAAACCAGGGCCTTGCACATGCTAAACACACACTCTACCACTGAGCTACACCCTCAGAATAGAATCAACTATTTTAAATGTTCCATGAACATATGGGGGCAAAAACGTATCTTCTCTATTCAACAGATGATATAAGGATCTTTTTATTTTCCATAGGCATAACTGTTTGGGTACACACACACACACACACACACACACACACACACGAGTTTATTTATTGTACTGTTATTCTTATATGTACTTTTGTCTCCTAGAGATGTTCAAATTTGAAACATACATACTAAAATCTCTCATAATTATTTTTCTTATCTCACTAGTTAGTAAAATTTATAAAGAATTATACAACAATAAATTGAGGTATAAGAGCTATTCCTTTGTTAAGCAAATGAATCAGAAAAACATTAAAGGAATTCTATCAATAGAACTATCTACAGTGGATTAAATTACAAGATTGTTTTCTTCAGGAAAAAAAAAAAAAACTTTTTTGCTTGATGTCAAATTAAATCCCTCAAACACAAGAACTATATATCATATAATTTACTTCTTCCCAGCTCGCGTGGGTGTGTGTGTGTGTGTGTGTGTGTGTATGACACAATATTTTTATTTATTTTTTTCGATGTGGTGCTGAGGATTGAACCTGGGGCCTCATGTGTGCTAGGTGAGCACTACCGCTATGCCACAATCCCAGCTTCTTGACTCTTTTTTTTAATGTTGGCTTTTTGTGGTTGAAAATGACTGTGCAATTAAGTAAATTTTTTTTAAATTGACTTTTCTCTCAAGAAACAAAGCCATGATTAATACAGTGAAGAGAAACTAAAAAGCAATTCAGAAACACTTTTTATTAAAATACAAAGTCCTGGTAGGCTAACTACAAATGTGATTATGCACAAAGAACCTGCCTGCATTGTTCATCTTTAAAAAGCCTTTTTTTTCTCTTTGAAAACTCCTTTTTGGATTTTAAATAAAGGAGTAGGTATCATGCAAAACACAATTGCATCATGGCTACAGAGTAGCCCCAAATGGAAAGAAATTAGTCACGAAGGAGAGAAGATCCTCTGATATCCACCTATTAATCGTGTTGGTTTAGTGCTCTATGGGTTCTGTGGGGATGGAACAGGTGGAAAACCCTAAGAAAGGACCCAGAATGTGAATACTGCAATAACAACAGGTACTTAGACTTATACAAAATGTTTAATTCCACACAGGTGTAACAAAGGAGCTGGGGAATTAATCTGCACCTGATCAAATGACAGCATTGATCTTGAAGTTAACTGTTGCTCTAAACATTTATGAAGTGAATTCCTAAACTTTTCACCTATCAGATTATTTTCCTACTTTAAAATATGGTAGCTCAGTGGTAGAGCACTTGCCTGGCATGAATTAGCCCCAGATTCGAACCCTAGTATTAAAAAAAAAGTTCACCCTACCACTGTCAGCTCTTATCTTTGAAGAGGGAATGAATTTTCCTTTCCCAAAAATTCTTTTGAATTACTAGTGACTTGTTTTGTCAGGGTTGTTTGATTGGTTCCTAAGTCATAGTTCACATCGCCAAAATGAAATGTTTAAGCCTGCTGGCTCCTTATGATGGAAAAGAAACCAAAAATTAGGATGAATAAGTAGATTACACCAACTCCACAGGAAAGTTTCCTTTGAAAAACAACTCATTATTATAGTCATATTTATTTGGTAACCATCTGCCAAGTACTTTACCCTCTTCTTTTCATTAATGTTCACAGTAATCTTACACAATAGAAGGTATTACAGGTGAGAAATCCCACAATCAGAAATGTTGAACAACTTGCCCAGTGACACACCACTGCTAAGTGGTCAATCTGGAAATATAGTAGTGACTCTGAAGCTTTCAGTGTGGTGTTATGTCAGGTGTGGGTTGTTGAGAGACTAAGAAAAATCAAGATTGGTCACTAAAGAAAAAGCACAAACATTTCACCAAAAGGCTGCAGAGAACCCACTGTCAGGCTGGCCAACCTGCAGCCCTTCCTCAGGTCCCAGCCCAGGAGCATCCAAGTCTACTGCTGCAGGATGAGCCAGGAAGGGCAGGTACAACCCACAACCACACTTACCTATGCAAGTCAGCTTGTTGCTCCTGTCTAACCCTAGCAGTCTTTGTCTAGCAGTCTTTGCTATTGTCCAGATCGTACCAAGTCCATCCTGGCCACGAGCATTCTGCAGGGAGGTTTCTACACCAGTGTCCTCCACCCCCCAACCCCTCTTGCATTCCAGCTCTACCCACAGAGCAAACCCTGTACAAGGTGGTGGAGATGAACTCCAAGTCTCTTGAGGGCACCTGGTACAGGGCCTGAGGCTTAGCCTCTATCCCCAGCCATCTAAGACCCAGGACACCCTAGGGTTACCGCCTCCCAGGCCCTCTTTTCCACTGGAGCACCTTTGGACAGCCTCCAGAACCTACCATTAAGCCAAGGAGTTCGAAAGAGCCCTGGGGGCTCTCTACTAGTGATGATTCTGCTGCTGCCTCCTGTGGCTTCTCCCCACCCAGTGCAGCCTACCAGGCTCAGCTCTCAGTCTGTGCCCCAGGCCAGAGCTTCTCAGCTGGAGGAACTAAAGCTCCTGGTTGTTTTGCCATCCCTCACCTTCTTCCAGCTCTGCTATCAGGGACTGAGACACCATACACACCTGCCCGATACCTTCTTTTAGCTGGCATTTCCATTCCACTCCATCCGATCACTGTTTCCTCACCCAGGAAAGAAGAGGAAATCAAAACCCACTGGGCCAGGTTCTGTGCTAGGTACTTCATTTACTTCTTGCAGTTTTAACCCTTGATTTTATCCAAAGGAAACTAAGGTACAGAAAAGCCAACCTGGGAAGGGAGGATGCTAAGAACCAAACCTGCTCTTTTCTATGCTCTTCTGCTCTGTGGCAGCAGAGAATTTGATGGAATAAGTCAGGCTTTTGTAGTACTTTCTCCCTTTTTTGTTAATATGGTTAAAACTGGACCACCATCTTCTGGAAAGAGAAGGGTACAGCTGGGTAGCAGAGGTGCTTTTATGAAGGGGACTAAGGGAAGGTAGTTTTTCCAAGTACTAAGCCCCAGCCAACAGTTATTTATTTCCTTCACTTGAGACTAGCTTGGTTATTCTCAATTTGCTTTTTAAGATACTGTAACAGAAATTCAAGGATCAGTCACCAGCTTCAGGGAAATGTTGTGGGGATAAAGAGGACAGGCCCTGGCATGTGGAAAATGTTCTATCTTCTAATTGCAGATCCTCCACCTCCTACCTTGGCCTCTGACATAACCACTGAGCCGTAAATTCCTCAAACAAAGTAAGTCATTTTGGCCTTGCTGCCGAGGTTGGTGACTGCCACAAAAGGAACCTTGGTAGTTTTGATTTAGTGTGTCCATACCCAGCAGACCATATTTCCTAGACCCTGCAGGAGCTGGGGGAAATCTCATCTCAAAGGGACTGCTTTCTATTTCTCCTGGCAAACACAGCATGGGAATTACTTGTGTCCCAGAAGACCAAACTCCTACATCCCTCCTCAGTGTTCACCCTATTGTTCTCTTCACCATCTCCTTCTCAGGAATGATTCACACCCCTTTTTCCAAATGCAGACACTGTTCTGATATTTCTTCTAACACCTTTAACCAAAAAACAAACTCTGCCTACAGAACACTGAGCTCAGCAGGTCAGCCTAGCTCCTGGAAACGCAAACTGGAGTTTCAAAAAGATGTAACGATTGCTAGAGGATTTTTGGTGTTTTGGAGAGTACCTCTGGGTAAATCACACACTGTGACAAATTCTTTCCAAATTGTGACAATTCAATCATGACTTCTATGAAGGATTGACTTTTTAGGCTTAATATTGATGATAGCTATTCTTGCTCATTTTTCCCCAAAGTGGGTTTGGTATTAAAATATTAAGGCAAATGGACAGTTCTTTGTATACTATTTCAATTCTGTGGAGCCTGTGCACTGGCAGATAGATACAGGCAGTGGTGAAAGGCCTCTGCTGATGGTTACTGTGTTGGTCAGCTTTCTACTACTGTAAGAAATATCTCACATAAATCAACTTATAAAAAGGAAAAGTTTCTTTTGCTCATGGTTTTAGAGGTTTCAGTACATGGTTGTTTGGGCCTGTGGCAAGGCAGTAAATAATGGTGGGAACATGTGATAGAGCAAAGATTCTCATTTCACAGCAGCTAGAAAGCAAAAAGACAAGAAGGGTCCCAATATCACCTTCAAGAGATTACCCCAGTGACCAGACTTCCTCTCACTAGGCTCTACCACTTAAAGGTTCTACCACCTCCAAATAATGCCATGAGCTAAGGACCAAGCCTTTAACAAATGGGCCTTTGGGTGCACTTCCCAAATCATAACAATTACCTTGGAGTTGAAAACCATTTGACAAATCCAACCCAGAGAAGGCTGCATGCTGTCAGAAGACAAACAGGAGGAAGGGTGGAGGTCTCACACTCTACTCTCTCGAAAATGCATGGCTTTTTACAATTATGTTCTTTTCCCTTGAAGCTCTTTAATAGCAAATTCTCACGATCAGGAAATTGGAAAATTGGGAGGAAGAAACATTTCATGTAACAAAAGTTTCCTATCATATAATGCTTAAATCTTCTACCTTTCTGTATAGATGGATAAAATAATTTACTTCAAGTTAACCACAGAACTAAATGTAAAATCTGAAACTATAAAACTCCTAGAAGATAACATAAAAGAAAATCTAGGTGACCTTGAGGTTGGCAATGACTTTATAACACCAAAAGCATAATCCAAGAAAGAAAACTAGTAGGGTACTGCAGCTCACACCTGTAATCCCAGTGACTTGGGAGGCTGCAGCAGGAAAATCACAAGAATTTAAGATGAGCCTCAGAAATTTAGGGAGACCCTTTCTTCTCAAAAAGTTTAAAAAAAAAAAAGGACTCAGTGGTAAAATGCTCCTGGGTTCAATCCCCAGTACCAAAAAAAAAAAAAAAAAGAAGAAAGAGAAAAAGAAAGAGAAAAATAATAAAAAATCCTTTATCTGAGGACAATACTTTGTGCAAATAGAGTTAAAATGCAAATTCCTACCTGAAAGCAGTAACATTGAGATGCAAAATCATACTAAAATATAAAAGACTAATAGCATATCTAGCAAGCATTATCTGATAGGGAAATTTTGTTGATGGAATGTATCCTCCTCTCCCAGTGTTCCACTTCCCTTGTCTAGGTTGTCTTGTTCCATTGTTATAGTGGGGGTAGGTAAAAGGAAGACAAGGTGAGCATCCTAATACAATTACTCCTGTATAAGAAAAGAGGAAGAAAAGTGTTTGTGAAATGTACAGGAATAAAGTCTCATCTAAGAAATAAACGTGCATCTTGACATGTGACTTCTCTGATGAACACAAAGAAACCTGGTGGTTCAGGTCTTGAAATTAGAGTAAATATTTCTTGGTTATCAACAGCCAAGGCAGTCTCTATAAGTCACAGGTCCAACCCAGCATTCAATTTATAGACTTACATATTTTTTTATTTCTTTCAAATTTAGTTATTACTAGAAAGAAAGAAGAACTCTTAATATTCAGGTATATTACCCAACTATTTGGCTTAAATACTTAGAAACCTAATAAAGAGAAAAGAAGTAAAGGTAAAAAAACAATTATTATAAAGACAATCATGAAAGTTACTAATAAACCAAGAACTACTTTTCTGAAAAATAACATAAACCAATATCTAGCAAGTATAATAAGAAAAAAATGAAAAATGAAGAGAGCAAGAAAGAGGGAGAAAAAATAATAGCAACAGAAATCAAATCAAAAATAAAGTACAGGGCTGGGGTTGTAGCTCAGTGGTAGAGCGCTTGCTTTGCTTGGGTAAGGCCCTGGGTTCAGTCCTCAGCACCACATAAAAATAAATAAATAAAAGTAAAGATATTGTGTCTATCTATAACTAAAAAAAATGAAAATAAATAAATAAAGTACAGCCAGACATGTTGGCACATGCCTATAATCCCAGCAACTCAGGAGGCTGAGGCAAGAGGATTGCAAGTTCAAAGCCAGCCTCAGCAATGGCGAGGCACTGAGCAACTCAGTGAGACCCTATCTCTAAATAAAATAATACAAAATAGGGCTGGGGATGTGGCTCAAGGGTTGAGTGTCCCTGAGTTCAATCCCCAGTACCATTCAATCAATCAATCAATAAAGTACAAAATTTTTGCTTGCATTTCTAAAAAAAATATATATTAAGAAGATTCAGATCATATCAAAGATAGCATTCCCTTCTCCAAATCCCCTTCTCTTCTCCAAATCTCCCAGAGCATGCCACAGCTCCACTTTCCCAGATGCCCCAGAGTCTTCCCCAAATATTCACCTCCTATATCTTTTTTAGTCTTTCTTTTCCCTCTCTCTTTATCATGTAGCTTAGGTTGAGTTTCTCTAACTTCTTTTTGAATCCTTTCCACTTTTCCTATTATTAAATTCCTCTATCACAAAGAACATCCTGGAAACTTATCCAGCAAGCTAAAATTCTAACCATTCTTCTGATTTTCAAACTCCATCTATTCTTCCCCATCTTCTCATATTTGTGTCAAAGCCTGGGTACTATACAAAAAAAAAAAAAAAAAACAGCTAAAATGGATTAAAGATTTAAATGAAGGCTTGAAACTATGAAACTAGTATAAAGAAATCTAGGGGAAATGCTTCAGGATATTGGAATGGGAAAAAGATTTTTTGATAAGACCCAAGAGCAAAAATAGACAAACGAAATTGTGTCAAAGTAAATAGCTCTGCACAGCCAAGGGGGGGAAAATCTACAGAATGAAAAAAAAGCAACCTAAGCATGTGAGAAAATATTTGCAAACTATTCATCTGACAAGGAATGGATATCCCAAATATATAAGGAACTCAAACAACTTAGTGACCAAAAAAAAAAAAAAAAAAAAAACCTAAGCCAATTTTAAAATTGGAAAAGAACCTAAATAGACATTGCTCAAAAGAAGATACACAAATGGCCAACAGGTACATGAAAAAATGCTCAAAATCACAAATCAACAATGAAATGCAAATCAAAACCATAATGAGATATCATGCATACTACAGCTGTTAGATGAAAAGTAACAATTATTGGCAAAGATGTGGGAAAAAGGGAAGTCTTGCATAATGTTGGTAAGAATATAAATTAGCATAGCCATTATGAAAAACAGTATGGTGATTCCACAAAAAATTTTAAAAAAGAACTTCCATATGATCTAGCAATCCCACTACTAGGATATATATAAAGGAAATGAAATCAGTATGTCAGTGAAAAAATCTGCTCTCCATGTTTATTGCAGCATCATTCACAACAGCTGAGAAATGGGAACAACCTAAGTTGTCCACCAACTCATGGCAAATAAAATGTAGTACATATATGCAATGAAATGCTGTTTAGCCACAAAAAAAGGATGGAATTCTGTCATGTGCAACAACGTAGATGGAATTGGAGTACATTATATTAAGGAAAATAATTCAGGAACAGAAAGACAAATATCTTACTCATGTGAAATCTAAAAAAGTTGATCTCATTGATATTGACAGTAGAACAGTGGTTACCAGATAAACTGGGGAGAGTAGATAAGACAAGAAGGAAGATTAGGAAAGGTTGGTCGATGGGTACTAAGATATAGTTAGATAGGAGAACAAGTGCTGAAAGTCTATTGCACACTAGGATGGCTATAGATAACAATAATGTATATTTCAAAAAAGCTACAGAAAGGATTTTGAATATTTTCACCACACAAAAAAATGACAAATGTTTGAGGAGGTAGATAAGCTCACCCACATTTGAACATTACATAGTATATTCATGCATCAGAAATCACATGGAACCCCATAAATTTGCATAATTTTTATGTTTCAATTTTTTAAAGTAAAAAGAAAAATCTGGGTATCAGGTCAAAGCATCCATTCATAAACCAACCTACAAATCTTATCATCGGATCCATACCCCATCACAAATGTTTGAGTCCAAGTCAAATTTAAAGAATAAACCTAGAGAACCCCAAACGTTCATCCCCAGAATTAATTGGCAATTCAGTATGTGGAAACCTAATGTAACATGTCACATCAATGTAATGCACATGGGAAATCATGGAGTCTCAAAGGGTACTCAAAGTGATTTGTAACTACACATATGAAGCTGCTATGGATGACAATTTTGAATAACTAAAATATAGTTGGTATCTCTAAGAGACACAGATTGAGGTTACGGGAAACAGACAAAATCTACTTCTTTTCTAAATCTAGAAATCAGATCCAGAATATGAAGTATCCTCATGTGTGTCATCCTTAGGCTCAGTTAAATTTGGACTTGAAAAAAAAATTTTAAAAAATAAAAATTTAAAAAAATTTGGACTTGAAATTTGGCCTTACAGGATGCCTGTCTGTCTCTGTAGGGCTGAGGAACATCTGACTGGAATGAATATGACTTGTAAAAATTATTAGCCATTCTTTGTTTCAATAAGCAACTATTTATTAAATAAATATCTTGCTTGCAAATACCTTGCGATAATACTAATAAAATTTATTACTTCAGCAGTATTCAGATAATACTAATAAAATTTATTACTATAAATAACTGAAAGTTAAATATATCCTTTGTGGGCTGGGGCTGTAGCTCAGTGGTAGAGCACCCGCCTTGCATGTGTGAGGCACTGGGTTCAATCCTCAGCACCACATAAAAATAAATAGAGATAAAATATAGGAGCTGGGATTGTGGCTCAGAGGTACAGTGCTTGCCTAGCACAGGCGGGACCCGGGTTCAATCCTCAGCACCACATAAAAAAAATAAAGACATTGTGTTGTGTCCATCTACACCTAAAAAATAAATATTAAAAAAAGATAAAATATAGATAGATAGATAGATAGATCCTTTGTGACCTATCATTATTTTAAATAAAATTGGGGTTTTTTTTCCAAATTTCCAAGTACATACTCACTGTAGCTCACTTAGAAATATGCACAACATAAACTGGGTATAATGGCACATGCCTGAAATCTTGGGTACTTGGGTGGCTAAGGTGGGAGGATTGCAAGTTCAAGGCCAGCCTGGGCAATTTAGTGAGACCCTATCTCGAAAAATAAAAAGGGCTGGGGATGTAGTGGTACAGTGTCCCTGGGTTCAATCCCCAGTACAACAAGAAAAAGGAAGAAAAAGAAACCCTAGACAACCTAACTAAATTTAAATTGCATTCTCCCAGCTAGAGAATTCCACTAATTAACATATTAGGGTATTTATTTTCTTCCAGCATGAATTTGGTAATGTAAACATGTCCAATGTTTAATAAAGACATAATTGTGCTACTGATATTGTAACAGTGCCAAATCCCTCAAGGAAACATCAGTAATTACTAGATTAGAGGTTTGATAGATTCTCCAGGCAAAAGATTAAACCTTTGTCTGTCTCACAGCACTAGCATGATTAGATACCCTCCCATTGATAGCAGATCTTTTTTAACCTTATTTTGAGACAGAGTCTCACTAAATTGTCCAGGCTGGCTTTGAACTTGCCATTCTCCTGCCTTAGACTCCAGAGTAACTGGGACTATAAGCAGGCACCGCCACCACAAGCACCTCAAATTTCTACCTTAATTAGGAGATAAGAAAAACCACATAAACCTAATTTTAAAGCTCCCTTACATATTTCATTTTGAATCACTGGTTTTGAAACATAAATTATATAACATCTTCCAAAATAATTTTTTTTGGATTACAGAAAATTAAGAATTTATTGTTCAAATGCTGCCATCTGGTGGCCAAATATTACAAACAGCAAAATTAGACCATTCACAGAAAAGACAGGAAAACAATCACACTAACCACCTGATTCGTTAGCAAAGACTGGGACATACTGTGTAAACATACTAACCTGCTTATGACCTATAGTAGATACTTTCTTTGCCCATGAACATGGCAGCAATGTCTATTAGAATGTTTCCAAAGACAAAAAGGCAGACTCACCAGAAAACACACTTGACAGTTAAATGTTGGTGTGACAGAGTTGTTCTCTATTATTTTCAAAGCATATGACCAGGATCTATTCTCTAAATAAAATTGTATTTGGGTCCTGTTATGTTCCAGATACTCTTGAATTTCATTGGATACATGATGGAGAACCAAAAAGTTTCTCTCCTAGAGAAACTCATGAGAAACATGGTCCCCAGCCTGCATGGTCCTACAGTTGTGCCTTATGGGCCTTGGTATCGGGTAAGCTTGGGCTTCTGCCTGCAGGAAGCACCTTTTCCTCATTTGCATAAAGGGGACATATGGGCTATCAGCTTCCCAGGGGAAAACTCAGATAGGTGTACCTACTAGGACATCTTAACAAAATCTTGGGTCTCTTCCCTAATTGCCTAGCCAGGTGGATTTGACCTCTTTCCTCCTCCTTCTCTGTTATGAATAATGTCCCCTTCACAGGTTGATGAAAGCAATAGTAAATTCCCAGTCCCAGGGCTAGGGATGTGGCTCAAGCGGTAGCGCGCTCGCCTGGCATGCGTGCGGCCCGGGTTCGATCCTCAGCACCACATACAAGCAAAGATGTTGTGTCCACCGGAAACTAAAAAAATAAATATTAAAAAATTCTCTAAAAAAAAAAAAATTCCCAGTCCCTAGTCACTGACCAATGTATTTGTAAGCTAGAGTGTGCTTATGATAGTGGAAATGCTGTCAGTAAAAGGAAGAATCCAGTTGTTCAACCTCCTCTTCAGACATCGCTGGAAGCCCTCTCCTCTGCCAAGGGCCTAAACTTCTACTTCCAGAATGCAACTGAGAAAAGAGCAGAAAAGGCTGGTAGTCTGTGGCTGACTGGGACATGGAGGTGGTCCATGCTCCTGGCAACTCCAAACAGCATTCTAAAAGTACCTCCTACAGTTTCTGGAGAAATTTCTACAAAAGGTCTTTGGGTAGTAACTAGTTATTTAATTTGAAATAAATGATACTGTTTTATCTTCTAATCAATGTCAAACAGTTACAATTGACATTGAAAGCAATGGATTGTGTCAATTTTCAACTTGAAGAACAGGACTATTTGTCTCCCATGACACCAGCATGGGACCAAGAGAGCTATCAGAATGTTCAGATAATATGTGCAATCCAAGTAAGTTATAAACCGTTATTGTTCTGCAAATTGCTCCTCCCTACTCTTTATAATTCTAGTAGGGTCATCAATCACATGGTCCTCTCCTCACACTTCAAGATAGTCCTGTTACTCCAGATGACCAGAGTATACCATCCTCCAAAGAGACACAGTAATTAGTAATTAGTCCAAAGATGAATTACTGTTACCTAAACAGAAGAATTGGGTCATTTTTGTGCTTTGGTAGGAAGGGTAGGGAGAACAGGTTTCACTCTCTCTTTGAGGTCCATGAATATTTTTGATACACCAGGACAGAGTCAGGACAGAGCCAACAGAGAAAAGAACCATAATACGGAAAGGTAGCATTCCAATGTTGTAATCTAAACTCCCAGATTCAGTTATGCCCTTCAATCTTCACCATGGGTCCAATCAGCATCAAGTGGGACAGGTAGAGCTTTCTTTTAAAATTTACCTAGAGTTTGAGGTGTGGATGCAAATAATCTCTTGAGCTTTAGAAAGCTCATGTATCAATTCTAGTCTTAGAAAAAAAAGAATACCTTTAGGAGAGAGCAATAGGTGATAACCAAGAATGAAAAATGAAGACTCAAATCTTAAAACTAGAAGGGGCCTCAAATATAATCTAGTCCAAGGCCTTGGTTTTAAATATAAGAACTTAGAGTTGGAAGGAAAGAGGGCTTGTTAAAGGAATATGTATTGTATCTTCACAGCTGGATGGGGTTTCAGCCTATGAGACTCATGCCCATGCTTATTTAATCTTCAGAGCCAGCCTGGAGGTACAGATTTTGGCTCCATTTCAGAGATGAGGAAATTCAAGACAGAGAAACATGACTTCCCCATTGTCACACAGCTAATGTGTAACAGAGCTGAGCCTCAAATATAAGTCTGATTTTTTTTTTTTTAACTGTACCTTTAGATGAAAACATTATGACACTAGAAGTGAGTGGTACTTCGCAGTGAGTCAACTCTTATTCTTCAATAAAGGCATCAGTACCTTGGTAGCATCTGGGAAGACTCAAGGAGAAAACTTGAAAAAGGCCAAGATCTGGTTTAAAATGCTAAAAGAGTCCCTTAAACCTTCAAGTACCAGCTGTTTTCTAAAAATTGAGGAAGTTGGTCTGGGGTGGAACTCAGTAGGTAGCACATATAGGGCCCTGGGTTCAATCCCCAGCACCACAAAAAAAAAAAAAAAAAAAAAAATGATGTTGTGCACCTGTCATCCCAGCTATTTAGGAGGTTGAGGCAGAATTCCAAGTTCAAGCCTAGCCTGAGCAACTTAGTGAGACCCTGACTCAGAATTTTAAAAATAATATAAAAATAGAGCTAGGGTTGTAACTCAGTGATACAGCACTTGCCTAGCACACACAAGGCACTGGATTCACAGCATCACAAACAAAATTGGAATAGGCCAAAGGAGTTCAGTAGAAGCCTGAATATCTAAACTCCATTCCCATTCCCCCACACCCTGGCTATTCCTTTCCCTGAAATTAAGCTCTCAAGCACTTGGGTATGTGACTAATTTAATAAGTCATTGAAAATTGCCTACCTAATGCTCATGTACAAACCCCATCCTGATTTGCATCAAAATCCTAATCATTACAATCTAAAACCCCAAACCATCCCTTGGTGGTAATTTGTTTGCTAAAAAATGGACATAGTATTTAGATATTGGATTTCTCCTTTTTAGAGTCTAATGGAGAGGCCTTTTCTATACTCTCAGTTCCAGCTCTTTCATGCTCTCTTATAAGTAACTCACTTTCTCAGTTTCTGAGTTCCGGCTTAGTTCTGTCAACTCCATCTACCTTCTTTCACAGTATCAGAGGAGCTAGACTATACATTTGTTTTTTTGGCTAGATTGAGGTATCCATCCATATTCAACTGCTTTATTTTAATAAAATTGCTGCCTGGCCTGGCTATGATGGGACCAAGACAAAAAGGATAGCCCCTTATGGAGGAAATAGTAGAATTTGGAACCACAAATCTAAGTTATTTGCTTTTGACTTACATTTTCACATGAGTACTGCCTACACCCTCAGAAGATTCCATCAAACTGTAATGTTATGATAAATTCGGGTTAAACAGGTGTAGAAAAGGTCTTCTTTTTTTTTTTTTTTCTTCTAGTTATTAAAAAATAGCCCAACTGAGAGAGAAGGGTCATAGGACATATATCACTCAATATCTCATATCCTTTTTCTAGTCTCTCCCAGTCATTATTCACATTTTCTTCTTCTTAAAGGATTGATTTTTCAACGTCACTGGCTGAACAAAGGATTTGAAGGTGGTCACCCTACTCTTCCAAATTTTTCTTGATTTCATCACATTTCATGTCTGATAGTCTCTCCTGGGATAGAATTGCTAATCAAATATCCATTTTGATCTTAATATTGGTATGCTAAACTATATAGAATTGTTAATTTGGTGGAAATAAATCACTCTTGCAGAATCTTTTTTCTAAAAGGCACACCAAAGAAACTTTACCTGAAGTCTGGTTAAATGTTCTATAATTCTCAAGAGCATTGGCTAGGGCCTTCATAAAACCTCTGCCTTAAGCTAACAGTACACACTGCTACAAGCTGTGTCTTCAATACAGCTTGTACTGTTAACATACTGTACCCAAGTATTACAACTCCCACTGTCCTTGGATAGTCACAATGCAGCTGATGACTGATATTATCTGTGCAGATGACTGGTATTCTTTTCCCCTAGACATTCATCCTAGTAGACTGAATGCCCTTACATAGCTTACAAAGAGTCTGCTAGCCAGGGTTCCTGAACCCCATATCCCAAGACTCTTGTCTGAGTATGGAGGCTAAACTGGAACCTGCAGTCCCTGGTCTTGAATTCCATCTCCAACTGGAGGCCCCGAGAGGGCCTTCTGTCCACAACCAAAGAGCTGAAGAGGGAACACTGAGATCAAAGAGCATCCCAAAAAATGTCCTGGAGGTGAGGGCTTTCCCTAATCCCCTGTAGTTACCCTATGCCCCTCCTAAACATCCTAGAGGGATAGTGATAATCTTTTTTCTCTAGAATGGAAATTCTTACATAGAGGTCCACAAACCCCTAGAATCTTAACTCCTTGATAACACATATGAAATGGGTATGTGTGTGTGTGTGTGTGTGTATATATATATACACACATACATATATATACATATATACATACACACACACACACATGGTTTCATGGTTTTCACATTTTTTTAAATTTAATCTTCAGTAGAATCTTCAGTTTTCTCTGAAAGTCTTCTAGTTGGAATTGTTGGGAGCAGAGGGTAACAGTTACTCTAACTAACAGATAAGCCCTAAGTCACTGATATCCAGCCATGTTCAGTGCATGTGACTACCAGATGCCAAGTTCTAGAAAATGTCTCTGAAACTGCAAGATTCTTTATAACCATCTCAAGTCTAATCTGGTCCCTGAAAGAATCATTTGTACTTGGCTATCAGAGACAGAACCAGAGAAAGAAAAATTCTTATACTCTGTGCCTACAGCTGGCAGAATTTGTTACATGTCCCAGACCAAGCCACAGGACTGACCTCTGAGCATGAAAAGGGAAGAGCCATTGAGGGGAACAGTCATCAGCTTCAGACCCGGCTCTTAAGAGCCTGGGACCAGGGGCTCACCCTAGCCTCTGCAGAAAATCCGATCCCTATAGACAGACATTCTCCCTCTCCTAATGCCTAATGTCTCCCTGAATCTGAAATAACCCTTACCATGCTGAAAGAAGGAAGCCATATAACTGAATTAGGCAGGCAATCAGAATTTGATGGTTTATGTCCTAGAAGGGCACAACCAAATCTGGAAGTTTTAGAAATGCAAGGTACTTTGAAGCCAAAGTGATTTGTACTGTGGGTCTCAAATCTCAATAGAATAAAGATCACCTTCAATTTTTAAAATGCATATTCCTAGACCACTGGGATTATGATTCAGTAGTTCTAGGGTAGAACCAAGGTATTTATACTTTTTAAAGTGAAACCAGTAATTCTGACCCTAGGAGTCCAAAATCTTTAGAAAATTTCTAAGAGCCCTAAGGTACCAGATACAGAGAAACAGATCAGGCAAACCCCTTTCAAACCTCCACCAAGATAATACCAGAGGCTTTCAATTACCATTTATAGGGTCATCTACCTACTACATACTCTACTAAGCCCTACATGGATTATTTTATTTAATCGTGTTGTGCCCTAATGTGCCCATTTACACATGTGAGTAAAGAAGCTAAGAAAATAGGTAAATTGACCAAGATCCTTCAGTTCTGAGTAGCAGAGTCAGAAATGACACTCCTTAACTAATCTACCCAGAATTCTGAAGAGTTTCAGTGCTTGGTGCCTGATGACAGCAAAAGGGGAAGATATGAAACCACATCTCTTCTGCAGGTGGGCTGGGGAAGAACTTGATGGGACACAGAGTAAGTGGACCACTGCAAGAAAGCAGACAATCAAGCAGGCTATCAAGACAGACAGAAAGAACGATGGGCAAATGGGCTGACAAGGTAAGTGTTTTAGTCAGCTTTTTCACTGCTGTAACTAGGGTTACCCTGGTCCCAGGCTCTTAGGAGCCAGGTCTAGATCCAACCAGAACAACTGTAGAGGAGGAAAAGTTTATTTAAGGGCTGCCAGTTTTGCAGATCTTAGTCTACAGAAGGCTGACTCCATTCCTTGGGGCTCAAGATGAGGGTGAACATCATGGAAGAAGAGTGTGGTGGACGGAAGCCGCTCACATGGTGAAGAGGAAGCAGAGAGAGAGACTCCACGCCTCAATTCCCACCTCCTCCAGCCACACCCTCCCACTTTAGGGTTACCACCCAATTAATCCCACAGGGGATTAGACCACTGATTGGATTAAGACTCTTGTGACCCAATCATTTCTCATCTGAGCTTCTTGCACTGTCTCACACAAGAGCTTTTGGGGGACACCTCACATGCAAACCATAACAGTAAGGATTACATTCCTGGAGTGCAGAAGGAACAGAGGACAGAGATGATATATGAAAAATGGACTAAAAGGGCTTTATAAGAACTGGCTGGCTGCAGGGAAATCAGTGAAATACCATGGGAAGCTTTTGATCAATATAAGCCCAAGGGCCCTGGGTCCTATGGCCCCTTATGGATAGTCCTGCATTTATACTGTTAAACTGACAGAAGAAATAATGAGTTTGAGTTATCAAAACCAAGACCAACTTTGGAGCCCAGAACTCTTTACAGAATATTAGATACTCAACCATAAAGGGGCATAACAATAGTATCTACTTTACAGAGTTATGTACATGAGAACTAAATGAAATAATTTTGAATAAAATGTTTAGTATAATATGAACACATAGAAATTGGAAAATGGTAGCTTTATAATCACTAATTACTACTGAAACCATGCTCAATAAGCAACTTCTGTGGCATCCTGTTTATTTGTGACAAAAACTGAGGTCAAATATGGTCTCTATACACTGAAGTTTTTTCTCCATAGAAGATTTTGTTAATGGTGTTCTTTTTATCACTACTCAAAAATAAAAAGTTATCCACAAATATATTAACAATTTGATCAAAATCAACTTTTAGCTTTCCCTTTCCTTTTAGTCCTGATATTACCCAAAAACCAACTTGATACAACTGTTCCATCCCAATTTGCTCTTGAGGAAAAATAAAGCTGTGGTTCTGTGAACCATCTATATACATTAGAACCCACTGATTGATTGTCAGTAGGACTTTCAATAATTTTCAACCACTTGGGAGAGATGCCTCAAGCAAATGGACAGATCCAAGAAGGCCAGCAAAAAGACCTGAGTGCAAAAGTGCAATGAACATGGCTGGTTGAGTGTTTCCTCAGCAGGCAGCACCCCTGTACTAGAAGAAGACTCCACCTTCTGCCCTCTCAATTAGCCTCACTGTTCAGTAAAGAACTGATGACACGGTCTTCCTGAGAAGGGAGCATTTAGGTGACCTTGGGTAGGAAGGAGTGGAAGGTACATAACAAATTAAGTACTCTCGATGAAGAAGGAAAGAAAACTAGTATAGTATAGATTAAGGTCAGAGAACTTGACCCCACAGAGCCTTCAGGATAAACAAGCTACTTTGACAAAAAGGTGCCAAAAAGGTCCCACATGCCTCCAGAGAGAGAAGATAAATGTAAGGAACCAAAACACGACCAGCCCCTCTGCTGGTCCTGGAGATGGCAATCGGGCATGTCCCAGCAACCTCCTCAGAGAACACATTCCTAATTCCTGAACCATTTCTACCTAATAATTCCTGAACTATTTTGAGCGACCCTACATTGTAGCCACTCAAGAATAAAATAAGCTTTGTAAAAAACTGCATGTTTTAATTTGGGAAATGAGAAAATATTCACAAGCAACCCAAAACAGGTGCTAGCAAGTTCATTCCCATCAGTCACACTTGTGGCAGAAGTTCAGGATCTGCAGAATCACTTTGTCCAGTGCCTCCTGAGATGCTCTTTCAACTGAGGAATGGTAGGCAGTAGCTGCTGGCACTCATGACAACGAAGGGGCAGTTTCAAGAGCTCAGACATCCCATCTCGAACAGTCACTCTGCCAGACTCTTGTACCATCTTGATCACAGCTGCAAGCAGGGAAGAAAAGTTCAGATCCTAGCCTCTCTGGAAAGCCAATGTAATGGTACGTAAATAACCAAAAAGAAAAGAAAAAAAACATAATTCCAGTCAATTATGTCAGATATTCTAAAGCTCGTAAACTTGAGGTAGACTTCACATTTGGAAAATGGGCCTGATAATCAGATCTAAATCTGAGCAATCTTTGAGACAATACACTCCTTCAGAACATGCTTCATGTTCCTATGTCAAGACTTATCACAGAGCTTTACACCTGGTTGGCCCTTGATCAATGGTAGCTACCACCATAAACACCTCAGTGATATAGAAGTTCCACAGAATATATACCAAACAATGCTTACTCCAAATATACACAGCTTCCCATATTCATTAACCACTCTGACATGAGGTAGCCCCCAAGCTCCTGCCCATCCTCCTGATAGTAGAAGACACAACTGTTCAGAGCCTTCTCATCCATGGACTCCAATAATTCTGTTGCCACAACAAAACACTTTTTGACCCTTACATCTTACTAATTTTCTCAAGAAGGCTGCTCAGAGCAAAGTGACAATTATATTACAATCTAAATATTCCAGTTTTTTTTTAATAGTGCCCTCTTTGTAGAGAACATAAAGTTGTACACAGGTTTTTGAGGGCAGGTTGTTATTTAGTAAAACAACTGATTCAAGTGTAATATGCTTGAGGGGGGAAAAAATGCAAAAACCAAAGAATACTATTTACCTTCTGATTCTAGGAAGTATTCTGTATTGAAAGAATTCCAATGTTTTTTGTTTTTAAGGCAAGGAGAATCAAAATCTTGGCTGATCACATGTAGGTGTACATGGCTAGTTGGAAGAAAAAAAAATGATCATTAAACTCATTAAAAATAATTGCTTGCCAGGCACAGTGGCACATGCCTGTAATCCCAGCCCCTTGGGAGGCTGAAGCAGGAGGATTGTGAGTTCAAAGCCAGCCTCAGCAACTTAGTGAGGCCCTAAGCAACTCAGGGAGACTCTAAATAAAATACAGAAAAGGCCTGGGGATGTGGCTCAGTGGTTAAGTGCCCCTAGCTTCAATACCCTGGTACCAAAAGAAAAAAATAAAAAAGCATACCTCATGCTGGGAATGGCATGGTAGCCCATTCTGAAGCGGAGTTTGCTAGATCCAGCAAAATCTGCAATCACCTTTTCCCCAACAGTGTGCATGTGCTTGAGGAGTTCAAAGTGTTCCCTAGTCACATCCTTCAGACTGGAAATGGAGGCCCATGGTAAGACCAGCCAGTGATGACGAGCCTTAGGATATTTATCCTTAATCACCACTACCTGCTCATCTTTGTAAACCTAGCAGAGGGGCAAAAGAGCAGGAAACAGACATCTGAGATTCTTCTGTGTGCAAGGTACTATCATATTCATTAAGTCACTTAATTCCCAAAACTATATTGTGCAAAGGGAGGTGAGGGGGAAAAAAAAAAAAAAAAGCAGTAAGAGCACTGAGAGTGAAGTTAAAAGTGTCTTACAAGTCACATAGCCACTAAGTGGGAAATCTAGGATTTCAACACAAATGAAGTGGACTCCAGAGTCCATGTCTTCAACCACCAAACTATACAGAATACACAAAAGATGCAAGGCACAAAATAGTTTCCAAGGACCTGATATTAAAATCTCTGCAGGCATCAATTCAAATGCATTTACTATAACACAGGGGACAGCATAATATACGTGCATGGGTTCTGGGGAGCCCTAACAGACCTGGTCCCTTGTCAATCAGGATGTAATGGAAGCAGACCTCAAAGGTTCCTCAGGGATGATGGCTGACTTAATCCTAGTGCAGCACAGTACTACAGTCACAAGACATTTACCTGAGGCTCCCTTAAAAGGGACCATGATAAAGTTAACATGACTTTTCTTAACAATACACAAAAGTTTAAAAGAAACAAGGCAGAAGGCACATTCTTTTGAAGAACTTAGCTTCTCTTCAAAGAATCTTTTGCCAATGGGAAAAAGCACTTGTTCTCATAGGATAGCAAAACAAATCTCACTTGGAAGGACTGATAACCTTTGATTTCATTTGTAAATATGGCCTCTGCGGAGTGGTCATGTACAACATGAAATGTACTTAAGTTTCAAAATTTTATTCTGACCTGCATTTTGGGGTCCTGCATAGAAATTTTCAAGCCTTGACTCCAATGGCCCAGTGAGTCCTAAACAAAAAAGGACAATGTAAATTGCAAATGCAAATAATTCATCACTAGTTATCACTATGTGACAGAAAAGTCTAACAAAATTTTGAAGGTTAGATTTTGAGAATTAGACTTCCTTTACTTCAATTTTTTGCCTTTTAGGAAAATAATTGTCTTCCTATATTCAGAACTAGGTTTTAAGATGGAGGCCAGAAATGCCAGAACATGAATTACATCTTCTTTGCCCTCTCACACTCCAACTACAGCCTGACAAGTTTTCACTTCGATATCAGCCTGTGAACTACATGATCTATAAATAGTAATACAATGTTAACTTTCTACAGATATACAAATGACCCATTTTAGTGTTCAATGTTAAGTACATTATTACCATACTACCTTCCTTCAAGTGGCTTACCTCAGGAATTTAAGAGACGAGCACTTAAAGGGACATTCACCCAAATGATTCTCATGTGACAAACAAGTGACTCTTTCATCATGGTTAATAACCCTCATTATAGTTAATTACCCCTCACAAGTGTCTTGGCTTTATAGTATACAAAACAATGAAGCAGTCATTATATCTCATTTAATCTCCACATCATCTATCAATCACACTTCCCTCACCTTTTTGTTAGATGCATCTTTCTCCTTTTGAGGGGCCATAGAGCATGGTCTGGGGCTGCTCCCAGATTCCACCCCTGTCCCAGGCTCAGCTTCCTGGACAGCATCCCTTTCTACAGAATTACCATTGCCTGACCTCTTTCTCTTCCTGTGTGTTTCTGGGCCAGGGTTCTTGGCCTCTTCCTCAAACTCTACAATATATGGATAAAGTTCATTCACCATGTAGAGAACCTGACCAGGCTGCAGCTTCATCTCTTGATCCTTTCCAATTATGACTGAGTCAATGCTGGTGGGATTGACTCCAACCTAGGGAATAAATAATCAGAAAATAATTATAATAATAGCAACACCACCACAAGTAATATAGCTGCTGCTATGCTGACCACTTACTATGGTGCCAGTCACTATGCTTAATGCTCACCTATCACTTCCACACATGTCAGAGAAGCCTTTGCTAGTTGGCACAGATACTCTAAAGGCAAACCATTAAGTATAAAATGGAAATCCAAGTTACACACACACATACCTGCTTTACCTTGACATATCCCTTGTTACACTCTGCTTTCAACTGTACTGAAAGAGATTAGAAAAAGTTAAACACAAATGCAACACAAATCAGGCACTTGCTTCTATTCTCCCTAAAAGATAATGAAGCCTTAATGCACAAGGCAGCCTAACAGATGAACAACTGCCTGATATGCAGGTGGCTAGGGTTCCAAATCCTACAATTTCTAAGAGCTCCAAATCCTTCCATAGAATGTCCATCAGTATACATATTCCCTTAGCTACTGATAATATCCTATGAGAAAGCTTCAGTGAATCCCTACAAGATTCCCTAAGCTAGAACCCCTGGCCAGCTCAGGATCATAGACTTTGCCAACAAGAAACCCAAGTTCTTGGCTCAGGATTAAGTCAGGCTTCCACTATTATTAAAAAACAACTATCGCCAGGCACAGTGGTACATGCCTGTGACTAATCTCAGTGACTCAGGAGGCTGAGGTAGGAAGATCCCAAGTTCAAAGCTGGCCTCAGAAACTTAGTGAGACCCTGAACAACTTAGCAAGACCCTGTCTCAAAAATAAAACATAAAAATTAAAGAAAAAAAAAGGTGGGGGCTGGGGGTATAACTCAGTGCCAAACTGCCCCTGGGTTCAATTCCCAGTACCAAAAAAAATAAAGAAAGAAAAGAGGGGCTGAGGACATAGCTCTGTAGTAGAGCACTGGCCCAGCATGCTTGAAGCTCTGGGTTCAATTCCCAGCACAACAACAACAACAAAAAATTTAACATATATCAGATAGTCAGACATGGTGGCACACACCTGTGAT
The DNA here is from genome assembly GCF_021218885.2 of Marmota monax. NCBI lineage: Eukaryota > Metazoa > Chordata > Mammalia > Rodentia > Sciuridae > Marmota > Marmota monax. The sequence continues at coordinate 9,240,739 of NW_026695243.1, read as the reverse complement.
CCCAGTGACTCAAAAGGCTGAGCAGGAGGATTGCAAGTTTGAGACCAACCTCAGCAACTTAGCAATGCCCTAAGGACTCAGTGAGACCTGGTCTCAAAATAAAACATTAAGGAAAAAAAAAAAAATCTGAGGCTATGACTCAGTGGTTAAATAACCCTGGGCTCAATTCTTGGTACCAAAAAAAAAAAAATATATATATATATATATATATATATTATCAGATACCTTCAACAGAGAAAAGAGGTAAAACAGAAAGCCCAGTTGGCCTTGGTTGGAAGGAAAAGAAATAGTATTTTAGAGGAGCTGCAGTTACGGATCAGTGGTAGAGTGCTTGCCTAGCATGTTTGAGGCACTAGATTTAATTCTCAGTACCGCATAAGTATAAATAAGTAAAATAAAGGTATTGTGTCCATCTAAAACTAAAAATATTTTTAAAAGAAAAAATATTTTAGAAAAAGAACTGCAGAAATGGAACAGTCTGAGCATGTGTAAGAAAAGGTCACATTAAATACTCATGTGCAGGTAAGTGAACTAAGTATCTGGGATTGAGACAGGGAGCAAGAAACACCATAGCTGCTCATCAGGAAAAGATAGGTAGATACACCGGCTGATATACACACACATATGCCCTAGAGTTGCTGCTGTGAGGAGCAGGATAGGAAGAGGCAGCAGCTGCTTCTGTATCTTGGGTCTTTCCAAAGTTTACAGGAAACAGTGAGGTACACAGTAAGGCTTTTTCCTGAGAGCAAGGACTTTCATTTCATTCTTCTTATGAAAAGAAGAAATACTAGGGAATGATATTGGCCCAATTATACTGCTATATCATGGGCATATACAAATATGTAACAATGAATCCCACCATTATATGTAATTATAATACACCAATAAAAAATATGGAAAATAAATAAACCCTATGAAAGAACTGCATACCATATAGTCTTATAAAAGACATTGTCCTCTGTGTGAGGCTATATGTAAGGGATGACACCACTCCATTGCTTCTTAGACATGATTTCAGTCTGGAGACTCCAAAATTAATCTGTCTCATTATCCAGTATGGAATCTCCCTGGACAAAGCAGTATACAGGACTCAATTTCATTATCCCACGGTAAAATGATAAACCTGCCTGTTCCCAACCCTCTCCTCCCCCTGCCTGGAATGTTACCACATTGGGAGTATGGAATCAAAAAAATGGGGCCCTGGTGTTATCTAAATGAGATTAGTTCTTGAGTTTTTGGTAGACAATAGGTTTTCCAGCAAGAGCACCCAGGAAATATACATCTTTGGTGATCACTATTTTCTAGAACCAAACATGGAAATCACATTTCTATGACCAATTACCTTGCTGTCGAGAACATTTCTTATCAGTGATCTTGGTCTCTGGGCCACGCCCAATCATAACTGCTTCCAAATGTGGAAGTTTGATTCGCTGGTACAAGTTGTCTTGTCTCACCAACCAGCACACCCGCATTATCACTGAGAGATAAAACAAGAGAATCACTGGAAAAACAGATGCACAAGTACAAGTCCTCCAGGGCTATAATCTAGCACCATCAAACATGTGATTTATCAGCTGTTCATCTTGAGGCAGGTGACTTCACCTCTCTAGCCTCAATTTCCTTACCTATAAATTTGTGATAATGACAAGACCCAATCAGGCTCCTGTGAGGATTCAATGAAATAATACAGGTATTTACCTCCTTGCCTGAATCATACGAAGCAATCAAACATTTGTTACAAATTTATTCATATACTTTATGTGCTGGACATTAAGGCTACATAAGCACTATAAGAAGAAAATAACCAAATGTGGCATTAGCCCAGAGAGAGAACTGACTGACTCTTGAGGAGGGTATTTAAAAAGGTTTCATGAGGAAGGAATACTTATCAGGGTTTTAAAATATGTGAAGGAGTTTGCCTATCAGAGAACTACGAACATAAGAACAAAGATGTTCCTCAGTTCTTAGATGTCTTTATGTGTATTAGAAGGTTTTCTTTTCTTAATTGAAATAATATACTGCTATTAAAACAATACATGTTATTCCCATCTGTCATAATATACAACCTGTACAATGGAGGTGCTGATGTTCTTTTGAAAATAAAGGTTATTTTAGATTATCAGAAAAAAATAAAGAAATTCACAGGAGAGATGGACCAAGCAAAAGCAGAAAAGCCTGAGAAATCTGGAAGGTAAACTTAATGACATTTGGGGGATGACAAAGGAGTAAAGAGAGACACCAAATCAAAATTTCTAATTTAGAAGGTGTCCATTAACCAAAATGAAAAATATACAGGAAGACATAATTTAAGGACAGAGGTGAAGGTGAAGAAGGACCAATTTGATATTAAAACACAATTAGTTTAAGCTGTCTGTGGAAGATCCAAGGGTCAAGTGGGGATATGCAAAGATGAAGCTAGAGAAAGAGGGATGAACTGGGACCTGGGGTTGTGGCTCAGCGGTAGAGCACTCACCCAGTACGTGTGAGGCCCTGAGAATCACATGTGATTCTCAGCACCAGTAAAATAAATAAATAAATAAATAGAATATGTTGTGTCCAACTATAACTAAAAATAAATATTTTTTAAAAAAAGAAAGAAAAAGGGATGAACAGAACATATATATTTGATAGGAATCAACATAAAGCTAAGGCAAAAAGAGAGAATGAGATTACCTAGGAGGTGGAAAGGGGAATCACAGGTAAGTACAGGACTAGATCTTTTGGATACCTCCCCTAGATTCCAAATCAATGCTCATGTCTCTGACACCCCCCTTCACAGAGAAATGAGGCCTGCAGTCAAAGCAGCAGTTATGCTGTCTGCAAAAACTTAGTGTTCATAAAGACAACAGATTTTTAAAAATCAGAGTTTCATTACTATCTGCAAAGACAAGCCAATACAAAGCAGAGTGAGAAAATGAAAGCTGAAAAGGTGCAAATTCACAGAAACTAGATTAATATGAGAATATGCAGGCTAAGGAGGTCCTGTATTAGTCAGGAAAGGCTTCCAGAAACCACCCAGTTAGAGAAGGCCAGAAACCAAGGGGACTGATAAAGAAAGAAAAGAGTAGGAAAGGGTATTTCATTATTTCATTTTTAAAAGCATAAGTGACAGCACAGATTTCAGCAATGGCAAGCCATGGACCAGGGAGAGAAAGCAGACTTAGTTGCTAAACCAGAGGAGCTGTCCCAGAGAGTCACACACACACACACAAAAAAAAAAAAAAGAAAAGAAAGGAAAAAAAAATGGCACAAGTGTTCAAAGAACACTAAACTGAGAAGTTTAAATTTAACATAATCAATATTAGTCAACCACCAGGTTTTGAGCTTCACAGTAAAATGAAACAACAGAAGTCAACATTTTGCCAACAGCTGTGTACAGGCAGGGTAGAGTGGAGAAAGCTAGAGTCAGAGACTAGTCAAGAGGCTGTTAATATATATGTAAACCACAGAGATTCAAAAGGCAGCTCAGCAGGTCTCCGGGAGGAAACTGATGCAAGAACCACAAAAATTCAGCTGTAAATCTAAAATCCTAAACCTGAAGCCCCAAATGATGACAGTGCTATAGGCAGGTCCTACTTTAAAATGCTGTGTGTTCTGAGGGACATCTGTTTGCACTTTCTAGAATCTGACAAATGTGCAGGTAACGGACTGAAAAGCAAGTCTTTGTTATGCACTGGGAAATAAGTAATGTGGTGAATGAAAACTGACGCTGACAATTAAAAGAAACCATAAAAGAGTATAATTTGAGAGTAGGGACAGAGACTATTTACAGCTTCGGCCACCCACTCATATGTGTCCCCTGCCAAAAAAAGGAGGGTAGGGTGAGCTACTGTATCAGGAACAAAAAAGTGAACAAAGATTTGAGAAACATTTAGGTGGTAAAAACAAGATTTAGTGATGAATATAATAAGAGTAAGTTTGGGGAAGATGTTGAGTTCAGTTTCAGGCCTCTGAAGTCTGTGGGACTTGCAAGTACAGCTATCCAGGAAGCCAGGCATAGGTAACACATGCCTACAATTTCAGCAACTCAGAAGGCTGAAACAGGAAGACTGCAGGTTTGAGGCCAGCTTCAGCAACTTAGCAAGACCCTGTTCTGAAATAAAAAATAAAAAGGACCAGGGAAGTAGCTCAATAGTGAATCTCAAGAAAAGAGGTTTTTAAAAAAAGAAGAAGAAAAAAAAAAAAGAGGTCTAACCTGACAACTTTGATTTGAGAGCATGGAGTAGGTACTTTAAACCAAGCTATTTAATGTACTCACTCAGAAAGTGTATATAGAATGAAAAGAGCAAAGGAGCTAAAATCACAGGCACTGGAAACATCAAATATTTTAGGGGAAGGGGAAAAACCATATACACAGGAGAAATGACTGGTAAGCAAAACACAAGGAGAAACAACTAGAATGTAAACTTTTTAAAGAAAAAAAAATATCCGTCTTGCTCATTTCTGTATCATAATAAATACTTGTTGAATAAACCAGCTGAGCATATTGTCCTGGAAAGCAGAGGAGTAAGGTATAAAAGGTATGATCAAGTTCCAAAAGCAGTAAAGGAATTCAGTAATAACTGAAAAATGCTTATCTTTTTTAAAAATATATTTTTTAGGTGTTGACCTTTAATTTGTTCATTTATTTATATGTGGTGCTGAGAATTGAACCCAGTGCCTCACATGTGCTAGGCAAGTGCTCTACCACTGAGCCACAACCCCAAACCCAAAAAATGCCTATCTTGTCAGGTGTGATGGTACCTGCCTGTAATGTCAGCAGCTCAGGAGGCTGAGGCAGGAGGATCACATGTTTAAAGCCAGCCTCAGCAACTCAGCGAGACCCTGCCTCAAAATGTTTTTTTTTTAAAGAGCTAAAGATGTGGTTCAGTAGTTGAGCACCCCTGGATTCAATCCCTGGTGCCAAAAAAAAAAAAAAAAAAGGAAGGAAGGAAGAAAAGAAAAATGCCTATTGGTCTGGTAACCTATCACTGGCGACCTTAGGATGAAATGTCAAGAGAATAATGAGTCTGAAAGCTAGACTGCAAAAGAGAATGGGAGGTGAGAAAATGGGGACAGAATTTATAATACTCTAAAACAGTATGGATAACAAAGGGAAGAGAGTTACTAGTGGACAACAAAAGGAAGACAATCATCAGAAATGTTTTCTTTCTTTAGTTGGGAGTGTCAGGAACTTATTTATTCTTACTGGAACACAAATAGAAAGGGGCAGAAATGACAAATGAAAACAAGGTCTTATAAACAAAGGCATAAAAAAAGATCAGAATCAAAGATCAAGGGATTTCTTTGGCCAGAGACACACTCATCCTGAAGCTAAAGGAAAAGGAAAGATGAGTATAAATATAGATGACATTGTTAAGAAGGAAACAAAGAAAGACATTTGAGAGGAAAGCTGGGGGTGGTGGTCCACACCTGTAATCCTAGTTATTTGGGAGGTGAGGAAGAAGGATTCCGAGTTCAAGGACAGCCTTGGCAACTCAGCAAGAACCTGTATCAAAAGGTGGTAGAAATATAGCTCACTGGTATAGTACGTGCCTAGCATACAGGAGATTCAATCTCCAGTAGAAAGAAAAAAAGAAGAAATTTAATTAATTTGAGGGAAAACATATCTGATGACTGTAATTGACACCATAAAATAACAGGTAACAACAGAGTGAGGTGTTTGGGAATTTATTGAATAGTTGAAGGAAATCAATATGGGATAGTGATGACCAACCAAGACTTCAAATTTAAGACTGCTTGAGTTCAAATCTTGACCACTTGAGTTCAAATCTTACACTCACTGTGTAACCTAGGCAAGTTATTTAAAGTCAACACTTACCATTCCTGTTAATAGTGAAAATAGGATTAAAGGAGGAGCTTCAGATATGATAAAAGATCATCCAAAAGCGAAGACTGTGCAACTAAGGTCAAAAGACACAAATCTGTACTGTCTCCCCAAGTGAACAATCCTGACTCAAAGTGTTCTACTAAATTCCCAACGTAAGTCAAATTCCCTAGAGTCCAAATATGGGCCGCATTAATTCCAAATGGGATGGAACCTCAAATATCCCTGCTTTGCAGATCCGCTCACTGGTGTGTACGAGGAAAGGCTTGCTTCTATAAGTCTTTTTCCTACAAGGCCTGTTGAGGACGCCGCGAAGGGAGGCGTTTCTGGCGGAAAGTACTTTTCCCAACTGGTTGGGGCGGGTCCGTGAGCTAAGATTTTTTTTCGGCTTGTAGGCGACCGAGGTGGGTACAGGTGTCGCAAAGAGGGGCGGAGACCAACGTGAACGCACGCTGAGACACGCCCACGAGAGCAGGAGGGAAGGATGAAGCCACATCTACTAAGAAAGAAGCCGTGAGAGCGTTGTTCAGGCCACATTGCTCAAGGATAGCAGAAACCCCGGCCTATTGCAGACACCCTCCTTCAACCCACATGGCCAGAAGACGACGTAGGTCGGCCACCGCCTTACCTAGAGTTGACGAGACCAAAACGTTCACGTTACTCCTTCCGGGCTCCTCCGCTTCCGGCGCCACGGGATGACGTCACTAGCCGGCTGGCGAGCACCCTGGGCGCGGATAGTTCCTCTCTCGAGGATTGACTGAAAGGGTCTCGCCCTGTTCCCGGATGGAAAAGCGCCTGCCCCAATTGGTCGCTCACAATTCCTAGTGTCGGTCCTGCCAGTTATCGTGGTGGGGAGAGCTCTCTCAGCACCGCTCTACCTGAGGGCCACTCGCCTGTCACTGCCTCTGTCTCTGAATTAGGAAAGACAAAGCTGCAGTCTCCTCTGTGGCTTTTCTCCGCAGCGTCTTGACACTCCCATTGTAAGAAGCAGCTCACTACCTTTAGAGCCATCATTCAAGCCGAAGGCAGGACCCGCTGTAGCATTGCCGCCCCCTTTCTAAACTACAGTCTGCTTTCTCCCTTTGAGAAGCGGGTGGTGGGAAAGAAAAGACTGGAGAGCAGAGAGGCAGAGGGATACCTGAACTGAAGGACAATCAGGGAGGAGAAAATAAGAGGGCAGGATGAGATGTGTGTCGTGATTTTTATAGAAATTCCAAGATATTCCCTTAAAGTCACATATTCAGTTATTCAAAGGCATCTCGGTAGATGAAAGATCTGGCCAGCCAGGACAACTCAGCAAGACTATTTAAAAAGGGTAGGGACATAGCTCTCATAGAGCATTTTTAATTCCTATCTCCTGAGTGAAAGCAGTAAAGAATTTTTCTCAAATGAAAATTAAACTTACGGAGTCCCATTTCTTGATCAATGTGGAATACTGTTTCCTTCCTTGGAAAAGCAGAGATCCATTGTATGCTAGAGCTACCAAAACAAAAGGGTGGGAGGTGCTTGCGGGAAACAAGGGAGAGAGTTGCTTTTGTTAGCAAAGATGCAAGTTTGTATTAGGATCACACAAGGAAGTGGGGAACACAGGAACTACCTCAGCAGCCACACAAGCCTCAAGGCTGAGGAATGTGGTTCACAACTGCTCAAGATTAAAAGAAGTAGTTCTGGTGACCTGACCAGTTTTGTTGTTCACTCAGAATTAAGCTTCCCTTCGCCTCTGTTATACCTGGCCTGCCCTGGTGTTTCTTGCGTCTAACAATTTAATTGGATCATTCTAATTGCATTATTCATTGTATAATGTGCAAAAATTGGCAGCATTTCCATGTCCAGCTTCTTAGGTCTAGCCCATTATGTATGGTGTATTAATGACCCCAAAAGCAAGGTCACATGGCATAATGTGTGGCTAAGGGCATGGCAGACTCTTAAGACTTTCAGTCTCCAGATACCATGGCACATACCTGTAATCCTGGCAAATCAGGAGACTGAGGCAGGAGGAATGCAAGTCGGGAGACCAGCCTCATCAATTTAGGGAGGCCCTAGCAACTTAGCGAGAGCCTGTCTCAAACAAGGGCTGGGCATGTAGCTCTGTGGTAAAGCACCTCTAGGTTCAATCCCCAGTACTTAAAAAAAAAAAAAAAAAAAAAAACCTCTTTCAGTGACTTCACATTGTTGTGCAAATAATCTCCAGAACTTTTCCATTTTGCAAAATTAAAGCTTTTGTCAATTAAACAATTCATTTTCCCCTCCCTAACCCCTATAACCCATTGTCCTACTTTCAGTTTCCATGAGTTTAACCACTCTAAAAGCTTCATCTAAATAAAATCATACAGTATTTGTCTTTTTGTGACTGGCTTATTTCACTTAGCATAATGTCCTGAATTTCATACACATTGTAGCATGTAGCAGAATTTCCATTTGCAGGGTGAATACTATTCCATTGTGTATACACTACATTTTATACATTTACCCATCAATGGACACTGGATTGCTGCTACCTTTTGGTTATTGTAAATAATGCTGTTATGAACATGAATATACAAACATCACTTCAAGATCTTGCTTTCAGGGCTACTGATGTAGCTCAATGTGGACTGCCTGCCCATATGCAAGATGCTGTAATCCCCAGTACACCCCCACCCCCACACATAAGAGCTTGCTTTCAATTATGTTGGATCTACACACAATTAGAATTATTGGGTCAAATGGTAATTTTATTTTTAGTACTGTTAGAAACTGCCATAATGTTTCTCATAGCAGTTACACCATTTTACATTCCCATCAATAGTGTACAAAGAGTTCCAACTTTTCTACATTCTTACCAATACTTGTTCCATATATATATATATATATATATATATATATATAGCAGCCATTCTCACCCACAGTGAGGTATTATCTCACTGTGGTTTTGATTTATATTTCTGTAAAGGTTAGTTCCATTTGTATATCTTCTGGAAAATATTCTTTTTTGCCCATTTTTCACTTAGGTTATTTGTTTTGTTGTTGCTATTAAGTTCTTCACATATTCTGTATATTAACCTCTGATCAGACTTAATATTTGCAAAGATTTTCTCCCATTTTTCAGGTTGCCTATTCACTGTGTTGTGTCCTAGGATGCACAGAAAAATGTGTTTTCTCATACTGGGGGATCAAATACAAGGGCTACATCACATTTTTTTTTTAAGACAGGATCATGCTAAGTTACTGAGGCTGGCCTCAAAAATGTGATCCTCCTGCCTCAGCCTTCTGAGTTTCTGGGATTAGAGGCATGTGCCACCACACCAAGCAGAAATTTACATTGATATGGTTTAATTTTATCTCTAATTTTGTGGCTTCTGCTTTTGGTGTTGGACAAGAAATCATTGCCAAATCTTTTCCTCTGATTTTCTAAGACTTTATAGTTTTAGATCTTACTCTTAGGTCTTTGAATCATTTGTAGTTCATGTCTTATACTGTGTAAAGTGAGGGTCCAACTTCATTGTTTTTGTTTAGCTTTTTGAAACAATGTCTCACTATATTGCCTAGGCTAGATTCAAACTTTTGATCTTTCAGCCTCAGCCTTCCCAAGTAGTTGGGATTACAGGTGGACATCACCACATCTGACTCAACTTCATTCTTTTGCATGTGGATATCCAGTTTTACCAACACCATTTGTTAAAAAGATTGTTCTTTCCTCAATAAATGGTCTTGTCATCCCTGCCAAAAATCATTTGAGCCAAGCATACTATGTATGCCTATAATCCCAGTGATTCAGGAAGCTGAGGCAGGAATGTCACAAGTTTGAGACCAACCTCAACAATTTAGCAAGGCCTTCAGTAACTTAGTGAGAACCTGCCTCAAAATTAAAAAAAAAAAAATTAAAAGGCTGGAGATGTGCCCCGTGGCAAGCCTCTCTGGATTCAATCCCAGTATGGAAGGAAAGAGGAGGCGGGGAATTATTTAACCATTTATGCAAGGGTTTACTTCTAGGATTACTGTTCTATCCCATTGTTCTATGTCTATGTCTTTATGCCAGTACCACACCATTTTGATTACTATAGCTTTATAATAATTTTTAAATTAGGAAGTGTGAGATCTCCAACTTTGTTCTTTTTCCAAACGTTTTGGCTAGTCTGCTCTAGGATTTTAAAAATCCCAACAGTTAGAAATTGGATCTCATATGAAAATCAGAATTCCTGGTCTCTTGAAAAAAAATCAATAAATCAAGCACATTCTGGCAACAAATAGTTAGAACTGAATAACTGACATCTGTTCTCCAGTTTGCCACTCTCTGCACCTACTTGATTATATAACTGTCTGAACTCATAAAGGCCCTTCTTTCTTTGAAACTTCAAGATTCCTGATCTAGAGAAAAGCAGCCAGACCCAGAGGACCTACTTCATCTAATGAAAAGGCAGTTGGAGCCAGAGGCTGTGCCTGGTCTGGTTCAGAGACTTGCTCTTAAGCAATGGTGTATATATAGCTAGGAAACCACATTTTGTTTCAGCATTTGGGAAGGTTATAGCAGAGTTCTCTGGAGAAATAGTAAGGGTAGGAGAGGGTTGGGAGGGGAGTCAGGAAAGGTCTATTTGAGGGGAAAGTTCATAAACAAGTGAAGACTTGGATGGAAAAATATTCTAGGTCTATGATCCAAGTTGAGGAAAAATAATACACAAAGGCCCTACAACAAGGAATTTAGCATATGCTTTCAGGCATCATAGAAATCCAGTGTAGCTGAAAATCTAATGGACTTGGTAGTGAAAGGAAAATGGTGAAATCTGAGCAAGAGCCAGATAGTAAACCGTTTAGGAACTATATGTGGGTTCATCATTCAGTGAAAAGTCAGTTGGAGAGTGACATAACTTGCCTTTCATTTTATGAAGATCACTGTGGCTGCTGTGAGGAAGAATGCATTGGAGGGGAGGGCAAGATTAGAAAGGCTGAGAACAGTCAGGAGTTTACTGATGTAGTGCAAAGGACGCTGGCAGCATGAACAAAGGGAGAGCAGTGAAACTGACTCAAGAGATATTTTGGAAATAGTAACAGAACAAGACAAGACATATTCTCTGTTGGCAGACCTTGGTCAGATGCCAAATAATAAAATTACTTAGTTGTAATAGGACCAAAACCAACTGAAACAGAAATTTAGATGCATGTTTCATAAATCCAGAAACTTGTTACTACAAAAACTGTGATGTTGCCTGCATGTTTCCTCTGGCTCCAGGAACCTTCTCTGACCACACAAAGGATAAAGTGAGGGAACTGATACCCCCCAAGAGCAGTAATGAAAATGATGTAAAGAAGTGGTGGGGTAGGGCTGGGGCTGTGGCTCAGAGGTAGTGCACTTGCCTGGCATGTGTGAGGCACTGGGTTCAATTCTCAGCACCACATAAAAATAAATAAATAAAATAAAGATATATCAACAACTAAAAAAAAAATCTAAAAAAAGTGGTGGGGTAGGGCTGGGGTTGTGGCTCAGTGGCAGAGTGCTTGCCTAGCATGTGTGAGGCACTGGGTTCAATTCTCAGCAGTGCATATAAATAAATGGATGGATGGATGGATGGATGGATAGATAGATAGATAGATAGATAGATAGATAGATAGATACATAGATAAAAACAAAGGGCCATTGACATCTAAAAAAGTTAAGATGAAGACTAAGAAGAGGAGGAGGAGGAGGAAGAGGAGGAGGAGGAGGAGGAGGTTGGATAAACAGTTCCCCACCCCCTCATGCAACAGATTTGAAACAGCAATGTAATACCTCCTAGGGCTTCCTAGCCAGCTGCTCAGTGAGGTAACCTGCACCCCATACTGGTTTCCTTCCCATTCCTGTCCCAATTCTTCATTCTCCTACTAGTATTTCTTGAAATCATCTCTTAACAAAGTACAAATGCTCAGATCCTTATGTCCATGTCTCCTGCTGTTTCCCAACTTTGTTATGTTGTAGCCAAAAAATAAAATTAAATAAAAAATAAAATTATAGTATTTGCAGAACACACTGGAGTAAACTTGAGGTGACTAGAGAAGTCCTATGAGGAAGTTGGTAAAAAAAATCTCATATTTTCTTTATTATTATACACAATAAGAAAGATTTTTAACCAGAGTATTTAAGAACTAGAGGTATAGTTTAGTGGTAGAACACTTGCTTAGCACATACAAGACCCTAGATTTGATCCCTGGCACCACAAAATCAATTAATTAGTAAAAATTAACTTAAATAGCATATGAGGAAATAATATTGATTTTAGTCAATATTTTTAAGTTTTCATGAGAAACTCAAGCATGTTTCTGAGAATATACCTTTATGACATTGCTTTTCATGATGAAATAGTTGTACAGTTTGATTAAGATGTTTTAATGATAACATGAACAAATTCTTAGTAGTCATGCCTGTAACTGTAAAGCAGCTCTATCCTATAAACATGATGATATATCCATAAACTATACCCTACAATTTACTTTAAAAATCTTCCACCTATAATTTATACTTTGTTTTCAACTCCTGCTTTTAGGACTGGTGAATTTCTCCCACAATGTGCTGTGTTAGTTAGCTTTTTGTCACTGTAACCAAAAGACCTGACAAGAACAACTTAAAAGGAGAAAAAGGTTACTTTGCCTCACAGTTTCAGAGGTTCAGTCCATTGTCAGTCTAAGCTCTAGGCCCAAGATGAGACAGAACATCATGGCAAAAAGGCCTAGCAGAGGAAAACTGCTCAGTTCATGACAGCCAGGAAGCAGAGGGAGAATGAGTGCAAGGAGCCAAGGATAATGCCATACCCACAGGCATGTTCCCAGTGACCTACTTCCTCTGACCATGCCCTACCTGCCTATAGTCATCACCCATTGATCCTTTCAAATTACAAATCCAACAAATGGATTAATCCACTGATTAGGTTATAGTTCTCATAACCTGATCATTTCACCTCTGATCATTCCTGCATTATCTCACACATGAGCTCAGGGGATACCTCATAACCAAACCATAACATAGCATAACTATCTCAAGGATCTAATTTCCAAAGGTTAAGGAATAGTCAATGTAGTCCCAAATACTGATACTCATACCATGGATGGGTCATGTCAGAATGTATATTTCAATTCAGCAATGCTTCTCTGTGTAAATCACAGATGTTGTGGTAGACATCCTGAAATTTCTTATAAATATTAAGAAGAAAAACAGAAATTTCTTCTAGCTCACCCACCTTGCTGTCCCCTATCTCTTCATTCCCTGACTTTTTACAACATTGAACTTCCTGTCCTTTCCCACATCCCAATATATCAGTCTTTTTAATTCTTTTAATTTCATACTATTCACTCTGGAATGTTCTTTCTTTTCTATCTAATCCACTCTTGGTCCTTCCAATCCATTCACAGCTCATTTGGATAAAATACTTCAAAACATGACAAATCTCATTATGTCATCCCACTGTTCAAATCCTCTCAAGGACTTCCCTGTACAAAAAAAAAAAAAAGTAAGACTATTGTAAAATCCTTGTTAGACTAGTCTTACTTCTAGAGAAGCTCTTGTCCAACTCTCCAATTCCATCTATCACTCCCTTTTAACCTATTAACATCTTTAAAACAAGAGCTTTCTTTCCATTTCTTGAACCCACTCAGTAAGTTTCCTGAATTGAAACCTAGAAAACTTCTCAAGCTACTTTACAGATTGATGGGTCTACCCTCTGTACCACCTCCAAACCATATGAATCCTATCCTATCCAGACCTTCACAATCACAGATAGGCAACAGCGGGTCCCCTAACAGGAGGACCTGCGATTCTTGACACTTTTATATCAATTATATCAGTTCCTCCTGAAGGTCCAATGGGAGGGACATTGCTGTGTGAGCCCACATGGACACTTGCATCCCAGTATCTAGGACGTTTGGCTTGCAGCCAGATGAAAGCAATTCCAGTACTCCATTACACGTCTATTTATTTATTCATTCATTCAACCCTTCAGCACCTTCTATTATAAGGCATCATTCTCAGAACTGGGACTAACACAGTGAACAAAATTACTGCTTTCAAGAGCTTACAATATAGAGGGGGAAAGCAGACCAAAAACAAAAAAAAAATGTGTAGATTATATGAGGGCAAATTCTATAAAGAAAAAAATAGGGTTGAAAATATTCTGCATACTGTGGAAAGGTTTCTCTTGAGCAGAACTCAAAGAAGGAAATCTTGTGGATATCTGGGTAAAATGAGAAATCATCAAAGGATTTTAGTTAGAAGATTGACTTTTTTTAAGGTGGGGTCTTGACATTGGTCTGTCTCAAACTCCTAGGCTGAAATGATCCTCCTACCTCAGTTTCTTGAATAGCTGGGACTATAGGCATGTACCAGCACACTTGGCTTTGACTGTGACATATTTTTTTTAAAGGATCACCTTATTTTATGGTACTAAGATCTTAAGAGAAGAGTTTTCAACTCTGCAGTTTCTTCAAATTTAGATGCCTATATCCATTCAAAAACACATAAGAGTGCCTCCTCTGCCAGGCAGTAAGCTAGGTTTAGGACAGAGAGGCCATGAAGCCAGACATAGGCCTTCCTCTTAAGGAGCTTTCAGTCTAATAAGGACAGCTCTAGCACACATTCCCTTCTCCCAGTCTACTTCTCTGAACTTACTAGTATCCTACTGCTAGATAATGACTTGCCAGTTCTTTCTCTCATTTGTCTTTCCCATTACATTTTAGATTGGATGCTTAATGGCATTTTCCTGAGCATGGTTTGGCTCCTCTTGACACTAAATTTGTAGCTCTACACTTTTATACTATTCAGCCAACCCTCGGACCCTCCTTCCTTGTTACCCTTTTCACTAGCAAAGCTCCAGCTCTCCATATCAAAATAACTCAATTTCATCAAATATACTCTTTCTTCACCATAGTTTCTTTTTTTTTTTTAGAGAGAGAGAGAGAATTTTTTTAATATTTATTTTTTTAGTTTTCGGCGGACACAACATCTTTGTTTGTATGTGATGCTGAGGATCGAACCCGGGCCGCACGCATGCCAGGCGAGCGCGCTACCACTTGAGCCACATCCCCAGCCCTCTTCACCATAGTTTCAATCAGAGTAAAATTTCAATTAGGTAGAGAGAAGTCATGGGAGGGGAGGGGAGGGGAAGGGGGGAAAGGAAGGACAGAAGACTAAAATAGACATTATTATTGCTGTATGTATATATGTGACTGCATGACCAACGTGATTCTATAACCTGCACACTCAGAAAAATGAGAAATTATACCCTTCTGATTCAAATGTATGATATGTCAAGATCATTGTACTGTCATGTATATCTAATTAAAACAAATAAAAAAAAGATACAGAGTAAAATTTCTACTTACACAGAATATTACTAAATTATATGGCCTATAACAAAAAAATTCAATTTCCAAAGGGCTTTGATATAGGAGAGACCTACTTACCTCTATAAGAAATCTTATAGAAGTCACCACCTATGTGACTTCTCCCCAGATAACTTGTGTGCATGTGTACGTGCGTGCTGCTGTGAATCAAACCCAGGGCCTCCTGCATGTTAGACAAGTGCTCTATCACTGAGCAACATTCCCAGGACTTCATGAGATATTTTAGAGAGAAGGGAATAGCAAATATGATTGAGGGGGAAAAAAGAACACTTTTTTGAAAACATTTATTTAGTCTTTTTCTCTATGGTAGTCTATTACTTCAGTAGATCCAGTGATTCACACTTCTCAGAATTTTCACCTTTGTATAGTTTCGCTCAACATTTGACTCAGGACAAGGCCAAGTGACTGGCTTTGGCTAATGGGACATTAACAAGCTCAATGCAAGCAGAACATTGATAGTGTTTATACACTACAGCCTACATAGTTAAGTTCTTGAGGTGCTCCTGTTCAGAACCCAGCTGCCATGTGGTAAGGAACCCAAACTCAACACATGAAAGAGAACCAAGCACCCAGCTGAGCTCCCAACCAAAAGCCAGCATACAAGAGATCTAGCTTGGAAGTTAGATTCTCCAACTCCAGTTAAGCCAACTCAGCAGATGCTATATGAAACAGAGATAAGCTGTCCCTGCTAAACCCTGTCCCAATTGTAGAATTTTGAGCTATTACATCACCAAATTTGGAGATAGTAGGGCTGGGGATGTGGCTCAAGCGGTAATGCGCCCGCCTGGCATGCGTGGGGCGCTGGGTTCAATCCTCAGCACCACATAAAAATAAAATAAAGATGTTGTGTCCACCGAAAACTGAAAAATAAATATTAAAAAATTCTCTCTCTCTCTCTCTCTTTAAAAAAATTTGGAGGTAGTACATTAAGCAGCATGAAATAACTAGAATATTCCCTTTAAAAAGAAAAAAAGGCACTATACCTACTGTATACTGGCTTTTTGGGGGTGCAGTACTGGAGATTTAACCCAAGAGCACTTTACCACTGAGATACATCTGTAGTTCTTGCTAAGTTCCTGAGGTTCTCACTGAATTACCCAGGCTGGCCTCAAACTTGCAATCCTCCTGCCTCCACCTCCCAAATCACTGGAATTGCAGGCATGTGCCACCACATCACACCTGACTGTGTTCTGGAATTCCTAAAACTAATATTTGAGTCAAGGTTCAATTTTCCTTATAGGAGAACTGCCTTATATACTGTGTAAATGTCAGTTTAATGTCTGTACCCCAACTCTTTCTGTAAGCTCAGAGGGAAAGGATTATGTCCATCATGGTCAACATTGTTTCACTGACCTAGAAAAGACCCTGGTATAGCAGGAATTCAATCAATATTTTAGTTAATCAGTTGGGGGTGTAGTTCACTGGTAGAGAACACTTCAGTGGAAAAAAATAAATCAACATTATATTATACTAACTAGCTATATTATTTCCTCTGCTTGAATTAGTATAGTAATTTCTATGACCATTATTGTTATTAGCAAACACTTATATAATGCTTATTATATGTAGATACTGTTCTAAGCACTTTGTATATAGACTCATACATTGTTTAACAATGGAGATATGTTCTGAGAATTGCATCAATAGGCAATTTTGTCATTGTGTAAACATTGTAGGGTATACTTGGATAAAATATGATAGCCAAGAAGTTACTAAGTAATATAATCTTATGAGTCCACCACTGTATATGTGGTTTATCGTTAAACCAAAACCATTATATTATTTTAATCTTCACAATAACCCAATGAGCTAGATACTATTATTATTCCCTTTTTAAAAATCTTTTATTGATTTTATTTTTTTAAATACACGACAGCAGTGTAATGCAATGCAATTCTTATTATATAGAGCACTTATTATTCCTTTTTACAGATGAGGAAAACTAGACATGCTTATGGTAGGACCAGGATTAAAATCCAGATAGACTGTTTCCAGAATCCATTCTTTTTTAATATTGGGGATCAATCCCAGGACCTCATACAAGCTAAGCATGCATTCTACCACTGAGTTACATTCTCAGCCCTCAGAATCATACTCTTAACTCCTACACTATCTTTCCCTGTTTCCTGTCCTAGGTCTGGCAGTGCCCTTGCACTGTAAGATTGTAAGATTATGCAGCAGAAGAGGAATAGCAGAATAGCATCTTCTTCACCACTTGTCACCATGAAGGCATTATCATGACTAGGCAGGTTGAAAGCTATACATAGGAGTCAACCTCCTGCTCCATAAAGCCTTTATGATGTCAGTGACAAGAGGAAGATTAAAGTCAGGGATGAGAACTGGTAACAACCATCTGGAAAAGACTTTTACACTAGGCCCCATCCTAGGCCTCTAACTCTAGTGGCTAAAATGACTGAACTCCATCCTGTGAGCTTAGCCCAACCCCAGTCTCCCAACAGGACTATAAATAGCTCTGAGTCAGTAGCTGCTTAGCTCAGTGCTAAATCCCTTTTAATGTTACTATGACTCGTGGTTGGGTCTTCCTGATGCTCACATCGAGACTGACAGCAAAGGCCAACTTTGGTACCATTACCAGACCTGCTTTTGCTCTGAGGAACATCCTGGATTCAGGAGTCTAAATATAATTCACGGTTACCTGAAGGCTGACCTCTCAGTTGGATAAGAACAGTACTTTTCAATGCTATCACCACCAGCAAGTGTGTAGGCACACACATAAAAACAATGCTGGTCTCCCTCCCATATTTGGAGAAAATATGAGTAATTTAGCATTAAAATGGTAGCTAATCCAACAATAAAGAAATATTCCCTTAATAGCTACAAAAGAGATGCAGATTGCAGAAGCAGGACTTCAGGTCTTGATAATCACAGAAGTCTTCTAGAAGAAGTCTTTGAACTGGATCTTCTCCTTTAGACATTAACACTTTTTTGATACCTACTATCTGCCAATCACTGTGCTAGATGCTCAAGATAAAACATTAAGCCATGATCATCAAGACAGCCCTCCACTTCAAAAGCATTGCTTTATCCTAGTGAATTGCCTTTTGTTGTGCTGCCATCAGGCTGTAAGAAGCATCCCTCTGAACTGGTCATCTAGTCAGGAACACTGTCAAGAACACTGCTCCTCATATAACACAATGTGCTCTTCACAGGCATTTCTGGGAGACATTCCAATCTGATCTTACTTCCAGGAATAGTTTTACTTCTCCAGAATAAGAGGGTTTGTTTTTGTTTTATTTTTGTGGTGCTGGGGATTGAACCCAGGGCCTTGTGCATGTGAGGCAAGCACTCTTTCAACTGAGCTATATCCCCAATCCTGTTTTTTATTTTCATACGTCATGAATTGTAGGACCAATGATGTTGTCTGCTTAGAGACAAATTCATGGCTCAGCTGTGGTAAATATGAAGATCATTTCTATATGCATATTTAGTTTTGCCTCTGGTTTTATGTTGTCTCTGACCATGTCTTTCAAATTTCTTCATTCTTCACACTTTCAATTTACAGCATCTTGGGGTGTGTGGTTGTTTCGTTTGTTTTGGTTTTTGCATGTGTGTTTGGAAGTGGCTCTTAATTCTTTTGGAAGAAGGCATTTTCATTATCTTCAATGTTTATAATATAGTATATATATATAAATGCAAAGATAAAGTTGTGTCCATAGGGTGATGTAGGACCATGACAGAGCTTATAAATTAGTCAAAAGCATTAGAGAAGTTGGGCATAGGGGCATTCACCCGTAATTTCAGTTACTCTGGAGGCTAAGGCAGGAGGAGGACAAAATCAAGCCAGTCTGAGCAACATAAAAAAAAAAAAGAGAGAGAGAGAGAGAGAGGGAGGGTTTTGCTAAGAGAGAGAGAGAATATTTATTTTTTAGTTTTTGGCAGACACAACATCATTGTTTGTATGTGGTGCTGAGGATCAAACCTGGGCTGCACGCATGCCAGGCGAGCGCGCTACTTGAGCCACATCCCGAGCCCTGCAAAACCCTCTCTTAACAAAAAGTTAAAAGAACTAAAACCTGGGGCTGGGGATGTGGCTCAAGCGGTCACGCGCTCGCCTGGCATGCACAGTTTGATCCTCAGCACCACATACAAGTAAAGATGTTGTGTCCACCGAAAAACTAAAGAATAAATATTAAAAAAATTCTCTCTCTCTCTCTCCTCTCTCCAAAAAAAAAAAAAAAAAAAACTAAGGCTGTAACTCACTGGTAGTGCTTACCTAGCATGCACAAAGTCCTGGGTTCATTCCCCAGTTCCACAAAATAATGATAATAATTTTAAAATAAAGCATTAGAAATCACTGCGCTGGGGTCACTGCTTGAGGTGTTTTTTGTTGTTGTTGTTGTTGTTTTTTGCTGTTCTTTGCTTCACTGAGGATGTTGTAGAGTTTATTCATAATACATCAATCTTCAAAATTAGGTGGTTGCCAAATGCAAGATACTTTTTAAAAATCTTGTAGAAATTAGTGTCATAGCATGGATTTAGGGAACACCACAGAAATTATTTACAGTAAATTGAAGCTATTGCCACGAGTTCCCTTTCATCAATTTTTTTCTCACAAAAAGATTATGGGACAAAACCATTAACATCTATATCAGAATTTATGTGCAGAGAAGGAAATTCAGATGGAATATCCAACTTTACCTAGAAGATATTTGATAGCAAAGTGAGCAGAATCAAAATAATTATCTGGAAGATGTATATACACAAATTACCACTAACTGAATTATTGAAATAAATGATGCCAAATAGGATTAAGGAGTTTCATTTATGCAGACTAAGTGCCTAAGATTTGTCAGTGATATTAAAAGTCATTTTGTTGCTGGGCACAATGGAACACACCTGTAATCCCAGACACTCAGGAGGTTGAGGCAGAAGCATCATCTTTTTTTTTTGGGGGGGGGGAGAACGTACCAAGGATTGAACACAGGGGCACTTGACCACTGAGCCACATCACCAACTCTATTTTGTATTTTATTTAGAGACAGGGTTTCACTGAGTTGCTTAGCACCTCACTTTTTGCTGAGGCTGGCCTTAAACTCATGATCCTCCTGTCTCAGCCTCCAGAGCCACTGATATTCAGGTATGTGCCACAGCCCTCAGCTGAGGATCACCTTCTTAAAAACAGGATCTTCCTAAATTGCTTAGGGCCTCATTAAATTGCTGAGGCTAGCTTAGAATTTGAGATCCTACTGCCTTAGACTCCCAAGTCACTGGGATTACAAGCTTGGGCCACTGCAGCCAGATAAAAACATAATAATAATTAGTTTAATAGATAATTTTTTGGCAATACTAAGAATTGAGCCCAGGGTCTCGAACATACTAGGCAAGCATTCTGCCACTGAGCTACAACCCAGTCCTTTCTATTTTTAGATAGGATCTCACCAAGTTGCTGAGGCTAGTCTCAAATTTGTGGTCTTCCTGCCTCATCTTCCCAAGTAGCTAAGATTAGAGACATATGCCACCATGGAGGATCACATAATTTTTCTTTAAAAGAAAGGAAAAAGTACACCAAGTGTACCTATGTTTACTATTAAATATTTCAGCTATCAGGCTAGATCTTAAAAAGAATACTACTCTGGGGTTGGGGCTGTAGCTCAGTGGCAGAATGTCTGCCTGGCATGTGTGAGGCACTGGATTCAATCCTTAGCGATACATAAAAATAAACAAATAAAATAAAGGCATTCTGTCTGTCTACACTACCAAATTTTTTTTTCTTTTTAAATACTACTACTCTGTCTGCATTGTGCATTCTTAAATTAGGCTAAAACAGAATGCATTACTCTTTATATCCCTCACCCTTTTCTCTTCCTTTTTAGTGCTGCAGATTGAACTCAAGGCCTTCCACGTGCTAAGCCCATGCTATACTACTGAGCTATATTCTCAGACCTATCTTTCACCTTTAAAGCAATTTGAAAAAAAAAAAAAAAAAAAAAAACTTGGGCTGGGGGCTCAATGATAGAGTGCTTGTTTTGCATACAAGAAGCCCAAGATTCTATCCCCAGCACCACAGGAAAAAAAAAAACTTTCAGAAGTTTTAAAATATAATTCAAACTTCTTAGTATAGTGCCCAAGCCCTTATGACTTGGCTCCTGCCATGGCTATAGTCATCTCCAGTTAAACTCCATGGACACTTATGATCTAGCCATACAATTTATTGAAAGTTGCAAAGTATCCCAATGAAATGTGGCTTTTACTTAGCCTTATAAACTTTAAATGGCCAAAATATATATATATATAGACATTAAATGAAAACCTAATACACTAAAGGCAATAACTGTAATGTGTCACAGACTAATATCAACAATCCCTAACATAAAAGTGCCAATATAGCTGGGCATATGCCTGTCATCCTAGTGACTCAGGAAGCCAAGGCAGGAGGAGAGTATGTTCAAGGCCAGCCTGGGCAACACAGAAAGACCTTGTCTCAAAATAAAATATTTAAAAGGCTAAGGATGTAATTCAGCGGTAGAGCATGCCTTGGTTCACTCCCCAGCACTGCAACAACAAAGTGTTTGTAGAACACTGGAAATTGCTGAAATGTTCATCAATGGGAATAGTCATACTATATATTATGAAGTTTTCAAAAAAAGACAAGGTAGATTTATTTATCCTAACAATAAAAAGACAATAAAGTGTAAAAGGCAAATTGTAAACATCATGTGTAATATGATCCCTTTTTTTTCTCTTTTTCCTTGGTGGTACTGGGGATTGAACTCAGGGGTGCTTTCCCATGGAGGTGAATTCCCAGCCCTTTTTATTTTTTCTTTTGGGAGTCTCCCTAAGGTTCCCAGGTTGGCCTTAAACTTGCAATCCTCCTGCCTCAGCCTCCCAAATCCTTGGGATTATAGGTTGGCAATATGATCCCACTTCTATACAAAAAAGATCATATATAAAGTTATTGCTAATGTTTTTATATTTTATGTAAATAAGAATGTTTTTCTTTTTTCTTTTCTTTACAGCAGTGCTGGGGATTAAACCTGGGACTCTCACATGTTAGGCAAGCACTCTACCACTGAGTTTGCTTCTTAAAAATGTTAATTTCTATGACTGAAAAAGAATATTCATAAGTACATTTTCTACATCATTGAAATCTATTAAGAAAAAAAGTCAAAATATGTAATGATAGGTATTTGGGGGGTTTTGTGCTTTTTAGTGAATGCTTAGCTTACATGTTTATCAGTGAGCTACATTCCCAGCACTAATGATAGCTTTGGGGGTGGGGGGCGGTACCAGGGAATGAACCCAGGGGCACTTAACCACTGAGCCACATCCCTTGCTTGGATTTTGTTTGTTTGTTTTTGTTGTTTATGGCCTCATTAAGTTGACTAGGCTGGATTTGAACTTGCAATCCTCCTGCCTCAGCCTCCCAAGCCTTAATGATAGTTTTTAAAGCAACTAAGAATTATCTAACTTTGGGTGAGGTTGACAAGTTACTAATTCAAAGCTTATATAATAAAAAGGGGATGTTATTCTTTTTTAATTTTTTAAACAAGCACTACATTCAAATGAATTAAAAATTCAGAATTTACACAATGGTAAATTGTGAAATCTCTTCCTCCCATCCACTTCTACCCAGTCAGCACCCCCACGTGTAACCATATTACATATTTCAGTGTATCTTTCAAAAACAGTCTCCACACATACAGTTCAAGTAAAAAGTACATTTTTTCTTTAAAAAAAAAAAAATTTATGACCTTTATTGTATTGTTCAAATGAGGAATTCCCAATAAATGAGTTTGTAAACATGAAATGTATTTTCAATGTCAGATATCATAGTCTTATGTTGGCAGTCTGAAGGAGGTATTTTTATGCTGGAATCATACTTGCACCTTTCTCAAGTAGTAGGAATTTCATTGGGTTCCTGAGGGAGAAACAAACACTAAACAATGGTCATCTAAATGATGGCAACATTTACAAAACACCAAACATGGTGATCTTACTGTAAAAACTCCTGGTTCATATGCTTAACCAACATTAGATTCACAGATGCATAGCTCATGTTATAGTAAAAAGTAGGAACTTTAGGACTATAACACCATTGACGATATTTAACTATTGTTCTCTACTAATTTTTCATTTTTTCACACTTGCTGTTCTCTGCCTCAGATGTTCATCTGAGTACTTGTTGGTGCAAGACTCCCCTTTTCTACTAAACATGTCAGTTTACTTTTATTATCACCTATCACACTATACTCCTTCATGTTTCTGGTTTCCTATGTGCTGAGTTTCTTCAAGGCAGGGACCATGACTTTTTTTTCCTTGGTACTGGGGATTGGACCCAGGGGTGTTTTACCACTGAACTACATCCTCAGCCCTTTTTATTTTGAGAGAGGTTCTCCCCTAAGTTGCTGAGGCCGGCCTAGAACTTGCCTTCTTCCTGCCCTCAGCTTCCCGAGTCACTGAGCAACCCCACCCAGCAACTTAAACAGAATTTCTATATTACCAAGCCCTAGTATGATGCCTGGCAGTATTAGATTTTCACTTAAAAGTGTTAAAGGAAAAAAAAAATTATACCAAAGGTGATACTTGAGAAGGTAACACCTAAAGTGTTTGTCAGGCAAAACAAAAGCACAGAGGTAAAAAAAAGTAGTTTGCAAAACTGAAGATAGTTCTGTGTGAATGAAATAACAGTTCAAATTAAGAGAGAAGGTGGAAGAGGTAGCATGGGATACTTCCAAGGTAAGGTTCAAAATCTTTAGCTTAGTCAAGATATTCCAAGAGATGAAGGTGTTCCCAACTAGCTTTGAACCAATTCAGTTCCCTTAGCTATGGCTACAATTGCTTGCAATTTTCTAAAAACATATTCCACCACTTTAGTCTTCCCTTTTGCCTTGTCCTTTATACTTTCTCCCTTCTTCAAAACTCACCTCAATTGCCAACTTCATAGCAAAACTCTACCTGATCTATCTGAAAACAGGAACCTCCCCTGTGCTGACCTCTATTGTAGTTTCTCTTTCAGTTCTTTGACTCATTTGGCTCCACCCTAAAGTCTAAGCCTAAAGTCTAAAGTGAATCGGGTATTTTTAACTTTGTCTCTCCAGTTTCTTCGGTGGTAGATACTGTATTTGTTGTGTTGTTGAATAAGGTAGACAGACTCCATTTCTCACTATGTTTCTGTCATAATATTTGAAAGTCTAAAGACTCACTTTACAGACTGCAAATCCTGGTTAACTGACCGGTGCGACTTAAAAGTGATGTCGAATAATTAATTTGTTAACAGCCTTTATTGCTATTACTCAAACTGGGGGGAAATTTGACCACAATCCATAGTTCTCTTTGCATCAAGGTTTTCCAATCCTCTCCCTGTTCAGCCCCAGGATACCTGTCCTCGACACAAAGCAACCAGCAAGATCCAGGAGCCTGCAAGGTCGGACGCTGATATAACGAGTGTCTAGGAACCCGCAGTCTGGTGAACTACGAAGCTCTGAGCTGCGCGTGGAAAAGAGCAAGAGGCAAGCCTGTGTGAGCTTGGTCTGGGACTAGGCCCGCCTTGCTTGGCGAGTTTCTAGAACCTCCGGGCTCAGAACTAAAGCGATTAAACACGCCGAAAAGAGCGAAGGAGGCGCCGGGGGCTGGGTGCCGCGCTTTGTTCCAAAAGGCTCCCCTTCTGAACACAGCTCCTTTCCAGGACCCTGTACCCGATCCCTTCCTGGTCCTCCTGAACGGTGACCCCACTGATTTGGAACCCCAAATTGCCTCAGAATCACACCGCTCCGAGGCCATACCGGCTCCAGCAGGAGACATCAGTATTTCCTAGCCCGCACAGCGGAGTTAAGGGCTCCAGAAGATTCCACGAGCCTCGGGAACCCGGGCTTGCACCCTTCCCCACAAGGCCGTTCGGCACAGCCCTTCCCGGCCCTAGCGCCCCCGCGCCGTTGCCGGGTAACCGCGGGGCGGCGGCAGGGGCTGAAGGGGCGGGACTTCCGGCGAGTGACGCGCCCCAGCCCGGCTACAAAAGACGACGGCTGCGGCGCGCCGGGCGGAACTTTCCAGAACGCTCGGTGAGAGGCGGAGGAGCGGCGGCTGCCCCGGCTGCACACAGTTACGCGCTCCTTCCCACTCCCTCACAACGGCCCCAGCCCGCTCACCGGTGAGTTTCAGCCCTCGCGCTCCTCTGTCTCCTAGCTAACGCTGTTGGCGGCACCAGGAAGCTGGATGGAGCCGCAGTTGGGAGGCGGTTGGCTCCGCGTGGGCGGGAGGGTTGTCGGTTCCTAGATCCATAATTCCATTTTTTGGAGGGCCGGTGTGGTGCCCCGGCAACCTATTCCCAGGTCGTAGGGAGAGGGTCCAAGACATTTTTTGAGCCTCCCCCACCCAGCCTAAGCTCTCCAAGGAGCAGCCTTGGGTTTCCCCTCCGTGCGCGCCCCCGCGCCCCTCCGCCCGCGCTCGCTCCGGGTGGGCAACTCTGCGCGCACGCGCAGGAGTGAGGCAGGGGCGAGGGGCTGCGGGAGGAGCCGAGCGAGGCTGCTGCTTTCGCTTCTCCTGTCTCCCCTCCCTCTCTTTGTTGAGGGCTGGGCTTCCCCCTCCGCCCCTTCGATCCTGGGTGGGAGGGAGAAAGGAAGGAAACCTTCACAGTCGGCGCCAAGTGCAGGGGGGAACCTAAGGACGATTAACTACGCTCACCTGAGGGGCGAGAGGGGTTCGGCTGTGAAAGTAGGGAGGTTTTAAGCAATGTGACAAAAATATAGTTAAGCGCTCCTTCCCAAATAATTGTGACTCGGCGGTGGGGGGGGCTTGCTTTCTGGAACCAGTTCCATAAACCCCTCCCTCACCGCATGTACCTCGGGGTCTTGGGGATGGTGTATGGCGTTTATCAGTGTAAAGACAGTGAAAATGTAATCAATGGAGTGAATCTATTAGTGCCCCTTTTGATTACTGTTGTCACCACCTCAGGGGGAAGGGAGAACACAAGAATCCAGATTACAGTCGTGTTAACACTACGGAAGCTGTAGTGTGGGAGAGAAGGAACCAGCTGCTAGAACGCTTTTGAATTCCTTGATGATTTTTCGCTTACATTTAGTTAACTAGAACTTGTAGCTGAATTATCAGGAACTGTTACATTTCTGTGAAGTTTAGCGGAGGTGGTGTTTTTAAAATCAGATTTAACAAAGTAACAGTTTGCTGTGCCCTACTCTTGACTTTACTAATTAAAAACTACCAGCTGAAAGCTGATTAAAATTGCATTTTTATTTCAGGCTGTAGAAAATGGTGAAAGAAACCACTTACTATGATGTTTTGGGGGTCAAACCCAATGCCACCCAGGAAGAATTAAAAAAGGCCTACAGAAAACTGGCCTTGAAGTACCACCCTGATAAGAATCCAAATGAAGGAGAAAAGGCAAGTAACTTGTGAACATCTGAGTAGTTCTTTGCCGATATGTAAAGTGTTTCTATTTCTGTCTGAAATTGAGCTTGTTGTTGTTGTTGTTGTTGTTTTTAAGAAAATTGACTCTCCTTTTCTCAAATAGTTTAAACAGATTTCTCAAGCTTATGAAGTTCTCTCTGATGCCAAGAAAAGGGAATTATATGACAAAGGAGGAGAACAGGCAATTAAGGAGGGTGGAGCAGGTGGTGGTTTTGGCTCCCCCATGGACATCTTTGATATGTTTTTTGGAGGAGGAGGAAGGATGCAGAGAGAAAGGAGAGGTAAGAAAGATCTACATGCAGCAAGTTTCATTAGCTGTTGATCAAACAAATTTTTGAGAAATCACTCCTTTTAAATGCTTGTTGACTTGTTGGTATAATGTTGTAGATTGACCCATAAACTGCTTCTGTTTGATTTCTGGTGTAATTTTATAAATGAGATTTTGTGTAACTAAAAATAGCTAAGCCAATCAAATGGTAACAAATGAGTGCTTTTAAAGCCCTTGGTTGGATACATCCAACTCCCTCAGGTTACCAAACATTAATTAAGGAACAAAGCATAGCAACATAGTTTTAAAACGCTTTGCAAATCTTATTTGGTTCCTGTGCCTTGGAACCCATGGTATGTGCCTTTTTCAGTCAGGTGAGTTATTAAAGTTCAGAAATAAATTATCCAAGCTCATAGCAAAAGGAACAGTAGAGGTAGCATTGAAAACATAGGCTCATTGACTATATAGCCCATTATCTTTTTAATCTTGATTCATCTTTGTTTTCTCAAAATATGTACATTGACTATTTAGCAGAAAAGTGATCTGTAGGCTGTACATGGAATAAGTGTTCCAGTCAAGAGAAGACAATCTCACTTTGTTCCCTGTGTAGTTTATACAAGCAAGGGCAGATGTTTTTATATACGGGTCTTCAGGAGAGGATTATGTTAATAGTTTACTAAAAACAAAATCAGAAACCCAGAATCACTTGTTTAATAAACCATTAGATGGTTTGTCATACAGAAAAGTATTTGTAGTTTTTATCTTTTTTAAAATAAAGAATTGGCCTAAAATTTATCACTTGACCAAACTCTAGAAACTTTTACTTTTTCCTTGCCTGTACTTTCCACATAAAAGTTACAGTGAGCTGAGAATGGTGATATATTCCTGTAATTCTAGATACTTGGGGACTGAGGCAGGAGCATCACAAGCCTCCCAGGCCTGCATGAGCAACTTAGCAAGATCCTGATTCAAATTGAAGAAGGGCTTGGGTGTGTAGCACAGAGGTAGAAGAAGGTTCCTGAATTCAGTCCCCAGTACTGTAAAAAGGTTGATGAAAAGGGTGGCTTTCAGCATGCCATAACCAACTACATGGACTGTTTGTGATAATAGAACCCAAAGATATAGCTAGGAGCAGAAGGATATAGTTGTTAATGCTTCACATTCTATTTAGGAAGTTAAAATGTTCAATAGGCATATTGTCCAGAAAAGAGTTTGAGAACTTTTTTCAGTCATGCATAAGGCAATAGTGTTGCAGTGGATAAAGTCCTTGTGGAATCATTAGCTAGAAACTTATTAACTAACCATTGGGAAATGGTTTTATTTCTGTTGTCATACTGTCCTTATGTGATCTCAAAACTCTACTCCCTGTTCTAATATGAAAGTAATGTGTGACACTCCTTTGAAGCCTCAGGCCACCTGGAGATCTTTAAATTTGTATTAATTTGGGATAAAAGAGAAAATGCAATTCTTCAGTTGAAGTAGTCATCACACTTTTATGGGCCCACTAAACACATGTGACTAGTGGCTGCTATACTGGACAGTACAACTAAAACATTTCCATTACTGCAGAAAGTTCTGTTGAGCAATGCAGTTATGAAGGGTATGATAAATTTATCCTTTAAAACAACCAGCGCTGGCCCAGTGGTAAATGTGCTGTTCCTACTGAATCGGGAAGAAGTAGAAATTGATATTTCAGTGGTGTCTTAATTGGCTTCCCTGTCCAATCTTGACTGGTAGGAATTTACTGTGCTAAAGAATTTTGGATGAAGTAATTGACTCTGTTGCTCAATGTCACTGAGTGAAAGCTTCAAAGAAAACATTGGCACAGAAATACGTATTTGAATTATTTGTGAAATGAGCTTACTTAGCTAACCTTGAATTTGGAGGTAATATCTTTGATTGCCATATTTCTAAGATAGTATATCTGTGTCCTTGGGCATGTGAGTCTCTGACCCAATTTTCCTCATCTGTAATTTTATCACAGTTCCACGATCACATGTGATAATGTGGTAAACATTCTGTGAATAGGTGCTCAACTGGTGATGGATCCTTAGGAGGCTCATTTTTCATTATTCTTTACCAATTTTTATAGTGCCTTCAACATAAGATAATAGCATTTTAGATGGATTTTTAATGAGTAGTGTTTTGTTCTAGGTAAAAACGTTGTGCACCAGCTCTCAGTAACATTAGAAGACTTATATAATGGTGCAACAAGAAAACTGGCTCTGCAAAAGAATGTGATTTGTGACAAATGTGAAGGTATGATCTTTTAACATTCCTTTACATAACTGAAAATGGAGCTAAAGACTGAATAGGTAAAACTTGACAGATGTGCATTACTGTATCTGTTGCTAAACTTACACATAAATTTCTTTTAAACACTTTAAGGCCGAGGTGGTAAGAAAGGAGCAGTAGAGTGCTGTCCCAACTGCCGAGGTACTGGAATGCAAATAAGAATTCATCAGATAGGACCTGGAATGGTTCAGCAAATTCAGTCTGTGTGCATGGAGTGCCAGGGCCATGGGGAACGGATCAGTCCTAAAGATAGATGTAAAAGCTGCAATGGAAGGAAGATAGTTCGAGAGAAGAAGATTCTGGAAGTTCATATTGACAAAGGTGAGTTCTGATCCCTAGAGGAAATTCCATGGCAAGTTTAATAATACTATTTAAAAATATATACTGTTTTTATAGGTGGGGTTGTGGCACAATAGTAAAGTGCTTGTCTAGCATGTGTGAGGCACTTGGTTCAATTCTCAGCACCACATGAAAATAAATGAATAAACTAAAGGTCCATCAACATCTTAAAAAAAAAAAAAGGCACTGTTATTAATTAGGAAGATTCAGAAACCCTTCAATGTAAGAGGGTCATTTTTCTGGCATAAGTGATTGAATAATGTCCCATGCAAACTTAATTCCTGTTGCACCAGAATTCTTTTGACCTTTTAAAATTAAATTACAGTTAAGCTGTGTACCCATTCTTAATATCTTTAAGAATTATTAGATTAAAAGATATGCATACTTTTAAGGATTTGGGAGGAGAGAAAGGTTTAAATGAAGAATGGCCTCGTTAAAATTCATCTTAAGATACTTACCTGGCAGGGGAGATACCATGATCAGGAAGGTGGTTTTCCCAGGGCGAGGCTTATCCATTGCACTCCGGATGTGCTGACCCCTGCGATTTCCCCAAATGCCTTATCTTAGTTTGATTTGGAGTATAAAAAGTGGGGGGGGAAGGGGATGGACTTTGGCTTTCTTAGTGTTTTTTTGTTTTGATTTTTTTCCCCCTAAAGGGTGACAGTGCTGATGTTTCTATCAATTTTACACACAATATGTGGCTATAGAACCATATATCTCATGTATCTATAAATCATTGTCTATTATTTAAAAGCCAACAAAACAGTATAGCAGTTTTAAGTTCAATAATGTTAAGTATTGTATAGAAATATATTGGAGGCAAAGTTCAGTTGATGACAATTGTGTATATGTTACTGATGCTGTAAATTATTTTTAATAAAGAAAATTGTATTATCAAAAAAAAATTCATCTTAAGAACATGTTTAAATGTTCTTATTTGTCCACTTCTTAATTGACTCTTCTCCATTATTGTATTAAAATGCTGAATTTCTTGTTCCCTTTTTTCTTTGCCCCGTTTTCTTTGAAAAACATCTCAATGTGTTGCCCAGGTGCCATCAAACCCCTGGGCTTAAGCCATCCCCCTGCCTCAGTCTTGTGACTAACTGGTACTGTAGGTGTATGCTACCATGCCTGTCATAATGTTCCGTTTCTTAATTGATTTGTAAGGATTTAGATGACTCATTCTGGTTTTTTGGCTTTTGAAGTTTTATGCTATCCCTCTCAGTTTCTACCTATTGGGCTCTAGGTTATAACTATGTAACTTTTTTATATTTATGCATTTTAAGATTAAACTATTTTTGTCATTCTCTTAATTTTGTTGGTTTATTTTAAAATTTTAGATGTATTACAGCAATGCATGTTCATTTTAGAAATATGTATAACCCCAGAGAAAAATTGGTTATGTGTAATTCTGTGAAACAGTCAACATTATGGTAATAATCTCTTTCAGAGTGCTTTTATAAAATGAAACTAGTATTGTACCTGTCAAACTGGAACTGATAGTATGAGCATCTTTCCATAGTAATATACAACTCACATTAATTAAGTAGTTATATTAAAGTTACCCTTTGTTGTGCATCTGCAGATTTAGCCAACTTTGGGTTGAAAATATTTGGGGACTGTATATATTCAATACAATATATATTCAGTACAATATTCATTGTACTGAATATGTATAGATTTTTTCCCCCCTTGTCATCGCTTCTTAAAACAATGTAATACAAAAACTATTTGCAACTTAATTGTACTATGTTACAAGTAATTTAGACATGATTAAGTGTGCAGGAAGATGTGCATAGGTTATATGCAAATGCTACATCATTTTATTGTATAAGGGACTTTAGCATCCTCAGTTTTGGTGTTTGAGCCAGATCAAGGACCAGTTTCCTGCTGGTATCAAGGTATAACTATAGTTATATATATATATATATATATTATCAGGAAGAAGTAGAAATTGGTATTTCTGTGGTGTTTTAATATTGGCTTCCCTGGCCAATCAAGGTATAACTATAGTTATATATATTATCGGGAAGATGTAGAATAAATATATATATATATAAAGTCTATCATGTAAATCATGGTAACTGCCCTCTCACAAAAATTTTTAATTAACCAGGTAACTTTTACGTATTTTTATAAATTTGATTTACAAATGAATTTAACTGGCCCATGATGAATAGGGTTTGTGCTGAGTTTTTCTCTTTAGTTTGATGTCTTCTCTTAAACACAGCAATATATACTTAGAGCATTGATTGCAAATGATGCTATTAATGGTGTGCTCTTTACATTGAGAACAACCAAGAAAAATTAGCTGAATTTAACTGTTTTACTGATGTAACAAGACAATTACTTTGCTAGTATATAGTTTAAAGACAGATTATTAAATTTTGTCAGTACTGATCGGTATTGGTTTTAAGTCCATACTGGAGTATTTATGGATTAATTTTGCTTCAGAATAACGTGGGGAGAACATGTGGAAGTACAATACATAAAATATTAATGATAGGTTAACCATGGAATCTCGATTAATCTATGGAAATCCATTGTACTGTTGACTGTATTTGTATGGAGTGGACGTTTATGTATGCATATGTATGCTTATTTCTAAAATGTGGAATCACAATTGTTTATGTTCAGTGACCTTGGTAATCATTAGTTGTTAGAGATGTTATAGCCTTTACTGAACTAAAGTATATGGGGCAGAGAGGAATAGAAGTTGAGGAGAATCAGTAAAAATACTGATCTTTTTAAAAATATCCTGCTGGAAAATCGTCTTCCCTGTGTTTTTTCTTTTGGGGGGGTGGTGCTGGGGATTGAACCCAGAGCCTTATGCATGTGAGGCAAGCACTCTACCAACTGACCTATATCCCCAGGCCCCCATCTGTGTTTTTGACATTGGCCACTAAACCTCTTCCCCCCTTCCCAGTAGTATTTTTATTGCTGTAGTATTGAAGGATCGAAACCAGAGCCTTGCATGCATATGCCAAACAAGTGTTCTACCATCAAGCTATACCCTTAGACCCAATATTGCACATATTAAATATTTTTAGTTTATATCTAGATACTCTATTATAAATGGTACAATAGTGAAAAGAAAGTTGATTTATTACTGTTAGACTTAATATAAATAACTTGAAAAAGCCTTGTTTTAAATTTTTTTTTTAAGATGTTGATGGACCTTTATTTTATTCATTTATTTGTATGCGATGCTGAGAATCAAACCCAGTGCCTCACATGCTAGGCAAGTGCTCTACCACTGGGCCATGATGCAAGCCTCTTGGAAAAGATTCTTAAATGTGATAGTGGAAGTAATTAACATTTATTGGCTATAATGTTTACCATCTGCCAGTTTGGTACTGGCCTAGGTATTTTGGGGTGGGGAGCAGTTTGCACAGTTGCTTTGTACTTTTGTGTATAACTTGATGGCCCTGTCCCTTTTTTTTTTTTCCTCCCTTAATGTGATAGCATAGGCGTTTTTTACTTAAATCCTCTCAAAAGCTCTAATGAGTTAGGTGTCTCTTTGGGAAAGTTGAAACTTAGAGAGGTTATGCAACTTAGTTCCCCAGAGTAGTCCAGCCACTAAATAGCAGCTCTGAGCTTTGAAGTCTTGTCTGTTTGCTTCTAGAGTTTGTTTTCTATTTGATAGCTTTCTTTAGTAACAAACTGAACTGATTAAGAAGTCATTAGACATTTCTCTGATAATTTACCATCCACAAGATTTTAGCATTTGTTTTTCATGTATACACAAACAAATCTGTGTGTTTTAGTAAATTTTGCAGTTCTCACCTCAGTGATGGATGGATATTCAGCAAAAGTACATGTTGTTCTCTTGTTTTTAGGCATGAAAGATGGACAAAAGATAACATTCCATGGTGAAGGAGACCAAGAGCCAGGACTGGAACCAGGAGATATTATCATTGTGTTAGATCAGAAGGACCATGCTGTTTTTACTCGGTAAATACTTAAATGACATATTGTATATTTGGTTGTTTTTATATTTAAAGGAGCTTCCCTTAGAACGTTATTTCTGGAAATCCTAATCTGAAACTTAAAAGGTGTATTTCAATTAGGAGATGTTTTCTATGAGCATGAGTGGGTGCTTGGAGGGAAACATCCCTAGACAAAATTTTACCCTCAGTCATAAGGTCATAGTGCTTTCACCAGTTTTCAATCCTGAGTTAGTGATATATTGAGTTGCTTTTAAGTGTAACTATCTAAAACTATCTCAAAAGAGAAGTTTGGGCTCAGGTGTATGTAAATTCAGGTCTACTGCTATAAAATATTTAACATTGAGTTTATGATGAACTTATGTTGAAACACAAGAAAGTTGATCGTTAACAGTGAACATATTAAATATATCCATCGCTGAAACATGAGAGACTGATAATAGGATTGGGGACAACATCTTCAAAGAACTGGTTTAGAATGGATTATGTGGGGTGGTGTTTCACAAATGTCTCAAAAATAATGAGGAATGCTGACGAGTTCAGGATGACATCAATAAGGAAATTCTTACTATTCCTTGAAATCTGTTGTCTCCATTATTTAATTTCACAGAGCCTAAATAATCTAGGACCCAGCCCAGGTCTGTTTAAATTTATACACTGTAATGTTTTCTGTTCCTGATGTATATTTGCTTTCTTTTTATTTATTTACTTTTTTACTTTTTTTTTTTTTTTTTACTTCTTTAAAAAATGTTTTTTAATCCGTTGTAGATGGATACAATGCCTTTATTTTACTGATTTTTATGTGGTGCTAAGGATCAAATCCAGTGCCAGGCCAGTGCTCTATCATTGAGCCACAGCCCCAGCCCTGTATTTGCTTTCTTTAAACCTCATTCTTATGAGAATTTTTTTCTTTTCCAAGAAACTTTATTTTAAATGTTAAGTGGTACAGGTTACCAGAATGTGTGGAAGGATTTTAAAGCCTTGTCCAGGAACTGCTGTTCCCAGTTCTTAGCTCTGTTCCATTTTTAGGGGGATTGGGAGGGGTTACTGTATGTGAACTGCATCGTTCAAGAAGAAAGCAGCGAGGTGCATGCCTATAATCCCAGTGGCTCGGGAGCCTGAGGCAGGAGGATCACGAGTTCAAAGCTAGCCTCAGCAACAGCGAGGCACTAAGCAACTCGGTGAGACCCTGTCTCTTAAATAAAATACAAAATAGGGCTGGGGATGTAGCTCAATGGTTGAGTGTCCCTGAGTTCAATCCCTGGTACCCAAAAAAATGTTTAAAAAGAAGAAAGCAGTTGCCCACTCTGGTACTTTTAATCATTGGTAGTTTGAAAGATGTAAATATGTGCCATGTTTGCATTGATATAGACGAGGAGAAGACCTTTTCATGTGTATGGACATACAGCTGGTGGAAGCATTATGTGGCTTCCAGAAGCCAATATCTACTCTTGATAATCGAACCATAGTCATCACCTCTCATCCAGGTATGGTAACTAGATGAGTTTTTCCCTATTCTAGTTTTCCTAATCTCCTAATAACTAAGAAGTAGAGGCACTTGGAGATAACTGGTATTTTTACTTCCTCTATTATATATCCTTCCCTAGGTTGATAAGGTCATAAACAGAAGAGACTAGGATTGTTCTGCCTCATAAATGAACTATCAGTTAGGACATTTCCTTTATTGTTTTCCTTGCCATGTAAAAATATAGCCATACTTAGAACTTGACTTTGATGTTTTTAGGTCAGATTGTCAAGCATGGAGATATAAAGTGTGTGCTAAATGAAGGTATGCCAATTTATCGTAGACCATATGAAAAGGGTCGCCTAATCATCGAGTTTAAGGTAAGCTATAATACTCTAGGGTATTTGAGAATGGTTAGCTTAATCATTGATTAGAATTAACATTTTCTGAGTGCCAAATAATCTCATTTCCCCCTTGCATAAAAAGATATATATTGATCTTATTGTTACTTAATAACAAGTTGGGGATGGGTTTATTTGCATCATTAAGAAAGGGATGACCTTTTTAAAGTCAAAAGAGCTTTGTTAATCTCTTAAGGAGGATTAAATGTTTCTGAGGGTGGATTCTTATGTTTTAAATATCTGTTTGCTGAGTGAAGCAGTGCTATAACCAGCGTTTTTTGTTTTGAAGACCTGGCTTTTGCTTGTTGTATTAGCACATGCTTACCAATTATTCATGAGACTGTGGCAGGAGATCACATATGCAAGCCCAGCCTGGGCAACTTAGATCTTCTGTCTCAAATTTTTCTTTAGAAGTTTGGTATGTAGATTAACACTTGGCCCAATATACACAGGGTCCTCGGTTTGATCCCAGTACAGCAAGAACAAAAAAGACCTGACTTTTGTCAAAATTCTTAAACTGGGGTTCACAGTATTGACCTTTGACATATTCGTTTAAAAATTGTTTTTCTGGGGAAAATGAGTCCATGATACTTGAAGAAGCTAATAATGAAATTGAATTAATAAATTTCTTTTTGTAGGTAAACTTTCCTGAAAATGGCTTTCTGTCTCCTGACAAACTCTCTTTGCTGGAAAAACTCCTACCTGAGAGGAAGGAAGTGGAAGAGACTGATGAGATGGATCAGGTAGAACTGGTGGACTTTGATCCAAATCAGGAAAGACGGCGCCATTATAATGGAGAAGCATATGAGGATGATGAACATCATCCCAGAGGTGGTGTTCAGTGTCAAACCTCTTAATGGGGCCAGTGAATAACACTCACTGCAGGCATTTCATATGCAGTAGTGAATGAGTGAAGGACTATAATCATAATATGCTCACTACTTGCTATTGTTTTTGTTTTAATATTCAATTATAGTAGTGTTTTAAAAGTTAAATGAAGAATAAACGCAAATATAAAAGCTCTGACTTTGCCCTGTATGTATGATGACTTCAGTGTGCAAGAAGTTGTTTGATACCTGTAAAAACTACTTTTAAAAAAGTTCCCCTAGCATCTGTTAGGCCATACCTTGTAATTGATTTCAGCTGTGTATGTGGACAAACTTAGACTGAAATACTAGGTATATGTGTTGATTTCAGTGTATGACCCTTCATTGTTAAGCTATAAAATTAAAAGTCTGTATTTAACTTGCAATCAGAAAAAGAAAACTTAATTTGTAGAGGAGTGTTGGTCTGTCTAGTTATTTGTATTAAGTGGGACTCTTGTGATGACTCTGCATTCTATTGCCTCAACTTACTTGAAGGTGACATAATGTATAATTTTGCTTCTGGTATCAGTGAAAGAAATGATACCTTTCAAAAGATGGGGTTTATCATTATATGCTGCTTCTTAAGGGCTTGCACTTGTAGAATTGCATTCCCTTCTATTGTGCCATCTTTTAAAATATATATATATACATACACATATATACAAAACTGTGTTGACCAGTCCTGGTTACATTTTTCCCTTCTCTTTGGACCATGGTAAGCCCTGGTAGTGAAATCCAGACCTATACATGGAAAAGTAGTTTGCATGTATAATATAGGAAGGTGTTCCTTAGGTATGTTACAGGCTTAAACCATTTGACTTATGCTCCAAAGTAACTGTAATTTGATGTTGGTAGTCTAGCAAATATGATGAATAGCTTTAACTGTATGTTTAAAAGTCATCATATGTTCACATGCTTAAATCTGGATATCAGAATTTAAGCAATTCTTGAAATGTATGAATGTCTCCTTAATATACTGATTACAAAGCATTTCCAGTGTGTCACTACAAGCTTTTTTTTTTCCCCCTCAGATCATGAAAGCATTAGATTTTAATTAAGATACATAGCTTCATTTTACTTAAAATTAGCAACAAAATTAATATTAAGATAATTAAATGCTTAATATTAAACTTGGGTGGGGAGTGAAAGTAGAGGGTTGACTTGGTATGAATCAAGAGGAAAGGGGCTTTAAAAACTTGTTAACCACTGGGGTTGAGGATAATAATAACTTCCTGCCTTAAACATTTCCAATCTGGAAGTAGCCTGAAAGTTTCCCTCATGCACTAAAGAGGAGAAACTAAACTTGGGGTAAAAAATAATATCCAAATCTTCAATGTTGGTTTGACACTGGTTCTCAATCTTGGCTATCACTGTCAGGAGGACTTCCCAACATGATGCATACTGTACTTTACAACAACTTCTCAGATAGTGGGAAAGGAAGCTCTAAAAGCACAGAAAAGAGAATGCACAATACAAAAAAATGCCATTCTTGCACCTTTTATCTTTCAAAATGTGTCATCTCGTCCACCTTTGGAGATAGCAGGAATTTAAACACCTTTTTTTTTAATGGGAAAACCACCCTCTCTAGTCTACTGGCTTCTCAAATTTGAACATGTTTGCCAGGCCTCACTACCAATTTGATGCTGTAAGTCTGGGGTAGGACCTAAGAATTTGTCTTTGAAACAAGTTGCCAGGTAACATTAAGACCAGTGTTCTAGTCTGAGTAAAAGCTAGTGACTACAAAGACAGGTCCAGATTCTTGCAATTCATTTATTTCCACTTACCTCACTACCTGTGGTTTGCTTGGGTAAATATTTAACAGAATGTGGAGAAACAATCCATGGTTTCTTTGCCTTAGCCTAAACTCTTAAAAATTGAGGAAAACAGCAGGAGAAGAAGAAATGGAGCTCTGGAATTACCTGGTTTTCAATGTGAGCTCCATGCAAGTTGTGTTATTAAAGTATGTCATGTCTGGAAATCATTTTTTCTTATGTATTTGTGGGGTCTTTTATCTCTTTTTTAATTTATTTAAGTAGGTATATATTACAGCAGAATGCATTTTGATTCATTTTACAAAACAGCAGCACAACTTTGCTTCTCTGGTTGTACACGATATAGCTTTGCACCATATGTCCAGTCATACATATACTAGGGTAATAATGTCTATCTCATTCTACCATCTTTACTGTCCCCAGTCTTTTATTATTTTTTTATGTGGTGTATCTCATACATGTGAAACAAGCATTCTACCACTGAGCTACATGCCCAGCCCCTTATTTGTGGGGTCTTAATAGAATCTCCCTACTGAAGTGGTTCTGAGACTTAAATAAGGCTGATTACATAGTTACAAAGAGCTTAATAAAGGCTATATTAGTGGAAATAGTAAAGAGGATGTATACCTAAAATTTCATGTCATTTAAAAACATGTTGCTTTGGAATACCTTAGGGTGGTATCTCAGATATTAAGTGGAGCATAGGACATAGGTTCTTAATCTAATGAACTTTAATGCCACATATTTTTGAGTTTATGTACTAAACTCCCAGGAACCTAAACCCATATACTTAATTTCAGAATAAGTGCACATAGATCCTTGGCACCCAACTCCCTTTAGCCTCTGCCATCATAATGGTAACATGATCCCTGGCTGGAGGTTGTTGCCCTTCAGAACAAATCCAGGGCCTCCTGCATGCTAGATGAGCATTTTACCTCCAAGCCCAACCTTAGTCCAAGGCTGTAGTTTTTAGAAAGTAAAGGAGTAGCACCACCTGATCTTCAGCCCCTAACCCCATGTAGCTGGGGTGGGCTCTCCTGCCAAAGTGGCCCAGATTCAGGTGCTGATCCCTCTTTCTCTGGAACCTAGGGAGATGCAAAAGATGAAGTGTTGGAAAGAACTAAAGTTAGTCACGAGACAATGAGTGCACTACCATTTTTAACCCTATCTTAAGTTTTGTGTGGAATAAAAGGCAAAAATATTTTCAATTTTGTTTGCTCAACATGCATTACGTTAATTTAAAAATGTAATGGCTTCTAATCCAGGCTTTGGCCTGGTCTCCCAAGACTACCAATTTGTCTAGCACTTACCTTGCTGCCTTGCCAATTTGCCATTCCTGGAAAGGTTCTCTCTCCTTAGATGCCAAACAACTTTACTTTCAACTCTTCCTCCTGGTCCTTCTTTTATGGTCACCTCCAGAAATGTTTTCCTAACCCATCAGCATATCACTCTTTTTGTCTAGCTCTTCTTTACCATAAGGCAGAAACTAGCCTTTTTTGCACCATCCCCAGCACTTGATGCTAGGAATAGAAGTGCTCCATAAAAATTCCTGGAAGAAATGAATGTGTGCTGACTGACTAGATTCTTGATTGTAAACTAGCACAAACTAAGCCATATCCAGTTGCCAGCTCATGAAGTCAAGGACTAAATCAAAAACCTAACTTTTCAAAGGAAAGTTTTTGTAAAGAATTTGAGCATAAGCTGTTTTCATGTCCCAGTTTAAACTTTTTTAAGTAAAAGACTTAACTGGAATGACATTCATGAGAATTCTAAACTAATGGCTACATTCAACTCCCAGCATTTTTTTTTCCCCCAGTACTGGGGGACTGAACCAAGGAGGAATTATATTCCCAACCCTTTCCCCACCTCTTTTCTTTTTGAGACAGTCTGGCTAATTTGCCCAGGCTAACCCCAAACTTAGGATCCCACTTCAGTTTCCAGACTCACTGGAATTGTGTCCCTATACCTGGCTTTCAACTAGCATTTTTAAATGTCAAAATGACATCTTGGACAAAAGCTGCAGGTTTTTTTGGCAAAAGGGAAATAGGTTATAGAATGTGAGAGATTTCTTAATGCTGTGCCAAATTCAGCCAATATTGAGCATTACATGCCAGGCACAGGATCAAACTGCATTTCAAGTAACAATCAAAGGTAAAATAAAGTGCTGAGGATGCAGCTCAGTGGTAGAGCATTTATCTAGCATTTGCCCTGGGTTCAGTCCCAGTAGTATTTAAATAAGAAGTCAGGTGCAATGGCACATACTTAATCCCAGCTACTGGGGAGGCTGATCAGGGCAAGAGGATCACAAGTTCAAGTCCAGGGGCTGGTAATGTAACTCAGGAAGAGTACTCCTGGATTCAATCCCCAGTACTGAAGACAGCTAAGTGAAGTGGCATAAGCCTGTTATCTCAGCGGCTTGAGAGTCTGAGACAGATTGCAGGTTCAAAGCCAGCCTAAGCAATGGTGAGGCAACTCAGACCCTGTCTCTAAATAAAATACAAAATAGGGCTGGGGATGTGGCTCAGTGGTTTGAGTGCCAGGAAAAAAAAAAAAATTTAAAAGGCTGGAAATGGTAAACCTGGGTTCAGTCTCTAGTACCAAAAAAAAAGAAAGAAAAAAATGCTAACATTAAAAGGGAGCATAGAAGGCCTACAGAAACAAGATCACATTCTTGAAAGTGCCTAGCACAGATATATGGCACTTCTGATGTATGAAGTTTCCTATATTTGTTGAAACAAAAAAGGTATCCATATGTAAAATGGTTTTTTCAAGAGTAAATGCATTACTTTAGCTAACTGGTAAAGATGCACATTGCAAGAGATTTCTGTAAGTCTTAGATCTTAGGTTTTCTTAAAAACAGCACATTTTCAATGCTAGACCTTCCTCCACAAAAAAGAGATGACAAGACTCTGAATTCTCATAACTGATCCTGCAGCTAGCTCCATCCAGAAGATGGAGACAATATTCCCTAGAGTTGGTCTGAATGTGTAAGAAGGCCAGCCAAGAATGGGCTGATGAGAACATAACTAAACTGAGACCTTATTCCATCAACTGACCTTTCTCTCTCAGACCAGTCTATCCTCCTATCCCAAGAACAAGCTGGACTTGAGATTCGAGGATAACAATTATTTCTTCCCACCGTGACACCCACCCCCACCTTTTGATCCTAACTAAATATGTTAAGTACATGAGCACTTATTTACAAGATCTCCAGAAAGGTGTAAAGTTTATTAACATCTTTAAAAAAAAAAGAAGCTATTGAATATGGGGATACTTATTTACAAGTTTTAAGATGGGATGGGCACATTTTAATCAGCATTTCAAATAATCAAAGGAGTACATTTTTTTTCCTAGAAATATCATTTTCACTCTCCAGAAAGAAGATAAATGAAAACATTAAGTGAATGCCCCAGTTAGAAGCAGATAAACTAATACCTTAAAAATATTTTTTAGAAAGGGTAACTGCTACTTCGGCAAGAATTTTCACAAAATTATTTCCATGGCTAACTCAGACAATTTCTTTGCTTAGAAAAGCTGGCCTAAAGAAGCAAAAGAGCAACACATGAATATATCCTCACTTAAACACATGCTTTCAAGCTAGTTTCTGAAAAGCTGAATTAGGGTTTCCAGAGCTTTAGGAGTCCATCTTCGCTATAGGTAGCAATCAGGTTCTGATGAGGGTGATGTGCAATACCAATCACATCCTTCTCGTGAACCTGGAACAAGTTAAAGCACAGATTAGGGTATGCAGATCTCTTAACAAATCACTCTTTACAGGCTTCTAGAGCTGGGGTGGGTGGGATGGAAGAGTGATCCTGAGAAGCCACATATTGCAAATGGCACAGCTAGAAGACATAGAAGAGCTATCCAACTCACATTACATTGTGTTATAATAAACTTTTATTATGTTAAGCCCCTGAGATTTGAAGACTGTTACAGTAGCTGGCATTACTTTTTGTACTGACTTTAATATCATGAGAGTTAGAAATTTCAAAAACTTCCTAATCAATTTAATTAAATAATACACAATAATGTGCCTTCAAAAGGGTTCCACAAGAAAAAACTATTTGGCTAGACAAGTGTATATCTTTCCTTCTCTTTGTATGCTCTCATTCTCTCCACCTGAAGTTTGAGGGGCAAGGCAGGGTTGTCACTAAAGGAATGACTTGACTTGATAAAAGGGGCAATGCCACACATTTATAGACGTTTAATTTTATTTAGTGTAAAAATGCCCCCATTACATTTTTTATACTGAGGTTCACAATGACAGCAGAGTGTGGAAATGGTGTGTACTTCTAAGTTTAGAAAGACAAGGTTATCATAATTTCTTCTGATCAAGTAATACTCACTGTCAAGGTTCTCTCCAGTTTGCCAGTCACTGTGCTAAAACAGTACAGCACAAAGTCCTCCCCCACACAGTAGATCCATTCACCACGGGGAGAGAGGGCACAGCAAACAAAGTCACCACCTTCTCTTTTACCAGAGCTGAAGCTTCTGACAATCTAGAGCACACCCATATCCCAAAAAGACAACAATGAAGAGAAAAAGAAAAACATTAAATCAGCAGCAGCTCACCCATGGATAGCATTCTAAACGTTTTTTAAATGACATTCTGAAATAACTTACAGTTCTGGGGATTGAATCCAGGGACACTCTAAGCTATATCAATGAGCTATCTTCAGTCTTTTACTTGTTTGAGACAACAAGTCCTACCAAATTGCAGAGGCTGCCCTCAAACTTTTAATCCTCCTGCCTTAGCCTCCTGAGTAGTTGGGATTATAGGCATGTGCCATCACAATGGCACTAAATATGACAAAACTAAACTAACATTTTTACATTATTAGTTTGCCCCTTGGTATACCATCATTTATAATTAGAGCTCCAATTCTATTCATCATGTGTTAAATCTTCTTACCTGGGAAATAGTCATTGGATAAGCTACCTATAAAGTAAGTGACAAACATGAACTTCAAATTTATACAGCCATGTCACAGATCCTGATCTTTGGTCTACTGACCATATTACCCTGAAGCAAATTCATTACCACAGAACAATTTTAAAAATCAGTATAACACTAGTTCTCAATGCTTTAGACTTATGTTCTCCAACATCCTCTAATAAAATGTGTTGCTTTCCTCATGCAGGATGGAACTGTCTCCAACACTTTACTTAGTCTATGTTCTGCAACATTAAAATCATCATAAATCAATTTCAAAAGAGAAACCAATCTCAAAGGCTAAGTATATACTGTGATTTTATTTATGTACCATATGCAAAATACATTATAACAAAAACAGATTAGTGGTTGCCAGGTGGTTAGTTAGGGTTTGAACAATACCATTTATATTAGCACCAAAAACAAAAATAGGAAATACTTAGATATACTTAGATATAAAAAATAGGAAATACTTAGATATACTTAGATATAAAACAAAATGCAGTGAGCTGGAGTCGTGGCTCAGTGGTAGAGTGCTTGCCTGGCATGTGTGAGGCCCTGGGTTCGACCCTTAGCACTGCATATAAATAAATAAAAGATCCATTGACAACCAAAAAAATACTAAAAAAAAAAAAAATACACATGATTATATGAGGAAAACTATAAGACTGATGAAAGATATCAAAGAACTAAACAGAAATATTCCATGAATAGGAACAAGAAATATTCCATGAATAGGTCAAGATATCTTCCCAACTTAATATATAAATTCAATACAATCCCAATCAAAATCCCAGCAAATTATTGTAGATAATGAGAAAACGATTCTAAAGTTTAAATGGAATAGTCAAAAGATCCAGAATAGCCCAATTCAGTATTGAAGGAGGAGAACAAAGTTGACTGGCACTACCCAACCTCAAGACTTATTATAAAGCTTCAGTTATCAAAACAGTATGGACTGACAACAGAATAGAAAAATAGATCAATGGAACAGATCGGAGTCCAGAAGTAGGGTCACATAAATACAGTTTAATGATTTTTCAGAAAGGCACAAAAGCT
Organism: Marmota monax; assembly: GCF_021218885.2. Taxonomy (NCBI): domain Eukaryota; kingdom Metazoa; phylum Chordata; class Mammalia; order Rodentia; family Sciuridae; genus Marmota; species Marmota monax. Next base: position 9,196,840 of record NW_026695243.1, on the reverse strand, counting down.
CCTTTATGAAAAAGGAGAAAAGATCTTTTTTTGGTATTAGGGACCAAATCCAGGGATGCTTTTACCACTGAGCTACATCCCTTTTAATTTTAAGTTGCTGAGGGTCTTGCTAAATTGCTAAAGCTGATCTTAAACTTATGATCCTCCTGCCTCAGCTTCCCACATCACTGAGATTATATAGGCATGTGCCACCATGCGTGACAAAGATAGCCTTTTCAACAAGTGGTACTGGAACAACTAAATACACGCAAAACCATGAATCTAGACACAGATATTACACTCTCCACAAAAAGTAACTGAAAAAGTAACCTTGATGTATCTAATGCCCCTAACTACCTCATAGTCCACAAAAAGTGAGATTCCTTTAGAACCTCATAGGTGTCCTTGTTGGAAATAAACAATAGGAGAACACTGTTGTCTTTCTCTCGGTATTGGTGTTCCACTTTAGCTCATGTGGTAGCTAGGAAATGTCCTGAGTTGGTAATCCACACCACACTGCATCTCCCTAATGGAGACAAAGATTGTTATCTTAGTCTTCCTTGACATTCTAAATGAGGCTTAAAGAAAGATCAAAGACTCATTTATCCAAAGGAAGAAAAAGAAACAGCAAAATATGCAAATACCCTGAGGGAAGGAAATAATTTTTGAAACACCAGAGAAATTTTGTAGAGCTATAGTTTAAGTGTCTGAAAAATAAATACCCCTTATACGGTTAATCAAGTGGTGAGCCCTTATTTGGTTACGGGGAGGGCCAGAACTGAGTTCTGTGCACAGGTACTTTCTGAGTACTCACCTGCCCTTGCATGTTCATGATGACCACTGTGTTTGATCTGTTGCATACCACAAAATGCTCTGGATTTTTAGGAAGCAGGATCACACTGTTGACAGTAATATCTGTCCCTGCAGTGCTTCCCAGGGATTTAAAGGTATTTGAACATTCTGTAGTCTTCATATTCCAGATCTACCACACAAAAATTTAAATTAAAGCATAAACTTTTTTTAGTATAAGAATTTCTAAAGTTTATGGCTTACAAAATCAATAATTATGTTCTAAAAGTGAGTAAAATTCACTAAGAAAATGTTTTTTATGATTTTTATACAAATATCCAGTAATGCCACGTATACATACAGTAAGCACTCATCTTTGTTAATCAACTGGCATAAACAAAATGAAAGTTACAAATTAAGTTATAAAAAAAACCCCGACTGATGAACTTTCCTTACAAGTTTTTCTTAGCTAACAGAGCCACGTATTTTTGAATCTATGCTATGTATCAACATTGCTATGTCATAAACAACCAGAAGCTACCTTCGGATATCAAAACCCAAAGGGGATGGACTGGGATTGTGGCTCAGCGGTAGAGCGCTTGCCTAGCACATGTGAGGCACAAGATTCGATCCTCAGCACCACATAAAACTAAATAAATAAATAAAGCATATTGTGTCCGACTACAATTTTTTTAAAATTATATATATGTATATTATATATAAATAAAACAAAGGGGATCGTGAGCTTGGGATCCTATCCCAAAACTCACAGTAGGTCTGGGATGAGGCACAGGTATGGGCCTTTTTATAAAGTTTCAAGTTTCAAAAAATGATTCTAACACATAGCTTGTATTGAGAATGATCAAACAAAAGTCACAATGTTAGAAAACACACAGATCCATGAAGAGGGAGCCACTCAGCCAACAAGGTTTTACCTTGTCCTTCCAGGCTCTTAAGAACTGAAGGAGTTAAATCGGAAAACCCAGAAATCTGCAATGTGCTTACAGGAGTGCCAAGAATGCATGGCACTGTCCCAACATCATTCATTTAATGAGGTATAAAAGCCTCTAAAGCACATTTGTGTCACGTTTCCTCTGTGACTAACACAGAGTGTGGCACAACACAGCTGTTTAATAATATCCAAAACAGAAGGGACATAGTCCCCCTAGTTGCTCCAGTGTACCATCACTTGTCCCAGTCTTCTCTCTGAAGCCCAGATGCCTAAAGCAAAAATGAACAATTAAGGGAGCAAGAGTTCTAAGGCTTTTCTGTTCAAAAAGTCAATGAAATGCTTTACACCAATCACTACTGAACTAAGAGGAAAGACCACAAAACAAAGAGGCATAGACAAGCCACCTCACAGTGGCATTTACAAATTGTGAGGCCCATAAGCAGAGCACAAAGGGGGCAAATCCCATAACTAAAGCGCTGAGAGTTGTATGTTTCCCCATCCATCCCAAGGGAGAGTAGACCTATCTTCAAGTCTCTTGTTCAATTCTCAAACAAGAACAAACTATTTCAGAAGGTAGTCTGACATATAAGTGCTTTTGTTAAAAATCTTCTACCAACAAAGCACTCACTTATATAAGGCAATTTAAGAGCAGTAAGTCCAGAATATAAAGGAGTATCTCAAATATCTAGACAATTTTCTACTTCAGTTTTTCATCTTTTCCTGTAAAAAAAAGGCCATCTCTTTAAATCTTTTAAGATACTAGAGCTCGATTACTTTCAGCTGAGAGCTAACAGCAGTGGATAAGTATGTAAGAGGGAGTTTAGCTCTACTCTATACCTCCCCTAGTCCTCTAAAAATGCTGTAAGGTAGACACTAAATGTGGTGGCCTGGTGTAGGATAAAGCTGTGTAACAAAAAGCAATCTATACATTTGGCTACTGAGTCTTGTGCATTTGAATGGTAGGGATGGGCCATATTACAGCATGACAGATTCAACAGCTGTACCTGTGAATGCAAAATCACGCAAGTCCACATATTTCCTCTTTCTCTACATATGATAAAATCTGTTTGGACTATAGATATGAGATTTAGGCTCCTCATGCCAATAAGGATTACCCACAGAATATTACTCCTGGCTCAGATTCAACTGTGGTTCTGACTAAAACAGCTAGTAAAGAGATTTACTCCACCATCATCAACATTATCACCACTGCAATCTTCTCAAAGGACAAAGATTTTTAAAAATAAATAAATTATAACATGACAAAATGAACCAGTAGCAAATACTTAACCTTTACAGTGCCATCAGAGGATGCACTAATAATATAATGTCCATCTTGTGTAAATGTTGCTTCATTAACAAAGGAGGAATGGCCACGAAATTCTTTCAGGGTTTTCCCAGACTTTAAACCATGAATTCTATCACCAATAAAAGAAAATGTAAAGAAAAATTAATATTCTATATTTTATGGTTGGGGCCAAGTAAATGTTGAATGCATTTCAGATGAACTATAGAAACTTATAATATTAAGTGAAGAAAGAGAGCTATGCAACTATGTAAATGGTATAAACCATGAAACAAAACCAAAACAAATTACACAGAGAGACTAGGGGAAAATGTAATGATACCACAAGCTTCTGTTCAGGGTTAGACCTCTAAAAACTCGGGTCCCAGGAATCTATTTGTAACAGGCCTTGGCTCACTAAAGTGATGATGCAGGTGGGTCCACAGACCACACTTGGAAACATGAAACACCCTTAGAGTGTTAGCTTTTTTTTTTCTTCCCCCCCCAAAGAGTAGAGGGTCTTGCTATGTTCCAGGCTGATGTAGAACTCCTGGGCTCAAGCAGTACTCCTGCCTCAGCTTCCTGGGACTACAGATTTGTACCACCAAACCTGGCTTATGTTGGCAATTTTTACAATATTAGTTTGTATTTTGTAAAATTATTTATTCCCAGCAGTATCAGTTGTTCACTAGAAATGCACACACAGCACTGTTATCTGCTTTGGAGGATTAGAGTGGATGCATTTCATTTTCCTGTTTCTAGTGAGTTTCTAGAGACCGAGGTCCACTTGGGTCTTGGCTTCTGTGTTATTAAAAAAAAAGTCAAACACTCTCCTTAGACACCCTTTCAAAACTCTCTTCTGGGGATTGAAGGGAAGAACTCAAATTGACAGAAGAATACTACTATGAATACTATTATGTTACCTGTATTTTGGGCAAAAGAAGGCTCTCATGCCCTAACTTTCCCTATCATCCCATACTAATGAAGTCTCCTCTGTAACCTCATCACATCAAAGCAAAGCAAAGGTAGTTTTGGGATTCTTACTTACCTAATTGTCTGGTCAAAAGAGGCACTAAGGATTTGACTGCTATCCTTAGAAAAACTCAGACAAGTAACACCTTTACTGTGTGCCCTTTCAAATCTCCTTAGACACTGTCCACTCTGAATCTTCCAGACCTTTATTTTAAAAAAGAATAAAAAAAGTTGTAAATAATACCCCATCATAGCCCACAGAATCAAGCAAGATGCAATGTTCACTAATGTACTAAAACAACATTAAAAATGCATGCTAATAGCTGAATATGATATGTTTGGCTCTTGTAATACAATGATAACTGAATCCTTTGTAACTTGAAACTCTCTCCTTATAAATTATTTAAACAAAAATTTAGACTCTAAATCCACTTAGTAGAGATCATTTCTGTATTTTTATCTAGGACAGGGTGTATTACTAGCAATTAAATACAAACCACAGCTAACTGGCTATCTACCACCCACTAGAAAAAATCAAATACAATATATCATACACAGCAAAATAGAGTGGTATGACCGAAAGGCATGAACAGGTTAGGACTAAAGTCCGAAAGCTATCACTCATCTACTGTGTGACCTTAAGCACTGAACCACCCCAAGAAGAGTTATTATTAGGAATAAACAAAAAATACAGTGATTAGCATAAAGTTAATGCTGTATAAGTTGCTGAATATAATGTGTAGGGCATTACCCCATTACAAAAGTCTCAAAATGTCTACACATATATAAGAGCTTGTGTCACTAATCCATACCTTGATTTTTCCATCTTGGGCTCCGGTTGCTAACATTTCTGTATCTCTACTGAAACACATGCAGAGAACAGCATCATCCATCATCATGAAGTTATCTTGGGCCTGGTACTTAAGATCCTAAAGGAAATGATAGATAGTAGTTATCAAAATAACACAGAAGCCAAGATCCCAGTAGACCTGGGTCTCTAGAAACTCACTAGAAACAGGAAAATGAAACGCATCCACTCTAATCCTCCAAAGCAGATAACAGTGCTGTGTGTGCATTTCTAATGAACAACTGATACTGCCGGGAATAAATAGTTTTACACAATACAAACTAATACTGTAAAAAATGCCAACATAAGCCAGGTTTGGTGGTACACATCTGTAGTCCCAGCTACTCAGGAAGCTGAGGCAGGAGGACTGCTTGAGCCCAGGAGTTCTACATCAGCCTGAAACAAAGCAGGACCCTCCACTCTTTTTTTTTTTTTTTTCAAATTTTTAATATTTATTTTTCAGTTTTTGGCAGACACAACATCTTTGTTTGTATGTGGTGCTGAGGATCGAACCTGGGCCGCACGCATACCAGGTGAGCGCGCTACTGCTTGAGCCACATCCCCAGCCCAAGACCCTCCACTCTTTAAAAAAAAAAAAAAAAGCCAACAAAATACCCTAGTCTGTTTACTAATCTTTTCAAGGCAAAATTACTCTATAGTTTCATATTTTACATCTTTAATAAACCTGAATTTACTACTTTGAGTAATGACATGAAAAAGAAAACTAATATTTTCCTCCAAAGTGTCAACTCCTTTTCCTAAAACCATTTGCTAACTATGTTATTTGTGATGCTTCTTATCATAAAAATACTAGAAGAACTTGTAGGAGAAAAGATGGAAAAATTTCATCTGTAAAACAAAACCATAGCAAAATTAAAATATAAAGCCAAAATATTTGCAATGCATATTCTGAGTTCCTCAATACACAGGGCTCCTACAAATCAATTTTTAAAATGTCCAACAGAAAAATGAGTAAAGGATATTAACAGACTTCACAGAATAAGAAACACTGGTAGCTTTTCACATGTAAAACCATGTTGATTCATAATAAGAGAAATAGAATTACGTTAAATTGGGGCTGGGTTGCAACTCAGCAGTAGAGCGCTGCCTAGCATATGCGAGGCACTGGGTTCGATCCTCAGCACCACATAAATAAATAAATAAAGGTATATTTTTTTAAATCACATCAAAAAATATTTTTAAAAATATTATGTTAAACTGAAAACAATCTTAAATATGGTTCAATCCATGCAATGAAATATAATACCAGCAATTATCTGCAAGATATACTATAAAGGGAAAAGTAAGAGGCATAACACAGTATATATATATGCTACGATCTGTATTTTTTAAAAATGGAAAAGGAAATATATTAAGTAACTGCTTGCACAAATATAGAATATTCTGGGAAGGTTACACCAGAAACTGGAAACCCTACCTGGTACAAAGAAAACTGACTGGTTAAGGGGCATGGATGGGAATAAAACTCTTAAATAAACTTATTCTGTTTTTTTTTAATGTGTTATCAGATGAACATATTACCCATTTAAAATATAAGTTTTGGGCTGGGGATGTCATTTAGTGGTAGAGTGCTTGCCTACCATGTATGAAGCCCTAGGTTAAATTCTTACTTAGCATAGCAAAAATAATAATTATACATATATATATATATATATATATATATATACACACACACACACACATACACATTATATATGTAACAAGTCAATTTATTTAAATGTATATATAAAAATAATAGGTAAGCAACTATAGCTAACACAGGTCCTCCCTTTTGTTAATAATAAATTTACAGTTTAATTAAAATTATTGTGTGGCTTGTAATCCCAGCTACTAGGGAGGCTAAGGGAGGACAACTACAAGTTCCAGGCCAGCCTAGCAATTTAGCAAGAACTTGTATCAAAAGAATAAGGGCTGGGGATATAGGTCAGTGGTACAGTAATTGTCTAGCAGGTTTGAGGTCCTAGGTTTAATCCCCAAGCACTACAAAAATAAAAGCAAAAAAACTTCAAAAGGATTTTAAATCACTAAAGTACTACACATGCATTACATACAGAACCTTCTTCAAATAATCTATGTCTTAGAAATAATCAGCCTGGGCTGTAGCTCAGTGGTAAAGCACTTGCCTCACATGTGTGAGACACTGGGTTCAATCCTCAGCACCACACAAAAATAAAGATACTGTGTTTTCATTTACAAGTAAATAAATATTTTTTTAAAAAAAGAAAGAAAAAGAAAATAATCAGCCTGAGGAAAAACACATAGATAATTAGAAATAAGGCATAGATAATTCAAAATCAGTAATTCTTCAACTGGGAAAATTAGTTTACATATTTAAAATACTTTACCTTCCTGATTTTTCCAGTAGTAAAGTTCCATACTTCAATGAATCCATCAACAGACCCAGTGACCAGATACTGACCATCTGGAGAAAATCGAGCACACTCCACATGTGATTTCTGACCAAACTGTTTCAAATGAAACATAAAACATGCATTTTTATCTAGTGAACTTAAAAAACAATTCCCATTTTAACCTTGCATATAATCATAGCTGGTCCATATTATGGAATACTAGAGGGAAGTATCTATACCTGAACAGAGGGAGCTGATAGACAGGTTTCTAATTATAAGATTGTTATTTTGAAAGAAAAAGGAAAAAAACTATTTTAACAGGGTATTTAGAACAAATAATCTTGTTAATTCAGACCATAGTTTTTGCTAGATCAGCTTCTTTAGTATATCTCTCACATTCAACTTACTATGACCTAATATGTTCCTGTGCATCTGGAGAAAAACCTCTTATTTCCAAAATAAAAAAACATATTTTCCTATACTACTTTGCAAACAAACTTCCCATCACTGTTTCATAACCTTCATTTAATCTGTGATAATGTGTTTCTCATCAAATTGAGGACTAATTACAGAACATTAGACAGATGGGAAGAATAGAGAAAAGCTCTACTGTAGATTTTATTTTCAATGCCAAAAATAAAGTATTTATACCAGAAAACCTTGATCTAGAGGCATAATTATAATGGATTTATATTTGTCTGAAGGTTTCAGCCAAGTTAGATAAAGGTGCTCCTCAAAAATATGCTACATATAAATGAGAACATATAATCCAGAAAAGACAAATTCAAAATGCTAAACCAAAGTGAAAGATTTGAAGAATATAAAATATTTTTAAATCAATTTCAATGTAAAACCATGTTGATTCATAATAAGAGAAATAATAAGTTTTTGAGCAAAAACCCAGAGAGAAAATGTAATATAAAGGAAATGCTAAGGTAACATATATTTATAATTCTGGGAACTGCAGCAATTACTTGATTATGCTTTTTCCTAGAAAAGTACCAGATTAAAATTTTAAAATAAGGACTCAGATGAAGGTCAGTGGTAGAGCACTTGCCTATCATGTATGAGGCCTGGAGTTCAATCCCCAGCACCACACACACACACACGAAAAAAAAAAGAATCAGAATTAGACATAAGCCCACTTCATAACCCCACAACTGGCACTTTGCCTGACAGGCACCAGGCAAAAACACAAATATTTAATAAGACAAGTATATAGAAAGTTCAGTTTGTCCCAGGCTTAAACAAGGAATTAACCATTCTTCCAAATGCAGGTTTCATGAGAAGAAATGCAAAGGCAGATGATGGGCCAGATGTCAAATAATATACCAATATGTCCACTTGGTTACACTTCTGAACTATGCCGCTACTAAGACAAAGGAGTACCTCAGTGAACATGAAAAGTAAACTTGAGTGCTGTCAGAGTAGAAGATTGAGTTCACCTCCCCAGTACCAAGCTCCTGACATAGGGTTTAGCTGAGCCATAAATACTCTACAAATGATTACCATCTGGCTGATTAAAGATCTTACCTTAATATGCCTGCTCAGCTGTGTAGGAAACTTTTCCTCTTCCACATCTTTGACAGCTGCTTTGCCACGAAACAAATCTATGGTCATACCAGGAGGAAGCAACCCTTGGTGCTGCTGCCACTTTAGTGCCTATGAAAAAAGAAAGTTCAGCAATCCATTTAGGTGCTTTTAAAGTCTGGGCATGAAAACTCAGATAAAAACCAAGCCTGTAGTGATGAGGTCCAGAGGAAACTGAGTCTTCCAGACCCCAGCAGTCTTTGGCCATCCAAACACAACATAAACTGTGCTTTTCAGTGTGTCTAAGAACACAGGCAGGGAGAGAACTCTAAGAACCAACAAGTCCATCAATTCAATACCTACTTTCCTTACATGAGCAACTCTTTTATTATAAACAAAACTGGGAAAACAGAAACTTCCCAAAGTTCCAAATATTTAAACACAGCAACAGTTAATTTTATATTCTCTTGTTTTCAGCTATCATCAGATCACACACTAAGACATAACTATCACTGGATTGTTATACCTTGTGTGATACCCTGTCTAGTGGATGTTTCAGGGTTTACTTAATCAATATATTAGTGGACATTTACACTGCTTCCAACTTTGTTTTCTTTCCAAAAAACTTTGTTTTTTTATGTGGTGTTGAGGATCAAACCCAGTGCCTCACACATGTGAGGCAAGCACTCTACCACTGAGCCACAACCCCAGCCCTGCTTCCAACTTTTTTCTCATCTAAATAATGCTGCATTGAATCTCTGGATATAAGACAGAGTATATTTCCCCACTGAGTATATTTCTAGAAGAAAAATTTCTGAATCCAAAAAACAGAACACGAATGGTTAAGACTCTTAATGTAGGGCTAGGGATGCAGCTCAGTGGTAGAGTGTTTGTCTAGCATGCTCAAAGTCACAGGTTTGATCCCCAGCACCAAAAAACCTAGACACAAGAAGTTCCCATGTTCTATTAACTGTGGGTGACTACAGATAATCGTAATTTGCTCTATATTTAAAAAATGCTATAAGAAGTGTGGGGCTGTGGGGGTTGTGGCTCAGTGGTAGAGCACTCGCCTAGCACGTGCAAGGCCCTGGGTTTGATCCTCAGCACCACATAAAAATGAATAAATAAAACAAAGGTATTGTGTCCCACTATAACTAAAAAATAAATATTAAAAAAAAAAAAAAGTCAGATGTGGTGGCACACACCCATAATTCCAGTGTCTTGGGGACTGAAGCAGAGGGATCCAAAGTTTGAAGCCAGACTAGCCTTGGCCACTTAGGAAAACCCTATCTCAAACAAACAAAACAAAACAAACAGAGCTGGGGAGCTACAGATATAGCTCCAGGGATCAAGTGCCCCAGGATTCTATCCCCAGCATCACAAAAGAAGAAATTTTTAAAAGGAAAAGAAAAGCTAGGAGTTTAAATGTTTTCACCATAAAGAAACAGTAAGTACTTGAAGAGATAGATATGTTTACCCTGATTTGAACATTATACAATGTATAGATGTATCTAAATATCACAAGTTACCCCATAAGTATGTATAATTTTTTGTGTCAATTAATTAAAGAGGAAAAAGAAGCCTAACTCTGAACCTCAAAATCAACACAAGCCTAGGGTGGGGGTGCAGCTCAGCGGCAAAGTACTTGCCTAGCACGGGCAAGGTCTGTAATTCAATTCCCAGCACCATATACTCATATCCGAAAAAGAAAAAAATCACTACATATAAGTGATAAAATTTTTGGTCCTTTCAAAATGCAGATTTAGCATAAAGAAGCTATTTTTATCCCTATTCACTGGTGATCTTTGCTATTTGTAAAACATCTATTATTCTAGGTCGTTTTATAATAACAACAATGCTAATAAGCCATAAGTCCTCAACAATGATTACCATCTGGCTGATCTAAAGATCCGACCTTAATATGCATTAATATTTAATGTTAAAAATACCACTACTACTATTAAAAAAAAAAAACATCACCAGCAGCTACCATTTACTATTTATTAGGTGCCAGGCAACATATGAAGTACTTCAAGAGCATTATCTCATTTAATCTTTACTACACCACCACAAAGAATGAGATCAGAATAGCTGTGACTCGCCAAGACCACATAGCTGGTGAGTGAGCTTAGATTCTACCCAGAGTGACCATTTATTCCAATTTCCCCAGGACAGTTCTCATTTGCACCTGATATCTTGGCATATTGATCAACAGAATCATCAAAGATATCCCAGACAGGATAATATGTTCAACCTATGGTCACACGAATTCTGACACTAGAGCTTTTTTATTTTTTTATCCCAGCCCAGAGTTTATGTTCTTAACCACTAAATGACATTGCCTCTCCCAGGAAGGGGAAAGGTGGCCCAACACAGCTGCTAACACACAAATGGAGCACAGCTTCTCATTTCTCTGGTAGTATACAATATAGAGTTGCCCATATGTGCAGTCATACATGTACCTACCTAGGGTAATTATTCTCATTCCACCATCTTTCCTACCCCCATGTCCCCTCCCCTCCTCTCCCTCCCCTTTGCCCAATCAGAGTTCTTCCATTCTTCCCATGCCACCCCCCACACTCCCATTATGGATCAGCATCCACTAATCAGGGAGAACATTCAGCCTTTGGTTTTTTGGGATTGCTTACTTCACTTAGCATGATATTCTCCAACTCCATCCATTTTATCTGCAAATGCCAAGTAGTGCCCAATTCTTATGGTGTCTGATTTCTTTAGCTCAGACATATATCTTACATACAGGAAACAGTATGAGAAGTTCACAGTAATTTCATTTCTATGGGTATTTAATTACCTGTCCCAGCAATGCCATGAGACGAGATGGAGGCACCACACTAACTTCCCCAGCTAAGGCCTGGGCAATTGCTGCTCTTCTCTTCTCTTTGCTACTTCCATCTGGATATGCCTAAAAAAAAGGAGAAGAGGTGGCATTATTACCAAGAAACAAGAAGACACGAATGTGCTTATTTAAAACAAAGAAACAAGCAAAAACATTCAAAAAGGGAAACATGAAAAGAAACTACCCAGGTAAACAGAGAATTAATTAAACCAATTTAGTTTGTTGTTGTTGTTTTTTTTTAATGGCTTCCTAATTCTGCCCACTTGCATTTCAAAAGTTTGAGGTAAGAGAACTGAAGATGTCAAATAATCCACACTGTTATTTCTGAAAAAAGAGTCCAGATAAACCATGTCAGAGCAAGAGATGTTTTAACAATTTTTAAAACGTTTCAGGGTCAAGAATTTTTTTTTTTTTTTCAGTACATAGGATTGAACCCAGGGCCTTGCATATGTCAAGCAAGCACTCTACCACCGAGCTATACCCTCAGCCCTTTTTTATATTCTTTAGAAATTTACTTTAATCTAACAACACCTAGATCAGAAGCATTTCACCACTTCCCTAACATAAATTCTGTCCTGGTAGTCAAAACACTCCTTCTTTCATTTTCATGGTTTCTGTAAGCTTACTTTAATTTTCTATTATCCAGTACTTATTAAATTCTTCCTTTTGACAATCTTCTATGGAAGGTTAGGGGTATTTGTCACACACATCCCTACATAAGTAAAAAATGTTTTAGAAGAATAAGATATTTATGCTGGGTGTGATGGTGCATGCCTTAATCCCAGCAACTGAGTGGCTGAGGCAGGACGATCACAAGTTCAAGGCCAGCCTCAGCAATTTAGTGAGCACCTAAGCAACTCAGCAAGACCCTACCTCAAAATAAAAAATAAAGGGGCTGAGGATGTCATTCGGTGTAAAGCACTTCTAGATTCAATCACCACTACCAAAAAAAAAGACATAATCAGCTCAAAGGCAAAAGCACAAGCTTTCTGAGAGGAAGAGGCTAGACGTAAACTGCAACTGTCAGGGGCAAGGGACACAAATGTTCAGTGAACATCCATCAGTCTGGCAGCATTTCAGGGCCAGATAAGTACTTGGGCTAATGTGGAAATGACATCAGAACAAAATTTTTTGCTCCTTTTTTGTGTTTTTATGAAATTCATTTTTAAAATTTATTTATTTATGTACGGGGGATAGAACCCAGAGGTGCTCTACCTTTTTGTTTTTTATTTTGAAACAGGGCCTTTTTCTTTTATTTTGAGACAGGAACTCACTACGTTGATGTGGTTGACAACTTGAACTTGCAATCCTCCAGCCTCAGCCTCCCATGCAGCTGGGATTACAGGTATGTACCACCTTACCTGGCTAATTGTGTTGTTTCTTTACTAACCAACACACAATCCTCAAAAATGATGATGTGTATACAGAAAAGACCCTCAAATACTCAGAAAACTGAACAGGACTATTTTCTTTAACATACGCACATTTTTCAGTCAACATATAAACAGAAAAGCATCATTCTCAAAAATTAAATCAAAACCACAAAGTGTCTAATAAATTATTAAAAATAAAAGACCACATTATTGCATATTTTATATTTTCAGTTAACAAATTTATTTTCATTACCACAGTCATACCTCACGAGGATCAAAATAAGACCTTGCCAAGAGGTTCTCCAGATGAATATACCGCTCTGGCTGTGTTTGTTTTAACATGATCATGGGGTCAGTCTGTCTCAGAAGTGACCTAGCAGCACCCAATTCACGGAGCTCTATCAATTCCAGAACAACCTGGATAATGGAAAGAAAATGGATGTTTCAACACATTGTTATAAATATTTCAATTCCCCAGTTAAATTTCTCCCACATACACAGCCTGCCCAAATGATATCCAATACTGGGAAATGCCCCTTTTCCTTTTCATTAGTAGTTTTTAGTGGACAATTAAAATAACTATAAATAACAACTTCAATTCTTCAAACTCCACCTTTCATTTTTATCTGCTAATCTCTTCTCAGCCTTCTTGCTCATAGTATATATACTAAAAAAAAAATTAAGGTGGGCAAGTTTATGGTGGTGCATACCTATAATCCCAGTGATTCAGGAGGCTGAGGCATGACCATTTCAAGGTCAAGTCCAATTTGGGCAACTCAGAAAGACCATCTCAAAATAAAAAGGTCTGGGGATATAACTCAGAGGCAGAAAAAAGAAAAGTACCATAAAAAAGAAAAGAAAGCAAACTAAAGGTAGGAATACCTCCATGGGCTCCAGAGAAACTTTCTCCAGTTACTAAAACTTTCTTTGGGGAATTACTGAACTTATGTGAATTATAAAGAAACAAATCAATTATTCTATTTTTACTTCAAACAATACTATAATCTTATTTCCAGAAAATCCATTCTGTTCTGTTTTTCTGTTTTCCTACACAACAAAAAACTAATGGTTATTCCCTTCTTGTCAATTCTTATTTTGTAAGATTTTTTTTTTTTTTTTGCATTTTTGTTTTGGGATTTGTTTGTTGGTACTAGGGATTGAACCCAGGGGTACTTTATCACCGAGTTATATCCCCAGCCCTATTTTATTTTGAGACAGGGTCTCACTAAATTAATGTGGCTGGCATAAAACTTGTAAATCTCTTGCCTTAGCCTCCCCCAAGTCTTTGGGATTAAAGGCATGCACCACTACATCCAGCTGCTTGTGTATTTTCTTTTCTTTTCTTTTTGGTGGCAGATGGACATAATACCTTTATTTTACATGGTGCTGAGGATCAAACTTCACACATGCTAGGCAAGTGCTCCACTACTGAGCTGCAACCATAACCCTTGTGTGTTCTTAATATGTAATAATTTGATTTTTGTCCTAGGATCCTAGCTTAAAATCCTTGGCATTTTGCCAGTGACTGGAGTATCTTTGTTACTCATAGGGTCCTTTGGGGGGGCACGGGGAGAGACAGTACCAGGGACTGAATTGAGGAGCACTCGACCACCACTGAGCCACATCCCCAGCCCTATTTTGTATTTTATTTAGAGACAGGGTCTCATTGAGTTGCTCAGAACCATGCTGGCTTTGAACTCAAGATCCTCCTGCCTCAGCCTCCCAAGCCACTGGGATCACAGGTGTGCGCCACCACACCAGCTCATGGCTTCTTGAATCACATTGGAGTTTGTGCTAAGGCAGTGGCTCAGGATAGGGACCAGTTACCAGAAAGACCAACCATGTAACTAGAAGGTTAAGACTTTGAGCCTACCCAACCTCTGGAGACAAGGAGTACTGAAAATTGGGGCTGGAGACTTAATTATCAATCATTTCCACATAGTGAAGCCCCAATAAATAATTCAATGGAATCTCCTGCTTGGTGAACACACTGACATGCCAGGTTGGTGGTATGCCCCAATTCCACAGGGATAGCTCAAAAGCTATACAATCAGAACCCCCTCAGACTTTGCACTGAAGGTCTCTTCATTCAGCTGCTTCTTATCTGTATCCTTAATGATAAAACTATAATCATTAAGTATAGAGTTTTTCTTAGTTCTAGTCAGTTATCAAGCCTGACCATGTCAAAAGAACCCTCAAATTTACAGCCATTTCATCAAAAGCATGGGTGGCCTGAAGACCCCCAAAGTGTAGCTAGTATCTGAAGTGAGGACAACCCTGTGGAAGAAAGAAAGCAAGTCATTCAGTTCAGGAATTCTCACTCTCCAGAAGCCTAAAAGTAAAGCCTACTCCAGCTTATTTCTCTACTTAATGGTCCTCCTTTATCAACTTTCCATCTCTTTATCATGTGAGAAAAACTTCCAAAAAATTGTAGAATCAGCATTTAACTTATGGAGTCTGTGTTAATTACAGGTGTTAGGACAGAATTAAGCCACAGTACAGCAGTTGGTATCAGAATAGTTCATTTAATAATTCATTTAATGATAACTTAAGAAATAATTTCAGATTGCACAGTGGCACACATCTATAATCTCAGCTACCTGGGATGCTAAAGGAGGAAGATGGCAAATTCAAGGCCGAGTAGGCAAGCAGTGAATCTCTGTCTCAAAATTAAAAAAAAAAAAAATTAAAGGGACAGGTATATAGGTCAGTGAGAGTGTTTGCCTAGCACATGTGAGACCCTAGATTCAATTACAAGTATCACAAACAAAACCAAAAAAAGGGAAGAATTTCAATTTTGGAAAATCTTGAGTTTTTCAAGAAAGAAAGACACTGTCAAGCCTTGAAGTGTAAGTTTTACAGGCAGTTATAGCCCTATAGTGTTTAAAGGAATGAATGCTTAAACTTGAAAGACAGGGGGCCATCCCACAACAAACCAATACATGGGGATCAGCAGCATCATCACTCTTACCTGTTCATAAAGGTCAATAAGGGTTTTGTCTGGCAACTTCAAGGACTGTATAGCCTGTAGAACAGTATCCCAATGACCACTGTTAATGTCAGCCACAAAACTCTCAATGCTGTCCACAGTATTCAGAGACACAGTAGTCTCCTCCTGTAAGGTGGCCAATGCCCGATGTAAACTGTTCTCCTTCAGGTACTGCATGATCAGACGGATCACACTGAAAGAAAGCAAGTCATTCAGTTCAGGAATCCTCACTCACCAGAAGCAAAAAAGTAAAGCCTACCCCAACTTATTTCTCTACTTAACGGTCCTCCTTCATCTACTTTCGATCTCTTTATCATGTGAATAAAATTTCAAAAAAATTGTAGAATCAGCTAAGTGTGGTGGCACATGCCTGTGTTGCAGCAACTCGAGAGGCTAAGGCAGAAGGACCTCAAGATCAAAGTCAGCCTTGGCAACTTAGCGAGACCCTATCTCAGAGTAATACAAAAAGAAAAAAATTTAAAAAGGGCCAGAGATGTAGCTCAGTGGTAGAGCACACCTGAGTTTCATCCTCAAAACCAAAAAAAAAACAAAATCACAGAATCTTAGTTCCAAAGGACCCCTCCCCAACCCTGCCCCACATCCTAGAGTAAGGAGAACTGGAATTCAACGAGAAATCATTTGCCAAATGTCTCACAGTCAAAAAGGGAGTTGGTATCAATGTGACTCTTATTTCCTAGGTCAGAACCCACTGTCTTATTAATTCTTATCATTATAATTATTGCACACTTTTCGTGAAAAAAAAAAAAATTCTTTTTCTGAGCTACAGTCCCAGAGCTTTTTCATTTTTCATTTTGAGACAAAGTATTGCTAAGGTGTCCAGCCTCAAACCTAGAATCCTCCTGCCTCAAGTCACTGGGTCTACAAGCATGTACCACCATGCTAGGCCTCACGATATATTTTTTTTAATATCTTTATTTTATTTATTTTTATGTGGTGCTCAGGATCGAACCCAGGTCCTCGCGCATGCTAAGTAAGCTCTCTACCGCTGAGCCACAACCCCAGCCCGTCATGATATATTTTAAACCTATGTTAATCATAGATAGAAAATCATCTAAATGATTAGAGGATGTTTTGGTCCACTGACATTAAGACAAACAAAACAAATCATGAACTAAAATTATCTTACTGGGGATTTGTGGACCACAAATAAGTACAGTCATACTGTATGTATAAATAAAGCTACACATTTGGAAAAATAACACAGTTTTTATTACCAAATCTTCAAGACAAGTGAAATAAAAACATCATGGAACCAATTTCCCAAGAAAAAGAGGACCAAGACAATTTCTGCATATTAAAAGAATAAGAAGGTGGGCGCCATAGCACACACCCATAATCCCAGAACCTTGGGAGGCTGAGGCAGGAGGATTGCAAGTTCAAAACCAACCTCAGCAACTCAGTGAGGCCCTAAACAACTTGGCAAGACTCTGTATCAAAATAAAAAGGGTTAGGGGGCTGGGGCTATAGCTCAGTGGCAGAGTGCTTGCCTAGCATGTGTGAGGCACTGGGTTCTATCCTTAGCACCACATAAAGATAAACAAATAAAATAAATGTATGCTTTCCATACACAACTACAAAAAAAAATATTTTTAAATAAACAAATAAAAGGCATTCTGTCCATCTACAAATACAAAAAGGGGGTTGGGGGGCTGGGGATGTGGCTCATGGTTAAGAGCCCCTGGGCTCAATCCTGGTAACCCTCCCCACCTCCAAAAAAAGAATAAATAATCACTGCCAATATATGACAGAAATAACTTATAAGTATTTTATATTTGTTTTTAATTAAATACAGTTACTTACAGTACAAAAATTTTTAAAGGGCAGGGAATATAGCTTGGTCCCCAGCAAGGGGTAGAGGGAATCACTGAATAGTGTTGATACATTGTTTTCCTTCTCTTTCTTTAAAGAAAGCATGTGGCTCCCACTGTATCTGTATTGGACAGCACTAGTATAGAGGGCCAGAATGTCCTGGCTGTAAAGACTTCAGATTGGAATTTAATCAATTCCCTTTCCCAGAAAATGAATAATAATAATACAATAACCAATAGTATGTATTTACTCTCAGATACTGCTCTAAACCATTTTAGATATATTCATTTACTCCTCAAAAAACCCTATGACAAAGAGAGGTACTGGGGAATGAAATTGGTCAAATTACATTTTTGTTTTAAAAATATTTTTTAGTTGTAGACAGACACAATATCTTTATTTTATTTATTCATTTTTATGTAGTGCTGAGGATCGAACCCAGTGCCTGACACATGCCAGGCAAGCACTCTAGCACTGACGCATAATCCCAGCACCCCAAAAATTATGTTAGATGCATGTATTATCTATACGCATGCCACAATGAAACCCACTAGTCTAAATATTTAATATGTACCAATATAAAAAAAATATATCCCAACCCTCTGACACAGATATCACTATTATCCCCAATTTACATTGGAGGATTTGACTGAATAACAGAGATAATAACTGGAAAAATGAGGATCCAAATTGGCAGTATGGCTCTTGAGCATATATCCCTCTTGGAAAAGCAAACACCCTCTTTTTAAGAACTCAGGCAGAGGGGCTGGAGTGTGACTCAGCGGTAAAGCGCTTACCTCACACATGCAAGGTGCTCGGTTGGATCCTCAGCGTCACATAAAAAAATAAATAAAGTATTGTGTCCAACTACAATTAAAAATATATTTTTTTTAAAAAAAAAGGCTTTAAAAAAAAAAAAAACTCATGCAGAAATGAGCCAAGTACTGTTACCTGCAAAAGTTTTTTTTTTTTTTCCCCCTCATGGCTCTTTCACAAAGTACACAGGGCTACACCTCCAATATTCTAATATGAAAAAATATATATTATAATATGGGACTATCTTCCCTAGCACAATTCCACTGACTTCTACTTTGCATTCTTCCCCTCCCCACAAAGACCTCATACTTCCCACTGCAGAAATCAAATTCACTACCTTCAAACACAATGTAATAGAGAGCTAAGTTTTGGAGATAGCCTGGGATTTTAATCAGAATTCTGTCATTTACTGTGACCTGTTTCCTCATCTGTTAAGAAAAAGGCCTGTCTTGGAGTGTTGATAGAAGAACTGACTAAACTAGTTATAGCATGCTCAGCACAGAAAGTATTTACTAAATAGTATGTATTATTGATAAGAACAAGCAGCAGAGCTGGGGATGTGGCCTGGCTCAAGCGGTAGCGCCCTCGCCTGGCATGCGTGCGGCCCGGGGGTTCGATCCTCAGCACCACATACAAAGATGTTGTGTCCGCCGAAAACTAAAATAAATAAATAAATAAATATTAAAACTCTCTCTCTCAAAAAAAAAAAAAAAACACACACACACATTTAAAGAAAGCTTAGAGTAAAATTTTTAAAAAAAAAAAAGAACACGCAGCAGCCAGTGCTGCTACAGCAGGGTCCAGATCCAGGCTGGAAGAGTGGCTGTTACAGCTATCTTTCAAGCCCAAAAGCATGCAGTCCTTTCCAGCTCTTACCCTGACTTAATTTTAATCTCCAGCATGCCTTATCATTCTTCTTTGCTTTATTTTTCTCCACAATATTTACTACTATGTTACCTTATTGCATCTATTGTTTGCCTTCCCCATTCAAAATGTGCATTCTATAAAGGCAGGGATTTTTGTCTATTTTGTTCACTACTGTACTTCCAGCATCTTGAACTGAACATAATAAACTTTAATGTTTATTGAATGAAAAACTCCCTTCCGCCTATTCATGTCTTCAGGATACGTCCTCTCCCTTACACTCAGAACACAAATGTTATGTCTGCTAATTTAATTTTTAAGTTTTCGCAAGGACAGGTGGAAGGTGAAGTCCTGGAAATGTCCACCATTTCAGTCACTCATCATTTCCCCGCCTCGCTCCCCCACCAACTATCATTGTTCAGGCCAATCTCCAGATTCTGTCTCTTCTTTTTGACTATGCAGAACTCGCAGACAAACCAAAATTCAGCGCCAGACTGAATCTGATAAAAAGGGCTAGTTTTTCGTTCATTCGTAAAGCAGTAACAGAGAGTGCTAAGCACTAGGACTACAAGGAAAAGAAGCCCATAGACACCTTACAGTCCAAGGGTTGCAAGGAGGCAGCAAACACCAATACTGGGAGGTAAGTGTTAAGCAGAGAAAAGCAAAGATTAAAACCAAGTCTGCAAAGTGTGCCTTTTCTCAGCCCCGCACCGCCTCCCGTGGGGCTTTGGGCTTCGTGTGTCTAGTTGCTTCCTTCCTGTGGGCCCACCTCTGAGACAGCTGTATCCAAGAAGCTTCTCTGTGGTTAAGGAAACAGCCCTTCATTCCTTAGTCCCTCGCACGCCTCCCCATGAGTAACCTCCACCCCACTCCCACCATTAACTTCCCGGTCCCTGCCACGCCGCGAACATCAGCCACAGCAGGACTCACTCCGAAGACTCGATTTCGATCGACATAGTGGTAAATTCCCAGGAGGAGGCCCCACTCCACTCCAAAGCCCAGTCGCGCAACACACCGACACCTCCGGCGGCTGCCTTACGTCACTTCCGCTGAGTGTCGGACACCCGCCCTGGAGGTGGTATGAACGGAAGGCGGGGCGTGGTTGCGTGGGGGCGGGGCCTCTGGTGGACAAAGACTTCCGCTTAGAAGCTCTGGATGGGAAATTTTGCTTTTATTTGATGCAATTAATACTTGATTAGGAAATTAGTACATTTTAAACCAATAGAACACTAGCCAGTATTCCTAGAAGGATTTGAGGTTTTTTTTTTAAAAAAAAGGACAATCTACATCCTGGGAACAAATCTTTACTCCTCACACTTCAGATAGAGCCCTAATATCCAGAGTATACAAAGAACTCAAAAAATTAGACAATAAGAGAACAAACAACCCAATCAACAAATGGGCCAAGGACCTGAACAGACACTTCTCAGAGGAGGACACACAGTCAATCAAAAAGTACATGAAAAAATGCTCAACATCTCTAGCTGTCAGAGAAATGCAAATCAAAACCACCCTAAGATACCATCTCACTCCAGTAAGATTGGCAGCCATTAGGAAGTCAAACAACAACAAGTGCTGGCGAGGATGTGGGGAAAAGGGTACACTTGTACATTGCTGGTGGGACTGCAGATTGGTGCAGCCAATTTGGAAAGCAGTATGGAGATTTCTTGGAAAGCTGGGAATGGAGCCACCATTTGACCCAGCTATTCCCCTTCTTGGTCTATTCCCTAAAGACCTAAAAAGAGCATGCTACAGGGACACTGCTACATCGATGTTCATAGCAGCACAGTTCACAATAGCAAGACTGTGGAACCAACCTAGATGCCCTTCAATAGACGAATGGATAAAAAAAATGTGGCATTTATACACAATGGAGTATTACTCTGCATTAAAAAATGACAAAATCATAGAATTTACAGGGAAATGGATGGCATTAGAGCAGATTATGCTAAGTGAAGCTAGCCAATCCCTAAAAAACAAATGCCAAATGTCTTCTTTGATATAAGGAAAGTAACTAAGAACAGAGTAGGGACGAAGAACAGGAGAAGAAGATTAACATTTAACAGGGATGAGAGGTGGGAGGGAAAGGGAGAGAGAAGGGAAATTGCATAGAAATGGAAGGAGACCCTCAGGGTTATACAGTGGAGGGGGTAGAGAGAGAGGAGGGGAGGGGAGGGGAGAGGTGGGGAGGGGGGAGGGGGGAGGATGGGAAAGGCAGCGGAGCACAACAGACACTAGTATGGCAATATGTAAATCAATGGATGTGTAACTGATGTGAATCTGCAATCTGTGTATGGGGTGAAGGTGGGAGTTCATAACCCACTTGAATCAAAGTGTGGAATATGATATGTCAAGAAATTTGTAATGTTTTGAACAACCCACAATAAAAAATTAAAAAAAAAAAAAAAAAAAAAAAAAAAAAAAGGACAAACCAAAACAGTTTAATCAACCTAAGACATGTTTGAGGATTTGCATACCCACGTCTTATCGTTTTTTATTTCCAACTAAGTACTTAGTTTAAAAGGGTTGCACCGCAGTGGAACAGTTATTAGAAAACTAAGCAAATGTGTAAAGAGATTTGAGACTCCTTTTAATAAACTTTAAATAATACATTATTAAATCCGTAGTGACAAAATGTAGAAATATCAATGAATTTCATAAATAAAGACTATTTTTAAAATATTGATGCATATTTTAAAAACTGCTTAAAACAATGATGAATTTATGTTGTGAAATTACGTATTTAAATAAATAACTTGGGGCTGGGTGTGGCTCAGTGGTGGAGTGCTGTCTAGCACACATGAGGCACTGGGTTGGATCCTCAGCACCACATAAAAATAAAATAAAGGTATTGTGTTCACCTACAACTAAAAAGTTAAAAAAAAAAGAAAGAAAGAAAGAACTTATTTGGGGAGTTCCTATACAATTTCACTCTTATCTGAAGTTGTATCTGCCACACAACTTTTTTCTTTGTAGTATCTCTGTCTCTGTGTCTGTCTGTCTATGTGTATGTGTCTCTCTCTCTCTCCCTCTCCCCCTCCCCCTCTCCCTCTCCCTCTCCCTCTCTATGGTTCTGGTTATCAAACCCAGAGGGTTTTCACTGTACACTTTTCACATTGTCCTTTATTTACCATCAACCTCACCTTATTTTTCTCAGTACTGGGGATTTAAACCAGGGGTGCTTTACCACTGAACTACATTTCCAACTCTTTTAATTTTTATTTTTTTATTTTATTATTATTATTATTATTTGAGTCAGGGTCTTGCTGACTTGCTGAGATTGATCTCAAACTTGTGATCCTCCTGCCTTAGCTTCCCCATTCACTGGATTGCTAGTTAAGACATCTAGAACCATTGGAAACCCAGGTTCTAGACGTCTTAACTAGTTATTAAGAAGAGAGAGAGAGGAGAGACATCCCTTGGTCTCCCAGGACCTCCAAACAAAAAGAGGGTAGAAAAGGGAAGGAGGAAGAGAAGAAGAAAGATGAAAGGGTATAAACTGCAGGGATTTGGGGCTGGAACTGTATTCTGTTTACCTTGCTTGCTGCTTGAGAAAATCTCTAGTGCCTAGTACTTTATTTCATGTCAGAACTTGTTATTTACTGCTGTGCCTGTGGTTTATGCATCCGTGTCAGTCAGATCATGGACATCAACCTTAAGACATGAAATGTTACTGCTTTGCTTCTTAAATGTTTTGAATTTTTTAAATTAAATTTAATTTCTTTGTAAGTTAGTAGGGATTGAACCTACAGTTACTGTATCCACTGAACTATATCCCAACCCTTTTTATTTTTTATTTTGAGACAGGGTCTACTAAGTTGCCTAGGTTGGCTTCGAACTTGCAGTCCTTCTGCTTCTGCCTTTGGAGTAGCTGGTGTAATAAATAGGCATGCAACACAAAGCATTGTTGATGTATTGAATTTTTAATCTCTGATTGACAGCTAGTGCCCCTGTGCCTCTGCTTTCTTCATCTATTTTTCCTCTGAGAAGTTGGATTGGATTATGATGTTTTTGTTATCATATATAATGAAACTGCACTCTTTGCTTTTTTGCGTGTGGTACTGGGGATTGAATCACAGGCCTACCATACACTAAAGCGGCACGCTGAAATTCAGCCACATATCCATCCCTGAAACTGCAATTTTCCTAGTTAGGGAAGGGTTGTTACCCCTAAACTAGTTTTTTATATAAGTATCCCAACTATGTAATCAATTTCCATCTCTTTCCAGACCTAGAAGCATAGCTTTTGTTACTTTGTTGATCTCTTGTTAGCAAGTTGATAAACTTTGCCAATTTCTAAAGATCCCTTTGTCTAGGAAACTTTATTTTTAACACTAGACAAGTGAGGTCTCTTATACTTCCCTCATCCATATATGGACAAAAAAAATCTCAAACAGGCACACACAGAGAGACAACTTCTAACCTCTAAACCAGACAGTGGTATTCCCCAGGAATCTTCCCATCCCATTCTCAGAGACTAAGTCAGAGATTTCTGGACATGATTTCTAGAACAAACTGCCCATAGTAACACTGAGGGAAATCCTACTCATGTCCCCACTTTTCCAGAAAGCTGACCCTTCCCAGAAGTCCATTATCGGCAGCTCACCTCCCTAAGCCAGCAGAGGGCAGGACAGCCACAGAAAAGCTACCATTGGAAACCCTGGTTCTAGATGTCTTAACTAGTTATTAAGAAGAGAGAGAGAAGAGAGAGATCCCTTGGTCTCCTGGATAAAAGAAGTAGAAGGCAAAGTCAATATTTGAGAGCCAAACTGGGTGAAAGTTTGACTTTACTTCCTTCTAAACAAGACCAATTTCACCTCACATGATAAGGCAAAGTCTAGAGAAAAATTACCACATGATTCTACCTGCTTGTGGCCAGACATGGCTTAGAGAATCTTCTAACACAAACTACAAACTCCTTCTTTTTTTTTTTCCCAATACTGGGGATTGAAACCAAGGCCTCACACATGAGGGGCAAGTGCTCTACCACTGAACTTCATCCCTAGCCCTTCTTATTCTTTTATTTGAGACAGTGTCTAACTACCCAGGCTGCCCCCAAACTTGGCATCCTCCTGCCTTGGCCACCTGACCTCTGCACCAGAAAATGAAATTCTCTTCATGGGTCAATTTTTATCAGGGACAAAAACCTTTCCCAAACACCCATCCTATTTCTGCAGATACACTGGTCAAGGCAGCAGCACTTGTACTTTACTAAGAGAAAGCCAACACTGGCAAGGATAATGGAATTATCTGACCACATACATGTACCCTGGGACTGTGGAAGGACCATTTTCCAAAGCATCCACACCAGTCTCAGGTCATCTGGCGTTCTGCTCTACAGGACTGCTACAGGGCACTAACGAGCCCCATCACAAAGACAAGAAAGTACAGAGGAGGTAATGAAAGGCCCCACCCAAATCTCACAATGAGGGAGTCTCAAGCTTATAAAAACCTATTTCTGCTGACTCCTGTCCCTTCCCGGCCTTATTTGTCCAATGCCTGAATTAATGACTGCAGATAGCTGTCCTTGATGGACTAGCCAAGTAAGTAGAAAGTGCCCAGGCCCATGGGATTGGAGGGAAGCAGAGGGGGAAGAATTCTTCCTAGGAAGTGAAGAAAATGTGACTGAATTGGGGAACAAAGATTAGTATTAGCCTGAAGGTGTGATGCTTGGACAGAACTTGCATTACACTTACCTGTCATAGAGGCACCTTCTAAAAACAAACAAACAAACAAACAAACATCTCATCCATACCACTATCTAAAAGGACAACTGTAGGTGACTGTGTTTATGCCATGTGATGTCGGTCCCCACCACTAGTCCCAACTGACTGCACTACAGGTAGATATCAGCTCCAAGAGCAGCTGAACCATAGGCTGATCAGTATCTTACAACCTGCACTGGCTCAAGAAAATGAGTTGAGCCACTTAGTTTTTCTCTCTGCCTTAGAAAGACCTGGAAAATGTGGAGAAACCAAGACATTTAGGAGCAAGTGCAAAAAGGTCCTAAGGGAAAGGTCTAGAGACGTGAGATGAGTAAAAAAGGAATGTGGCATTTTTTCAGAAGAGAAAGAAAAGATATTGAGATGAGGAAAGGAAAGCTGGTGAGTACATATATAAACGGAGCATAGAGGACACGGGAAACCTGGGGAGTGAGGTTCATAGAGGCGCAGGGGAGTGGGGAGCCTTGAACTTCACCTTTCTGCTGAGAATGCTAGAGTGAACTTTGAGCCCGAGAGAACTTCCATTACCAGGCTTCTAAATGCTTGGCAGCCCTGTGTTACCTATTCTTAGATTTCCACAGCTTCCATCTCTTTTCTTTTAGCCCACTCCTATCCCTTCTAATCTTCTAGTACCTTCTAGGAAGTTCTGCTTGCTTCCAAAAGAGCCTAAAACAAATACACATTGCCGGAATGAGAGCAGCAGTACGGAGAGCAGTTAAGATCACATATTGCCTGGGTCAGAATCCCAGCTATACAATATACCAGCTGTGTGACTTTAGGTAAATTGCTCAACTTCTCTGTGCCCTGGTCAGAGAAGTTAAAATAAGAATAATGATAATATCTGTCTCAAAATGTATAAGGATTAAATAAGTTTATGCATATAAAACACTTAGAACAGTAAGTGGGGATATAGTAAGCACTGAATAAAGAGTGCTATCATTATTATCTATTAAAAAGTCAAAGCCTTTTTGTTTTTTGTTTTCCTTAAAACAATGAGAAAGTGAATACTGTAAGTCAAAATTAAGTCTAAAACTGGTCAGTGTGGGAATGAAGGACTACTGGTCTCATCAGTGAGATGCCACTCAAACAAATGGGCTTAGGGGGTGGGGATGTGGCTCAAGTGGTAGCGTGCTCGCCTAGCATGCATGAGGCACTGGGTTTGATTCTCAGCACCACATAAAAATAAAATAAAGATATTGTGTCCATCTAAAAATAAAAAATAAATATTAAAAAAAAACAGATGGGCTTATACCTGTGCCACCAAATGGTGGCTGGCTGGTCCTCCACTTTGTTCTGACCACAGGAATCCCTGTGTTCATTCCACTGGTCAATTAAGCCTCTGTGACACAAATCCACAATGAAGCATGAAACCAGCACCTCCTCTGTTTATACAGAAAGCATTTTGCCACAAGGCTGAGTTCAGGTGAGAGGTCAGCTCCCCACACCATGACTTGTTAGCACTTGCAGTTTGCAGAGGTTTCCCTTAGGGCACCTTTGATCTTGGATCTGTGCAAACAGAATCCACAGGGCCAGTCACAACGAGCCCTAGCTTCTTGTACTTTTCCCATGGGATTTCCCAGTGTAATTGTCCTTTTAAATGGCATCTATGACCTCCTTCCCATACTGCTTTTCTACAACTTCCAGGCACTTTAGGGCACAGAATAAGTACTAAACGTATATACCTGGTATGTCTGGCATTCCTTTAACTAGATCAAGGGGAAGATTTCACCCTTATTCCCCATATTATCCCTGCCCACAGAATATCAAGGGATTCTCCATTTCTATCATTGCAGTGGATAGTTTTTGGGGTGTCTGGAAAGCTCACAATTCCCCTTTCTCCCTGTGGTGCTCCAACCACCCCCAGGGATAAGCCAACATAAGCCACATTCTGTCAGGTATTTCTCTTCCCACCATATTTAATGGCCCAGTGGTAGATCCTGACCCAAGATAAGTTGATTGGATTCTCTTTTCTGGACATTAAGACTTGGGACCAAAATAGTCTCATTTCAACTGGCCTGAAGTGATGAAGATTTTGAACAGTCACTTTCTTTTATATGACTAGGAAGCAGAGAAAGCCAGGCTGCATAGAAAAGATTGAAACAAGCTGTGTAGTGCAAAAGAGGCTTGAGAGCCACCAAGAGTACTATCTGGGTTTCTGGTTGTTTTTCTTCCCTACTAAAACTCTATGTGGGCCAGGTGCAATGGCACACACCTCTAATCCCAGTGGCTGGGGAGGTTAAGGCAAGAGGACTGCAAGTTCAAAATTGGCCTCAGC
The DNA here is from genome assembly GCF_021218885.2 of Marmota monax. NCBI lineage: Eukaryota > Metazoa > Chordata > Mammalia > Rodentia > Sciuridae > Marmota > Marmota monax. The sequence goes on along the minus strand of NW_026695243.1, from coordinate 9,169,387 downwards.
AACTTAGTGATACCTAAGCAACTTTGTGAGACCCTATCTCAAAACAAAACAAAACTGGCTGGGTTGTGGCTCAGTGGGTAAGCACTCCAGAGACTACTAGAGACTATTTATATCCCATTTTACAAATGAGGAAACTGAGGCACATAATTGATCCATGTTCAAACAAATGATCTAGCTTTTCCTAAAAAGGATACAACTTGGGTATCCTGGTTGTGTGACTTGGGAAAAGATCCCTTATTTTCCCTAAACTGGTTTGACTTGGGATTCTGTCATTTTTGGTTAAAAGAATACTGATGAAAGACAGCTGAGATGGATTTTTTTTCAGGGCCTATTTTGCTTTCTTTTTTAACAGACTGGGGACTGAGCCCAGAGTCTTGTGTGCTAGGCAAGTGCTCTACCCCTGAGCTCTGCATATCCCAGCCTAGGATGGACCTAGCCTTGGATATGAGTGAGGACACCAAGACACAGGAAAGGCGATGAGAAGGGGGATGGGCAGCTACAGGTATGTTTAGAAGTGGGAGGGGGCAGGAAATGGAGAAAGTTCATAACCCTCACCTCCGGTTTTTTCTGTGATGTGGTATAAGGCAAGGTCTTTGTGTTGAGATCACAGCACTTGGGGTGGGGAAAGATGGTGCAGGTGGGAAAAGGAATTGCTGAGGGAATAGGAGAGGAAAGGCAGTTTATCAGGTTGAGGAATCCCCAGCTGTGGCTACAGGTGTTCAGTTCCTGGTGGGTCCATTTACCCAGCTGTGAGCTTTTCTTTAAGGCTTAACTGTATTATTGAAGATTAAGTGGATGGGGCCATAGAAGGCGGGGCTAGAACATTAAGGGTGCTGAGAAGAGAACGACTGGGCTGTGAAAGTCTGGAGGCCTCTAGGAGGTGAAGGCAGGTTTGGTAAGATAATGTGCAAGAACTAAAGAGAAAGAGATGTGTGTGAGAATGGAGAGATTGGATTTTGACTCTTCTGAGGTGGAGCCTTTCTTACTTATGACAGGATTCAGGACATGACCACAAGAGGGAGAGGCTGAAATGGAGAGAAGGGGAAATATGAGAGTGGAGGAAACAATGAAATTTGGGGGCAAATACATATAAATATGTATATACACAAACATATCAGATATACCCAGACACAATGCAGACAGACATGCAGATACATACAGACACACAGTATAGGCAGGCATCTACAAATTCATGGATACAGGACACAACACTTCTCCCTTCCAGTATACAACAGAGAGGGGTACACACAATAGGACACATGCACAGATGTGACACATATATAAAGACACGCATATCATGTGACAGACTTGGAAACTTTGACATACACACCACCGTTCTGTGACTTAAGGGAGTTTGATTTTCCCCCGGGTATTGTTTTTCTTGTTGACTCTGGCCACTGTGGTGTCCACGTGGCACATCCACAGTTCTTAGTAAAAGGACAGAAACCCGAAGCCTCTCCCAAGTTAGAAACAGGCCCTGGCACAACCCAGCCCTGGCTCACTAGTCCAGGATGTTTGTTCCTACCTTTGTCTCCCTGGAACTGGCATTCTGGCTCAAATGCTGCCCTAGGGGCTCTTAGGGGGATCAGAGCCTTCCCCCAGTGCAGGGTGCCACTGGGACAGATGGCAGGGCTGAGCAGACAGTCTGACACCCAGAGACTTCACCATCCCCAACCCAAGCATCTCTTTCCCTGATAAACCAGCCTTACCCATACTCGGCAGCCTGCTAGGGAGGAGGATCAAGGATGAGAAAAGTGAAGCCGGAGAGACAGGTTAGAAACTAATGCTTCAGCCTGAAGAAAATAAGGGAGTCTGGAGGTATTACTAAATGGGAGACTGACATGTTTAAATTTCAATTGTAGAGCTCCCAACTCCTAGCACATAATAAATATGGATGTGTAATAAAAAGTGTAAATAAATATAATTAAGAGTGTGTGCCTAGAACATAATTAATGTGAATGACTCTGGTAGCTCCATGTAGGAGGAGTTGGAAACTGGTAGCCCTGGTTCAGTCAGGAGCATTTGATCGGGTAATGGGGGGTTGGTCTATGGCCAAGGATAACATGAGGCAAAAATTGAAAGAAATGGAAGGGGCTGGGGATTTGATAAGAAAGGCTGGCTAAAGCTGGCCTGAACTGGTTTGCTCATACTAACTAAAACACCACTATGAGGCAGACATAGAAAGTTAGCTTGTAATTTACTATGAGAAAGATATCTGTCATAGAGATAGAAAATATATTCACCAGCATAAATTTTTCCATCAGCATATAAACATGCTCTAATGTCTTTCATTGGTAAAATTCTTCCTTGACTCAAATCATTCCATTTCATATCCACTCCATTTCTCTGCTTTCCTTCAAAGACAAATTTCTAGGAAGTTTCTCCCAAATGGTATTTCTACTCCCTTACCCTATTTACTCTACCCTATTCCAATATGACTTTCTTCTACTATTCCACAAAACCTTCTCTTGTCAAGATCACTGATGATTTCCATTTGCTATATCTAATAGGCACACCAAGGATCTCATCTAGAGAAAACTGAGGCTCAGAAAGTCAAGTAGAATTTCACTTCTTGCTTATTGTTCCAGTCCTCTTGCTGAAGACATCTGAAAAATATAAAACAAATATGCTTGAAGGCATAGAAGAGATAATAAATAGGTGTTTGTGACTACTTTTTCCCCTGAGGCTAGCTAAAATGGATGGCCCAGAGGCAAATTACTTTTTTTCTTTTTTAAAATTCAATGGTAAATTGGAAATTCTAGATTTTTTAATTGGTTATTTTTAGTTATACATGACAGTAGAATTTGTTTTGATATAATTGTACAGGCATGAAATATATCCTATTCTAGTTAGGACCCCCTGTAGTTAGGACCCCCCTTCTTATGAGTGTACATGATGGTAGGATTCACTACAATGTATTCATATAAGTACATAGGAAAATTATTTTGGATTCATTTCACTGTCTTTCCTTTTCCTATCCCCCTTCCTTTCCTTTCATTCCCCTTTGTCTAATCTACTGAATATCTATTCCCCCCACCCCATCATTGGTTAATTTCATATATCAGCAAAAACATTTGACCTTTGGTTTGGGGGGATTGGCTTAATGCACTTAGCATAATAGTCTCCAGATCCATCCATTTACTTGAAAAATGTCATTAAGTCATTCTTTTTTAGATTGAAGTCTTAATGTCTTATTTATTTGTTTGTTCTGGGGCTGGGATTAGACCCAGGGCCTTATTCATAGTCTCAAGATTGTAAAGGTATAAAATCTCAGGCTGGGGGTGTAGCTCAGTGGTAGAGTGCATGTGTCAAAGAAAAATAAAAAAACATAAGCCCTAGATTCACAGTCATTTCAATCAAAATTTCACAACTGGTGGGATTGTTTTCAGTGGATGTTGATAAGCTGATTTTATATATGTGTGTGTATATATATCTATATGACTATATCTGTGTGTGTGATGCTGGGGATTGAACCCAGGGCCTCATGCATAACAGGCAAATGCTCTACCACAGAGCTGCATCCCTAATCCTTTGACAAGCTAATTATAACGTTTATATGGAACTGCAAGGGCCAAGACACTCATAAAGAAAAAGAACAAAATCTATTAAGAAGCTGCACTAAGCTGGGCTGCATGCCTATAATCCCAGTGACTTAGGAGGCTGAGGGAGGAGGATGCCTCGGCAATTTAACAAGACCCTCAGCAACTTGACAAGACCTGTCTCAAAATAAAAAATAAAAATGACTGGAAATGTGGCTCAGTAATAAAGTAATAAACCCTTGGGGTTCAATCTCAAATACCCAAAGAAAAAAAAAAGTTACACTAATTGGGCTGGGGATGTGGCTCAAGCGGTAGCGCGCTTGCCTGGCAAGCATGTGGCCCGGTTTGATCCTCAGCACCACATACAAACAAAGATGTTGTGTCCGCCAAAAACTTTAAAAAAAAAAATTAAAAAATTCTCTCTCTCTCTCTCTCAAAAAAAAAAGTTACACTAATTAAGACAATATGGTAGTGGCACTGATAGAGAATGAATTAGAATGTCTAGAACAACTCCTCACAGGTCTGAACACTTTCTTTATAACGAAGGTGGCACTGTAGGACTATGGGGAAGGGATGACAGCCTTGTCAATATATGGGACTGGGATAATTGACTATCAGTATGGAAAAAGCCATTTGCCCAGGGTTGGGGTTGTAGCTCAGTGGTTGAGCACTTGCCTCGCTTGCATGAGGCACTAGGTTCAATCCTCAGCACCACATAATAAATAAATAGATAGATAGATAGACAAACAGATAGATAGATAGATAAAACAAGGATATTGTGTCCATCTACAACTAAAAAAAAATTTTTTTTTAATCATTTGCCCAAAATCCTACAATGATGATTGGTGAAGCCAGGTACTTGAATCCAAATGTGTCTAGCTCTTAAATCCATAGTACACATTTCCAATCACTTGTCACTTCGCAAAATTGTTGTGAGCAACAGGCCCTCCAAGTGTGGGAGTGCTTTGTCACCCAGCAGTGCTATGAACTCTTGTTGGGGAGCCTGTGGCACTGAGGAAATTAATTACTGCCTTCCAGGTAAGCAGGCATGGCCTTGGCCCACAGCCCTAAAGCCCCTGGTGGGTCCCCTCCAATTGTCAAGTGCAGCTGTCACCTGAGCACCAGGTCACCTAGAAAGAGAGTGGCCCTTTGGCTGGCTTCCCACAGGGGGACTGGCAGGAGACCAACCTTTCAGCCCAGGTGCTCATGGCTGGAGAAATCCCACGGAGCAATGAGGGGGTGATGTTTTGAGGTCCCCTTTGGGTCTGCCTCAGGCAGCGTTTGGGAGGAAGCAGGAACTGGGCCATCAGAGACACTCAGAACAAGTTTGATGTCTCACTTTATAAGTGGAATTTTCGTGTTTTTGAGGCTTCAGTCCAAGGGGTGAGGCAAACTGAAGAAGGAAAAGCAACAGGCCCTTCCAGGAAAACTTACAGCAAAGGCCTATTTCCCTTTGGACTCTGCCATTCCCTTGGGGTTCCTTGGATCTGCCAGGGGTTGCCCCTTCTTCCTACTTCCCTACCCAGGTTTCCTGGGTTGACAAAGTGAACCTTTGTTTCTAGCCCTGGGGCCTTAGGGGAGAATGAGAGCCCTTAGGCTTCCAGCAACCTTGAAATTGGCTGGAGGGCTGGAGAAATAAAGTCCAAAATCACCCCAGAGAATTTTCTTAGAATAAGCTGGCAGCTCTAAAGGGCCTTCACAGTCATCCCACCAAGTTTCTAGATAAGGATTAGAGAGGCATGATCTGACCTTATTTCCTCAAGAGTCAACTGTGGTCTCCCAGGCCAGGGCTTCCTCAGTTCCCTGTGCTGCCCACACTCTCCAAAAGTGAGGCATCCCCAGCAGTGTGCTAGCATGTGTCCTTGCCTCAGAAGTGGAGAGGAGCCAGGGAAGGGTTTGTCGGGCCCATGAAGAAAAGCCCTGGAACAATCTCATGGAAGTTATGGATGGTGAACCTGAAAGATAGAGTAGGCACAAGCCAGGAAGAGTGTCGACAGATGTTTGGAGCCAGCAGGGCCAAGTTCCATCAGGCAAACACAAATGGACAAGTCAGGGCAGGGGGAGAGACACACAGCATCAGAGTCAGACACAGACATTCAGAGCTACCAGGAATGGCCACATTGACGTCTGAGATACGTGCCCAACAGTTAAACTGGCTTTGGGGGGGGGGGGTGGCGTAATTCCTCCTGTCCCCAGCCTGTAGTTCTTTTCTCCCCATTCCACAGTCTCACTGTGGCTTGGTAAGTGTTTATCCAGAGCAAACCACATAAAACACAAATCATTGGGGTCTGGAGTTGACAAAGTTATTCCCAAACCTACTTTTTAGAGCTCTTGGTTCAGCCTGTCTAAAAATCATGAATCATCAAAACAAACCACAGCCCCTGGCTTTACTTAGGAAATTGTCTTTGATTGAGAATATGCGGGGGTGGGGAGTAGAATAACAGTGTGGCAATTGACCTCACCGGGTGGAGGAGGAGAGGTGCCCAAAAGGAAAGTTGAGCAGGGATCCAGACTTCAGCAGAGATGCTTCTACCGTCCCTCTGGGTTCCTGCAGCCTTGGGACAGATACTATAGTGAGATCCTGTACACTAGGTGCTGGCCCAGGGCAGGGACAGGTCCGGGAGGATGAAGAACTAGGGACTGGTATTGCTGCCCACGGTGAGGCTTCCAGAGGCAGAAAGCCCTACTTCTTCAGGTTCATGTGACTTCTTTGCCCCCAGAGGATTCCCTTCCACCCTCTTCCCCATGCCTCAGTCCTTCTTGCACCTTTACAGATAATTTCCGCGTTAACCATTCCTATATGTCTCACAAGCAAAAGCAACACTGGTGCCCCAGCACAGGAAGCTGTGGCTGCCAAGTCTTCCAGGTTCCTAAGTCCTCTAAAACTGTAAAGGCAAAGAAAAACAAAACATACAAAGTCTCACTGGAGAGAAGATCCTGGGTCTAGTCCTGTATCTAACACTTATCTCAGCAACACTGCAAAGGCCACTCTGATTGAGACCAGGGGCAATGTACCCCCCAGCCTCCAGCCTCCAGCTCCCATACTGTGTCATGGAAAGAACTAGTGAGGCTGGATGAGAAGCTGGTCCAGTGGCCAGAGGCCTGGGCTGGGACTCAGAAGGTTGGGGTCAGACACTCTGGCAAGTCATGTGACCTCCCTGAGCCTAAGTTTCCAGTGATGGGAATTATTGTAACACAGAGCAGGTGGTAATTTCTGAGTGTGCTCATAAGGGGTGAACCAGAAGAAGGACTAATATTGCACAGCAATTCAGAGTCTACCCATTCCCACTCTCCCCTGCTCCCTCCCGTCTGTTTGCCTTTGGTGAAGCTGGGACCTGCAGGGCTGGAGCCTTAAAGCTAGCCTGTTCCCTGTCCTTTTTGTCATCAGGGGAGACCAAAGACAATGCAACCACAGCAATAGTACACTTTCATGGTCAGGGAGCATTCTAAGGGCCCCTCTAATGGCCCAATGGTCCTGACTGGATAATCTCTGGTGACTCACTCTATCTAAGGCTTTTAGTACAGAAAGCTCCAGCTGGCCTAGCTCCATGGAACTGAGCAGGGTGGGGCAGGGCTGGGCACGGAGCCCTTGGCATTCCACAAGATAGAACTCAAGTGTAGAGGCTTACACTCTTTCTGGTCACAGCCTGGCACACACCTCCCAGGCAAGGACCTGGTCCAGAAGCACAGGCCAACTGTCCAGCATTCCCATCTGGCCCGGAAATGAGTCTTGGACAAAGTCAGGCTCAAGTCTGTGTCAAAATCCAGATGTCAGGGCCTCCCTAGGCAGAATCTGGAGTTCCTAGATCCTAGGACCAAAGTTCCATTGGTAGAGAATCCCCTCACTTCTTCTCAGACTCCTGCTCCTCCCAGAGCCCTCATCAGCCACTTCAGGCCAGAGCCAGGTCACAGCACTTCCTTGTTGTTGGTAGTGGTGGTGGTCTTCTTCTTCTTTAATTTTTTTTTAAATACAAGTGTAATAGGCATGAGAAGTCTGTTGCCTTCAAGAAAGAGTGGCAAGAAATTTCAGAACTTTTCCTAAATCTGAGAGAACTACTAGAAGCCCCCCCAGTCTGTGTTCACCTTTCTTGGATATCCCCACAGCCAGGCCTCATCCTGCCACATGTGAAGAGGGCTCAGTCTACCACTAGTCCCCAGGGGAGGAAGTCCCCATCTCCCTTCCAAGTCTGGGGAAACCTACAGGAAATAAGCCCTCCAGGGGTTCAATGCAGCTTGTTTTCTCTCTCCGAGTACTTTTTCTTTCTTTCTTCTTCTTCTTCTTTTTTTTTTTTTTTTTCAGTGCTGGGGATAGAACCCAGGTCTTTGAACATGTTAGTGCTCTACCACTGAGCTACAACCCGAGCCTCAGCTTGTTGTCTCAATGGGGCCAACAAAAAGTCTTAGTTCTCAGGCAGTTCCAGAAACGTTAAAAGTTGTTACCCCTTTATAGGGGTACCCAGAGCAAGAGCCTGGCCTCAGGCTGTGCAGAGAAGGGAAAATCATCCCCAACTTTTCTCATGCATCTGCTCCCACAATTATGAAGTAATTTCTGCACTAAATTATTCATCCATTTCCCTTCCATGTATGGAAATACCATTCTGTTGTTTGATTTTTCTCCTTGGACCTCTTTCCAATCAATAAATATAGATCCACTTCTTTCTCAGTGGTTGCATAGTACTTGTTTGGATGTACATCATTTTACTTAGCACAGCCACCTATTGCTGGTGATTCTCATTTTCCATGGCTATAGGGGTTACTAGGGTAAATGTGGCTGCCCATGCATATTCAAACAGGGAGTAGGTTGTTTTCTTGGACTGGATTCCTAAAAGCTGAATTGTGGGGTTAGTGGGTAAATCCACTTTTAAGATTTAGTTCTCTACATTCCACTCCCAGAAAGGCTGGCAGCACTCTTGCCAACACCAAATCATGAGTCCATCTCTCCTGAGTGTCCCACTCAACCTCCAGATTCTAGGATCTGACACAGAACTCAGGGTTCCAGTCCTAACATCAAGGGACCCAGTCTCAATCTAGACAGAACCTGTATAGCCGACTCTCTCCATTTTTATCCTCAGGTATAATCTAGTCCCAGCCTGTCATTTCTTCCTTTCAATAGAATGCAGCCCAGGCGGGGTTGTGGCTCAGTGGTAGATCTTTCGCCTAGCATGTGCGAAGCTCTGGGTTTGATCCTCAGCACCACATAAAAATAAATAAATAAAATAATGGTATTGTGTCCAACTGCAACTAAAAAAATAAATATTAAAAAAAAGAATGCAGCCCAATTTCTAGTTTCTGCCAACAATAAATGGGAGCCTAGTGGGCATTCTGGGAATAAATTCCATATTGCTCTCTGATCCTAAGGTACTTCCTGAGCCCAGGCTTCACCTTTTCCACCCAAGCCTTACATGCTAAGGAATCATTCTACCTATGTCATAGCTTTGCTATAGCTTAGCTTCCCTAAAGAAGAACAATGTTTATCTTGGGAAAAAGTAGCAATTGAAAAGCTAATCCTTTGGGGCAGAGTGACAAGCTGGATTCAGCAACCAAGTTGAGTCCCTATGATTTGCCAGTCCTCAGGTGGCATGTCCCATGTGTCCAACCCACCCCTCTCTCAAAACTCCCTGTGAATTCTGGGATTAACCACCATATCCTGTCACTTTCACATTAAAACAGATGAGGTGAGGCCTTGACCTCAGGGAGCCTGCTTTTTTTATTTTTAAAATTGTGATAAAATATAAGTAACAAAATTTATCTCCGTAACCATTTTAAGACCTATCATTCTGTGGCATTCATATTCTTGTGCTACCAGCACCACCATTCACCTCCAGAATCTTTTTTTTTTTTCATCTTCCTCAACTAAAGTTGTGTATTCATCTAACACTAACTCCCCATTCTCCTCTCCCTATGGCAACCACCATTCTACTTTCTGTCTCCATGAAATCTACTATTCTAGATAACACATGTAAGTGGAATCATACAATATTTGTCCTTTTGTGCTGAATTTCACTTAGCATAATGTCTTCAGAGTTCATCCACGTTGTAGTGTATATTAGAATTTCCTTCTACTTTTAAGGTTAAACAATATCCCATTTTATGTATATAGCACATTGTATCCACTCATTCATCTATGGACACTTGGATTATTTTCTTTTGGCTGTTGTTAATAATGCTACTGTGAACAAATATCTGTCCAAGTCCCTGCTTTTATTTCTTTTGGGTATATGCTCAGAAAAGAATTGCTGGATAATATGGTAATTCTGTTTAATTTTTTGAGGAATTGCCTTCCATTTTCCACAGGGGCACGCCATTTTACATTCCCACCAGTAGTATACAAGGAATCTGATGTCTGCATATCCTTGCTAAATTTTATTTTGATTTGTTAATAATAGCCATCCTAATGGGTGCAAATTCTTGTGTTTGTTTTGTTTTGTTTGCATTTCCACTGGGAAACTTCTGAAGGTCAAAAAGTCTGAGGCCCTTTTGTCACAGGCAGAGGGGCCAGCTGAAAGGAATCTGAGTATGGAGGTAGTTTCACTTTTAATCCTACCTCTTCCCAGGAGCTGAGCAAAGGCTCAGATACCCCCTTATTCCTGTACTTTTCCCTCAGGTGCCCTGGGTATTCTGCTGCCTGCTGAGCTTGGTCGGGGGATGATCAGCAAGCCTGAAGGGTTTTTGCTGTTGTTGTGTTGCAGTTGTTGCAAAACCCAAGGTTTTGCACGTGCTAGGCAAGCACTCTATCATTCAGCCACCTCCCGGGCCCAAGGTTGAGTTTTGAAAACTTAAGGAAGAAGCCAGACACTGTAATCTCAGTTACTGAGGAGGCAGAGGCAGGAGGATCACAAATTCAAGCCCAGCCTGGGCAATTTAATGAGACCATGGCTCAAAGTAAAACATAAAAAGCTGGGGATGCTCAGTGATAGAGCATATCTGGGTTCAATCCCAGTACTACCAGAGAAAGAGAGAGATGCTCCTGATGGACAGCAGTCAGCATGGGCAGGAAGAGTCTACTGAGGGGACAGAGGGGCATTGAGTAGAAGAGGGCAATGGCATCAGCAATAACATTCCAGCCTTCCCTCCCTCACCAGGTGGAACTTTAATAGTTCATCCTTGATGCCCAAGGAGACCCTGGGAGGGAGGGAAGGAGCCAGCAGGGATGGTCCTACTGTTTTTACAAATGAAGACTCAGAGATATTTCCTTTAGGATCCCAGAAAAGGTTAGCCTCAAGGGACAAGAGAAAAACCCAAGATCAGAGCAAGTCATAAAATGAAAGAGCAGAGACCCAGAAAGGGAAACGGACTTGCTCAGAAAGCAAGACAGCAGAGAGAGCCAGAGGACCGTTGTTCATATGGTTTCTTCCTGGCTCCCTGCCTGGTGGCCTGAGGTATTCACTTTCTACAAATACACTCTGACATTCTAATGCCCTGTCCCCACTGTGGTGACCCTAGCATGCATCTTTACAAAGTGCGGATATCCTTGTAGTGTCACCTCCCTCTGATTTTCAGTCTATTTACCCTATCATCTCGTAACAACTGTGCCCCACAGCTTCCTCTGCCTCACATCCTGGGTCCAGGTTCTGAAGTTCAGATGGAGGCAGCAGCCACACCCCCTGCCCCGGGACTCTGCCAATGAAGGAAATGAGGCTTGTCTGGCATGACCAGCTCAGTCAGACAAAACTCATTTCCTTTCTGACAGGATAAGAAGTTCCAGTTCTAAGAAGAAACTAGCCTCTGGAAATGTCTGAGCTCCCGCCTTCTGGAAGAACGTAGAAGAGGGGAGCCTGGATATGTGGTAGAAATTGGAAATAAGAATACAATCATTTTCTCATTTCCTAGCCTTCTCCCTGCCCTCCCCATGCACGGCTTGCCTTGGTGAAGAACAGCAAACTCTCCTTGCGGAGGCTCCACTCTTACACCTCACAGACACCCCCCTTCCTGGGCACCACAGTCCTGCCTCCAGAAGATACTTTTAGGTCAAGAACTGTCACCCTGGTCACATTCTTACATGGAAGAGATAATATATAGGGGATCTGGGGTCCACTAAATCAACCTTCTTGGTTAATGGGTTCTGCCCAATTCAGACTTTGTTCTGGGCCCCGTGTGAAGAGGGAGACTAGAGACAGCATTTCTTGAAGACATGGCCAGGACAAGGAGCCTATCCTTGGTGCCCTTCCTCTTATTTCCCTTCCTGGCCCCTTGGAGTCCACCAGGGATGCTCAAGCCCCCTCTCTCCCTGAGACGGTCATTCCAAATATCTTCACTAAGGTGGAGTAGGGAAGGTGTAAAGAAAACACCAATGGTGAGGTCCTGGGTGTCTCCAGAAGAGGAGCAGTCACTTACTCTGATGTTCACCCACCCAACCACCAAGTAGCAAAGTTCCAGACATGCACCCTAGAAGAGGAAGAAGGAAACTCTCCAGCATTTGAGCATGTGAATGTGTATCTGTGTAATATGTACATAGCAATTCATGTACATGTCAACATGTGTGCCCACATGCCTTTAAAAAACTTGAGCAGGGATTTATTAAGACTTATAATGCTTATTATGAGCCAGGCATATTCTAAGTAATTTATAAGCATTAATTAACTTAATATTCATAACAATCATAAGGAAGTAGCTATTACACCTATTATACAGATCAAGAAACTAAAGCTGGGCATCGTGGTACACACCTGTAATCCCAGCGGCTCAGGAGGCTGAGGCAGGAGGATCATGAGTTCAAAGCCAGCCTCAGCAACTTAGCAAGAACCTGTCTCTAAATAAAATATTTTAAAAAAGGGCTGGGAATGTGGCTCCGTGGTTAAGCACCCCTGGGTTCAACCCCTGGTACCAAAATAAAATGAAAAAAATAAATAAACAAACAGAGATAAAGAGACAAAGTCATTTACTCAAAGTCACAACTAATAAGAGGCAGTGGCAGGATTTGAACCCAAGTCTTTTAGTTTTTCATAAGCACATACCAGGCATGTCATATATGTTAGTGCACATGCATCTGTGTGGATGTGTTTTTGAGGAGGGAAGGGTGAAATTGCTTTTCCCTCTGGTCTTTTAACCCAGATCTTTTAGTTGCAAACCCTGTGTAACACTGCAATTTAATAAGAAACATATACTTTGACTTTGACTTAATTTTCTGGCACAGAGTTTCTAAAATCCTTATAATTTCCTGAGCTACAGGGGTGCTAGAAGAATCTTCTGTTCTAATATTTGGTCTTTGACCCTGGTTCCTGATGCAGAGCTCCCAATCCCTTGCAATTTCCTGAGTGATAGGAGTGTCTTTTGTTCTAGTTAGGTGACCCTTGGTGGGCTCCTGGATGGGGGCTAGTCACCAGAAAGATCAAACCATGATTAGAGCTTGAAATATTCAGCCCCCTCCTCCCATATTCTCCAGGAAGGAGAGAGGAGCTGAAATTTGGGTAGATTACCAATGGCCAAATGTAATCAACTATACCTACATGATGAAGCCTCCACAAAACCACAAAAGGACAGGATTTGGAGAAGCTTCTAGACAGCCCACATCAGGAAACGCCTGAGGGTGGTGCACCTGGAGAAGGCACAGAAGGCCCTTTCCTTCCCACAGGGCCTGCCAAATGCATTTCTTCATCTGGCTGTTTGCTGGTATCCTTTGTAATAAACTTTATAATAAACCAATAAACATAAATGTTTCACTGGGTTCTGGGGGCCATCCTAGCAAATTAATTGAATTCAAGGAAGGACTCCTATGACTATGGGAACCCCAATCTGTAGGTGGCTAGTCAGAAGCACAGGCCACAACCTACTACTGGCTATTGGCATTGAAAATAGTAGTATGTGGCTGCCTATCAGATTCACTATGGAATCTAACTGTAGGTACATTGTGTCACAGTAAGTTATCCTGTAGGATACCCAGCTGGTGTCCACTGAATTAATTGCTTGCTGAAAGGGAGAAATTCCCACACATCCGGTGTCAAAAATGAAGTGTAGAGAGCAGTGGAGTATGAGATGAAAAGGAAAAAAAAATTATAAGTCAATACTAAAAAAAATTTTTATAAGACAAAATTTTATAAGACAATACTACAACCAAAGGACCAGAGGCATCTGTTTGACAGTCAGATCTGAACCTTGACCATTTCTGCTCAGGGCTGAGGCAAGCAGGCAGGGATCCCTCCAGTAATTACATAGATGAATAGAGACAGCCAAATGGCCCTGGGATGGCCACAGGAATCTACCCTCCTAACTCCTATATCTTACCTGACACTCAGAGTCATAGTTTCATCCATCAGAGCCTTCAGCTCCCTCAGCCTGACAACAGGGGCCACCTGTCCTACACACTTGTTTCTTCTGGCCCAGGGCCATCAAGAAGGAGGCATCTGGGACACTTACTATCTCAATTGCTAGGGTGATAATTAAGACTTTAGAGCCTCTGGTTAAATTTCCTGGGGCTGACAAGAAACCTTATTTTGGATAATACCATTTAAGTTACCCTACAAACACTTTGGCAAACGGCTCTGAGATCTACATCTGAACTTTCCTGGCCTTTGCTGAAAAAAAGGAGAATGTGACCAGAGAACTGCTAGGGGAAATTCTGTTTTGAAATGGATACTACTAGATTCTATAAAGTGAGTACCTATGAGGTAGGTGTCAGTCATTGGTTTAGATATACCATCTTCTAAGTTTTAAAAAGTCTCAATATTATTAGTCCCATTTCCAGATAAGAAAGTGAAGCTCAAATGGGAAAACTTCTGATTTCAGGGAGGTGTGTATACCCCAACTCTGCCCTGCTACCATGATACCAGTGCGCAAGGCAGACGCGGGCAAGGCATATGTCTACTTTCTTCAGATTCTCCCAGTAGGCATCCCCAGCTCAGGAAGAACCCAAACCCCTTAAATCAGAAGAGAAACCACCATAATTACAAAGATAGGGTCATTTATTCATGTTATATTATTGGATTTCAAAGGCAAAAATACAGTTGTTTGTTCGGAACACCAAAATCAGATACAGCCTCTCCCAGTGGTAAATAGAAGCATTTGCATACATGGAAAATCAAAGTACACAGCACAACAGGTCTTTAGAATATGAAAACTGTCATCCTGGCTGTGTAGGACAGCCCATACCCAGCCCCAGGGGTAACAGAGACCCTGCCCAGGCTGAAGGCAAGCACAGCATTTCCTTTACTCTCCTGTGACACTTCTGCCCTCTGATCATCCCTAAAGGCCATTTGACACAGGATCACTAGCCACAGGATTTACAGACTTAAAGAAAGGCACAGCATGACAACTCATGGTGGTAACTCCCAGGTGAAGGAAATTCTCCAGAACCCTCAGCCCTGGAGTCTCAAGGGAGGACAAAGGACACCATGCAAGGCATGCCTCTGGTAATGCCTTTAGTCTGGAGGGAGAAGGGATGAGGCTCAGAGCACTGGAAGGTCAGCATGTGTGTGTGTGTGGTGGGGGAGACAAGAGAAGCAAATTTTCCATTGTTTCTGAGAATGAAACACATACTTGATATGGATGAAAATGTAACAGGAAGAAAAGAAGGGTGGGGGAGGTGGAATTTTGTTCAAGAGTGAAGGAAGTAACAAAGAAGTAGCCACTCAGAGCATTTGTCTCCTTTTTCTTAAGGCACTTTGGAAGAGTCAGGTTCTGGAAACAGAAAAGACCTCTCTGCATTTCCCAAAAAACTCTCAGTACAATCAGTCTCAGTTTTAATAATTTCCTTATTAAGGCATGGGGAATGACAAGGAATACTTTTTGCATAGCCCAGGTGCTTCTGCAGAGGAAGGTAAGTTCTAACACATACAAAGGTGTCTGGGGAAAAAAAAAATTTAGCATCTGAGATGCTAAAAACGATAAAGGCACAGGTAGGATAGGGCCAAGCATAGCTCAGCCTCCAAACTCAGGGCAGGTATCCAGGAGGGCAATGCTTGAGGTCCTGGCTGCCACTAACAAAGGGCTCAACCCTGGCAACTAAACCTTAGGACCTCAGCCCAAGCTGGACCTGGCAAAGGCCTCTATGGTAGGAAGTGCCTCTTGCCGTCTTACCCAGGTGACTACACATCCCCCCAGCAGAGGCCTGCATTCCTGAAAGACTCCCCTGTGGATTAACCTCATGGGGGTGGGAGCACCTGCTAAAACCCTGAGGGGGGATAGGAGGCTTTAGGCACCAGAGTTCTCAGGAGGAGACAAGGTGTGGGTTCAGATGAACTTTCTAAATTTCTAATTAAAAGGCACAGTCATTCTGGAGAATGAATAGTCTGTTTGACCCTGAGTGCCACAGGCAAGTTTTGGGGAGCAGGCAAGAGGCAAGGAATAAAATGGGAGAGGAAGGAAAGAAGGGCAGTGTAAGAGAGGCAGGGGAAGGAGGAGGAGAACCGGTAATGCAGGGTGGGACAGGGAGTGTGGTGGCAGAGGCTCTCGGAGGCCGCCCTGCCAGAACAGAAGGTCCCTCCAGCTGGGGTGGAGCTAAGGGATGGTAAACAACCTGACTGCAGTTTTTTACAGTCCCACAGCCTAGGGCCCTGAGGGGTCTGTCGGAGGAGGCTGAGGTTCCCTCCGCCCAGCCCACCTGGGGAGGGTGGGTGGGGTAAGGAGTTCTGTCAGGTAGGCAGAGGCTGACTCCCAGGTCTTTGCACTAGAAGTCTGGCAGGATAATGCTGACTGGGAGGTGTAGCCCTCAGCAAGAGACTGAAGGTGATTTTGCTCTTCATAAAACCTGGCCTGCCAGCTAAATCAGAGGCCCATTTGAGGCCATAACAGCATATATAA
This sequence comes from Marmota monax, assembly GCF_021218885.2. Taxonomy (NCBI): domain Eukaryota; kingdom Metazoa; phylum Chordata; class Mammalia; order Rodentia; family Sciuridae; genus Marmota; species Marmota monax. The sequence goes on along the minus strand of NW_026695243.1, from coordinate 9,153,113 downwards.
TCCCCGCCCAATCCCACCCCCAAAATGCTCAATTTCCTCCCTATATTTAAAATACCACAATAAAAATACATAGGAAATTCAAGTTTACATAGCATCCCCAGAAAAATACATTGTCATGACTTAACACTAAACAGCTATGCAAATTTGGATCAACACAAAATCATGCTAGATCATAATTAGAACTCAATTTTTTTTCTTTCTTTAAAATACAAGCTGCTTAAAAAAAAAAATCTTTACATTCAGAAACCAGACAATCTGGAGATAGGCCACTGTAAGTGAGAACACCCAAGGTTTTGCTCTGATGGCTAAAGTTACCTTGGAATTCACACATTAGCAGGACAAAAGGTTCAAGGCTCAAGTTTAAAAATTCTTTTGCTAAGACACACACACACACACACACACACACAGTGATTGTAATAGTTGCATACCACTGAAAAGAAATGGGGTGGATAACATGAAACTGGTTGAAATTTTGTGTTTTCTGTTAAAACATTGTTCAAAAATATATCAATCCAATTTCAGCAGCAGTTTCTAATTTTTCATGAAGTAATTCATGAAATTCACCACAATTTAAAGCAAAAATTCTTACCCATTTCACAATTTAGCCATTTTATCAGTGGGAACAAGCCACACAGTCTACAAATTCTGAACTGTGCACAGTTCTGACTCTTTGGGGTGTCACTGTGAAAATGTCAAGAAGCACCCAAATGCTGACAGTCTACACTGACAAACACCTTGTACAGCTAAGAAGTCATATGCCGAGCCAAGTTGGGGGCAAAATATTCCACTTGTCCTGGTCATCTGGAAAGGCATCTGAATGATGAGTGAGGGGACCTATCACTCAGATTGTACAAATGAGAGGGACCAGCCCAGCAGACTGGCCGAGAAACAGCAGAGGTCTCTGGCCATTTTCACGTCCTTAATTTGTACCAAGATGCTAGCTTGGTGTACCGATGTCCACTGTGATTTTGGTATACAATGGGTATCTCTGTACGTCCAACACATGGTAGGTAAGTGAGTTCAAACCATCAAAGCGCATTGTATCCCTTGTGTGTGCAATTCGGTCAAACCTACAAGGAAAGAAAGGAGAAGGTATCAAAACAGAAATCTTAAGAAAAAAACTATTTTCATCTGTACTTTTCCTCCATACCCTCTCTCCCACTTGACCCTGCCCAGACTGAATGCCTCTATTTCCCTGCAGGCATACAACCCTCTCCAGAGCATAAGTCCTGCAGCCTGTCCCATCCTAAAGTGGGGAGAAGACAGAATTGAAATGAATACAGAACGCACCTCTGAGGGTTGGGTTCATTTTTCTTGTCTCTCGAGTGGCGGATCATGCGACACCTCCCGATCACAGCATTTGGGCGAGATATAGACATGCCTCTAAAAACTAATCTGCAAAGAGCAAAGGGACAAGTCATTAAGACAGAGGAGCCATAAGGCTTGGGTCTGATAGTCCCATCTGTGAGACTGTTGCCCCATCTGTCAGCTCTGCTTGCTATTCTCACTCAGCCCAAACCCCAGCATCACGACAAGACCCAGTCCAGCAAGACACTAGTTTAAATTCAATCCTACTCCTTGTTCTTTCACAACTGGTTCTACAGTGTGTGGGGCTGCCTAGCATATACCAACATTGAGGGTATCTGCCCCCACAGAATTTCAGTGTGGATACTTAGAACCTGAGGCCTTTGGTGACAGGCCAGAAGTGAGAAGGGGAATGTAGGGTCAAGGGGTACAGAGGAAGAAATAACCAAGTGAGGCAGCAGAGCCAAGTTGTGAGGATGAAGAGGTGTGTGTCGGCCAGAGCGGTTTGGGCAGCCAGGACAGCACTGGCAAGGCACAGAGCTGAGAGCAAGTATAGACCTAAGATTTGCCCTCAGTGAACAAGAAAAGCTTCCAGAGACTACTGGAAAGAGTAAGGGCTAGGAAGTGACAGGTGGTGAGACTGAAAAAAAAAAAGGGGGGGGCAAAGGCTAAATCATGGAGGCCTCAGAGCATACCAAGGAACAGTACCACTGCCTAAACGTTACAATGTGCAGCATTCCCCAAATGGTTTTGACTGTGGTGAAACCTCTCTGGTGCATATTTTAAAAGAATAGGAGAGCAGAGAACATGACTAGAGGCAACCAGAACAGGGTGGAAGAATCTTGAGTTGGTCCAGGGGAAAAGAATAAGGACCAAAAATTGAAGCCTTAACAGTACAGTACCAAGGTTAGAATCAGGACTGGCTGATCCTGGATGACTAACAGCATTCTAGCCCTGCTTTCTTCTAAGTGTGGATCCTAGGGACATAGCAAGAAGGTCTGTAATTTAGCTGCTTCACACACTGAGATCCTTCTAGTCCTACCAGCTTAGAGTAGCAGTATTTTATGTTCTCTCTGCCCCCAATCATCCTGACCTTTCAGCTGTGGTGTCCTGTCAGCCCAGTATACTACCATAGCAGTCCAGAGTGACTGCCCAGGTGTGGCTCTGTGGAAGCAGGTTTGTTTTTGTCTGGACCCTGTGTGCAGGTCTTTGGTGTCTGCTTCCCTAGGCCTGCCTGGCACAATGCTGTGCAATAGATGCTCAATATGTGCATGCTTAGGAACCAGTCTTCAAACTCTAAAACTGGAGTTCTCGTCAAGGCTATTGTGTGAAAACTTGGGTCTATGTCAAGTTTTCACACAATGGAAACCTTGAATGATGTGGGTGTTGCTTTGACAGACAACATCTGTGAAATCAAATAAATGTATTCCAATTCAAGAAAGCTAGCTGTACCTCAATATATTCTTTTTTCTTTTTTTTTAGTTATAGTTGGACACAACACCTTTATTTCACTTGTTTATTTTTTTATGTGGTGCTGAGGATCGAACCCAGGGTCTCGCACATGCGAGGCGAGAGCTCTACTGCTGAGCCACAACCCTAGCCCCTCGGTATATTCTAATATCAAACTCAGTGACAAGTTCAGACTGGCTCCCAGAAGGAGCTGATAGGCAAGACTGAAGGCTCTTTATCAGGGAGGATTGAGCAGAGTGTAATTTTAAATGCCTCTGATAGATGTTTTTTTACTTGCAATAATAACTGCAGGATAAAGGTCTATTAGTTTAAAAGAGCCCTGGGATGTACATGGGGCAGGACTGGCCATGGTATGACAGCTATGTGACAGGTGGGTCTATAAAAGTTCATCGGATTACTTTTATCTTCTCTATGGTAATAGTATTCCAAATAAAGATGCAGCAGCAAAGATTCTGTGAGGAAAATCAGGATTCTTCCCAAGGAAAATTGTTTCCCATTGAAAGCAGACCACAATGACATGCTGTTTTTCATTTTACATTTTCCAAGGCTAATCCAAAAATCTTGGCTCATTTTTTTCTAAAGATCCTGATAAGTACCTATAGGATCTATAAGTACCTATAGGATCTATAGTAACATAAATCTAAGCATCTCGGCTGACTGGGGACTACAGTCCACCTGAGGGTCAATCCTTGAAGAATAACCAAGCACAGGTTCAAAAACCGGAAGTGAAGATTCACAGGAGAGAAAGAGATCTAAGGTGTGACTATTACCTGTTAAAGATGTCATCATCTTCTCCTCCCCAGCCCCAGTAATTATTAGGAAATCCATTGATGGTCAAAAACTGTTGTTTACTTAGAGCAGAGACACCTCCAAAATACTGAACATAAGGTAGGCTGGGAAGAAAAAAAAAAAAACAGAGGACCCATGTGGTTAGTAAGCCTTGACATTCCTGAAAGAAAGCTTGCTGAATTAATGCTTTAAAAATTACTTTTTATTTTTTGACAGGAGATTTGTGAGGGTTTTCTTCTTCTTCTTCTTCTTCTTTTTTTTTTTTTTTTTGCAGTTCTGGGGATTGAACCCAGGGTCTCACACATGCTAGGCAAGTGCCCTACCACTGAGCTACAACCCCAACCCCTCTGCCCTGTTTTGATTTTACGTCAGGGCTCACATTATTCTAAGACACAGGTATCAAAACACAAAATCTTCCTTTTTCTAATAATAGTGCTGTTTCTGTGGTTATCTAGAAACCAGTCAGTGACAAGAGTGGGCATAAGCCTAATTCTTCCACTGTGGCTCAGGAATCTGCTTTCTATGTGTCCTGCTCTTACAAGAAGTCCTTATTCGGAATCCTGAATCTGAGATTGTTTTGAAGTCTCCCTATGCCTACTCTATCATGCGCCCCTTCCCACAGGCTCCTATCTACCAATCTAGTGTTCACTCTTTTAAAGGCATACTGCTTAAACACTAATCCTAACAGCTGAGGCGCCTTTTCTGGAAATTTGCCCAAATAAAATTTTCTTTGAAATTTCTACTTTATCACAACTTAGCAAAATGCATAACAATAAATCTACTTTTATATTTCCAAGTAGTAGGGCATCGGGGCTCTCATCCTTCCTTACCTTTTTATATTTCAATATTTCAATGGTTATGAACAGTGGACCCCCAAAGGACACAGAATAAGCACTGATGAGAAAGATCAAGAATCAGGACATGACTCAAAGGCCATACAAAGGCCTTCCTGTGGGTCTACCAAATGGTTCAGTCTGTGCTTTCAATCTTAAGATTCTTACTAGACTCCAAAGAGGACTAAAAGCCATCACATAAATTAAGAAAAACTCCAGCTCAGACTTTGAAGGAAGTCACCCAAACCATATAGAACAGTGTGAATTCAAGATATAACTATGATTGTCAAATACATTCAGGAATTCTGACCACAAGTATCCACAAGCAAAGATTCTTAATAAGTTGAAGGTAATTTATTTGTAATTAGGTGTCATCACTTAGAGGCCAAGTCATCCATCTACCTTTTGGCATACCTTACACTACTGTCCAACAGCAGAGGTGTCCAGACCAATAGGGTGTTTTGATAATCACTGTTTTTACAAAAATGGATTCTTAGTTACCTCAGTGGAAGTATACATAGAGTTGATAAGCTTTAGTTTTGCTGCCTTTGCTGATTTCTCTTACCTACCTGCTCCATCCCCCAAACCTGACTGGTTCTCTGTAAACCAACATGGTGCTATGGAAAAGAACTGGGTGATCACTTGGGCCCCATTCTGGAAGAACAAGATGTGTCAGGGGATGAATCTGTGTATTTCAAAGAGAGGAAAATACACAGAAAGGGAGGGACAAAGGGAGGACCCGAAGTGATTATAGCAGAGTCAGAAAATGATATTCCATTTACTTTCCTTCAGCATATTTAGCACCTGAATAGCTTTGATCTGGGGCAGACCTATATATACCCCCAGCCTTAATGGCCCCAAGCCAGGGAGGGTAGGAAAAAGGATGAGAACAAAATGAATCTGACAGAAAGTAGTTGTATCTTCACAAAGGACCTGCTGCCTGCACAGCCCAGTTTCCACTGGTTTTTGGCCTAAAATAGGGGTACCTAACATTCAGGGTACCCTGCAGCATACCTTCCTGGGGCGTCATGTCTACTTAAAGCAAAGAAGGGACCGGTTATGTTAGTCAACTTATGGGTGATTTAAAAGAATTTTATATTAATACAAATATGAATAAATTGAGTGATAAAAGGCATATTTATTTACTTTTAAAATAGAACAATGGACTACAAGGTCACATTTCCGCATGTCAAAATGCTTTGGATTATACCCTTGCCCCTGGGGACAGGTATCACTGGCCTCATCAGTAGAGGCATTTTGGTGGAAAAGTTTGGGCTCCATGCTTAAGCAGAAGCATGTGCACTGTTGGGAAACAGAATCATGTTCCTTCTTAAAGTGCCAAGAAATTCTGCTGAGGCATCCAACCTCAAAAATTCAGTGGTGGTGATGAGGGGATTATTTCGATTTGCTTTCCAAACTGTGTGGGGGCAGGGAAGAACAAAAAAAGAAAACCTAGCAACTGTTTGGGGCCTAAAGATAAGAGTTATCGCAAACATTAAAAACTCTTCTGAGGGGTGTGCAGGTGGGGGTGGGGGGGGGCTAGGGTTGTGGCTCAGTGGTAGGGCGCTTGCCTAGCACGCATAAGGCACTGGGTTCCATCCCCAGCACCACATACAAAACCTAAATAAACAAAATAAAGGTATTGTGAACATCTACTAAAATATTTAAAAAACTAAACTAAAAACATTTTTTGAAAAAACTGTTCTTGGGTCTAGGATTGTGGCTCAGTGGTAGAGTGCTTGTCTCACATGTGTGAAGCACTGGGTTTGATTCTTAGCACCACATAAAAAATAAATCAATAAAATAAAGGTATTTGTCCATCTACAATTTAAAAAATTAAAAAAGAAAATAAATAAATAAATAAATAAACTGTTCTCATCTGCATACACAGAGATTATAGGCATTTCTGGATTGCTTTTTCCTTCTCAAATGATAACTGACTCTATGCCTAAAAAGCTGTCATTTCTCAGAGACAGCGTACTCCTTCAGAGCCTAGAGAAACTGTATTTCTTAGTCAACATATAAGAGTTTACTGCACACTCTGGCGAATATCTCTTACCTAAATCCAAACTTGTCCATTGCAACTGAAATGTGCCGTGGCTGTGGGAAACACCTGTAGGCATTGTGGTCATCCATCGGAATGAGGTCTACATCACTAAACACAAAGCAGTTGTAGTCATAGTCCTTCAGGGCTTCTTGAAAACCAATATTGAGGAGCTTTGCGCGATTGAACATGGTATCTCCAGCCTGGTGCAGAAACAAAGAAACTGATATCAGAGGCCATAAGACCTGTGTGCAAAACATTCACAGGGACAGGTGACTTGTCTGCTACACATGGTCATTAGTCAACTCTTGGACCTCATTTTTTTCTGCCTTTACTTCAGAAATCCACCCTGAATGCCAACCCTGTCATTCAGCAATCCCACTTGTAGAGTTTACCATGCAGAAAGACTTGCATGTATGCAAATAGCTGAAAAATACACAGTGTGCAAAGCAGAAGACTGCAAACATCCCTAGGGAACTGGTTAAGTAAGTTATGGTGCAAACATATGATGGAATAGAGCTGTTAAAAAATAAGGAAGCTCTAAAACAAAAGGTAAAACAGATGTATCATTTATATATTTTTTGCATACATCATACCACAAATAGGTTAACTCAAAGAAAGATAAATAGGAAATTGGTGACAGTTGGAATTTTTCATTTCTACCCTCTTTAACTAAGGTTTGATTACCAATCATGTGCCTTTAATGTGTCCACCAGTCACTAAAGTAAACACCTGAGAAACATGGTGAACCTAACTCAACCTCTGCCCTCACAGTGCTCATAGTGTAGGATAGGAAGCAGTCTGATATACACCATGACAGAATCAGAAGGTATGAGAGAGAAGGTCACTGGGGTCCAGAGCACCAAGTGGTACACGAGTAATTCATATTTTATTGACTTGTTTATTTTCAGTATCCCCCACTGGAATGTAAGTTCAAAGAAGGGTAGAATCTTATGTTCTTTATTCACATGTGTCCCACTGTCATATAATAAGAGCTCAATCAATAGTTGTTGGTTGGCTACATGAATGAATGAATGATAGATGGATGGATGGATGAATGGATTTCAACATACAATGGCAAATGGCAACCCTTTCAGGGAAGATCCAACCAAAGAGGGGGCGGTCCTGCTTGTACCAATTCCTATGGCCTCAGATTAGTAGGGACAGTCCCAGCACTGCAGCCATCATCCCTCATACTTAGCAGTTCACAAAGTCCTCCAATACATGTGCTGTCATTCTGACCTCACAATACCACCATGAGGAAACAATGGCCTAACACTTTGGAATCCTCACTTACTACTTTTCCCCATTATCTTTTGGGATCAACAAATAAGGGTCCTCTCCTTTGGGAAGAAAATGTCCCACAAGGACTTGAAGTCATTACGTAATCTCAAAAGTGCGACGTGTAAAATCTCTCCACACATGGGAAAGAGTACTTGGAAACCAGTACTCCACATGCTGCCTGTGTGTGCACAGAGTGCACTCATGCCCCACTGCTGTTCAGCATCAGACAGGTAACTCAGAAGCAAACATAGAAAGACAGATACCAGGAAGTCAGAAAAAGAAGCCAAGAGAATAGTAAATGAACTAAGAAAACATGATACACATAAGAACGCCTTTCTTCAGCTCCTGACAAAGCTTTCCAACCATGCGTGGTGAAAGGAGAAGGCTGCACCCAAGGCACACTGCCCGACCAGGTAAGAGTCAATTTGGAATTTAGGGCCCAGCTAATTCAGTATTGGTTATGAGGCAAAAAGAAGTTCATGTTTAGAAACTGCATACGAAAACAATGGAGTTATTGAAATTATTGTTATAAAACATACTGCCAATATTCACTAGAAGAATATCATATCAGGTAAGCGTTCCTAAATTCATGGCATATCAATTATCTTGACAGTTCTATAAACACCCTTGCCCCCCTCAACCAGGCTTACTTTTTTTGAATATGAAGCTCCCCTGACCACTTTTTTACAAGTGAACAGGAGGTATTCCCACAAAGTTTTTTATACCTGTGGAAAAGACTCCAAGGCTGGCTGCTCAGCTCATGCCATGCCTGTTTCTCTTGGTACACTCCCCCAAAACTGGTGCAAGGGGCCTCTTGATGGCCATCTCTGTACCACAGGGCCTGCTGGCCAAGACGGCTTTTTTTTTTTTTTTTTAATCAGATACCTAATAGAGATTGAACTAAGCAAACTTTCCTTCTTCAGAACTAAAAATTTGGAACCATGAAAGAGCACCCTGGGGCCAAGTCCCATGAACAATGGCGACCTGGAGAAGCCCAAGAAGACCTTCCTCTGCCCCTTTTCCCTATCAGTGCCCTAACTGCTCCTTCAACTCAGAAGAGCACCCCAACATCTGGCCCACGCTTAGAACTGGTCAGGCAATTTTCCAAAATAACCTGAATTACACATTGTTTCTCCCATCCTCTCAGTATGGCCTCATCTGAATAAACCAGGAAGAGAAGAAGTACATAGTGCATTAGTGGGTGCTATTTTCTACCTGGGCCCCTAGGAACACCAGACCTATAGAAGAGTAGATGAGGAAAGAGTGTTTTCCTCTTTCGTGGAATTCCAGAAAAATGAAACATTGAGTACTCACTGTTCATGACAAGAAAGACAAGCCTGGCAAGCCCCACCTCATCTTCCCCAGGGGTGGGAAGATCCCGAGCCTCATTCCCTCCTGTCCTTACCAGGCATATTCATTCTCTACATGTGCTATTTCATTCACTTAAGTGCACATTTATCAGGCACCTATTGTGAGGCCTCATCAAATATTAAAGTGTGACAAATGCACACATTTTTATCCCAGGAACACCAGCTTCTTCACATTAGCTAAGTAACTTTGGGCATATTACACCTCTAAGACTTAGTTTCTTATTTTATGTCATGGGGATTGTATTAAATGAGACAACACATGGTGACAAGTTAGCTACTATCACAACACCATCCACTTTGAACCATCAGTCCTTTCAAAATGCCTCTCAAGGATCCAATGTGGAGACTCCACCTTTTCTGGTGTTCACTCATGTCCTTCCTAACCAGCTTCAAGATTCTTCCCCCAAATCCTGTTTTTCTGATGGAGAGTTTCAAAAACGGATTAAGGCTTAAGTTAATAAGTCTGTGGCTCACATGATTAATCTTCAACAGCAGAAGAAAGTCAGGAACCTTTAGAGATCTGTGAAATGCATGGAAATTCATACTTGGTGAAAAGGAGCCAGCACTGGGAGCAGGTGTCATTTTAAAGCCCAGATTTTTTTGGGTGGGGTGGGGTGGGATGGAGGTACCAGGGATTGAACCCTAACCACTAAGCAACATCCCCAGCACCCCTGTTTTTTTAAAAAAAAAAAAAAAGAGAGAGAGAGAGAGAGAGAGAGAGAATTTTTTTAGTTTTCGGCAGACACAACATCTTTCTTTGTATGTGGTGCTGAGGATCGAACCCAGGCCGCACGCATGCCAGGCGAGTGCGCTACTGCTTGAGCCACATTCCCAGTCCCTAGCGTACCTGTTTTTTTAAATTTTTTTAAATTGTCAATGGATTTTATTTTGTTTACTCATATGCAGTGCTGAGAATCCAACCCACCCAGTGCCTCACACATGCTAGGCAAGCACTCTACCACTGAGCCACAATCCTAGCCCCAATCCAGGCCCTTTTTATATTTTATTTTGAGATAGGGTCTCGCTAAGTTGCTGAGGTTGGTTTTGAACTCACAATCCTCCTGCCTCAGCCTCCTGAGCTGCTGGGATTACAGGTGTGCGCCACTGCCCCTGGCAAAGCCCCAGATTTTAAAGGTGGGTTTTCACCTTATATTGGTAGACAAGATTTATAGTTATCCTTTCTTTCCAGGGCAACTGGTTGCTCTTAGAGGGAGAAGACAAGGAAAAAAAGGCAGGGGATAATCTAAAATCCCCAAATAACTGAGCATAGGCCATTGCAGAATGAGACCAAACTCACAGGGTGGGTGTGGGAGGGAGAAGACAGTTCTAGGAGCAGAGAAGTCCATTGCATGGTGAGAAAATTTGTAAAGGCTCTGAAGAAAAGAGAGCATTCAAGGAACTACAAGAAAATCAGAATGGGTGAAGCCAGAATGATACCTGAAGGTAGAGGTGGACCAAATCATAGGGTTGGAGGCAAGCTGGGCACTTGCTAAGGTACTTAGTCTTTATCTTTATTTAGGTCATAGAGAGCCTTAAAGAATAATTCCATGTCAAGGAGGGATTTGTGCTTCAATCCAAATAAAGGCAGGGAGACCAGTTAGGAACTGTTGTATGATTCATGTGAGAGACACGGAGCAAGGTAAGATGAAAATACCTCCCTGGGGGCTCTATACAGAGGCTCATCAGGGGATGTGTACTGTACCTGCAAGCAGCCTTTGGACAGGAGGGTGCTGGGAATGTTTTAGGACAGGTACCAGAGTTTGGTCTAATCCCTAGGAAAATCTTTGCTGTAGGTAAGGTAACCCTGACAGATGACCAACTACAGAAAGCCATGCCTCCACACCATGTCCAAGTCCTAACTGTCTCTAGAAGATCTTTTTTTGTCCAACCACCCTGCCTTTCCTGGATGACAGGCCCATGTGTGTCACTAACAGGCATATCCCCAGACCATGATGGCTTGGGGAAAGACCTGGCCTCTCCTCCATCAAAAGACACAGCAGCAATGAGGTTGCTGCCAAGACTCGCAGTGAATCAGAATTTTCATAGGATAAGAGAGATGATGTTGTGCCCACATACATGCATGAGGGGTGGCCTATCATAAAGCCACCTCTGCCCCTGGGGCCCACAGTTACCCCAGGCTCTTAATACCACAGATCTAGAAAAGGCAGCATCCTAGGCAGTGACACATCCTAGTGCTTTTCTGTGCCTACTCAGATTCAGAGAGAAAGGAACTTGGCCGAGTGGGTTGTGAGAAGGTGGTGATAGATCAGGGGTTGAGGCAGCTCTGGCTTGGGCATTCCTTCAGGCCCACATGTGGATCTTGGGAGAATAGACCAGCAAGAAGGTGATGCCTAGAGAATTACTGGGAAGAGCCAGGGATTATACAAATGCTGAACTTGTGGAGGGCTAAAATCCACTCATTCATGAGTTCATAGCAGTTGGGTTCTGGTATTTAACCATAATAATATGGTCATCCTGGACTTAGACACAAACTTCAACAGAACTTGGATTTGAGATATAGCTCTTCATCCAATGAGTGTAAGAACTGGATCCTTCAGTATCAGGAACCAGGCTAAGGAGACAGCTCTCTGTCAGCCAAAGTAATCACTCACAAGAGTAGAATGAACATCACATCCTTGACTCCTGCTGCATAGGACATAGGCCAAAGGCACAGAGCTCACAGAACCAACAACTCAGCAGGGATTCTGGATGAGGCACACACTGAGGAGAGTTTTGACCCAGCTCCACAGAAGCCAGAGTGGGATGCCTGCTTCTTATCAAAGAGGCACTGAGACCATTCTTCCTTTCTGCAGAATACATAAGAGGGTGGCATTAATACTTCCAGAATGTTTAAGATAAAAGTTGGAGAAAGGGCTGGGGATGTGGCTCAAGCGGTAGCGCGCTCGCCTGGCATGCGTGCGGCCCGGGTTTGATCCTCAGCACCACATACAAACAAAGATGTTGTGTCCGCCGAAAACTAAAAAATAAATATTAAAATTCTCTCTCTCTCTTTAAAAAAAAAGTTGGAGAAAAATACTTTTCAGATAAAGGCTTATCTTTCAGAAATTTATTTGCCATCTGTATTAAGACTACAAAAACAAGGGCTGGGGATATAGTTCAATTGGGAGTGCTTGCCTTGCATGCACAAGGCTCTGGGTTCGATCCCCACTATCACAAAAAAAAAAAAAAAAAAAAAAACAACTACAAAAACATATAAACTGTTTCTGAACCCATAATCCTACATCTGAAAATCTAGCCTAGGAGACAATCCTAAATGTGGAAGAAGCCAACACGGAGTAAACATCAGACTCAAAGATGTCCAGTATGGTATTACTTACAGTCTTCTGATAGAAGAAAGGCTAAGTTCATTCTAAGAACTCTGTGATCAGCTACTATGAAGGCATGGAACACAATGAATATGAATACCATGAAATAACATGGGAAGATGTGATGATATGGAATTTTTTTAAAAAGTAAGACAAATATTTATATACATATGGAATGAGCTCAACTCTGGTTTAATTAAAAGAAGGCAAAGTCTCTCAGACTTCTTCTGTACAATGAGCAGGCTTCCAGCAATCTCAGTGTTTCCAAATGAGCCCAAGCCCTTTCCAAGCCCTTCCCTTGCCTGGGAGACCACAGGGCGAGAGGCAGCACACTCACAGAATTATTCACATATTCTAACCAGCAGGGCCTTGGTGCTGAGTTTGATTTGAGGACATTACCAGGGTGGTAGCAGCGGTGGTGGTGGCAGCGATGGCAGCGGCAGTTAGGGTGGCAGCAGTAGTTAAGTCGGCCTTCCTCTCTCTTTCTTTATAGGAGACGGAGAATACAGAAGAGAAGGTAGGTGGAGAGTAAGAAGCAGACCACAGAGAGGGATTCCTCCTTCAGCTTGCTTTGCTATAAGCAGGATTAACAAGTAAATGCAAAAGGCCCCCGCTAGAAGGGAAAAAAAGAGAAGGATGGATGCAAGGGAGAGAGGTAAAAGGGAGAGAGAGGCATGTGTCAAGGCTATAAAAGAAAAGGATCCCATTCTGACCACCCCTGTTTGAGGGTAGAGGCAGCATCCTAGTTGTTTCCTTGTCACAGAGTCAAGGGGAGTGGAGAGAAAATGGCATTTCCCAGAACAATGTCCAGGGAGGCAATTCACCAGCAATGTGAGTATCAGTAAGTGCTTCAACACATTCCCCAGGAGAATGAAGAGACATAGCCAGTGAAGGGAGAACAGAGCAAAGGGACAGCACTCAAATAGTAGAAGTACAGACACTATCAGCTCTCCCATGCCACTTCCACCTAGAGAGGCCCAAGAGCCCAAATGAAGTGGAGGCTGCAGGTAAGAGCCCCATCCGTACATGTATCCATTTGGGCACAAACAGCTCAAGGAGGAAATGGAAGGCAGGGGTGAGGGCTGGCACACAGAGATAGATGATCAAGACAGAAACCAATACAGTCGGGGTCACAGTTCAGGCAGCGTCCTCAGAACTAGGGTGGACCCATGGGTCTGCTTCATCCTCACTTGATCTTGAGCATGTGTAGGAACAGCTGTCTGGACAGATACTCTCATGCACTGAGGATACAAAGGGCTTCTCCAGATCCACACATGAGCAGCCTTGTAATAGTTCCTACCACCCTAAAACAGGGCACAGATGAAAAGGAGAGTGAAATAATTTCAAAGCCAAAGATTCCTCAGGGCAGCAAGCTGGGTACTCCCTATACATTCCCATAGCCCTTTAGGCCAGGGTCTATCCGGCAGTATAATAAGTAGGTAAGGCTCTCAGGGGCTCTGTGTCTGTTACTGCCTCACTCAACCTGACTCTTGTGACCTAGTAAAACTGCATTGGCATGTATATGTGGGGTGTTCTGGTAGTAAACAGGTAAGGTGAGGCATTCCTCAGGCCTCAGGTAACCTTTGTCCAAATCCTGTCTCCACATTTTGCAATCTTCCTTAAGCAGGAACAATGAGACTCATTTGGCTCACTGGAGGGCTATGGTGGTCAAAATTTAAAGGACCATAAAGGAGTTTATGACCATGAACAACCATAGGTCTAAATGAGGTTGTCTATAGTTATCCTAAAAGGGTGGTCACCCTGAGGACTGTGTCACAGGCAGCGTGTACCCTAGTCAACACTGAGCAGGAAGCTTAAGGGAGAGGCCCCAGGGAGGGCCTGTGCAGGTTCCCAAGGGTCACTATCTGGCCAGGACAGGAGAGGAGGCTTCATCTCTAAGAGGTACAGACCCAGCCAGAGGACCCAGACAAAGGGGTCCTGAGAGTGGGTAGAAATAAATGGGCAGGAGTCACAGAGAGAAGGTCCATGTTCCAAGCTCTGAATCAAATCTATAGTGGACTCTATAAGAGCTGCATGGTCAGGGAGGCGGGAAGGAGACAGGCCTAAGGGACTGGGAGACCAGGGACTGGCATGAGTACAAACACAGATAATCACTCCTTTTTAGAAACTTCCAAGTAGCCTGGGAACAATAGGGAGGGAGAAGACAGTTCTAGTCTTTAGAGCTAATGAGGTGTATGTATGTGTGTGTGTGGGCGGGAATGTTTAGAAAGACGCCCCTGGGGGAGGAAAGCAGGCAGAGAGGACAACATAAGAAAAGGCAAAAACAGGAGAACAGAAGTCAGGATGAGGATAGAGTCCAGTGTGGCTGTGGCACACAGTGTGTGAAGCGGGATGAGGAGGAAGGGGCTGGAGGTAGATCAGCATCAGACAGCAGATGGTCTCAGATGCCAAGCTCAGGGCTTTAGACCATTTCAACCCTTGCCTGTGGTCAGTGGGGTCATGCATAAGGTTTTAAGAGAGGGAATAATGTGGTCAAAACTAGAAAGACTTGGGGCAGCTGAGTGAGGAGACCAGAGGCACCAGAAAGTATGTAATGGAACCAGAGATAGCACTCCTGGTTAGTGATTCAGGGGGGCAAAGGGCTGTCACAGTTATGGCGCACGTACATGGCCAGCTATGCCTGCATTTCTCACCCATTTTGTAATTTTTATAAGGGGCAATCCCATAAGCATGTTGTATTTTATTTTTCAGGACTAGTACAGACAGGTGGCAACCTGCCTTTCATTCACCTTGGGTGGTTTTATAGCTTCCTTTCCTGGCTGAAGTATGAGGAAGCACAATGTACATTCCAGTTCGCAGTCTGACATCCATCTCTACATCAAGGTCCTGGTGCTGGACTTAAGGTAGGAGTTCATGACTCAGCGCAGCACTCTTGGCTCCAAGAGAGGTATGTTCTGGGACCCCGTGTTAGTCAGGTTTTTGTCGCTGGGAAAAAATACCTCAGAAAAACAACTTAATAAGAGGATTTCTTTTGGCTCGCAGTTTAAGAGGTTTCAGTTCATGGTTAGCTGGTTCCATTGCTTTTGGGTCTGAAGTGAAGCAGAACATCATGGCTGAAGGGCTCTGTGGAAGGAAGCTTCTCAGCTCATGGTAGCCAAGAAGCAAAGAGAGAGAGAGGGACTGGAGACAAGATATACCTTTCCAGGACATGCCCTCGCTGACCTACTTCCTTTAACTGAGCTCCACTTCCTACAGTTTTCACCACCTCCCCAATAATACCATCAAATTTTTAATCCATCAGTATATTAATCCATGGAAGAAATTAGTGCCCTGTGATCGAAATCACTTCCCCAAAACTTTTAACACCTAAGACTCTGGGGGACATTCCAGATCCAAACTGTAAGAGATCCTAATGGTATTCCCACACACTGGTGGCTAAGGCAGGAGGAGGAGCGGAGACCCTGAGGACAAAGAATCATGCTTGCTCTTCTCCATTTCAACTGGTAACATCCTTCCTGCTCATCCCTCCAACACCGTTATTTTGAGATGTAAGTTGTTATGGTGGTTAGAGGGGCCAACAGCAAACAAGGGTGTTAATAGCTTCCTATGGACAGGAGTACGAGCCACAAAACTTGTGAAAGTTCACCCTGTCTGTGGCCTTGAGATACAATCCTCCTCTGAAGGAGCTTACATAGTTGGTCCCTGAGTCCTCTGAGATTCTGACACTTGACCCACACCATTACCCATTACCCACTGCCCTCTGATCCCATGGAACCCACAAAAAATGGAAGCAAGGTCCTGATGCTGGCACTATCAAATGAAGCAGGGAACAGGGTGAGCAGTTAAGAATGTATCACCATACTACTAGGTAGAGACAACAGGAAGGAAGAATGGAGGGTGGAGAGGAAAGACGCAAATCATAGCAGTAAGACGCAAATCGTAGCAGTAACAGCTAATATTTACTGAGAGTTTATCATGTGCCAGGTGCTTCACATGTGCCTACCAAGGAGGAAACTCAGGTCTGAAGAGCTTACATAGCTACCTAAGGTCGTTGACTGTGAAGTGGCAGAGCCAGAGCTGAACCCTGGTGGTCTGAGCATGGAGCTCACTCCCAGGCCTGGACACGGGCTTTGAGAAACACCCAGAGGGAAGAGACTAAATGACCACAAGGAGAGTTATTGTGATACAGTGAGAGGACACCGAACTTGGTTGGAATCAAAGGCTGGGTGGGGTTTGAGCCATGTAGCCCTACTGTTATTTATGTAACTTTCTACTGGTCACTCGCTATATCTGAGTCCTGGTTTCCTCACCTGTGACGCAGAGTAGAAATTTTCAGTCTGGCTTCTGGGGTCTGGGCAAGTTTTAGCAAACACTGAAGGAGAAACTAAGGAGGTAGAGATAAAGCAGTGCTCCCACTTCAAGTAGAACAGCACTATTGTGACCTGCTGAAATGGGGGATTGTGTAATTCCTCAATGGGGCAGAAAAAAGTTCAGTACTGAAAAAATCTGTTTGAGAACCCCTAGACTAGATATCTCAGAGGCCACTTCCATTTTAAGTGATTTTGTTTCTAATCTCAAGTAGGGTGTTGACACTGAAGAGTTAAAATGACACCAGATGTCTAGAATGGGGATAAGTAAAAGGCTCTAATGAAGCCAAAGAGCCCGTCCGGTTTATTTGCTCAACAAATAATCGGCAAGAGTCAAAGCCTGGCACTACAAATCTCTTTTATCCTCTTCTAGAATATGAGCATAAAGCAGAGAACACAGGAAATTTTTAATTTGTACATAAGGTGTGGTCTAAATGGGGCACTTTTCTTTTTCAAGGTTTGGGTTCCTATCACCGTTTTATTATGTATTAGATAATTTTCCTTCCTGGAAAGGAGGGCAGACTTCAAGCTGCTTCTTGGCTTGGTTATATGGACTCTGATCACATTTTCCCAAAAGGATAATCAGGGTGGAGTTGGAATGGAAGATATAAGATCAGCTGCGGGAGAGGGGAAAGAGGGCAGGATTCTCTTGGTGGAAAGTCAACCCTTGGAAGAAAAGGAAAATATGAAAAGTGAAAAAACATGTATAAGGATAGAAAGGGGGAATTGATACTAATAAGACAGGAAAAAGGGGATGAATATATTTGAAAGACTAAATATGGGGGGCAGGGCACTGGGGGAGGGGATCAAACCCAGGGCCCACACATGCTAGGCAAGTGCTCTAGCACTGAGCTACATCTCCAGCTTCAAAAAATAAAATACTTTTTTATGGTAAGTTGTAAGTGGGAAGAGGAATGGGGAATTCCTGGTATTCAAGGAAAGTAAAGAGGTAGTAGGGAAGAGGTGTTAATTTAGGCCTGCTATTCCCCCAAGTGTGATTCACAAAGCATTTGTCACTTGAGATGATTCTTCAAAAACAGTTCTCTGATTAGACAAGCTTGGGAAATTCTTCTGGGGATAACAGTATGCCAGTGCACACTGAAGAATCTGCAAGAATGAGATCTGAGTTCCTCAAATGTATATAGGAACCCTGGACTGGGTATCTCAGAGGCTATATTGATTTTAAGAATTATTTCTCTCTAATCTTAAAGGGCAGGGGCATCTTAACCAGTGTCCAGTATTAGCTAACACAGTGGTTCTGCTGGTCCATGCTAGGTTGATTAGTTATGCCAACTTGGATTTGGATAGGCAGTGGCATGTAGCTAGTGTAAAACATTCAGAAAACTATTATTTCAAGCCTGCTGTATATTTACATAAATTTTGTTACAGGTACTTAAGCTAATGGCTTAATTTTACTGATCCAATATTTGTTCTGACTTCAGTTAAACAGGGCATGCTCACATTTACCTAAAATTCAACATAGCTATACATTAGCATGTTCTCCTCTTGTCTTCCTTGACCACGGGCAGCTGAATTTAAAAATTCAGCAGCATCATTAACTCACTTTTATTACCTTCTTTATCAAATATGTGTTTTAATCTAACTCTATACTACCCAGAGCACAACGGTCTATCATCTGCTCAAAGCAGATGTGTGGAAGGCCATCAGACGCCTTGCTGAATAAGATCTGACCAAACTGTGTCTACAGTGTATCACTCAGCTACTGGTATAACAACTATCAGAGAGAGAAAAAAAGATGCAGTTGGCATATCCTTGCTGGTGCTTGGTAATGATGACTTCTTCTAGGTGCTCACTGCCATTGTTTTAATAATGAACAGGATCCTGAATCTTGCTATGATCAATGTGTTAAATGGCATTCCAAGCCTGTTATATTATCTATATAAATTGTGTTGTAGGTACTTAAACTGATGGCTAAATTTTACTGTATGTTTTATACTGTATTTAATATTTGAGATTAATGTGGGAGAATAATTAATTAATTTTATTTGTTCTTTTTGGTTACACAGGACAGTAGAATTTATTCTGACATATTTATACAAACATGGAGTAAGTCTTATTCTAATTGGGATCCCAGTCTTGTGGATGTAGGAGGGGAGAGGGGGTGGGGGGTGGAGAGAAGAGAAGTTAAGTGGATTAGACAAAAAAGAACGAAGGGAAGGGAGATAGGAAAGACAGTGGAATGAATCTAACATGACTCTCCACATCATGTACTCCACCAGACAAATGCTTCTTGACAGGACTTTCTGAAACAAACACTTGCTGGATTGAAGTGACCTGGATTTTGCAGAATATTTATCTGTTTACTCTTACATTCTCTAGAATTCTTCCAAGATGAATCACAACTTTGTGGCTGTCTTGTTTACAGGTATTCATAGGACCCTGATCTATACCTTACTTAGTCAGCAGCCTCAAGGGCTTTGCCACCCCTGCTCTTCTATCTTCAATTTCCTTGTAATAGGACTTGTTCTGCCCTTCTCTGGCTGATGGGCTCAGCTCTACCATCTGGCCCTAGAGACTCTGGAGATTTCCCATTCCACTGATTATTTCCATCTCCAGGAATGTAAAGGTTCCTTTCTTCCTTGAGGTCCCCATTCACGGGCTACAGCTGAAATGCTCATCTCTCCCCCAGCCTTTAGAACCTAATTTACATCCCAGTTCTTCCAGGTCACCGCTCTTTCCTTCCTCTGAGCTTTAAAGCACTTGGCAGTTACCACCCAATCACATGCTATTTGGGATTGATAACAAATTATTGCCTGGAAAGGTCCCACTTGCCAAAAGTGGGTTGGAAACTTCAGGACAGGTAAGACCGAGAATTTAGACTTCTTGAGACTCTCTCTGTAATAACTGATGCAGCTCCATGCCACAGCAATCCTCAGAAGTGCTGAATGGACAGACTGTTGTTTCAAGCTTCTCTTATGGTCCAAGGGAAGGCACACAAAGTTCCTCTATTTTAATGGAAGCAGTAAACTGCCAACAATCTTACTACTTCAAGATGACCCAGAGTGCATCTTGAAATGAAAGTTGGACATGGGCATTGTAGAAATGAGCATACTCTTGTCTCTTCAAATGAATTTCAATGAAATTTGGTAAATCAGATGTGTCATTGCACCTAAGAGATTACAGCCTAAGGACATGAATTTAAATATTTGGGATAAACTGAAAATACCAAAGTTATACTCTTGGAAATATAATAATACTCCTCAAGCAGACTGGAATAAACAAAGTAATTTCAATAAAAATGCTCTTAGATCAGTCTGATTCTCCAGGTTGTGGTTATGGGGGCTGATGGTGCTGTCAGCATCAGTTTCCTAAGCAGGACTAAAGCCCAGCACACGCACAGATCAGATATACACTGAGAACTCTTTCTCAGACTCAGCCCAGTCCACAGGCCTCTCAAATGGCCTTGAGTCAGACTTTCCCAGAAATTCACCAGGGGCTGGCATGCAGGCATGTGGCCTCAGCTCAGCTCTCTGTCTCCTGTGGGTGCCCCAGAAGACATTGTCTGACTGGATAAATTCTAAAGCTTCCTAGAAGTCTGATATCTAAATGGGCAGTTTTTGTTTTTTAAAAATAACAGGGAAGTATACAGCTACCCAAAGACAGGAAATAATCAGTGATTTACTTTGGGATAATTAGGGTTTGCATTTTTGTCTCTCAATTTTGCTGGAGGGCTAACTTTCAAAAAAAACCCAAACAAATATGCAAAAAAACACCCCAGCAATTCCCCTTAGTTAACAGAGCTTATAGCAACAAGCAAGGACATTGTTTGGCATTTAGCTCATCTATACGGCTTAAATAAAGTAGTGGTGGTACCACTGGCTCTGCACGATAAAATGCAGGTGTCTAGGAAATCACTCCCCTTCTCCCGCCACTCATTATACACATATGGGCACATATACTTTTCCTCCCTCTTTACATTTTTCCAGACCTCACCTGGTTGATAACATAAATGCCATAATCCAGCTGCTGGCGCTGCAGGATTGGGTGCAAGTAATACAGCCAATACTTGAGGTGCTCCTGCCGGTTGCGGAATGGAATAATGATGGCCACCTTGTGAGGAGAGATGCAGTCCTTGGGGGTGTAACGGCCGCCCACCTTTACCTCTGGGTTCTTCTTTGCCAAAAGTTCCAGATCCACAGGAATGTTAAATTCAATCAGCATGGGGCCAACTAAAGAGATGGAAGGAAGGGGAAGTTAGTAGCTCACTCTATTCTGCAAACTACATCAGATGACCAAACCCCACCTACAGAGGAGACATCTCCTTCTGGGCAGCAGTGTGGTCATGGAAAGGGTGCCCAGCAATAGGTAACACTAGGGTGAAATATCATCTCAGGAAATCCCTAAGTGCTGAAAGCCCTATGTTCTAGCAACAACCCATGCCCACTCCAGAGCTGGGCAAACCTTAGGTTACCCTATGGCGCACTTCAGACTCCACTGGAAAATGGAAATAATTTTGCTCAGACTTCCTGACAGGCCATTGTAAGCATGAGTAATCATAGATGAGAAAGCACTTTCTCTGCTGGATGCAGTGGCACCTGCCTATAATCCCAGCTACTCAGGAGGCTAAGGCAGGAAAATAACTAGTTCATGTACAACCTGGGAAATTAGACCCTGTCTCAAAATAAAAAGTAAAAAGGACTTGGGATATAATTCTGTAGTAGAGCATCCCTGGGCTCAATCCCCAGTACCAAAAAAGAAACTCCTTTCTCAAAAATCTTATATTTGAGACCTAACTCTGTCACTAGCCAGCTGGGAAGTCTTATACAAAGGACTGATGTAGCTCTCTAAACTTGTTTTGAGGAGAGGGGTGTGTGTGTAGGTCACTGTGAAGGACCCCAGCTGCGGATCAGAAGGTAGTGGGGAGTAAAGGGACATGATATAGAGGTTAACCAAACTCCATAGGGAGAGGCAATTAGACCACAAAAGAGACTGAGGGGAAAGAAAAGAAACCCCTGGAAAGAACAAAAGCTTAGAAGCAGTAGTGGGAACTGTCACCAAGAGGATGAAGAAAGTTAGAAAAATCAGAGATGCCTCCAAAATTTCTGGCCTGGAAGAACATGGATCCAGATCAGATCACTAAGAGATCTCTCGGCTCAGAAGAAACAATGATGAGCTATGGTCGGTAGATACTGAGGTAGTGAATATAGAGGCAAAGTAAAAAGTTGAGGTCCAGATACAGGGCATTTGGCACACACGGTGTAGTCCAGGAACACACAGGAATCAGGGATAGAGCCAAGATGTAGACCCAGGCTCACAGTACTCACTGTACATCAGCCTTCCTCTCAAATGGGTTCCAGGAAATAGGCTCAGTGGGAAGACATGTCCCTGGTCAAATCAGGTTGGGAACCCTGCTTCTGGAAAAGCATGACACACACCAAGGGCTCTGAGGAACTGTGCAGTCAAGAAATTCCTTTCACTTTATTAACCCATCATTTCCCAAACTTAGTCACAGGACCGTTTTGTCAGGAAATACATTTTGGGCACTGTTAACTGCAGTGTAACTGGCCTCACCTTTGAAGCACTAAACAAAGCCAGGAAGCTACAGAACTACAGAACGGGGTGGGAATGCTAACCACAAAACTAACATCAAAGTTCACCTGAAAAGTACTGGTGAGAACCAACCACCCACAGCCAGGCCCAGTGTCCTCAGTCTGCCCTGTTTCAATAACCTATGGCTGCTGCCCATGCAGCCCTTGTGCCCTGGGAAGCACTCATCCTCCTGACAGAAGGAAGCTGCGAGCCATCTCCTCTTGCCCAACAGCAGGTATAACTCACAAGCAGCCACCCCCTCCTTTCCTTAGCACACTCCTCACATCTTCCCTCCCTCATCACTGACCCAGTTCCATCATCACAGAACCTGTTGCTATTGGTTCATTTTCTTTGAGACACAGCTCTGATCACTTCACCTTCCCGGTAAAAACCTCCAATGGCTCAGAAGCTGTATGGCTTTGTACAAGAAAATGTCAAACCCCTCCTTAGCTGGGCACCAAAGCCCTCAGCTCTGTCTGCCTCCATCTCCTACAAACAAGTTGATGTCCATACCTTTCCCTTTGCCAGAAATGCCCTTCTCTCTATCCTTGAATGGGTACACTTTTGCATTCAGAGACAGGTCTCAACCAGGCTTCATCTTTTACTCTCTTCATTGCCACAGAGCTGAGGCAGTAGAACCCCTGAGGTAGATCTGCTCCCCAAACTCCCAATGCCCTGCTATCTCCCTGGCCATGATCTCCCTCCTGGACACCAGGGGCCTCATAGATCAGTCTCTCTCACAAGACTGCTGCTGACTGCCAAGATGCCCTCAGGTGAGCAGTCACTATTCTCTGGATGTAAGTCAGTGGTCATCCTGGACCAGTTTTTCCCAAACCTATCATCAGAATCTCCTGAGGCAATTGGTACAAATATAAAAATATTAAGCCCCTCCCTAAAGAATCCAACTCAACAGATCTTGAGAAGGACCTAAGTGGATAATTAACAAGGAGCCCATATGATTCTTACTGGGAAAACTGGGCAATAAGAAGCTGGATGGCTCATCTTCATAAGTCTTGGGACTTTCAGGCAAGAGAATCCACATGGATTTCCACCACTTTACCCTTCCCACAAGATCTGCCAGGCCTGGGCTGCTTAACTTCCCAAACCTATGCAAAGACCTTGAGAGGACCTGTGACACAATGAACTCATGAAAAACATGAAAAGAACATCACTGGGTTTTTCTCACTTCAAAGGAGTTGTTTTCCTCACAACATCTGCAACTAACCCAACCTTTGGTTCTGAAGATGTATTACTAAACAACCCCGTTTTCCGGGAACTCAAGAAGCATCTGGACTGTTACCCTACCAACTTGTTCACAGCTTCTGAAACCAACCAAGAAGACAGGAATTCACATGTGGCCTGCCCAACCTCCCCAGAGCCAACACCTGCAGACCAGAAAGTGTCTTAGTGTTGCTCCCTGTAAGTAGTGCAGAAAGGTGGTCCTGAAGTAAAGAGCCCCAGAAATGAGGAAGAGATGCCTGGACCCTGTCCAGCTCTACCAGTGCCTTTCTGGATGATCCTTGGACAAGTACCATCCACTCTCAGAATACTGGTTTTCCCATTTGTAAACTGCAGGATTTTGACTAGATGAACTCTAAGGTCTCATGAAGCCCTGACATGCCCAGATACTTGATAAACTAGAAGAAAGGGTCCCAAACCAAGATCTTCTGAAAATCTTTGTTCTCACCTTCTCTGTCCCCAAGAATGACAGGATAAAACGATGAGAGGTAGAAAGAAGCCCAAGCATCACATTCCCCCATGTTCCTTCCTACCTTCCCACCCATGCTTTCTCAAGTCTTTCTTTGATGTCCATCTTTGCCACCTTCTTTTATTCTCCTTCAATATTGTCCCTTCTCACTCATCCAGATCTCTGCTTTAAGCATGTGACAGTTCCCAAATCTGTCTCCATCCCACATTTTCTCCTAACCCCACAGCCAATAGGACATGACTAGCTATGTGCCATGGACACCTTAAACTCAATTTGCCCCAAATGAACTCTTATTTAAGACCACCATCAGTGGGGCTGGGGATGTGGCTCAAGTGCTAGCACGCTTGCCTAGCATGCATGAGGTACTGGGTTCGATACTCAGCACCACATTAAAAAAATAAAATAAAAAAAATAAAGACCACCATCAACATCTAAGGCCTGAATGGCTGGATTCTCCTTCAGGGTTCCTTCAGCAACTGACACTGTTGTTCACCCAGCAAAGGAGCTGATACTTGACACCTGGATGGTCCAAATTTTCCAGTCCTCTTCCTCTTTCTCTAAGCTTAGACTTGCACCTGTGTATACACGTTTTCTCACCTATCTCCACCCCCACACGCAGAGATGTAGAGGACTCTCCTCTCTCTCTGCACCGTGGCTGCAATGAACTCAGCAACTTTCTTCCACCTTTCCCTTCCACCAGTGTTCTACCTCACCTTGAGCCTACAGCAATGGAACCAGTCAACCATGAACTGAACCTCTGAAAACAAAGTTTTTCCTCCTCTTAAAAAACAAACAAAAAAACCCAAAACAGGTATACACAGCATGCTGACAATTCATGGGAGCCCATCAAGTATGAAACCAGAATCTTTATTCTGAAATGTTTTTCTTTTTTTTTAAACATTTATTTTTTTAGTTGTAGGTGGACACAATACCTTTATTTTTATGTGGTGCTGAGGATCGAACCCAGTGTCTCATGCATGCTAGGCAAGAGCTCCTCCTCTGAGCCACACCACAACCCCAGCCCCTGAAATGTTTGTTTTAACACAAACTCTTCCTGTGATGTGTTAAGACCACTTTTGATTTGTTTCAATCAATATTTTCAGTGTACCAATTCAGTACCTAGTGTATTAGCCCAAGAGGAGTGGATTGAGGGAGGGATAATGGACAAAGATAATTTCTGCCTTCTAGGGGCTCCCTGCTGAGCATGTCACAAAACCTATATGAAAATTACCCCCACAGCTGGCTGAGGAACTTTCTCCTCCAATGGCTCCACCCAGAGCTTTATCACTGAATAGTCTCTCCCGCTCCCCTCTGCATCCCTCTCACAACCCCAATCAAGTCTCGAACAAACTGAGAGCACCTGGCCCCCAATCCTGCCTTCCTTGCCCAATCTGGTAATTCTTTCTCCACTCCTCTCTCTGAAATCTCTACAGCTCTGGGAATTCTGCAGCGGGTCTGGGAAAGCTTTCTAGGGGAGGTGATGTTTTAAGCTGAAGCCAGGCAATTATTGGATTCGGTGATATCAAAGTCTTGGACACCTCAAGACACCTCTGCAGCTCACACTGCTAAGACTGAAGAGCTCACAAATGCAGCATACCTGAAGTTGAAGGTCTTCTTGGGTCCAATGCCAGACAGGAGGCCTCCCTGAGTACCCCACATACTTCCTGCCATTCTGCAGAGGTTGATCTCTGTCATGCACCTGGTTCAGTCCCAATGAGAACACCTAGAGAGCTCATTCTCCAGGAAGAGACGATCAACACAGTTCAGAATCATGCAAACCTGCTACTAGGTCTCAGAGCCACTGCCTAGGGCTGCAAGGGGAAACTACAGGAAGACGCAGAGAGCTGAGGGCTTCAAGACAGTCCTTAGGCCGGGCCAAGGTGCCCTTGCTGTGAGGCGCATGGCGTGTGCTACCACAGGCCCTCGGCCCTGCTGGGCTGGCTTGTGTGTTTTCTTGGCTCTGGGAGCTGGGAAGCAGGGTTACGTAAGCAGATGAGCAGATGTGAGCTGTCCTTGGCTTTCCCAGCTCAAGCTCTGCCACGTGGGCCTCCCGGCTGGGAGTCCAGGTCACGGCCTTGCGTGTAAGTCACTCAATAACTTCAATGTGTGAGCTCAACTCAGACAAATTCCACTATTCCCTTGCCCGGCACGGCAAACCCAAACACACACATGCCCCTCTATCAAAAGCTATGCTAATCTAAGCCAAACCCAGCACAGACTCCTGCCTTGCTTTCATGCTGGCTAAGCCACTAGTTCAATCCTCTAGCCTCAGCATAACAGGCTGGAACATCCAGTTCCTGCTTTCCAACTGATGGGCCATGAGTAGTTCTTGAGACAATCCTTGGCTTGAAGCTGGGTTGTGACAATGTTTCATTAGCTGGAGAAGAAATGGTAAAAGTAAAGACCATGCAGGTTTTCATCAAGCTAACATAATCAACGTAAAATGCCCTTTCAAGACTAAATGCTTCTTACTTTTTAAATGTTAAAATGTCCTTTTTCTTATGAAATTACCATGGTATATTTTGATGCTGGACTGATTTGATTGATTGATTGTAGCACTGAGCGCTGAACCCACTGAGCTATATCCCCAGTCCTTTTTATTTTCCTTTTGAGATAGGGTCTCAATAAGTTGCTCAGGTTGGCCTTGAACTTGTGATCCTCCTGCATCAGCCTCCTGAGTATCTGGGATAATAGGTGTGCAACACCATGCCCAACTAGATTGATTTAAAAAAAAATTTTTTTTAAATTCTTCCTTGGCAGCCATGGGTCAAGCCCCTAAATTTCTTTTGAAATTTTCCTTGGCAAGAAATTAAAACAGGGAGAAGGGATAAGAAGAAAAAAAGACAGTAGAATGAATCAGACATAACTTTCCCATGTATATACATAAATACACCACAGTGAAACTCTACATCAGCTACAACCACAAGACTGAGATCCTAATTAGAATGTTATATTCCATGTAAGAATAATATGTCAAAATATATTCTACTGTCATGTATATATAAAAAGAACAAATAAAAATAAATAATAAAAATTAAAAATAAAATTTAAAAAAATTTGAGAAACACTGGGGAATATATGGAACTATACAGTGCTGTTATAATGTTATAATTCTGAAAACTGGGATGTCTTCCTAGGCCAGGTCTCAGATCTGACAGTACATTGTGTAGTTCTTCAAACCATCTCCCCCAACAACAATGTTATTCCATAGGCTCATGTGGGTGGACCATTTCTCTCTGTACCAATTCCAAAAGGCAGGTGTGCTCAGGAAGCTGACTTCTGGACACTACCACTGAAATCCTGGCTTGGGAAAGATTCACTTGTAGTAGTTGTGTGAACTCACGCTGTTCTTTGTAGATTCTCAGACTGGAAATTAGAAGTACCATCTACACATGAGGCTCATCCCAAGCCTTCTCTTCAGTTCTTTGAAGAGGCAGGCAACTGTCTAGAGGAGTCCAAGGACTTTGATATCACCGAATCCAACAGCTGCCCGGCTTCAGCTTAAAACATTACCTCCCCTAGAAAGCTTTCCCAGACCACTGGAGGTTGGCTCTAACTCTTCATTCACACACCCTTGGATATTTACAGTATCATATTCATTCAAACATGCACCCAGTTAGAATTTACCATGTGCCACATGTCAGGTGATACTAGGCATGCAGTGGGATAGGCTGAGTTAAGTGGTCTTTGCCCTTAGTGGGCCAGGGAGACAAGCAAGCAGACAAAGAATAAGAGTGTGACAGTGATAAAAATAAGCTCAGCTGTCACAAAAGAAGGGAAATTAACTCCAGGGCCAGGGAAGAGAGTCAAGACTTTGCAGAGAAGTAGCTGCCTCCACTGGGACCCTCATCTCCTCGTGTGGAGGATTCATCATACAGACTTGGGTTCACTTGTTGGTGAGCTCCTTTGTGTGTCATGGGCACAGAATACACCAAAATATTTAGCAGAGTAGATATGCACATCTACTCTTCTTGCTTCTCTGCCACTGGTGCAAGCAAGGTTTCAACAACCTATAAGAAAACTTAATGGAAGAATATAGAACGGAGAACCACCAAAAGGGACTCTCAATTTCCATGTTAACCATTTCTCACTGGGTTTTAAAGTTTAACTCACAATGGCTTCAAAGATACTGAAAATGATTTACTTGTGAAATTGAATATTCATGATAGTTCTTTATAATTTTGTGTATATCTTTAAAATTAAACTGTAACACAAGAATGGAAAAGGTAACCCCTCTTTAGTCTCATTCCCAGTTAGAAAATATCTTACAGGCTGGGGATGTGGCTCAAGCGGTAGCACACTTGCCCGGCATGCACGGGGCGCTGGGTTCGATCCTCAGCACCACATAAAAATAAAAAAATAAAGTTGTTGTGTCCACCGAAAACTTAAAAATATATATTAAAAAATTATCTCTCTCTCTTTTTAAAAAAAAAAGAAAATATCTTACAAAGTAAAAATTCAAAACACAGAACTTGATTATTTGAAAACAGGAATTATCTATTCCTACTGCTGACATGACATATCCTGGCACACACAGAACAAAAGTTCAACACCCACTGTTCTTTCTGCCAACTCACTACCAAAGCCACTTGTAGACCCTGGGGAAAGAAATAGTTTTTCTACAGGAAACAGAGCACATCTGTGTTCTGAGAATCCTACATTTGAAGATATAGAGAAAAACAAAGCATTTGCTAAAAAAGTAAAGGAGCCTGCCAGAGAAACAGAGCTGGACCATATGGTCATGAGAAAAGTCATACCACAGTGGGCTGGTTGCTCCTCTGTCCATTTCCATGCTCAGGAGCAGCTCTGCCACTTGCCTGAAACCACCCAACTTTTTAGTGTTCCAAAATATTGACCTGAACGTGGCCTCACCAGCTATGAACTACCAACCTCAATGCAACTTGCTATTTCACTCATTAACGTTCCACCCAATTTTCAAAGGCTAAACACTAGCCAGGTGTGGTAGCACACACCAGTAATCCCAGCAACTCAGGAGGCTGAGGCAGGAGGATTGAAAGTCTAAGGCCAGCCTCAGCAATGAAACAACTTAGTGAGACCTTCTATCAAAATTTAAAAAATAAATAAATAATGTAGCTCCATGGTTAAGCGCCCCTGAGTTCAATCCCCAACACCAAAGGCCAAGCACTCCAGTTTGCTTTCAAAATTCTTTTGAAAGAATTTCGATCTATTGCAGTGGTCCTCAAACTGTGGAATGTAAGAACCATCTGGGGAAGTATATAAAACAGAGTCTGATTAGCTTAGAGCCCAGGAAGCTGCATTTAAATAAGCATTTAAACAAGTAATTTAAAATTAGTCTAGGTGATTTTATTTATTTGTTAATTTTTTGGTGTTGGAGATTGAACTTAGAGCCTTGTGCATGCTAAGCACATACTCTACCATTGCACTACATCCCCAGCTCCAGGACTGTAGGTAATTTTAATGAAAGTCCCTGAACTCTATTTTGAGAAATATTGGTTTACAGGTTTATTCATTAACCACCATCTCCCTTCCAACCCTGTGAGGCTCTTTAAATAAGAGATATCAAGAAAAACAACTTGGGGCCAGGGGTCTGCCTCAATGGTTGAACACTCCTGGAAGGGAGGAAGAGGAGGAGAAGGAAGAAAACTTACACTTCAGAACCACTATGTATTTTCCTTCTGACAATATATATCATGTAATAGAACAAGTTTCACTTTGTGCTTTTGCAAAGGGTCAGATGTGATAACCATTTTGATTTCAATGTACTGAATATCTACATTTTTTACTTTTCCTCAGTTTTATCTAAGTTTCAGTTCCTTTATTCTAATTTCAATTTATTTATATCAGTCCTTTTCATAGTATTTGTTCTTATAAGCCACCAGAAAAAAATACTTTTGTAAAAGAGGTAAAGTAATAATCTTTCAAAGTTCAAGTCAAATGTCATCTCTTCTTCAAAACTTTCCCCAACCCCTTAGGGGCTAATCAGTCCTTGCTCCACAGGATTACCAAGGACCCGTGCAAGCCTGCATTAGAGTCCTGCTGGGGTGGGACACCTGTTTGCCTCCTCTGTTACTCATCTCCTTGAGGGCTGGGGTTGTGTTTCATTTCTTTCTATGATTGGGATGGTTCCTGACAGAGCAGGATCAGCAAGCACAGCACTTACTCAACTCAGAGTTATAAAGCTGAGTTAACAAAGCAGGGAGCCATCTTGCCTTTGATGTCTTAGAATCTGAGGTTTTTGTCCTAATTACACATCTGGGGCCAAGGCAGGAACAAAAATACTCATTTCTGGGCTCTGATGATTCCTTCTGTTTCCTGGTGTAGCAACTGATTCATCAGCTCGTGCACATCCCCACCTTCAGTTTTTAAAGTTTCCTCCAGGCTCTAGGCCTGTAATTTGGGAGTTTGTGGCAATGGTTGCTCTAACCTCCTAATGTAAACTGCATTTCTAAGCCTCACACTGCCACGCCAAACAGGCCCTTCACCCAATGCCATTAGTTCCTTGAGAGAATAAACAAAAAACAACTCAAAATCTGATGTGGGTCTTAAAATCATCAGAAAAGCTTTGGTTAGTCACTCAGTCCGGTATGCCCTCACCAAAAGTACCAACGCCTAAATCCAATAAGCATGTGAAGCCATGATCAGATTCCATCACCTTGAAGGATCAGGATCTACCTCAATCCAGGACCTAAAGAATGCTGACAGACCAAAATTAGAGAAGCCCCAGGGTTACAGCATTTGAAGGAAAGTGAAAGCCAAGAGGTCGAATTCTTCAAGAACACTCTCAGACTGGTAAAGAAGCTGTCCTAATCTTTCCTTTAATAATCCTACAGGGTTCTGATGTTGGCAGATACAGCCACATGGTAGAATGCAAATCATAGCACACATGCTCCCCTGTTCCTACAGTTCGCCAGTGAGGATTCTTCCTCAGGATCCTTCTCAATCTCAGGTCCCAGGGAGCCAACTGACGAGGGTGGCATAAAAGTGCATCTTATTTGACATCAGTGATCTTAACCCTTCTTAAGGAGAAATTTTGGCTTTGTTCAGTCCTGGCCCAAAGGCAGATTCCTTCTTTTCATTCTCTTAGCTGGAATTTGTGGAAACTGCACACATGCCCACAGCTATCACTCCCAGGAAAAGGTTCTTAAAAACCCTGTTAGCCCCATGAAGATCTAACTGCATCTCTCTTCTCTGAAAAGCACAGGATATCCAGAAGGGAGGGTTTGAGCTTCTCAGAAAATATAAGGCATCTGGTGTTTGATTTTAAGACCTTCATGTCCAAGTTGGAGCAGTCCCCCTGCCTCCTCTGGGCCCTCTTCTCAGTCTGAAGTCGGCTACTAGCAAGCAGTGAGGCCTCAAAGAATTATATGAACCTCAACATCCTCCAGAGTTCCACACCTCATGGCCAAGTAAGGATACTGGAGCAGATCCTATGCTCTGAGCTGCCCTGAGCCATTTGTTGGAAGAAATGTAGACATTTGTCACTATTTTAATTTAATTTATTTATTTAGGGGCACTGAGGACTGAATCCAGGGGTGCTTAACAACAGAACTGCATCCCTAGTTCTTTTTATTTTTCATTTTGAGACAGGGTCTCGCAAAGTCACTTAGGGCCTCTCTAAATTGCTGAGGCTGGCCTTGAACTTGCTGTCTTCCTGTCTCAGCCTCCCAAGCCACTGGGATTACAGTCATGAAACACTGCACCCAGCCATTTATCATTCTCCATAGAAAGAATTCAACAGAGGCTAAGCTGTCATAAAGATAGACTGTTTGCTAAGGTATTCATCAACTTTAGCTGCATCAGCATCCATAAAATGTGGAGGAAGAAAGGTTATTCATATAGTTACAGAAAAAAAAAAAGAATAAAGGTAAGAGAATGCATGAAACAAAGGGAAAAAGGAATTCTCATGTTCAAACAAAATATAGCATGGACAAAGTGAATAGATAAATAACAGATTCAAAAGATAGCTGTAATGTCTGAGACCAGCAAGGTTTTACTATCCTCCAGAATGTATAAGGAATTCCTGTGTTATTTTTTTTTTTAATATTTCTTTCTTTTAGTTGTACCTTTGTTTTTATTTATTTATTTTTATGTGGTGCTGAAGATCGAACCCAGGGCCTCGCCCGCGCTAGGTGAGCACTCTACCGCTGAGCCACAATCCCAGAGCCAGGAATTCCTGTGTTATTTACCCCCCCCCCAAAAAAAACCATAAGAACACAGTGAAAAAACAAGCAAAGAAATATTATGAATAAGCCATTTACCAAAAAGAATCCCAAACGCCACCAAGCATACAATGAGATACTCAAGTTAATTAGTAATCACAGAAAAGAGTTAAACAAAAGAGAGTTATCCCTACATGTCTATTAGTTTATCAGAGTGCCAAAAATAGGAAACTAGTTAATGCCAAGTTTTTGTGGAGACAGACTGCCATATTCTGCGATGAAAATGTAAACTGGGGCAACCATTCTGGAGCCGTATTTGGCACTTCCAAATCACACAAGTATACACACACGTCCACAGAGGACATGTATAAGTATGTTCCTCGTGGCAATACTTGGAAAAGTAGTGTTGGAGGCCGTCCTGGAGTTCCTCATTACAGGAAAGAGAGAAAAACTGGGATGGGTGAACACTGTGGAGAATGACTTGGCAGTTAGAATCAGCACGCAAGATGTACACATAGTAACAAAGATGGACCTTAAAAACAAAAGTGGACACCTGGCACCCAGTTCTTGGTTTCTAAATACTATTTTCTACTGAAAAGAAATAGGGTTCATTGGAGGAGTAGCTAATGCCAGGAAAGAACAGCCTCCTAGAACATCTTCCTGTGCCTAAAAGAAACTGCTCCAGGAACAACAGGATATGTCAAAAGGACATAGGAACTAATTTTAGAAGGGGATCCCATTGGCCAAATACTGGGTAGCCTGCGCATGAGAATAAATGTGACAGTAAATAATTATAACCTACTGAATAGAGTAAGAATCTGTAGGTCTGTATTGATATGTTAATTAACAAGGGAGAGGAAAGGCTCTTCTCTTTAAAAAAAAATTTTTTTAAGTTGTAGATGGACACAATGCCTTTATTTTATTAGTTTATTTATTTTTATGTGGTGCTGAGGATTGAACCTAGTGCCTCACATTCTACCACTGAGCTACAACCCCAGCCCCAGGAAGGCTCTTCTTTACACAAGGATACCAACCAATAAGAACAGAAGGAATAATGGAATTAGAAAATCACCAGCTACCGTAATAATTTATTTAGGCATAAATCAAAAATAAATGCTAAAAAACAGGTGATAAAAGCTTGAGGAAAAACAGGATATTTAAGTAATCTCAAAGAGGATCCCATAAGATAATGGAGTAAGGACAGACACCAGTATGATGAAACGATCAGAGTTCACATTGCCATTAGAGGACAAACTGACAATGCGATAGGACTGAGAAGAACTTGTCATCATTTCGGGCCATGCCCATCAAGGATGTGTGTATAACCCAAACCCAATCATGAGGAAACACTGGACCTAAATTGAGGGATCTTCCAAAAAATAACTGGCCTATACTTTTTTAAAATGTCACTGTCATGAAATACAAAGAAAGACTAAGGAATTGCTTCAGATTAAGAGGATCAAAAACATGATAACTGAATTATAACTCATGATCTTTGATATTCTTTTACTACATAGAACATTATTGGGAGAAGTGATAAAATCCTCAAAAAGTCTGTAGATAATAGAAATGTGCCAATGTTGATTACCTCACTGGTAATTCTATTATGCTTATTTTTTTAAACTTTTTTTTAGTTGTTTTTTTTTTTTTTTTTTTTTAGGTTATTTTATTTATATGTGGTGCTGAGAATTGAACCCAATACCTCACACATGGGAGGCAAGTGCTCTACCACTGAGTCACAACCCCAGCCCTGCTTATATTTTTTTCTAAATTTTTTTTTGTAGTTGTAGGTGAACATGTTTTGTTTTTTATTTTTATGTGGTGCTGAGGATTGAACCCAGTGCCTCAAGCATGCTAGGCAAGTGCTCTACCACTGAGCTACAGCCCCAGCCCTATGCTTATATTTTTTAAAAGTCTTTATTTTAGAAAACACATTCTGAATATTTGGGGGGGGGGGGTCTAAGGATATGGTTTAGTATATACAGAGAGAGAGAGAAAGAGAGAAAGATAGTAAAATATCAACATTTTGAGAATACATAAGATATCCAGAAATTCTTTGTTAGTCTATCAACTTTTAATGAGGTTTATGTTGTATCAGTGTTATGGTTTAGATCTTAAATGTCCCTAAAATGCTCATGTATTGAAGGCTTAGACTCCAATGCAGCAGAGTGTTCAGAGGAGAAGTTTTAGGAGGTGATTAGATTAGAAGGGTTCTGACCTCATCAACAGAATCATCCTCGGATGGATTCATAGCTCTGTGGGCTATTGGATGGAATCTTTAGGAGGTGGGTCCAGCCGGAGAAAGTAGGTCATGGGGGACACGTCCTTAAGGGTATATTTTGTACTGAGTTCCCTCCTTCTCACTCCTCTCACTACTTCTCTCTGTTTCTGGCCATCATGAAGTGAACAGGCCCCTCTTCCACCATAGGCCCAGGAATAATGGAACCAAGTAACCATGGACTGAAACCTCTGAAACTATAAGTGAAAATAATTCTTTCCTTCTTTAAGTAAGTTGATTTAAGGTATTTTGTCATAGATGTAATATAAGATGTTTAAAATTTTTTTAAAATAGATGAAAAAATCAGGATCAAAATGAGGTATAAAATACCATTTACATGTGGTAAAAATACATGTATGCACACTCTGATTCTATTTATATGACATCTTCAAAAAAATAAAACAAGCCACACAAGATAGCACATGCTTGTAATCCCTGCAACTTGGGAGGCTGAGGCAGGAGGATTTCAAGTTTGAGACCAGCCACAGCAACTTGGCGGGCTCTAAGCAACTTAGTGAGGCTCTAAGCAACTTAGTGAGACTCTGTCTCAAAATACAAATAAAAAAGCATTGGGGATGTGGCTCTGTGGTTAAGCACCCCTGCATTCAATCACTGGTACCAAAAAAAAAAAAAAGATAAAACCACAGTCAAGAATAATCAGTAGTTACCTGGGGTAAGGGTGAGAAAGAATGACTAACAAGGGGAATTTGGTGGGGGTTGATGAAACTATTCTGTATGATTATGATAGTATTTATACAAATATAAACGTGTAAATTCATAAAACTATACACCAAAAAATCCAATTTTACTGATTAACCTAAAAAAAATTTTTTAAGTTTAAAATACACATATATATAGCAGTGGCTTCCATAGGGCAAGAGTAAAAACACTACAAACACATTAGAATGATTACCTTCGGTGGGGCTGGTAAATGAAAAATGAGAATGAAAATAAATTACATAAATAAGGTAAGAGAGTCCATGAGTAGACCAGTGATGACAAAGGGCCATGAAATGAAGTTTGGTGGGTGAACTGGAAGGATAAAAATAAGTAAGGAAGGAAGGCAGGGAGGGAGGGAGAGAGGGAGGGGAGGGGGGAGGGAAGGAGGAGGAGGAAAGGGGAAGGGAGGGGAGATAGAGGCAGATGTGTCCTTCGGGGGCTGTACAGGGAGAAGGGAGCCTTGACACCCTAGACCAAGGTCCCTGAGGCAGGCCTGCAATAATGTGGTGCCAGATTTGTCCGCCATGACAGCCTGACAAGATGTGACAGAGTGAACTCACTTCCCTATTCTGTCTTCTAACTCATCAGCTGCCTGATTATACTGTGGCCTTGTAGAGCTTTAGCCGCCAGAGAATTACAAGCCACTTGACAACAGTTCTGCTTCCCAGGAAAGCAGTAACTTAGCATCCCAGCATAGAAGTCTCTTGGGGAGCTGTATTACTAAGTCAGCTAGTCCTTGGATTCTGATTACTATATTACTGATTTTGATTCTGAGCTGTGTTACTAAGTCAGCTAGGTCTGGAGCCCTGATGCAGTTTCTGGACCTGCAATGTTAATTACATCCCTTTCTCTCCATCTAGAACCAGATCTTAGAATATAGAGAGCCTCACGCCCCTATGGGCCATCTGGGCAGTCAGCCAGCCATGCACTCCTGGCAATACCTCTCTGGTATCAGATTCATTTTAAATGCAGCCATCTCCAATTTCCTCCTCTAAGGGGTGGGGATAATTATGCCTTCCTTTCAAGAGGTGAGATAATACATATACATACTTACATGGTGTTTGGCTCTAATAGATGTTCAATATTACTTTGCCTTCTCCCTTGCCTCTTTAGAACTTTGAAGCTTATAGATTATTGTAGCTCTATGAGCACAAAATTTAACATTTTTGGCTAAAATTTCACATTTAAACTCTGATCTACTAGCGTCAATGATAGATTTGGAAGAAGAATCTGGTACTTCAAAGAGCCCCATGAGTATGAGAAAGTTTCTTGCAACAAACACATGAGGACTTGACAACTATTCTGTTCACGTTTGTGAGGAAAAGAAATTCATGTGTTAAAAAACAATTTAGAAGAAAATACAGGAGGAAAAAAAATCATATAATTTTGGGATGGTAATAAAGACCTTCTGAAGTGTGAAAACAACCTGAAATCACAAAGGAAAAGAAAGATATAAATAGCCAAAGATTTAGTACAAATCCATAGTCTTCCAAAAACTAGGAAAGAATACTTCCCTGCTCATTCTTTGAGGCAGTATTACACTAATACTAAAACCAGATATTACAAGGGCAAAAAACTATAAACCAACCTCTTATAAATAAAAAAGAAGGTAAACCAATAAAATCATAGCAAACTCAAACTAGTAACAAAAAAAGAAATCATAAATCATGACCAAGTGATATTTATCCCAGATTGCAAGACTGATTTAATGTCTGGAAATCAATGTGTAATACATCATGCGAATAGAATAAAAGACAAAACTACATATCATCTCAAGAGAGACAAGGACTTGACAAGGACAAATCACTTTTTCAAGATAAAAACACTCAACAAACTAGAAACAGAAAGGAAATTCCTCAATCTGATAAAGGGCATCTACAAAAAGTCCACTGCAAGGATGGATGCAGGGGCCTACTTCTGTAATCCCAGCTACTTTGGAGGCCGAGATGGAGGATCACAAGTTTGAGGCCAGCCTCAACAACTTAGAGACAGTCTCAAACAATAACAACAAGCCCACTGCTAACATATTCTCAATAATGAAAAACCAAATTTTTCCCCCTAAAGAAGAACCTGAAGATGGCCTCTCTCTCCCTTTTTTTTTGGGGGGGGGGCGGGAGGTGGGGTACTGGGGATTGAACTCAGGGTCACTTGACCACTGAGCCACATTCCCAGCCCTATTTTGTATTTTATTTAGAGACAGGGTCTCACAGAGTTGCTTTAATGCCTTGACGTTGCTGAGGCTGGCTTTGAACTCGTGATCCTCCTGTCTCAGCCTCCTGAGCTGCTGGGATTACGAGCATGCACCATCATGCCCAGCTAAAATGGCCTCTATTATCACATCTATTCAACACTGTACTAAAGGTTCTAACCAGGGCTATCAGGCAAGAAAAAGAGCTGCTGTGAGGGTTAATGAAAATAACACAAAGAACTTTTCTCATACTTGGCATGTAGTAAGTACTGAACAAGTATAATCTGAGGTAGGTGGTTGATATGCTTATTGCTGGAGTTTAGGGCTTTGTACTCACAGTGGCTCCCAAAGACTGGGTTTTCAATGTATCTACTCATCTCCTGGCTTCTGATTTTTCTGCTTAGGCACTGGAATTGCCAGTAGGGCTCTAAAGACTATGTGGGTTTGAATTTCTCTGTAAGAGCAATCCTGGTTCTCAGGGGACCCACTGATAACTATCCCAGTGCCATATGGCTGGCCCTAGTGGAGGCAGCAAGCACTTCAGTGTTCCACTGAATTAGACCATTTAACCATATTGGGCAGGACTGCTTGGCTACATCAGCACTCCTACACAGGATTATGATCCAAGGAGCACTGAACTCAATCCTTTATCTCATTTCATTGATAGGTAAACTGAGGTCCAGAGAAAAGACACAATTTCTCCCAGATTACTCAGTAGGTTTGGCCACAAAGCTGAACCTTAGGGCTTGCCATCCTAGATTCTAACACCAGCCCTTTGGTAGAAAACAGAAGGTTACCAACAGGCCAAGGCCTTGGGTTTTCTATTATTACATGGTATACAATCAGACTGAGCTCACCTACATCCAGCTTCTATGTTTTATTTTAAACCATACATCATCTTGCCTCTAGAGATTCCACCAAACATCCAATGTGTCCTTCCAGCTTTGCTTCCTAACTACTTGGCTGTCTGTGTCCTCTCCCTGGAATACTGACAAATTTTATCTATCTGGAGAAGAGAAGACTGTGGGCAGCCACAAAATCCTGGCACACTTGACACATGGCAATACATAACTCCAAGTTCCCAGCATTGTATATCCAATAAGATAGAGCCCTTCTCCTATGGCCTAGAGTAGGTCTGTCCATATGGGCCAGGCCACAATCTCTACTAGTAGCTGGCTCTGAGCTACTCTCTGTCCCTAAGCTGTGGTCACAGCTTCACACCTCTCCTTTCCCTCTTGACTCTGCCCCTGAAGCAGGTGAAAAAAACTACATTATACTGTGTAGCCTAAGGGACTAAAGGTGTGCTTTCTGTGCCCAAGGGAATGAGTTACCATTGATCAAGAGAGATGCAGAGTGATAATGTGATCCTATGCCTCACCTATTCAACTCTCTTATCATTCAAGGTAAGATATTATCTCCCCAGTTTTAAGCAGGACAAAAATCTCACCCTAAACCCCCAGGAACAATATACTGAACAGCAGCTCTGACATGATTCAATGGATCCAGAGTGGCTTGTTAAATTATAATTGAACTGTGAATTCAGTAGAAGAGAGGATATATGAAATGAATATAAGATGAAAGGAGTAGCTGTTGGATCTGTAATTCTGTGGTAATTGAAACACTGACTCTACAATCATTCTACAACATTTGCAATTCAGCAGGTTCCTGTTAGTATGCAAAAGAAGCCCATGAATGTGAGGGATTGTCTACAAGGACAGAACTGATTTCATATTTGCAGACTTTGGGTGATTGGATCAATTTATTTTTATCCAGTATAATGTAAAAGTCTGTCATTTGGACCCTGTGGAGTTCATCCACATGGGTTAAATGATGAGACACCTGAGCTAGCCCATTAATACCTAACATGGCTTCTATGGACAGCTACATGCAGTTTTTCCAGCAACCAAGCCATGAAAGTTTAGATCAATATCATTTTTAAGTCAGATTTTAAAAGCCCATTCTACAAGTTTGGCTCCACATATAAAGGAAGAAGGAAAGTTCTTTTATGTAAGTCAAAACTTGTAAAGTTACGTGGGGTGTTGAAAGAATCAGAGTTAAGGCTCCTTTCATGGATATTGAGTGACCTCCAATGGAACTACCCAGATTTATGTCTACAAAAGTCACAGCATCCAGCTTAGGAAATAATTTCCTTTCCCCCACCCCCACCCCCAGGCTGGAAGTGTCCATGTGAGGCTCCAGATAGTTTCAACTCTCCCTCAGAATCCACATTCTTTAAAAGCCAGGAATTTCCAACTTCAAGAGTGTGAATGATTCCAAACCTCAATAGCAGTATGAACTGATGCTGTTAAGAATGACCATAGAAATTCCTCTCCAGAAATTTACCCCAAGAAGTAATTCAATTGGAGCAAAGAGTTATACCCTAGAAAAATCTGCATCATTATTATCTATGGTAGTGAAACCGGGAATGTATGGTAAAGGAAAATGATAAGGAATAAAGAGACCAGACAACAGCAACAGAAGATAATTAGAATAATTATAAACAACATAATAGTTTAGAAGATGTTGGATAAAAATAGCTGAATAGAAATGGTTTCATGCAAGGACTATAACACAATAAAAACATGCATTTGGAAAATAACAGCGAATTTTGTTAGAATTGTAGATAAAAAATTTTTAACATTTAATGTGGTAACATTCTATTTTCCACTAAAAATAGGAGGAAATCCTATAAAGCAAAAGCCGAAATCATCACTATAAGAATTATAGTAGAGGCTGGGGCTGTAGCTCAGCAGCAGAGCGCTTGCCTAGCATGCGTGAGGCACTGGGTTCAATCCTCAGCGCCACATAAAAATAAACAAAATAAAGGCATTCTGTCCATCTATAACTACCCCTCCCCAAAAAAGAATTATAATAGTTATTCCCCCTCCCCTTATTTAGTTTCTCTTGGTTTTAGTTACCCACTGTCAACTGAGATCTGAAAATATTAAATGGAAAATTCAAGAAACAAAATATTCACAAGTTTTAAATAACTTTTTATTATAGAATATTGTTAGAGTTGTTCTATTTTTACTTGTAGATATTATTAATCTCTTACTATGAATTTAGAAATTAAGCATTCTCAGAATATCTTGGATCATATATTATGGCATCACTTCTATCAATAATAAACAACAGCCAAGAGCACAGTGGCCCACACCTGTAATCTCAGCTATTCAAGAGGCTGAGGCAGAAGGATCCCAAGTTCAAGGCTAGCCTGGACAACTTAGCAAGACCCTGTCTCAAAATAAAAAATAAAAAGTACTGGGGCTATAGCTCAGTTATAGAATGCCAATCCTCAGTACCAAAAACAAACAAACAAACCCCATATATTCAGAGCTACTTGTTGGGCATTGTTATTTTAAGCCCTTTCATAGCTACTACCTAAACTTCACAACTATGAAATAGATACTATTATTAGCTCCATTTTATAGGCAAGAACACTGAGGCATGGAGAGGATAAAAACCTTCTCAAACTATATAGTAGCTTGTGTGATAGAAACATTCCCAGTACTATTACTATGGGTCATTAACTTGCCGAAATCTCTATGGTCATTCACTTTATACCTACTTAGAGGTAATAAAATTCTATATACAGCCAGGTGCACACCTGTAATCCCAGTGGCTTAGGAAACTGAGGCAGGAGGATTCCAAGTTAAAAGCCAACCTCGGCAACTTAACAAGGCCCTAAACAACTTAGTGAGACCTTGTCTCAAAATAAAGAAATAAAATGGGCTGGGCTATGGCTCAGTGGTTAAGCTCCCACCCCACACCCCTACCCCAGGTTCAATTCTTGGTTAAAAAAAAAAAAATCCAGTAGAAGCTCCGAAAAAGGGAGTATGGGTAGGTGGGTAGGTGGGTAATGAGCTTCAGGAAGAATTTCAGAGACCTTTTGTATAATAGGCTCAGATCACCCAAGTTTCAGAAAGGCAAATGAACTACAGAATTCTACACTTGCCTAAAATGATATGATGAATTAAGAAAAACACAAGGACCAAGACTTGGAATCCTCACCCAGTGGCCTTTGAGGCTTGCTCCTACCCTCTGGAGACTATGAAATCCCCCTTCTCGGGCTGGGGTTGTGGCTCAGTGGTAGAGTGCTTGT
This sequence comes from Marmota monax, assembly GCF_021218885.2. Taxonomy (NCBI): domain Eukaryota; kingdom Metazoa; phylum Chordata; class Mammalia; order Rodentia; family Sciuridae; genus Marmota; species Marmota monax. Next base: position 9,111,677 of record NW_026695243.1, on the reverse strand, counting down.
CTCAAATGTGTGAGGCACTGGGTTCGATTCTCAGCACTACATATAAATAAAAAATAAAGGTCCATCAATAACTAAAATGAATAAAACAAATTTTTTTTTAAAAAAGAAAGAAATCCCCTTTCTCTGTGGCTCTCATCCTGTACTTGCCTCCCATTAGTCCCCTCAGCTTTCCACTGTCCAGAACAGTCCCAACTGTACCAACTTCTTTCTCTTTTATCATCTCCTGCTTCCTTTGCCTTCATTTCTCTCCCCCTTCAGCCCTATGGATAACTGTGAAACAGCTGGAACTTCAGCTGTGTGACTGCAACTAAAAGCAATCTCAAGTGACCTTCAGCAATAGACCCCTGCCCTTCCCAACAAGTGAGACAATTCAAATATATTGACAGGCAGGGATGCCAAAACTCAGTGTTTGGAAGGGAGGCTCTTCATTTTGACTCTGGCCATGGCCCAGACCACATATTTGACTCCCTGAACTTCCTAAGTACCTTCAGAGCACCCAAGTCTTCCTCTCTCTGACTACATTGCATTGCCAGAATCTGTCCATCGAAAGGGGTTTCCAAGAACAGGGGTCAGTCCTCGTTTATATCTTTCTCCCATGCTTCATATAGCATAGTTACCAATAAAACTTTGCAGAATAAGCAAATCAGTCTATTCATTGTCTTCTTGGGTCCCCTAATTCTAACCATTCTTGGCCAGGCAGAGACTCTGTTCAGGCTGTCTAAAGTACTCCTCTGAAGCCAGCAGCTACCCAACACCTGAACACTAAGTCTCGATGCTCCTGTAACACAAATATCATCTTCTCTGAGCCCCCCTTAATTCAGAGTCCTTTCCTGTTTTTTCTCAAGCAGCAGCTCTGTGGTTCAGGATGTCAAAGGCAAAAGGACATTATGCAAAACAGGAAGAAACTTTTACAGAAAATGCTAACGACATTTTTAGAATGCACCCTGTCATGGGGCCAAGCAATTATTACACCCCTGCCAGGGCCCCTCCCCATGACAAGGCCCATTTGGCGAGGCATGAAAGCCTGATCTCAGACTCTATGGGTCATGCTGGTCTGAAAGAATCCTGCCCCTTCCCTCAGTGCAGCCTCACCCTAACTCCCTAGGCCTTGTGCCAAATGACCCCTGTCAAATTCTCAATAATAAATCATACCTCAGAAGAGAATTTGCTCCACTGAGGACACTCAAAATGGAATCATTTCAAAATATACTCCCTGGGAAAAGCTAGGTCCACCAGCCTATGGCTTTATTGATCTAACCCACCAAGTCCCCACCGAGAAATAGGCTCTTCTGGTCTCTGAAATTTCTCCCTAAGAGAATTCCTGGAAACCTAAAGGTTCCCACTCCCTGGCCCCTACCCGGAACTCAAGAACACATGGAAATTGAAAAGCTGTGCTGTATGTGTCAGAATCTGATTTGGTAGCTTTCCCCCAACCCTCCTGTGTGTCACATCTCAGTGATGTCAATAGCACTGGGTTAGCTCACTGTTATGAACCCAGCACCCAGCCCTAAGCCGCAGCAAACCACATAGGCCTAGCCCAGGATCTGGCTGCTAAGAAAACAAATGGGGAAGTTACTAAGAAAGCATCACTCCTACTGATTCTGTTCACAGCAGATCTGTGCTCCGCCTGATCCTAAAATCTGGTCTGGCACTCTGGCCCTCTGCCCCTGCCCCAGGCACTTCCTGGACCTAGTTTCCTTTTTAATCAGAATTCTACACACACTATTCAGCAATAAGCAATATTCATCTGCCAGCACTAAGCAAATCTGTAATTTCTGATGGGTCTATCCCTCTGTAAGACTGTTTAAAAACCTAGCCCTTCACAAAAAGCATTTACCCCTTTTTCCTTTTTAGAAAATTCTTCAAAGAAACCAACAACAACAACAAAATACTAAAATTTTTGCACAGTCTTTACCATACCACTAAGAAAAAATAAAAACTACATATGTGTGTGGGTTCAACAAAAGTTGAGTGAAATAATTCTCAGCTGAAATAAAATAATACTGTTTTTTATGATTTTTTTAAAGGCATAGGACCAAGATTGTGACTGAATCTCAAGTGAAAAATGCTGAATACCAAGCTAACCATGTGAATTTGGACCAGTCTATCTGTTCACCTATACAAAAATCAACCATATTCTTAAACATGTGCAAGAAAAAGACTAATAGGGCTGGGATTATGGTTCACACTTATAATCCCAGCTACTTGGAAGGCTGAGGCAGGAGGATCCCAGGTTGGAAGCTAGCCTGGCAATTTAGCAAGACCCTGCCTCAAAATAAAATTTTCATAAAGGGCTGGGGATGTAGCTCAGTGGTACAGCACACCTGGGTTCAATTCCACACAGGAGGAGGAAGATGGTGGGGGGAGGGGAGCAGCAGGAGACAGGATAACATGTTTCTCTTAGGTGATAGGAACATGGGTGTGCTTTTGTTTCTTTCAACTTTGCAAATTATTTTTGATGAGCATGTTTTACCACCTGCCTCCCCATCAGCTGGGGATCAAACCCAGGGCCTTCTACCACTGTCCTACATCTCCAGCCCCTGCAGTGCTTTTTACAAAAAGAAGGAAGAAATTATCCCCACCCACACTCCAAAATAAAAGGTAAAGCAAAGCAAGACCCAACATCCCAGTCTCAACATCTCTGTCAGGAAAATCATTCTCCTCTCTAGGTTTTGTGAGGGGCTTGGGAGCGGTGGTTAGAGAAAGAGCCACAAAGCACACCCAGACCAGACATTAAACTGTTGCCAGGGGCTGGGGATGTGGCTCGAGCAGTAGCCCACTCGACTGGCATGTGTGCGGCCCTAGTTCAATCCTCAGCACCACATACAAACAAAAAAACAAAGATGTTGGGTCCGCCAAAAACTAAAAAATAAATATTAAAAAATTCTCTTTCTCTCTCTCTCTCTTAAAAAAAAAAAAAAACTGTTGCCAAAGAATTTAAAAATAGTCACTTATATAGCCCTTGGTCTCCATTTGTGGAGGGAGGGGTAGGCTGAGGCCAAGCTGAACAGTAGAACCTGAAACAACAGGTGACTCACCTTCTCAGTTTTCTATGGACAAATCCCTTAAGGCCACATTGACCCCGCCAAACCTGTCCCTCACCCCCAATCCACCACAACCCACCAAGCTGGAGGTCTGTGACTTCCACAACAGGATCTTAATATCTCTGCTCAGGCCTCACCTTGCACTGCACAGTCCCAGTTAAGCAGCTAAGGTCTTTACAGTCACAACCACAGTCTGGCTCTTAGAAACCCTCACCAAGTTTAGGGACAGAAGAGGCCCCATGGAGGTCACTGAATCCAATCTCATGTCTTGCTAACTCCCATAGGAATCAAGATCTAGGTGGCTAACCAGAGACCACACCAGGATCTACCAGACCAAATGTAAACATGTCATAGTTCCAGATTCCAAAGGATTTATGTCCAAAGGGAGTTTATTTGTCTTAAGCAACTGGATTGCCACTCCACTGGAAAAGAAAAAAAAAACAGACTTTCCAGGTGGATATGTATTTGTATAAAATTCTCATCTCTATCTCTAGGCAGGAATAGTCAAGGAATAAGGCACAGAAGGTACTAGGTAAAGGGGCAGTGGGGAAATCACCAGGTTTGACCACAGAATAACTGGGCCTTTCACTCACAGAAGTAGCCCAAGGGGATGAGCCTGCTAACTTTGCTCCCAGAGACTGAATGGTCCCCAGAGTGGAATCCAGGGACCAATGCTTGAACTGCCTTGGCATTAACTGCCCCATCATTCCCAGCCCATAAATTAGCCTGGTTCCAGCCTGGAAATCTCTATCCTGCTGCTACCCAAAGACCTTAATACCCAGGTATCTGGATGTTGATGTCTCATTATAATCATTATAAAGCTGCAAGTTAAGATTATCCAGCAAGAACTAATTCATAGCTTCAGAAATTAGAGGGAATTTTTCATACAATCAAAACCAGAAGGGGAGAACTTTGATATTTACCCTTGAGTTTCTCAAGGAATAAAGGGTGTGGGTTAGGGAGAGGAAAAGGGGTAAAACACACACACACACACACACCACTTTGGTTTTCCTAAATGACATCAACACTCTAATTATATCTTCCTTGCCTAAACTAGGAGTACCTACAGGGGAGACATTTTGTTTTCTTTGTAGCTCTAGTGTTCAACATAGTAACAGTAAAGATACATGTTGAAACTGAATGAAGTTACCAGGTGCCTTTGCCATAAAGAACTCCATGTAAGACCTTCCAGGTGGACCTGATGTAGGGATAAAGTTTAAACTGCTGATGGAAAGGGACTGAATAATGTATGATAAAGATAAATGGTAAGGGGCTGGGGCTCAGCGGTAGGGCCCTTGCCTGGCATGTGTGAGGTACTGGGTTCAATTCTTAGAACCACATACAAATTAATAAAATAAAGGTCTATCAACAACTAAAAAAAAAAAAAATTCAAAAGAAAAAAAGATGAATGGTAAAAGAGACTCCCCAATTACATTTCCATTGTTCAAGATTAAAAAACAAACAAACAAACAAAAAAATATCAGACTGATGCAAGCAGATCGTGTACAATACCTTGACCAAAAGTAACTGGGACCCTCATTTAAAAGCATTTTCATTACCCAGGCACACTGGTGGCACATGCCTATAATCCCAACAGCTTGGGAGGATGAGGCAAAAGGATCATAAATTCAAAGTCAGCCTCAGCAATTCAGTAAGGTACTAAGCAACTTAGTGAGACCAGGACTCTAAATAAAATATTAAAAAGGGGGCTAGGGATTCGACTCAGTGATTAAGCACTCCTGGGTTCAATCTCTGGTACCAAATAAATAAATAAATACATTTCCATGTTAAAAGATACAGGAAGGGGTCACATTTTTGACAGTGTGCACAAAGCCCATTAAGTGATTTGCAACATAATCATGAATATTGCTATGTAACTATAAATATGCAAATTCATGATCCACCCTTTGTTTACCCTTTGACCTCCTTGTCACTCTATCTATGGAGTGGCCACTTTGCTGTCTGGCAATTGTTACTTTAATCAATGCAATAAATAATTTTAACCTTCTCTTTGCTAGCCATGTTTGATTTCTATCCTGCAACAAACTGAAGGACCTGCTGGGCCAGAGACAGACACAGATACACCTTGCAAGGATCAGGCTGCCTCTGAGCCTCTGCACTAGGTGTGTATTGGGCAATACCTTAGGGAAGAGCATTGGAGAGTCCATTTCTGGGATGTTATGGTCCAAGAAGCCATAGTCTGAATCCAATCCCACATTTGACTCTTGTTTCCCCATGCCCCAAAGAGCACCTGATTTATCTGAGGCCCTATTGCAAAAGGAAAGAGGCTGGGGCTGGGGTGTAGCTTGGGGGTAGGATGTTTGCTTAGCACATGTGAGGTCCTAGGTTTGATCCCAAGCACCACAGGAAAGAAAGAGAGAGAGAGAGAGAGAGAGAGAGAGAGAGAAAGGAGAAGGAGGGCCAGGGAAGGCTACCATGCTTGTTAAGAGTCTGGGATAAATTACAAACAGAAATGACTGCCATTGGGCTATATAGGGAAAAGCAACCAGGTTTGGCCTCAAAAGTGAGTCAGATGGTCAGGGAAGGTATTTCTGAATCTCAGTCTATTAGATAATGAGTATCTGTATATATGTCAGTAAATTACTTTCCTCAGGAAAAAAAAGTAACAGAATAAAACTGGCTTAAAGGACTGGTTACCAAAGCCCAAAGCTGCAAGATATGAACATAGGTAAGGAACTCTCACTTCCTGGATGAGATAGCACCCCAAGGCAGAAGGAAATGAAACTCCAAGATTCATTCTTCAAATAGGAAAAGACAGCCCTTCCCAAGTTTCAAAGTACACTGTGATCTGGGGAGGCTACCCAGGGCCATATGTATATGCATGCACATTGAGGCAGGGGGCAGAGAGGAGTATACAGGTAGAAAAACACCTGAGAGCAGAGACCTAGCAAGTGCTTCACCTTCAGGGGGCACAAACTGTGGCAGAAGCTATGTCTTCATAAACACCAGGGAAATTGGTTCATGAACAAGCACTCTCCTGGGTCCCTGGCTACCTGCCACTGCTAGTCCTGATTCCCAGTTCTAGATCAGACCCTTCCCTTTTAAACAAATCAAGAGGATCTCCTCAAAGCACAGCTGGGCAAGAGGGGCCTCTGGGATTCAAGCAATCCAGAACTCACTCCCTGCCCTCTTGAGGGAACTATGCCAAATACTCTAAACCCCAGCTGAGCCCCCAGCAAGCCCTGCCTCCCCCAACCAGTTCAGCCTTATGTGCTGCCCACCTTCCCCCACCCCAACCCTCTCTGGGGCTGCCTGTGCACAGCCAGTCAAGTCATGTTGAGCAGCCGCCAAATCTGAGCAGAGATAAACATTCCGGGAAAAGAAACGCAAAACTGCTGCTCCTCCCATCTCAGGCAAACACCCAGGTGGCCAGAAGAGAGCCTCAGTGCCAGGGTCAGTGGAGTAGATCCTGCAAGGCCCCCTAAGGGCCTGAGACAGGACTAGGGAAAGAAGCCCAAACTACTAGGGAGATTTCCCTTAGGAAAGCTGTAGGACTCCCCAGGAAAGGCCCACCTCCACTCTGTAGCACTCACTTCCAGGGGGGCCTCACATTAGTCAGTACTATGGCTCCAAACATTACAACCTGCCCCAAGTCAAAACAGATGGCATACGTGGAGGCAGGATTCTAACCCAAGCCTATCTAAAGATTGCATTGCTCTGACATCCCAGCGTCACATAGTGACCCATAAGCCCAGTCTAGTGCCTTTCTGCCTCAAACCCACCAGATTTCAGTTGGGAGGGACTGAAGTATCTGGCCCAGATCTCTGGACACTAAAGTAGAGCCAAGTTGGAGAAAGGAACTGCAAGTAGTGAAAAGGCCACAACTCTAAACCCCAGGGATGCTTTCTCCCACCAACCTCAAAACCACCCCGCAAGGACTTTGACTGACACCTGCCCAATTGAACAGATGGGCTCAACTCCCCTAACCCACACAGAATCAGGCAGACTTTCAGCTTTTTGAAGGCCCTTCCTGGACAGGAACCTCCATTCCAAGAGCTGCACCCAACCATTTAAATCTAAGGGTTCAATTAAAATGAAGAAAGGACCTCTATAGTCATTTCTGGGGTTGCTGCCTAGCAGCAGCCTAAACGTCACAGTCCCATGCAAGTCACATGAAGTCAGCCAGCCTAGGGCCTCTCTCTATACCCTCTAAAACATTATCTCACAGGAAGTCCTTTCAAGCAACCGATTTCAGAATCAATTTAGCAACACCAGTAACTGGTAAAAAGCAGATCACTAATGACACCATATTATAAAATAAAATAAAGCAGAGCTATGGTTATCACCACGTCTCCCATACCTTAATGAGAAAACCCAATCTAATAAACTTGGGGTACTTTTCTTTGAATTGCTAATTAATTTCTCTTTCTTTCTGCACAATGCCCAAGCAGCAATCAAAAACAAAAGCAAAACAAACAAAAACTGGGTTCTCTGTGGTCTAGGGACTCTCTCATTCTTCCTCCTTTTCTCTGCTGCTCAGAACCATCTCCATGTGAGTCGGAGAAAATAGAACTACAAAGTCTAAAATCATATTACTATATTATTACTAGCAGCCACATACTGAGTTTGTACTATGTGTCATGAATTTAATGTACACAACCTCTTAGTCCTAAAGGGGTTAAGGTAAGCATCGACAACCCCATTACACGTGAGGATAAAAAAATCTATAACATGTCTGAAGTTAAACATTTAGCAGTAGGGCAGAGTCTACTTAATTTTATGAACTACTCTGTTTCCCAGATTAACCACCAAGTCTGAAGGAATTCAGTTTTCTGCATTAAGAAAGTTCTCTCATTACCACAGTTCATGTTTGACCAATTCCAAGCAGTTCCTCCCAAACTTGGTATTAAAATATTGAAGTAATTATTGGAGAAATTGAGCAAGAGCAAGTAGGAAGGCCTGCTTTGCCAGGGCGCTCTGGGAACGTGACAGAGCTTTTGGCAGGATGCCTGCCAGGGCCCCTAGCTCAGAATAACATTCTCTAAAACCTGGCATTAGAAATAAGCAACCACCTGTCTGAACCCTGGAAGCAACCTGTGGCTGCTTCAGGCCTGCAGGCCTGTGGGTTACAGGTCAAAGAGAGGCTCAGGCTAAGTTAATTGTCCTTTTAACTTAAGGAATGCAAACCCACCTACTCAAGGTCCCTGCCCACACTGAAACAGGCTAGAGGCCAAGACTCAGATCATCTGGGCAAGCAGTACCAGGAAGGGGCAACCCCAGGCTGACTGGTTACATTTTAGCCCTCCAGCCCCCAAGATACACAAGCCCTCGGTCCCCAAAGAGGTCCTGCTCACTTAGGTTGAGAGAAACTACAGGAGGAGGAAGCTGGGGAGCCCCCATTCCCCCAGAAGGGCCTCAGGCCAGGGATCTACACAGAGGAGGAAATGAACACAATAGTGACAACTTACTGAGAACGTACCCTCATTAAAATCAAATCTTTATTTACACTGTTTTGTTTACTCTTCCAAAACAACCTCCCAAATAGGTACCATTTATTATCTTCATACACCAGAAGAGAAACCCGGATGTTTAGAGAAAAGTAACTTGCCCAAAAGTTCGGGAGAAAACTTAATCTACACTCAGGAATGGCTCTATGAAACGACAGATGTGAATGAGTAGGTAGACTCTCTTCCCTACTCGGAGCCTCACTGTCAGTCCTCCAAACTGGAGTGGGTTTCTCTGAGCTGCCTGGAAGTTCCTACCAGAGTGAGCATGGCAAGACTGCTCCAAGCTCTAAGCAAACCCAAACTACAAAACCCTGAACCTTGGGCCAGAACAGGGACGTCTTCAAGGCCTTCTTTGGTTCAGAGGCCAGAGGGGCAGGAGGGCTTCCCTATAGGGTACTTCCCCACCCTGCAAGAATCCCCCCATGGGACACCACCCAAGCTCTCCCACCCATCCGGCCCGAGCCTCTCTTTGGGATTAAGCATTCTTATCCGGAACAGGGAGGCTAGCAGTCGTGGAAGAGGGAATGTACTAAGGATCCCGGTCCCGAAATTCAGGGGGAGTCCCTCTCTTCGAACTGGTGCACCCGAGTTCTTACCAAGCAGCGGGGACTCCTCAGGGCAAGCAAGCAGCGACAGTGCTGAGGTGGAAGACACTGGGGCCGAAGTCAAGTTACCCGCGAGACGAGGGCCAGAATTTGCACCAGGGCTGGAGTCGAGCCCCGGGCGAGGCTCAGAGGAGACTCCTAAAGGAGGCGGCGGTCGGGCCTCGCCGGGCCGGAGCTCCCCGGAGGTCTGCCCGTTGGAGGCGGCGCCGTTCGAGCCACCCTGCAGCGATGTGGAGACTCCGACCAGCTGGGGTAAGCGGCTCAGGTCGCGACCCGCCAGGTAATAGACGAGGGTGACGCCGAGGTGCAGCGCGCAGACGGCCACGAGCAGGCGGCAGGCCCGCTGCAGGGACGCGCCGGGCATCGCGGCGCTGCCGCCTAGAAGTGGCTCCCGAAACCTCATCTTCCCGCCGCTGCTTTAAGAGGGGGGTGGGCTACGGGCGGAGAGGGCGGCCCGCCTGCGGGCCGCCGGCCAGGCGCTGCCAGACCGCGGCGACTGGGGGAGGGTCCAGAGGGGGCGGGGGCGAGGGAGCGCGGGCTGCTGCGGACGCAGACTCTTGGGGCGGTCGGACCCGGGAGCCACCCGAAGGGCGCCGGAGGCGCGGGCGGAGGCGGGGCGGGGCCGCCGGTGGGGGCGGGGCCGCGAGCGGGGTTTTCTGGACGAGAGGGAGAGGGCGGGGTCTCTGGGTTGCTGGAGCGGAGGCGGGGCCGTCAAGGAGGAGTTGAGCTTTGGGGGCGGGGCGGCTCCGAAGGGGCGCGGCGCTCAGCTTTCCGCCCGCAGGCCCTGAAGCCCCAGGGTCGGACTTCGGCTTCTACGTCCAGCTGCAAACCTCTCTCTTCCCGAGTTTTGGCGGTGAGGCTTAGGTCGCTATCAAGCCGCACCTCCTCTACCCGCCCCCCCCCCCACAGTCAAGCTGCCCTGGAGAGGCCCCGCCACTTCCTGGGGTACCCAAGGACTGGGGTGCGGGCTTAGGACTGCAGCGCGCCAGCAGAGAAGAGGGTAGAGAGGAAAGCTAGCGAGACGTTGTTTGCAGGGATTGGGGGCCGCGGCGGCTTTCCAGCCGGTGGTCCTGGGTAGGCCTGAGGGGTGAAGAACGGGGGCAAGAAAGGTTGCCTGGGGAACTGGCTTCTACGCCGCGCGAGGAGTGGGACGGCGGCGGAGGGATTTTCCGTGACGTTCGAAACCCCCCTATCTTAGCGTAACTGGGTCCCGGATGCCTTTGTGGGGGGACCAGTAAAAGGCGATTTACAGAGCCTTGAAGTGAAGATAGTGGACAAGTTGGCATTACTCTCGCTTACTGTCGTATGTGTAGAGAATCTCAGAGGTTATCCCAACTCAGTTCTGGGTTCCGGAGATACCTCCTCGAGTGCATACCATGTCTGGACACAAACTTTGAGTGGGAGAGTGGCTTCAATAATTCCCACAGTGGCGGGCTGAAGAACAGCCGTTTTTTACAGTCTACACTGGGCTGGAACATAATTCTATGCAGTAGAAATTATTCCCAGTTTACAGATAAGAATTCAGGGCCCAGGGAGGTTAGTATCCTACAGCTGATGACCAGCAGAACTCTGGCTTCAAAACCCTTACACCTATGTTTACCCCCTTGTTGACTTGCACGCAAAGGCTGGAGGCTGTGTGGGTGACTTTAACACTGAAGCCGCTGAACCTAGATTTGACCTATCTGGTGCTCGAGTGACCTCATCCCAGAGAAAGACTCTTGTAGGTGCTGTCATTTATGTGGATAGGGAAGCTGAGGGGTTCTCGCAGCTAACTCAGAGGTAGGAAATGTTAGCACTGGCCACTACATTTTGAAGAATTTACATATGCCATGAAATAGGTGTTGTTATTGTTTTCATTAAGTAGAAGAGAAAACTGAGGCTGAGGTGTTGATACCTCGTTGGGATCATACAAAATCTATTTCTTCTCTTGACCTCCTGAATACCATGCCCTCCAGATTCTCTTTATTTTCACTGGTCACTCCTCTGTCTTTTGCACTTCTTTCCCAGTTGTTGAGGAAAGCCCCAGGCCATAATCCATGATTCTCTTTTCTGTCTTACTCTCACTTCCTAGGGGTGATTTAGAATATCTTTATGCAGATGACTGCAAAATGTCTCTCATATCTCTTCCCTGACCTCCAGTCACATACCAGTATCTCAGATTCAACACGTCCTGCTCTAACAACCTAATCACTATATTCCACCCTCAGGAGTGGCACCATTGTTCATTCAGTTTCCCAAGAACAAAAACTGAAAGATGTCCTGGATATGCCTCTTATTCCCAAATGTCATTTCTAGTTCCTGGGTAAGTCTTATCAGTATACCTTCAAAATATCAGAGATCAGCTAGGCACAGTGGCCCACACCTGTAATCCCAATGACCTGGGAGGCTGAGGCAGGAGGATTGCAAGTTCAAAGCCAGTCTCAGCAACTTGGCAAGACCCTATCTCAAATTAAAAAGGGCTGGGATATGGCTGAGTTGTTAAGTGCCCCTGGGTGGGTTCAGTCCCAGGGGCGTAGAAAGAATTTGTTAACTCTGCTGCAATCATTATGGTCCAAGCTACCATGATCTCAGCCTGAGTTCTCTAGTTCCTGGTTAATTGGTAACTCCTCTTACACCTCTTCCATACCTCTCCTCAGTCTTCCTTTCTTCCTGTTTCAGGCTTTTGTACTTTTTATTCACTTAACCTGAAACACTGTCATATTTGAGTTCCTCAGATTCCACCTTATAAGAATGACCTTCTTGAACCCTCCTATGTAGAACAGCCTCCTGCCAAAATCTGCTTAATCAGCTTAATTTTTTTTTCAAAGCAGGTATCAACATCCAGCATATGTGTTTATTTTCTATGGTCACTTTCATTAGAAGACCAACTTCATATGGGCAGGAACTCTTGTCTCTCTCTTGCTCACTGTTAGAAAGAAGAAATGAGCCTGCACATAGTTGGTAGTTAATAAATATTTGTTAAGACATTTGGCAAATGAATACTTGTGAGTTTTGTTGTTTTTGAGCTTTTTGTGATGGGTAGTGGGGTGTTTTTGTTTTTGTTTGGGAGGTTGTATTTTGTTTTTGTTTTGGTGGTGCTGGAAATAGAGCCCAGGGCCTCATATGCACATGCTTGTGGAATAAGTATACTCTACCAACACTAAACTGTACCCCCAGCCTTATGATCATTTTGATGTAGGATGGAGAAAAGGGAGAAATTATAGATAAGTTATTTTAGGACACAAATTCAAGAGTTGTTTTCTAAGGAATTAATAAGGGTGAAACTAACCACAACAGCCTATGCCTGGGGAAAATTCTGCCTGGCCAATGAGTGAGAATGAGGCAGATTCGTCCCCTGACTGAAACATCAGGAAAGGGGAAAATGGACATGTATCTTCTATAGGTATAGACAATGCCAGGAGACATTATTAAAGGAAAATTAGGGTCGTAGACCTGTTCCAGGACCTTCTAAGACTAGGAATCAAGGAAAAGGAACACTTGCTAATTGTCCATCCCTCAAAAAAGTGCAGAATCCACTGAGGCCTGAGCAATAGTCTTTGATTCAAAGGTACTTGGAATCAGTAAATTTCTTCCCAAAAGTCCAGAAACCTTCAAGACAACATTGTTGCTGAGTGTGGTGGTACACACCTGTAATCCCAAAGGCTAGGGAGGCTGAGACAGATGAATAGTGAGTTCAAAGCCAGCCTCACAAAAGCAAGGCACTAAACAACTCAGTGAAACCCTGTCTCTAAATAAAATGCAAAATAGTGCTGGGGATGTGGGTTCATGGTCCAGTGCCCCTGAGTTCAATCCCCAGTGCAAAAAAAAAAAAAAAAAAAAAAGAATTGTCCAGCTTCTAAATAGGAAGTAATATTAAAAAAAGAAAGATATAGGCTCAGACAACTTTTTCCCCAACTGTCCCCAGCTCTTTCCACTCTCAACTTATGTCAAGTAAAAAATTAACCCCATCAAGTAAGTGAGACACCTGGAGAAGTTGCAGAATTGCCTTGCCAAAAATTGGAGTCTGGGTTTGGTAATTGGCTCATCCAGTGCTCATCAGCCTAGAATCATCAGTTCCTTACTTCCATTGCAGCTTGCTTTCAACCTCTTAATAGCCTTTCCTCTGCCCTTTCACAGTGCCCTCATCTACACCTGTCAGTTTACATTTCTGTTTCAGCCTCATATGTCAGAAGGACATAGGACAGTAGCTGGCACATGAGAGACTTTTATCTCAAGATCTATTACAACATAACACATGATCCCAAAACTAAGTGTCTTAAAACAGTGTCTCACAGTGAAGCAGTTAATTGGGCAGTTCTGCCTACAATAGTATTAGCTGGAACATGGGTACAATTGAAAGTTTCAAAGTGGCCTCACTCACATGGCTGGTAATCAGTGCTGACTGGGAGCTCAGAATGGGTTGAGGGTCATGGGACCTTCATTCTCCCCAGTGACCTCTTCCCATAAACACTCTTCCAATGTATCTGCTTGGGTTTCCTCACATACTATGGAATATATTCCAAATTGGAGCATTTCAAGAACAAGACAAGAAGATGCAGATCTTTTAAGGCCTAGCCTTAAGCATCACTTCTGTGAGCATTCTTTTTGTTAAAACAAGTTACAATACTTACCATGCACAGGGCCCTGGGTTCAATCCCCAGCACCCCAAAAAATGAATTAATGAATGTGTACATAAATATAAGTTTTAGGCAGTCTAGATTCGAGGGAAGTAAAAATAGACTATATCTTTTGATGGAAGGAGGGGCAAAGAATTAGCAGACATCTTTAATCTACCATCATTTGACCAGTAGCCATAAATATTTAGAATCTCCCCACATATAAATACGTTGCTCTTCTCCAAAGATCCCCCAAGGGTTCGTCCCATTAAGATTTCAGGTGCAGAATTTCATTATCTAAATCAGCTCCAGGTATGGTTCCTAGGGACCTAAGAATCATAAAAATAAATTATCTTCTTGTTGTTGATGTTCTTCCTCTTCCTGAGCAATCCTGTGCAAAAGTCACTAGGTAGGGTTGAACAAGGTAGGAATCAAAATGGCATATACAATGTTTCAAAGCCAACCAAGAGGAAGAACTGGTGGGAAAGCAGTTCAGCACAAGTGTTAATGCCCAAGCAGAGTAAAAAAGGCCATCCAAGGACCTGAGCATGGTAGGAGGACTTCTGGGAGATAGAGCAGTCCAGGATAGAGCAGTCTAGGAGATAGAGCAGTCCAGGAGATACAGCAGTCCAGGAGATACAGCAGTCCAGGATGAGTTGTATATATGTAGATAAGGACAGTCATCCAAGTCTCTGACAGAGAAATTGTTGTGAGTTTGTGGTTTTCAATTTAAAGATAGATAATGAAAGTAATACAGATGTAAAAGAATATCTCCATCTTTCTCTTTCTCCCCACCCGCTTGTGTGTGTGTGTGTGTGTGTGTGTGTGTCTGTGTATGTAAATAGAAAATACCCAACGTAATGAAAATATTTAGCATCCAAATCTTTATTTATAAATACCATTCTCCAATAAAAAGACCTGGTTATCCTTGGAGAAAAGGCTGGATCCAGGGACAAACCAGGGGTATTATAAAGTGAGCCTGGAAAATCTTGTGCCAGGAAGTAAAGAGATCAAAGGATGATGAGAATATGTCAAAAGAAAACAAAATTCAGTTGGAGGGGACTCCCATTGGCCAAGTGTAGAACAATTTGAGCACAAAAATAGGAACAGATTATGACCAATTGAACAAAATAGGAAATTATGAATCTATAGTAACATAAATGAAAGCTTGATAAGTAAAGGAACTTTATATAATTTCAAAGTACCACTCCATGAAATAATGATGGGAAACATTAGAGAAATCCAAATTGTTAGCCATTTTATTAAATAACCATCATGAAATCTTCCAAAATGTCAATAACCGCTCCCATTACAATTGAAGAAAAATAAAGAGAAATGATAATTAAATGTGATTCTAAAGTGAATCCTTTGCTGTACAGAATATTATTGAGAAAACCAATGAAATTTGAGCAGGGACTACAGATAGGATGATGGTAAGCTATCAATGTTAACTCCCTAATTTTGATGATTATATTGTGGTTATATTGGAAATATGCACTAAAAGATTTGGGGATAATAATCATGTCAAACTTGCTCTTGAATAGTTTGAAGATTATTTGTGCTAAACTTACAACTTTTCTATGAGTTATCTTTCTCCCACTTATCCAACATATAATGGGAAAAGAGGGGTAACTACAAGAGACACCACAATAGATACTCCCATTTAGAAAGGTGGTTAATAAGAGGCACATAATAGGCATTAGTAAATGTGAAAGCCGATCATGTACTTGTGGACAATTCCCTGGGCTCCAGTTTTGAGGTCAAGGAATGTGATTCTGTATGGCTCTTATCTCTTGCTTCTGAGCTCTTGGCTCCATCTTAGAGTTATTCTCCCTTTCCCTAAGAAACAGCCCTTGTTTGCAGCCAGTAACTTGTTCAAGATGATTCACCGGGTGCTCAATGTCCCCTTTTTATTTAAAACTGTCTTTGTTTATTTCTTGGGAGAAAAGCTGTGATTTTCCATGATTTTTTTTTTTTTTAATTTCACTCCACTACATAAAAGACATACCCCCAAATCTCAGGAGAGGCCCTTCCCTTCTTTAGGCTGTGAGTCAGGGTTTTGTGGGACAAACCCTTAATATTTTTAGCAGTATTTTGTCTAGATAAGAACTTTAGGAGTCACTGTTTAAAATCTTAACAAAGGGTTTTACAGCCACATCCTGGACCCAGGAGCCAGTCTTACTGGGAGTGCCCTGGAATTCATTTTTCCTCTAGATTTTAATTTACTTTGAGCACTTTTTGCTGATTATAGAAACTGTCCTGATCCCTCTGTAGTTCCCACAATTTTTCTTCATACAGTATTCTTTCTTCCTGTACTTTTTCATAGGCAGCTAAAAGGAGTCAGTTACAACTTTGTATATTTTGCCTGAGAATCTCCACCCCAAGGCCACAAATTGCTACATTAGAAATATATCATCTATGTTAGTGCCTGTTAGCGATATGTAATCTAGATCTCCAATAACCTCCAATAACAACTTTCTCACTGGACATGCGTCTTCCTCACTGCCCTCCAGGACTTTGAAAGCTTCTCCTTTTTTTTCTTCAGTATCAGGGATTGAACCCAGGGGCACTTAACCACTGAGCCACATCCCAAGCCCATTTTATTTTTCATTCTGATACAGGGTCCCAAGTCAATACTGTATGTTTTAGGTTTTTGTTATGGAAGCACCCCACTTTCAGGTACAGTTTCTATATCAATTATCTATTGAAGGAGTTGGCAAACTAGGTAGGTCCCATTGTCAAAATCGGGCCCACCACCTATTTTTATTAGTGAAAATTTAGTAGAACTCAGCTGTGTTATTTTGTTCGTATATTGTAAATGGTTGCTTTCATGATACAATGGCAGAGTTAAGTAGTTGTAACAGAGGTAATAAACCCACAAAGTGTAAAATATTTACTGATTTTTTTTTTTTTTTGCATTACTTAGAACTAAACCCAGAGCCTTCCTTGCCTTGCACATTCCAGACAAATGCTGTACTACTGAGCTCCATCCCCAGCCCTATCTGATCTCTTTGAGAAAAAAGTTTTCCAACCCCTGGTTTGTTTCTATAAAAAAGAAAAACAAACAAACAAAATGGCTACTCAAAAGTGAGTTTCTTAAAACAATAGCATTTTGTGGTTTCTTTTGATTCTATGCATTAACCAGGTTATTTTCTGCTTCACATAGTGTTAACTAAGATGATAGAAAGTCTGGAAGGTACAAATGGCCCCATTCACATGATTGAAAATTAGTGCTGGTTACCAGTGGGAAGCTAAATTGGAAGTGTTAGCTAGGTGTCTCAGTTCTCCCCCATGTGGGCCTCCACGTGGCAGCTTGGGCTTCCTCACAGATTGGTAGCTGAATTCTAAGAAGGAGCATTCTAAATGCACAGAGAGAAGGGAAAGATCTCTTTAGGGCCAAGTCTTAGAAATTATATAGTGATACATCTGCCACATTCTGTTGGGCAGCATAAGTCACAGAACCAGCCCAGATTTAAGAAGAGAGGAAATAGATTCCACATATTGATAAAAAATGTAGTATCCATCTTACTTATTGCCATAATGAATATTACTTAGCAAATAACCATCAAATCTAAGTACCATACAACAGTTAAGCATTCATTTCTTGTGTGCCCATGGGTGGCTGGAACTGTTCTGCTTAAGGCTCTAGATCTGTTAGGTACATAGATGAGTCTACTCCATCTATAATGTCAGCCAAGGGCATGTTTTTCACATGTTATTGACAGAAGCACAAATGAGGGAACAAAAACATATAATGCTTCATAATAAGGTCTCTGGTTGAAATGATCACCTCAACCAACATTCTCTCAGTCAAAACAAGTTGCATGACCACTCTAAGATTAGTGGGTCAGGTAACTATATTCTGCCTCTAGTGAGAGGAACTTCAAAGTTACATGGCAAAGGATTGGATATAGGGAGCAGTCAAGAATTGGGGATAGTACAATTCTTCATAAAAAAAAAAATTCCTGGAGCTGGGGTTATGGCTCCAAGGTAGAGCACCTAGCACGTTTGAGGTACCAGGTTCAATCCTCAGCATCACATAAAGATAAATAAATAAAGGTATTGTGTCCATCTACAACTAAAAAAATATTTTTAAAAATTTCCTGGATATAGTACTGAGAATTCTGCTCACAATTTGCAAAATTGCTGGTCTCTACACCTTCCATTTCCTGCTCTTCCCATGCTACCCTCAGGACTTGTTCAGATTTCAGGATTACAGAGAATATAAGGACATGAATTCCACTTTTATCCAATAACGAATTTCCATGTATAACATACTCTTTGAGAGTTCATCCAGCTTTGTGTGCATACCTCCATTGACAGGAAGCTCACTATATCGTAACTTAGCTCCATTGTTGATATCACTGATCTAGCTATCAAACATTCTTATATTAAGTTGAAACCCATCCTTATAGCATTTACTAATGATACAAGGTCTATTCCTTGGAGACAGAAAATGAACTGAATTATCTTCTAGATGATCTCTGAGTTATTTAAAGAGATTGGCTATGTGCCTTCTCCCCACTTGAAAACAATTTCTGTGTAAGGTGGTAATACCTATTATTGCCACTATTCTTTACTCTTCATGCTTCATGGTTGAGTTTCTTCTCTGTCCTGGTCATTCTTCGATCAAGCTTTGACTACCTGGGCATTAAGTAGTACCTAGGACCAAATGCATCGTACCAGCTGAGGTGTGAGCAACAGAATGGAATAGGACCATCATCTCCATTGCTCCAAATATTGTACTTTCTTCAGTGCCTTTCAAAACAACATTTACTTTTTTGTTTTTTAAGTGCTGAGTATCAAACCCAAGTTCTTACTGAGCAAGTGCTTTAACCATGAATTACATCCCCAGTCCTACGTTCACTTCTTTTTTTTTTTTTTTGGTACTGGGGATTTAACCCAGGAGTGTTTGACCACTGAGCCACATCCCCAGCCCCCTTTTTTCTTTTTAATTTTAAGAGAGGGTCTCACTAATTTGCTTAAGGCCTAAGTTACTGAGGCAGCTTTGAACTTGCAATCTTCCTGCCTCAATCTCCCAAGTCACTGTGATTATGTGTGCACTATCATGCCCAACAACATTCACTTCTTGATGTTCACGATAAACTAGAATAGCGGACTGAAGACAAAGTTCTAAAACAGTGAAAACACTGTTATTAATGGACTTTAATCCTTTAAATAAAGACATTGTGCAAATTAGCATTTTGTGGTGGTATGTATGTGCGCATGTGTATGTATGTACTGTGGATTGAACCCAGGGCATTATACCACTGAGCTACATCTCTAGCACTTTTATTTATTTATTTATTTGAGACAGGATCTCCCTAAATTGCTCAGGCTGGCCTTGAAGTTATGAACCTCCTACCTTAGCCTCCCAAGTAGAAGGGATTAAAGGCCTATACCACCACACCTAGCCTTATCAGGGTTTTTGACTGCAAAATATGTCCAGTTACAACATTAGTCTGTTATGATTACCACTGCCAACAATTAATCAACACTACCACTTAAATACTATTCATGTACTGCTATTGCTGCCATGAATAACTTCTACACCACCTCTGCTACTTAGCAGAATTCTGTAAGAATTCAAAGTCCTCAATGGGTGTGGCTGAGCCAAATTCACATGCTTGAGCTCTAGCTAGCAGGAAGGGGGAAAAAAAGAATATTTCCTGTTCTGCATCCATGGTAGGAGCAAGGGCACTTCAGCCTTCTAATACTATATACACTGGAAAATTCTTCCAAAATAAGACAGGTGTTACATGCGGGGTAGACAAATATAATGACAAAGATTTACTCTATTCATTTAGCAAGTTGCTTTTCTTCTTAACTGTAGTATTATCCAATACATATTTTCCATTTTATCCACAACAGTGATTATTAAAGTCAGGCACCATGGCACACGCTGCTGGCCTATAATCCCAGCAGCTTGGGAGGCAGAGGCAGGAGGATTGCAAGTTCAAAGCCAGCCTCAGCAACTTAGCAAGGCCCTGAGCAACTCAGTGAGACCTTGTCTCTAAATAAAATGCAAAATAGGGCTGAGGATGTGGCTCAGTGGTTGAGTAGTGCCCTTGAGTTCAATCTCTGGTACCTCTCCCCCCACCCACACACACACAAAAAAAGAGTGATTATTAAAGGCCTTGCTAAAGACCCAGTTTGCCAACAAACCGACTATTAAGTGAAGATCTGTAATCTGTCAGTTCAGGGACCTGTCAAGAAAGGAAATCTGATTATGCATGCCTTGGCTTGTTCTGAGAAATCTCCATTTCCTTTGTATCTTTTCAAAACCTATCTGCAGTCAGGCACGGTGGTGCACACCTGTAATCCCAGCAATTGAGGCAGGAGGTTTGCAAATTCAAGACCAGCCTCAACAACATAGTGAGAACTTGTCTCAAAATTTAAAATTTTAAAAGTAAAAAAGGAAATGGGAGGTGTAGAGACCAGCAGTCTCTAAAAATACAGCTCGTTGGTAAAACTCAGGGTTCAGTCCCCACTTCCAAAAAATAAAAATGAAATAAAACAAAATTTTAAAAACCCTATTCTTGAATAAAGGTATATAGTTTTCAGAATCAACTTTCTCTTCCTGTGTCGTTTGGATCTAGAATGTCCCCTCAAAAGCCCATGTGATAAAGGCTTGGCCCCTAGCTTGGTGCTAGTGGGAACCTTTAGGAGATGGAGCCTACTGGGAGGTCTTCAGGTCATTGGAAGCAAGCCCTTGAAGGGGATTATAGGGTCCTGGCCTCCTTTTCTTTCTTTCACTAGCTCCTATCCAAGAAGTAAGTGTTTTAAACTGCTTTGCCATGTGCTTCCACCATGATTTGCTGCCTTGCCACAAGCCCAAAGAAAGGGGGCCAACTGGTCGTGGACTGAAACCTCCAAAACTGTGTGTGAAAATGAACCCTTTCTATTTATAAATTAATTATCTAGGGTTCTTATTATAGTAGCCAAAGGTTGGCTAACATGCTCCCTGTAAGGATCAGGTGTTGATTATGTCTGCCTTGTATTCCTTACTCCTGGTAGGAGACTCCTACTTTTCTCCATGTGGTAGGGATAGGCTAACCATGGGCTTTTCAACAGACCATAAAACTTGTATATAGACACTCAAAGCACCGAATCCCTTCTAGACACAGTGATTGGTTCAGGGATAATCATGTGGCCTAAGGAGGGCTTATGAGCAATGTCCAATTCTTCCCCTAGAACTTCTTAAGAAGTCAAAAATTCTGAAATGAAAGTATTAGCAGGGCCACACTCCTTCTGAAAGCTCTATGGAAGAATCTTTCCTTGTATCTTCTAGCTTGTTATGACAGCAATACTTGGCATTTCTTGGTTTGTAACTGTCCCAAACTAATCTCTAACTCAGTCTTCACATGATCTCCTCTCTATGTATGATTCTCTTCTGTTAATGTGTCCTCTCCTTTTCTAAAAATATACCAATCATTGTATTGAGGATCTACTCTAATCTGGTATAACCTCATTTTGACTTAACTAATTATATATGCAAACCCTATTTCCAAATAAGGTCAGTTCTGAGGTTTTGAATAGACATGAATTTGGGGGGTACAGTATTCAACCACTACAGCCTCATGTGAGAGAACCTGCCTGAGAATTAAGCCAACGAGGAGGCAAGAGGAATGTGCCCTGGTATGCGTATTTGACTCCCACTGACCTTAACAAATTATATGCACTGGTAAATTCCTCCTCCTTTTTCTCTCCCCTTAAGTTGATTTAAAGTAACAAGAAGAAACTAATTATATCATTTTCTCCTTTTGTAAATTTAGAAAATAATTTGCACACGACCAATGTTCCAAATTTCTCCCTACTGCATACAACCTCCAAAATTGTTTGACAAGGACTGAGCAATTTCATTTAGAATTTCTCTTAAGACCTTGGATTTACTTCAAGGGGCTAGGAAACAAATTTATTTGAGAAATTAAATGATCTCTTACAATGTTTTCAACCATTTTTCCTTTCTTCTAACTTTTATTATGGAAAATAAAATATAAATAGATATATTTATATAAAATAGAATAGTATAATTCCCTATTTACCACCACACTTTTTACAATACCAACAAGTAACCCAAACTTCTTTCACCTCCTGCAGGATTTTTTTATAGCAAAGCTCAGATGCTATATAATTAGTTTACCCTTTTAAATGTATTTGACGAGTTCTGTCCCCTGCAAGAAAGACAAAGCAAGGTAATTCACACATAGAAAGTATACTTTAGCCTGACTGTGGCAGCATATGCCTGTAATCCCAACTATTTGAGAGTACGAGGCTGGAGGATCATAAATTCAAATCCAACCTGGGCAATTTAGCAAGCCCTTGTCTCAAAATTAAAAATAAAAAGGCTGGCATTATTGGGACCTTGGGTTCAATCCCCAGTACTGCAAAGAAAGAAAAAGAGGGGGAGGGAGAAAGGAAAGGAAGGAAAAGAGAATATAGAGGTTTGCTGAATAGAGTCCCTGCCTTCAGAATTTTCAGTCTCTTCTTCTGAGAGATAAGATAAGAATCCCCTCCAAGCATTTAGGGAACTTTAATGTGAGTTGCCTGGGGAACTGTTAAAATGTAGGTATTCCTTGAGAAGGTAAGGCAGGAAACCAGGTCTTAGATGATACTAATGATTCTGGTCTATGAGTCACACTTTGACTGGCAAGACCCTATATCATAATGCAAAGGAGAAAATGATAGGGCACTCTATGATGAAGAGGTGATTGGACACAGAATTTAAGAACTGGCTTGGTGAATGAATAGCTTATCACAGTTACCCAAATTAATTTTTTAAATATTCTAAGGTGAGATTAACATCAAACCAATCACTGAGGGAGACCAAAAATAATTTTTATGACTTCTGGGAAGAGGAAGCTAGCAGGAATTTAGTGGTAAAACACCTGCTTGGTATGTGAGAGGCTCTGGGTTGAATCCTCAGAACCAAGAAAAAGAAAAGAGAAAAAATGGGAAAGAAGAAATTATGGGAGGCACAACCACATGTCAGTTGTATTAAATATGATAAAGAGTGAACATCCAGGGGCTGAGATTAGAACCTCTCAGTGGTAGAGCGCTTGCCTAGCACATGTGAGGCATTGGGTTCGATCCTCAGCACCACATAAAAATAAATAATTAAAATAAAGGTAGTGTGTCCATCTACAACTAAATATTAAAAAAAAAAAGTGAACATCCTATGATTTGGGAGGCTGAGGCAGGAGGATCATAAGTTCAAGGCCAGCTTCAGCAACTTAACAAGACTCAGTAGCTTAATTAGAACCTATCTCAAAATTTAGATAAATAAATAAGGACTGGAGATGTAGCTCAGTGGTAAAGTACCCTGGTTCAATCTCATACCAAAAAAAAAAAAAAAAGGAACATGTCTAGCCAAAACAAGATGACTCTTTTCTCTAAAACTTTACCCCTTTATTTTAGTGCTGCCTTTCCTCACCTACCAAGTGAGGCAATGAGATGGCCTCTTCTGAGTCAGGATTTGAAATACAGGATTGCCAGTCAGTCCTTAGGTGTGGTGTGGTAGAATTTAGATGATGTAAATGTTTCCCCTCTACCAAAGCACAGAGAAACAAAGAAAGCTGAGAATGAAACGGACCACAAAGAGGAATTGCCATAAAAAGGAAGAGATGGCACAGCCCACATTCCTGAGGTTTCCTTGCCCCCATTCCCGTCCTTCCTGAGGCCTATTCTCGCATAAATTTCTGCCCTTGGATTATTCTCCTCAAAACCCAGGGTCTTCTGAAAATCTTCCAGGTTTTGTGCAAGTGAATTTCAGATTTTCAAAATCAGAGACAGACAAATAGAAATAGTTATACAAGTGGGAACAAAGAGGAGAAGAGAAGGGCCTAGTGATGTAGGTCAGTGTGGGAGTCCCCAACATAGGAGGAGGTAGACCATTCCTGAAAGGAACGAAGTTTCAGAAGCCAGAAAAGAAACTCTTCCTGCAGGCAGAGAGGACCATGTTGTGCTTCTGGCCTCCTTTGAAGCTACCAGGTTCATGCTGACTAGCTGCTTGGATATCCCCATCTGGCAATTCCCTTCAGTCTTTCTGGTTGTGTTGGAACCAGTCATTGCCAGAAGGCACTCTGTTCCCATCAAGTGCTGAGGGCCACAATAGGCCTGCTTTACTACAACATGAGGTTGGTCATAGTCTGACTCGCCCACGTGTCTAGGAAAAGCTGTTTCCAACTGGTGGTTGTTCTGCCCACCTTCTTAATCAGCATGCCACCCTCTGAGTGCCCATGTTGGGAGGTGTGAGGTTTGACTGAGCTTCAGGTAGTTCCTGAAGTCAATGGCAGTTACCCATGCCCAGTCCCCTAGGTTACAGATATGTGACCAACTTGTCCTGGTTTGCCCAGGACTACTTTTATTTTTTTTATTTTTATTTTTGTTATGTGTGCAGTAGTAGCAATGGAATGTAGGCCTTGCATATTCTAGGCAAGAGCTACATACCCAGACCCAGCCCATTACTATCCCAGTTTTAAAGTGGAAAGTCCAATATCCTAGGAGCCCTCTCAGACCCTGGAGAACTGGGAGGCTAGTCACCCTAATTACATAGACCCCAGGTCCTCAATGAAATCCTGCCTGAGCATTGTACCCTTAAGATATCATTCCAAGCCTAAGGACACCAAGACTCTAAACCCGACCCTCTTGAGAATTCCCACTGAGGGCTGGGGTTGTGGCTCAGTGGTAGAGTGCTCGTCTAGCATGAGGCACTGGGTTCAATCCTCAGCACCACATACATGTAAAATAAAGATATTGTGTCCACCTAAAACCTTAATAAATTAAATAATTAAAAAGAAGAATTCCCACTGAAACTGATTTCTGAAACTACCATATCTTTCTGTAAGTCTATAGACAATATAGGACTGTCTAATTAAACAGTTTCAAAAAAGTTTCTATTAAATAATTGGGTGACCTTGGACAAATTGTCTAACTTCTCAGTACCTTATCTGAAAAGTAATAACACGAATGGCATATTTACCATGATTTTGTGGGAATACTATCTGAGAACTCCTTTCTGCCTTTCTGATTGTGTTGGAACCAGATACGTCAGAAGACACCTTGTTCCCATGCAGTCCTGAGGGCCACAGTGTCCCTTCTTTATTGCCACTGGAGGTTATAGTTTGTTTCTAAAGAGAATTTCATTCTCTCAGCTTTTTTTTTTTTCTACAAAGTACTGGGTATTGAACCCATCCCTATCCCTTTTTATTTTTGTCATATTTTGAGAAAGGGTCTGGCTAAGTTGCCCAAGGCTAGCCTTGAATTAGGAGGCCTCCTCAGCCTCCCAAGTAGCTGGGATTACAGGTGTGCCACTATATCTGACCATTCTCTTGGCTCTAATTTTTTAAATTTTTGAACAAATAAAAGTCAGTGGTTATTTTCATGCCCTCATACTGATCTAGTCACTACCTCCTCCTCCTGGGGAAGAGAGGGGCTCTCTACTGGGTATACTTTAGAGTGCCAGTAGCAAGGTGTGGACCCTGTACAGGGCAGACGGAAGGCTCAGGCTATCTCTAGAGGCCTCACCTAATTCTTGTTCTCTCTGGGCTTCAGAGGTTAGGCCCTCAGCCAGAAGTTAGGAGGGACTGAGAACTCAAAGACAGAAGAGGCACGAGCATGTTTTGTGTACGTTGGGTGGGGCAGCTTATACAGTCCTTACAGCCGCCAGGAGGTGAGGTCTGTTTGGTGACAAAGGCAGCCTGGCCCACGTAGATTTATTCATTGTTGTTCACCACTGGGAAGTGTATACACCAATGCTGGCTTTGTGTGACATGATGACAGCAAATCCCAAAGCCCAGGTGCTGGGTTTCAGACCCTCTGAGGAGAAAACCCCAGGAGTACGTGGAGGTCTCACCACCTCCCTGTGGGCCAGCCACACCAGGCCAGCTCTCAAAGGCCTCTTGTAACTGTCTTTCTCTCATCTTTCCCCACTTTGATAAATGTCCTGGGATTAGCCCTTCTGTGTTTATTGGATGAGCAATTTGTGTCTCTCTGAAAAGCTACATCTGAATAATATTTGGCACAAGCTGAAGAAACGTGATCCTCAGCATTTCTCTCCAGCCAGCTTTCTGGAGCCAGCCTGTCTCCTGCCAGCAGAGGTATTCAGTTCTACAGCTGAGTTTGGCAGCTAAACATGATTGTAGGGGGCCAGTGAGGGTGGGTGGAAGGGTAGGGGAAGTCCCTAGGGCAGGGCTGGGAACCCAGGGGGTGAAGGGACAGTGCAGTGAATTGGCCAATAGTTCTAGAAGTGCTTGTAATAATTTAAGATCATCACAGATGCCCACAGCAACAACCATAACCTGAGGATAGGGAAACCAGTGTCCCATGCAGTTCAGGAGTCTAGGTGGTTACCTGGGCCCAGAGTCCCAGGTATGAAGAGCAGCAGAAGAGACTCAAGAGAGTCCAGCATCCAGATCCCAGATCTGGTAGGGTAATTGATGCTGAGCTCTTGAGGTTTGTGTGAGATGGGACATGGTTAGGGGGTATGTACTGAGGCTATTTAAATATTTCCTGCCTCTATCAGTGCAGGTCCCAGAATTGAGGAGGACAGAGCTTGTAGCTATGGTAAACAAAGGGTACAGTTATGAGGTACCGAGGAGCAGATGAAAAAAGAACTTAGTGAGTGTGTGTGTGTGTGGGGGGGGTATGCCAACAACCTCCAATGACCATATCCCCCACCCCAAGACTATTGCTGTGCCCCCTTGGCACTCTCTAAGCTCTTTTCTTAGGCCCCACATCACCTCCCCTTGTATCCTTGCTTTCTTTCATCAACATCTTTCCCACTCTCTTCTAGTCAGAGATCAGCTCAAAGGTTGGGCACCTTCCTTGTGTCCCTAACAGCAAGCACAGAACTGGCCACTGAGTGGTTTCATGAATAAAGGAATGAATGGCCAGCCTTCAGTGAGCTCCCAGCACTCAGTGGTCATAGACCTATAAGGAGATAGGAAATGACAGGTCAGACAGCAGCAACCATGCAGGAAATTGATTCAGGAGTGAAAACATGGCCACTATAATACCATCTTCAGAGTCTATGCTGGGCAAAGGCCTGTGTATAAAGCCAGCTCTTCGTGACAGGAAACTTGAGGCACCTAAGCAGCTGTGCACCCATCCTGCTGAAGGTCAAATGTTGTTTCACATGGTCCTAAGATTCAGTAAACAGCTTTGGGATCCCTACCTTGTTCCACACCCCATAGGACACCATCTGTCTCTTCTAACAGAAAAAAATATGTGCACCATCAAAAGGAGGAACCATCTGTGCTCTGGCAGAGGCATAGAAGGGGGATCATGAAAGTTCAGAAAAAGAAGAGATTAATTTCATTAGGAGGAGTCAGGAAGGTTTCATGGGGATGGGGTGACATTAAAACAGCCCTAGGACAAAGTCTGCAAATGCACACCAAGGGTATTGTTTCCCCCCACCCCCCACCACCATCACCACACACACAATTTTTGTTTATTAGGTTGTGTGTGTGTGTGTGTGTGTTTCCAGTGCTGGCATGCAGGGCATTACACTTGCTACGCAAGTGTTCTTCTGCTGAGTTATACCCCTAGTGCACACGCACCAAATTTGGTATCCATGGCAGATTCTGCAAACTGATCCCTTTATTCTTTCACTGAGTCTAGTTATATCCACAGAATTCTTTTCAACATAACTCTCCAGCCTGACAACCAGGAACATCACAGGAGAATAAAATCCACTTGCCTTCCTACATCTTGGGAGGTGTGTACAATTGAAACATTCAGAGACTGGAGACGCAGTGGTGGGAAAATGCTGAATACAAACACTGATGGTGAGCGGGCTGCTTAGACTTGTGGGGACAGTTTGTGATTGGAGAACCTGGATGGCAGGGCTGAGAAACTAGGTTGCAGAAATATCTGGATTCGGGTTTTTGCAGGCTAGGGAATTTAGGCTTAGGCCTGAGAGAGAGAAGGACTGGCACAACTGTTTTCAGGAAGACATTCTGGCAGCAGCAGGCAGGGCGGGCTGGGCTGGGAGAAGCTGGTAGACCAGCCAGACAATCATCTCAGGCAACAAGTGACGAAACCTCCTCCTCCTGCGGCACTTGGCAAAAACATCTGTTCAACACTCATCCCACTGCCTCTCTTGGAGCTGTCTTTTGACAGCCTGACGGCCACAAGCCTGTGGCTTCCCTAACAGCAGGGACTGTTTGCTGCCTCTCTGGGGCCCCTCGGCCCGACATGGTTCTTGGCAGGTGTTCATTATATATTTGTGAAGTTACTGAATAGGGCAGTGAAAAAAAGGACAAGGGGTGTACAGAGAAGGGCACAGATTTCCGGAATAACATCCTGTTTAGCAAGTGCAGTTCCTAAGGCCTGGGCATTGGAGCAGCTGTCTTTTGGTGAGTGTGGAGAAGTAGAGGCATGTGCAGGCAGATGGCAGGGAAGAAACTACAGTCCACTCCAGTTGGAGTGGGAGTTGCCGTCAACTTCTGTGTGTGTGCGTGCGTGCGTGCGTGCGTGCGTGCATCTGTCTGTCTGTGTGTCTTGGGGAGGGTCTCGCAAGAACTTCTTGCTTTTCTCAGAAAGGTGGATGGCCAGGCAGGAGAACTCACAATCTACTGTCCTAAGGTACTTTAAGAAGTATATTAAAAGTCTTTTTTGGTTGCAAATGGTGGAAACTCAATGCAAGTGAGCATAGAGAAAACGAGATGTTTATTGGCTCGTAAGATACATTTGGGAACAGCCAGAACCAGTGATTATCACAGTGCTAACAATGCAAAGTTCTCCTTCCCTCTCTAATGGCTGCTTCTCACTCCACTCACCAGCCTCATTCTTACAAGCCCAGCTTCCTCCAACAGGCTGGAAACTTGGCAGCCTGGGTCTCCTATCTGAGAGCTTTTTCCACAGAGAGGCATCAAAGACTTCCTATCTCACGTCTCAATGTCAGAGATCCCAGGAAACGATTTTGATAGGCTCTGTTTTTGCTAGGATCTTGCCCCTGGCCTAAGACCAAACCTTAGTAGTGGCTAAGGAAGCAGGGCTATATAAGGAAGAAATCAGTTCCACCAAAAGCCTCATAGTCGTAATAGGAAAAGGAGCATTTTCCAGAGGCAGACCCAGCGATAAGACCTCTGAGTCCTTTGCATAAGTTAATTATTTTGCACCATTCCCTTTCATTTTCAGTCCTGGAGATAGAACACAGGGTGCTCTACCACTAAATGACATTCATTTTCTTATTTTCTTTTTTCTTTTTTGGTTGGTTGATTTGTTTGTTGAGGCAGCGTCCAGCTAATTTCCCAGGCTGCCCTTGAATTTGCTATTCTCCTGCCTTACCCTCCCGAGGAACCAGGATTATAGGCATGCTTTGTGGCACCCAGTTTACTATTGTAATCTTTTTTTTTTCTTCCTCTTGGTACTGGGCATTGAACCGAGGACCTCACATATGCTAGCCAATCTCTCTACCAACAAGCTACACCCCAGACCCGACTGTAATCTTGACTATCCTTGGAGATATAATTTCAGGAAACCAAGGCACAGAGAGGAGTAACAAACTGCCATAAATCATCATCTAATAAATGATAAGAATTTAATAAATTAAATGTATTATTATCAAATTTAATAATTAATAACTAGAATTTGAATTCATTCAATCTAACTCTCAACTCTGTGTCTTCCCTTTATGTTACGTTGCCTATTTACTACAGAAGGAAACAAAGCAAAGTATAGGGGTGGGAAGCAGGAACATAGATAATTTCTCCCAGGAAAATCCTAAGGCTGGGCTGAGGAGTCTGTGGGAAGTGATTGATCCAGTGTTGCCATTAGAGATGGTTAAATTCACACACACATACACACGCAAAAAAAAAAAAAAAAAAAAAAAAAAAACAGAAAACAAGACACAGAAGAATGCATGAACAATAAAGACTGAAATTACTAGGTCAAAGGTTTAAAAAAAAAAAAAACCACTTTAGTAGCTTTTGACCCCCATGACCAAATAAATTGCTTTTCACAGGTTGGACCACTTTATCCTGTCACCAACCATTTGGAAGCAAACCATTTCCCCACCACTGCCAGCACAGCTATTATACTTCTGATTGCTTAAATTTTTAATAGGTGAAAATGGGACCTCATTGTTCTTTCACTTGTTTTTCCTGGCTTCCTGAAGTTCTACTTTAAATAAGTTAAGATAGAAGTATGATTAAGTCAAAATGAAATATCCCTTTTTTAGTATCTCTAATAAGATTGATGGGTAGTGAAGTTTCTTATTTGACCTAGTAATTTCAGTCTTTTGAAACAGCTCAGAGTCACAAAACAAAACCCAACTATTGCCATGTGCAAGAGGTACATCAAAAAATAGTGTTCCTCATAAAAGGGAAAGAAAAAATAGAAAACAAATGCCATGATGCAAACCGAAACACAAGAAAACAGGGGTTTTGATGTTAATATTAGAGATGGTTAAATTCACATACACATACACATACGCACACACACACACAAAAAAAAAAAACAGAAAACAAGACACAGAAGAATACGTGAACAATAAAGACAGAATTACAATGAAGATGTGTCATAAATACTTATGCATAAAATAATATAATGTTAGAATTCATAAAGCAACAGAATGATAGAAAATATGTAAAGAAACAGTCAAAAATACAATAATAGTAGGAAACCTGAATTCACCTCTCTTAGCTCATTATTAATAAATAAACTGTATAATTAAAAAGGGTTTAGAGAATTTGATTTATTAATCAGTAAACTAGATTCAATTAAAAGATATAAAAATCCATACTTGAAAATCTAGAATGTACTCCATTGGTAAATGCCTGTGGTCATTTGCAAGTGACTACAGGTCAGGCCTCGAAAATCAAAACAAACAAAACCCAAAAACTTTAATGCATTTTTAAAAATATTTTTTAGTTGTTGATAGACGTTTACTCCATTTATTTATATGCAGTGCTGAGAATTGAACCCAGTGCCTCACATATGCCAGGCAAGTGCACTACCACTGAGCCCCAGCCCCAGCTCCACTTTAATGCATTTTAAATAGTAAAATGAGGCTGGGCACATTGCAATCTGCCTGTAATCCCAGCAATTCAGGTATCTGAAGCATGAAGATTGAAAGTTTGAGGTTAGCCTCAGCAACTTAGCAAGACCCTGTCTCAAAATTAAAAAATAAGAACTGGGGATATAGCTCAGTGGTAAAGCACCCCTGAGCTCAAATCCTGGCATTTATATATAAATTAATTTGCAATCCTCTAGTTTCAGCCTTCTAAGTCACTAAGATTACAGACATGTGCCACTATGCCCAGCTTTATGAGATACTTAAAGTAGTTCAATTCATAGAGAAAGAAAGTAGAATGGAATTTACAGGGGCTGCAGGTAGGAGGAAGTGGGAAGCTATTGTTTGATGGATGTATTGTTTTAGTTTTGCAAGCTGAAAAATCTCTGAAGATTGCTTGCACAACAGTATGAATAAACTAACACTACTGAACTGTACACATGGAAATTACTGAGTTGGTAAATTTTGTGTTATGTATATTTACCACGATTGTTAAAAAACCTCTATCAAGAAATTAAGAAATTATTTCTTAATTAATTCTCAAAGTGCAAAATGACTTGAAAAAAATGATGGTTCCCAAGGAAATAATCCAAAAGATAAGTCAAAGGAATGGGCATTCAAAGGAATGTGGCTACCTCTCACTTAATCTTCAGATCAGGATTAAGAGAGAGAAATTCTGAATAGTGCAAGCTCCAAGACTGATATGTTGACTGCAGTAAAAAAAAAAAAAAAGTTGGTTTTCTTCCTACAATTATTTAACAAGTGCAATGGTTTGAATATGGATGTTCTCTAGAGATTTATGTGTGCTGGAGACTTGGTTCTCAGTGTGGTGATGCTGAGGTGAAACCTTTAACAGGTGGGGCCTAGTAGGATCTAATTAGGTCAGGGGAGGATCAGGGGAGACATCTTCCAGAAAAGATTAACACAGGTCTAGTGGGACTGGATTAGTTCCCTTGAGAATGGGTGGTTATGGGCTGAGGATGTGGCTCAAGCGGTAACACGCTCGCCTGGCATGCGTGTGGCCTGAGTTCGATCCTCAGCACCACATACAAAAAAAAAAAGATGTTGTGTCCGCCGAAAACTAAAAAATAAATATTAAAAATTATCTCTCTCTCTCTTCCCCCCCACCTTAAAAAAAAAAGAGAGAGAATCGGTAATTATAAGGGAGGCTGGGACCTCCCCTGAGGAGGTCACCTGGGCTGCTCATCTTTTCCTCAAGTCTCCCTTTCCACTCTTGCAAGAGCTCCTGCCATTGCATTTCCATTTGCCATGAGGCCCTCACCAGAGCCAAGCAGATGCTGGAACCATGCTCTTCAACCTCAAGAACTGTGAGCTAAATAAACCTTTTTACTTGCAATTACTCACCCTTTGATATTTTATAACAGCAACACAAAATGAACTAGAACAACAAGCATGTATGCCAGCACCTGGTCATCTCTCACTTCGGGAGCAACAGCCTGGGGTAAGGCAGGGCCCTAGAGGTGATATGAATGTGAACCCAGGGGCTATGCTAGACCCTCGTTGGAGGGCCTACAGGAGCCCTGGGAGTGGGAGGAAGAAAGGGTGGAGGTTGTACCAGGGACAAGACATTAGAGCTGGCTTTTAACAGAAGTACGATTTCACTAGAATAGAAGGTCTATGAAGAACATTACAGACAGATGAAACTACAAGAGCAAAGGCCCAGAGAATCAAAACTGCACATTCTGTTCAACTCCACTAACTAGTCCAAGAAAAGTAGAGGCAGACATGGTGGCACTCCCTTGTAATCCCAGCAACTCAGGAGGCTGAGGCAGGAGGATTGTAAGTTTGAGGCCAGCCTCAGCAACTTAGTGAGGTCCTAAGCAATTTAGTACCTGTCTCAAAAAAATAAATAAAAAGGGCTGGAGATGTGGCTTAGTGGTAAAGTGCCCCTGGGTTCAATCCCTAGTACCAAAAACAACAACAAACAAATAAAAACACAAAACATACACAACCAAATAAATAACAGGGAAAGGAGAAGAGAGTACAAACTGCTCAAAGATTTAGGTTACTCTCTCCAAATAACCCCTTTCTTTACCTGGACTTTGATTGTAGCTTCCTCTTTGTGACCTTAGGTAAATGATTTCCCGTAAGACTCAGTTTTGTCATTTACAAAATGGAACCGATAATGCCACCTGGTTTTTGTGAGGATCAAGTCAGAGAAGGTATAATAAGAGTTTAAACTCTCAGACATTCAGCCACAGGAAACACTGGTTCAGTGTGGCTATACTTGTTTTATAGATGAAGGGGCCTTCTCCAACTTAACTGCATTTCTTGTTCTCCTTGAAGTTTTTCTTTTTCTATCTTTTTTTGGTTATTTTTGTTTTTTTTGGAGACAGTGTCTTGCTGTGTTGCCCAGGCTAGCCTCAAACCCCAAATCCTCCTGCTTCAGCCTCCCAAGTAGCAGGAATTATAGACATGTGCCAGAGCTTCAGAGCAAGACTCTGAAGATTTTGATGTGCCTGATTATCCCCTCCCTAAAGTGTCTTCCAAGATTCCCTCTACACACTTTAGATACCAGGTTATCAGCTCCCTGAGAAGACAAAGTTAACTCTTCCTGGTGCCTCCAGGAACTTGTAGTTAATAAAAACGATTAAGAATGACTTAGCTTCAGGTGGCTTTAGTCAAATTTATGGCCAGGGTATATGGTGCCAACCACTATGCCATTAACACCAGGGGCCACACAGAGGCTTCTCAGGTCTACAGAGTCAGCAGCAACTCCATATTCTTTGGTGAATTTTTTCCCCCTGAAACTTGCAGATAGTATCCTTTTAATTCCTGATAACTTCATCTACTAATGTATCCATCCATGATGGATATGCATGACATATTTACAAAATTGCTCTAGAAATGTGTGCAAAATGAAGTGAAATCCAAGAGAAGAAGAATCTAAGCCTCACTGGTTTGGAGATGGACTTTGTGAGACCAGTAGAGAAAGGACATGAGGGTTAAAGGAAAAAAATACAATTAAGATTAGAGTTCAGGGTCCCTGCTGCTTCTTGTAAGGTTGAGTGACTGCTTCTGGATGAGGCTATGCCCAGTGGCAGGGACACAGCAAGTATTAACCTTCTAGAGGGTTCTCTGCAAATCCCCCTCTCTCTGTCTCAGCCCTCCCAGCCTTAAATCATTGTTCAGAGTTTTTCCCCTGAGGAGCACTGAGATTTTCCAGAGTCCTAGAGTGAGCAGTAATAGAACAGAAATTAGGAGCTGAATGAGTTATAGTCCTAGCTCTTCTATTCTTAACTCCTAAGCTTTTATGGAGCCCTGAGGGTTAAGCTGCATTTTAAAAGCCCACACATGGAAAACTCACCATTAGGGAAAAATTAAGTTAGAGCCCTAAGTCACAGCTGACATTAGAATAAATTCCAGATGGCTTAAAGATTTGCATGTAAAACGAAATTGTAAAAATAGTAAAAGAAGAAAATAGGTGGATATTTATAATTTTGGAAGGAAGGGGGAGTACAAAATATTGTTCTAAGCTTGTACCAAAGGCAAATAATAAAGAAAAAATTAACACTATTAAAAAATTCATGCATCAGAAGACTGTTGCAAAAGTAGAAGGGTTAAGAAAAAACCTGGGAGACGATGGGTTCCACATGAAATGGTGGAAAATAAAGAAAGGGAAGAGAGATTGGGGCAATTATCCGGTCATTAGGATGCTACCCTGGTAAAGAAGAGCTATATGATCTACTTGCAGAAGTAAAAGGAAAAAAAACCTCATGGAATATGTTTGACTTGAAAATTTTCTTTCAGTGATGACCAAAGAACTTCTGGAAAAAGGATAAGGACCATTTCAGAAAACGTCCTTATTTGAGTTTTTGAGGTTTTAGATCCAGCTAAATGTGGATTTCTTATTAAGGAAGAGCAGTTCAGGTATAAAAATGGAAAAGTTGAGTCTTTTTCCCAAGAGGAAATGGAAGAAATACTGTCTACTGAAATTAGTCCAGAATAAAATTCAATTAATTACAAGGACTGTATAAGAAAGATGGTGAAGCCGGGCACGGTGGCACACGCCTGTAAACCCAGCAGCACAGGAGGCAGAGACGGAAGGATCACAAATTCAAAGCCAGCCTCAGCCTTGAGTGTCACTAAGTAACTCAGAGAGACCCTGTCTCTAACTAAAATATGAAATAGGGTTGGGAATGTGGATCAGTGGTTGAGTCCCCCTGAGTTCAATCTCTGGTACCTCTCCCCCCAAAAAAGAATAGTGATAGATTAAAATAAACTATTCTGAAGACTTCTAATTAAAGAGGTAATTTGAAAAATTGCTTGTCCTCGTTAATTTCACAATTCATATTGCAATTCTTGTATCTGATATTTAATGCCTCATGATATTTAATGCCTATTTCAAGATATTTTGTTTTCTAAAGATGATCATAACAATTTTAAACATAAATTTATTTAATATATTCATACCTATGAATTGGCAAATTACTGATCATTTTTAAATTACCCTGAAAACATTATAACATTAAGATGGATTGTTGTTTATTTTCTATAATGAAACCCATGTTACCTTCAAAGTAAAAGAGAGAGAGAGAAAGAGAAAGGAAAGAAGGAAGGACGGAAGAAAAGAATTGTGAAGTCAGTTAATGGATTAAGAGAAAAAGAGGGCCCTGGGCCATTTTTTGGAGTAGTAGCTTGGGCAACTACATTTGGAGTAGCTATGACAATCATCCACTTCCTTCTTTTGACACAATATTCATCAGCCAGCTGCGGTGTGAATTTACTCCAGACCAAACCAGTGAGTGCACCAGGCAACATATACATGTATATACATATACATGTATTTGTGTGTGTGTGTGTATGCCCAACCAGCACATTTTACTCCCCCTGCATATGTACTGTATGCACAGTCAGTAAACAATACATATAAGAACAAGAGCACACAATTAAAAGATAAACAGGAGCCCTGCAAACCTGTAATTCCAGCTACTCAGGAGGCTGAGGCAGGAGGATCATAAGGTCAAGGCTAGCCTCAGCAACTTAATAAGACCCCCTGTCTCCAAATAAAAAAATAAAAAGGAAAGGGGTGTAGTTCAGTGGTAGGGCACGTGCCTAGAATACACTAGACCCTGGGTTTGATCTCTGGTACCAAGAAAAATAAAAGAAAAAGATTAAATATCTAGAACTACTAAAACATTTCAGTAAAATCAACACTGTGAAATAAGACCCTGAAAAACCATTTAGGGAGACCAGAATATGCCACAACAAAATATGGCACTTTGGCATAAGGATTACTTTGAGCTGAAGGCAATTGAGAAGAAGGAAACATATACATATAAAGAATCTCTCTGTCCCTGACCTATTTACCAAAAAGCAAGACATAGATTTACAAAGACAAAGATGGCCTCCCCCTTGTCTACCCAGAAGAACAAAGGTTAACCATTGAAGGCAACTTTAGAGCTTACCAGCCTGGAGATGGCATGAGGGGAATCTTTATAACAAGTTTACTAACTAGCATTTTTCTTCCACAATTTTCTATCTCTAGAGGCTCAAAGTCTTTTCCCTTTGTCTTGTCACTTCTCTGTACATTTACTGTTCTTTGTTGAAGATACTACATAAACTGGAATTCAAAGTCATCTCTTTGAGGATTATTTCCTAGGTATCTACTATGTATACATGAAATATTCACGTTAATAAATTATTTGTTGTTCTCTTGTTGATCTGTCTTTTTTTTTCAGGAGTTCTTTCTAACTAAAAATTTGGGGGAGAGAATGCAAAGAAAATAATTATCTTTCTTCCCTACTCTGTCCATTAACAGGAAAATGAATGCCAAAAGAAATCCCAGAATTAATAATACTAAAAACAAGGTATAGATTAAGTGTAATTAAGGTCTTCACAAGATAGGTGAAAGGTAATATATTTCATATATTAAAAAGAATCAGGGGTCGGGGTAGTGGCTCAGTGGTAGAGTGCTTGCCTAGCATGTGTGAGGCACTGGGTTTGACCCTCAGGACCACATAAAAATAAATAAATAAAATAAAGGTATTGAAAGGTATTGTGTCCATCTACAGCTAAAATATTAAAAATAAAAAAAGAATCAGGGGCTGGAGTTGTAGCTCAGTGGTAGAGCACTTGCCTAGCACAGATGAGGCACTGGGTTTGATTCTCCACACACATAAAAATAAATAAATAAAGGCATCTTGTCCATCTACAACTACAAAAAAAATCTTTTTTAAAAAGAATCAGGTAGAGATTTTAGAAATTTAGAACTTGTGTTTCCAAATGAATATTCAATAGACTAAATACAAAATAGATACCTTTGAAGAGTGAATAACAGAATTGAAAGATCAAACTGAAAAATTCTTCTGAAATGAAGTTCAAAAGAACAAAATCAGTTAGTACAAAAGAAAAGTTAGGAAGCATGGAGGATGGATCCAGAAATTTTACCATCCCATTTCATAGGAGTTTTAGCATAAGGAAATAGAGGAAGTAGAAGGAAATAAAGAAAATAATATTATTTCCTAGACGTGAAAAAGTATATAAGCTTCACATTGAAACAGCTCATTGAACACCAAGAAGAACAAACAAAATATACACTTAGATTAATTATGATCAAATTTTAGATCACCAAGCATTAAAGGAAATACTAAGTAACTTTGTTCTGTCCACTTTCACTTGTAAGAGAATTTTTCTAGGAAGAAGACACAGAACAATTATCCAATTCTCAAAAGAGCAACCAAAAAAGGAAGTCTTAGAACCACCATTTTTTGATGAAGGCAATATTTGCAGGAAGGGGTTCTGGAACCCTTGAGCGAGACCTTTCTCTGAAGATTGCTCCACAAGGTCCCATTCATGGTTTTTGTTTGTTTGTTTGTTTGCACACTTAGCCAAGCTCAAAACCAGACTTTTCTATTCTTAGCTTAGACAATACACTATTATACTTTCTTCTTTCGGGAGGAACATCTGCAAAGGTTTCCCTCAGGAATGTGCCTGTTTTTGAAAGTCTCTAAGACTCAAGAATGAGTCTCCAAGATTCATTTTGCTGCTCTTAAGATCTAGTCAGGAAAACAGAGGATGGGATCTTGAAGGCTCATGCAGTTTTTTAGTGTTGGGGACAAGGAGTCAAAACTGGGAGACTGAAAGTCCTGGCCCTACTTCTTCCAACTGTGTGATTCAGGCAGGTCACTTTTACTGTCTAAAACTGTTTCCTGGTCTGTGAAATGAGAATACACTTGTTCTGCTTCTCAGGATAGTTCTGAAGCTAAGATGGTAAAACAATAAGGTCACAAGTTCTAAACCATGGAAATTCCTTCAAGGCACAGATAGACAATGTCATCTTGTAAAGTGCCCTGTGTAAGACATAGGGAATGTTAGGGACTCTGCTTAACAAAAATGCGTAGGAGATAAATTTGGCCCTGGGTCACCAACTGATGACCCCTTCTGTTAACAAAACTAAGGCTAATCAGAGTATAGCTCTCAAAATTGATATAAAATAAAATTATGCTTTTCTCCCTGTTGTGGGTTGAATTATGTCCACATACACACACAAATGATATATTGAAGTGCTAATCCACAGAACCTCAGAATGGGACTTTATTTGGAAATAGAGTCATTACAGATATACTTTATTATACTGAAATTATTACTGACAAGGGTTGGCCCAATCTACTCAGGCCATATGAAGACACAGAGATACAGGGAAAACGTCCCACGAAGATGGAAGCACATCTATAATCTGTAAGCCAAAAAAAATGTTAAGGATTGCTGGCCTGGGAACTAGGAGAGGGGTACAAAATAGATTTTCCCTCAGGGTCATTGAAAGAAAGAAATCCTGCTGAAACCTTGATTTCAGACTTCTAGCCTCCAAAACAGTGATAAAATAAGGTTTTGATGTTGTAAGCCACAGTTTGTGATACAGTCACATACCATAAAACAACTCAGTCAATAATGGGTTACACATAAAATAATGGCTCCAGCCCAGCATAGTGCACACACCTGTAATTCCAGTGACTCAGGAGGCTAAAGCAGGAGGATCACAAGTTCAAGGCCAGCCTCAGTAGTTTAGTAAGACCATAAGCAACTTAGTGAGACCCTGTCTCTAAATAAAATATTAAAAAAGAGCTGGGGATGTGGCTCAGTGGCTAAGCATCCCTAGGTTTAATCCCCAGTACAAATAAATAAAAATAAATAAAACAATGGTTCTGTTAGGATTATAAGGAGCTAAAAATTTCCTATCACCTTGTGATGCGATAGCTGTATAAAACCATAGTGGAAGGCATTACTCCCACCTTTGTAGTGATGCTGGGATAAGCAAACTTACTATAAAAGTGTAGCACATACAATTGGGTATCATACATGATATTTGATAATGATAAAAGTGACTGGTATTGTTTTGTAAAGACTATACTCTTATTTTAGAAGTAACATCTTCTTATAAGAAAGAATTTATTGTAAAAATAAACATGCTATGTTACACTAGCAGCAACCTAACATATCCTGTGTTTACCAGATCTGTCTTTTTTCTTTGTGTATATATGGTACTGGAGATTGACTGAACTACACCCTTAGCCTTTTTAACTTTGAGACAGGATTTCACTAAGTTGCTAAAGGTCCTGCTAAGTTGCTAGAGCTGGCCTCAAACTTGCAATTCTCCTATATCAGACCCACCCCAAGTCACTGAGATTATAGGTGTATGCCTGTATGGCTACCACAGCTTGACTGCACGAAGAGGCTGCTATAGGGGCTGGAGCTCATTGGCAGAGCATTTGCCTAGCATGTGCAAGGCCCTGTGTTCTATCCTCAAAACCACTAAAAATTAATTTTAAAAATGACTGCTATGGTTTGAATAAGTGTCTTCCAAAGGCCCATGTATTAAAAACTTGGTCACCACCCTGTGGCCCTATTGGGGGAGTTGGTAAAACTTTTAGGAGGTGGGAGACCTAATGAATGGAAGTAAGTCATTGGGTGTATGCCCTCAAAGGAGATTGTGGGACTCTGATCTCTTCCTCTTCCTCTCATGATTTCTAGCAGCCATGAAATAAGCAACTTCCTCCTCCACACATTTCCATCATGATGTACTGCCTTACCAGAGGCTTAAAAGCAACAGTCCAACTGGCTATGGACTGAAACCTGTAAATCTCTGAGCCAAAGTAAACCTTTCCTTCTTTAAAAAAACAAAACAAAACAAAAAAAAAAATATATATATATATACACACACATATACATATATGTATATATACTTATATATATACATATATATTTATATATACACATATATATGTATATAAATTATAGTACTGGAGATTGAACCTAGTACCTTGCACGTGCTAGGCAAACACTCTTCCCAGAGCTACACCCCCACCATTTTTTATATTATTTTGAGGCAGTATCTCACTAAGTTGCCCAGGCTAGCCTTGAATTTAGCCTCCAGAGGAGTTAGGATTACAGCAACCTGTGCACTACCATGTCCTACTCCTTTCCCCATTTTTAAACTGATTGTCTCAGGTACTTTTTAGAGTAATGGAAAGCTGACTAACACAGAAGACATGTTGAGTGGTTGGCCTATACCATCTAGGCTTATGTAAGTACACTCTAATGTTTGCACAACGAGGACATTGCCTAATGACACATTTCTCAGAACTGTCATTAACTAACATATGACTGTACTTTGTTAAGGCAGCCTTAGAAACTCACACCCTCCCCTGCTGGGAACTTTAGTTTACACAAGTTTCAATTTCTAATATTCAGCATTATAACATGGAATATGGATGCCAGGTAGGTTCATTGTCTCGAAAATTTGAAGGACGAAATCCACAGACCCAAGGATGAGAGCAAAGTAACAGGATTTATTAGAGTAATAGAAAGAAAACAGAGCTTCCAAAGAGGAAGGGATACCAAGAGAGGGATGCCAATGGGTGTCTGTTGTCTATGGGTTTTTATGGGCTTGATCTGTCCCTGTAGAGGATTGGTGGGATATAGAATTTAGAAAGGGGGCCAATCAACTCTATATTGCCTTCTTCAGCAAATCTGAAGAACAGTAATTTCTAAGCTTTAATCAGCACAAGAATGGGGTGAGGGTCTGTTTGGGGTCAGTGGTGTCTAGAGGCTAGTACGGAACTGTCCTTGTGGCTAGGAATAGCTGGGGTCAGAATGATTTCCCACTTCTTACTTCCTCCTTTTCTTCTCTGAGACCCTTTTCCTGGATACCTATGAGTGGTCTATCTTTTTGTCTCAGCGTGAGTCAATGGGACACTCCCAACTTAAGTCCTGGCAGGACCAGTACAGTGCCAGATTTAAGGAAGTGGTCACTCTTATTTCCTGCAAGTGCCAAGTGTGAGTGCCCTCATAAGAATAGGGCCTCTGCAGTTGTATTGGAGTGTTTACAAAAGTTCTGCTTGAAGGAGGATGGCAAGTTGGCAGCCATCCCCGGAACTTAGGGAGACCTTATCTCAAAATTTAAAAATAAGCTGGCTCGATGGTGCCCGCCTGTAATCCTAGCAGCTCGGGAGGCTGAGACAGGAGGATTGCATGTTCAAAGCCAGCCTCAGCAAAAAGTGAGGTGCTAAGCAACTCAGTGAGACCTTGTCTCTAAATAAGATACAAAATAGGGCTGTGGATGTGGCTCAGTGGCCAAGTGCCCCTGAGTTCAATCCCCGGTACCTTTCAAAAGGGCTGTGGATGAAGCTCAGTGGTAAAGCTCCCTGGGTTGAATTCCCAATACTGAAAAACAAGAAGTCCTACTTGAGTGCTTCCTTTAAAATCATCTTTAGATGATATTTTGGAGCTGATTATAAAATGTAGTTGCCAACCACCTGAACCCAAGGCAAACAAGGTTATTTCTCACAACAAACAGGTATTTCTCACCATCTCAAAATTTGTCCTCTTTCCTTAAGGTAGAGGTTTATAAACTTGAGTTCTCTCCACCACCCCTACACTGCCTTGTTCCACTCTATCAATTAATGAGTTAATTCCCATTCTAGGTGCTAGGGATTTAGAGTTGAATAAGACACTAAAAGTGGTGGGGAAGACTTATTCATTATTATTATTTTTTAAATTTGTATTTATTTTTATTATTTTTGTGATACTGGGGTTAAACACAGAGCCTGTTGCATGCTAGGCAAGCACTTTATCACTGAGCTACATCCTTACCCCTTTTTAATTTTTATTTTGAGATAAAGTCTAGATAAGTTGCCCAGGCTGGCCTCAAATTTATAATCCTCTGCCTCAGTTTCCTGAGTAGTTGGGATTATAGGTACATACTGCCAAGCCCAAATTCACTTTTAAAAACTCAATTGCTATAAAATGTGATAAGGGCTATATGAAAACAAATCCAAGGACCTAAGAGAACTAACAGAGTAGTGACTCCCAGGCTGCCAAGGAGACAGAGTAAGAAGATGGTATCAATACTGCCTTTTGAACAATGAATGATTGTTAATAAGATGAGAAGGAGGAAGGAGGAAATGTGAAAGGTTGGATGAAAAAGGGTGAGGAGTAAAGAGTGACATCAAATAGCTTGGGTGATGGGTAAATGTGGTGCCAATCACTAAGACAGGGAAGCCCAAAAGAGGAAAAATGTGAAGGAAAACAGAGTTGATTTAGTATTGGACATACTGAATCTGAGTTGCCTGTAGACATACAGGGAAAGATGATAAACACAGTGTTTCCAAAGTACATTCCAGGAATCTTAGTTCCCAGAGAAATGAATATTCTAGGAAAAAGAGGGGAGCAGAATCTGTTGAAGGTTGTTCTAGCCCAGGTTCCTGAAAAGACAAAGCCTGAAGCAAGGAGTATATGCTGATGTTTTTAAAAGAGGTGTAAACCCAGAACATGGGAAATAATGAAAAATGCCTGGAGCAACCACAGGCTGTTGGCAGCAAGTGGTTGGCCTCAGAACTCCATAGTGGGATCTAACTGCAATAGTCAAGGAAAAAGCAAAAGGCCAGGGCATCAGGACTCAAGCAGAATTGAGAGAATCTGAGAGAACATATAGAATGTGTTCATTGCAGATGTCAAGTAAGTTTAGGAAATGCTGGGTATTGCATACCCGCTCTTGGAAGCTTGTAATGCATATTAGCACACGGACAATTCTAGAAACACTTTGCCATCTGTACCTGAGACTGGGTTCTATATAAACAACACAGGATTTTTGTTGTTGTTGTTGTTTGTTTTATAAAACCACTGAGCCACATCCCCAGCCCTTTTTATATTTTATTTAGACGTGGTCTTGCTAAGTTGCTTGGGGCCTTGCTAAATTGCTGAGGCTGGCTTTGAACACACAGTCCTCCTGCCTC
This sequence comes from Marmota monax, assembly GCF_021218885.2. Lineage (NCBI taxonomy): Eukaryota > Metazoa > Chordata > Mammalia > Rodentia > Sciuridae > Marmota > Marmota monax. The sequence continues at coordinate 9,068,694 of NW_026695243.1, read as the reverse complement.
AGACTCCCAAGTCACTGGAATTACAGGCTTGTGCCACTGCACCCAGCTCAGGAAACACAGATTTCTTGTGGTTCTAGAGTATGGGAAGTCCCAGGTCAAGAGACCACATCTGGTAAAGGCTTTGTGTGTGTGTGTGTGTGTGTGTATGTGTGTGGTACAGAACCCAGAGGTGCTATGCCACTAAGCTATATTCACAGTCCTTTTTCATTATTTTTTTTTTTTTATTTTGAGATAGGATCTCACTACATTGCCCAGGCTGACCTCAAACTCTTAATCTTTTGCCTCAACCTCCTAACTTGCTAGGATTAGAGGAGTGTGTCACCACACCCAGCCTGATAAAGGACTTCTTGTTGCACCATCTGGAGGCATAAGAAAGAAGAGCAAAAGAAACCAAGTGATTCAACTTGCAGACTCAAACCCTTTTATAATTGGCATTAACCCATTCATAAGGGTGGAGCCCCCATGACCTAAACACCTGTTCGACTCCATCCCCCAACACAGTTGCACTGGGGATTAAGTTTCTAAAGCACATACTATGGGGGCATAGATTTAAATAATAGCAACACCAAAGAAGATAGTGGTGGCCAGGAGACAGTGAAGGATGTGGGCTCCAGGGAGGATTTTCTTGGCTTTTCTTTGCTTCTAGGACCAGAGCAGCCAGATTGAGCATGGTTTGGGATATTCAACACCATTCGTTGTTGCTGTCCATTTGGTGATGTTGGCCTTCATGCCCTGGAAATGCCCGATGCTGTCTCAAAAACAAGGAGAGGGGGAGCCCTGGGATAGGAATCCTCTCTGAGGGAATGGCAGCTGGAGGATGACCCAGGTTCAGCCACAGGGAGGCTCTTGGGTTCTTCCTCTCCAAACACTCTATGCCAGGCAGCCCCTGGGCATCCTCTGGTGAGAGGCTCCCCTCTGCCCTCCTTCCCTACCCAGATCCTTCAAATCTGAATCCACATTTTAATAAGATCCTCAAGTATTTCTCTAAGTCTATTAAAGTTTGAGAAATGCATACACTAGATCAGTCTTTGCTTCCTTTATTTACAACATCAAATAATACTGTTTTTGTTTTGTTTTGTTTTGTACCAGGGATTGAACCTAAGGGTGCTTAACCATTGAGCCACATCCCCAGCCCTTTTTGAGATAGGGTCTCCCTAAGTTTCTTAGATCCCCACTCAATTGCTGAGGCTGGCTACAAACCTGTGATCCTCCGGCCTCAGCCTCCTGAGCTGCATGTGCCACTCGCCCAGCAGCACTAGGTTTTGATAATTCACATCACTAACAGGAGTTTTCTCCTACCAAAAATTACATGCTACACATTAAAATCTCCATGATTTTGATATCTTTCCTAAGTAACTAAAAATAGCAAAATTCATAAAAATTATGACACTAATATGTTTTTATTGCTTTGGTATTAATAACACCCTTTTATAGTCACCTAATCTCACCTGATTCTAGAATATAAAATCTTCAATCAGAGTTTTTGAGTGAATAAATTAATGAATTATTTTTTGGGGGGGCTCTTTGGTTGGAAAAAAACTGAATTATGACAGGGTTTTGGGGTTACATCAATAAAGAATTTTATTCAGCTGCTAGTAAGAAAGATTCAAAGTATCTGTGGCCTAAATAAGAAATAAAATAGGGATGTAGTTTCCTCTCAGGAGAGTCCAGGCTGGTATGGAGACTATCCACAAGGTCTCCAGATTGGAATCCTTCTGTCTTCACACATGACTTTTACCCTTTAAATGTCACTTCATGGATGAAAGATGATTGCTGGGGCTCCACCTATCAAGTCCATGGTTGAAGAAAGAATAGAGGGAAAGGGAAGGGGTGCTTGCTAGTTAGGTTACACCTCCCTTTTTATTGTACTGGGGATTGAACCCAGGGGCATTTAATCACTGAGCCATATCCCAGGGCCTTTTTGTATTTTATTCAGAAACAGAGTCTTGCTAAGTTGCTTAGGGCCTCACTAAGTTTCTGAGACTGGCTTTGAACTTGCAATCCTCCTGCCTAGCCTCCCGAGCTGTTGGGTAGGTTAGCCCCTTTTAAATAGCTTTCTCAAAACTTTACCCAGTCACTTCCATTGACATTATTAGCCATCCCTGTCCACAAGGAAGGCCAGAAAATGCTAGGCACAATGCTGCCCCCAGTATAGGAGTAAGAAAGGTAAATGTGTGAAGAAGTGGTTATTAGGAAGAAAGCTAGTACTCTGCCAGAAAAGGTATTAATGAAAGGGAAGGAATGATATACAAATAATATTCAGTGTGCCAAGGCCTTCTTGGAATTGTTTTACATTTCTCTATTCTCCACAAGGAATAGAAGAGTTCTGAACAGGACAGAGTGGCTCCTGCTGAGCTGTTTCAGTGGAAAAGGGAAGAATCTTTTTACCAATGTTATTTGTTGAGGGCCTGAAGTGGAATGAAGTAAGAAACAAGGACCCTTTGCTGGCCCATTTTAGCTGACATGTTGCTCTCTCTTGAAGGGTGCTGGCATCATAATGAGTTCTTGTTCATGCTCTTCTTCCTCCCCAGGATGCTCTCCCACTTCTACATCTTAATTCTCTCTACTCAACTCCTGTTTGGTCCTTCAACTCACAACCTATATGTTCTCATCACTTTGTATATGTTCTTATAAGCCTGGACTTTATCTGTTTACCTGAGAGCAGTTGTTTTAGGTCTGTTCCTGCCCTGGTCTTTTATCCCACCTCCAAGGCCCATAAGGGTGGATACTGGATCTATCTTTTTCAGCTCTTTACTGTACCCAGGACATAGCAGCTGCTCCACAAATATTTATTGAATGAATAAATACATCTGATAAGGAAATTCACATAATAAACACATCTGATAAGGAAATTCACATAAGAATTTACCTAAACTAGCTTAAGCAAGAAATAGAATTATAATGATTCTGGGACATTTCATAAAGACAAAAGACTGGCTACAGCCTGGCTTCAGGAATGGAGTAAAACTAGAAACTCAAATGTTACTGTAAGTCTCTTCATTTTTTATTCTCTCTCATCAGACCAGCCTCTTTTTCTTGTTACTTCTACATAGTGAGAAAAATATGGCTGCCAAAGAGCACATAAGTGTTATATGTCATTGGGTCAATCGACCTCAATGTAGCTCTGTTCTTTCTCTCTTCAATATTCCTGTTTAAGTCAGCTTTTTCACAGCTGTGACCAAAAGACCTGACAAGGACACCATAGAGGAAAAAAAGTTTATTGGGGCACATGAATTCTGAGGCCTCAGAACTGCCCAATTCCATTGTTCTGGGCCCAAGGTGAGGCTGAACATCAAGAAGGAAGAGGAAAGTAATTCAGGGCTGGGATTGTGGCTCAGAGTAGGGTGCTTGCCTAGCACGTGGAGGCCCTGGGTTTGATCCTCAGCACCACACAGAAAAAATAAATGGGGTGGAGGTATTGTGTCCAACTACAGCTGAAAGTAAATTAAAAAAAAAAAAAGTAATTCAGGCTATAATTACCAGGATGCAGAAAATACGCTCTGATCACCAGGGACAAAATATATACTCCAAAGGCATGCCCCCAATGATCTACCTCCTCCAGCCACACCCTCTCTGCCTACACTTATCAGTTAATCCAATCAAGTAGATCAATGCACTGATTAGGTTAAGATTCTCATGACCTAATCATTTCACCTCTAAATTTTCTTTCCTTTTTTGGGGGGGTGGTGGGTAGCAGGGATTGAACTCAGGGGCATTCAACCACTGAGCCACATCCTCAGCCCCATTTTGTATTTTATTTAGAGACAGGGTCTCACTGATTGCTTAGTGCCTCAATTTTGCTGAGGCTGGCTTTGAACTCACAATCCTCCTGCCTCCGCCTCCGAGCCGCTGGGATTACAAGCATGTGCCATTGTGCCCGGCTCACCTCTAAATTTTCTTGCATTGTCTCACTCATGAGCTTTTGGGGGATATCTCATATTTAAACCATAACAATTTCCAAGGAGAAAAACTATTAATCCATCTAGCATGAGTTAGGAACCTGACCCTGGCCTAAGCAAGTGATCAGGGAGTCAGGATCATATTGTAGAAATATGATCCCACTACAACCTTGTGGTTTCGGTGTGGGAGAGTTGATTCCTTGAAAAAAATGGTTTTGGAAAGATTAAACAATGGGTGTCTTTTTGGCATGAGCATCAATCCCCACCCCCCAGTCCCAGCTCTGGTTCTCTGAACATAGTTCTGGCATCTCTTTGGATTGACTCCTGGATCCCTGGAGTCTCCACTGGGTTTCTGCAGAGCCCTTGCCAGAGTCCCCCAGTAGCTGGCTCCCAATTCTTTATTCATTTCCCTGACCCTTTTCACCAACAATGTCAATGTTAAGAGATAGCATGTGTGCTTAGACTTTACAACCTGGCCTCTTCAACAATCAGGAGATCCTGCTAGGTTTTTCTGGCTGCAGAAGGTGACAGAAGAGTCAGAGGAGCTGCTGGACAAGGATAGGCCTCAGGTAAAGGCAGCTCTCTCCATTATTTTCCCCCACCAGTACTCTGTTCCTTTTACATCTGGCCATCATACAGCTATGAGGACTTCCATACCATCTGAAAAATGAGGAGACTAAAAGTAGACAGACATGAAAATGGTCACCTAATAGATCAATAGCAAAAAAAAACACTTGTACTTAAGTCTTCCTTCTTTATGCTCCAGCTATAGGTGTTAGGTAGTAGCTAGAAATGAACAGTGAAATGCATGGCATAGTCACAAGCATCCCTTAAATTGCTTTAGGGTCTTTAAACTACTTTCAAACTGGATGAGAAAAGAAAGGCTGGCAGTTAATTTGTATAAAACAAACAGGAACAAAGGAGTTAATTGGAAAATACATCAAAAGAAAAGGATGAATGGGAATAACTCTTGACAGGATCTATTGAGATTGATATAAAGCTAGAAATTATAAGTGTCCCCATTTGTCTAGGAAGGAGGATTACTTTAGTAGCTCAGGTAACTTCTGACCAGCTACTGACCCCAGTGCCCACGCTAACATGGGATTGACTTGTAAATAAAGCCTCCCTAAATGAGATGGCCACCATGACAGTTCCAGAGAGGATCAAAACTAAGATCAAAAACTCCACCACTCATGTGAAGGAGGAGTGGGCTGATTGGTCAAGATTCCTGACTGATTACCCCAGTTCTCCTGGTAAACATCAAACAGTATTAAATTTGGAGAGAGCACTGTCTCCTTTGTGGTTCTCTGCTTGGAGATGGCCCACTCTCTCTGCTTAAGCTAAGCCTCACTTTGCTTTTACTTTACTTTCACTTATAATAAAGAGAACTTTATTATAAGCATGGCTTTTTGTGTCTGACTTTAAATTTTCTTTCGTTGAAACACAAGAACCAAGATTTGGAGTTTCAGCTCCCCACTTTCCTGTAATGTCGGGAGTAGATGAGCTTAAAACTTCTTCTGCAGAGAATATGCTATGTTCACCAAGCAGTCTGTTTCCCAGCCTCCTTTGCATCTAGGTATGGCATATGACTGAGTTCAGTCAATGGAAGAAGAGTGGAAGAGATGCTTGCTACTACATCTGGCCACAAAATATTGTAAATTTTCACAGTCCTTCCAAAGGCACCAGGGAAGAGCTTCTGGTCAGGGTTCCTTGGTTTGTGGCTACATACACCTAATCTCTGCCTCTATCTCTTTTCTGTGTTTTCTGTCTCTGATAAAAACACTTGTCATTACATCTCATTTTTGAGATCCTTAATTATATCTGCAAAGGTAACATTCACAGTAAGATCATGTTTACAAGTTCCAGAATTAGATGTGGATATATATTTTGGGGGCCCCCATTCAATGTACCACAGCCACCTTTAGGGCAGCATTAACCTTAGGTTGAAGAATATAGCCAAGCAGATAGCCAGAGAAATAAGTGCCCCAACCTGTCTTTCCTTCCATACTGTTGGGGCTCCCATTGGTCAAACCTAACAGGCAACCTGAGGACATGTGCATGATTGGTGGATCAGGCCCCCAAGGCTAACAGCAGAAATGCAGGAGCATGCATCTGGAGGGACAAACAAAAGATAACAGCACACCATGCAAATCAAGGAAAGATTGTACTATTTTATTTGGAATTTTAGCAGGACAGTAGAAAATGATAATCATGTGGCAATAGTATTGGTGGTACTGAATTAGGGTAGAAAGAAATAAGATAGGTAGAAAAAAGACAAAAGGAAGGACAAAGAGTCTATAACTTTAACCTAAAAGTCTTGTGTTGCAGTTCCTCATACCTTTCCATCCCAAGCAAGTTCTGTCTCCCAAGCCTGTCACTCCTAAATTTCTGGAAAATCCACAAATCTTCACTCACAATCTTAAAGTCACTGAAAATTCACCTACTTATGAAAATTGCCCTGTGCACTGTTAGCTCACTAATTAATGCATCTTTAGAATATATTGAGCAAAGCTAGTTATGAAACCTATAGGTATGGTTCTTTACCAACATTATCTATTATCTATTTTCCAACATTTTGTTCTCAGATAATTAAGAAGATATCAACCTAAAGATCCTGAGAAATTCCAGATCACCATAAGTTATCTTGTGATCTCCAGACTGATGTCCTCCCTACATACCTTTCCATGTCCATCCCTCATCAAGTTTCTTCTAAAAGAACAGGCAGAGAACCCTGAAAGTGTCTCTCCTTGTTTTCCTAAATAAATCTCTGTGCCTTAATGTCTGACACACCTAGAAATTCTTTTCTACAGTGGTTAAGAACCCCATCATCCTGAGTTGTGGTACCCGGCTCCAGAACCATCTCAGGCCACCTCCTGTGACAGCATTTGAGCCAATTATATGCCACACCCGTATCTGTCTGCATTTATAAATGTTGCACACTCACAGGGATTCTAAGGTGCAAGTCCAAGACTATTCATTATATCTTCTAGTATTTACACATTGAAATATATATCCTTGTGTTATAAATTAATTTTATTTCCCATTTACGTTAATTGTGACACTTTATGATTTAATTTTATGAAGCCAAGATGTAGGTTGGTTATGTTATCTATTAATTTTAAGGTGGCATTATGAAATATTTATTAAAAGAAAGGGACACTAGGTTGCATAAAGTTAAGAACTGCAGGTGTAGGTGATTCATAGTACCAGCACTCTAAGTGCTCAATAAATAGTACCTATTGTTATTTAGGCTATTATCACACTTCCTCATTTCCAGGCACCCTTCAGTTAGTTAAGAACATTGTTCAGTGGCGCATGTGTGAACCTGAGACATCTCAAGTTCAAGTTTGCTGGGCATGGTGGTGCACACCTATAATCCTAGCAACTCAGCAGGCTGAGGCAAGAGATCACAAGTTCAAAGCCAGCCTCAAAAACTCAGTGGGGCCCTAAGCAACTTAGTGAGACCCTGTCTCTAAATAAATAAATAAATAATAAAATAAATAGACCTGGGGAAGTGTTCAGTGGTTAAGCATTCCTGGGTTCAACCCTTGGTACTAAATAAAAAAGAAGAAGAAGAAGAATTAAGTTCAAGTTTGAGGCCAGAGTCCATAACTTAGCAAGACACTTTCTCAAAATAAATTTTAAAAGGGCTGGGTATGTAGTTCAGTGGTAACATGGCTTGGGTTCCATCCCCGTATTAAAAAAAAAAAATAGGTTGAAGACCCTGAAGGCCAGTTCAGCTATGAGCCACCCAAATAGAGAAGGCACAGCCTAGAGCCAGTTCCCCTGATTGGGGGTAGGGAGCACTGTGTGACACAAGAATGGGTCCCTAGAAACCTGGGATCTGACACCTCTGGCCCCCTCTTTCAGGGCTGAAACTCTCCATGGAAAAGAACTGTCTTTCTGGAAGCCCCAGATGAGCTCTCTATAGGTGTACCTACAAGGCTCCTCTGAGACCCAGTTTCCAGGTCTTTTCCCTAAAGTCTGGGTGGCCAAGCTAGGCTCTAAAACTACAATCCAGACATGCCCGGGCAGAGCTGACATCAGTAGGGGAGGAGTAGGGCTGACCCAAGAAGCAGACTGCCTCATTCTCAGAGAAAGAGCGAAGAGAGCAGAAAGAGGGTAAGGAGGGAGAGAGGAAAAGCGAAGGTCATGGAGCAAGCCCAAGGAAGCCTGACTCAGGGAGGAGGAGTGGGATGCTTGTACCCTTCCTGCTTCACACTGGCATTCAAGGCCCCTGTCTACATCTCCATTTCCATCTCGTCTCAAGCCATTCTCTGATATGCTTGAGATTCCACAGAACTACTTATACAGAGATGCCTTCTTTTGGCGGGGATTGAACTTAGGGATTGAACTCAGGGGCACTCAAGCACTGAGCCATATCCCCAATCCAATTTTGTATTTTATTTAGAGTCAGGGTCTCACTGAGTTGCTCAGTACTTTGTCTTTGCTGAGGCTGGCTTTGAACCTGTGATCCTCCTGTCTTAGCCTCCTGAGCCACTGGGATTACAGGTGTGTGCCACCTCACCCAGCTAGAGATGCCTTCTAAGGCCAAGCTAATTCATGTCTGTGTGCCTTTGACTATATAGGTCTCTGCCTGGTTTGCTTTTCCATGGTTTATCCAAACTGGAGGTTTCCTGGAAAACATTACCTTCTTTGTGAAGTAGTTCCCAATTCTGTCTAAATTATGGTGTTTTTTTGTTTTGTTTTTTTGCTTTTCTTTTTTCCCTAGTTTTGAGGATTGAACCCAGGGACACCCTACCAGTAAGCTACACCCCCAGTACTTTTAATTTTCTCCGTTAAAATGTGTGTGTGTATGTCTGTGTGGTACTGGGGTGCTGTACCTTTTAGATGATGATATTATTTATACTGAGACATGTTGGCCTCAAACTTGCAATACCCCTGCTTCAGCCTTTTGAGTCACTGGGATTTCAGGCATGCACCACAACACCCAAACAAAATTATTCTTAGCTTTGTGTTAAAATCTATAGGTGTCTAATGTAGAATAAAATGGCCATTCATTTACTACAGTGTTCTCAAACTTTAGTGTGCATCAGTATCACCTTCTGGGTTAAAACCACAGATTGCTGGCACCCATCTCCAGAGTTCTGATTCTGATTCTAGTCTGGGGTGGGACCAAAAACTTTCATTTCTAAAAAGTTCCCAGTTGTTATTAATCATGCTGGTCCAAGCATCACACTTTGAGAACCACTGGGTTGTTAGGTGCAATAAATTATCATTCCTGTCTGTGTATGGTCAGTGTTTGTGTTCAATTAATTCAATGAGCATCTACTGAGGGCTTATCATGTGCTAAATATGGACCAGGTGTTGAGTATTCAATAATGAGCAAAGCAGACTTAGAATTTACCCCCGTGGAGCTGCCAATCAACTGGAGAAGACATATTAAGCAAGTAAAACACACCATTAGCAAATTGTGATAAATGCGCTAAAATGAAATGAAAAGATTATTATAAGAGGGTCTGGGGTTGTGGCTTAGCGGTAGAGCGCTCGCTTAGCACTTGTGAGGCCCTGGGTTCAATCCTTTATAAATTATAAATAAATTAATTAAAAGTATTTGGTCCACTACAGCTAAAAAAAATTATTAAAAAAAAGATTATTGTAAGAAAGAATAACAAAATATATTTCAGATTTGTTGGTCAAGTAAGGCTTTCTGGGTCCTGGGGAAAGGAACAGTTATATATTATATATATAATATACACACACATATATATACCTAGACATTACATATATGTATATACATATATATGTAATTTTTTCCCTTCAGAAAGTATCTCATTATGTTGTCCAGGCTGGCCTTGAGCTCATGAGCACAAGTGATCCTCCTGCCTCAGCCTCCTAAGTAGCTGGGACTATGGGCAAATATACCACACCCAGCTTCCAGAGGCATTCTTGAAAAAAACTGCTATAGTGGGCACTTATTGCACTGTATTAATACTTTTAAATCTTATCTATCTGTCTATCTATCTATTTATTTTGTAGTGCTGGGGATTGAACCCAGGGCCTTGTCCAAAGCAAGCACTCTACCAACTAAGCTGATTAGCTTAATTTTATTTTTCATGGTGTTGGGGGTTGAATTTAGGGTCTCATGTGTGCTAAATAAGCACTGTACCATTTTATGTTTATTTTTAAGTTGTCTAATAACCATTAGGCTGTGTGCTCCTTGAACGCTAAAATCTTGTCTTATTAATACTTGTGTCTTCAGCATGCTACAGGGTAGGGCCTTGGTATATAGCAAAAGAATGGATGGAAAAGAGGAGTGATCATGGAGGAATAAATGAACATATGGATAAATGAATTATCAGATGAATGCATGGGTGAGTGGATGGATGGATGGATGGATGGATGGATGGATGGATGGATGGACAGATAGAATACTTTACTTTCTCCAGAAGCAACACAAGGTTCCTAGTGGTAACAGTGAAACAAAAGTGGAAACTAATAGAAACTTAGATGGCTCCTGTACTATATTTCCAAATTCTGTCCATTATGTAAGGTGACTACTAATAGCCTCACCTTCCCAAAGCCCCCTTGATTGCCATTGCTAAACTTGATTACCCACTGAACACATGAATTGCTGTCACCTCTATACTACTATGGATGCCGCAAGACAATTATTTCAACACATTAACTGTTTCAAATGCTTGCCGTCTACTAACCAACTGTGTGCCACTAGCTCTGTGGGTCTTTAGCTCTTGCAGGACAGAAATCAAACACAGCTAACAAAGAAAGAGTTAGAAATAATTATTTATTGTATTGAGTCACGTGGCAAAGTGGCTATCCCGTAGGCAGAGCAGCAAGGAAATCAAGAGTTGAATAGTATATATACACATTTAGAATCAAATATTAACATATCCATAAACTACATTGCACCTGGGCCAATTTACACACCTTCAAAATGTGCCTAGAATTGTTACCCACCCCGCCTGCCAATGTATTTTTTAACATAAAATTTAGCAAGCAGTTGTGGTCAGATCTTGTTTGTCTTAAACAATAAACGTAGTTGGGGAGGATTTCCTGTTATTTATCTTAAGGATAGAGAGCATGCAGTTCTTTTCCTTATGTGCCACCAACTTAAAGTTTAACTGTATGCTTCTGCCTCACCCTCCCTTGAAAGAATCTACCTGAGGATGAAAGCTCAACTGGCTTCACATGCTTCAGACTCCCATGCACTTATTTTTTTTTTTAAAGAGAGAGTAAGAATTTTTTAATATTTATTTTTTAGTTTTCAGCGGACACAACATCTTTGTTTGTATGTGATTCTGAGGATCGAACCTGGGCTGCACACATGCCAGGCGAGCACGCTACTGCTTGAGCCACATCCCCAGCCCTCCCATGCACTTATTTCCAGCCTTACTCAAGCTCTTAGCCACATAAGCCCAGTCCTCCAAAGGAACTCGAATTCAGAAGGAAATTTCCAAAGAATATGGAAGTGAGCACAGAGCCCTTCTCTATCCAAATGAAGCAAAATAAAGAATCTGGGATATGAAATTCCCCAGAGATTGAAATAAAATGCTTCTTAATTGTGAACAGACAATTTCAAAATAGGGCAAGAAATTAACAAATGTGGGCATAATTATCTAACCCCAATAGAAAATAATGAAATGCATAAAGATTGTCTATGTCTTCATATATATATACACACACACACATACACACACACATACACACACTTGAAACTCTAATTCTCTGTGTGAGATAAGATGTCCTGAGATGGTCTCTAGTAAGTCTGAATTGGTACAACTCTTCTGAAATTATTGGGCAGTAGGTCTCATGGATCTATGAAATGTTCATACTTTTCCCCAAGAAAAGAAGAGACTGGGATTTGACACCAATTTGTTCCTAATTCTAATAACCTACCCTAAGGAAATCCCTGGAAATACAAAAACAAAACAACAGCAGAGAATAACCACAAAAATAGTGATTCCTGTGTGGTAGGTAATAGTGAACAACTAGAAACAACCCAAAAGGCCAGCAACCATCACCTGATTGTAGATGACAGCTGCTGGTTAGATATTTATAGAATACTTTTTATATAAGCCCAATTAGATGTTCTGTGGGGTTCTTCCTTGGGGAATCTGCTAGCGTTGATGTTGTCCAGGGTGCAGTTTCCAGATCCTTCAGGAGAACACCTTGATTGAGTCCCTTGAGTCCAAATCCTGGTTCTCAGCTTCTCGGGATCAGAAACTGGCTTTTTGTTTGGGTTTATTTATTTTTTGGTATTGGGGACTGAACCCAAGGGTGCTCTACCACTGAGCTACATCTGCAGCTCTTTTTATTTTATTATTATTTTTTTAAATTTTGAGGCAGATTCTCACTAAATTGCCCATTGGCCTTGAACTTATGACCCTCCTGCTTTGGCCTCCAGAATAGCTGGGGTTATAGGCCTGTGTCATGGCACCTGGCTACAAACTGTTTTTTTCTAGAGCACAAGAAAAAGCCAGTTTCTGGCTGGGGGACTGACTTATTTCACTGAAATAGGCAGTGAAGGCAAATTTGTGAATTCATGATGAATGACATTCCTTTCCAAACAACAGAATACATGTATCTACTGTCCAAGGCCTGTCCTCCAGCTGGTATTGGGGTTGATAGGAATAAAAGTCAGAAGGTTGCTTGCTGAGCAGCATGTCTGAATAAAAGGTAATGACTAGTTTTGAGGGATAGTTTTTCAAACCATGATATGCCCTTGATCTATTATGTGATAACAAGTTCTCTGATGACTGACAAGCTTCCCCTCCCCATCTTTTCTGGGTACTGGAGATTGAACTTAGGGTGCTCTACAAATGCTTCAAACTGTGATCCTACTGCCTTACCCTCCTGAGTAGCTGGGATTATAGGTGTGCACCACTGTGTCTGGTTTATAATCTTCTTTCTCTTGACCCTGTGCTTTTCCCTCCTTGAGAAAAAACTTGGTGACCAGTTTGCTTTTCTGTACCTGCTTTTCCATGCTCACGGATTTTCTTTTTGTTAATGCAGTTCCATTCTCAGCACAGGTGACTGAGCCATCCAGGGGTGGGTGGCATCAGCTAGATAAATCATAGTCCCTTTCTTGGGCATATAGATTCAGGGTTATGTTAGTTATCAAACTATTGCCTTTCAGCTCCAAAGTCAACCTTCACTGCCTGTTCTGGAAAGACATTTTGGAAGGGAGGGTCCCTCCTTCTTTTCTTCTTTCTTTCCTTTCTTCCTTCTTTCTTCTCATGTGCTCTGCTCCGCATTCCCCTGCAGCCTACAGCACTCAACTCCTATACCATAGACAATTTCTGCAGCATCCAGCTCCTGCAATAAAGCAACTTCTTCAATATCAGGTTCCTGCAGGACAGATGGCTTCTCCAGCATTAATTCCTAGACTACATGGTGGCCAGCATCATCCAAAAGTGAGCAGTTTCCCTTGGTAGCCTCCCTACCTGGTTTTATAGAAGAGGGACTCAGGAAGACACCTCTCAAGCATCCTAGAAGATGTATTTCCAGCAAGTTCTGACAATGCATCCCCATGGTAACTTCTCTACTATGTGGTGGATGGAGCCACACTTTCTCCAATAAGGTCTGGATCTCAGCCATGGGGGTTCTGCCTTGGATGCTCTATTTCAGTTCTACTACTATCCCTATTTTCAGCTAGGAGTAGTAGCTGCTCCATTAAGCTGCTATTCCCATGTTCATTAGAGTTATCTTCACCTCTTATCTACCAATTCCTTCTTACACTGATATCACCTTATTACAGTTAATAATTCTTTATGTTAAACTTTCCCTACTCAAATTACTAGGATTAAGATTTAGTCTCTTTCTCTGGGTGACTAAATTATACAATGGTAAATTTGGGAATACCGCTTGGCCACCTTTTCTGCTATATGGACTGAAACTGTAGAAAATACTGCTCTATGAAGCAAAAGAGATAAGTGCACAGGGTGCAGAAACAAGTGATGAAGACAGAAACCTGATGGCATTTGAGCCCACGACACCAGTGTGTTCTTCAAAGCCACTGGGCCCTGTGAAACCCCCAATATGTTAATAATCAAAATATCAAATGTCTTCTTACCCTTTTACCCCAGGTTAAGTTAACTCTAGTGTGTTCCTGTAATTTACAACCAAAAAAAAAAAAAACCTGAACTAATACAATCTGACTTTGGGAAACACTGTACCTCCTTCTCATTTATTCATTTAATTAGAGCATTTAGAGTTTGAGCTTTTCAAGACAATATTATTTATTAAAGAAAATGAGAAACAATTAAAAAGTCCAATAATAGATAAGTAATGAGAATAGTATAGCATTTTGGAAGTTTTTAATGTGCTTAATTAACACATTATTAATGTGTTTCATTCATCTTTTCCCTGTCATCTTTAGCACTCTTAAAAATTATAGAAGTTCATTGTTTTGGACTGATATCCTGCACTAGGCCTCAACAGACCAGACCAAACCAAAATGAAGTCACTCATGCTAAATGCCATATAATCAAACTGAAACTTTAAAGAAGCAGACAGATCCCCAAACAGATAAGTTTTTCTTAAAAACCGGAGATCCCACTCTATGTGAGTCAGCATAGTAAAGAAGTCCCTTTTGCTTTAACCCTTCCAAAGATGTAACCTGATGTTAACCAACCAGTTTGTTCTGTTTCCTTGTCTCCACTTTGTAAAACCCAGTATTCTTCTATTGCCCAGTGAGAGCTCTCATTCTGTTTTGTGGAATGGAGGCTATTCCAACTCATGAATCACAAATAATGAGGCAATTTAATCTATAACTAAAAATATTGTAGATTTGTCTCTTGGCAGTGCAGATCATTTGGAATGGTTATTTTTTTCCATTTGTGCTTCAGATCCACCATCTACTGTTTTATACCCTGCTTTGTACACTAGAGGGTTGACCAGAGAAGAATAGTTAGCTCTCTTCCTCCAGATCAGTTATGCTAATGGAAGAACTGGAGAGAGACGGGAGATCAGGAGGAGAGAGGTGTCAGGGTGTTTATTGCCCCAGCTCCCTCCCTGCCAGACCACTGGGTTGTGTGTTCCTCCACCGAAATTCCTGCCAGGAAGCCTCTTTCCCACAACCTCAGTTTTACTGTTGCTCCTTCAGCCTCAGGGTAGTGATACACTCCCAGGATGCTGGTCCTTGAGTCCTTTGCCATTTCTCATTTGTTACCTTAACCTTGCCACCCCTACAGAAATAGCAGTCCTTCATTAAACTCTTTGGTGATCATGTTGAGAAAGCCTTCTGTTTTCTGCTGATACCCCAGTTGATAAAACATCTAAAAGGAGGAGAGGAGGCAGGGATTAGAAGAAACACAGAGAAAGGCTGAGGTTTCTTTTTTTTAAAAAAAAATTATTTTTTAGTTATAGGTGGACACAATATCTCTATTTTATTCTTATGTGGTGCTGAGGATCAAACCCAGTGCCTCACACATGCTAGGCGGAGTGCTCTACCTCTGAGCCACAACCCCAGCCCCAAGGCTGAAGTTTCTAAGGCAAAACAGGATCACGTAGAAAGAAAAAGCCTTTAAAAGCAGGCTCTTTGAATTATTGCTTCAGATTACTCTGTAGTTAGGGTCTTTGTTAACTTTTTCTACTAACCAAAAGGTAGAACATTGTGAAGGACCCTGCATCAATGAAAGAATTTAGCAATCATAGTTTCTCTGCATATTCCCAAAGTATGATATAAATTGTAACCTCTATAGGGATGTGGCTAATTAACTGAGAGAATCAAGAGATAGAATGTTAATTATGATTACTGCAAATTTTAACAAGTGAGAGTTTATAATATACTGCTAAGTGAAGAAGTAGGAAATGAAATGTATGGTCATTTTGATCTCAACTATGTTAAATATGAACAAATGTTCACAGGAAAAAACTTGCAAGAAATTCACTAAAATGTACAGATGTTGCTTTTAAGTGGTGAGTGTGGAGGCAAGTTTTTTTATAAGCATGAATAAGTTTTCTATAATAAGCATGAATTATTTTTGTAGCCAGAGGTTTTTGTTTTTTAAGGGAACACACATTATGCTTTGCTTACATTATAAGGAACAAATTGGACTGGCCTTGGTAAGTCCAAGACAAAGAATCTGCCTCCAGATTCTTGGCCTGATTAGTGGCAGGATATTTAGCAAACTCTTCAGGGTTAACTCTTTCTCTGGAAAGGAGTAGGCAGGGACCCTTCTGATGAAAGCTGCTTGTAGGACCATCAATTGGGATCTTCCTGCAAGATTGTAGATCCAATTTAACTGTCCCAAGAATCTACTATAGAAGCCAGGGAGGGCTTACTCGGCCAGTCCATGTCAGGTGCAACCACCCTGGAAGGGAGGGGTTGTGCTGGGAGACAAGATGAGCCATAACTACCCAGTCCTCAAGGAGCAAATAGGGCATTCTGTCACCAGTGATATGCACAGGGTATGACTGGTGTCCTCAGAGTAGAAAACACAGTAGGGCCAGCTTCCTGAAAGACTGGATAGAGACATGGAAGTTGATGTTCCTCTTCCTCTCTGGGTGAATATAGTCCTACCTTTGGGTTTTTACTTGAGCCCTTCCCTCTAACCTGAAATGTCATCTCCCCATCTTGTCTCTATCTGTTAGATTCCTGCTCAACTTTCCTTCTGAGTAGTTAGGTAGAATAACAAGAAATCTACATCCTAGTGGGTTATGAGCACTGGGAGTCTGTCACCTTATCTGCTCTGGCTCTCTGGAGATGCCCCTGCTGGAAGAAACCTCACACACAAGGCAGGGAAGGAGGGTGCTGGTGTTTCTATATATTTTGTTTCATTTTGTTGTGGTTATTGATATTGTGGCTTTCATTTCCTTTCTCTTTAGCTACCCTGTCTGGGCCGGTCACCCTCTACCTATACAAGCCCAAATACGTGAAAAGAACATTCTCCTGGGTTTTTCCAGGCCCCAATCTGAGACCCATCCAGCCTGTCGTCTCAGTATAGCCTCAGAGCTCAACCCAGCAGTGTTAAGGTCCAGGAGGGACAGGGGTGTGGCCTGTTGGGAAGGGAAGAGAATTCACAACCCCCACTGCTGCTTAGCCTCTAGGTGAACCCACCCTGAACATCTCTGATTTCTGATGGATTAGGCTGCCCTAAACCCTCTCTGCACCTCCTCCAATGTCCAGTGTTGTAGATCAAGAACTAAAAGATTTTTTATATGGAGCCCAAGTTCTGTGTCTGGTCACTCACCTGGTCCAAACCAGAAATAGTGTCTCTAGAGGAGGGTAATGGAAAGTTACCATTAATAATGGAAATCCCTTTCCCTTATGAACTCTGCTCATTCTCTTCCTCCCAATCATGGCAGGTATCTAAGCAGAAAGGAGCAATAGCTGCATGACCTGACCCTGCTGCCTGCATCCCTGCACACCTGTAGCTTAACCTGTTGAATCACAGTAATTTCTAGGTGAGGGCTAGAAAGGAGAGAAGACATTTGCTGCGACTACCAGTCTTCTATTGTCTTTTCCTTCCTGTTTTGCCTGCCTAGCCTGGCATGGAGGCCACTAGGTTAATCTTTGACTAAGAAGCCACACAGGATACATTATGGTTCTATTTACATTCCTGTCAGAAAGTGGAATAATTTAAGGTAGTACCTCTCTCTCTCTCTTTCTCTCTCTCTCTGGTGGTACTAGAGATTAAACCCAGGGGTGCTCTACCACTGAGCTACATCCTCATCCCTTTTTGCCATTTTTATCTTTTTTGAGGGTCTTCTAGGGTGCCAGGCTGGTCTTGAATTTAGGATCCTCCTGCCTCAGCCTCCCAAGTACCTGAGATTACAGGCAAGCATCACCACACCACGCAGGGCAGTACCTCTCAAAAATGAATGTTCAGGGTGATGTGGGGATCTAGTTAAAGTTCCAGGTTCTAATTTGGTGGTTCTAGGGTAGAGCCTGAGAGTCTGCATTTCTAATAAGTTCCTGATACTTCAGTGATTTGTATTCGAAACTCTGAGGAGGTATGGCCTATTCTGTGAAGATGATCAGAGACCCAGTGTCAGAAGTAATCACTCTGACCCATCATTTTTTGAATACCCTGCTCAGCTCTTTTCATATCTGTCCTTGTCATCTAAGACTGCCCTCATCTGTACCCACCCCTGCAAGTCCCGGGGCTGCTGGAACAAGTAATCTTGCCTCTGTGTGTGTGGGTGTGTGGGTGTGTGTGCATGTGTGCGCGTGCGCACGCACGCTCGCACACATACACATGCACGTGTAGTATTAGGGATTAAACCCAGGGGCATCTACCACTGAGTTATATCCCCAGCCCTTTATATTTTATTTTATTTTATTTTGAGACAGAGTCTCACTAAGTTGCCCAGGTTAACCTCAAACTTGTGACCCTCCTGCTTCTGCCTTCCAGATAAGTAATCTCTTTAATCCTAATCTCTAGCATAGCTGGGCACAGTAGCGCACACCTGTAATCCAAGCAGCTCAGGAGGCTGAGGCAGGAGGGTCATAAATTCAAAGCCAGCCTCAGCAACTTAGTGAAGCCCTAAACAACTTGGTGAGACCCTGTCTCTAATAAAATATAAAAAAGGGCTAGGTTGTGGCAGACTGCTTAAGTGTCCCTGGGTTCAATCCCCAGTACCACACACACACAGAAAGGAACTTAATTCCTCGCATTGTGGATATCCAAGTGAAGACCATTTATAAAAGGCATAGATTGTTAGGCAACATTTCCTAAACTGCTCCTTAGGACAACAATTCTGAGAGTTATTAATAGATCCTCGTTAAATTCAGGACAGAGGAGTGGAAAAGTTCTGTAATCACATAACCTAGGAAATGCTGGATGAAAAACAGGCACCTGAAGGGTTTCTTAAAGACTTGAATAAAATGGTTTTTGCCAGTGTCCAAGAGAGATCCACTATTCAGCACTGCCCTCGCTTCCTTCACCACAGAGAATATCCCTTGAGAGGCTTTCATGGGGCTAGTGTGCTGAGGAAGAAGGGGACAATCATCACTCTAGTGTTCACTGAAGTATTGTAGATTCAAATTAAGGGTTCCAAAGGAGGTCTAGAGAGAAAATAGCTAACTATGAGAAATAAAGAGAGTGAGGTGTTTCCCTTATGGACAGGACACAGTGGGACTCTCCCTACTCTTCTGAATTCCTCTGGGAGAGCAATAGGACACTTAAGATTCCTTCTTTTCCCTCTAACTCCCTGAAGTAGCCAGGAAGAGGAGGCTGGAAAACCTAGAGAAGAAAACCTGGAGGACCACTTGATGCTTAGGGCACTACAAGACTAAAGACTCCTGCCAGTACCTCCAGGAAGAGCTTTATTCCAGCTAGAAAGCAGGAGACCATATTACACAACTCTATAGCTGAGATTAAGCTTGAAATAAACTAAAGGAAAGAAAAAGTCTAGAAAATGCCCCCAAATGAATCCAAGATATCATTTACCTTAAAACAGTTGTTCTCAACTGGAGATGATTTGGCCAACACCCCACCCCTCCCATTGGATATTTAACAATATTTGAAGACATTTTTGTCATCTCTCTGAGGAAGGGTGTACTACTGGCATCTGGTGGGTAACAGGGATGTGGAACATCCTATGATGCACAGGATACCCACCCATACACAACAAAGAATTATCAGGCTCCAAATGCCAATAGTGCCACTGTTGAGAAATCTTGCCTTAGGTTGGAGATGGAAATCGGTGGTGGAGCACTTACCTAGCATGAAAGAGAAACCTTGCCTCAAAGTTGTTCTAAACCATCATCATTAATAAATGATTGTTAATTGAAATTATCATTAATTTAAATTTAGAATGTTGCTTAAATTCAGCTATTTTTCCACCAAAAAATGGGAGAAATTTATTCAGCAGAAGAAATTCATGATTATCAATATGAAGATCCAAATCCTAGTCAATGATATTATTTTGTCAATTTAAGCCATGACACAAACAATACTACATGTTTTACAAGGAGATATAGAAATAGACAGAATCAGCAAATATTTCCTTTAATTCAAAAGTTTAGGACATTGTTTAAATTTAACTGGGTTTAGCACCAAAACAACAACCACAAAACTGAAGGCATTTGTGGGGCTAACCTGCCACAAAGAAGGTGATAAGGGTACCAACAGATAAACATGAATAGAGAAGGGGAATCCCAATCCTGGTAACATAATTAGAGAAATTCTCACACAGGTCTATTATGAGACATGTAAGAAGGTATTTTTGACGGTAAAATATTTGTGGTGATTGAAGAGCAATGGGTAAATGATTGTTAATTGAAATTATCATTAATATAAGTAAAAATGTGATGTATTTACACTTTATAATCTACCACAGTAAGGAGCAATGAACTAGATATACATACAGCAACATAAAGACATCTTCAAAACATGATGCTGAATTGGGAGGAAAAGAAGTAAGGAACAGAAAGAGAACTCCAACACAATACTGTTGATTGAAATGTAAAATGCATGCCCACAAGATGATACCAAATGCTTTCAAGAACACTCACAAGTAGAATGATCTTAGCCATTGCACAAATTGAACAGTTGAAATCTTGGGATTTAGGCATTATTGCCACCTGGTGGTAGCAGTTCAAATTGAGGTATCATTCAAGATTTTTTCTTATTTGTTTTGTTTTCCCATATAGTTTTTATTGGTGCATAATTATACATAATAGTGGATTCATTGTTACATATTTATATGTGCACAACATAGCATTTTTTTAAAAAACAAGATATAATTTACATACAATGAAATAAACATATTTAAAATTCAGTCATGCGTTACTTAATGACCAGGATGTGTTCTGAGAAATGTGTCATTAGGCAATTTTGTTGTGTGAACATCATAGGGTATACTTACACTGATCTAGATGGTATAGGTCAATCATGGCACATTGCCTTTTGATGAAATCAAGTGGTGCAGTAAACATGAGATGTATGTGGTTGGTGGAGGTATCACAAAGCATATTGTTTTACAGTAAGCTTTTTTTTTTTTCTCAAGTAGGAGTACACACTAAAATAACAAAAATCATAGTATGGTAAATACACAAGCTAGTAACATTTTTGTTTATTATCATTTTAAAATATCTTGAACAACACATAATTGCTATACTTGTACGTAACTGACAGTGCAGTAGGTTTGTTAACACCAGTATTCCTATAAACACTTGAGTAATGCACCATGATGATACAACGCTAGAACATCACTAGGTGAAAGAAATTTTTCAGCTCCATCATAATCTATGGAACCATCATTGAATGTGCTGCCTGTTGTTGAATGAAATATTATACAGAAAACAACCGTATTTAATTTGATTGATTCTATTTTTTTTTTTTTTTTGGTACCAGGGATTAACCCAGGGGTGCTTAGCCATTGAGCCACAACCCCAGCCCGTTTTCTTTTTATTTTGAGATAGGATCTTGCTAAGCTACTTAGGACCTCACTAAATTGCTAAGGCTGGCTTTGAACTCTCTTCTCCTGCCTCAGCCTCCTGAGCTGTGAGCTGCTGGGATTACAGGCGTGTGCCACCATGCCTGCTTAATTTGATGTATTTACAAGTATATACACTTATGTAATCACCACTCTAAGAATACATAAAGCATTTCCTTCCCCCCAGAAAGTTCCATCCTGTCATTTCTACTAAATCCTCCCATGCTCTACCCTGAAAGCAACAACATATCTGTTTCTGACACTGTATTTTGTAGAACTTCATAAGCATGGAATTATACAGTGTATACTCTTGTGTTTTTTTTCTTCTGGGAATTACATTTAAAAAAAATTTTAGTTGTAGATGGACACAATATCTTTATTTATTTTTATGTTGTGCTGAAGTTCGAACCCAGTGCCTCATGCATGCAAGGAAAATGATCTACCACTGAGCTACAACCCCAGTCCCTGAAAATCACATTTTGACACTCAATCATGTTGTAATACATATCAATAATTAATTTATGATATTGCTGAATAGTATTCCACTGAAGGGATGTACCACAGTTTATCTATGCACCAAACATGAGCTGTTTCCACTTTTTGACTATTACAGATAAAACTACTATCAATGTTTAAATATGAGCCTTTGTGTGGACAATATTTTTTAATTTATCATGAATGATTCCATGCTGGGTCATAGGACAGATATATGTGTCATTTTTTTTAAAGAAACTGCCAGAAGAGTTTTCCAGATTAGTTGTATCCTTTTATATATCCACCAGCAATAAATTTACTCAATAATAAGATGACTAACTTTATTTATATAAGTGAGCAAAGGAAGATGTGCAAATAGCCAAAAAGTACAACATGAAAAAAATTCCAAAAAAAATTATTATTCTTTAGGAAAATGCAAGTATCATTTTATACTACCTAGACTGTTAAAAGGGTGCTGAGAGTGTCATTCAGTGGTAGACCACATGCCTAGCATGTGCAAAGCCCTTAATTCAATCCTCAGCACCACATACACACACAAGATAAAAGAAAGAAAAATAGGGGCTGGGGATGTGGCTCAAGCGGTAGCGCGCTCACCTGGCATGCGTGCGGCCCGGGTTCGATCCTCAGCACCACATACAAACAAAGATGTTGTGTCCGCCAAAAACTAAATATTAAAAAATTCTCTCTCACTAAAAAAAAAGAAAGAAAGAAAGAAAGAAAAATAAAAACAAAGAAGGGAAGGAGAAGGAATGAGAAATGCTGAAGATGTGGAGAAACCAGAGGCAGATGGCTATCTGAATAACAAGAGTTGACTCACACCAATTGCTCAATTTCTATGCAAAGAAGGATTCATGTGGGATTTGCAATTTGAACATCCCCTCAGAGGGGATGTTAGTCAAATCAGGAATATTGGAAGGTCAGAAGTCAAATCTGATCTTTTCCATCAATTGTGGGTGCCAGAGTCATATGTTGGGGAGGTCCTTATACTTGTTCTTTACCCGTTTTTCATTCATGAGGCAACGCTTTCAGAGGTTGCCCCTGACCCACCTAAGGGAGATAAGAGAGTCCTCAAGTCTTCCAGGGATGGTGGTAATCCCAGCAATTTGGGAGTCTGAGGCAGGAGGATTACAGATTTAAGGTCAGCTTTGGCAATTTAGCAAGATCCTAAGCAACTTAGCTTTTGAGACCTCAAAACTTAAAAAAATAAAAAGCACTGGGGTTGTAGCTCAGCGGTAAAGCAGCCCTGGGTTCAATCCCCAGTATTAAAAAAAAAAAAAAAAGTGTCCTGAAGTCAAAAATGAATTAATGCCAGATGATGGGTCTAGGGTAGACTTCGTTTTCATAAAACCCATGTCCACCAGGGACTGGCCATAATGTGGAGTCAACTGTAGTTTTACCACGACTTCTCTTTTTCTCTTCCTGCTTCTCCTCCATTCTTTCCTATACATTCTCTCTCTCTCTCTCTCTCTCTCTCTCTCTCTCTCTCTGTGTGTGTGTGTGTGTGTGAGTGTGTGTGTGTTAGGGATTGAACCCAGGGCCTCATGCATGCTAGGTTAGTGTGATATCCATGAGCTACACCCCTAGCCCTTTTTATTTTGAGACAGGGTCTCACTAAGTTGCCAATACTGGCCTTGAACTTGTGATCCTCCTGCCTCAGCCTCCTGAGTAGCTGAGACTACAGGGGTGTACCACCATGCCTTGCTTTTCTTCCTCTTTCTCATAAACACATTATTTATAAAGTTTTGTCATAAACCAGATTTTTGATATAATATTTTCTCTAATACAACACTTCAAGGTGTTATTATTTCACACATGAGGGAATTTAATGTTGAGGAATTTGTTCAAAGTCATATGGTTAATAAACTAGTTTCTTACTGTTGCTATAACAAAGTACTACACCCTGAGGGTTTCAATTGATACAAATGTATTATCTTATATTCTGGAGCCCAGAAGTCTAAAATGGGTCAGCAGGACTGTGTTCCTTCTAGAGGCTGTAGCAGAGATCTGTTCCTTACTTTTTTCAACATCTAGGGTCTGTTTACATCCGTTGGCTCCTGGGTCCATGTCATTCTGACTTTTGCATCTAGTGTCACCTGTCTTTTGACTCTCCTGCCTTCTTTATGTGAGGACCTCTGTGGCTGAAGCCCACTTGGATAATCTGAGATAATTTTTCCATTTTGGGATCCTAAACTTAATAACAGCTGCAAAGGCCATTTGACCATGTGAGGTAACATAATCACAGGTTTTAAGGACAAGGATGTAAATATCTTTGGGGGATTGCTGGGGATATAGCTCAGTTGGCAGAGTGGTTGCCTCACATGCACAGGGCCTGGGTTCAATCCCCAGCACCACACACACACACACACACACATACACACAAAAAAAAATCTTTGGGAGAAGTTAGCACTATTCCATCTATGACAGTGAGTGGCCAAGCAAGGGTTCAAATCCAGTGCTGACATATTCATAAATCTGTGATCCCTCTCTAAATTACCCTGCCCCTTCCTTCAATTCTACCTCTCCTTGGAGCAGCTCTGGGTCCTCAGATTCCCAGAGAGAAACGGATGTGAAAGACCCTAAAGCTGAACACACAGGGAGCAGCTCTTGATGCATGTGCAAGGATTCCTCTCCCAGCCTGGGAAGGAAGAGGAGGGCAGGAGACTCCACTGTCACACCACATTCTCCAGAGAGGGAAGGCAGAAGTGAGAGAGGTCACTTCAGGGCCCAGAGGAGAAATCACTGGGGAGTGGGAGGGAAGGGACAAGACAATTTTGAGATCTCACACACCAAGACATGGCGCACTCCTCTCTCTACCTCTGCTTGGGCAAACATCAAAGAGCTGCTAAAGCTCCTTGCCCTGTGGAGACAGGATACCTGCCTCCAACCTCAGCTGTGGGGCTACAATCAAGATTCCTCCCTGGATGATACTAGATTTCTTAGACTAATGCAAAATGCATTCTTAATGTGTTATGACTTTTTAATTTATCTTAATTATCTGAGAAATCAGGAAGAAATAATGCAGAATACTCATTTTGAATATTATGGCCAAGCTCTCTGTCATGAAATACAGAGTTATGAAAAGAAAAATATTCCAAATACTCTGAGTGAAAGATATGCTTTCCTGGAATGTTTCCAATCAAAGGCTTTTATCATGTGAGAAGTTTATGTAGCAACTGAGCAAAAACATGTTTTCTCATGAGTTATTTGTAGTTATTGATCCTTTCTATATGTTTGATTTTGTTCTGATGTATTAAATATTTCTCCTCTTCAATTATAATGAATCTCTTCAGGAAAAAAAAAGATTCCTCACCCAGTGCCTTAATTGCCTGATCTGTAAAGTGGGGATAACTGTACCTATTTCATAGGTTTTTCATAAGAATTAAACGTTCACTTGTGGGAAAGGCTTAGAACAGTATCTGGGACAACATAAGTGCTATGTAGATATTGGTGGGGAGGGTGCAGGTGGCTGAATGGGGGCAGTTTTTTGGGACCTCAGTGTCTAAACTTAGCCTGTCTCGAGGTGCTGCAGGTGGTTGTGTCTGGGAGAATGTCAAGTTGGGGCTGCATGAACCATGCATGCTTGACCTACCATTGTTGCAGAGCATGTTTGAAAATTTTTCCCACCTTTTACCTGGGCCCCTGGATTGACTGCCTTCTACAGAGGCCCTATTTTTCAGGGACTACTATACCTCAGCTGGGCCCAACTGCTAGGAGGTTTCTTTCCACACTTGACTATTTTGGCAACTTCCTACCAAGCATATTTCCACCACAGAAATTTTCCAGAACATTTGCTTCAAATTGTGTAGCACCTTCTGCCTCTACCATTTTAATTACTAGGCCAAAGATGGGCTGCTGGGTGTGTACATATGAGACCAGAATCTCTGGTAGGTGGAGGAATCTGGTAAGGATCTGATATTTAAAGTCAGACAGGAATTGGTTTGAATGCCAACTCTGCTGCTTACAGTCCTGGAGACTTTGGACCTGCCATTTAATACTTCTAAACCTTCATTTTCTCATCTATAAAATGAATATAATTACAGGGCCTAACTCAGAGGATTTTTGCAAGCATTGTGCAATACATGTAAAGCTTTGGCACAGGGCTTGGAGCATATTTTAATTAACTCCCAATATATAATGACCATTTCTTCTAATCTACCTAAGTAATCAAATTGCATGGCCTTCCTGTATAATTCCAAAGACACAGAATGACAAGGCTTCAGACTCATCTGTCTCCAGCTCTCTCACCTCACCTTTGGGAGGTGAGAAGTATCTGCTGCATAATGACAGGCCTGGTCAAGGAGGCCAGATGCAATGGATAGATGTGTTAGCTCCTAGATCTAAGAGACTTGTTAGCAAGTCAGCAAGGAAGGACAAGCAGGGAACACAGTTGAATGAACCCAGAGATCCCAAGGACCTTCAAATGTATCTGGTTGTCCTTGGGTTTGGCCTCTTAGGATGGTAGAAATCTTGAGGCTTCCTTTGACTTGAGGATATTTCTCTGGTTTGGCTAGAAGTGGTGCTGCAAGGAATTAAGTAGATTTGTGGCTGATTTGAGGGGCTCAAAGGAGAAATCTGTTGCCTTAAAGATACTCTTTTGCCAGGCTGGGTGCAGTGGTGCAGGCCTGTAAACCCAGTGGCTGGGGAGGCTGAAGTTGGAGGATGGTGAGTTCAAAGTCAGCCTCAGCAAAAGTGAGGCACTAAGCAACTCGATGAGACCCTGTCTCTAAATAAAATACAAAAGGACTGGGGATGTGATCATGATTGCGTGGCCCTGAGTTCAATCTCTGATACAAAAAAGAACATACTCTCCTGCCGGGTGTGGTGGCACACGCCTATAATCCCAGCGGCTCAGAAGGCTGAGACAAGAGGATTGTGAGTTCAAAGCCAGCCTCAGCCAATACGAGGTGCTAAGCAACTCAGTGAGACCCTATCTCTAAATAAAAGACAAAATAGGGCTGGGGATGTTGCTCAGTGGTCAAGTGCCCCTGAGTTCCAGTAACCCCTCCCCCCAAAAAGAAAAGATACTCTCCTTTGACAGGCTTAGTGGCATATGTCTGTAATGCCAGCAGTTTGGGAGGCTGAGGCAGGAAAATTGCCAAATTCAAGGCAGTCTCAGAAACTTAGCTAGGACCTAAGCATTTTAGCAGAACCTGTCTCAAAAAAATTTAAGAAAAATATTTTTCAGGGATGGAAATGTGGCTCAGTGGCTAAGTGCCCCTGGGTTCACTCTCTGGTACCAAAAAAAAAAAAAAAGATATTCTCCCTTCCCTCAACCAAGTCCACAAGCATGGTTAATGCTATGGCCACCATGTAGAAGTACTCTCAGTGGGCCAGAAGCTTGGTTACAGCACTTAAAAATTATTCTCTTAATCCTGGTCAGTTGCTGTTGATATCCCCCTATTATAAACAAGAAAACCAGAAAACCGGCACTCAAGAGACAGGAATTTACTCAAGGTCACACAGCAGGTAAGTATCAAAGCCATCTGAGACAAGGGTTGGTCCTGGCTCTTTTCATCTTGCCATTTTCCTCCTCAGTCCTTGGGTCTTGGAACTCCAGAGGAAGAAAATAGCAGCTGCTGGACAGGTTAAGAGGAGCATCTGCTAAGGATACAGGATCTTTCCTGCAGGCAAGGAAGGAAGGGATGGGCAGGAAATAATACCTGGGCCACAATCTGCCACAGATAGAGGGCAGCAGGGGTCTCTGGGTAACTTTCAGGCTGGGCTGGACAATCACTAGGGAGAGGCCAATAAGCCCTAATACCTCACCTGTCAACACACTGTAAATATTTATTGAGCGCCTTGGAACATGAGAACTCGCCCCTCCCTCACCTGTCTCTGGATCTACGCCCACCAACTGCTGAGATCACGTGCAGTTGTAAATAGAAGTAAATATGCTGCCTCGAGAGGTTGTGTACCAGCCAGGGAGCACACTGAAAATAAAAAGGAAGGGTCACAAGTAGGAAAAAATTCCAGGACACCCAGGTCTGACTGAGGACTTCAACTTTGGGGGGTTTTGCATTGTGTCTTTTGCTAGGACACAAAATTGCTAATCGTTTATCCTGCTTCTTTAGCAACAATAAGGTGTGTGTGACCTCAGCCTGGTCAATCAGAAAAGCTCAATTCTTTGGTCATGTGGATTAGTCTAAGAGAAGAGCACATGACTTACCCAGTCTAATCAGTCTTCTCTTAGGTGTTTACACACTAAAGGAGACTGAGAAGTCCTGTCTGGGTTGGTTGGTTGGTTTGCACTACTGGGGATTGAACCCAGGAGTGCTCTATCACTGAGCTAGCCCTATTTTATTTATTTACTTTTAAAACAGGATCTTGTTAAATTATCCGAATGGCCTTGAATTTACAGTCCTTTAGTCTCAATCTCACAGGTAGCTGGGATTACAGATGTGTACACCATACCTAGTCACAAAATTTGTGTGTGTGTATTGTTTTGTTTTTGTGGTGCTGGGGATTGAACCTGAAACTTTGCACATGCTAGGGAAGTGTTCTACCAATGAGCTAGACCTCCAGCCCATATGATTTTTTAGTTCACAAAGTTGGAACTTAAATACTGAAGTCATATTTCTTCTTCCTTAACAGTGAGGAGTAAGCCTGTCTATAAAGCAAGCGATCATAATTACAGCCCCTAAAGAGAAGAATGTGAGTAGAAGATTGGAAACAAAGTTCTGGTGCTCTCCAGCACATCTCAGTATCCTTTGGCATGTTGCATGGTCTGCGGAGGTTCCCACTGGATACCCAACCTGCCATCAACCCAGTTTAATGCAAACTGTGGTGCCCTTGGAATATGACGTGAATGGCATCCCCTGGAGATGAACAGAACACATTCCACATGACCACACGTGGGAGCCCTGATTACAGATGAGAAACTAAGACTCAGAGGTAAAATGACTTGTCCAAAGTTATATAGACAAGGTCTAAAGACTTCAGAGCCCAGGTTCTGATACACCACCATCTTGTGGCTCACTCCTAAGGCATTGCATAGGCCAGAAAGGAGGTGGCACTCATCACTTCACCTGACCTCCATGAGTAGGAGCCATTATACTCTGGGTAGCACCTCTGTGTCCTGGACACATTGGGGGCCCTTGTTGGTCTAGTCATGAAACTCTGGATTCCTGTGAGTGAATTCATCCTATAAATGAGGGATCAGTAATGAAAAAGGAAGGTTTAGTGACATCTGTGGCTTTTGTCAGACAAGCAACATTCTCCTTCTGGCAATAGAATCCCAAGTTAGCTTTGGAGACCTACTCTCCCTCAATGGATACAATCTTTATGAGACTGTCCATTAAAAAGTCTCACATTCCCTAGTCAGAAAGCAGACATATGATTCTAAGGTTTTTGTATCTTATTCTTTGGAGGGTCTGGTTCATCACATTTTCATCTAATTTATGTAGGGGTGTGTGTGTGTGTGTGTGTGTGTGTGTGTGTGTGTGTAGCAGGGACTGTAGTGTCCTATCCATAAACACTTACCACTATTTCTGAGCATAACTATTGCTTCCATCCGCAGCCCCTACAGTTCTTTGCCTAGAAGTTGACTCTGGATGCCCAGAGACATGAAAGGGACAGGCCAATAGTGCCAGGAAGTTAAGGGGTCTCTTTTCTAGGAGTCTTTGATCAGTGACTCAGTGAGAATCTGAGTTTCTCTGCTCACCTATACCATAAGAAAATTAGTGAAAAGTGAAATGTATCAGGTTTTTTTTTTTTTTTGATACATTTGGAGAGAAGTTGGTGGATGTATACCCCAAGTCTCTCACCCCTCAGTGGGATAACATGAGATGTGTTCCATTTAGTCTCCCAATGTATCTACTGGGATCAAGGTCTACTTTACTCCAATGGGGATCTTAACAATGCACACTTTATTGATTTCCTTCTTTTTCCTGCTTTGTTTATCTTCACTCTCCTACCAGTGCTTTCTGGAATTACCTTCTGCCCAAAATGACTTGAAACCTAATATTTTTTTTTTAGGTTCTACTCCTGGGGTGACAACCCCAAACCCTTCTGGAGAATTCTTATTCTGCTTAAGTTTGAAAAAATCTGCTTCTGTTGCTTATAACTCAAAAAGTCTACCAAAATTAATATTAGTCTGGAATTGGGTTACATTGCAGCTGGCTGCTGTGTTAAACCTCTTATCTTTCAAAAGATCATCAAAATTCTGGAAGGGAAGAAAGAGGATCTGAT
The DNA here is from genome assembly GCF_021218885.2 of Marmota monax. Classification (NCBI taxonomy): domain Eukaryota; kingdom Metazoa; phylum Chordata; class Mammalia; order Rodentia; family Sciuridae; genus Marmota; species Marmota monax. The sequence goes on along the minus strand of NW_026695243.1, from coordinate 9,038,746 downwards.
GAGTCTTTGTTCCAAGCTCTTCTGTATATATGCTCAGAGGATTTGAGCCACTACCTATGCCTTTGAATGGAACTGTTCAGATGGTATATGGCCAACACTACCAGGTCTTTTATGCAGTCCCACTCCTGGGATGAAGACTGGTATGATAGTTCCTCCCACTTGGTGGTTATCAAGGCAGGACTTCATGTACTAGGAAAGAATATAGATACTAAAGCTCCCACCATGTACCTGGCAGATAATCTAGAAGAAGTTTTTGGAGAGAAAGCACCATACCTATGTCTTTGAAGTCTGGTTCCTTGGGTTCTCAACCAGGTTGACCAAGAAATAACAGAAAATATAGTCCTTGGAATAAAGTACCACCTGTCCTCCCACTTATAGGTATATAGCATAGGATGATTACTGGAGCCAGCCAGTCCCAGAGTAATCTGAAGCCCTGGATCAGTATATCAAGAATCTGGGGCTTAGTTCTTTGCTTATCTGAGGTTTCATTCAATGCCAGATGTATTCATATAGTCAACATGGACATTCCAGGTCTGTATGGAGCATTGAGGATATGAGTGAATCAGGTGTCCCCCTGCCCCTCCTAAGAAGTGTGGGAGATATGCACATAAGCTAGAGAGGATCATAGAACATGACAAGTGCTGCAGGGTTAGATGTTTGTGCAGATATGGGGCCCAGACTGGAGTGGGCTAAAAGCCTGGGAAGAGAACCCAAGAGAGTTGAAATCCAGGAGAACAGCAGGCAGAGAAATAAGCACGAGCAAAGACCACCTACAGGTGGTATGTTTGATGGAGGGAAGGATTAAGGGTCCAGAGTTGAAGTTAGGCTAACAAAGGCTCATTCATGGAGGAACATGTATGTCATTCCAAGGAGTTTGGTTTTCATCTTTGAGTTGATAGTGATTGACTATTTTAATTGAATTAATTAATCATAATGAAACAATATTAAGAAGAGGGATGACACAGTCTTTTTACATTTCATAAAGATCACTCTGGAAGCAGACTAAAGGATGAACTGGAAGATGTAAGACTGGAGGTAAGGAGACAATATGAGTAATGGAGGTGACAGGTCACCAAGGCCAAACTAGAAAAAAATATAGAGAAGGTGATGAATATAAGAGAAAATGAGGAGATAAAATCAGTAAGACCTGATTCCTTAAATGTAGAGAAGAGGAAATAAATTCAAAATGTTCCCAGCTTTGCCTTGGGCACCAGGAAGATGATGGCACTGTCTATTGAGATGGGAGAACTAGGATGAGATGGGAGAACTGGGAGGTAGAGCAGCTCTGGGTAGAAAGGAGATAGTAAATTGACTATTGGACATACTGAGCAAGGTATCCATAGAATACCAGGGTGAAAAAATATGTCTTTGGAGCTGGCATAGTGACTGGTACTCCACAACAGATGCTCAATAAATGTCTGTTGTATGGCAGGGTAGGTGTGTCCACAGAGGGATGACTTCAGTCACTATCATCAAGTCCTCCTTAAAGTCAGAGCTCAAACAATTAGATGAAATCTCTGTTTACAAGGGATGGAGGAGTACCCTTTCCTCCTGCTGCCCCTAAGGAGAGAGGGCCTGAAACTCTGTATAAAGCAGAATGAGTAGTGTGGTTCCAGACCTGGGACTTGAAGTTGGGTACTTGAGGAATCCAGGACAGGACAGGCTGTGGAGCTGGCTGGGTCTAGATCAGGCCTTTTTTTTTTGAGAGAGAGAATTTTTAAATATTTTTTTAGTTTTCGGCAGACACAACATCTTTGTTTGTATGTGGTGCTGAGGATCGAACCTGGGCCACACGCATGCCAGCGAGCGCTACCCCTTGAGCCACATCTCCAGCCCCTAGATCAGGCCTTCTTAAAGTGAATTCCCACACCTCGACTGCTCAAAGCAGGGAGATGGGCAAGTGAGGACACTTCAGGCTGGAGGAAGGGTGGAGTAGGAAGTGGGCTGGGGAACCAGGGAAGGTGGTTCAGGGGCAAGCTGGCCATGTTGATCATGACATCTGGCAGGCCTGACTTGTGCTTGAGCTTAGCTCATCTACCTTACGCCAAACACAGTTGTTGTACCCTCCACCTATCCCCAGGATTTGTGACTCAGCTAATGGATCCAGTTTGCCGTCATCAAGGAGTGGCAGTACTCCTGGAGGAGCTGGGCCCAGTCCAAATCTGAGCAGATGGCATGAAAGCTTCTGGGTGAAGCTGGGAATGTTGGCCTAGCTAAAGCACCTGTGCCTGGTCTTTACTCTGATCAGAGGTAGAGATAGAGAATCACTCAGACTCTCTGCTGGAGCCCTCTTTCAGGGCATCTGTCTTAACTGTGTGTTGATTCTAGCATCTCCATAGGCCTTGGCCTCTGTTCTGCTTCCAGGAATTGCCACACAAGCCCCCTCCTTGGTATCATAGTGGCTGCACATAATTCATCTCACATTCATCTCTCCAAGGCCTTCACATCTTCCCTGGAAGTTAGGCTGGTGGTGGGATGTGTTGGCAAGCCTATTTCTCAGATGGGAGAACATGCATAGGCCAAAATCAGGGATGGAAAGCACGCAAGTTCATCCAAGAAGTTGGTGGTGGGGCTGGAAACTAAGCATGACCTACCACTCACTTTTTTTTTTTTTGTACCAGGTATTGAGTCCACTTAACCACTGAGGCACATTTGCAGCCCTTTTTATTTTTTATTTTGAGACAGGGGCTTGCTATGTTGCTTAGGCCCTCGCTAAGTTGTTAAGGTGGGGTTTGAACTTGTGATTCTTCTGCCTCAGCCTCCCCAACCACTGGGATTACAGGTGTGCACCATCACACCTGGCTTCTTCTCACCTCTTGCCACTCACTTCCTTGTTTATTTCACTCTATCCATAATGGTCTCCTCCTTAGTATTTCCTTCTTGAGCAAGCCAAACCTGTTCCATCTCAGGGCCTTTGCACTTGCAGTTCCTCTGCTTGGCAGGTTCTTCTTCCAGATCTCTGCAGGACTCTTTCTGTCTCTGCTTACACATTACTATCTAAAATAACAGACTCCTTCCTTTGTCACTCTCCTCCTTAATGGCACTTGACTTCTACATAACACGTCGTGTGTTTTGGTAGTTCATTGTTGTCTGCCAGCCTTCTAGAATGTGTCTTATTTATAGCTGAATCTCCAATAACTAAAACAGTGTGTAGAACATGATATAGATGATAAATATTTGTTGAACAAATGATTAAACCCAGAATGCCTCACTCCTGGTCCAGAACTTTGACCTTTTACTCTGCATCCCAGAGAAGTTAGAGGATGGGGAGAGCATAGAAAGGGTTGCGGGGTTGGCTCAGACTGGAGGAAATCACTCTTGTTCCTTAGATAGAAACATACCAAACACTGACCCAGGCCATGCACCGTGAGGTCTGGGTGTGTCAGAGGGCTCTCTTGAGTTCTCATGGCTTCCCCAGAGTAAGAGGGGATCACTGGGGACAGCAAATGCTTCCCCTTCGGAGCCTTTTCCCCAGAACTGGCACCACCTCTATCCTTGGGACCATTGTCATCTGCCTCCTTTTGGATCTGTCACTCAACATTTATACGCCTACTGTGTGTCAGGCTCAGGACTGGGCACAAGGGAGACAGAGATAAATGAATCATTGTCCTCACTGCCAGAGAGCTCACAGCTTAGTCAGCAAGGCAGATAAGCAAACACACCAGAGCACGGGGAGAGATTCTAACAGAGGAGCAGTGTGGGAGTGCAGCACTTGTGGTAGTCAATGATGGCTGTGCCTAGGTTGGTAAAGGGTAGTTAGGGAAGATTCCAGAAGAGGGGATGTTTGAGCTGGTTCTTAGAGGACCAGGGTACAGACATAGAGAAGGGCATTACCAGATGAGAAAGTGAATCAGAGGGTTCAGTTGAATGGAAGAAGTGTAGGTCTAGAGTGGGATGGGGCAAAAGTAAAACTAAAGAGAGAGTGTAAGGGCCTTGATCACCAGGCTTAGGAGAGTGGGCTGAGTCCCGTTGGCTGTGGACACCAATACAGCATTTGGGGCAGGAGGATTTGGTCAAGTTTGCTCTTTAAGAAGTTTTCCATGGTTGCTGTGTACAGAGTAGTTGGGAGTGGTTGGTAGAGAATCAAGAAAATGAACTAGGGGTCAGGTGCGGTGGTGCAGGCCTATAATCCTAGCAACCTGGGAGGCTGAGGCAGGAGATCAGCCTCAGCAAGTTAGCAAAGCCCTAGCAACTTACTGAGACCCTGTCTCAAAATATAAAAATGGCTGGGGACGTAGCTAATTGGAAAACCTTTTGGGTTGAATCCCCAGTACCAAAGGCAGGGGTGAGGGAAGAACTAAAATGAATTAGGAGATGATGGAGTCAAGACAAAGGGCTGGATTTGTTTGCCCTAAAGGTCCTCAACTGGCGTTCATGCAGGTGCAGGAGGCCAGACATAAAGCTCCTGGGACCCCCCACCCTCAAGGAGTCTCAACAGCAGCAGAATTTAGATAACCTTTAAACTTCTTCTCCCTTTATGAGATGATATTGTTTTAGGACAGGAAATCATCATTAAATATTTGCTCTTCCTGGTTAAGCAATGAAGTGTAGCTGCCACCTGCCTCAGAGACATCCATGCACCTGTATAGGTTCTTAAGAAAGGGTAGGAGGATTCTGAAGCTGAATCAAGGACTACTGGGGACTTCATCGTAGGCTGCGCATAGATCTGGAGCCTCTATGAATCTGTAGAGATGACTAGATGCCTGGAGCCCCCAAAGGGGTTGTTCTTAAATAAGAATCCCCCCCCCCATTAACTCATTGTTCTAGTCTTAGAACTTCTCTGTAGGCTTGGAACCTTTCAAAATAAATCTTTCTGGGGGAAAAAAAAATCACTGATGTTTGGACTAGGGATGTAGCTCAATTACAGAGCACTTGCCTAGCATGTGCAAAGACCTGGGTTCAATGTAGCACCAACAAAACAAAACAAAACAAAACCCAAAAACCTCACAAATAAACAAACAAAAAACACCTATTCTAGGCAAGTGTTCTATCACCAAGCTATCCCCAGTCCAATACTGAAATATTGATTTAAATATTTCATAGTAAAACTGTATTTTTAAATTCTCCAAAGGTAAATAAAATCTTCAGATAGAGTTCAAAATCCTTGACCTAAATGAATTAGAGAAAATCAGATATTTTATTCTTTTTTTGGGTATGGGGGGAGGGTAGTGGGGATGTGGCTCAGTGGTCAAGTGACCCTGAGTTCAATCACTTGACCACTGAGCCACATGCCCAGCCCTATTTTGTATTTATTTAGAGACAATACAGAGCAATAGTAACAAAAACAGCATGGTACTGGTACCAAAACAGGCGGGTGGACCAATGGTACAGAATAGAGGACACAGAAACCAATCCACAAAACTACAACTACCTTATATTTGATAAAGGGGCTAAAAGCATGCAATGGAGGAAGGATAGCATCTTCAACAAATGGTGCTGGGAAAACTGGAAATCCATATGCAACAAAATGAAACTGAATCCCTTTCTCTCGCCATGCACAAAAGTTAATTCAAAATGGATCAAGGAGCTTGATATCAAATCAGAGACACGCCGTCTGATAGAAGAAAAAGTTGGCTACGATCTACAGTCTGTGGGGTCGGGCTCCAAATTCCTCAATAGGACACCCATAGCACAAAAGTTAATAACTAGAATCAACAAATGGGACTTACTCAAACTAAAAAGTTTTTTCTCAGCAAAAGATACAATAAGAGAGGTAAATAGAGAGCCTACATCCTGGGAACAAATCTTTACTCCTCACACTTCAGATAGAGCCCTAATATCCAGAGTATACAAAGAACTCAAAAAATTAGACAATAAGAGAACAAACAACCCAATCAACAAATGGGCCAAGGACCTGAACAGACACTTCTCAGAGGAGGACATACAATCAATCAACAAGTACATGAAAAAATGCTCACCATCTCTAGCAGTCAGAGAAATGCAAATCAAAACCACCCTAAGATACCATCTCACTCCACTAAGATTGGCAGCCATTATGAAGTCAAACAACAACAAGTGCTGGCGAGGATGTGGGGAAAAGGGTACACTTGTACATTGCTGGTGGGACTGCAAATTGGTGCAGCCAATTTGGAAAGCAGTATGGAGATTTCTTGGAAAGCTGGGAATGGAGCCACCATTTGACCCAGCTATTCCCCTTCTCGGTCTATTCCCTAAAGACCTAAAAAGAGCATGCTACAGGGACACTGCTACATCGATGTTCATAGCAGCACAATTCACAATAGCTAGACTGTGGAACCAACCTAGATGCCCTTCAATGGATGAATGGATAAAAAAAAATGTGGCATTTATACACAATGGAGTATTACTCTGCATTAAAAAATGACAAAATCATAGAATTTGCAGGGAAATGGATGGCATTAGAGCAGATTATGCTAAGTGAAGCTAGCCAATCCCTAAAAAACAAATGCCAAATGTCTTCTTTGATATAAGGAGAGTAACTAAGAACAGAGTAGGGTCGAAGAGCATGAGAAGAAGATTAACATTAAACAGGGATGAGAGGTGGGAGGGAAAGGGAGAGAGAAGGGAAAATGCATGGAAATGGAAGGAGACCCTCAGAGTTATACAAAAGTACATACAAGAGGAAGTGAGGGGAAGGGGAAAAATAATATAAGGGGGACAAACGATTGTCAGTAGAGGGAGCAGAGAGAGAAGAGGGGAGGGGAGGGGAGGGGAGGGGGGATAGTAGAGGATAGGAAAGGCAGCAGAACACAACAGACACTAGTATGGCAATATGTAAATCAATGGATGTGTAACTGATGTGATTCTGCAATCTGTATATGGGGTAAAAATGGGAGCTCATAACCCACTTGAATCAAATTGTGAAATATGATATATCAAGAACTATGTAATGTTTTGAACAGCCAACAATAAAAAATTTAAAAAAAAAAAGTAAGAAACAAATAGGATTTAGGAACATATTATGAATAGACTGTATCTTAAAATCCCTAATTGAGTGTATCTTAAGCCTCTCAAGGGGAATAATTAATACAAAAACATTAAATAAGCCCAAAGAACCAGAAATAGCTGTAAAATTAGAAACTGACAGGTAACAAAATTTTACATTTGCAAAGTTTCAAATTAATAAAAAACTTTTATTTCTTAAAAAAAAAAAATAGAGACAGGGTCTCACTGAGTTGCTAAGTGCCTTGCTTTTGCTGAGCTGGCTTTGAACTCATGATCCTCCTGCCTCAGCCTCCCGAGCCACTGGGATTACAGGCACGCAGCACCACCAAGTCCAGCTTCATTGTATTCATTTTATAAGTCAGAAATTCTTTGAAGGCAGACAATCAAATTACTCCTTCATATGTATATTACAGAGATATGGGGGAGTTTTAGATACTGCTTTTTCTTGAAAAGAATCCTGTGTTTAACCTATTAAAATGGAAATGAGCATATAGTACCTGAAAAACATGAAAGTATCTTTCTTCTAATGTTTTATTCTGTGTCAGAAGCAGGGGGCTAGTACATGCAGCATGAGAAACATGCTATTTAAAAAGTCTTATTTTGCCTTTATTTTATCTGCTGGTTATGCCCACTTCATGGCACCAAAAAATAAGTAAAAAGAATCAGTTTTGTTTATATTTCTCTCACTGCATACTTAACAAATGTTTCCCATCTGCTCTCACCAATCCAGTTTCACAGCTGTTCTGGGAGAAAGGCTGAGTCAGAATTATCATCTGTTTTGTGCACAGATAAACTGAGGCCCAGTTAAGGAAAATGGCTTTCCTGAGTCACAAAGTTGGTGGGGGAGGTACTGACAAAGGTATCCATGACTCCAGCCCCCTTTCTCTGCCTCCTCCTACTTGCTGTTTTTTCTGTTCTTTCTCTTCCCTTTTCTTTTTACTTCAACTACCCTTTCCTTGCTCCAGTCTACTTTGTAAGTTATCCAAACATTTGCTCCCTCCAGAAATCTGCCAGTCTCATAGCCACAGCTCCATGTCACCAGAAACTATTTGTCTTGAACAAGCCCTTTCCTGGTTCCAGGATGCAGGGATTAACTTGAGGTGACGCTCTTGTCTCCAACTGGCCCCAGATAAGATAAGGGTGGGGATCAGCACTATAAACAGGTTTCCATCCTTCCTTGCCACCCAGGCCCCAGTTAGCTTGGGCCACACCAGCTCAGGATCAGCATGGCCGTCCGTCTATGGGTGGTCACCCTGGCCTTGGTTGCCCTCCTCGCTGTGGACACGGGTGAGTGGGTAGAACCTGGACTTTGTACTGGTAGAGAGCTTGGGAGTGTGGGTAGAGGAAAGGTCTGGAACACACCGTGAGGACTCAGCTCTCTGCATATGCCTTCCTTCTACATATACACCCTCTACTGTGGTGGGCAAACCCCTGAGTAGGAGAAAAGAAACTTGAGTTCAGATTCTAAATTTGGCCTAGAATTGCCAAAGTCCCCTTCCATTTGGGGCCTCAATTTCTCCAGCTATACAGCAGGAGGTTGTCCAGTTCATAGTTGCACTGGGCAATTACTGGACTAGAGGTTGAGGGGGCAGTAGGAGTGAGTGAGTGTCAGTCCTCAGGGCCAATAGGCAACTATGCTCACTGAGGGCTGATGGATGCTGAGAGACATTCTGACTCCTGTTCTGCCATGACATGCTGTGCTTTGAGTCTATGAACAGCCATGTGAGCATTTGGGAGCTCTTCCCTGGGAATCCTTGTCTGGGGCTAGACACATATATCTGGAGTGGGGCTTCCTTGGGGCTGGAATACATCAGCACTTTCACAGCTAAGGCACTGTGACCCCTTTAACACATCAGTTACTAAAAACAGACAAAGCACTCCTGAGGGACCTTAAGTCCAATGGGTAGAGAAGGGAAACAGACAATAAACAACATAGGTAAAATGTATGTTAAACAGTAGGCTAAAATGTGGTAAAGCCAAAGGAAAAAAATATCAAGCTGGGTAATAGGGATTAGGAGGTGACTGCAATTTTAAATCAGGGGAGATCTCTCCGAGAAAAAAAGGAGATGAGTGAGCCTTGTGGCTATTTGGGGGATTCCAGGCAGAGGGAATAGCCAATGCAAAGGCCCTGAGGTAGAAGCATGCCTGGAGAGTTTGAGGTACTGTGAGGATGCCAGTGTGGCTGGAGGGCAGTGAAGGGCAGGGTACACAGCAATAGGTGAGACAAGAGGCAAACTAGGAACTAAACTGGGTAAGGCCTCCTGGGCCAATGTGAAAACTTGGCTTTTCCTCTAAAACTGGGAGGCACTAAAGGGTTTTGAGGCAGAGTTATATTTTTAAAGAATTGCTCTAGTTGTTATACTGAGAATAAAGTAAATGGGGGTAGGTGGAGAGACCAGTTGGGATCCAACTGGACAGAAGTCATAATGTTTTAAGCAGGCCCTGGCAGGTCCTCAGGGCCATTGACTCACGGCCACTTCCTCATCCACTTCTCCAAATGGGGACACACTGTGGCAATGAGAAATGGGTCCAGGGGCTCTGGTCACACACAGACTGCTTACTCCTAGCCTAGCACCAGTTTTCTGAAGGTTTCAGTAAAGTGTTTGAAGAGGATCCTTGTACACATTTCAGATCCTGCATGGACTGAGTGAGAAGGGGGCACTTTGGATCAAGGTCAAAGGAAGCTGGGGTGTGAATGCAAAATTTCCCCGCATTTCCTAGGAAGAAACTCTGGACTCTCCCTTCCCCCGGCATACTTTAGTGGTCAATTTCTGAATACTGAATGTGGGAATTGACCAGGGTGCTACAGAGTCAAAGAACCCAAGAAGCTCAGGTTCACAGGGAGGCAGGGTGACCCAGTGAGTGGGGTAGCATGTGATTTTGTGGCAAAGCCCAAGTTCAGGTCTGCTCAGGAAACAATGGGGGAAAGTCTTCTGAGCCTTGAAAGGATGGTATGATTCAATAGGAGAAAGGGGGTAGGCAACATTTCAGGGAGAGGGGCTTTGCATGAACCAAAACAGAGCCTGTTACAGGAACAGTGAGCAGAAGAAAAGCTGGACTTAGGGACATGCAAGGTTAGATAGTGAGCCGAAGGTCAGGTGCCTCAGTCCTACGGGTGGGCTCAGGGAAGCAGAGCACAGCATCCACCACTGCCTCCTTTCTTCCCTCCTTTCTTCAGAGCAGCAAGAGAGGTCTGAACAGTGGTTAAAATCATGTATTCTCTGGGGCTGGGGTGTGGCTGAAGCGGTAGCACGCCCGCCTGGCATGCGTGCGGCCCAGGTTCGATCCTCAGCACCACATACAAACAAAGATGTTGTGTCTGCCGAAAAAAACTAAAATAAATAAATAAATATTTTAAAAAAAAAAATCATGTATTCTCAATGCCTGGCACAGAGTAACTACTGAGTTGTTGATATTATTATGTGGGACACCATAATTTCAGTGGACTCTGAATGAGGAACATGCTGGTGACTACCTTCCTGATTTGAGACTTTCTGTCACTATGTATGATACACAAGATCACATCAGCTTTCTGGAAACCCTATCCTCTGGGTTTGTTTGAGAAATTCCAGATTGGTAGTGTTGGGGTCAGGACTCCCAGAGAAGGAGAAACAGTCCTCAGACCCCAGGATCTGGGACCTAGGACCAATGTTACCTTATTCTTACTGATTTGTTTTTCAGAGGTGCCAGTGTCAGCAGAAAAGCTCATTTTCTCAAGAATGGTAAGGCAGATGCTTGATGTTGTGGCCTTCCCTCTGCAGAGAGAAGTCCTTTCATCCATGCTGGAACACCAGAATTATTCTCCACTCTTGCTCAGATACCTTCAATGACTCCCAAGGAGGTCAGGGTGGACTCCTGAGCCTGCATGATCCCCAGATTATTCCCTCTAGGCTAAGCAAGTCTATGCCCTTCATCAAAGCCCTTGGGATCTGTCTCAACCTGGTCTCCAAGGCCCCTTCCCTCAGTGAGATTCTCCTACCAAGGTTTAGCAGCACATAGCATCTTCTCTGCTTTGTGTAATACAGACCGACCATATGATTCAGGCCAAAGAGGTGACCTTAGCACACTGAATGGCCCCATGGAGTGCCAGTCATTCCCCACTGGGTGTCATCATTCATCCCTTTACTCTGAGTAGACAAACATCAAGTTGCCCCTGAAGCCTATTCCACCTAGCTTCTGGGTCTAACATCCCCAGTGATCCTAAGGCAGTGATGACGGCATCCTTGGGAACATCAATCAGTCCTTTCAAATAGATGAATGAGTAAGTTCAAAGCCACCTTCCCATCCAACAGTGTAGCATCTTCCTGTCAGTCCATCAGAACGAATCCAGCTCCACATACTTGGTGCCAGATAAAAAGCCAAATATTTAACATAATTTCAATTAGTCCTATGCAAGGAACATTCCTAATTTTTACACATGAGGAAACTAATATTCCAACAATGGAAATAGCTCATCCAAGTTTACACAGCTGGTCCGGCAGAATCCAGGGCTTTAGCCTGAGCTTTCAGTGCTGCACCACACTGCCTCATTCTCCCTTCTCCCTGTGCCAGGGCCCAATCTTGACCCGGTTCTGTCAGGTATAGTCTGAATCCCTTTCAAATTGAGCCTCAATTAAGCTCCAAGCCCTGCCTCATTTCTCCAATCTTCCCACACTATGTACCTTCCTTCCAAGGACTTGATAGGCTACAGTGAGCTCAGGGGCTCCTGGGAAGAAGGCCCCCTAGGATGATGGGTTCTGTCTCCTGGGGTCCTCAATCAGACCAACAGAGAGGTTCTAGTTGGATCCTCTGAGGAGTAATGGAACCAGTCCCCAAGAACTTGAGGGCACAAACTCACTCTACACAAATACACAGTATACTTGGGAAACCCACACCTCAGTAGACACAGCAACATACTCAATATGCATCCAACCACAGGCACCTGGTCATGTACACACACACAAATATACCACAGGGTCCTGAGTGGCTGGTTTTATGTTCACTAGACCTACACACAGTTTGTCTTGAATTTGGCTCCATCCTGGTGCCTCTCAGGCTCCAAGCAGAGCTCCTATATCCCTCCCTATTGTCTCTGATTTTGAGTCTCCTCTGTCTCCTCCACAGCCCATCTGTGAGCACATGACAGAGCCTCCAAATTGTTCCCAGACACCTAACCTCGTCTGTGGCACTGATGGGGTCACATACAACAGTGAATGTCATCTCTGCTTGACCCGAATGTAAGAACTCCCAACTCAGCTTGCTTGGGTAGGCCCCATCTTGGCTGCACACAAATCTGAAAAGAGAAAGAATTGACCGCCTTCTTCCTTCACATATGCTTGGCCTGCGGAGTAGTGATATTTACTCTTAACAGAATGAGCCAAAATATGATTGAAAGAGAGGGCATGATTCCAAGCAGAAGCTGGTGGGGGTAGAGGAGAAGGGCCAGAAACCCTGGGTTCTTTTTCTTATTCTGCCCTTGATTGCTAGGGTCACCTCATTCTATAGAATGTTCTTTCATTCTATAGTCAATAATTATACTGAATACAATAATTATATTGAATACTTACTATGTGGTAGGCACAGGACAGAACAGAGCACAGTAAGTTAGATAGCACTGCTGGCCTCCTAGAGCATCCAGTCAATCTAAGGGGGAAGCCAGGTTGACGGTCAGCTAACTGCACCACAGAATGCCCAAGGCTCATATGGACAGGGCACCATGGTAACAAGGAATGGGCAGAGGCAGGGAAGACTGCCTGGAGGAGGTAATACCTGAGCACAGCCCTGAGGGATAAGTGGAAATAAGCTAGAAAGGAAGAGGTAGGGAAGATAATTCCAGATAGAAGAGAGGGAGCTGGGGAAGGCCTGGAAGGGAAAGAGTGTATTTGAAGAAAGTGGACAAACTGGAGTGTGAAGGGAGAATGGGGGAGGGGCAAAAAATTAATTCAGAGAGGTAAGGAAGAGGCTAGAACATGACTTTGGTAAAACCGATCACCTACTTGGTCTCATTTCTTCACCAATAAAATCCTGAGAGTCAGCTTGAGAGCTAAATGAGTTCATGAAAGAAAAGAAAGGTTCTTTCTTTGTGGCTGGAAACCACAAAGCTCTAGACAGAAGTGAAAGTTTGTATTGGAGGAACTGTAAGAAGCAGCAGAACACTGTCCAGTTTAGAAAAAGATCAAAATTAGACTCATAGTTAAGAGATACATTGAGCTGGGTGCAGTAGCGCACGCCTGTAATCCCAGGGGCTCAGGAGGCTGAGGCAGGAGAACTGTGAGTTCAAAGCCAGCCTCAGCAATGGCAAGGTGCTAAGCAACTCAGTGAGACCTTGTCTCTAAATAAAATACAAAATAGGGATGGGGATGTGGCTCAGTGGTTGAGTGGCCCTGAGTTCAATCCCCAGTACACCCCCCAAAAAGAGAGATATATTGATGGTAGAATTGCAGGTTTGTTGTGTAAATGGACATGAAAGGTAAGGGGACACAGAAGGCAAGAACAACACGCTGCTCTTCTAACCCATGGGCTTGGGTGGCTGGTGGTGCTAATTGCCAAGATGTGAACTATGAGGGTGCAGGTAGTAGTTGTAGGATACAATGTTTGTGAACAATTGAACCTCTGGTATATACCAGAGATGTGCAATGGACAACTGCATAGTCAGGAAGGACAGAGGTCTGGGCAGGAGACAGACTTGGCAGTCATAAGCATGCACAGGTGGTGGAAATCCCAGGAAGCTGAAATCTCCCAGGGGCAAGATGTAAGAAGGAAAGGTTATAGAAATACTCACAGATCCCTGGGATCTGCCCTATATTCCTACACTGTAGGATATGGGAGTGGGTTCAGCAGGGTATCTGCACAGATAGGGCCTGGTCCTTGAAGGGTATGTTATAGTTCCCAGAGGTATCCTCATTCTTGTCTCCTGTAATCCCAGAAAAACCAAAAAGGATATCCAGATCATAAAGGATGGCAAATGCTGACCCTGAAGGAGCGCCTCAAGCCAGGAAGCTTCAAGCTGGAGAACAGTGTTGGGCAGGGAGGAGATGTGACATAAAATAAAAGCTCCAGCCCAACCCAGGGAAGTGAACCAGTGTCTTTGGGGACTCTGGGGGAGGTGATTGTGGTGAGGGCTGGGAGGGTGGATCTTGCACTATTCTTTCTGTTATAAATCCGATGTCCAACTCCTTTCCATCCCTCTGGTGTTCAACCCTATCTCATGTCTCCTTTGAGGTTTCAGTTGTCTCCTGCCCACTTGAGAGGTAGCCTCTGACCCCAGGACAGTGCCTGGAACCTGGATGAGATCAATATCCTTTGCCACTATTGATATGTGTGGTTCAGCTTTATTCACCCCCTTCATGGAAGCACACCCTGCGTGACTTTCTCTTGGGTTGTTCAGCACTCTGGGGCATGCAGAAACATACACAAATTCGATACAAACACAGCTTATATTCAGGAAGTTTACACAGAACAGTGAACTAGGTCTTCTGTTCTAAATCCTCTGAATGCTTCCCTAAACCCTGGCCACCTAGACTGTCACCTGAAAACCTCTTGGATATTCCAGTGTCCAGTTAACACCTGGCAAAACAGGATGACTTCCAGATCCTTTTCTGCTCTTTAGGTCAACATCTGCTGACTAGATGACATTAGACACAACTCCAGGCACACATAGCACATGTATATCCACACCATGGACCACAGAGACACAGAGCACTAGAAATCCCACCAGAGACCTCAACTTGTGGTACATGCCAAATACTCCCCCCCTCCCTTTTGGCCTTTTTGCCTCTTGATAATGGTGTCAGGGGAAAGGAGTGTGGAGAAAGGCCTGACCAGGCAAGAGCAGTTGTTTCACATGGATTCAGATTTCTGTTCTAGGTGGCTAGAAAGAGCAGGAAATGCTCCAAGAAACCATATGTCATTGAGAAGAAAGCCGAGCAGGAAAGGCAGAAATTGTTGCTGATAGATTCCAAGTGGCAGGATCTGGGAGATGATCTTCTATAGGCCCTTCTACTACTATTGATAAACTTGTTTCCCATCTGCAAACAAATGATGTAAGATTCAGTTTGGCAGTTAGAGACAGAAAACCAAAAATAATAGAAGCTTAAGCAGATAGAAATTAATTTGACAATTCCTTGCTTCTATATTGTTTCTCTATCATTCTCATCAGTTTCCATCTTAAAGTTCAAGAGAGCTCTTCCAATCCCATCCAGCATGACTGCATTCCAAGTTACAGAAAGGAGGAAAGGGCACACCACCTACTATTGAAGACACTTCCCATAAGATGTATAAATTCAGTTCAATTGGATAAAATGCCCCTTGGCCATTTAGAAGCAGGAAGACTGAGAAATATCATCTTTACCTGTGTAAAAATGAGGGGAGTTCACTTATTGTAGGAGGAGAAAGTGGATATTAGTGACATCTGAAAATCTCCCTCCAAAGCGAGAAGGCTCTTTAAACCTAAGTGGCACAGATCAAACATCTCAGTGATGCTTTCTTTCATGGATTCCACTCATATGCTAAGAAATCAAAGATTAAACCTGAACATTGTGGCAGACACCCTACTAGAAGAAATTCCTAACCCCCATTTATAGATGTGGACCACTCTAAAAGTCAAGAGTGAGCCCTAAAAGGCTTATCTATGATATGCGACTCTGTTACCCTGGGCATTGTTGATTGGCTAAAAGATTCTTGCCTGGGAATTTTCAAATTGAAAACAAGGAAACTAAGGCAGTAAGATGTGTGATGTGAAGACTGCAACGATGTTCACTGTTTTGAGATTACAGAAGGAACAAGATAAGGACTTTGGTCTTTATCCTAAGAGATGTGGGGAGCACTGGAGGTTTCCAAACAAGGAACTTATGTATTTATGTACATGACTTATGAACTGAGGCTGCTCTGTGGAAAATGAACTGGAGAGAGCAAGAGAGACCGAAATGGTAGCTAAATAGAGGAAAAGACATAAGAAGTGAATGAATGTATATAACCCCAAGTCACTGGGGAGGCAGAACAATAGATATTAAAAGCACGGGCTCAGGGCTGGGGGCGTAGCTCAGTGGTAGAGGACCTGCCTAGCACATGCAAGGCAAGGCCCTGGGTTCCATCCCCAGCATTGATAAACAAACAAACAAATAAATCAAAGGAAAGCACAGGCTCTGACATCAAACTGCTTAGCTCTGTGTTGTGGCTTTACCACTTACCACTTTATTTATTACCGTGAGCAAACTACCCAAATTTCCTCATTTTTTTCTACCTCTTTTATTATGTAAAGATTAAATGATTTATAAGAACTTATAATAGTGCCTGTCACACGACAATTTCTTTTTCCTTTATTTCTTTTTTTTCAGATATCTGTTTTTCCCCACATAGTAATTTCTTACTAGTCTGAGGTCTTACCCACCCAGTCCTAAACTGCTGGGACTTCAGTGAATCCCTCTCTGTCAAATGAAGTGGGCCTTGGGCGGCCTATAGGGAGCCTATCTCCTGAGCACTATGATAAAGAATGAAATGACAGCAGCTGATAATGTTTTTTCCCCCTGTGGGTACAGGGGTTTGAATTCAGGGGTACTTAACACCGACCTACATCCTCGGCCTTTTTTTATATTTTATTTTTAGACAGGGTCTCACCAAGTTGCTGAGAGCCTCACTAAATTGCTAAGGGTGGCTTTGAACACATGATCCTCCTGCCTCAGCCTCCTGAGCCACTGGGATTACAGGAATGCACCAGCAAGCCTGGCTGTTGACCAGTTTTATTTTTATTTTTTTCAATTTTATGAGGAATCACCATTTTGTTTTGTTTCTTTATTTTATGTATTTATTTTTACATGGTGCTGAGGATTGAATCCAGTGCCTCGCATGTGCTAGGCAAGCATTCCATCACTGAGTCCCAGCCCCAGCCCCTGTTGACCAGTTTTAAAAGGCAAGGCCCACATCTCTTAGGATAAAGACCAAAGTCCTTACCTTGTTCCTTTTGTAATCTCAAAACAGTGAACACACAGAGCCACTCTCAACTTTTTAAAAATAAATTCTGACTATAGCTACAAAAGGTTTTACCTTCTTAAGGCTCATCAAACCAAACCAAACCAAACCAAAATACTCTTCAGCTTGAGGAAAGTTGGTTAAAAGAGCTGGGAAAAGGCACCTGCTGGATTGTATAGCCACATAGAAATAGAATAAGAAAACAGACAGGAGCTCTACTTAAGGTTGCAAAGATAGTACTTTTTCATTGAGAAGTGGTGTAGGAGTAGGAAAATTGATAATTGGCCAGTTGCCTTTAACAGCTATGGAGAAACAGGCAATTTCTGTTCCAGAGAGGACAGAGCTGTTCTTCAGTCAGCACCATTCTCCACTGCACCTCACTCAACAAGGGCCAAGTTTGTAGACTGCAGCCGCTCAGACTCCTGGCAGATGTTCTGCTCCACTGTGTCACACTCAGCTAGGAATGCCTAAAAGATAGATACATGGCAGTGAGGGCTCTTCCAGAACTAGCCAACTACCGCCCACACAAAGCTCTTTACTCAGCCACTCTGGGGAACCTGTGAGTGAGACTCTAAACAGACTGTGTAAGGATGGAGATGGGTACCATCCTGGGCTCCAAGGTAAAGGAGGGAGGGAGAGGAAAATATAGGGTCAGGGTTTCTGACCATGCTCTAACTCAACAACTCCCCCAGAGGCAGTAATGGACAGAGAGTCTTTCCTCGGGGCCACGGACATTGCATCAACACAACTGAAGGAGGTACTGTACACACAAATGGTGCCTCCTGGGATTGTGTAAGGGGTCAGCCTATCTGCTCTTCTGTGAACTTTCTCCCTAAATAGTTTAAATTCAAATAAAACTAAAGAGACACAAAGGGGGCTCTTCTCTGATGCTCTGGCTTCATGCTGAAAAAACAAAACAACGACAACAACAACGAAAAATAAAAACTCATGCCAAACACTACATTTCTGCACTACTGGAAAATTTCAAGCAGATAAACAAACCCCAACACATAACAGTTTGTCAGGTACTATCACACAACTCACCTGAACTTTTTTCACCAAACCCTTCCTTTTTAGCCTACTGTCTTTGAAATTTTCTGGTAGGATCTATGGAAGAAAAGTTGACACATAATCTTCAGTGACAATTACATGAGATATATAAAAAAGAAAACAACACACCAAACAGATCATAGGTCACTAATGCAAATGAGATGTGAATTTTAAGGGATCATTTCTCCAGGTCTGTACTTTACAAAGTCCTTTCCACGGCTCTCATTCCTAAAAGCATCTTTGGTCTCAATGTCTGAACCATAAAAACTGATCTGTAACACAGACTTTGTTCTTTCACTGTTTCCTATGTATAGATACTTTGTCCTTGTCAGACCATGATCTCAGTATGCCAGGAAAAGTACCTTCTGATAATATTTTCTTTTACAACATAAGTGTCCCAAGCCCAGAGCAGTTCACACTCAAGAATGAAGCATCATGGGGCTGGGATTGTGGCTCAGTGATAGAGCGCTTGCCTAGCATACGTGAGGCACTAGGTTCGATCCCGGCACCACATAAAAATAAACAAAGGTATTGTGTCCATCTACAACTTAAAAAAAAAAAAAAAAAAAGAATGAAGCATCAAGCTAGAAATACAAAGCCCTGTTTCTTCAACCATGAGATCACAGACTACTTGGGTCCCAGTTTCATGAGTTATGGATGCTAATTTTATTTACATATATGTATACGACAAAAGCCCTGGGCTGGGGATATAGCTCAGTTGGTAGAGTGCTTGCCTCATATGCACAAAGCCCTGGGTTCAATCCCCAGCACCACCTAAAAAAAGTTGAGATACTTTACATAGGGGCTGGGGTTGTGGCTCAGTGGAAGAGCACTTGCCTAGCATGTGTGAGGCACTGGATTCGATTCTCAGTATCACATATAAATAAATGAATAAAATAAAGGTCCATCAACATCTAAAACAAAAACAAATACAAAAAAAAAAAAAAACAAAGATCTATGTTGGTGAGCTGAGTATTTAGAAATCAGCAACTGTCATTGAGTCTGTGTATTCACCCAGGAACTAGCGTGGTGTCTGGCACACAGTAGCTGATGCTCAATATCCTCAAGTGATGAGTTTGCTCAGACATTAGGAGTTCATTATTAAAAAAGTGAAACTGATATATTGTCAAAGAAAACTAGTTATTCTGAGCTTAATATTTACATACCATTGTGTCAATCTCCTCTAAGATCTTCATAAACTGCTCAATTGTGGCTTTTACTCGCCTATCAAGTTTGCCGAGAGCTTCAGCTTGCAAATCCTTAGCCAGAAAACCCTGTGGAGGAATGATGTATTATTGCAAGGGTTCCATAAGGCTGATGAAAAACTGTGCCACAATACCAATGAAGTGACCATGCCCTGTGTTCACTGTCACAAGCCAGGCCCACAACTTCATCTCCTGGAAGAAAACAGAAAGGCTGGCCTTGTGCCTATCCAAGAGTTTTATCAGGCTACAGGCTGCTCTATCTCACATGGGTCACTGGGGCTTCAAATGCCATTAGGCCTGGCTCTGGTGAAGTCCCCAGTCACAAGCATATACCTGCATATAAAGAGGCAGACTTTAAGGGCATGTGTTTGGGTGATGGAATGTACTCAGTGGTTCAGAGCTTACTTAGGAAATACAAGGTCCTGGGTTCAATCCCCAGCAAAGAGAGAGAGAAAGAGAATGTATCAGCTTTAGGGTCTGATAGACCTGGGCTCAGATCCTGACTGCCCAGGATTCTCATGATCTTGAGCAAGTTACTTAACTCCTTAATGTCCTCATTTTAAAAACAGACTATGGTACCCATATTCCAGAGGGTTACTATGAGGAAAAGGGGGAATGTATATGTAGTTGCTTAACATAACTCATGGGAAAGACTTACGCTAACAAATGGCAGTAGCCATTATTTTCATTAGATTATCTTGCTGTTTATTCATATTGCCTGGCCTCATGACCAATTAGTCAGTCATATGAGCTAAAAAGTCTCTGAGGATGTTTACCAAAGCCAAGAGCTAGATGCCTATTTGACAACAAGAGCAAGAACTTAAAATATTAACCAGCAATTCCAACTCAAATAATGCATTCTACAAACAAAACCTAGAAATAACCAAAAAAAAAGATTCATGACCAAGGACATTCAAAGAAGCATTATATACAATGGTAAAAATAATGTTAGGTGGTGAACAAAGAGACTAGGTTAGGTAAACTATGATACATTCAAACATGATGAGATATGTAATCTTTGAAAAAAACATTACAAATTTTAGACCTTTTTTTCCTACTGCTGGGGATCAAACACAGGTTCTCACGCATGCTGGCAAGTAAGTGCTCTGTCACTGAACAAAAACCCCAGCCCCAGTACGACCATTTTTAATGATGTAAGAAAATGTTCAGTTTCTTTAATCTAATAAGAGAATTTTTTTACAAAGTATATATAATATTATATCAAAATCTTAAAGAAAACACATTTCAGGCTTTGATTGGTTATCTCTAAATCACAGGTACATACTTGCACACAAGAGGCAGGTTTAGGATCTGACAGGCCTGGGCTCAAATCCTGACTAGTTTGTGCCTTACAGCTAATTTTTATTTCCTATATTACTACCTATGTGTGTAGGAATTATGTGTGTATGTAAAACTTTTATTATACAGCTATCATATCACTTTATATAATTAATACACAAACACATACCAATTATGTTATAAAATGAGGGGAAAAAGAAGTAGGTGGACTTGAGTTACTCCTAATCTTTATTGGGTGTCAGTATCCCATTTCTAACATGAGGTTTTGAATAGGATGTCCCACCCCACCCCAACCCCCACCATCACTACTCCACTAAGATCAAGCTGAATTTGGAGCTTCTGTGACTTAACCAAATATTCCTTGCCTTGCTAAATACATAGAAACACCCTGGACAGTGAGGAGCAATTTCAGACAATAATATGATCCTCCTGTGGCAAGTGCTCTCCCTCTCTTTCTCTTGTTACTGGGGATTGAACCCAGAGGCACTTTACCACTTAGCTATATCCCCAGTCCCTTTTTAAAAAACATTTTTTTTTTTTTAAATTTTGAGACATGGTCTTATTAAGTTGCTGAAGGTTTGGTTAAGTTGCTGAAGCCAGTCTTGAACTTGCAATCCTCCTGCCTCAGCCTCCCAAGTCACTGTGATTGTAAGCACACATGTCCTCTCTTGTAGGCACAAATAGATGTTAACTGGGGTTTGACATAACAATGAAAATAATACTTAGAAAGCATTCAGTATGTGTCAGTCTCAGCCTATAGTATTTAATACAATAACCCTAAGAGGAAAATACCACCATTATTCCCTTTTAGAGATGAGGAAGTTGAGAAAAACTTGTCTGAAGTAAGAGAAAAGATACGGGGCTAGGGATGTTGTGAAGTAGAATGTTTGTTGGACAGGGAGAAGAGGGGAAGAGGAGGGAGAGGGGGAGAGGCAGGGAAGGGCAGGGCGGGGCAGGACAAGAATCTGATCACAGGGTGTCTGAATGCAGAGCCTACACTTGTTACCACATATGATATCCACAAAGTTCTTACAAAAGGTGGAAAAGTTTACGACGGAAGTTACCTGCTGGATTCCAGTAAGTTCTTTATTCAGATCTTCCAGGTGGTCAGCTATCTTCTCCACTGACTTCTCCAAATCTTTCAACTTCTTTAATTCAGCCTCTTCCTCTGGACTATTCTAAAATGATGAATAAAATGAAGTCACTAATCACCAAGATCAGGGCTGGAGTATATCTTAGTGCTACTTGCATAGCATAGGCAGCGCTGGGTTTGATCCCTGGCACTGCAAAATACAAAAACAAAACAAAACAAAAACAACAATAATCACCAGGATTAGTAGCCTCTATCATAAGAAAATCTGGCCACAACTGGGCTAAAATGCTCACCTTGAAAGGCCGTAACTCTGCTGCTTCTTCAAAAGCAAATAAAAGTGTTATATGTCAAGGTTTTCTATCTACAAAGACTCCCGTTCAAAGAAAAGGAAGATGTTAAGTCAACATTTTGGTGAGTGTCCTGGCACCTAGAGCTAAGAGAATGGAGCCAATCCAAACGCCAGATTCAGCCTCAGCCTTGGGCTGATCAACAGTCAGACTGGAGGGCAAACAAATTAATGCAAATACCTCTAAGGAGTACAAATGGCAAGACAGGTGGAATTTGACAACTCCCTTTAAATGGAATTCCTAAATGTCACCCTTGAGTTGAGTTTTCCTATTCAATAAGATGATGACAATGATGAATACTTATATTGAACACTCCCTACATAGTAGGCACTATCCTAAGCATGTTACTTGTATTGTTTTTTAAGCCTTACCACAACCTTAGAAGGGAGGTACTGTTTTATAGATGATGAAACCGAGGCTAACTTAGTAAAGTAACCTAAGGTCACACAGCTCAGATAAGATGGAGCAGAATGGAATTCAGTTTTGGCTTTACACACTCTGTGACAGTACCTAGAGGTCCCATTACTTCTTCAAACTGAACCCATGGATTTTGCCTGGTGCTCATCGCCATTCTCCTTGACGCTTCAGCAAAAAATTTAGAGTCTTTTCCATTCTTTCACCTAAACACTTGGTACCCAGGACAAGCAGCTTCCTGCTTTGTTATACTATCTTAAATTATCCATTTCTCTTTGTGGCCAAATCCTGAGTCTGTGTCTATTGATAGTTCCAAGTCTGGATTAGATTTTTGACTCCACTTTGTTAATCTCTGGCCCTCCTCTACTTAGCCACGCCACTCAAAGTAAGGAAACTTCATATGCCCAACAATTCCACTGTGTCACAATGCAGGGATGGCCACAGTGTTCTCTCATCACCTCAGGGACCACTGCCTTCACCTGTCACAAACTGACTCTTTTCCCCCTTAGTTCTTTAATCTGAAACTTTCTTTTGGTCAAAGAGGGTTTTCCTCTTGTGGGAGACTTTTTAGTAAAATGGATGGTTAAAGAGAAACAGGCTCTTAAAACTGGTGTGCAGTACTTTAATATCTGCAGGCTCAACATAAAGCTCTCTTGCAAATTCCAATTCTAATAAGGCCTGTCTAGGCACCATTTTAATCAAAGTGAGATTCCACACCAAAACAAAGGCCATGTTATTTGAGGCAACATAACAGTTCCTAATTCCTAAAGCAAAAACCCTCATCAACAAGCAGGAAGATACAAACAACTGGGGGGAAACTGGTAATCCCATCAAAGAATTTGTTTAAAGAGGCGTTTCACCAATGCAGAATCTGGATCCCAAATTTGGCCATCCAGACAGACACATATAAAGACTTTTGATTCTGAGGAATTCTGGTGGAAAAAACAATTTACCTTTTCTCCAATTAACATGACCCGGCAGCCATTTTGTATTCCAAGTGCTGACAATGGTGTCTCCATTTCCTTCAAAGATTTTCCTGAAAAGAGAAGAAAGGTATGCCAGGTTGTAACAAATGTACAACACTGAAATAGATTTCAGCAAAGGTATAGAAAATATACAAGTGTGTTCACTAATAAGAAGAGAGAAATTGGTATAACCTTTTTTGAAAGTGTCAATCCAGTAATTTCACTTCTAGATATAACTGAACACACATAATACTACACAATAACTCTTAAACGATAATATTCAGAACAATCTTACAATAGTCAGAAACTACAAAGAGCCAAATATTCAGGAATAGGAAAATAATTAACTATATATCTGTACAATAAAAGACTTTGAGCTGTGTGTGGTGGCACATGCCTGTAATCCTAGCAACTCTGGAGGCTGAAGCAAGAGGATCACCAAGTGTGAGGCCAGCTTCAGCAACTCAGCAAGACTCTATATCAAAATAAAATAAAAAACAACTGGGGATTATACTCAGTGCCCCTGGCTAGGTTCTTCAGTACTTACCACACCAAAAAAAAGAAAGAAGTGAAGAAAGAAAAAGAAGAGTAGTAGTCATTAAAGTCCATTTTTCAGGAAACTTACTGCCACAATGAATGTGGATGACCTAATGTTATAAGAAAAAAAAATTATAAAATGTAGGGGGGGGCTAGAGATGTAAGTCAGTGGTAGAGTGCTGAATCTGATCCCCAGCATGAAAAAGAAGAAAAAAGCCCTTGTCCAGAGGAACATTTTCTTTTTTGTGCTTTCTTCTGTTTTAAAATACAAATTTCTGTTGTCTTTATAATTCAGAGATAAAATGCTTTTAAAAAGACAAGGAGTTGCACTATGAAATATACATAGAAATTGGACATTGGTGGCACATGCCTTAATCCCAGCTACTTGGGAGGCTAAGGCAGGATTGAAAGTTTGGGGCAGCCTCGTCTACTTAGGGAGACCCTATCTCAAATTAAAAAAAAATAAAAAGGGCTGGGTTTGTGGCAAACTGGTAGAATACTCCTGCATTAAATCCCCAGTACTGCAAAATAAATAAGCAAATAAATAAACTATTTCTATTATTAAATTCATATGGACACCCAAGGAGATCTATCTATCCCTATTAAATACCAGAATAATGGGTTCTTATGGGAGCAGGAAGGCAGGGACAGGAGTGGGGATGGGGTGAGTCCTAGTGGAAATCAGTACCATCCAATGACCTGTCACATCCAAGTTCAAAACCTACATAGTCTGAACAATGCCAAGCACTAAAATGTAGCAGTATCTCTGACCTCATGGAGTTTGTAATCTTAACAAAAGAAATCAGATTTTAAACAATTAAGAAAAAAAATCATTTAATAGTAATTTCAATACAAATTATTGAAGTGGTAGGGGATAACAGGTGAACACACTTAGAAAAAGGATCTAGCCTAGCCAGAAAAGACTGCTCATGCTTTATCAAAATTGGTAAGATTTTGCCAGGTATAGTGGTGTATGCCTGTAATCCCAGTGGCTCCGGAGGCTAAGACAGGAAGATTGTGAGTTCAAAGCCAGCCTCAGTAACTTAGAGAAGCCCTAAGCAATTCAGTGAGACCTTGTCTCTAAATAAAATATAAAAAGGTCTGGGGATATGGCTCAGTGGTTAAGTGCCCTTGGGTTCGAACTCTAATGCCAAAAAAAAAAAAGGTAAGATTTCTGTAATGTTACTTCAAACCTGACATCTATTCAGGTGTTTGAAAAGTTCCAGTATATATAGCAGGTCCTCAATATTTTTAAAGGAATGAGTAAACGAACAAATAAACAAAAATTGCCCCAGTTTGAAAACTGAAAGTTACTGTTAGGTAAGGTTAACCTGTTTTAAGTCTGTCCTTTAGCCATAAAGGCTCAAAGCAAGAAGAGAAACACCTACCCTTAAATATGAGTTTCTGAAAAGCCAGTGGAACCCCTGTGGCTTCTTCCACAACCTGGGCCAGGTCTTGGACAATTGGTTCATTGCTGCCTTGCTGTGGGGTAACATGAAGGTCATACTTCTCATTGTCTAGAGAGAAAAAAAAGCATTTGATGAAAATAACTGCTTCACAGAAAACAATAAAGGATGAGACTTTATTACATTTATTTTTACCCGGCATTCAAGGGCTATTCTCAAATTCTATCCAATTCAAAGTGCCTGCTGACATCTGCCCAGCTTTCCTCTAGTGACCTGCTCAAGGATTTTTGTTTCCTCCACCATAAGAATGAATAATTGTAATGAGACCTAACATTTTTTTAAATAAATTTTTTTAGTTGTTGATTGACCTTTATTTATTTACTTATATATGGGTGCTGAGAATCAAACCAGTGCCTCACACATGCTAGGCAAGCACTCTACCAACTGAGGCATGACCCCAGCCTGAGACCTAACATTTAAGCACTTAATAGTAGAAGTTGGGCTGGGATTGTGGCTCAGAGATAGAGCACTTGCCTAGTATGCATGGGGCCCTGGGTTCGATCCTCAGCACCACATAAAAATAAATGAATGGAATAAAGGTATTGTGTCCAACTATAACTAAAAAGATAAATATTAAAAAAAAAAAAGAGTAGAGGCTGGGGGCTGGGGTTGTGGCTCAGCGGTAGAGCACATGCCTCGCACATGTGAGGCACCACATAAAAATAAATAAAAGTATGTGTCCATCTACAACTAAATACACACACACAGAGTAGAACTGTACTAGACTCATTTCATTCATTATCTTATTTAACCCTCAGAACGATCCCATGAAGTAGGTACTATCATTCCCTATTTCATAGATAAACAAATTGACCTCAGTCCTAATTAATTAAGAATCCTATGAGTTGGCATGGTGGAACACGCCTGTGATCCTAGAGACTTGGGAGACTGAGGCAGGAGGATCATAAATTCAAGGCCAGTCTCAGCAATTTAGTGAGACCCTAAGCAACTTAGTGAGACTTTGTCTGAAAATAAAAAAATTAAAAGAGACTGGGGATGTCATTAAGCAGTAAAGCACCCCTCAGTTCAATCCCCATACCAAAAAAAAGACTTCTCTATGAAGGAATTTAGCTAGTAGGAGAGCTCTTGTCTAGCATGTGCAAGGCCCTGAGGCCCTGGGTTCAATCAATAGCCTCAACACACACACACACACATACTGGAAACTTTCTTATGGAGACTGAATAGGGGAAGGGGTGTCAGAATTTGGCCTCAGATCTATCTGATTCCAAAGTTCACACTTCTCATCAGAAGCTATCTGCCTCCCATCGTCTGACTGCCCTGAACTCTGAATTGTACTGTCTTGTCTCTCTTGCTATAATGGGCTAGGGACTGTTTTTCTCCAAGTCTCTCTCAATGGGCACACCTAGGTACACCATAATTGGTGCTCAGTAAAGACGAATGAATGAATATAGTCAAATAGAAGAGATTAAAAAAAATAAAATAAAACAAAAACAAGCCAGGCCTGGTGGGGCAAGCAGGAGGATCTTGAGTTCAAAGCCAGCCTCAGCAAAAGCGAAGCACTAAGCAACTCAGTGAGACCCTGTCTCTAAATAAAATACAAAATAGGGCTGGGGATGTGGCTCAGTGATTAAGTGCCCCGAGATCAATCCCTGGTACCTAAAACAAAACAAAATATGGATGCCAATTCTTCTCTAGGTAGTGGAGAGACAGCAGGTAGCCTGTGTCCAGTGCCTTGAACTGGCCTCAGATCCATCTGATTCCTCAGATTCATCTTATGCCAAGACTTGAACTCTCCCAACGGCTCCATAAAATGGGATTAGTGACCAGGGGCAGGGGTTACCAATGCTACAGAGAAAAAAACAGATGCCTTAAAAGGAGACATCTATTTCAGTGTCACTCAAAATTGCAGGATCTAGAATCCTGGCTTCCAGATTTGAAGAGTAGGATCTCCCCTAGCTGGTTCTGAAAAACACCTCATCTACTCAGCTCTCCAGTGTACAGACATTGTTTAGTCAGCTTCAACGAGTGCCCAAAGTTAATGCTTGGACCCATGGCCCACTTAAACAGCGGGCACGCAGCATCCAACACAGAGAAGGCACTCAATAAATAATGAACAGCTCGCCACGACGAAGTTCATAGTCATCACACACGTAGGTGTCCAGACGCACAACAGTCAGACATAATGTGGCTCAACACAAGTCTTACAAAAAAACCCACAATAACTGCGCAAGCAAACAACTAAGGCCAAGGTGTGCGAACACGTTCCAACATCCACGATTCAACAAATAGAGAAAAAATACACCTGTCACAAGGAAGGTGTGATGACACAAGATCCAGACAAAAGCCAGCCCATGGACACAGCTAAGAATCCACACTTCCGGACGCCGGACAAACCTAAGGACATACACTTCCGGAGACACATGGCCAAATCCACAGACCCCATGGGGCCTTCCGAGTCCTGCACTGAGCCCATCCAGCCGCCAGTCACTTACTGTGGGTGATGGTCACGCAGAGCTCGGCTGCCGCCATTTCCTGGGTTTGGGTCACCTCTCCAGTCGGTGCCACCTCTTCCGCCCGGGTCTCCTCCTTGGCCCGGGGCGCTTCCTCGGCCTGGGTCACCTTCTCGCTCTGCGTCGAGCGGGAACGAACCTTCTTCACCCGCGGCCTGCGAGCGCCGGCGGCGGCGGCGCCCCTGGTGGATCGGTCATGTCCGCTGGCTGCACTCCGGACAGATGGACGCTGAGAGCGAGGCAGGCCGCGCGCGGCCTGGGACTCCGACTGGCGCGGCTCCCCGCCCGGCCGAGGGGCGCGCCGCCGGGGTCCCAGCCGCTCCCGGTCGCCTCGCGGTCTCCTTGAGCCGCCCCGTTCCGCCAGGCCCGCGCCAGTTGACCGCCCAGCGGCGGGAGCTGAACGCCGCGTCTTGCAACCTTACCGGGTTACTTCCTGGCCACGCCCCGCTCCTGCCCCACCCTATGTATTAAAGCCTCCTCTAGGCCCCACCCACTCAACCAAGGCCCCGCCTCGCTCACCTGAAGTCCCGCCCACTTCCTCCACTGAGGCCCCTCCTCCTGCAGTTTCCTCCCCACCCCTTCCAAAGCTCTGAATTCCTCTCGGGGAAGGCGGAGCTGAAAACTCGGAAAAAGGGTTAGGAACACTGCGCTTGCGCATGGAAGAACCGGAAGTCGAAGCGGGGCTGACTTCGCTTCCGTTTTTGATTTTCTTCTAGTGTTTGGGTTCTTCGCGGCCGCCCAAGATGAACCGATTCTTCGGGAAAGCGAAACCCAAGGCTCCGCCGCCCAGCCTGACCGACTGCATTGGCACGGTGGGCATCTGATCATGTATAAGTAGTCTTAGGACCTTTGACATTCCCTACCCCTCCCATCCCTGCTCCTGGCTCCTACTCCACCCCATTACCGAAGCCGGGCCCATTACACCTCGGCCCTCTCCATACCTACATCGTCCTTTCATCCTTTTTTCCCAAGTCTTTCCTCTCACTCCACAAACCAGGAACTCTGTAATCCCATCACTGTCTCGCTCTTCCTGCTCTCAACCCATCCTGATGCCATTGCCCGGTCCACTTGCTCTCCCCTTGGTTCCTTCACCCCAACCTGCCTTAGGCCCATACACCCTTTTCACCTCGTCCAGACCGATATTTTACCCCTTTTCCATCCCTTCTCATGACAGGGGTCTTTTCTCTGTTGATAAATTAACATTGCTGGACCTCAGTAATACAAAAATTCAGAACCCTGACTCCTCAGATTAGGCCATCATTTCTGACCTAGTGGGTGGCATTAGTTTAGTCTTAGCTGGTGTTTAATGGGCATTGGCTTATTTCATGCACCTCCTTGTTGAACCCCCAGCCTGACTAGTCTATGATTCCAGGGAAATTTCAATTCAGCCCAGTGATTCTCAAATTGTTTTTCTACCCCAATACACTTCAGGGGGGGACCTGGAATATCAGAATAGAGGGGATTGGAGTATCTTATAAAAGCGCCCCGCAGGGTTTCCAACTGGGAATCATACCCTGCCCAGTGAACTACTGTTTTCCACCCCTCACCATATGCTTCCCTTTGTTTTTCTTTCTCCACTTTCCTCCTCCTGCCCCTTCCTGTGTAAGTATACTGCAATAACTACCACTTCATTTTATATATTCCTCCAAGGTGGACAGCAGAGCAGAATCCATTGACAAGAAGATTTCCCGATTGGATGCTGAGCTAGTGAAGTATAAGGATCAAATAAAAAAGATGAGAGAGGGTCCTGCAAAGGTAAGGTAGTTGGCAACTGCCA
The DNA here is from genome assembly GCF_021218885.2 of Marmota monax. NCBI lineage: Eukaryota > Metazoa > Chordata > Mammalia > Rodentia > Sciuridae > Marmota > Marmota monax. The sequence continues at coordinate 9,009,253 of NW_026695243.1, read as the reverse complement.
CATAAGATACTGTGACAGCCTAATTTGAGCACCTGTAGAAATAACATCTGGTTGTAGGGGCTGTTGAAGGATACAAAAAGATGCTTAGAGTCTGGTAAATAGAAAACACATGTGAAAGTATGTTCTTCAAGGAGATTTTGTGGATAGATATGAGAGGGAGGCTAGCATTTGATCTAGAGGAGAGTTGTTGATTATATGTCCAGAAGCATGTAAGTAGGAATTCACATATTCCACTGATCTATGCTGAGAAACAGTGAGTTGCTAGGTTGGTCAGGGTAAGTAGGAATAATAATCTGGTTAAGGAGTGGCATGCTGGGAAAAAGAGGACAGAACTTGGCATGTGGGACCAATGTTCTAATACTATCACTATTACTACCTGCTGTGACCTTGATAAAGTCACTTGTTTTCTTGTGTTAGTAGGAACATAGAATATTGTGTTTAAAAGAATACACTATGGATATAGAACTATCTGGGTTTTCTAGTTCTATAACTTATTAATTAGGTAAACCAGGGCATCACTGAACTTCAGTTTTGCTATTGTAAATGGGGATAATGATACTTTATTGTATGAGAATTAAATGAGATGATTCATAAGACCTGTACAGTACTATATCTAGAACTTAGTAGCACTTAATACATGTTAGTTATTATCTTCCATGAGGTAATATTTGTTTTTCCTTCCTCATTGGAGGAGACAAATAAATTGATAACATGGAACAGTATAGAAAGGGAAGGCTTTTCCCAGTCACCTTAAATAATGGTGTAGACTGAAAAATAGAAGTAGGAAAGCTCGTCTACACTTCAGGAGGTGAAAGCCCAAACCAGGTAGGTAGTCATGAGAATAATGTAAAATGAGTCAGTTTGAGAGTGAGTCTGAAAATCAGTAACACTGATGACTCTCTGAGGAGACAACAGAGAGAGGAAAGATAAGGTTGATTAAAGTTTCTCAATCTCGAGAAGAGAGAGGTTGGTGGCTCTCTTTCTTTCTTTCTTTTTTTTTTTTTTTTTTGTACTGGAGACTGAACCCAGGAGCTTTACCTCTGAGCTACGTCCCTAACCCTTTTTATTTTTTATTTTGAGATAGGCTTTGGTAGAGTTGCTTATGGCCTTGCTAAATTGCTGAGGTTGGCCTCAAACTTGCCATTCTCCTGCCTTAGCCTCCCAAGTTGCTGGGATCACAGGCATTTACCACTGTGCCTAGGATCACAGGCATGTACTACTATTAGTTATTTCCAACATAAGATTGAAGAGTTTGGGCATGTTCCATTTAATTTGATAGCAGGATATTCAAGTGGGGAATCTTCCTAAGGCAACTGGATATACAGAATGGGGCTGGTAATGTAGCTCAGTGGTAGAGCTTTTGCCTAGCATGCACCAGGCCCTGGGTTCAATCCCTAGTACTGCCCCCCCCCCGCCCCAATAAAAAAGGATGCTGTTCAAATTGGAGGTTGAGTTAATATATATTAGGGAAAGAGAAAGTAGTTCAGGATATAGAGATGTGGAATGCAAAGACTTGGAGAGTGAACAATATTAGTGCTTGGGAGAAGTACAAAATTTAGGAGCCGGTATGTTTTGGTGCTAGAGATCAACCCAGGGCCTCAAGCAAGCTAGGCAAGCAGTCCATCACTGAGATACAATTCTTGGAGATTTTTTTTTGCCATGTGTATGTTTTCCACTTTGTTTTTATTAAATCTGTTTTTCTCCTTAGAATATGGTCAAGCAGAAAGCCTTGCGGGTTTTAAAGCAAAAGCGGATGTAAGTTATGTACATAATCTCCTACTCTTTAGCAGGTTTAATCAAAATGGTTTTCTATTCCTTCAGGTTTCATACCATTTTTCAAGGCATTCTTTATTTAATTACAAGCTTTATTGACATATAATTAAATATGGTTAGCTTGGGTTTCCCCTTTACTTATTCAGCAACATCTGTTGTAAAGTGGTCTAAATAAAACTTTTTGTTATGATAGAGAAGTTCCATATCTGTGTGTCCAGTTCAGTAATTATTAGTCTCGTGTGGCTGTGGGCACTTGAAATATGACTAGGCTAGTATGACTCAGGAACTGAATTTTTAATTTTATTTAATTTTAATACTTTAAGTAGCTGTATGTGGCTAATGACTATTAATTTGGACTGACCAGACCTGTAGTTTTAAGTTCTACCATTATTTAGTTAGGATGCCTTTTTTTGGTTTTGTTTGTTTATAAAGATAGGAATGCTGACTATTTGTTTCCTCTCACCAAAATAGTTTGAAAAGTCTTTATTTTTTTGTTTTAAGTGACTGTGTCACAGAATTTGAGCAGAAGCCAAGTAGTATCTTTGGTTTTTTACTATGGACTGTTCAGCTGATGAAATTGTTTGCAGAGTTGTAGATATCAGACATAATCAGCTAACAGGGAACCAGAAAATTTTTTTGATATCTTTTATTCCAATTTTTGTTTGTTTGGTACTGGGACTTGAACTCAGGGGCATTTTAAGACAGGGTCTAACTAAATTGCTAAGGTTGGCCTCCAACTTGGGATCCTCTCGCTTCAGCCTCCGAAATCACTGGGATTCCAGGCATGAGCCACCATGCCTGCAATTTTAAAGTGACATATCACACATTAGATGCCATCTTCTTCCTTTTAGATTACATTTGAAAGGAAAACTATAATGCAAGTTTTGTTTTTTGTTATAAAAGGAATGTGTTCATTTAGAAACTTGGAAAATACATAACATGAGCAGAAGAAAGAATATTTACTTAGATTTCTATTAATGAAAATAATAGAATGCTAATAATGTCTTCTAGTCTCTCTTTTGTATACGTAGCATGTGTGCATATAATTTTTTAGAGGAAAACTGAAACTATGTGGGATTATATAAGTCATCCATTTCTACTTAATGTTATATTTCAGGCATTTCCCTGTCCTTTTAAACTTTATATACGCGCGCGTGCACGCTCGCGTGTGTGTGTGTGTGTGTGTGTGTGTGTCTATGTATTTTTTTTTTTTCCCCATCCTGGAAATTGAATTCAGGGGCATTTTGACCATTTCTTCCCTTGTCCTTTTTTTAAAATTTTGAGACAGGGTCTTACTAAGTTGCTGAGGCTGGCCTCAAACTTAATCCTCCTGCCTTAGCTCCTCAGTTGCTTGAATTATGGGTGTGCACCACCATGCTCAGGGGATGAAACTTAATAATAGAGTCATACTCTTCTTCCTTTTGCCTGTCCCATGAATTAACAAATTTCCTTCTGATTGGATAGTTACAAATACTGTATAAAGACCATAGTGACATAAGTCTTTGAGGTGGTATCAGTTTGATATAAAACTTTATTTTAATGAAATATCTTAAACATCAGATATTAAGTTAGTTGGATAACCTAATTATGGGTACAAGATTAATAAAATATCCTCAAGGAATTTAGTCTATTGGGAAAACATTTAGCTACATGTATGAAGAACCTCAAAAATAGGCTTGCCCTTTGCTCTAAGAGATCTACTTCTGAGAATTTATCATAGGAAAATTTTTTTTGGTGCCAGGGGTTGAATCCAGGGGTGCTAGACCACTGAGTCACATCCCCAATCCTTTTATTGTTTTATTTTAAGACAAGGTCTTGTTCAGTTGCCTAGAACCTCACTAAGTTGCTGAAACTGGCTTTGAACTTGCAATTTTCCTGCCTCACCCTTCCCAAGTCATTGGAATGATCACACCCAACTCATAGGAAATAATATGAACACACATTTTAAGATATATAGTAACACTGGATAAAGCAAATGCTATCATGTTAAATAGAAAATAGTGTTATAACTAAAATGCATGCAAAAAGAAATTACTGGAGGGATCTGTTTTTTTAATAGTCCTATTTTTTTTCAATATGTATTATAAATTAGGTAAAAACATTACCAGCACATCAAACCACTAATTTACAATAATAATATAAATTTTCTCTCTTAAAATGTTAAGGACATATCTCTGGCATACACAAAATATCTATTACATAGAAAATTAAATAAACATGTGCACACACATCAAACAGCTTAGAAATAGGGCATTATGAATAACTATTTGTGCCCCTGTATATCTTAGAGATCAATTTTTAAGCATTTTGATCCCACCAAATCTTTTCTTTTAAGATCATAGTGTTAGGAATACTTTCTTCCTGAGAATTTCTATCTGACTCATTTTTTACGTTTCTCAATTGACTCTAAAAAAAGGTATGAGCAACAGCGGGACAACCTCGCCCAACAGTCCTTTAACATGGAACAAGCCAATTACACCATCCAGTCACTGAAGGATACCAAAACTACGGTAATCCCAAGTCACCTTTTTTGGTGTGATTTTATTGTTTTACTCTTAAGCTCTTTTCCCTGTTTATGTTTTGTTTCTCATAGTTTTTTAAAGATAGTTAAGACACTGGGTTTTCTTCTACTTTTTTTTTTTTTAGGTTGACGCTATGAAACTGGGAGTAAAGGAAATGAAGAAGGCATACAAGGAAGTGAAAATTGACCAGATTGAGGTGAGATATATACTAGTTTCTGAAAGAATGTGTAGTAGTTTTTGAAAGGATCCAGATGAAAGCTTATGTGATGGGCATAGGACAGAAAAGGGATTGAAATGGATTGTAATCTTAGGTCTGCCATTTCCTAATAGAATAACTTAAGGAAAAGATACCAAGTTTTTGGTTTCCTTATTATTACAAATATTCTAATACTACATACAGTTACTATGCAGGTGAAATAATTGAGAAAGTATATCTACACACACAATGCCTGGTTCATAATAAGCATCCAGTAGTTACTTACAACTCAAATAGTTTTAGTTTGTTTCTTCAGTTGTGAAGTTGCAACATTACTGCCTATGTCCCAGTATTGTCATAAAGGTTAAATGAATATATGTGTATAAAGTGCTGAATACAATTTCTGGAATAGATTTGTTTTCCTTTGCAGTAAGTCTCTTCACATTTTAATAAGTCATTAGTTCCTTAATGTGAACATTTCTTTTTGGGATTAGGTTTTGTGCCCTCAAGCCTGGCTGCACTCAACTGTCAAGTGAACAGCCCAGATGGCAAGATAGATAGCAGAGGGAGGGAGTGGTGACTTAAGGGAAGAAAGAGGCTTTTTTTCTGCATGTGTAATAGTGTTCTTTACCTTTACCTTTTGACCAGAATGTCTTTTCCCCTTCTGGCAGGGACTTGATTTTGTTCACTATTGTATCTGCAGTGTCTAGAACAATGTTTGGCCATAGTTGGAGCCCAGAAAGTATTTGATGGTAGATGAGTGGATGAATAGGAGTCTGTTAAAGGAGAAGCAGCATTACTGCCCCATTCTAACAGTGTTTGAGTGAGCAGTTACTATGTCCTAGGCATTTTACTGCCTCCACATAGGTATTCTCTGGCAGTTCCAGTCTTTCAGAGTGAAAGCATTCCTCCTCTGTCTTACTTCTTTCCAGTACCCTTTAGACTGCCCTTAACCGTTTCAAACGGTCCACAAGTTTCTACTTACATGAAGTTCAGCTTCATGATATTTTTCTAGAAATTCACTGAGAAAATGTTCTGTAAATGCTTGTCTTATTTGTATAATACCATTTGGTAACAGAATATAAAATGCTATTTTATTTTCTACTTTTAGGGCTTCTTGTTTTTTTTTTTTTTTTTTTTTTTTTTTAGAGAGAGAATTTTTTTTTTTTTTTTTAATATTTATTTTTTAGTTCTCGGCGGACACAACATCTTTGTTTGTATGTGGTGCTGAGGATCGAACCTGGGCCGCACGCATGCCAGGCGAGCGCCCTACCGCTGAGCCACATCCCCAGCCCGGGCTTCTTGTTTTAATTAGAACTATTTAATATGGCCAGACATGATGGTGCATGGTGGTGCACACCTGTAATTCCAGCAACTTGGGAGGCTAAGGCAGGAGGATTGCAATTCAAGGCCAGCCCCAGTAACTTAGTGAGAGCCTAAGCAACTTAGCAAGACTCTGTCTCAAAATTAAAGAAATAAAAAATAAAAGATGTAACTCAGTGGTAAAGCACCCCTGGGTTAAAATAAATAAATAAATAAATAACTATTTAATAGGAACAAAAGAGAAACTTTGGTCAGTCTGTTTTTTTCTGTGTCTCTCCATCTCTCATCTGTGGTTGTCTATCTGTCTCCCTCACCTAATTATCCTTTTTCTGTCCCCTTATAGATTGCCAGCATGACTAGTAAAGAGCTTAGCTTGGGAGTATATGTATATGTGTCTTTTGACAAGGCTATATATTTTGAATTTCTTTGATTTATTTTTCCAAATATTTTACTTGTAAAACATTTTCATTGTTCAGTTGCTCTCATTTTTTATTTTGCCTTGCAGAGGAAGGAGTTGTTTTTTTTAATCCCTTTCACATTTTAGTTTCTATACATCAGTGCATCAAAGTTCTTTATAGTTTAGTGCTATCAATTTTTTTTTTTTAAATTTTGTACCAGGGTTGAACCCAGAAGCATTTAACCACTGAGCCACATCTCCACCCCTTTTTAATTTTTTTTAATTTTGCGACAAGTTCTTTTTAAGGTACTGAGGGCCATGCTAAGTTGCTGAGGCTGGCTTTGAACTTCTGTGATCTTCCTGCCTCAGCCTCCCAAGCCACTGGGAGTGCACCACCATACCTGGCTGTGTGATGGGTTTTTCCCCATGTCTATCCTAGAGTCTATTGCTAAAAATCATAAATTATTTGGAGGGACTTGTCTTGACATGTATAATGTTAAAACATGATTTGATTAGCTTATTCTGATAGTATTTTCATTCCTATTTATTTATTTTTTGGTTCTGGGAATTTAACACAGGGGTACTTTGCCATTGAACTACATTCTCAGTCTTTTTTATTTATTTACTTTTTATTTGAGACAGGATTTCACTAAATTGCTGAGATGACAGGCGTGCACTATCACACCTGGCTTTGCTTTCTTTTAATTATTGTTTCAGTCACTGCTTCTCTGTGTAGAAGAATGTTTTACTAAGTATAGCACAGTGTTTGTATTTGGAGCTTGGAAATGGAGAAAAGCAAAGCTTTTTCTTTAAAAAATTTTTCCTCTATTTTACTTTCATTTTTTTTTTTTAATATTTATTTATTTATTTTAGTTTTTGGTGGACACAACATCTTTGTTTGTATGTGGTGCTGAGGATCGAACCCAGGCCGCACGCATGCCAGGCGAGCGCACTACCGCTTGAGCCACATCCCCAGCCCTTACTTTCATTTTTATATGGAAAAACAAACCAGAAAGCCAAGAAGAAATTTTCAAGTGTGTTGCATTGCTCTAGAAATTCTGAAGAATAAATGGTGTTGATTTGGACCTTTGGCATTATCAGCACTAGTCTGTTCCCCTCTCTGTGGAATGCAGTTTAAGAAGAGCATACTGCAGTGGCATACACCTATAATCCCAGCACCTTGGGAGGCTGAGACAGGAGAATCATGAGTTCAAAGCCAGCCTCAGCAAAAGTGAGGCTCTAAACAACTCAGTGAGACCCTGTCTGTACATAAAATACAAAATAGGGCTGGGGATGTGGTTTGGTGGTTGAGTGCCCCTTGGTTCAACCCCAGGTAAACCCTGCCCTCCACCCGCCCCAAAAAGAAAAGAAGAACATATTGTTGTCCTGCACATCCTGAACATAAAAGAAAAAATATATTAGGTGTTTCCCAAGTATTATTGCAATGAATCCCTACAGTAGCCCTGTGAGATATGACTCTTAATAATCCCATTTTTGGGGCTGGGATTGTGGCACAGCAATAGAGTGCTCACCTAGCACAGGCAGGGCCTGGGTTCGATCCTCAGCACCAAATAAAAATAAAGGTATTGTGTTGTGTCCATCTACACCTAAAAAAATAAATATTTTTTTAAAAAAAAATCCCATTATGAAAGAGGAAATAAAATCTTAGAGACATTGCATTTCATTAAGTAATAATGAATTTGAATTTGGGTATTTCTGACTCTAGGGTCTATGCTTCTAACCATTTTATCTAAACTGACTTTCATATGCCATGCTACTTCTCAGATAGATTTCACACTATTTCTGGCGTTATAGTAGTCTCCTAGTTAAGTATTAGTAGATCATTCACAGATGGTTTATGTCCTCAGTCAATTTTTTTCACCAGCCTAATGTCAGATATCAAGCCTATCCTGATTCCACCTCTGTTTTCCTATCCAAGGTGGCCCAGTGCAACTTTTTGCACCATTCGTTTTTGTTATTGCCTCCTTTCCCTACCAGTGCAGTCTGGTTTTGGCTGACTCAAAAAAAAGTGTTGATACATTAGATGTTTCTTGATTTAATGTTTCAAGTAAAACTTTATATAATAGAAAGGAGCTGATGAACATGTTTTCATGTTTTATTTTCTTCTAAGTATTCTCTTTTCTTGCATTTTTCTTTGAATCTTCTAAGTAATTTTTGAAAAGACAATGTACATAAAAATGCCAAGTAACATAAATAGTTCTTAACAATTGTTAGTTCACCTCCCTAAACCCGCCCTTGACTAGTAACTGCTTTTTTTGAGCCCCCTGTAAAAGCTAATGCAAGATCACAAATTTTCTATGAGCCCCCTGAAAAAATTAATGCAAGATCACAAATTTGATTCTTTTTTTAAATATTTTTTTAGTTATTGATGGGCCTTTATTTTATTTATTTATATTCACTGCTGCAAACCAAACCTAGTCTCCTGCATGCTAAGCAAGTGCTTTACTACTGAGGTACAACTCCAGCCCCCCACAAATTTAATTCTTTATTTCTAAGATCATATTTTACCACCAAAAACAGAAAGAGGATTATAAAGTTAGTGACAGTTGCAGTCATTATTAGGGAAAATCTTTGGGCTTCTGATTTTTTTTGCAAGGGAGGTGGTACCAGGGACTGAACTCAGGAGCACTCAGCCACTGAGCCACATCCTGAGCCCTATTTTGTGTTTTATTTAGAGACAGGATCTCACTGAGTTGTTTAGCACCTCACTGTTGCTGAGGCTGGCTTTGAACTCATGATCCTCCTATCACAGCCTCCCAAGCTGCTGGGATTACAGGCGTGCACCACCACACCTGGCTGGGCTTCTGATTTTTAAATAATTCTCTTTATGCATTCTTTCTCATACTTTTAATTAGAAGGGACATTCAGGGGCCTTGGCTATAGCTCTGTGGGAGAGGGTATGTTTAGTGTGTACTAGGCACTAGGTTCAATACATCAGCACTAAAAAAAAGTAAGAGGAGGCATTCAGAATTTAGTCAAACCTGTCCTTTAGAGTCTCTACTTGGTTATCATCTAAAAAAAAGCAGTTACTAGTCAAGGGTGGGTTTAGGGAGGTGAACTAACAATTGTTAAGAACTATTTGTTACTTGGCATTTTTATGTACATTGTCTTTTCAAAAATTACTTAGAAGATTCAAAGAAAAATGCAAGAAAAGAGAATACTTAGAGGAACATAATGAAAAGTAAATAAAAACCCCATCATATATATATCTGTAGGATTTACAAGACCAGCTAGAGGATATGATGGAAGATGCAAATGAAATTCAAGAAGCACTAAGTCGTAGCTACGGCACCCCAGAATTAGATGAAGATGACCTGGAAGCAGGTAAGTTATAAGACAAGCAATGTATATATAGCTTTAGAGTCTGAAAGGAACAACTTCCTGGAATCTCTCTCCAAATACTAGTAAAAATTTCTATCTGGATTCTCTAAGAGTTAGTCTCTGGGCAAAGAACTTATGAGGCACCTGCATCAGACTTGCATACTCCACCAGCAACACTGGTGAGACTGAAGAAAAGTTCAGCAAAAGCCGACATGGTACAACTATCAGTGTCCTCAGCTTAACCTTTCCTTGCTATTTTCATTTTAATTTTTCTTCTCCCTATTTTCCTACTTGGAATCGACTCCCTTGGAATAGCAAAGTAAATTAAGAACTAATAGTTGGCAAATACTTAGTGAGCATCTACCATGTGTCAGGCACTGGACTAGGTGCTAGGGATTCAGTATTGAAGAAAACAAATATGATCTCTCCATTCATGAAGCTTCTCCACTAACACTGGGAGAAATATAAACTGCCTGCTTCAAGTAATCAATTAGTTATAAGGGCACACACTATTAGGAAGAAGGAGATACTGTGGGAGCATGTAGCATGCTTACTAGTTAGGGATAGACATGGGACTTAAAAAATGAGAAGAGGTTTTAGCACAAAAAAGTGGGAAGGATTATTGAGTGCCTTTAGGGGGAAAAGTCTAGAAGCTATCATTATAATTGTGTGAAAGATGAAACTAGGTAGATTAAAGAACCACTATATACTAGATTTTCTATGGCATGATTTCCCTGTCATGTTACTGTTTTGTTTTGTTTTTTCTCTCTCTCTCCATGTTCTATTTTTGCCTAGATCCTTTTTCTTTCTTGCATTCATCCCTGCCCCCCGCCCCCCCCCCCTTGATTTTCCGCTGATGAGTACCTACTATTGTCATTCTTTCTGGCTAGCCAGGCATAGAGGCGCATACCTGTAATCCCTGCAACTCATGAGGATCTCAAGTTTAAAGCCATTCTAAGCAGCTTAGTGAGGCAATAAAGCAATTAGTGAGACCCTGTCTCAAATTTTAAAAAATATAAAGGTCTGGGGATGGGCTCAGTGGTTAAGCACCCCCAGGTTCAGTCCCTAGTTTCCAAAAAAAAATCTCCTATTTCCAATTCTTTCACCATAGACAGTTCTAGACCCTGATTTCGTATAATGGTCACACAATATACAACAATCTTATGCCTCCTTTCACTACTTTCTTTTCAAGTCCAACAATTAATGAGAGAGAAATTTTTAAAAAGTAAATAAAAGGGCTGGGGGCCAGGCACAGTGGTGCACACCTGTAATCCCAGTGGCTTGGGAGGATGAAGCAAGAGGATCACAAGTTCAAAGTCAGTTTCAGCAAAAGTGAGGCACTGAACAACTCGGTGAGACCCTGTCTCTAAATAAAATACAATATAGGGCTGGGGATCTGGCTCAGTAGTTGAATGCCCCTGAGTTCAATCCCTGGTACACCCGCAAAAAGCGGGGTGAGGTGGGTACTGGGTATGTAGCGCAATGGTAAAGTGCGTCTGGGTTCAATCTCCAGTACCCCCCCCCCCCTAAAAAAGGGAAACCCTACAAGTTTGTGGAGAAATGGTTGTTTTATTTTTTCCTTTTTGCTTTTCATAGATTTTACCATATTAGTTTCCCTGAAAGTTTCTTGTAATCTTCATCTTTTATTTTGTATTCTTGAATTTTAGGATTTGCGGGGGCGAGGAGTAATCCTTTTCCCTTTGTATTTAAATTTTCATGTTATTGCAAATCATTTCACTAAATTTTAAGCAGCTGTCAATTTTCTTACTTTTTTTTTGAAATGTTGACTATTTTAATTTCAGAGTTGGATGCACTGGGTGATGAGCTTCTGGCTGATGAAGATAGTTCTTACTTGGATGAAGCAGCATCTGCACCTGCAATTCCAGAGGGTGTTCCCACTGACACAAAAAACAAGGTGAAATCCTTTTCTGCTTATATTTCTATACAACATAGAAAAGGTTTTATGCCCACCAGTCTGGGAATACGAAAGGTAGTCTTAAGTTAGAACAAGAAAAGAAAGTCCCAGTCATTATTTTGGGAACCCTTGAAAGCTCAGTTTTCCTACTTAAGACAACATACAGGCTGCAAAATAGTGCCAGTGAGACCAGAAGTGTCTCTATACAGAGACAATTTCTTTTTTTTTTTTAATATTTATTTTTTAATTGTAGATGTTTTTTATGTGGTGCTGAGGATTGAACCCAGTGCCTCACATGTGCTAGGCGAGCACACTACCACTAAACCACAACCCCAGCCCCAGAGACAATTTCTATAATGCACATAATCACTCTTGTTGTGAGCTAGCACTGGGTACCATTTATAGATTCTAGACTTTTTTGTTTGTGTGTGGTGCTGGGGACTGAACCCAGAGCCTTGCCCATGCTAGGTAAATGTTCTCTCTACTACTGAGTTACATGCCCAACTCAGTTTGTTTTTTAGTTTTGTGGTTCTGGAGATCAAACCCAGAGCCTTGTTGATGCTAAGCAAGTGCCCTGTCACTGAGCTACACTCACATCTCCAATCCAGATTCTAAACTTTTCCTGATAACTTAGCAGCAGCACTTGCATGAGCCTTGCTAGGCAGCAGTGTAAAAGAAAGTCCCTCTCTCCAGAAACACTAGTTAGTTATTGAGTGGAATTTTTAAACAAGAGGTTAATAATTTTAAGTATAAAACTTAGTGTAAGCTGAATGTGGCAGTGCATACCTATAACCCAGCTAACTACTCAGGAAGCTGAGGCAGGATTGTGAGTTCAAGGGCCAGCCTGAGCAGCATAGCAGGAATAATTCAAAAGAATAATGCTGAAAGATTCTAATTCAACAAGGTGGAAAAAATCAGGCTATCTGGAAGAATGACAGATCTTTTAGCTGTCTTGAGCTTATCTGTTTCTTGCATGTGTAAGATGAAGATAATTGCAAACACTTCACAAAATTATTGTGCAGAAAAATTTAAATATTGTATATAAAGGATTTTGCAAACTTAAAGCCCTGTCTAAATCTACATGGTTGGCATTATTATAAGCATATTATTTTACTGCTTATGAAATCTTATATACTCCATCTTAGTTTCTAACGTTATGTGTTATAATTTTTGTTGCCACTGGACATTTATAGCTCTCGTATTTGATCCCCCAATACACACATTGAATACACAAGCAATTGATAAAATATTTGAATAGGAGCCAGTCCTAGGTCTGCCTTTATTCACTGTGCGATTTTAAGCAAATTAGAAATTCATGTCTTCTCTAGGAACCTCATCATGTTTTCCACTTGTAATAGTGGGGAGCAAAGGGTGGGGAGCAGGTAATTTCCTATGTCCCTTATAGCTGGTTTCTGTGACTGTCCATCTTTCCCAGTTGTACTCCTCCTTTCTCCCTGAGGGAGTCTTACCTATCTCTACTGCCCACCCCATTCAACCCTAACCCACACCCACCTCTTTGGCCACTCTAAGGTTCCAGGTGCATAGGTTTCTTTTTTTCAGCATTCCTAAAATAGTTTGTTGTTGTTGTTTGTAGTATAGGCATCAAACCCAGGACCTCACAGGTGCTAGGCAGGCACTCCTACCACTGAGCTGTACCCCTGCCTGAAATAATCTTTGTGAATGCTACCTTAGCCCACCTTTTTAATTCAGTAGTTACAAGTCATCTATCTTATTTCCACTTTTAGAAGGTCAGATTCCGAAGTTAAATGTGCTGTGGGGTAGGGTTTCTTACATGATAAGGTATCTCTGCCTGTGATTTTGTAGTAAAGTATGGTATGGAAGTGACTGCTTGTCTGTGTAAGGGCATTGCCCATTCAAGAATATGGGAGGCCAAAAGTATTGATTCACTTTAGAGATCAGAGTGAAAATTCAAATCTAGAGACAAGGACTGACTCCTCAGCCTTTCCTCCTGACATTTCCAACCCCCCTTTCTCCTGTTTTGATATTTTTTGTTTTGTTTTGTTTTTTGAGATGGGGTCTTGCTTTGTTGCCCAAGCTAGTCTAGAACTTGTGGGCTCAAGTTGTCTTGCCTAAGCCTTTGGAGTAGCTGCAACTACAAGTGCACACCACTGGACCTAGCCCCTTTTTCTATTTTTAGATTTATTCTTATATTTACCTTTCTTCCTCTTACATGATTCCTATACCCTATAAAGGATTATCCCTTTAGATCCTTTCTAATTCTTTTCCTGGAGCCCATCACAGTGGCACACGCCTGCAATCTCAGCAGCTTAGGAGGCTGAGGCAGGAGGATTGTGAGTCCAAAACTAGCCTCAGCAACTCAGTGAGACCCTGTCTCTAAATAAAAATATTAAAAAGGGCTGGGATGTGGCTCAATGGTTAAGTGTCCCTGGGTTCAATCCCCAGAAAAACAAAAACAAAAAAACTTTACCTAGTTCATCATGCCCTCCCAATCCCTGCCTTAAAACCTCATAAAAAATTTCATTATTGGCTTCTAAGTGGGATTTTGGTTTTGATTGATTAAATGCTTAGAAAGGAGTTTTGGCTACTTAGTGTTTATAATCATTTTTATCAAGTGAAAAATAGTGGCACTAAACCTTGATTCTTTTTCACAGGATGGAGTCCTGGTGGATGAATTTGGATTGCCACAGATACCTGCTTCATAGACTTTCATCATTCAAGTACACATGTAAAATAAACACATATTGTGGGACTAGGAAATATATCCAGATTTTCCATAACAGATTTAAGTTCCTTTCCCTTCTTTGAAGGAAAGGTTAATTACACTGCTCTTTTATTTTTTTTCCGTTAAGAAATTCATTGTTTGGGGAAGCTTTCTTACACTAAAATTTGATTCTTTTTCTCTTATGAAAGATTAACTTAAAAGTATCTTTGGCTTTTGTATGACTCATTTTCACTCATTAATAACAATTTGAAATAAAACCAAGGATATAAAATCTTAAATTTTGTGACAGTATAACTCGACAGTCTCAATATGACCTGATAAATTGATGAAGTGAAGATGAGATTATTGAGACTGTTCATATTATGATTCAAAACCATTTTCTATTGTGGCATATAGGTGGCTCAAAGTAATGGCTCTTTTGATAGGTTTTGTTGTGTCTTGTGAGCAAATCATGTGTCTAGTGTTGGAATGGAATTGTTGCTACAGTATCACAAGTGGATATTTTGACTTTGTCGTTCCCTCAGTATTACAGCCTGACTTGTAATCAATAATGAATATTTCTTGATATTTAATGTATAGGACATTTATTTATACTCAATAAATATTTTTCAAAAGGATATAATTTCAATATCACTTCAGCCTAAGGGCTCCACTACAGAAACCAAATTTAATCAATAGCATTGTGGTACAGAGATAAGAGCAATGGCCGTGGGTATACTATCTGCTACCTACTAAGTCTACTTGACTTCTGTAAATTTCTATTTCCTTATTAGTAAAATTGTGCTTAATTGAGATAATGGTCATAACTACTCTGTTAACTGCAGTGTGCTATATTCTCATATGAGGGATTATTAATAATTAAAAAAAAGTGGGGGCTTCATTCTTTTCTTACAGGGTGCCTGGAGTGCTATGGCAAGTCCAAATCCTGCCTGATTTTAGAGTCTTTAACAATCCTTCCTCACTCAACCTCTCACCAACAGCATTTCCCCTCTAGTATGACTGGGTACACAGTGCCATGTGTACCAATCTTTTACATGTCTGTAGATCAAACTAATAAACATTTATTGAACACTAGTTCTATAGAAATCTCTATGCCAGCACAAGTAATACTAAAACCAGTCAGTACCTCTCTTCAAAAGTTCACTGTTAGTTATAGGTAGGGACAAAACATTTATGTAACTCTCCTACTCCCACTGATCTCACACTCTTAAGAAGTCTCCACTGGGAGCAAACATTACAATATTCATTATTACTTTCTTGAGATCTTTCTTGGCTTCTCTGAGTTCTCCTCTGGACACTTATTCTCTTCAATGGACTTCTCTTTCTCAGCCCCTTAAATATTTCTTCCATTATAATTCCAATCTATACTTGTTAAGAATGTCGGGATGCCAAAGAAATCAGACATGTACCCAAAAATTAGTTAGCAAGGTAAATTTTACTTCTGCAGAAGGTGTGCTACCAAAATTTCTGACAAACAAGCACACGAGGCAAGAAGTCTGCCTAGGTTATTATCCCTAATGCAGCACTGCCTCTTGATCTGATAGGAGGTTGGAGTTATAATCTACATGATTGACTAATTTTTAATTGGGGAGGGGAAGGGGAAAGGCTATAGTTATGATTGGATCACCTACTATACTAGAGGCATTGTAATCTGAAGACAAAGGACAAAGGGAAATTTGATGGCAGGGCTCAAAATGGCTACATTTCAATCACATTTTAGATTACTGCCAACACATTTTTGTTACATATTAGGAAACTCAGACTTTAGGTTTAACTTTGACATAAAAGAATATCAATCTTAAATACTCTTTGAGAATTTTCACCTAGATTTCAACTATAACTGTCACTAACCTTGATTTCTTACTTTCGATTCTGGGCTTGTTCATTTAAATCCTCCACACTACCTAAAATCTAACAGCCAAATTAAGCTCATTGTCTTAGGGTTCACTCTTAGAAAACATTCCTCCTTTATTCCTTGTCATGCTTATGTTAGCCAAATCCCATTGTCTTAATCTGTTTTCTGCTATAACAAGATACCACAGACTGGATAAAATTATAAACAATAGAAGTTTGTTTTGACTCACAGTTCCAGAGGCTAGGAATTCCAAGATCCAGGGAGTGGATCTGGTGAGGGCCTTCTTGCTGCATCATAACATGGAGGAAAGCATTACATGGCAAGAGCATGAGAGAGAGAGAGAGTAAACAGAAGGGCAAACTACCAAACCACTCCCATCATAACAGACTTAATTCATTCATGAAGGCAAAGCTCTGGTGGCTTAATAAACCTTTAAAGGTCCCACGCTTAGTACTGTTAAAATGACAAACTAGATTTCTACCTGAATTTCAAGGGAAGACATTCAAATCATAGTACCCATATATTGGTTGATATTTGATTCTCCAGCTATACTACATTAGTCTTAAAGGGAGCAATCATTCTACCTAAAAATTTTCATTTTATTGGCTTTTGGTACCTGCCACCCTTTGGTACTAGGGATTGAACCCAGAGGGTCTCTGAGCCCCACTCCCAGCCCTTTTTAAAAAATTTTATTTTAAGAGCAGGTCTTGCTAAGCTGCTGAGGCTATCCTCCTTGCAATCCTCCTGCTTCAGCCTCCTCAGATGCTGGAATTGCAAGTAGGCACCACTGCACCTGGCTGTTACCTGTTAATCATTAGAAAGCAGAATTGAATGCAGATAGTCTCGGGTTTTAATTTGTCAGCCCTGAGTTTAGTAGAAGTGGGGCAGTAAACTGGAATGATATGTGAAAGTGTGGCACTTCTACTTCTATCACCCATATTTTTTAGTTTTCCTCTCCAGTCCTCATTAGTTTTTTTGTTCAAGACAGGGTTTCATTGAGTTGCCTAGGTTGGCCTCTACCTTGCTCCTGCCTCAGCCTTCTGTGTTGGGATTATAGGCATATACTACTATGCCTGCTGATATAGTAAATCCAGATATAGTATGGATACTTGGATTTTTAAAAGCTCCTCAGGTAGGTAGGCCTTAAAGTAGCCAAAGTTGAGGGGGGGAAAAAAAAAGTTAAAGTAGCACCCAATGCCCTAGGGTGCCTGACCAGTCTGAATCTATTTTTCATGGACAGTCTGAACTATTAACATCCATTTCTGCAGCTTAGAGATAGGCAATGATTGCCCTAAGGCAGAGGTGTTTCATCTGTGGAATTAGTTGGGAAGTATCCCCCCCCCCTTCTATTTTTTGAAAGAATTTGTGAAGGATTGATTGATGTTCACTCTTTGAACAAATGATAGAATTCACCAATGCTTAAGCCATCTGGGCTTGGGCTTATTCTTTTGGGGAAGTTTTTTGGTTTCTAATTCTCTCTCTAGTTATTCTTGGTCTATGCAGGTTTTCTATTTGTTCTTGAATCAGTTTTAGTAATTGTTCACTTCATCAAAGTAATTTGTTGGCATAAGATTTTTGTGGTATTTCCTTTTGATTCTTTAAGATTGGCAGTAATGCCCCCTCTTCCATCGCTATTTTTAGAAATTCAAATCTTTTTTTCCCCCCTTAGGTTAGCTAAAAGTTTTTCCATTTTGTCGTTTTTGTTCAGTGAACTGCATTGTTAATTTTTCTCCACTAATTTCTAGTTTAATATTTATTACTGTGCTCACTTTCATTTAGTTTGCTTTCTTTTTATAGTTTCTTAAGGTGGAAAGTTAGGGAACTGATTTGAGACACCGTGGCTATGCTTTTAATTTCTGGAAATGACAGGCAAAACAAAACTAAAATCTTATTTTAAAATTTTGCATTCCTCTACCATCAGTGAAGGCTTTTCATAATTATTGCCCACTTGTTTTCCCATTAATTACTTTTAGAACACTTTATCCAAGCTGATTGGTAAAACGCCACCACAGAACATCTTCACACATTCATTTAAAAACTTATCCTTTAAAAGTTATTAGTTAACTTTCTCCCTTGTTTGGTGTCCATCTCTATTTGTCGCTTGCCCGTTCAAGTTCTTTACTATTTTGAATATATGATTTGACTTTTCCTAACAGATTTGTAGGAATTCTTTATCAGTCCTTTACCATTTGTTTTTCATACTTTGCCTCTAGATTACTATTGGAGTATGTAAGTGATTTTTTTTCTCAGTATTGGGGATCTAACCCGGGGTCTAAGCAAGCATTCTTAACAGTGAGTTACTACATCCCCGGCCCTTAAAAAAAAAAAAAAAAAAACTGACACGGTCTCCCTAAATTGTCCGGGATGGCCTCGAATTTCCCATCCGGTCTTTAACTCTGGAGCAGCTGGAATTACAGGAGGGCGCCACAGGGCCTGATTAGGTGTTTTTTATTGTTGTTGTTTAACTCCAAGCTTAAACTATTCTGGAAAGGTGAGGTCTAAGCTGACTCCTGAAGACTCCTGGGTGGCGGGGCAAAAGGGCGTCATAGCTGGAAAACACAAAGCATCGCAAAAAGAAAAACAAGATTACGCAAGTCCCTGCCCTTCCTCCTACAATCTTTTGCCACCTCTCCTTGCCACCAGCTGCACGCCTCCTTCCGTCTGGCGCGTCGGTCTGACGTCACGAACTCGAGTCGTTCGATTCAGGCCGCGCAATCTCCGTGGCAGTGTACCTGGCGCGCTGATGCGAATCGTCGTGCGGCGCCGGAAGTCATGGGCACGTGACCGGGTGACAGCGCTCTCTTGGCTGCGGGCTCGCTTTAGGTGCTGCGGCACGGGATGGCGGAGGCGCCTCCTGTCTCAGGTACTGTCCTGTCCCGCGCGGGACTGGGCCCTTCTCAGTGAAGGGCAGTTTGGTCAATGACTAAGTGCTAGGGCTCCGGCAATTTATATCGCGAGAGTGGCTCTTGCTAGAGTTGGGAATAGTGGCTCGGAAGGGCCAAGCCGCGCTCGTCGCGCAAACGGAGACCTCCAGCATCTTCAACTGGGTGGTGAAGCCCGGCATCTGGGTTTCCGAGGAGATCGGGCTTGTTCTGGCGCCCAGTGAATCGATGCGGGTGTCCCGCTGTCCCACGGGGCTTATATCGGCCATCTAGAGTACATCTGGCTCACCTTTGAACGGCGGGCGTCGGCCAAGTTGCCGCCAGTGCCTGGCGGGCTCTCGGTTCCATCGGGTGTGCGCGCTGTGCTTGGGGTGTATGCACACCTCTTGGAGTGGCGGCGCGCGCGCCAGCCGAACACCAGTGGTGATCAAGTCTCAGTTTCCTTATCTGTCAGATTAAATAAGTTATTAACTGTAAAAGCTCTCGCACTGAACTGTGTCTGTTAGCTCACTTCCCTTCATGGAGTTGCCTCTGTAGACCGCCTTATTTGACTGTTAGTATAACGTCCATTTTCATTTCCTTCAGTGTGTACGGTAGATTCGTGGCTTCCAAACTTTGTGGACAGGGACCAAAAATAATTTTGTATCACAAGCTTATTTCAAGAACGTGAAAGTGAAGTAAATATTTCCAGGAGCAATGTTTTCCTTTACTATCAGTGATATACTCTCTTTTCTTCCGTGTGTGTGTGTGTGTGTGTGTGTGTGTGTGTTTAAACCCCGGGCCTCACGCATGATAGGCAAGCACTCTACCACTCAGCTACATGCCCAGCTCTTTTTAAAAATCTTAGGACAGGGTCTTGCTAAGTTACCCAGACCAGAGTCAAATTTTCTGTCCTCTTGCCTCAGCCTCCCCAAGTAGCTACAGTTACACTGTAGCATCTGGCTTGTGTATCACTTTTAAAAGTAGTTGTCACTACCCACTATATTGATTTAATAGGGTTTTTTGTTTTGATTTGTTGTTGTTTTGGTAGGTGTATTCCGTTATGCCTGGCTGCTACATGATTTGGTTTCTGATTTCATGACCCACTGTTTCTGAAAAACAAGGCAACAATTTCCAGCATTTGTTGGTTTGAATCTTAGCTCTAACACAGAACTAAGATTTAAGATCTTATTGGGGCACCAATAAGATTATGTATGTATTTGTGTACTAGATAGCAGATAAAATATTTATTACTGTGGCCTCAATTTTAAAAATTGGGAAAAAAAAAAAAAAACACTACATTGGTGTAAATAGTCCCGACTTGGGTATTAATTAATCTTGGGGAGAGAGGTTTTTTTTTTGTTTGTTTGTTTGTTTGTTTTTTGGTACCAGGGATTGAATCCAGGGGCACTTAACCCCTGAGCCACATCCCCTGCCCTTTTTATTTTTTATTTAGAGACAGGGTTTTACTAAGTTGCGGAGGCTGGTTTTGAGCTCATGATCCTCCTGCCTCAGTCTCTTGAGCCACTGGGACTACAGGTATGCATCACTGTGCCCAGTGAAAATCTTATTTTGTGTAAATGGTACTGAAGATTGAACCCAGGGGTGCTCTATGACTGAGCTACATCTCCAGCACTTTTTGTTTTTTATGTTGAGATAGGATCTTGCTAAAGTGCCAAGGATGGCCTCAAACTTGTGATCCTCCTGCCTCAGCCCCCCAAATAACTGGGATTACAGTCATGCACACCATGCCCAACAGGGATATGAAAAAGCTTTTTAGGTTGATATTTTTGCTATTTTCCCCAATTAGTCCTTCACCAGACCCTCTAAACTGGATCTGTTGGTCTTCCCATCCTCAGGCTCACTTATTTCTATATCTTTCAGTGTTTAAAGTGGAAAGGGTAAATAAAGGCTAGTTGTAAGACATAGTTGTTGGCCTCTGGTGTGGGCTCCAAGTTACCACCTCCACCTGATAAATGCATTTACTGAGTCCCATAGTTCAAAGACCTCTCTACTTTTGTGATTCTTTGTTTTTGTTTTAGTTCCCTATTCCATTTTCTTATTTTAGCATCATCTCTATTTTACAACCTCCCTCTCCATTTAAGGTCCTTAAATGGTAGCCTAATTCAGGAGGAATCTTTTTTTCATGGGTAGACTTTCCATGTCAGCTTTGTCCCTGGACTTTATAGTCTGCCAGTTGGCTTTGCCCTTATTCTGCTCTGATCACCTGTTGAACACCTACCATGATGCTGTGTTATCTTGGATCTTGATACCACTTACTTCTGTAAGAGCCATGTCTGGATGAGGAGACATCACAGTTATTGAGTAACTTTCACTTACTTAAATAGTGAAAGGAGTCTCTCTGATGTTTGCTATGGTCCAGTTTCCTGACTCATGTATCTCTTTTCCCTTCCTCGTGTCTCTTAAGTGTCTTTCTGAGGGCTTTGCCTTATACTTAATGTCTAATGGAATATAAACTGTATGAATAGGTGCAGTCCTGTCTGGATTGATTGATTCCTGCTCAAAAGTCTATTCTGGACAACTTCACTGACCTTATTTCTGCCCCTCTTTTCAGCCTTCCTTTTTTTTTTTTTTTTTTTTTTTAATATTTATTTCTTAGGTGTAGATGGACTCAACACAATGCCTTTATTTTTATGTGGTGCTGAGGATCGAACTCAGGTCCCGCCGGTGCTAGGCAAGCACTCTACGGCTGAGCCACAATCCCAGCCCCTCAGCCTTGCTTTTTTTAAGCAGGAAAACTGACATCTTGGTCCAGTTTACCAATCCTTATCTTTAATTTGTATCTTATGTCTCTAGAAAATCTCTACCACCTTCTGAATTTATCTAATCCTCATGCCATTTTGTGCAGCCTTACACTCCACCCCTAGAATTCTGCCTATGTGGAAGTGTTCAGTAGAAATCTGGGATTAAGTGAGAGGTTACTTTATGACTTTTATGAACTCATTTAGTTCTTCACTATGTTTCTCTGGTCTCTGGTGCCACACATCCTGAGCTAGAATCCTGAGTCTGCATTGGAATACCTCTGTGTCTTTAGGCAAGTTACTCTCTCTGTGCATTAGTTTTCTCATCTAGAATGTATAAAGATTAACTGAGTTAACACATGTAAAAGACTTAGAATAGTGCCCAGCACATATTAAGTACCTAACAAATGTTAGGCCATATTATTAAACCTGCACCGTATCCATCTGCACTTGACTGTATATGTTTCAGGTAGTCCATAGTCTGTATTCCTAACAGCAAGAATAAAGACCGTTGTAACTACTTTATACATGTCATTAACTTGCTTTACTCTTTTTTTCCACATTTTTTAATTGGTGCACCATAGTTGTACACAATGATGATATTTATTGTTACATCCATGCATACAATGTAACAATATAATTTGACCAACATTACTCCCTAGTACTTCCCTCCTCCCTTCCCTCTTCCCACCCTTGCTTTACTCTTTATAGGAACTCTTTTTGTTGTAGGGATTGTTTCCATCTGCATTACATAGAAGAAAACTTACATTAAAGCACAGTAGGTGATAGGGACTTAAATCCATGTCTTTCAGACTCTGTTGACTCGGAGCATATTTTATATGTTTCCAACTGGTTTTGTGTTGTTAGGCTAATCATTTCTTCTTTAGGGCTTTAGGGACTGAGTTTACTATCCTAAAATCATTCTAGAGCCAGGTATGATGGCACATACCTGTAATCCCAGCTCCTCAAGAGCCTGAAGCAGGAGGTTCACAAGTTTAAGGCCAGCCTCTGCACCTCTGCCCCACCCTGTCAAAGTAAAAATTTTAAAGGGGCTTGGGATGTAGCTTAGTGGTAAAGTATGCCTGGATCAGTCCCCAGTACCAAAAAGAAAGAGGAAAAAAAAATTGTTTTAGAGGAGCAAAGTGAGTGAGTTTAAGGGACATATGATCAACTCTTTTTTTTTTTTTTTTGGTGTGTGTGTGTGTGTGTGTTGCTGGGGATTGAATCCAGGGCCTTGTGCATGTAAGGCAGGCACTCTACCAACTGAGCTATATCCCCAGCCTCTGTATTTTTTTTAAAAAATTTTTTTAAAAATATTTATTTTTTAGTTGGACACAATATTTTATTTATTTATTTTTATATGGTGCTGAGGATCAAACTCAGAGCCTCGCACATGCTAGGCAAGCGCTCTACCACTGAGCCACAACCCCAGCCCTGTATGATCTATTTTGAGACTGGAACTCTAGAGCATATTATGGGTGTTGTTATGGAAAATCAAAAATATATTCCTGGGAAAAGAGATGGAAAGTAATGCTTACTATGCTAATATTTTCTGTGTGAAATCTTATTTAAAATATTTTTAAAATTATCTCAAATAATCCTTTAAAAAAACTCTTATCTTATAGATGTGGAAACTGAGGCTAGTGGTGTTCAAATGATATCTCTAACCTCATAACATAAATTGGAGAGTGTTTAAACCTGTTTCAGCTGACTTCAAAGTTTGTTTACTTAGTATTGCACAATGCTACTTTAGAGTTTGGAAAGACGCTGGTGACTGATGGCTCATTCCTGTACTGTTAACTGACCTTTAATATTTTGATAAAATAAATGCATGTGTACATCATGCCTGATGGCCCAGATGAGCATTTTTACTCAGCAGCTCTTAGCTGTTATGGCTCTATAACCAGTGGATAAGGGATAATGTATCCTCTACAAGAACCTTGATGCCTGGGGCTATAGCTCAGTTGGTAGAGTGCTCGCCTTTCATGTACAAGGTCCTACATTTGATCCCCAGCACCAAAAAAAAAAAAAAAAGCTTTGAACCTATCACATCAGCTTCACAGGTCTAAGAGTTTGGTTTTTTTTTTTTTTTTTTTTTAAGAGAGAGAGAATTTTTTTAATTTTTTTTTTTAGTTATCGGCGGATACAACATCTTTGTTGGTATGTGGTGCTGAGGATCGAACCCGGGCCGCACGCATGCCAGATGAGCGCACTACGACTTGAGCCACATCTCCAGCCTGTTTTTTTGTTTTTCTTTTTAATATTTTTATTAGTGGTTGATGGATCTTTAATTAATCTATTTATTTATTTATTTGTATGTGGCGCTGAGGATCGAACCCAGTGCCTCACACGTGCTACACAAGCACTCTACCACTGAGCCACAACCCTAGCCCTAAGGGTTTATTTTGTACAATGGCCTTAGGAAAATTATTTTTAGATATGGTTTGGTCTTATAGGGTAACACATTCATTTCCTTACTGGCATGTCTATTTCTTATGTCCTAGGTACTTTTAAATTGAATACAGAAGCCACTGAATTCATTCCTCAGGAGAGAAAAAATTCTGGTCTAAATTGTGGGACTCAAAGAAGATCAGACTCCAATAGGATTGGCAGAAGAAATTATAGTTCGTCACCTCCCTGTCACATTTCTAGGCAGATTCCTTATGATGACATCACTGTTGTTCATCAGCACAGTTATCCTTCAGGAAGTAAACCGAAGAGTCAACAGACTTTTTTCCAGTCTTCTACTTCTAATAAGTCACTCAAGAACCATAACCTTCAGAGTCAGCCTTGGCAAAAATTAAAGCATGAAAAACATCACATCAGAGTCAAGAAAATACAAGGGCTCAGTTACCAGAGCTCAGATACAATTAGCTTAGAAAGTGTGGCCAGGCCAGAGAGTGGGACAAACCTCAGTGAGTATAGCCCTTCTGAGAGTGAGAAGGAAATTGTTGGTGCAGATCCCAGGGGAGCAAAACCGAAAAAGTCAGCTCAATTTGTATACAGTTATGGTAGAGGATCAAAAGTCAAGGGGAAACTAAAGTGTGAATGGGGTAACAAAATGACTCCAAAACCTGAGGATGCTGGACTTGAAAATACCAAATCTGTGGGGGTTTGCCACCCTGACTTCTCAGATGCATCCTGTAAAAAAGGAGCACTGGATGGGTATGGAGCCAGACGAAATGAGCAAAGAAGATACCCACAGAAAAGGCCTCCGTGGGAAGTGGAAGGGGCCAGGCCACGACCAGGCCGGAATCCACCAAAACAAGAGAGCCAACGACATACAAATGCAGGGCCTAGAATCAACCTGGCTCCCATTCCAAAGGACAGTCTCAATGAAAGACCAACAAAATCAGCCTGTGACAGTGGGAATTTGGCAGTTGTCAACAAGTCTTCCAGAAGGGTTGACCAAGAGAAAAGTACTATAAGGAGACAGGATCCTCAAGTGATATCTTCTTTCTCACGAGGCAAACAGAACCATGTGTTAAAGAATGTGGAAACCCATACAGGTAAATCCACCTAGATGTGTGGAAATATATTTTTAATATTTTTTTAAGAAGATTTTTTTTGAGAGATTTTTTTTTTTTTTTTTAATATTTATTTTTCAGTTTTCGGCAGACACAACATCTTTGTATGTGGTGTTGAGGATCGAACCCGGGCCGCATGCACGCCAGGCGAGCGTGCTACTGCTTGAGCCACATCCCTAGCCCTATTTTTTAATATTTTTTTAACAAGTAATATATTCACGTAATTTAGAAAACAAAGTACAAAAAGGTACACAGTGAAAAGTATCTTAATTCATCATGTGCCTGGGTTCTGTTGCTCTTCTTCCCCACTGGTAAGCACTTAACATGGTTTTATGTATATTACAAACAAATAGAAATAAGGACTTTTTCATATAAGGAGCTTTGTAAGGGTTCTTAAAGCTGCAGATATAGATGGTGAAGATGTCTAGCTATAAGATTTTATTTTATTTTTTTTCCTGCAGTACTGGGAATTGAACCCAGGGCCTGGTGCATGCTAGGCAAGCACTGTACCTTTGAACTACATACCCAGCCCTGAAGACTTTTTGAGTTGTGAAAGCAGAAGTAGGGGATAGTAACATCCACACTCTCTCTGCAGGTTCCAGCCTGTGTCACCTAATCTGCTTCATCTTGTCTGCTCAGTTGTGATGGTTCCTATCTCACCATCTCTTAATTTCTCTCTTTCATTTCATCTCTTGCACCACCATCAGAGAGCATTTTTTTGGCAACATATTGAACTGCCTTTTCCCTGCTCGAATTTTCCATTTATTAGTTCTCATTACATACAGATTCTGGCTACTGCCTTACTCAGGCCTGTCTTCTACTACCTCAGTGTCCACCATTTCAATTTCCTGGATTCAGTACTGTTGTATCTTTCCATGCTGTTGCATGAAGCTCCTTCTGCCTAGAATTTCTACTACTCAGCTTACTGGTGATTTATTTATTTATTTGTACTGAGGATTAAAGCCATGGGTACTTAACCGCTGAGTCACTTCCCCAGTCCTTTTTTTAATTTTAAGACAAGATCTTGCAAATTGCTGAGGCTGGCCTCAAACTTGTGATCCTCCTGTGCTACTATACCCAACCTTACTGGTAAATTTTTTTTTTTTTTTTTTGTACTGGGGATTGAACTCAAGGGCACTCAACCACTGACCTCCCTGTTGCTGAGGTTGGCTTTGAACTCCCAATCCTCCTGTCTCTGCCTCCCTAGCTGCTGGAATTACAAGCGTGTGCCACCACACCCAATGTGAATTCTTATTCATGTTTCCAAAGCTTAGTTTAGTTATATTTTCAGGGAACATTTTCTCATCCCTATAGATAGCATTAATTTTTTTCAGACCTTATATGTATATCTTTCATATATATATATATGTATATGTGTGTGTGTGTGTGTGTGTGTATGTATATATATGTATATATGTAAGTATGTATGTATATATGCTTCTATTTCAGAATTTACCACTGGAAATCATAATTTGTTTATGTGTCAGTGCCTTTACTAGTCTGTAAACCCATTAAAAACAAATATTGGCCAGGCACATTGGTGCACACCTGTAATCCCAGTGACTCAGGAGGCTGCAGCAGGAGAATCACAAGTTTGAGACCAGCCTCTGTGACTTAGTGAGACTCTCTCTCAAAATAAAAAGGGATTGGGACATAGTAGTAAAGTGCCCCAGGTTCAATCCTCAGTATTGCCAAAAGAGAAAAACAGTTACTGTGTCTTTTTTTTCAGCGTTTTGGAATTCTGTCTTAACAGCTCATGGAACATAATAGCTACAAAGCTATGTAGTTCATCCTTAAATTGAACTGAAAACTTTTTTTCCTATGAATGCTGTCTGTATTTTGGTTCAAGTTCTATCCTTTATAACAGCACAGCAATCAGTATTTCTCCTCATGGTTTCCCTCCCCCTTGTTTCACAGTTGGAGACCTTTCCTTTTTCCCTGAGTGTACATCTCATCAAGGCTAAATAGTTTTATCCCATTATTATTGTGAACTTTTACCATCTTGGTCTTTTTTCAGTTTTAATGTGAGATATAGCCTAACCCATGAAGCTGCCACCTTCCTGGAGTCTGTTTTTATACTAGCCTTTATTCCTTCTAGTTGCTTGCTTCACCAGGTAGTCCTTGGGACTCAACTTTTATGTGAAGCAAAGCAGTGTTATGCCAGAGTTGTTTTATATTGTTGTTGTTTGTTTGTTTGTTTGTTTATGATAGTGTAGATTGAACCCAGAGCCTCACACATGCTAGGCCAGTGCTCTACAAGCCCTTTTTTCATTTTATTTGAGAAAGAATATTGCTAAGTTCCCGGGGCTGGCCTGGATTTGCGATCCTTTTGCCTTAGTCTCCTGAGTAGCTGGAATTATAGGTGTATGCTACTGGGATCAGGGCAATGCTGGGGATTACACCTGAGCACCTTGCACAGTCTAGGCAAGTGCTCTACCACTGAACTGCACTCCTACTAGTCTCTCAGGGTTGTTTTGAATCCTTAAGGCTGGTTAATGGGTCACTTATTGCTTTATAATGAATTATCATAAACAGTGGGTTAATATAACACAAATTTAATATGTGACAGTTGCTGTGAAGTAGGAGACTGGGTATGGGTTAGCTGGATTCTCTATTCAGGGCGTCCCAGGCTGAAATTTGGCCAGAGATGTGACCTTTGAGGATCAGGACCCTCTTTCATTCTCACTGCTGGTGATTCAGTTTCTTAAAGGTCCAAACTGAAGTCCTTTTTTTTTTTTTTTTTTTTTTTTTGGCTGGGTATTGACAAGGGATTCACTCTCAGCTCTTAGAAGCCAGTCCTAATTTTCTATTATGTGGCCTTATTTATAACATTGTAGTTAGCTTCTTTGAGGCATACAGAAAAATATATTCTATAAGTTTCAAATCATTCTGACTTCTGTCTCCTTTGTTGTTGTTAATTTGTTTTGTTTTTGGTAGTACTGGGGATTGAACCCAGGGCCTCATGCATTCTAGGCAAGTGTTATACCACTGAGCTACATCCCCGGCCCTTTTAATTTTAAGACAAGGTCTTGCCAAGTTGCCCAGGCTACTTTGAACTTAAATACTCTTGTCTTGCTCAGCCTCTATAGAGTAGCTGGGATTATGAACAAGCACCACTGCACCCAGGTGTCCACTTTTTTATTATTTTTTGGTACCAGGAATTAAACCCAGAGGTGCTTAGCCACTCAGCCACATCCTGGTTTTATTTTTTATTTTAAGACAGGGTCTTGCTGAGTTGTTGAGGCTGGCTTTAAACTTGTGATCCTCCTGCTTCAGCCTCCCAAGACGCTGGGATCATGGGCATGTGCTACCATATCCAGTACTCTCCACTCCTTTAAAAGGATTCACCTGACTAGGTCAGGCATAACCCTTCTCAAAGGGAGGTACCTTTTCAGGGTGTACACATCAAGGAGGTGGAAGTCTGGGAGCCCATCTTAGACTCCTGCTCAGTAAATCTCTCAAGGCCTTACATTCTCACAGTATTTGTTACTTCATTCATATTATTGTGTAAATACAGTCATCTCTTGGTATCCACAGATGATTGGTTCCAGGACCCCTTCCAGATACTGAAATCCATAGATACTGAAGTCCCTTATATAAAATGATGTCGCATTTTCATATGACCTAAGCATGTTCTCCCATATATTTTAAATTATTTTTAGGTTATTTATAATCCCAAACAAAATGTAAATGCTGTTTACATAGTTGTTATACTGTATTTATGGAATAATAACTAGTAAAAAAAAAGCTGTACATGTTCAGTACAGAACAGGTATTTTTAAAGAATTTAACCTTTTATTTATTTTATTTATTTGTTTTTATGTGATGCTGAGGATCGAACCCATTGTCTCATCTGTGCTAGGCAAGCACTCTATCACTGAGCTACAACCCCAGCCCATTCCAGAGCAGTTTTTAAGGGAAAAGAAAAAAAAAAAGATCAGTCTGTGGTTGTTTGAATCAGCAGATGTGCAACCCACGAATATGGAGGCCTGAGTTCCTATATACCATTCACTGTGCTAGATGCATTAAATACTGAGAATGTTTACATTGTAGTAGGGAAGACAGGCAGAATATTTAATATATCAGGTGGTGATAAAGTTTAAAAAGAAATACAAAGCAGGTTGAAGACAAAAGTGGCCGGGATGCTATTTTTTTTTTTTAATATTTATTTTTTAATTGTAGTTGGACACAATACCTTTATTTCACTTATTATTTTTATGTGGTGCTGAGGATTGAACCCCAGGTCTTGCATGTGTGAGGTGAGGGCTCTACCGATGAGCCACAACCCCAGCCCAGGATGATATGCTTTTTTTTTTTTGGTGATGCTGGTGGTTGAACCAGGAACATCTTAGGCAAGTGCTTTACCACAGAACTATATCTCCAGCCCATGAGGAAACATTTGTACAGAGACCAAAACAAAGTACAGAATCTTCTCTGTGGCCCTTTGAGGAAGAGCAAATTTAGATGGAGGGAGGGGCATTATGGTCAATAAATGCTGGTAGGAGAAACAGTCAGAGAATTAATAGGGGCTGGATCGTGTGAGGCCCTTAGTTTTGATTCTGAGTAAGTAGATGAGAATCTGCTAGGAGGTTTTGGGAGGATGGTATGCTCTTTCTAAAATAATGATCACTGGGCTGGGGTTGTGGTTCAGTGGTAGAGCACTTGCCTAGCATAAGCGCGGCCCTGGGTTCGATCCTCAGCACCACATAAAAATAAATAAATAAAATAAAGGCATTGTGTTCAATTACAAATAAAAAATAAATATTAAAAAATAAAATAAGGGGCTGGGGATGTGGCTCAAGCGGTATCGCACTTGCCTGGCATGCATGCGGCCCGAGTTCAATCCTCAGCACCACATACAAACAAAGATGTTGTGTCCGCCGAAAAATAAAAAATAAAATAATGATCACTTAGTCTGCTATATGGAGAAAAGACTAAGAAAACAACAGGGCAGATTAGTATAATATGATAGTAATTCTGATGGGAGAAGACAGAAACTTGGACCGTGAATACTAGTGGTAGAAAGGGTGATCTATAAGACTTTGTGGATGTATTTGGAAGGAGGAGCTGATATCTTACGCGTACAGATTGGATGATAGAAGAGAATGAAAGGAGTGCAGGATGAAGTTAAGGATTTTGTGCCTGAGCAGTTTAAAAGAGTGGAGCTGCCATTTACTGAATGTAAAACCTGGGAAAGGATTAGGGACTTATTTATTTATATTCTGATATTTATATTATATTGTTATTTACATTATTTTTTTGTGGTGCTGGGAATAAAACTCAGAGCCTTGGGCATACTAGGCAAGAATTCTACCCCGACAGAATATTCCACCCAAATAAGGTAAGGGAGAGGGTTTCGAAAGGTGGAGTCTTGCTGTCAGCAGATTGATTGACATCTCAGCAAGTCACACCCATCTCAGGTGCTGTGTGTGATCGCTGACAGAGTGAGAGGAAAGGCACTTATGTGTCACTCAGCACGCAACACTAGATGGCTCTTGACAAGTACTACTTCTGTTTTATCTATATCACCTTCTGTGTCTCCTTATCTCCTTTTTTTTTTTTTTTGGTACTGGGAAATTAACTCGGGGGCACTCGACCACTGAGCCACATCCCCAGCCCTATTTTGTATTTTATTAGAGACAGCATCTCACTAAGTTGCTTAGCACCTCACTAAATTGCTGAGTTTGGCTTGAACTCACTCTCCTCCTGCCTCCACCTCCCGAGCCACTGGGATTACAGACCTGCATACCGTACCAGCACTCCTTTGTCATCTCTCATTCTCCAAATCTCCCATCCCCAGCCCTTCCTATTGATGCATCTTGCTCCATTTTTCTACTGCAGTGGTTCTGAAAGTATGGTCCCAGACCAGCAGCTGTCAGCAAGACCCAAGAACCTGTTAAAAATGCAGGTTCTTGGGCCTCATGCCAGACTTATCAAACAAAAATCCTGGGAGCAGGATCTGTAATTTTATTTTTTAACAAACTTCCATGTAATTCTAATTGCATGCTCAAGTTTGAGAATGATCTGCCATAAAACCTGCTGTTATTCTGTGTGACTTTAGCATCTAACAATCATATGGATTATGCCATCCTGAAGTTCTTTCATCTTCTCAACTACAGTCACCTTTAACTTCATCCTACCTCCATACCCACTCTCAGGGAAATAACACTGAGAATCCTGTCACTGAAAGTCTTATGTCAACTTTTTTTTTTTTTTTTAATTTTTTTATTGTTGGTTGTTCAAAACATTACATAGTTCTTGATATATCATATTTCACACTTTGATTCAAGTGGGTTATGAACTCCCATTTTTACCCCGTATACAAATTGCAGAATCACATCAGTTACACATCCATTGATTTACATATTGCCATACTAGTATCTGTTGTTATGTCAACTTTTTGACTGTAACCGTTTGTCCTGGTTCTCTCAGCCTCTTTCTTGCACCCACACTACCAGTTTTGTCTACTTCTTGCCTTTCTTCATTCTCTTTTCAGGATGAGTCTTATCACAGATCATGTGAAGCATGATCTTTTGCCAAGCCATTTGGCAGAATCTCATTCCCAGAAAATCTGCTTTATTCTACATCAGCACCTGGGAAATAAAATGCTGTTCCAGAAAAGTCACAAAACCAAAATTGGTGCTGCTGCAGGTTTATTCATCTTTTTAGAGAAGCCTACCTGCGTTAGCTTTCCATTGCTGTGATAAATACCTGAAATAAACAGTTTAAAAGAGGAAAAAAATTAATTTGTCTCATTATTTCAGAGGTTCAAATCATGGTCAGTTGGGTCTATCCTGGGGCCTTCAGTGAGACACAACATTATGGCAGGGAGCTTGTGGTAGAGCAGAGCTGCCCATGGCCCCCAAGAAGCAGAGAAAGAGAGGCTGGAGTCCTGATAACCCCTTCAGGACACACCCATATTGACTTGACTTCCTCCAATGAGGCCCCAGATCCTTAAGTTTCTACTACCTCCCTATAGCACCATTAACTGGAGACTAAACTAAATCTTCAATACATAAACCATTAGGGAACTTTAAAAATGCAAACTGTGACACTTCCTAATCATCTTATTTAAAATTATAATCCTTCCCCACTGTCAGGATTCCCTGTCCTTTCTTATTTTCTTTTTCTCCATATCACCTTTCTCTATCTTATGGTGTTACATATTTTCATTATTTATTTGTTTATGGTTTACTTTCTCCCATGAGATTATAAGTTTCATAAAGATAAGGATTCCTCTCCCTAAATCTCAAGTGAACCTTCTTGCTTCCTACTTTACTGATGAAGAGGAAACCATCAGATAGGCCATATTTATCTCACCATTTTGTTCCTTTTATGCACACTTCGTTTACCTGTCCTTCAATTTCATTCTGAGATTTCCTTTGTTTTCCTTTCACCAACCTTTTCACATGTACTCTTTCAGCTTCTAAGTCTGAAGCTCTTGCCAAGTCTTTTCTACCCTCCAAAAGGAAAATTTCCTTTGCTGAATGACTTCTTAGTAAGATTTCTTTCTTTTCATTCCGGGCTAATCAAGAGTTGTCTGCTGGGCTGGGGATGTGGCTCAAGCGGTAGCGCGCTCGCCTGGCATGCGTGCGGCCCGGTTTCGATCCTCAGCACCACATACAAACAAATGTTGTGTCTGCCGAAAACTAAAAAAAAAATAAATATTAAAATTCTCTCTCTGGGGCTGGGGATGTGGCTCAAGCGGTAGCGCGCTCGCCTGGCATGCGTGCGGCCCGGGTTCGATCCTCAGCACCACATACAAACAAAGATGTTGTGTCTGCCGAGAACTAAAAAATAAACATTTAAAAAAATTAAAAAAAAAAAAAAATTCTCTCTCTCTCTCTCTTTAAAAATAAAAAAAAGAGTTGTCTGTTGTTTTCTCTATTTTGATTCACTTCTTTGTATCATCATCATCATCATTTGATTCAGCTGAACAATGATAAGGTCAGGAATGGTTTTCTATTTGCCACACCCATTAGATGGATGTATATCAGTCCTTACTATTCTGGATTTCCCTTTGAGTATGATGTAAAGAGGGAATTGAACCCAGGGCCTTGTGCATGCAAGGCGAGCACTCTACCAACTGAGTTATATCCCCAGCCCACAAGAGGGAGTCTTTTTTGAAGTGAGACTTTCTTGACACCACATACTTCTGGTCTTTCTTATTTTCTTTGACTATTTTGCTTGAGTCTTTCAAATTTCTCTTCCTCCTCTCTTTCCTAACTATTGGGTGTTTCCTGGGGTTTTATCTCAACCCTTTGTTCTCGTTGATAAGGTCTCATTAGGTTATTTTATCCAAGGACCACTGCCTCCATTCTGCACTGACTTCTTCTATGTTCAGACCCTAAAGCTTTAGATTTAATAAATATATACATTCGGGTAACATATACTTTGAATTCAACAAGACCAACTTGAACATCTTAACCAGGCCTACCATTGTATTAGCTTAAAAAAATATATAGGTACCTCAACTTTAGTGAGATAACTTACTAAAATTCCCTAGTGGATAGCTTACTTTTAGTCCCAGTATCCAGGTAAAATCAACTTTAACTTTTTGTTCTATTTCCTTATGGAATTTTTCAATGCAAGTGGCCATTTTCTTAGATAATCATAGTATTGTCTTCACACTTAACAAAGTTAGCAATGCTTTTATTAACTCATCTAATACCTACTCCATGATTGAAATCCTGATTGTCTTAAAACTCATTTTAGTCTTGAATTTTTCCAAATCTGTTTTTTTTTAGCTTTTTTTTCTTTAATCAGTTATTTATTGATATATCTGAAAAGTTCTCAGTCAGTTAATGCTTCAGTTATATCTCTGCTTTTCTGATTATTTCAGTGGATAATATGCCAGTAGGACATTTTATCCAATTAGAAGCATAGATACAATCATGACTCAGAAATGGTAGGGAAGCCATAGTGGAAAAATACCTTCTAGAATTCAAAAAGAGCCAATAGTCAAGGCATGACTGCCATCTAGTGTGGACAAGACTCTTACACCTGAAACCTGATAGTTAACTAACAGAGTAATGGCAGGACATTGTCATGTCTTACAAGTTAGGCATGTTTTGATAAAACTAAAGGAAAGATTAGTGTCATCAGTGAAAGACCTACTGTTTCTTTTTCTGGGACCTTTCTGGAACCTGTACATTTTTCATATGAGAAATACTATTGGGTATGCTATTTTTGTGTTTTTCATTACACAGTGTGTAAATTATTGTGGTTACCTAGTTCACTGTGGTACTAGGCAGAAATTTTTTTAAAAATTTAATAAAGATACAAAGAAATTGTTAAGCAATGATAAAAAAAGGAAGGGGGCGGGAGAAATAGTGTTGGTACTCATCATGTCCCAGGCACCACTCTAGTGAAAGTCTGCACTATTCTGTGAAAAGAGTTGAATAATAAGCAAGAGAAAACAAGTAAAATATATGTCCTATCAGGTAGTTTCTTTGTGTATGTAGTGCTAGGGATGGAACTTAGGGCCTTGTGCATGCTAAATGTGTTTTCTACCATTGAGCTATAACTCCAAACTATTCCCTTGGTCTCAGTAGATGGTGAGTTCCTGGAATCAGGAACTGTGTCTCCTTAGGTCTGGTAACCCTACCATGGAGATTGTGATAGGAGCCAAGCCTATCTTTATTGAGTAAATAAAGAAAAACTTCTGGGGTAACTGCTGGAACCATCTCACTCCCCCATGGATTGTTAGAACATATCCAGATTTAGGCTTTTGCAGCTGACCAGTGCAGCTTCATGAGCCCCACCCTAGCCTAAATCCATGGATTTGGTAGATTCAGGGCCTCTCTCCTTTAGAGTGTGCAGAGCAACATTCCATTGTACAGTGTCCCCCAAGGACACTCAAGCTGTCTGTCTTTCAGGAGCATTTTGCCACCCTAGTATCTTTCTGAGAAAATTCTTGGGAATATTTTCTCAATTATGGGAATGCACACTAAAAAATCTTTTTACTAAATCCTCTGCCTCAGCATATCCTGCTTTGTAGACCTTAATGTCTGAATAGCCATCTTATTCAAAATCAGATATCCCTTAAAATCTCTGTTTAGTTTCTTCTGAATGATTAGCGAAATGTGAAGGATGTTTGAGTTTATCCTTTTTTTTTTTTTTCCCAACAGGTTCTCTAATTGAACAGCTGACTACAGAAAAATATGAATGCATGGTGTGCTGTGAATTGGTTCGTGTCACAGCCCCAGTGTGGAGTTGTCAGAGCTGTTATCATGTGTTTCATCTGAACTGCATAAAGAAATGGGCAAGGTCTCCAGCATCTCAAGCAGGTCAGTTATTTCTCTTTTCAGAGTAGTTATTCTCATCTCTTTGATATGTTCAGGTGGTAAGTCTAGCTTTAAAATATTGTTTAATTCCTCTTAAATATTTTGTCTCCAGGGAGAGTATATTACCTTGATCGCATTTTAGATGGCCAAAGTTAAGCTGTAAATCTTAACTAAACTAACTAAATGTAACAATATTAAAATATTTAGGGTATAATAAAATTTGTTACTTTTATTGAAAATGGCAGCTTTTATCCAAGTAGCAACTATAGAAAGCTTTTCTTATATAGTTTGCCTTAGAAATTTATGCAGAGCAATGGTTTCATTTATACTCAAGATTTTGAAGTTGTTTTTGCCTTTCACAACCCTTCTTCATAGTATATTGTTGGCTAAGTATACTAATATGATTAAATAATGCATATGTTACTAATAATATGGTTTCTGAACTATGGACCTCTAATTCAAAACTCCTGGATTTTCTTGCATATACTCAGTTTATCCTATATTTTTCAAACCAAGATTCAGATTAATGTTGACATTAGAAATGATAGAACAAAACGAATGCCTACTTGATTTGTTATATCTGAAAGTTCTTTCAGTATTGTGAATTTCTTTCTTAAATGTTTGATATGCTTAACATTGAAATTTCTACCAGGATGTCAATATTGTGACTTTGGCAGTTTTTAGTTTGTTTGGTTTTTTGTTTTTTGGGGTTTTTGTGTGTGTGTGTGTGTACGCGCGCGCGCGCGCTACTGGAAAACGAACCCAAGGCCTTGTACTTGCTAGGCAAACCACTGAACTATAGCCCCTGTCCTAGATTTAAATTTTTTAAAATTACTTGTGCCTTTTTTGGGGTGGTAGTGCTGGGATCGAACATAGGACCCCATGCATGCCAAGCAGGTGTTCTGCTCCTGGGCTACACCCCCAGCCCTACTTGTGCTTTTGAAAGAAAATTTCTTTGTCATACTCATTTTTTTGGCAGATGGCCAGAGTGGTTGGAGGTGCCCCACCTGTCAGAATGTGTCTGCACATGTTCCTAATACCTATACTTGTTTCTGTGGTAAGTTTGCATACATTACAGAGTCTTTCACTTCATTTATTGTATCTCGGTGTGCTGTCTAGGAGAGGTAATCTGCTGGGCTTGTCTTAGAAGTTATTAGTAAGACTCTAAAGCTGTGAGGCTCTATAAGGACCTTACTAATGTGGTTCATCTCCCAGCTAGAGTCATGAGCTTTTGTGCTCTCAGCAGGCTGTTCTGGAGATAGGCTTATGATGCCAATCAGGCTTATGTCACTTCAGAATTGTGGTCCAGGTCTCCTTGGTCTTAGCTTAAGACAAGAGCTGACCATCTGGCAGAGGCAGTATCAATATGTGCTCCCGCTCATAACCAACTGCGACAGCTTTAACATTCCAGATTTGAACAGCATGAGTAAAAAGCTAGTATTTTATATTTATTCAAAAATAAGTCATTTTTTCTTCATATAATAATTTTTTTATAAACCAGCCTTACAAACTCATATCTTTACATCTTCCTTCTTTTTGGGATATTCCTATTTTTTAATAGCTCAGTTTTCCTATGTATTAGAAATCCTATGTAATTATAATCCTGATGCCCATTCCTGCTACTAGCTTATTTCCATCTTATTCCTGACATGTCTTCCCCCCGCCCCTGATTTTTTTGGGGGGTGTGTGTGCTGAGGATTGAATCCAGGACCTTGTGCTATGTGAGGCAAGCATTCTACCAATTGAGCTATATCCCCAGCCCCTTCCTGCTGATTTGTAATGACTAACCTCTCCATATAGTCAATTTTTCAGATTTTGTTTCTTAACTATTTTATCTCCCTCCTTGAACCATGCATTTTTCCTCTTATCTCTGTTGTCTTGCTGGAACTATATTCAAAAGTCATCATTTGACCCCCTTTGGGCAATATCAATGGCTGATTTATAAATTCTTAATCTTTTGGACAGTACACACCCTTGACGTGTTTACCATATGACCAGCTCTTCTGTTTGTTTCTGCATGCTCTCATTTTTCTAACCAATTTACTCATATCACTCCTTTCCCATTACTTAACTAAAAGCTTTCACCAAGAGTCAATCATTGACCATCTACTATCTTCTCAATTCCTTGGTGAACTCACTGACGATCAAAAATGTTCTTCCTCCTCTTTAAATTCTCATCCACTGCCAGGCATGCTGGCACACACCTATAACTAAGCAGCTCAGGAGGCTGAGACAGGAGGATCGCAAGTTCAAAGCCAGCCTCAGCAACTTAGTGAGGCCCTAAGTTAGCGAGACTTTGTCTTAAAAAAATTTTAAAAAGGGCTAGGGATGTGGCTCAGTGTTTAAGTGCTCCTGGGGTTTAATCCCTAGAACTAAAAATAGTTTTAAAAAATAAATTCTCATCCACTTGCTAATCAGGGTGTGATCCCCAATCCCCTCTTCCAGTAAATAGGAATCTATAATGAGTGCGATAGAAAGGAAAAGGTAAAAATTTTAAAGGTAAGCAGGAATGAACAGCAATAGGAAAGGGAAGAACTCAAACATAAAGTTTCATGCTTTTAGAAATGGTGATATCAGGGAAAAGGGTGGAGCAAGAGAATCAGTAGGGACAATGAATTCAGGTTAGAAATACTGAGTTGGGTGAATGTGCAGAATATCTAGTAAAGAATGTCTAATAGGCAGGTAGGAATATATTCAAAAAAAGATAAAGACTTAGGATGAAAGTTGCAATTGAGAGGAGTAGGTAAGACCCTACTGGAAAAAAAGGATAAGGAATAAGGAAAGAATATAATACAGAATCCTGGCAGGGAAAAGACAACTATCACTGTGACTCAGGCAGAAGTGGTGGAGGCATCAAAAGATGTTAGGGCCAAACTGGAGCACTATATTGGAACAAGAAAACACAGCTGCAGCTTTCCTGATACCCTGTTGTGAGATTTTAGCAGATAGTGAGACAAGAGCAGGAGTAGGAGGAGAGATAGGAGAGAGTAACTAAGGAAGAATTGACAAGACTTGGTGACTAATTACAATGTGGAAAGAAAAAGAGGAATTAATAATGACTAGTTTTTGAGTGTTACTCTGACATTGATGCTGTCATTGATCAAAATAAGGAACACTGAAGAGGGAGAGCCTTTTTTTAAAATTTTTTTTAAGTTATATATAACAATAGAATCTATTTTGACATAATTATAAAAGCATAGAATATAATCTTGCTCTAATTCAGACTCCATTACCTCTCTTTTCCCTTCCTGAGGGAGAGGCTTTAGAAAGAAGATCTGAACTCTGGCTGTAGATAAGTCAGTTATATGTGACTGAAATCCCAAGCAGAGGTGTTCAGCAGGTGGCTAGACATGTGAGACTGAAATTGAAGATTCAAGGCAAGGCAGAAAATGTAGATTTGTGAATCACTTGGACTTTGCATTATTGAATCTCTCAATATGAATAAAATTTCTAAAAGAGACCATATATAGAGAAAAGGTGAGAGCATGGAGTGGAGCTGGCTGCCATTTCATGTCTAAATTACCCAAGTGAGGATGAATTCTTCAAGGACAAGGAGGAGTCTTGTAACTTGGATTTTGTTCTTCCCTGCCTCTGTTAAGTCTGAAGAAGATGCTCAGTAAAGATTTGATTATAAAATTATAATGCTTTTATGCCTATTTTATAGCTTTAGAATAGGTGAGAATTTATGTCCTTTCCATCTTATGGCCTCATCCCCTTTTCCCCAATTCTCTTTCCTTATTTCTTTTATTTTCTACCTATTTATTTTTGTGGCACTGGGTATTGAGCCCAGGGCCTTACGCATGCTAGGCAGGTGCTATACCACTGAGTTACATAACCAGCCCACTAGCCCGCTTTTCCTGTTTCTTTCTAATCCTTACCATAGATTTTCTAGGAGCCCATTTACAGGATGTTTATCTAGTAGATATTTATCTGAGATTAAATGTGCTCATTAATCAAATGAAAATAGCACTTTCATAAGTAAAAATGACTTTATTTCTGCCAGGCGCAGTGGCGCACACCTGCAATCACAACAACCCAGGAGGCTGAGGCAGGAGGATCACAAGTTCAAAGTCAGTATCAGCAGCTTAGTGAGACCATGTCTCAAAATAAAACATACAAAAGGACTGGGGATGTTGCTCAGTGGTTAAGCACCCCTGAGTTCAATCCCTGGTACCAAAAAACACCTTTTTCTCTTTCCTATGTAAGCTGGAATTTAAGACTCAGTGGAGCTTTTGATGAATAGCATTACATTTCTTTTTATTGTAGGATGTGAAATAATGAATTTGTTGAACTAATGAAAACCACACTTGAAGTTTCATGCTGTCTAGCTATTCTGTACTATTTCATTAAAGTTGAGAATATGGTTGAAATCTGTAGCATTGACTCTCTGATCTGATATATTTTAGGCAAAGTAAAGAATCCTGAATGGAGCAGAAATGAAATTCCACATAGTTGTGGTGAGGTTTGTAGAAAGAAACAGCCTGGCCAGGACTGCCCACATTCCTGTAACCTGTAAGTTGGAATACTAGACCTCTGGAGATTCCTGGTGTACGTGCCTTGCTATTAGCTATAAAGTACACATACCTGGTTAATATGTAATAGATCAGGGGAAGGGTGATATGGTACCATTTACTTAGCATTTACTGTGCACTGGGCATTCTACATAAGGTAATTTGTTCAATTTTTAACATAGCTCAGTGATGTGTAGATATGTGTCATCTCCACTTTACAGATGAGGTTTAGAAAGGCCAAGCCTCTTGCCCAACATCGCAATGTTAGGACATGGTAGAACTATAATTTTCAAAGCCAATGCTCCTTCCACAGCATTGCACCATTTCTAAAAAGACATGAGAATCAGATATTTTATCTCCTAGCAATATCTAATATCCAGGTCCAAGAGAGAATGCATATGACAGCCTTTGGTCTGAGGAAAGATAATTGCATAGCATCTTGTCTGACAGTATTTTTATGATATAAATACTTTCTATACAATAAATAGCCAGGGTTAAGATGTACCAAATCAGCCTCTTTAAAAAAAAAAAAATTGGTCATAGAGAAAGAATTGATCAGTTTCAAATAAATGTGGACTGCTTTGACCCCAGACAAAGATTTAAATCTGCGTTTGAATCAGATATTTACATGACCTCAGACAAATTATTTCTCTAAGCCTGGATTTCTGCATTTGTAAAATAATAATGATTTGAATAATAGTACTTAACTCACAGGGTTCTGTGGAAAAATAAATAAATAAATGAGCCGGGTGGTATAGTGCACACCTGTAATCCCAGAGGCTCGGGAGGCTGAGGCAGGAGGGTTGCAAGTTCAAAGCCAGCCTCAGCAAAAGTTAAGCACTATGCAACTCAGTGAGATCCTGTCTCTAAATAAAATACAAAATAGGGCTGGGGATGTAGATTGGTGGTTGAGTGCCCCTGAGTTCAATACCCCGCCCCCAAAAAAGTGATACAGATCAGATAGTCAACACCATGTCTGAAAGGAAGGATGCTCTAAAACACATTGTTTTGCAGCTTTGCAAATTCCACACTTGATTTGGAAATTGTCTTTTTATTACAGTCAGGACCTCAAATGTTGATGAAACCCATTCCCCAACAGCACTTTCTTGATCTCAAAGAAAGTTTGAAGTTTCTCTTTTTTATCCTTATCAAGACTTCAAAGCCACAACTGACCCCTTTCTCTATTTGGGGTTGCATAGGTAGTAAAATTCCCTCAAACAATTGTTCTCAACCCTAGCTACATATTAAAATTACTTAGGGAACATTTTAAAACACAATTAACTCAGTCTCTATCTTCCAGCAATCGAATCAGAACCTATAAGGTTGGGTCCTGAACCTCTGTAGTTTTAAAAGCTCTCCAGGTAATTCCAGTATATAGTTAGCACTGTAAACCCTGCTGTAAAGGTTAAGAAACTTAGTTCAGCTTTTGGCAATATTTGAAATTACCACACCTGACCTGTGGTTTGTCTCATTAAAAGTTGATTAAATTCTTTTGCCTGACAGGGTTGTGACATACCATGTGAAATATTACTTTTGAATAAATTATACTCTTCTTTAAAGACATGCTTAAACTAAAGTTTCCTGTGGGTGCTATCAAAGTGGTCACTTTTGAAAACTAGGTGCTTATTCCTGGATTGTTACCAATGTTTAAACCTTATTTAAAAGGTACCAGAAAGATTGGAGATGTAGCTCAGTGGTAGAGTGCTTGCCTAACATTTGCAATGCCCTGGGTTCAATCTATAGCACCAAAACAAACAAACAAAAAAAAAAAAAACAGAGCTGGTGAGTCATGTATAAAACCAAAAATTCCAGCCAGACTACTTTGTAGGCACATCTGGTTTGTTTTGCACAAAATTCTGTTACCCATGCAATTAATTAGACTGGCCTCAGATTGGCTTTTAATTCTCAAAGGATTATACTTTAGCATCACTTAGAATGCCCTATTTCACCAAATATGTTATAGAAGTTCCCCAAATGTTGTAAGTAGTGGTATTTCTGAACCATTGTATAATTTACCAGGATATCTGCTTTGAAAAAGGCAATATTTATTTGAATGTACAAATTCCATTTTGCAATTTTTTCTGTTGGCCTCATAATGTAGTTCCTATAAAAAGCATTCTGTTCAGAGTTCTAATTCTGACCTGTAGTATATCACTAAGCTCAATCTTTTCCATGACCCCTGGTCCCTTCCTTCTCTCCCTTTTTTGCTTACCAGGGTCCACCCCCTTATAGCAATCTTTTTTTCATTCTTCCCATTGTTTGCCCACTGCCTAGTGATCATTTCAGTAGTTGATGAGAAAATGTCTATGCTTGTCATGGACCTAGTGGAGCTGAGCTCTGTCACATTGCTCAGATTGTCATCCTACCTGGCACCTGAAAGGCACAATTGTGTGTGTGTGTGTGTGTGTGTGTGTGTGTGTGTGTAGTACTGGGTATTGAATTCAGAAGCTTGTGCATGTTAGTCAAGTATTCTACTACTGAGGTATTTTTATCCCTACCCACTGCTGTAAATGGGCCAAGGCCATATTTGAAAATATCATCTTTGACTATCAGACCCAAATA
Organism: Marmota monax; assembly: GCF_021218885.2. NCBI lineage: Eukaryota > Metazoa > Chordata > Mammalia > Rodentia > Sciuridae > Marmota > Marmota monax. Next base: position 8,966,717 of record NW_026695243.1, on the reverse strand, counting down.
AAACTAGTATTTTGACTTGGGCTTTACTTTTCCAGTTAAATGTTCTAAAACGATAATGCAGTTAATATTTTATACATAAAAGTATGGTTGGTTTTCTTTAGGGAAATAACTTAGACATAATAGTAGGTTTATTTTTTGCCATGTTCACAATAGGACCCAGTTATATTGCTTTGTTTTGGTTTGGGCACAAAGTATGGTTTGTTCATTGAAGCCTTTGTTTTTCAGTCTCTGTCATCCTGGTCCCTGCCCACCCTGTCCTGCTTTTATGACTAAAACGTGCGAATGTGGACGTACCAGGTAAAGTTAGAATAGCACTGTTTCCACATCTGTGATTTACTTGTGAATTTCTAAAATAAAAATTAGTAAATATAATTAAATGGTAAGTGTAAAGAAAAAAAATCATCTCTTGGTATCCATAGACGATTGATTCTAGGACCCCCGAGGGTAAAAATCCACAAATGCTTAAGTCATTTTTATAAAGTGATGGGGTATTTGCATATAACTTATATACAATCTCCCATGTACTTTAAATCATCTCTGTATTATATTGCCTAAGACAATATAAATGCTGTAGAAATAGTTGTTACACTATATTGTTTAAGAAATAATTACAAGAAAAAAGACCATACATGTTCAGTATAGACACAATTTTTTTTAATATTTTTTATTTGCTCTTGGTTGAATCTGTGGATACAGAACTCACAAAGGGAGAACAGTAGTACTTTTTTATAAATAATAATTTCCTGTGATGCTCCTGATCCTGCTTTGAAATCTTATATAAGTAATTAAGAAATTGTATGCACAGTGAGATTGTAAGATTACCTATTCAGGTGAAATGCCAATGGGACAGGGATTTTTATTAACCTTTCTAATGGGTGACAGAACCAGGAATTGAACCCAGGCCTGCTAAGATCATGGACTCATCATTATTGCATTATTGCATCATGAATTCATCATTATTGCAAGGATCATTGATAACTGTGGAGTGTCTCTGAGGCCCAGGAAGATGTTAAAATGATTTCTGAACCTTGAAACAAGATGGGATCATGCAGATTTCAGTGATTTGCATTTGTAGTAGTGTGGCCTAAAAGACATGAGAGAGTTCTGAGTCAGAAGATCAAATCTGGGCTTTACTACTTACTGGCTATTGATTCTAAGAAAGTTGTTTGATCTCACTGAGACTCACTTTTCTCATTATAAAGTAGAAATAAGGGACTCGGGTTGTGGCTCAGTAGTAGAGCGCTCACCTAGCACATGCAAGGTGCTTGGTTCAATCCTCAACACCACATAAAAATAAAAAAATAAAGGTATTGTGTCCAACTACAACATACATATATATATATATATATATATATATATATATATATATATATATATATTAGAAATAATAAATAGTTGAAGGGTTGAAATTAACCATGGTGCTAGGTACATGGTAGCATAATAGGCCAGTGGTAGCCATTATACTGAGCACTGCATTTTGATCATTTATGTACATAACAATGACTTTTGTTTTCTTTTTTGGTTTATGTTGTGTTTTATTTAACTGTAATCAAAATAAATGCATGGAACATGCGCATACATACCCACACAAATTCAATTTGAATTCAATAATGACTTTTTAAACAAAATATATATTTGAAATGGGAGGGGTAAAATTAAACTCTTCTTGCAGGAGAATAGACTAAACTATCATCTGGAAAGACACCTGAAGACAATATCTAAAAGCCATTAAGTCTTGCACATGCTAGGCGAGGGCTCTACTAAGCTACATCCCCAATCTGGGTGTTAATTAAAACAAAGTTAGAATTGGCTTATCCACCCTAAATCAAAATCTTGTCTATCATGTTTATATTTATATAAGTATTATATCAGAATGAAATGCCAGGGTGCTGGGCCCCATGAAAATGCCATTGTGCTTTAATTCTCAATACATCAAATCTGAGTACATTAGTATTATGTTTTCTTCGTACCCTATCTGTATGGTATTATGGGAGCCCCAAGCAGAGCTAGGATTAGAATTTGAATCTTCTCCCCTCTCATCCTGGAGCTCTTTCTACTCCTGCATGCTCCATCATGGAACTCAGATAAAATTACATAGAATGAGTTCTTAGGAATAACCTTTAATTCCTCACTGATTAGAAAATAGAGAGAAAAGAAGCCTGGGTAATAAGAAAGAAAAAGTGAAGAAGAAGAAGAGGGTAATAAAAGAAATAAGAACTGGAGGAAGGAGATATATAGAAAAGCCAAACACAGTGACACATGCTTGTAATTCCATCCCAGCTACTCAAGAGGCTAAAGCAGGAATATTACAAGTTTGAGACCAGCCTGGGCACTTAATGAGACTTGTCTCAGAATAAATTAAAAGGACTGATGTTGTAGCTCAGTGGTAGAGCCTAGCTTGTGCAAGGTCCTGGGTCAGTCCCTAGTACTACAAAAAAGAAATGAAAGAAGGGGGGAGGGAGGGAGGAAGGGAGAAAAAAGAACTGGGGCGACAGGGTCAATAAACAGGTTTAGTAGGTTTTGGGGGAGAGGTTTGGGCTTCAGTGTTAGTTTAACTGTATAGCAGGAACCTTTAGACTGATGTTGTCTTTGTTATCTACTACTGTCTTTGCAGGCACACAGTTCGCTGTGGTCAGGCTGTCTCAGTCCACTGTTCTAACCCATGTGAGAATATTTTGAATTGTGGGCAGCACCATTGTGCTGAGCTGTGCCATGGGGGTCAATGCCAGCCTTGCCGGATTATATTGAACCAGGGTAAGTGGTATGCACATCAGCTAGGAAAGCTTGTGATTATTTTTCTGGAATTATATGGCATGTGAATTATATTGCAGTAAAACTGTGTTATAAAAAAACAATGTGGAAGGAGGGTCAAGGGGAAGCAGAGAAAAACCAAATCCATAATGAAGTATCTATTTGCACTTTCAAGAATGTTTAAAATAAAAGACTAGTGATCAAATGTTGGCAAGTGTAGGTAACTAGAGTTTTCATGTATTGCTGGCAGATGTATAAAATGAGAAAACCACTTTGGACAATTTCTTATAAAATTAAACCTGTAACCAGCCATCCCTTTTTGCTGTTTTCATAACTAAGTCACAAAAAGACTTGTATGGGATTATGGGAGTTGGGGGACAGGGGGTGTTGTTTTTTGCAGTATTAGGGATTGAATCCAGGGTCTTGCACTTGCTAGGCAAGGGCTCTACTAAGCTACATCCCCAGCTTAGTAGATCCCCATTAATATGTTTTTAATAAGAACCCCAAACTAGAAACAACAGCCAAATGTCCATTTATGGAAGAAGGAATGGATAAATTATGGTATTTTCTTATTCTTCTTTTTTTTTTTTTTTTTTGTTGTTGTTGTTGTTGCCTAGGCTATCCTTGAACTCCCAGGCTCAATCAACCCTACCTCAGTTTCCCCAGTAGCTAGGACTACTGATACAAGCCATAGTGCCCAGCTAAGGCCTTTTTAGTCTTGATGCAGTTTGGGCTTTTACTCAGGTCTTTTTTTTGTACAAATTTGTATCCTAGTTGAAGTCTTAAACCCAGTTGAAGTCTTTTTGTCTGCATTAAATAAGGAAATATTTTGGTCACACGTAAAGCTTATCTTCTGTAGTGCTAATTCTTTTCAGATTCCCTTCATTCAGCCTTATTTAGAGATGTGTTAAGCATTCCTTCTGGATGTTCATTCATGTGTTGTGAAAATGCTGAACAGATTACAACTGACAACAGAGTTCTTCCTCAGGACTGTTTTTGGCTCCCTAACACAACTTGTGACAACTTGTGCCCAAGTATAACAAAGCTTTTTAGTATTTTACTCAGGTTATTTTCTGATTGTCCAGGAGCTCCATTTTATTTTTATTGTCACAGTTTTCTGACCCTTAACTTTTTTTTTTTTTTTTTTGAGAGAGAATTTTAATATTTATTTTTTAGTTTTCGGCGGACACAACATCTTTGTTTTGTATGTGGTGCTGAGGATCGAACCCAGGCCACACGCATGCCAGGCGAGCGCACTACCGCTTGAGCCACATCCCCAGCTCCTGAATCTTAAGTCTTTATTTACAGTTGTTTGTTCATTAACTCTGAAAAAAGTTTCTGTTCTGTTGGAGCATAAACTTAGCAAAGGAAACATTGCTCTCCGATACTCCTATTTGCCTAGGGTTTATTTACTAATTCATTGATTCCACAAATATTGTTTCCTACATCTATATTAAATTTTTGGGGGGTGAATGAATGAATTTTAGAATGGGATTAAGTTGCACATTACTTAATTCAAGATGAAATGTATATTTTATCTAGATTATGTCTTCAGTGACTTGAGGCTTTCCTTTTCCCAGGTCTCAGTAGAAGTTTTTAGTTCTGTTTAGTATACAATTTTATTTTAGAAATGTTATTTCTAGTGTTTTATTAGAAGCATTCTATTTTATTTCTTATTTCATATATATCAAAAATAAAAAGGACTGGGTATGTAGCTCAGTGGTAGAGTATACCTGGATTCAATTCATAGTACCATTGGGAGACAAAAGACTTGATGTTTTTATAATGTTACATTTATTCTGATAGATTTTGTGTACAGTAGGTATCTAAATTGCCCTTGGAAGAAGGAAAATATCATTAGATCTGCAGAATTTCAGTTTAGTTTCTACTATTCTGATCACCATTTATTATGAAGGATATACTTGCATAGGTTAATTTATAAGATAAATTTTCACTATAAAATAAAAGCATAAAGGGGCAGGAAAATTATGTATGTAAATTGATACATATTTATGTATCAGAAACATTTCTGCAAAGAGTATCAAATAGCTCAGTGATAGAACACTGGACTAGCATATGTGAAAGACCCTAGGTTGGATCCCTAAAAAGTCTTGAATTCTTTGAAATTTTTCACTCAGTGTATTCAAATTTAACAGAGAAATATATGGATTATTAAGGATCTAATACTATCGTGATAATTTTTTCTTTAAAAAAAATTGAAGTATCAGGGACCTTTTTTTCAAGCATTTTATGTAAAACCCAGAATATAAAGTACCATATCTATACTGTTTGTGTTGAGATGAGGATGGGTATCAACCCCTCTACCACTACTACTAGCTAAGCTCATCTATCTCCTATGACAGTACCCCATGGAGCTTCACAGTCTGGCTTTAGGGGCCAGATAGTCTTTAAATTTGAGAGTTGCTTCACTGTGATGTTGTTTTTAGGGTGTGCTACAGAGGCACTATGAGACTGACAGAGCCTAACGAAGCCTTTTTTAAATTTATTCCTGTATAAAGCTATTAGGTGGGACTTTGAGCTCCTGTACAAAGCACATTAATTTCTGAATCAGGCCTGATCAGCACTTATGAAAAACATTTTTTTGTTTTCTTGTAGATTATTTGAAATATTTTAAGAGCATCTATAGGTTATTAATCTGTTGTTTTTGAAATTGTGTCCTCAAGTATGCTACTGTGGCAGCACCTCCAGAGATGTGTTATGTGGAACAGACATAGGAAAGTCTGATGGATTTGGGGACTTTGGCTGTTTAAAGATATGTGGCAAGTAAGGTTTTACATTTTCTTCTATTAGAATAAAACTGAATTTTATGCAACAATTATGTAATAATCTGTTCTTTTTCTTAACAGGGACTTGAAATGTGGGAGCCATACCTGTTCTCAAGTGTGCCATCCTCAACCCTGCCAGCCTTGCCCACGGCTCCCCCATCTGGTGCGCTGTTGCCCTTGTGGCCAAACCCCTCTCAGCCAATTGCTAGAACTCGGAAGTAGCGGACGGAAAACATGCATGGACCCTGTTCCTTCATGTGGAAAAGTGTGTGGCAAGCCTCTGCCTTGTGGTTCCTCAGGTAACTAATTTGTATAAAGTTGTCTTCTGGGTACAGTCAAATACAACTCTGATCCCAGCAACTTGGAAGACTGAGGCAGGAGGATCAAGAGTTTGAAGCCAGCCTGGGAAATTCAGCAAAACCCTGTCTCAAAAAATAAAAAGTATTGAGCATATAGCTCACTGGTAGAGTGCCCCTGGGTTCAGTCTCCAGTACCAAAAACAAAACATTTTTATTATGTGGCAGCAATGACATTTTAGCGAAGTAGTATTAAAAACCAGTTATCAGTGTTCTTTTAAATATTATTTTCAAATTTGTGTAGGTACTTTGTCTTTACACTTACATTTGTCCAAGTGATCTCTCCAATTCAGGTATTTTTATTGTCAATTCTGGACAACTGATGAGATACTGATATGTACAATAAAATTTCAGCCTCTTAGACCATTCATAGAATGTCACTTTCTATAATAGCTAGTTACCCATGTAACTAAGGGTAAATTTAAATTATAACAATGTAATGTTCAGTTTGTAATATATATAGATACATATAACAATAGCATAAAAAGGGAGAAGAAGAATGAAGCTTTATAGGAGTAGAGCATCTGTATCTCACTGGAATTAAATCCAAAATAGATTCTGATGAGGTGATTATGATAAGATTTAGAGCAACCATTAAGAAAATAGCTCAAGCCAGGCAGAGTGGTGCACACCTGTATCAGCAACTCAAGAGGCTGAGGGAAGAGGGTTGCAAGATCGAGGCCAGCTTCAGCAACTTAGCAAGATCCTGTCTCAAAATAAAAAATAATATATTGGACAAATTAGTCCTAATTTTATCATCTCTAATTTCTATATATTAAAGAGGTCACTAGTGGAAAAAGTAAACAAATAAAAAGAGCTGGCAATATAGCTCAGTGGTAAAGTGCCCATGGGCTTTAACACACACACACACACACACACACACACACACACTGGCCACCCAAAAAAAGATACAGTTAGGCTGACCATTAAAGGATGGAGATAGTACATTATGTAAACAGTAACCATAAGAAAGAGACTAAGGGGATATAATTTAGTGGTAGAACACTTGCTTAACATGCCTAAGGCCCTAGGTTCAACCCTTAGTACCAATAAAAAAAAAGAAAAGAAAGAAATAAGGGTTGGAGGGTACAGCTCATAGTTAGAGTATTTGCTTAGCATATTTGAGGCCCTGAGTTTAATCCCCAGCACTACAAAAAAAGAGAGACTCTGGGTGATCTCCAAGAGGTCCTTGAAAGAGGATTTGTTCAAAATCTTGTTTAGTTCAGTTAATGCAGGCCACTCATTGCCAGATGTTCACAGTATTTAAATCAGTGAGATTATGGATTATGGCTTCTGAGTTATCTCTGATTCATTCCCCAGATAACTTCTAGAGTGTTTCATTCATCCATGGCTACACTTTTAAGGGGATCTGAATCTAATCTGCAGACTTGGGGTTTAAGGGCTTAACAAGAGTCAGAACTTTTTTTCCTTTCATGAAGTACTGTGGATGGAACCTAGGGGTGCTATACCACTTAACTAGATCACCAAGCCTTTTTATTTTTTTTTAAGTTTATTTTCTTATCCCAGCCCTTTCTATTTTGATTTTGAGACAGTGTCTCACTAAATTGTTGAGACTAGCCCCCAACTTGTGGTTCTCCTGCCTCAACCTCTGAGTGCTTGGGATTACAGGTGAGGACCCCCATGCCCAGCTGAAAAATCTATTCTTTGCTAGTGTGGTGGCACACACCTGTAATCCCAGCAGTTCAGGAGACAAGCTGGAGGATCACGAGTTCAAAGCCAGTCTCAGAGTGAGGCCCTAAGCAACTCAGCAAGACCCTGTTTCTAAATAAAATATTTAAAAAGAACTGAGGGTTCTTTTTAAATATTTTATTTTAAAATAGGGTTTCTGGGGTTGTGGCTCAGTGGTACAGAGATCGCCTAACACATGCTAGGTGCTGGGTTCGATCCTCAGCACCACATAAAATAAATAAGTAAAATTAAGATATTGTGTCCAACCAGAACTAAAAAAAAAGTATTAAAAGGGGGGTGGGGGGCACTGGGGATGTGGCCTTATGGTTAAACACCTCTGGGTTCAATCCCTGGTACACCTCTCCCCCACAAAAAAAAAGTTAAAAAAAAAAATTATTCTTTGACAGGCAAAGCAGCATGCATGTCAGAGTATATTCCAGTGACTTATGATAGACCCTGTCCTCCTCTGTAAAGACCCAACCTACCAGATGATGGGAAAATAAGGGAAGAAGCATTGACTACATCCTTCCCTGGACTCTGAATGTGGAATTGCAGGAATAGAGATGGAAGACCAGTATCATTACTATATTTGGGAGTATGAAAATGAGTAAATGCAATTTTAATTCCAGCTCTTTTCGTTTTTATTAAAGATTTCATTCATACCTGTGAAAAGCTGTGCCATGAAGGAGACTGTGGCCCATGCTCTCGCACATCAGTTATTTCCTGCCGATGCTCTTTCAGAACAAAGGTAAATCCTAAACAATGCTAGAGTTGTTGTTGTTGTTTGATTTATTTTGTTTATTCTAATTAGCTATATATGACAGCAGAATGCAATTCAATTCATATTACACAAATACAGCACAGTTTTTCATGTCTTTGGTTGAACACTGGGGATGTGGCCTGATGGTTAAAAAAAGTTGTTATCAGTGCCTTTTAAAATGGTGATTATGGGCTGGGGTTGTGGCTCAGTGGCCGAGCACTTGCCTACACATATGAGGCACTGGGTTCGATCCTCAGCACCACATAAAAAAAAATAAACAAAATAAAGATATTGTGTCCATGTATAACAAAAAAAAGTATGTATATATTAAAATGGTGATTATGGGGGCTGGGGCTGTAGCTCAGCAGCAGAGCACTTGCCTCGTATGCGTGAGGCACTGGGTTCAATCCTCAGTACCACATAAAAATAAATAAAGATATTGTGTCCACCTAAAATAAAATATATATATATAAAATATATATATTTTTTATATATATATAATAAAATATATATATATAAAAATATATATATATAAAATAAAATATATATATTTTTATATATATATATATATATATATATATATATATATATATATATATATAAAAAATATAAAGGTATTGTGTCCATCTACAACTACAAAAAAATTGTGATTATGGGAGGGGAGGAACCAAAATAACCTTGATTTTATTTGTTTCATACTATATACGAATCTTTAAATCCAGCCAATGTATACTGATACATACTATGACTAGGATAGGTGTGAGGGGATTGCAGAACTCAAGGCTTAAAGGCACATAGCTGTATTAGGTATAATTATGAAAAGAGGAACAATAGCACTGTCTCAAGGAGTTAGCCAACTAAGCCAGAAGTGGTGGCTCACACCTGTGATCCCAGCAGCTCTGGAGGCTGAGGCAGGAGGATCATAAGTTCAAAGCCAGTCTCAGCAACTGAGCAAGGCACTAAGCAACTCAGTGAGACCCTGTCTATAAATAAAATACAAAAAAAGGCTGGGATTTGGCTTAGTGGTTAAATGCCCCTGAGTTCAATCCCTGGTACCAAAAAAAAAAAAAAAAAGGAATTAGCCAACTAAGAAGTTAGAGGAGCCAGATACGGTGGTGCACACCTATAATTGCACTCACTTGGGAGACTGGGGCAGGAGGATTGCAAGTTTGAGGCTAGCCTCAATAATTTAGCAATACTGTGTCTTATAGTAAAATTAAAAGGGGGTTTAGAGGGTGGAGGAGTAATTCATTGGTAAAGTGCCCTTGGCTTCAGACCTTTGTACCAAAAAAAGTTAGAGGGGACATAGTCCACAAGACTGTCCTCACTTCTAACCCACTTCAAGAATTTAGACAACTGCTAAAGTAGAACATTGACCACTCATTCCTGATATCAATTTCTGATGCAACTGCAAGTTCATTGATCCATAAGACCTCCTTCAAGGCTTTTAATTTGTTAGGATGACTCACTGAACTCACTGAAAACTACTATATTCATGGTTGTGGTTTTATTACAAGGAAAAGGATACAGATTAAAATCAGCCAAAGGTAGAAACCTGTAGGGTAGAGTCCAAGAAAGTACCATATGTGGAGCTTCTTTTCCCTCTTCCCTTGGAGTCAGAACAGTGTTACTTTATCAGCATCAATGTATGATAGTATGCATGGAATATTGCCAACAAGGGAAGGTCACCCAAGCCTATGTGTTTAAGAGTTTTTATTGGGTCTCGTGGTTGATTACCTACATGGAAAGTCTTAGTCTCCAGTCTCTCCAGAAGTGACCCAAAGCTCCCAGCCTATTCAGTGTGGCCAGCCTACACCTAAATCATATTATGAGACTCTCCAGTGACCTAAGGCCATAGGAAAATAATGACACTCCTGTTGAACATGGCATCCCATTAGGCTTAGAGATACCTCTCTTTGGGTAAGGGTAATTCTTTACTGTACCACCCTTGTATAAATTTCTACTTTCTTTCCAGGGTTGTTATAATTTGACTTTGTCTTATAAAAGGAGCATCTTAACATTTTAGAGTTAGACTCTAGTGCCCCTTTCTATGTCTGAAGAAGGAATCTTTCCTGTGGAAGACTTTTGGTGAAATACACTAAGTGATGATCTGTCCTGCTGTTTGATCTACTAGTCATTTCAGGGCATATTAGCAACTGTGCCAGTAGATCACAAGCTGGGGTGGAAACAATATTCTGAATAATTGGTTCTGTTTGTTAATACAGCCAAGGTCGGGGTAACAACTGACTTGCAAATGAGTCTGAGGATGTAGTCCACAAATTGGAAGCTACAGTTTAGTGTAGGTAATCTTTAGAATAAAAGGGGAGAAAAAAGATAAAAATAGTATATATTAGTATGACAAAAAAGCATGTGTGCCCTTTTTTTTTTCCTGAAAGAATTCACAGTATAAATTGAGAAGTATAGGTACTTTGAATGTCAATTGTAGGACCACTTTTGACTTTGTTAGTACCAGATTAAAATCTGTCCAAATTGGGGGTGTGGTAGAACTACTCAGTGGTAGAACATGTGCTTTAGTACACATGAGGCTCTGGGTTCAGTTCCTAACACACTCACACACAAAAAGGCTGTGAGATGCTGTAATTTAGTAATCATCAATTTAGTCATGCCCAGAGGTGCTCTTTGTAAACAAGGATTATAAGCAGAGTTGAGACATGTAAGCTAGAAATAGCTGCTGTTAATTTGCTTCTCTCTCTCCAACAAACCTACCCTTTGCTCTCTTGCTTCTCATTCACTCTCTAATGTCATGCCATCTACAGCAGTGAGTATGTTCTTGGAAAGATTTGTGTAAATTGAATTTTTGCAAATACGTCTTTTCTGTAATTCCTGAAGAAACTCGCCATCAATATAATTCTGTTGAATCATTAAGGACAAGTTAACGTCACCTTAAAAAACTGATAATCATCATGAAACATCTTTTGGAATGGGATGGGCTTTTCCACAGAATTGAGTTTTCCAGATAAATAAAGCCTATTTTTTTTAAAGTTTCAAAATTGTTTTATTTTCATCATTTTGACAGGGAGTCTTTGAGAAATGTATGCTTATCCTAGTACTATTACTACTACTTTTTTTTTTTTAATATTTTGTTTTGGTTGTAATTGGACACAATACCTTTTTTAAATTTTTATGTGGTGCTGAGGATCGAACCCACTGCCCCAAATGTGCTAGGCGAGCTCTCTACCACTGAGTCATAACCCCAGCCCCTATCCTAGTACTTCTTAATAAAGAATGTTGTATTTAAGTTTTTACTGGTAATTCATTTGCATGGATTTAGGGAGCTCTGCCTTCCCCTGTGTCTTGAGGTCCTACTCCAGCATATAATTGCAGGAGCATTTACTTAAGTAGTTTCATGAGTTACTGTTGTTTTATATCTCTAGAGGGCATATGGGGAGCTTTTCATATCGTTGATTCCAGCCAGCCCTTTTTTTTTTTTAATCTTAAATGTTTATTTTCTAACCAAGAACCTTCAATTTCTTAGACCTCTTCACATCTGTTAACAATTCTAATAGCTGCCTTTTTAAATCAGTCATTATTGTTAAGAAGGAACGTTTTTATTATTTTGCTTGTATCTTGAGTACATGACCATCTATAAGTTACATCAAAACCAAATTCCAATGTAGCTGCTGGGCAGCCAGCCAGGCTCATTTTACCCCAAGTAAAATGCTCCCTATACAGCTTCACCATATGTTATATTCAGAATCATGTCTCTGCAAATTACATATGATAAATCCTTGGAGCCACTCAGATATAATTAAAACCACAGTAAGAAAACTTTAAAGACCAAAGATGTACCATTTTCTACTTTGCTACAGTTCAGTAACATTGTGAGGAGTGCTCTTGAGGGTCTAGAGCTGTTTGCCCCTACTATAAATGGCACCAAACTATAACCTATTTTCAGTTCTATGTCTGCTCTTTGTATCTGCACCCTTGTCAGATGACAACTCCTCTTTGCTTTGCATACCTTTAGCAGCCCCTTTTTCATTCAGACTTTATAATTCCTAACCTGCTGTGAGTTTGGAGACCAGGGCACAATTATTAGAATTGTATTTGCATGAAAAGTCATTAAACAGGAGGTCCTGTTTTAAGTAAAGCACATTAATTTGTTGGCTATTGTGGTATACAACTGTTGTCTCCGCTATTTAAGAGGCTGAGTGAGGCAAGAGGCTTGTAAGTTCTAAAGATGAAGCCCCATGCTTGTGTGAGTCCCTGGGTTCAGTCCCCCATGGGGCAGGGGAAAGTGCACATTAATGTAATTGGGCAAGTTCCACACTAGTGAAGTTGATAATAAATAAATGACTGTTATATTTGGCATTACACTAAAGAGTGTTGTTTACTTACTCCTAAAGTAGTTATTGTTTCTTTTTCTCTTCCTATAGGAGCTTCCATGTACCAGTCTCAAAAGTGAAGGTATGACTGGGAAGGGTCATGAAAGAATTTACTGGGATGAAGATAATGCTTTGCATCTTAATAGGGGACTGAGTTATGTATTTGTCAAAATTCAGCAAAGATACACTTAAGATTAGTACATTAAATTGTATAACTTTTACCTCAAAAGGAAAAGAAATCACGAATTGCAGTTAATGAATTGCTAAAAATTTAGGCTAAGTATACTCATGTCTACAGCATACTTTGAAATTTTTTTTTCCAAATATTTATTTATTTATTTATTTTTAATTTTTTTTTCCTAATCTTTATTTTTTTTTTAATTTTTTATTGTTGGTTGTTCAAAACATTACATAGTTCTTGATATATCATATTTTACACTTTGATTCAAGTGGATTATGAACTCCCATTTTTACCCCATATACAGATTACAGAATCACACCAGTTACACATCCATTGATTTACATATTGCCATACTAGTGTCTGTTGTATTCTGCTGCCTTTCCTATCCTCTACTATCCCCCCTCCCCTCCCCTCCCCTCTTCTCTCTCTACCCCCTCTACTGTCATTCATTTCTCCCCCTTGTATTATTTTTCCCTTTCCCCTCACTTCTTCTTGTAGTACTTTTATATAACCCTGAGGGTCTCCTTCCATTTCCATGCAATTTCCCTTCTCTCTCCCTTTCCCTCCCACCTCTCATCCCTGTTTAATGTTAATCTTCTTCTCATGCTCTTCGTCCCTACTCTGTTCTTAGTTACTCTCCTTATATCAAAGAAGACATTTGGCATTTGTTTTTTAGGGATTGGCTAGCTTCACTTAGCATAATCTGCTCTAATGCCATCCATTTCCCTGCAAATTCTATGATTTTGTCATTTTTTAATGCAGAGTAATACTCCATTGTGTATAAATGCCACATTTTTTTTTTATCCATTCGTCTATTGAAGGGCATCTAGGTTGGTTCCACAATCTTGCTATTGTGAATTGTGCTGCTATGAACATCGATGTAGCAGTGTCCCTGTAGCATGCTCTTTTTAGGTCTTTAGGGAATAGACCAAGAAGGGGAATAGCTGGGTCAAATGGTGGTTCCATTCCAGGTTTTCAAGAAATCTCCATACTGCTTTCCAAATTGGCTGCACCAATTTGCAGTCCCACCAGCAATGTACAAGTGTACCCTTTTCCCCACATCCTCGCCAGCACTTGTTGTTGTTTGACTTCATAATGGCTGCCAATCTTAGTGGAGTGAGATGGTATCTTAGGGTGGTTTTGATTTGCATTTCTCTGACTGCTAGAGATGGTGAGCATTTTTTCATGTACTTGTTGATTGATTGTATGTCCTCCTCTGAGAAGTGTCTGTTCAGGTCCTTGGCCCATTTGTTGATTGGGTTGTTTGTTCTCTTATTGTCTAATTTTTTGAGTTCTTTGTATACTCTGGATATTAGGGCTCTATCTGAAGTGTGAGGAGTAAAGATTTGTTCCCAGAATGTAGGCTCCCTATTTACCTCTCTTATTGTTTCTTTTGCTGAGAAAAAACTTTTTAGTTTGAGTAAGTCCCATTTGTTGATTCTAGTTATTAACTTTTGTGCTGTGAGTGTCCTATTGAGGAATTTGGAGCCCGACCCCACCGACTGTAGATCGTAGCCAACTTTTTCTTCTATCAGACGGCGTGTCTCTGATTTGATATCAAGCTCCTTGATCCATTTTGAATTAACTTTTGTGCATGGTGAGAGAAAGGGATTCAGTTTCATTTTGTTGCATATGGATTTCCAGTTTTCCCAGCACCATTTGTTGAAGATGCTATCCTTCCTCCATTGCATGCTTTTAGCCCCTTTATCAAATATAAGATAGTTGTAGTTTTGTGGATTGGTTTCTGTGTCCTCTATTCTGTACCATTGGTCCACCCGCCTGTTTTGGTACCAGTACCATGCTGTTTTTGTTACTATTGCTCTGTAGTATATTTTGAAGTCTGGTATCGCTATACCGCCTGATTCACACTTCCTGCTTAGCATTGTTTTTGCTATTCTGGGTCTTTTATTTTTCCATATGAATTTCATGATTGCTTTCTCTATTTCTACAAGAAATGCCGTTGGGATTTTGATTGGCATTGCATTAAACCTATATAGAACTTTTGGTAATATCGCCATTTTGATGATGTTAGTTCTGCCTATCCATGAACAGGGTATATTTTTCCATCTTCTAAGATCTTCTTCTATTTCTCTCTTTAGGGTTCTGTAGTTTTCATTGTATAAGTCTTTCACCTCTTTTGTTAGTTTGATTTCCAAGTATTTTATTTTTTTTGAGGATATTGTGAATGGAGTGGTTGTCCTCATTTCCATTTCAGAGGATTTGTCGCTGATATACAGGAATGCCTTTGATTTATGCGTGCTGATATTATATCCTGCCACTTTGCTGAATTCATTTATTAGCTCTAATAGTTTCTTTGTAGACCCTTTTGGGTCTGCTAGGTATAGAATCATGTCACCTGCAAATAGTGATAATTTAAGTTCTTCTTTTCCTATTTTGATGCCTTTAATTTCTTTCGTCTGTCTAATTGCTCTGGCCAGTGTTTCGAGAACTATGTTGAACAGAAGTGGTGAGAGAGGGCATCCCTGTCTTGTTCCAGATTTTAGAGGGAATGCCTTCAATTTTTCTCCATTCAGAATGATGCTAGCCTGAGGCTTAGCATAGATTGCTTTTACAATATTGAGGTATGTTCCTGTTATCCCTAGTTTTTCTAGAGTTTTGAACATAAAGGGATGCTGTACTTTGTCGAATGCTTTTTCCGCATCTATCGAGATGATCATATGATTCTTATTTTTAAGCCTATTGATGTGGTGAATAACATTTATTGATTTCCGTATATTGAACCAGCCTTGCATCCCAGGGATGAATCCTACTTGATCATGGTGCACAATTTTTTTGATATGTTTTTGTATCCGATTCGCCAGAATTTTATTGAGGATTTTTGCATCTAGGTTCATTAGAGATATTGGTCTGTAGTTTTCTTTCTTTGAAGTGTCTTTGTCTGGTTTAGGTATCAGGGTGATGTTGGCCTCGTAGAATGAATTTGGAAGTTCTCCCTCTTTTTCTGTTTCCTGAAGTAGCTTGAAAAGTATTGGTATTAGTTCCTCTTTAAAGGTTTTGTAAAACTCTGCTATATACCCATCCGGTCCTGGACTTTTCTTAGTTGGTAGTCTTTTGATGGTTTCTTCTATTTCCTCAATTGATATTGGTCTGTTTAGGTTGTCTATATCCTCCTGACTCAATCTGGGCAGATCATATGACTTAAGAAATTTATCGATGCCTTCACTATCTTCTAATTTATTGGAGTATAAGGATTCAAAATAATTTTTGATTATCTTCTGTATTTCTGAAGTGTCTGTTGTGATATTGCCTTTTTCATCCCGTATGCTAGTAATTTGAGTTCTCTCTCTTCTTCTCTTCGCTAGCATGGCTAAGGGTCTGTCGATTTTATTTATTTTTTCAAAGAACCAACTTTTAGTTTTGTCAATTTTTTCAATTGTTTCTTTTGTTTCGATTTCATTAATTTCAGCTCTGATTTTAATTATTTCTTGCCTTCTACTTCTTTTGCTGTTGTTTTGCTCTTCTTTTTCTAGGATTTTGAGATGAAGTATGAGATCATTTATTTGTTGGTTTTTTCTTTTTTTAAGGAATGAACTCCAAGCAATGAATTTTCCTCTTAGAACTGCTTTCAATGTGTCCCATAGATTCCGATATGTTGTGTCTGTGTTTTCATTTATCTCTAAGAATTTTTTAATTTCCTCCTTGATGTCTTCTATAACCCATTGATCATTCAGTAACCTATTGTTCATTGTCTAAGAGTTGCCCTGTGACATAATATATGATCTATTTTTGAGAAGGATCCATGTGCTGCTGAGAAAAAAAGTGTAACTGCTTGATGTTGGGTGGTATATTCTATATATGTCAATTAAGTCTAGGTTATTAATTGTGTTATTGAGTTCTATAGTTTCCTTATTCAACTTTTGTTTAGAAGATCTGTCCAGTGGCGAGAGAGGTGTGTTGAAGTCTCCCATGATTATTGTATGGTGGTCTATTAGACTCTTGAACTTGAGAAGAGTTTGTTTGATGAACATAGCTGCACCATTGTTTGGGGCATATATATTTATGATTGTTATGTCTTGTTGGTGTATGGTTCCCTTAAGCAGTATGTAGTGTCCCTCTTTATCCCTTTTGATTAACTTTGGCTTGAAATATATTTTATTTGATATGAGTATGGACACTCCTGCTTGTTTCCGAAGTCCATATGAGTGATATGATTTTTCCCAACCTTTCACCTTCAGCCTATGTATGTCTTTTCCTATCAAATGCGTCTCCTGTAGGCAGCATATTGTTGGGTCTTGTTTTGTGATCCATTCTACTAGCCTGTGTCTCTTAATTGGTGAGTTTAAGCCATTAACATTTAGGGTTATTATTGAGATATGGGTTGTTCTTCCAGCCATATTTGTTTATTTCTGTTACTAAACATGGTTTGTTTTCCTCTTTGATTATTTTTCCCCCCTTTACTGTCCTACCTCCCACTGTTGGTTTTCATTGTTATTTTCATTTCCTCTTCCTGTAATGCTTTGGCGAGGATGTTTTGAAGAGATGGTTTTCTAGCTGCGAATTCTTTAAACTTTTGTTTATCGTGGAAGGTTTTAATTTCATCCTCCATCCTGAAGCTTAATTTCACTGGATACACAATTCTTGGTTGGAACCCATTTTCTTTCAGTGTTTGAAATATGTTATTCCAGGATCTTCTAGCTTTCATAGTCTGTGTTGAAAGATCAGCTGTTATCCTGATTGCTTACCCCTAAATGTAATCCGCTTCCTTTCTCTTGTAGCTTTTAAAATTCTCTCCTTATTCTGTATGTTGGGCATCTTCATTATAATGTGTCTAGGTGTGGATCTCTTATGATTTTGCACATCCGGCGTCCTGTAGGCTTCTAGGATTTGGGATTCTGTCTCATTCTTCAAGTCTGGGAAGTTTTCTCGTATTATTTCATTGAATAGATTGCTCATTCCTTTGGTTTGGAGCTCTATACCTTCCTGTATCCCAATGACTCTTAAGTTTGGTCTCTTTATGTTATCCCATATTTCTTGGATGTTCTGCTCATGGTTTCTTAACAGTCTTGCTGAGCTGTCTATGTTCTTTTCACGTTGAAATACTTTGTCTTCATTGTCTGATGTTCTATCTTCTAAGTGTTCTACTCTGCTGGTAGTATTCTCAATTGAGTTTTTAAGTTGGTTTATTGCTTCCTGCATTTCTAGGATTTCTGTTTGTTTGTTTTTTATAACCTCTATCTCCCTGTATAGTTGATCTTTTGCTTCCTGGATTTGTTTGTGTAGTTCATGTCCAAGTGATCTTTCACTGTCTGATTTTGCTGTCTAATGTCTTCCTTGATACTCCAGATCATCTGAAGCATGTATATCCTGAATTCTTTATCTGACATTCCATCTGCTGCAGCTGTTACCTCTTCTAAAGTTGAGTTGACCTGCCTTGCTTGTGGTCCTTTCTTTCCTTGTCTTTTCATACTGCTTGTGTTTCTTTCTGCTTGGTTAAACTGTTGTGTTTTTGAAAATTTTTTCCCCCTATATATTTACATTGCTCTTGTATAGTTGAAAAGTCTCCCTTGCAGGGTTGGGCGGCGGTCTGCCTACCTTGCAGGCGTGGGCGGCGGCTCTGCTCTGCCCCTCCTCCAATTGGTGTGAGGTGTCTACCACGCCTGCGGACCCCTGGGCCTGTTCTGCCAGTCAGTCGCAGGTCTGCCTACCTTGCAGGCGTGGGCGGCGGCTCTGTTCTGCCCTTACTCCAATTGGGGTGATGTGTCTACCACGCCGGCGGGTCGCTGGGCTTATTCCAGGCGCGGGAGGCGGCTCTGCTCTGCCCTTACTCCAATTGGGGTGACGTGACTACCGCGCGGGCGGGCCGCTGGGCCTGTCCCGGGTGCCGGCGAAAGCTCTGCTCTGCCTCTACTCCAATTGGGGTAACGTGTGTACCACGCCGGCAGGCCACCGGGCCTGATCCGCGGGTCGGTTGCAAGTCTGCCAACCTTGCAGGCATGGGTGGCGGCTCTGCTCTGCCCCTCCTCCAATTGGTGTGACTTGTCTACCACACCCACGGACCGCTGGGCTTGTTCCGGGCGCGGGCGAAGGCTCTGCTCTGCTCCTGCTCCAACTGGGGTGATGTGCCTACCTTGCGGGCACGGGTTGTGGCTCTGCTCTGCCCCTACTCCAAATGGGGTGACGTGTCTGTCGCACCGGCAGGCCACTGGGCCTGTTCCGCTGGTCGGTCGCAGGTCTGCCTACCTTGCGGGCGCGGGTGGCGGCTCTGCTCTGCCCCTACTCCAATTGGGGTGTTATAACTACCACGCCGGCAGGTCACTGGGCCTGTTCCGGGCGCAGGCGGCGGCCCTGCTCCTCCCCTCTGGCTCGACGACAAAGCGAGAGAGACTCGGGTGTCTGTGACTCACCCTCCCTACCAGGAGACCAACTGTTTCTGTCGCCGCTGGTATTGATGAAGTTCTCTCCTCCCCCGCTTTCTGATGACATCAGATCTCTGCCATGTTGGTATCCCATGCAAATGGCAGCATTTCGTTCCCTTTGCCGGGTGACCAAAGCAACGGGTGAGTCCTGACCGGCCCTCACAAGCCCCGTCTCAGTCCCATTGCCACTGCCTATGAAGGCTCGGTTGGTATTTACCTCCACAGTACTCAGCAGGACCCGGACCAAGAAGCAGTTTCCGCGGGCTCCTTAGCCCTGGGCCAGAGCAGTTCCGGAAGCCGGAACTCGGCCTCTCCGTGCTCGGTGCATGCTCTGATAAGAGCAGGCTCCAAGAAGCAGTTTCCGCTGGTTATTTAGCACTGAGCCTGAGTAATTTGTCTACAAGCCGCAGGCAAATGGCAGCCTGAAATTACCTGTTCTATGGCTGAATGAGCTGCGATCAGTCAAAAACAGGGATGGTGACGTCAGCTCTCCAAGATGGTGGCCGCTGGCCTCCTCTGTGGTCTGACCAGTGTGGAGAACCGAATTGGACCGCTTCCTTCCCCCGTCTCAAACCCAGAATTCAGCACTGAGTACAGTGCTTGCACAGCTGGCAGAAGCCCACAGAAACTGCAGCGCTGTATCCCTGTGTCGCTATCTCCTCGTTTCCCAGCGCGCGCCACAGACTCTAGCCGCGGGGCGATTTGCCGAACAAGCAGTGTGACCCTCCGTGCGGACAAATCTCTCACGTTTGAGCCCCCGTAGCCGATCCTCGTGCGATGGAAATCCTTCCTCCAGGTTCCGGAGCACCCCACTTTTGCTGGAAATTCCTAACAAGATAGCCTTTAGCCGTCCTGACTCGTCATTCTCCCGCACAGTGACGCGGCACACGGGGGCAATGCACTCCCCTCGCCGCCATCTTCCCATCTCCCAAATATTTATGTTTTAAGTTGTAGTTGAACACAATACCTTTATTTTTGTTTATTTATTTTTATGTGGTGCTGAGGATTGAACTCAAGGCCTGGCACTTGCTAGGCGAGCGCTATACCGCTAAGCTACAACCCAAGCCCCTGAAATGTATTTTTAAGAATATTTGGTTAGATATGGGTAAAAGAATGGATATGAAAAAAGTAAATATGCTTATGATAAAATCTAGTTGGTAGATATGTGGATGTTCACTGTAAAATTGTTTCAGCTTTTTTAAAAATATTTTAGTTGTGGGTGGATATGATATCTTTATTTATATGGTGCTGAGAATTGAACCCAGTGCCTCATACATGCTAGGCAAGCACTCTACCACCGAGCCACAACCCCAGCCCTATTTCAGCTTTTTTATATGTTTGAAATTTTCATACCAAAATGTTTGGAGGGGCAAATAATACCTAATACTTGTTTTGTTTTATGTTTGATGTATAAACAGTCTTTACTGGGCTCAGACAGGAAGTCCATGGGTCTTGAAAAGACCTCTTCGTACATATGGTTTTCTTTTTGTTGTTTCGTCTTAAAAAGTTTTTTTTGCCCTTATAATTTTTTAAACACTGACTATATAGTTGATCCCCTTAAGGCTTGATAAGACTTGGTACCTGGAGCAGGGACACAGCCATCAACCTTTTTTACCTTGAGTTTTAGATACCTTGATATAGAGTTTTGCTAAACTGCTTAGGGCCTTAGTCTGATTTTCCCACTCAATTCTGGTTCTACCCTATCTTAGTAGCCATCACATAGTGTCGCCACCTTAAGAGCTTTTTGGAAAAGTGATAAAAGATAACATGGGCAAAAATAAAAGTTTTTATTCTACTCAGGGAGAAAGCAGTATTGGTTAGGAAGGTTCTGCGTGCAAATAACAGAAAATCCAAGGAAAAATGACTTCCACAGTAAGAGGGTTTACTATCTTATATAACAGCAATCTGGAAGCAGAACATGTCCAGGATTTCGGGATTCCAGTTCAACTTTTTTGTGATTTTCATGACTTTTCCTGGATATCAGTTAGCTACTGCAACTCCACACATTGGGTTCTTGCCCAACAGCATCTAAAAGAAAGAAGGGGAGACTTTTTATGTTGTATTTCTTTTTAAGAACAAGGAAAACAATCCTGAAAAGTCTTCAGTACACTTTATATCACACATTCCTACTTAAACCTACCACTAGGAAAGTGGATAGAATTACCACGATGGTCTAAACTCTTCGACATCCTCCCCTGGAATGGAGGAACACAAAATCTGAACAAAATTAAGGTTCTGTTAGCCTGAGGAAGAGACAAGTGGCCTCAAAACCAGATTCGAAATTTTGGTTATTAAAAACATAAATTTGAGGAGCTGGGGCTCAGTGGTAGCGTAGTTGCCTGGCACGTGTGAGGCACTGGGTTCGATTCTCAGCACTGTATATAAATAAATAAAATACAGATCTGTAAACAACTAAAAACATGTTAGGGGTAGGGGGGACATAATTTGAGCTGGGCACAGTGGCATATGCCTGTAATTCCAGCAACTGGGGAGGCTGAGGCTGAAGGATCACAAGTTCAACACCAGCTTCAGCAACTTATCAAGGCCCTAAGCAGTTTAGCAAAATTCTATCTAAAAGTAAGAAATAAAAAGGCTGGCAATGTGGCTTAATTGTTAAGTGTCTGGGTTCTATCACTGGTACAAAACAAAACATAATTTGAAATGTTCTAGTTTTCTATTAGTAGGTAAGGTTTCTGTCAATAATGGTAATGTTCTATGCATTTCCAGTAAAACTAGAAGAAGAGTTTTTTAATGTTATCTGAATTTAAAAAACATAATTTGAAAAACATAAAGTAAATGTATTTGTGTGTGTGTGTGCGCGCGCGCGCGCATGCAAGCGCGCCTGGGATTGGACCCAGGGGTGCTTAACCACAGAGCCCCATTTCTAGCCCTTTTTATATTTTATTTTGAGATAGTCTCTTGGTACATTGCCGAGGATCTCGAACTTGCAATCCTCCTGCCTCAGCTTTCCAAGTTTCTGAGATTATAGGCATGTGCCACCATGCCTGGCTAAAATTAATATACTTTTAAGGCTTAAAATATACATATATATATAAAATAAAAAGTGAAAATATATCCTCATCCTATTTTTTTCCCTCCTAATTTCACTCCTCTGATAAAGCCACTATCAGTAACTTGTGGGGTATAGTTTCAAACAGCTTACAGGGGCTGAAGATGTGGCTTAAGTGGTAGCGCGCTCGCCTGGCATGCGTGCTGCCCAGGTTCGATCCTCAGCACCACATACAAACAAAGATGTTGTGTCCGCTGAAAACTAAAAAAAAACTAAATATTAAAATTCTCTCTCTCTCTCTCTAAAAAAAAAAAAGAAAGAGAAAAAAAGAAAGAAATATAAACCTACTACCATAGTTTTGTTTTTTCCCCTAAATTTAGGTTCATACTAAACATATTGTTTGCAAGTTGATATTTTCCCTCAATTATCTGTTAAACACATTTTTTCATGTCTGTGTATAGCTTTCCCTTGAAAATTATTTCATATTATACATCATCATGGCCCTTTTGGTGGTCATTGAAGAGGTTGTCTCCAGTTTTCCCCATTACTAATAATGCAGTAGCTATCCTATCCCACTTTTTAATTTTTTATGATGAATTTCAATTATATGTGAAAACAGACCAGGATAATGAACCCCCATACACCTATCACCTTTCATCAGTTGTCAACATTTTGCTTCTCTTGTTTTATCCTTCCTTCTGTCCCTATTTTTAGTTTTTGGGGAAGCACTTTAAAAGCAAATCTCAAACCTAATTTCACCCATGAATACGTAAGCAATCACTAACCTTTTTTTGTGTATGTGTGTATTTTTAATTTTGAGATTAAGGTCTCACTAAGTTGCCTAGGATCTTGCTAGATTGCTTAGGCTGGCCTCGGACTTGGCAATTCTCCTGCTCCAGCCTCCTGTGTTTTTTTGTTTGTTTGTTTGTTTGCTGGGATTATAGGCATGTGCCACCTTGCCTGGCTCGCTTAGCATGTTTTCATGGTTATCATATTGTAGCACATATCAATACTTCATTCTTTTTTATGGCTATTTTATCAGTATGCCACACTTTATTGATCTATTCATTAGTTGGTAAATATTTGAGTTGTTTAGACCTTTTGGTTATTGTCAGTAATGCTACTGTGAACATTTTTATTTACAAGTTTTTGTTTGAATGCCAGTTTTCAGTTCTTTAGGATAATATACCTAGGAGAGGGATTGGTGGATCCATTGGTATTTGTTTTTGAAGAACTATCATACTATTTTCCACAATGGCTGCTCCATTTTACATTCCCATCAGGAGTGTATAAAGATTCTAATTTCTCCATATTCTTGCCAATACTTGTTATTTTCTGGGTTTTTGAAATTATAATCATCCTAAGTCTGTGTGAAGTAAACTTGGTTTTGGTATGCTTTTATGATGTTGAACTTTTTTTTATGTTCTTAATGGCCATTTTTATATTTTTTTTGGAGAATGAGCTCTCTCTCCAAGTTCTTTGCCCTTTTTTTATTTAGAATGGTTTGTCTTTTTTATTTTGGTTATCAGTATTCCTTGTATATTTTGGATCCTAGACACTTTGTAATTTCTTCCATTACGTGGATTATTTTTACTTCCTTATAGTATCCTTTGATGAACAAAAGCTTTTAATTTTTATGAAGTACATTTTTACATGTTTTTGTTGTTGTTGCATGCACCTTTGATATTCTAGACTTTTTTTTTTTTTTTTTTTTTTTTTGTGCAGGGGATTAAATCTGTAGCTTCATATACACTAGATACACTAAGCAGTTGCTCTACTGCTAAATCAATCCCATAGTCCCCATCCACTCTTTAAAATATTTTTTTAGTTGTAGGTGGACACAATATCTTTATTTTATTTATTTATTTATTTATTTTTTATGTGGTTCTAGGGATTGAACTCATGCCTCATGCATGTGAGGCAAGCACTCAACCACTGATCTACAACCCCAGACCCCAATCCACTTTTTTTGGTACTGGGGATTGAACTCAGGGGCACTTGACTACTGATCCATATTCCCATCCCCATTTTGAATTTTATTTAGAGACAGGGTCTCACTGAGTTGCTAACACCTCGCTGTTGCTGAGGCTGGCTTTTTGAACTCAAAATTCTCCTGTCTCAGCCTCCCAAGCAGCTGGGATTACAGGCGTGCACCACCATGCCCGGCTCCCCCCATCCACTTTTTGAAAGTATATATTGTGTTGTTTAAAATGAATTGCCAATTAAATTTTTCATAAATACATAGATCTGCCCATTTAAATATACTTTTTTCCCATACCTTCATCCATACTGTATGTATGTATGTATATATAATATGTGTGTATGTGTATATTTTATATTATATGTATATACACACACACTTTTTTCTTTTCCCCAGTACTGGGGATTGAATCCAGGGTTATTCTACCTCTAAGCTATGTCCCCAACCCTTTTTATTTTTTACTTTACAACAAGGTTTCACTAAATTGCCCAAGCTGGCTTCAAATTTTTTATTTCTTCTACCTTTGCCTCTCAAGCTGCTGGGATTACATGTGTGCTGCACCACACCCAGTCCATACTATATATTAATCAGTCTTACTCTTTCTAGTTTTTGATAATTTGACAGGTAAAAAATAATTTAATTTGCTTTTTCGCCATGATTAATTTATTTACTTTATTACATTATATTTCTTCTAATTGTAGACACTCAAATATATGTTGAATGAA
This sequence comes from Marmota monax, assembly GCF_021218885.2. Lineage (NCBI taxonomy): Eukaryota > Metazoa > Chordata > Mammalia > Rodentia > Sciuridae > Marmota > Marmota monax. The sequence goes on along the minus strand of NW_026695243.1, from coordinate 8,941,758 downwards.
TGTTCATATCTTTTGCATTTTATCTTTTTAATTGGCCATCCAGATGCTACATTTATGTGTGACAAGCGGTGTAACAAGAAACGGTTGTGTGGACGGCATAAATGTAATGAGATATGCTGTGTGGTAAGTGGACTTATCATTAGGCATAATTAGATTCCATTCATCTAGGCACCAGGCTCTAGAAACCTCAGCCATCTGGAATGTGGCCCAGATTTAGATATCAATAGGAAGGGCCTGTAGTCAAGAAAGAGCTCTCATAGTCCCCAAACTGCTCAGCAGAGATAGATAAAACATTTTTAGACCTCAGCCAGGTCAAGAAATCAACCAGTGGTAGCATGAAGGAATTTAAAAAGGAAAGACAAAAGACCTTGGACCCCAGAGCCCAAGACCTAGATGAGCACACAGTCCAACACACTATTATGGACTTAGCAACTGCATTTTATATACTCATTGGGCCAAGTCAGTAGGCAAAATGAATATAACTTTTTTTTTTTCTATTTGTCAGTAGACCTTTATTTGTTTGTTTGTTTGTGTGTGGTGCTGAGAATTGAACCCAGTGCCTCACACATACCAGCAAGTGCTGTACCACTCTGAGCCACAACCTCACCCCTGAGTATGGCATTTTACAGGAGTAAGTTACATTTATTTGGAATATTCACTTCTGTGGAATTAATTAAAGGAAACATAATTCAACTATTGATATATCTTATCGTATATACATATGTGTGTGTGTGTCATATGTACATGACAAGATAACATGTACATATGTGATATATATATCTGTGAGTATATGTATATACACAAATGTGTACATACAAAGTATTAGCACCAATAACAAGGTAATACATAATTGTCATTTAAAAAAATGTATATATTGACAAGGTGAAGAATGATGAAATTGTGCTTTCTACCAAGATTGATAAGTCAGTGTTTGAAGGCCTAAATGCTTTTGATTATCAAAAATTAAGCATATACAAAAGCAGTGACATTAGTATAGTGACTCACATGTACATAACATCCAGCTTCAGTAGTGCCCAAATCATGGCTAATCTTGTTTTATCCATACCCTAACCGACTTCCTCCTCCCTGGTTATTTTGAAGCTATTCCTAGACATTATTTCATACTTAATTGTATAAAGCTTTGTTTTTGCAAGTTAATCTTATTTATAGAAAATATAAAATGGAGACCATTTTGTGAACAAATAGAAATCTCTCCCCTCAGGATAAGGAGCACAAGTGTCCTTTGATTTGTGGGAGGAAACTTCGTTGTGGCCTTCATAGGTGTGAAGAACCTTGTCATCGAGGGAACTGTCAGACATGCTGGCAAGCTAGTGAGTGTCTTCACTGTATACTTAGTTATGAGAGTTTCTTAGAAACTCAGGCATACTAAATTTTGAGATTTGTTTGCTTAGATTGATGTGCATTATTGAACTAAATCTTAGTATTTCAGACATGTTGAGGTTTTTTAAAGTTATTTTTTATTGCTGTCTTACAGTCCCTGGATGTATGAAACTTGAGATGTGAGCAGTGACCCTGAGATAAGGGTTAATTCACTAATGGATTCCTCTTCTGATAACTCCCTTCTATATATTATTGACCTAGCTTCTGCCCTTGGCAGTCTTCTATATTAGCAGTGTTATTAGCAGCAGTTAGTAAGCTATTTGGTCTTGGGACACATTTATATTCTTCAAACTATTGAGGACTCTGAAGAGCTCTTTTCTGTGAGTTATATCTATTGATATCTATCATATTAGAAATTAAAACTGAGATATATAAGCAGTTGATTTATTATTTCATTTTTTTAAGAGAGAAAGAGAGAATTTTTTAAAATTTATTTTTCAGTTTTCGGTGGACACAACATCTTTATTTTATTTTTATGTGGTGCTGAGGATCGAACCCAGCGCCCCCGCATGCCAGGCGAGCGCATTACCGCTTGAGCCACATCCCCAGCCCTATTATTTCATTTTAAGATAATAGTAATATATGCATTGCAGGTTAACATTAATCACTTTTTTAATTTTAAAAAATCTCTACTTTGAAAAAAATACACTATTGGATGCCTGGCTTAATACAAGATAGCTGTAATCTCATATCAGCTTCTGCATTTTATCTGTTACAGTGCAGTTGAGGCATATAAAAAAAAATCCAGCCTCACATAGATAGCTATTTGGAAGAGTGAAGAATGTTTTTTAAACTTTCTTGAATAATTGTGGATACTGTTCTTTGGTGTTATACCAAAACTCAACCTCATTACAGAAACGACATGAGTTAGTATTGTTTTTATTCTGTCACATTAAAATACATTGGTCTCTCTTGTACTTTGAATGGATCTTTTACCCATGCTTGATTTTATAATACAATACACTCATCATTTGGCAGATAAATATTCCCTGGGTTATTCAGATCTTTGAAATATTGACAAATTTTGTGTAATAGTAAAAACTAATTTGTAATAGTAGAAACTCATAGTCATTAATATAACCTTCTAATAGAAATGTGTTGGGGAAAGTATTGGGGAGTTGTCAGACTCAGAGTGATAAGTAGAACACTTGATATCTGTTTGTGCCTTTTTCACCCGGTCAACTTTAATAAAATAAAAGCTTAATAAAATAGAAACCTTTTTATTTTTAAAATAGCCCTCTTCCAAATTATCTAAAACCACAAACAACAATAAATGTTTGCATCTTCATTTAATATGACATCCACATCCCAAACTAAACAAGGGAATTTTTTGCCTTACCTACCAGGTTTTGATGAATTAACCTGCCACTGTGGTGCATCAGTGATCTACCCTCCAGTTCCTTGTGGTACTAGGCCTCCAGAGTGTACCCAAACCTGTGCCAGAATCCATGAATGTGAACATCCAGGTGAGTCCCATCTTCCCTACCTCACAGCCTGCTCATACCATGTCACTGAGGATGTTGCCATGTAACTGTCTTCATGTGCTGAGGTCATGCTGAGATGGCTGTCCCTTGCTCACTGTGCTTCTGTGAAGGTGAGTCTATTATCAGGGCTCCAGTTTGGACCCACAGCAAAGTCTATTGCTTTATTCTGTGATTTTTCAGACACACCCAGAAGGGTGGAAGAACCCCTACTTGGTCTTGTCTTTCAAGGACTTTTCTTTGTGACCTCCACTTTTGGTGCATATTTCAAAGTTGAACATCTTTTGACAAAATTAAGAGTAACTTGAGGGGCTGGGTTTGTGGCTCAGTGGTAGGGCACTTGCCTAGCATGTGCGAGGCCTTGTGTTTGATTCTCAGCACCATATAAAAAATAAATAAAATAAAGGTATTGTCCAACTACAATTAAAAAATAAAATAACGGGTTTTTGCTGTTACAGAAGCAATGTATATTAAATAAAATAAAGCAAGAATAAAAGTAATGAAGTCAAAAGGTTAACATTAAGTTGTTAATTATATCATCTCCTAAGAATTAGATACATTTTTCTCTTTATCACTAAGATTTTCTACAATATGGGGTATGTGTGTAACTGGAAATTGAATCCAGAGCTTCATACATGCTAGGCAAACACTCTAATGCCAATATAGATTTTTAATGACAATAGAGTACTCTGTTACATGAATCGGCCAGTTTATTTAATCAGTCTTGTGTTGCTGGACATTTGAGTTCTTTCCACTTTTTCTCTGATAAACTGCTTTTGACACCACCCCAAAAACTACTTGACATCAGTCATTTTTCATATCTGTCTAGTCCAGTTGCTGACTTTTTCCTAGGACTGTATTGTGCCCATTGTTTGTTTTATTTTATTTTTCCATCATTTTATTTTAACAAGCCTCAGAGACAAACTTAAAATAATCAAGGCCCCAGATTTAATACTTTCAGTGAACTCTGATCATATGATTCAGACTTACAATAATAGACCTCTTTTTTTTTTTTTTTTTAATTAATAGACTAAAAAGAATAAGCAAATTCCTCATGAAATAAAAAGTCCCTTTCTTCCCTGGAACCTTAGGATGTCCAGCCCTCCCAGCAAAGTTTATACTCATACTACAGTGTTCACACAATCATGAAGTAAGTGTCCAGGCCACACGCAACCCCAACCCCTTTTCTCAACGAAGTTCAAAACCTGCTGGGTAATGTCCTTAGTAAGAACTTAACTGCTTGTGAATTATGTTGTTTTGGCCTGCTTTTGTTCTGCATTCATTGCCATTTTCTTGAGTGTTTGTTGTATATTCAGCATGGTATCAAAGCTTCCGAGGAATTTTTTTAAAAACCCATAGCTTTGAGGTTCTTGTGTTTTCCCTGGGAGGAAGAGAATGGTAATTAAGTACACACAACACAACCAACTTGTATGTACATGAACCGGATGGCATGGCAGCAAGCCTTACAGAGAATGTGAGGGAGCTTAGGATAGAGTGTGGTCAGTCAAGAAAAGTTTTGTTGTAGGGGACAAGTTTTAGTGAAGTACCTCTTACTGACAATAATGATATCGAAAGGAGTCAGCATAATTATTTTAGATGGAATACGTGGCAAAGGTATCTGTGTACCAGTGAGCAGTTGTAGCATAAGGTAGAGTGAAAATAATAATGTAGTAAAATGAACAGACCAGGTGACTGTCTGCAGGACATGGTGAGAAAGCTGTCACCTCTCTGCTTCTGGCATTTGGCATATTTCTTCCCATCTTGATTTGGTTTCTCTTTCCCACTCATCTCATCTTTCAACACTTTATTGTAAAACCAGGTGCTTTTTATGTTCCTCTGTCCACTTAGAAAAAATACTCCCTGCTCCAGAATTTAAATGTTCTATTTCATATGCTGTTTACAATATATAGACCTACATTCATATGTTATAACACGTAAATGTTATAAATGGCATATATGTGTGGCTTTGCTTAGAAATCATACCTAATGGGGCTGGGATTGTGGCTCAGCTATAGAACGCTCGCCTAGCACCGGCAGGACCCAGGTTCGATCCTCAGCACCACATAAAAATAAAGGCATTGTGTTGTGTCCATCTACACCTAAAAAATTAATTAATTAATTAATTTTTTAGAAAAAGAAATCATACCTAATATTACCTTTCTTTTTCTGCAGTATATCATTCTTGTCATAGTGAGGAGAAATGTCCCCCTTGTACTTTCCTAACTCAGAAGTGGTGCATGGGCAAACATGAGGTAAGTTTTCTCTCAGGTGTTCATTGTTCCAGCCAGAGATTTATAATTTAATTACTTAAGAGCTGTTAGTTTGATCATTTCTCAAACTAAACTTCCTCCAAGAAGAAGCTTTCTGTTGCCACTTTTTTCCTTTTTTTTTTTTTTTTTTTGTTGTTGTTGTTGTTGTCTGTCCCAATACTGTAGTTCTTTCCAGAATATCACAAAAGTGAAATCATTGAGTAGGTAGCAGTTTGAGTCTGTTTTATCATTCTCTAATCTCATTACAACTAATGAAATTCAGCCTAGTTGACCTTGAGAATACATGCTATATTCAAAAACAGAACTTCTAAGTTAACTGGCATGAAAGTGGAGTTGCTAGCCTAGGAAGAAGTATTTCAATAAGAGTAGAAATGGACTGTATCCTAGCTGCCCGGTTTGTTCTCTCATCCCTATGCAACTCCCCATTCCCAACCACTGGACTCAAATGCCTTCCTCCAGTCTTATTACCAGTACCCTGAAGGACTTCCACTCTCATTCTTAATCTCTAAGCCATATTTGGCATTGTCCACTATAAACCTTTAAATGCTTGAAATTTCTATTTTAAAAATGCATATTTAGGGCTGGAGTTGTGGCTCAGAGGTAATGCGCTCACCTAGCATGCATGAGGCACTGGATTCAATCCTCAGCACCACATGAAAATAAAATAAAGATTTTTTTTAAAAAGCATATTTATCATAGATAATTTAGAAAATAAAGTTCTGCTTCCAAGAGAGTACTTTACAGGTGGGCAAGAAGGGAATTAGTACTGGGGATTGAACCCAGTATGTGTGTGCTATGTAAACTTCCTACCACTGAGCTGTACCCCAGCTGAAGAAAGAGATATATATCCTTTAACATTCTTGGTGTATAATCTACCAGGCATGTGTTGATACAGATACATACTTTCCCCTACTCTGATTAAGATAATATTGTTTTGTAACCTGATCTTTTTACTCCATAACACATTAGCCAACATTTCTTGAAATTCTCTTGACATCTGTAACAACATGCTTTTAGTATTATTTTCTTATCTTGATGGACATATTTTTCTCCACTTATTTCCTGTGAGTAGTTCTCAAGTCATAGTCCTTCATATTTATCTCCTCTATAAATCTCATTTCCTCTGCGAATTTATCCATTCTAAGACATCTATGTGTCATCTTTGTATTGATGACTTAGCCACACTTCTTTCAACAAATATTGAGTATCTACTATGTGCTAGGTAATAGGTTTGGCATATTCAGAAGTTAACAACACTAGGGCTAGGGTTGTAGCTCAGTAGTAGAGTGCTCATCTTGCATGTGGAAGGCACTAGGTTCGATCCTCAGCACCACGTAAAAATAAAATAAAGGCACTGTGTCCATCTCAACTAAATATATATATATGTATATGTATATGTGTGTGTGTGTGTGTGTGTTTGAAGAAGTTAACTAGCCAAGTGTACTGCCACACACTATAATCCCAGTGACTCAGGAAGCCTCAACAGCTTAGCAAGGCCTTGAGCAACTTAGTGAAACCCTGTCTCAAAAAATAAAGAGGGCTGGAGATGTGGCTCAGTGGTTAAGCATCCCAGTACCAAAAAGAAAAAGAAGTTAACAAGATTGACATGACCCTGCCCTTGTGCGACCTTCACTTGGGTGGGAAGCAGACAGGGAAACAGGCAATTATAAATGCAGTAATGTGGAAAATACAGAATACTGAAGGGGTGAAGGGGTCTTGAAGGCATTTGGGGGACATAACATACTGAATGATCATGAGGAGGTAGGTAAGCAATGTGGGGAGAAGATGACAGAGGATAGACCATTAGCCAGAATTTATGCCCTGATACTAGAATAGGTAAATGTTTAATGATTAGGAACTATATTCTACCCAAATACTAATTCCAAAACAATTGGAAACATATGTCCTCTTCAAAAGTTATATGTCACTGAAGTTGAAGTGTATTCCTCATTTTGAGGGTTCTTGAAGGAATTTGAGTGAATATGTGAGAGTAAACTTTGGTTCCACAGAAGTAAAATTTTAAGACATTTTTCCTACAGTGGGGAAATCTGGAACCATGCAATTTCTTAAGAAAAAATAAATTGGGGGTTACTATTGCCTCTTATGTTTTTTTAAATGACAGGGCTGCCTGAAGTTATGAGACAATTATTTGGAAGATGTGAGGAGAATTGAATATTAAGCACATAAAAGAGTCCTGCCACCTATCTCAGAACCCTAGGCCAAGATTCTCCCCAGCCCCAGCATGTAAAATGGTTAGTCTGTCGACATAGTCTAAAAAAGCAAGATGTCTTCTGATCCTCCCAGTTTAGTCATAGAATTTTGGTTTTTTAAAGTTTTCCCATGTTTTTTTCTTTATTTTAATGATGTTTTATTAGTGCATTATAGTTATACATAATAGTGAATTCATTTTGACATAATTATATATGCATGTAATATAATTTGCTCCATTTCAGTCCCCAGTACTTTGTATTTCCCTACCCTCCTCTCTCCCCGTCCCTTCTTTTACTATACTGGTCTTTCTTCTATTTATTTATTATTTTTTAATTGGCATTTTATAGATAGAAATAAAGTTGGAATTCACTGTGATATATTAATATATGTACATGATATAATTTTGGTCAGTTTCATTCCACAGTTCCTCCCTTTTCTCATCCCTCTTCCCTTACCCTCTGTTCCCTTTCTCTACACCACTAATCTGCCTTCTTATTTTCATGCTCCTCCTCCTTTTTTCCTTTCCTTATTGGTCATAGCAGTTGTTTGTTTGTTTTCAAGTATCTTTAGTTGTAGACAGACACAGTACTTTTGTTTATTTATTATGTGGTGCTGAGGATCGAACCCAGTGCCTCACATGTGCGAAGCAAGTGCTCTACCACTGAGCTACAACCCAGCCCAGTCATAGCAGTTTTGAAGTACTTCCTAGTTATCTGATTTAATTTCCTGTTGCCTACCTTAGAAAGTTTATCTCAGGTCACACTTAGCTGCTGCCAAAAATATTTTGGATCATAGCAAACATAATTATTATTAAAGTTCACATTTGTTTTCTTGTCAAACTACTCCTTTTTTACTTTGAAAATCAAATTAATTGTTTTCAAATAAAAAGAATAAAGTTCAAAAATGTTCTAAAGGTAAATTAAATCTCACCCACATCCCACACCGAGATGAGAATCTGGCTACTTCTGTCTTTCCTAGTTACGAAGCAACATCCCCTGTCACCTGGTTGATATCTCTTGCGGATTACCCTGCAGTGCTACGCTACCATGTGGGATGCACAAGTGTCAGAGACTTTGTCATAAAGGAGAATGTCTTGTGGATGAGGCCTGCAAACAGCCCTGCACCACCCCCAGAGCTGACTGTGGCCACCCATGTATGGCATCTTGCCACCCCAGCTCACCCTGTCCAGTGACTGCTTGCAAAGCCAAGGTGGGTATTTCTGACTTCAGATGGAACACTGACTCTGGGGCTGCTAGGGAATCCAGAACTGACTAAGCAGACCCTGGCCATGCACCTTAATCAGTCAGGAAACATTGGTTGCAAGGAACTCCAAGTTAAGGTAGCAAGAGAAAGATGGTATAAATCATAAAGATTTCTATTTGCCAACTTGGTATGGCCTTTTAGTTCAGCAGATACCCTACTGTCATCTGACCACATTCTGTGTCTCCCTTCAGTCACATTCTCAGAAGACCCTGTCAACTCCATTTATTCAATAAATGTATAATGTCTGAGTATTTAAAAAAAAAAAATTGTATGAGGTAATAAACATGGTCCCTTATAATTTGATGGTCCAGATACTAAGTAATTAATCAGATAGATCAGATATGGTATCATAGAGGAGTAGTTATATCCTTAGAGAGGGTGCTGTGGGAGCATGTAGGAAACTTGGCTGGATATGAGGGATCAAGCAAGGCCATCTAGAAGGGGTGAAAGCAGATGAATCTGGTGGTATTGGCTAGACCTCAATTGGTTGCCCCTAGTGCAAGTGTCCACCTCTGGTTCAGTGGTATAAACTTCATTCTGAGCCTTCATGCCGGATTAAGAACAGAGTAGTTTCTAGAAAGGGGCATTATATATAGGACACATCCCTCCTAGCATGTCAGCTACCGCATTTTCAATTTACATGTGTTAGCTAGGAACAGTGGCACACATCTATAATCCTAGATGCTCAGGAGGCTGAAGCAGAAGGATCATAAGTTCAAGGCCAGCCTCTGGAACTTAGCAAAACCCTGTCTCAAAAATAAATTTCTTTGGTCGGAATGGGTGTACCAGGGATTGAATTCAAAGGCACTCAACCACTGAACCACATCCCCAGCCCTGTTTTGTATTTTATTAGTGACTGGGTCTCACTGAGTTGCTTAGCGCCTAGCTAAATTGCTGAAGCTGGCTTTGAACTCACAATCCTTTTGCCTCTGGCTCCCAAGCCGCTATGATTACAAGCATGCATCACCACATCCAACCAAAAATAAATAAATAAATTTTTAAAGGGGATGGGGATGTAACTCAGTGGTAGAGTGCTTACTTACCTAGCATGTGTGAGGCCCTGTGTTCAATCCCATTAACACATGCACACAACAAAGAAAATGCACATGTGTTAGCTTCTTCCATCTTGGAATGTGGCTGCTCACTGACTCTCTTGCCATGGTTTGGTTTAAGAAAACTCTTAGAAGCAAAGCCTGCTTAACACATGATTCACATGTACTAAGAGTTGTTCCATGTTAATTTTATTTCAGGTAGAGCTACAGTGTGAATGTGGACGAAGAAAAGAAATGGTGATTTGCTCTGAAGCATCCAGTACCTATCAAAGGTTAGTGCTACAGAAATGTTAACAATTGGTAGATGTAGTGAAGGGGATTCATGTGCTTATTGGAAGATCCTTGCAAGTTTTCTAAAAGTAAGAGAATCTTTTTCTTTTCCTCTCTCTCTCACTTTTCCCCTTTTGGTCTTATTAAACTATGAGATAAAGAAAAGATATCCTGAAGTTAGATAAATTGCTTTAATATCCACTGCCTATAGGTGCCCCTTCCCCAGTCAAGGTTTTCTAATTGTTCTGGGAGGGATCTTTTTAGCCTTTTAAAGTCTTGGAATTTGTGTGGTCATACAGGGATCTGAGTGCAGGGATGGAGGTGTTAGGGAATGACTGTTATGGGTGTCTCTGATTAGATGTTGAGGTAGGCCTTAGATATAGGACTTTGCAAATACACAAACATCAAATTGGCTATTTATGAAAACCTGCTGAGTGCTGGGCATTGGCCTGAATGCTCAGGTATACTGAGGAGTTGGGTTACTTCATCACTTCCTGTGTAGCTGCTTAAAACCTAGTGAAGACTCATGCCACAAACAGTAGGTAGTTTGTAAGATAGGATTCCAAGGCCACACAAACTGTCTTGTGGTGGATTGGCTTTAAAAGCGGTGTTCTGTGTTTCTAGCATGGGGAGTTTCTTGTGAAACTGCAATGTCTATTCTCTTTTCAATATTTCAGAATAGCTGCTATTTCTATGGCCTCTAAAATAACAGACATGCAGCTTGGAGACTCAGTGGAGATCAGCAAGTTAATTACCAAGAAGGAAATTCAACAAGCCAGGTAATTTAAAAAATGTGTAAGGTGCCTTCTTTCTCTAATTAGACTTGGTTTCTCATGGGTAGGGCACATTCATTTATTTTAGTCTCCCACAATGGAGCTCATTCACAGCAGGTATTCAATACACTTTGATGTTGAGACCATACCCACTCCAAACCCAAGGAGTCCCACTCAAGATGTAGCTAAGACCAGAGGATATTTTCCAGTTTCACTTTAGACAGTTGATAGAGGAAGCAGAGTCCTAGATGTGCCCAGCCCAGCCCACAGGAAAACAGAGAATCAGAGTGGTGGCTGAATATAAGAAGGGAGGTGGGACTGCCAGAAGGGTCCCTGGGGAGCATTTTGAAGGCAGAGCATCCAGAGAACATGCCCATTGAGAACTCCTAGATTCCCATAACCTAGAGACCAGGGGAAACAATGAGATTCACAGGGCAGGAGTTGCTAATGAAACCTGAAAAGTAGGTGACCTCACAAGCCTCACAAGCTGGCCTGAAGAAAAGTCCTTTGGCAAGAGTGTGCTGTGTCTTCAAGTGATCTAAGTAAGACTTTCTTGCTGGATAGGAACTGTAGAACCTGTGTCCTGACTAATTTTTTTTCATTTGCTTATCAAGGCTAGAGTGTGATGAGGAGTGTTCAGCCTTGGAAAGGAAAAAGTAAGTGGTTTCAACAGCTTGTTATCTAATTGTCACTGAGCCCTATTAATTAATGGGAGGAAGCAACCCTTTTGTCACTCAACATCTACTCTGAGTCTTTCACTGCTATCAGAAAGAGAAATATGATCATCAAGAATTGAATTGTCTAAGGATAAACTACTCAGGTAGTTTCAGCGTGTTTCAGAAGCATGAGCTGGGTGGATTTGGGCATGATGCCACAACATAATTATTTAGTGACTGGCCAACTTCCTGATTCCAACAGAGGTAACAATCTTAAAATGAATTCTGCTCGGGATGTGGCTCAAGTGGTAGCGCCCTCGCCTGGCATGCATGAGGCACTGGGTTCAGCACCACATAAAAGTAAAATGAAGATATTATGTCCACCTAAAACTAAAAAATAAATATTTTTTTAAAAAATGAATTGTTTGTATTGAAGTACAACATATAAGTGTAAAGATCAGTGGGCTACAGTGGTATAAACAATACTGAAGTCAAGAAGTAGAAAATTATCAGAGTCCTCTCATGTAGCCCACAAAATTGTCTGTCCTGACTTTAACACTTGAATCTTGTCTGTTTTTGAACTTTATACAAGTGAAATCATATGGTTTGTGTTTGGTTTCTTTCATTACATTTGTGACACTCATTTCTGTTGTTGCAAGTAGCAACACTGAATTCATCTTCGTTTTTGCGTATTATTGCATTAATATATCAGTAACTATTCTGCTATTGGGCTGTTTCAAATAATGCTGTTAAGAACTTCTTCTTTTGTGAGGTGCTAGGGATTGAACCTGGGATCTTGCACTTACTTTCCAAGCACTATGCCTCAGAGCTACATTCCCAGCCCCCAAGAATATTTTTATTCTTGCTTTGCTATATATACATATTTGTTTCCACTGGATATAAACTTAGGAGTATAATTGTTGATTAATAAGGTATGCCTATGTTCAGCTTTAATAGATTCTTCCAAGTGTTCAAATTGGTTGTGCCAAACTACAGTGCTTTCAGCAATGATGCTGTTCAAAGTTCCCTTGCTGTGACTCTCATGGCAATTTTCTAGCGAGTGCTGTTCAAACCCATGCCCTTTTAATAACCATCAGTTAGTATTCTTAGTTGTAAAATGTGAAGTAGGAGTCCCAGATGTTCAGAAATGTTCTAAATTCACAGGTGTCCAAAATATGAAAATATGTCTTTGTGTAGTTGAGTGGTAGTATTATATAGTAGTCTGAGCTGTCCAGAGCTCCAGAGTCGGATTATCTAGATTTGAATCCTATCTTTACAAATCATGTAGCTTTATAACCTTCAGCAAGTCACATATTCTCCCTAAGCTTTAATTTTTGTTAAAAATTTGTATAATAGTGACAATAATAATATCTACTTCCCAGAGTTTTTGTGAGGATTAATATATTAAAATGAAGGAAGACATATAAGGCCCTTGCCACAAGCCTGACACATAGTAGTTGCCCAGGAAATATTAGTTACTGATTTAAACTGGCTTTTGCTTTTTTTTTTTTTTTTTTTTTTTTTGGCACAGTGCTGGAGATAGAATCCAGGGCCTTGCACATGCTAGACAAGTGATCTACCAAAGAAAAGAAATGCAAATTTTAAAAAGAAAACTCAATCTAAAGTTAAAATATATGTATATTTCTATTGCAAAAATCAAAAACTAACAGGCCAAATTCAGCTCATAGACAGGTTTTAATTAGTGTTTAAATTTGAATTGGTGGCCTACTAATAAAAACATCAAAGGATCTCCCTCCAAGAATTCTGAAAATTAAGACTGTTTAAAAAACAAAAAATAGGAAAATTTAAGCCATTGCATAGCATGTGTCTATAAATCCACCTGCTCAGGTGGCCAAGGCAGGAGGATCACCTGAGCCCATGAGTTTTGAGACCAGCTTAGGCAAGATAAGGAAACCATGTCTTAAACAAACAAATACGGTACGTATGTTTCCCAGTGAAATTCTTTCTGCTTTTATTTTCCAGATTTTTGTGATGGGATTTTAATTTTGGTGTTTATATGTCCATTTTATGATTTGGTTTTTTTTTTTTTTTTTTTTTTTTTTTTTTTGATGCTGGGGATCAGACCGAACACATTGTGCATGTTAAATATGCAGTCTGCCACAGAGCTACCTTCCTAGCTTAGGTACCTATGTTAAGCCTCAGAGAAAGTCATTCCCCATTGACCATTTCCAGTAATGTCATACACCAGCCTTCTCTTCCCCAAATAATAAAAATCTCTAATATTCAGCTTGCTCAGACCCACATAGGTCTTTTTTTGTTTATTTTATTCTATGAAGACGATACCACATCTTGTTTTCTTTTTTTAGTCATCCATTTTACTGAAATCAAATGGCTAATATATAAGGAACTTAGGACATTGTAATCCCTGTATATTATTACAGTAGTCACCCCTTATCTGCAGTTTTGCTTTCCAGTTTTAGTGACCCACAGTCAACTGCAGATCAAAAATATTAAATGGAAAATTCCAAAAGTAAAAAATTTACTGATTTTAAATTTCACTCTGTTGTTAATAGCCTGATGAAATTTTACACCATCCCCACTCCATCATGTGAGGGATATGAATCACGCCTATGTCCAGTATCCACACTGAATACACTACCCACCTAGTAACCGCTTAGTAACCATCTGAGTTATTAGATTGACTATTGCAATATCACATGTTTATGTTCAAATAACACTTATTGTACTTAATAATGGCTCTGAAGCACAAGAGTAGTGACTGGCAATTCAGATTTGCCGAAGAGAAGAAATGAAGTGTATAAGTAAAAAGGTAAAAGTTCTCAACTTAAGGGGGGAAAAAAAATCACATGTTAACATTGCTAAAATCTGTGCTGTTTTTATTAATCTTTTACTGTACCTAATTCATAAATTAAATTTTATCATAGATATGTATGTATAGGAAAACATATCATGCATAGGGCTTGGTACTATTACAGTTTTAAACATCCATTTGAGGTCTTGGAGCATATCTCCTATAGGTAAGAAAGGACTCTATAAGATAGTTTCCTCTACTCCTTTCCTTATGTTTGCAAAAACTTCTCTCATTTTCAGGAGGTTAGCAGAGGCATTTGATATCAGTGATGATTCTGATCCTTTTAATATACGTTCTTCAGGATCAAAATTCAGTGATAGTTTGAAAGATGATGCCAGGTATGTAACTTTTTTCTATTAATAATGGCTTAGGAGAGTATTTAGTATTTTAACATAGAAACTAATATGTATTCCTTCTGTGACTAAGGCAGGCAAAGTTTATTTACCTATTGTAAAAGATTGGGTGTTGTTTAATAAAAATCCTGCCTTAGTTTTTCAAAACTGTTTCCTTAACTGAACTTTGGTGGGGAGGTGGGTGCCCTGTGGTTGGAGTTGGAGCCTATCAAGAGCTAGAGTAGACTAAATCGTAGCATCTCTGAGCCACATTTCACCTCTGTCCACCCAAGTCTCACAATTACATGATTCTTACTGGGTCAGTAGTAGTTCTTATTTTTCTCCTGTTTCCTGGTGCTCTGATGGCTATGTCTCCTCCTTTCTCTTCTCGTATTTGTTCATATTCATATTCTCTCTCTCTCCCTCCCTCCCTCCCTCTCTCCCCTTTATCATGGCTGTCTGCTATCTGACAGTTCCTGACTTCTTTTCTGCCAGCATTGTACATTGTATGCTACTTTATAGGCAGAGGGTGAGTGGAAGGGATTCTTGGAAGAATAGAAACAAACAAAATTAACTGGTGATTTCTCATTTCAGGAAGGACTTAAAGTTTGTCAGTGATGTTGAGAAGGAAATGGAAACCCTTGTGGAGGCTGTGAATAAGGTTGAAGTCAAAACATCCAACTGGACATTCCTCTAAGGCCAGCTTGATAAGAGATCAAGTCCTAGAAACACCATCAGCTTAGAGTAGTTGTAGAAAAAATTAATAGTTTGCTTGAGGATTCTAATCTTTCCCCAAAACCCAGGCATTATAACATCCATGGAAGCTTGTCTAGGTTCAGTCATTGCAGAAAATAATATGCAGTCAAATTAAATGTTAATAAAAATCACAGCTCAGTGCTTCAGAGGGGGCAAAGAAACTCTGGACAAGGAATGATAGTCACATGACTAAGTAGAATATTTAGAACTCCTGCAAGGCCCTCAGATCTCAGAGGGCTGTGTGTGTGTTAGATAGCACACTCCTTCTTTGTTACTCCAAAGTCAGGACAGAAACTCTTGGATAAAGATAAAACTTTGTATGACTAGTGCTCAAAGAGTAATAGCAGGTAGACTCCTTAAAAAAAGGCCCAAAGCCATGTGCAGTTGCGCATCATTGTAATCTCAGAACTCAGGTAGTTGGTTGAGGCAGGAAGATCACAAATTCAAGGGCGTCAGCAACTTAGCAAGACCGTATCTCAAAATAAAAAGGCCTGAGCTACATCCCCAGCCCAGTTATAAGCATTTTCTATTTTTAAGATGATGTTATCAATCAGTTATCTATTTCCTCAATATAGGGAAAGAATAGTAAGAAAAGCCACAGCTTCCCTCCCATGAACAGAGACCACCGCCGAATCATCCATGACTTGGCCCAAGTTTATGGTCTGGAGAGCGTGAGCTATGACAGTGAACCAAAGCGCAACGTTGTAGTCACTGCCATCAGGTAGGTTAATCTGACTGTCACGGGAAGAACTCAGCAAGGCCAACTGGACCCAGGAGGCAGGGTCTATTGGGATTTGCTTTCCTTTTGTCTCTTCCTTTTGGAAGAATAGAAGGGAAAGCTACTTTGCTGGGCCAGCCTTTCATTATGATCTGAAGATCTGAGCCAGAGTGTGAATTCCATGCTTCATTCCATAAGGCACACATACCCAAAGCCTCATGTGTGCCCTAATCTATGGAAGATGCTAGAGGATTTATTTCTGTAGGTAGAGGGAACAGACCTTGGGGGCCTAAAGGTATGCCTTTTCATCATATCTGTCCCTTTTCCCTTCTGTCTTTTATTCCTCCCTCTGTCCCTCCCTGGCTTCATCTTCCTGGCATGAGAGAAATAGAACAAATGCTGGACTCTGATTCAAGGCATACCATGTGAACAGTATTTTACCATCAAAGGAAACTTAGGCAGTAGTGTGAGCCAGAAGGGGAAAGGGAGGACCTAAGTTGGGTCTGGAAATATAGCTTTTCTAGCATGTGCAAGGCCCTAGGTTTGATCTCCAGCATCACAAAAAATTTTTAAAAAGAACCCAAGGGAGTCAGAGTTTCCCAAGGAAGATAGTGAAGTGTAACATGAGGCAACAGGCCCAGCAGGGGTAGGTGGAAGAGATGGGGTTGAATGCAAGTAACCATGCCCAAGAGAAGACAGGTCATAGTAGAGAGTGCTCAGCAATTATAGTGCCAAAGTCACAAACTGAGTTTCTGACTGTCTGCTTATCTATACAAGTGATCGTCTTTGTTCATTACTGTGTTTTTTGACTCCTCAGGGGGAAGTCCATTTGTCCACCTACCACACTGACAGGTGTGCTTGAAAGGGAAATGCAGACACGACCTCCACCACCAATTCCTCATCACAGACAGCAGACAGACAAGTAAGAATTCTTCAGCTGTTTCCAAAGGGACCTGGCTGGTAGAGACGCCATCAGGGGCTGAACTGGCCTGGGCTGCACCAGCCACTACTGGCCTCTCTGGGCTTGGCCTTAGGGTGCCATGTTCAAATATATAAGGTTTATTTGGCTATCAGACACATTTGTTTAAGCCGCAGAAGACAAGTTTGATGTTTGTAATACCAGTTTCACTCCAGGGAGTACAGTGACTGGACATAATTTCCACAATATAGGTAGAAAATGGATTTAGTCTGTCATAACTAATGATTTAGAACTGGAACATCACATAATTAACAATAGTCACTCTGGAGATGAAAGTGGGATTGGGGGTAAGAATTAGGCAGTGAAGAGGGTGAGTGGGGACTTCCACATTTTTTTGTCTACTTCTAAGTGGCTTGAATTATTTTTACCACAAAAACACATTCGTGATTTAAAGAAGAAAACAAGTTGGCAAGTAGCAAGTCTGCCAGATGTTTTCTCAAACAGGAGCAGGGAAAGAGCATATCCTCACTCTCTTCCTCTCCTTTGTCAAGAGGGGAGCCCAGCTGCCCTATTATGACCAAGGCAGCATGTCTGAAAGTTACTCTGAAACCTAGAGAGTCTCTACTCCTTTCTGGCCTTCCACTCAGAAATCCTAGCAGTAACTGTTCTGTACTTCCTGCACAAAACCTCTGGAAGGATAATAAGAGCAGTTTACAGAGTCACCATGAGGGTCAGAGCAATTGGTATTTCTATGTCTAAGCCTCAGCCAAGGGCCATGTAGCTCCATAGAGCCAGCTCCTCTCTACCCCTGGAAACCAAGCAGCCTGGACTCTGATGAACACTGTTCATTGGCTTATTTATGCCATGCTACCTTTTTTGTTTTTAACTTGTTTGATTTTGCTATAAAACTACTATGGAAGGCCAGACATGGCAGCACCTGCCGGTGATTCCAGCCAACATGGTAGGCTAAGAAAGGAGGATAGCAAGCTCAAGGCTTCAACAACTTACAACTTAGTGAGACCCTGTCTCTAAATTTAAAAAAAAAAAAAAAAAATACTGTTATGGAGAAACTTTCAGGTTAGAATGGTATTAACTAATAAACACCTGTGTACCCATCACCAAATTTCAATAACCACCAGCTCGCATTTGCCTCTCTATCTTATCAAAGCTTCACAAGTGGCTAATCTGCTGATCCTTAACTTTCTGAAGACCTGTGTCTCTTTCCCCCAAAGAAGAAAAGATTGATTGTTCTTTTGTTTGCTTTTCAGGAATCCTGGGAGCAGTAATTTACAGAAGATAGCAAAGGAGCCAGTAATTGACTACTTTGATGTCCAGGACTGAGATCGAGATGCACTTAGATAAAAGAATAATTAGATGTAGTGGAGACTTATTTGCCAGCAGATAAATCATGCTTGTTCCTCACTGCCTGGCAGACCACAGCCTCATGTGCTGTCTTGTACTGATACATCCAAGCATGAGTGTTTCAGAAATCCCCTTGTCTATTCCTACATGTATAAAGTGTTTCGCTATGGCCAGATCTCTGATTGTATGGTCACTAGGTTTTCAGTGATATATTTAAAGAGTCTCCTCAAATCATCACTGTGATTGCTCTGAGGGTTGGGGGAATATTGGGTTTTATTTGGACAAATCAGAATTTTTGCCCAAAACTGGCTTCATGGCACTTAGTCATAGTTTCAGTTTTCCCAGTTGTTCCTCCTCCTGAAAATGCTTGCAACATCAGATAGATCTCTGCAAATTCTCAGCCTGAAATACCAAATACTAAATTTGTACACCAAATTTGAAATCACTCCTGTCATCTTAAACCTAACCATCTTTCCTAAGTGTTACTGTATTTTGCCAAAAGCTGTCTTGGAGCTATCTAGATGAACTTCTTTTTAATGTTTCCTAATACTGTCAGTTCTAGACCTACAAGAAAGTCAGGTTGCTTTATAGAATTCCGTTTTCTCAAGTTCCTGATGCTTCTTATACCACATCACTGAGCCTGTCCAGTGACAGTTTAGCCATCTCCCATAATAAAGGGCGTAGAACAAGCTTTTCCTTTTACCAGATTCACACTGTGGCCTCTATGAACTGACTAGTGTAATCCTAACTCCTCTCTGGTTGATAAAGAGTCTCATATAGACAACTGTCCTGCATTGCTTTTTCCTAGGCCTTCAACAGCCATGTTGATTTTCTCTGAGCTCTGGACCTCTGAATATTCAAAGAAGTATGTGGATAGTCCAGAGTTTATGCCCAGAAGCCCACTGGAGGCATT
Source organism: Marmota monax (assembly GCF_021218885.2). Lineage (NCBI taxonomy): Eukaryota > Metazoa > Chordata > Mammalia > Rodentia > Sciuridae > Marmota > Marmota monax. The sequence goes on along the minus strand of NW_026695243.1, from coordinate 8,922,548 downwards.
CTTCAGGCTCCTTTAAAGCAGGTGTGTCAACAGTTAAATTAATTTGGCTCCCTTTGCATTGGTAACCCTCTAGTATGGAGACCAGATTTCCAGCAGCTTCCTTCTGCTTCAAAACAAACCTTGATCCCCAGAGCAGCAGAAGGAAATTTGAGATGTGAAATTCCAAATTCAGGCATTTTTGTAAGAAGAGCAGGGTTTCCCTTTGGTCCTCACCCAACCTACTTTGAAAGATTGAGGTATAGCATGGGAACAGACAAGAAATGACAGAAAACAACAAAACTTCCTCTCTTTGGGCCCATTTAGCATAGGGTCTGTGACCCTACACACAGTAGAAATACCACAAGCATCTGTTAGGTCTTTAAAGTGGTGGATTAGGTGGGTGAACTCTGTGAAGGCATCTCAGAATCAGCAGGAGGCAAGAGGTCTGACTTCAGGTTCTAACTCTGCTCACAACTTGCCACTTGATGGAGTGGAAGTTTCACCTACCTCATCAGGGTTGTGAGGATTAAATGAAAAGCAGATATGGAGGTGCCTGATTCATCAGAGGAACTCAAAGTTCATGAAAATTACATTTGGTATCTGGAAAAATTGGTAAGCATTTCTCCAGAATGCTATCCAAATAAAGGGATGGAATGCCTACCAGGCTGCTCCTTATGAATGGCTGCATGCTTTCCAGATGCCACTTGTGTATTGGGACTACGAGAGGCAGATGTGCCGGGGCTTGAGGAAGAATTGTTCAGATTGGGATGAGACTGGAAAGGTAGATGTGTGTCAGCTGATGAGAACCACTGATGAACTCTAAGTAGAACAGCATGGCCAAATTCCTAATCCAGAGCAACAGTCAGGAAATATTTCTGTAAGCAACTAGAGTAATAGACTTTGTGCAACTTACAGTTTCTGTTAACAACTAGACAACTCTGCCATTGTGTGAACACAGCCATAGATAGTACATAATCTCACCTTACTTAGAATCACGTTTAGGGGGCTAGAGTTGTAGCTCAGTGGTAGAACGCTTTTGCCTAGCATGTGTGAGGCACATAAATAAAATAAATGTCCAGGGGCTGGGGCTATAGCTCAGTAGTAGAGCACTTGCCTAAAGTGTGAGGCACTGAGTTTGATCCTTAACACTACATAAAAATAAATAAAGGCATTCTGTACATCTATAACTATAAAAAAAATTTTTAAAAAATAAAGGTCCATCAACAACTAAAAAAAAATTTAAAGAAAAATCACTTGTAACTTATATATGTTACAAAATATACTTTTGACTTTTTCCCAGCCATTTAAAAATTGTAGGGCAGGGCATATAGCTCAGTGGTAGAACACTTGCCTGGTTGCCTGAAGCTTCCATCCCCCAGCCCTGGTGGGGGACAGGGAAAAACATGAGGATATTTGGGTTAGGATGTAGCTCAGTGGAACAGCACTTGCCTGGCAAATTTTTAAATTGTGAATTACATTCTTAGCTCATGGGTTGTGCAAAAACGGGCAGCAGGCTAGATTTTTTTTATTTTTATTTTTATTTTTTTTTTCCTTTCGTACCAGGGATTGAACCCAGGGGCACTTAACCACTGAGCCACGTCCCCAGACCTTTTTAATATTTTATTAGAGACAGGGTCTCGCTACGTTGCTGAGGCTGGCTTTGAACTCATGATCTCCTGCCTCAGCCTCCCCAGCTATTGGGATTACTGCCAACACAACTGGCTAGCAAGCTTGATTTGACCATGGACCTTATATTACTACCCTGTTCTAGAGAAGCCTCTTAGGTAAAAGTGTGTGAAAAGGATCGGAAGGCAGTTTTGATATATGAAGCAGAACCAAGAGGCTGCAGAGGTGATCCAGAGATCCAGATAAAAGAGGATGAGGGTGATAAGATTTGACCCTGCAAAGAAGAGATTCAGATCAGGGAGTTAGGATATGATGCCTGGGGTCTGCAGGGGAACCAGCCCGCTTCTGAGCTCCAAGGGAGCCCCAGGCCACCTCAGCAAGGGAATACTGTTTCTCATAGGTCTGTCTGATTCTTCACAGCACAAGCAGTCTTGAATACAATTTTACACTTAGATCCTGTGTTTTAAGGGAATCTGTGGACCAGGATCCCACACCATTGCTTCTTGAGAATCGGGTCCTGTCTTCTCCCCCTTCCAGTTCTACACTTTCTTAACAGGATTTCTTTCATGGGTCAGAATTTTCCAGAAACCAAACTCTTATCTCTGGAATTCCCTCTGGCTTGTCTTGCAGGACTGGCTCCTCTCAGCAGCAGTGCCAGTCTGATGCAATGGGTGGGAGGACTGGAGATGAAGCAGGCCCTCCTGATTGCAGGATCTGCCTGAAACAGCTCTGGATCCTGTCTTAGCCATGCCTGAGAACAGATCAGGGAGGGGAAAATGGAATGTCAGACTTGAGGGAAATGCAAAGTCCAAGTAATTGGGTCCTGTAGATTTAAGATTGGGGGTGGGGGGTGCCCTTCCTATGATGCTGGCCTTCTTGCTTCATGCCTGAAAGCCTGGGGACCTTGTTTCCTAAGAGAACCTTGCCAGGGTACCTCTTCATTAGTCTACTCACCCACAACCCAAGGGAAAGTTCTGCCTCCCAAACCCCAGACAGCTTTAGCATGGATGTCCCATACTGTCTTCCATGGTCTTTAGAGTGTGAGGATCCCCAGGAGATTTCAAAGCCACTCTGACCCCTCTATCTACAAAGGCTAATCCAAGAAGAGACATGCCACATTAGGCCTTGTGTTTGCCAACCTAGAAGCATCCTGTACCAGGAGGGAGATGACTCCTCAGAAAATTGAGTTGTTTGCCTCTCTGATATCTGCAAACAGAGCTCATGTGGAAGTCCTGCCCATGACCAGGTTTGCCCTGAGCTCAGGCTTTATGAGGTTGCTTTTTCTGATGCACAGCCTCCTGGAAAACCTGAGAAAAAGCTAAATATATAGAATTTCTGTCTTGCTGCCTCAATTCTCTCCTTGGGCAGTTTCTTAACAGTGAGCATTGGTTTCTGCATCTGAGGTAATGGGTCCTGCCCATGTGCTGTCCTGAGTTGTCTTGAGGGTAACACTTGGGTCATAAAGATCAAGAGAGTCTCCCCATGCCACATGGCATCAGCATAGTCAAGCCTCAAGCCTATACCAGGACAGCCTCAGCAAGTAACTACTGGGGGTCAGGGGAGGAACAACAGTAGTCAACTGCCTTGGCAAGGACAGTAGCTTTCAGTCACCTCACCATGTACTCCCTTCACCCACTTCACCCAACATGAGTGAGTCAAGTCCTCATCTCCTCACACTTGTCCAGGAGTCTCTTCTAAAAGTAGATAACAGTTATAGAGAACATAGAAGGTACTGAACACAGTGCCTTCTATGTTCTTTTTCATTCCTCAAAGCCCCAGAAAATATGTATTTGAAACCCCTTCACTAGTGGGGAGAGTGAGATCACTTACCCAGCTCACTCAGTGGACAACTGAGGATCTGAAATTCCTACTGAACTCCTGTATCTTCTCACGCCAAGCAGAGGCAACTTGGACAGCTCATTTGGAGTCCCTGGAGGAAGATGGCCCAGGTCAGGTCAAATGGGAACAAAGCTTATATCTATGACCCCAAGCAGAATAACCAGAGGATAGGACTTTTCCCACAATGACCACTAGGGTGCAGTATGGATCCCCAAACCAGATGGGTGGGGGAGTGTTCACATTGCCTCAGGAAAACTATTTAAAACATTTGAGTGGCATTTATAACCGGTGTATTTAAAATTTATCACATTTGCATTCCTTTTTTTAATACTGCCTTCTCTCTACTTGTTGATATACAGAGCATAGGCACAGGGGGAAAACATAAGGCATGCAGATATCTGAAGGAATAGTCTTCAAAATATGGAACAGCCATTGCAAAGGTTCTACAGTGGAAACATGCACCGTGAAGGAACAGCAAGGCCATCGGGCTGTAGGGGAGAGTAGCAGGGATCGGAAAGGTAACAGAATTTGTTGGTGTCAGGCCTTGTCAGCCACTGGAAGATTTAGGACAGGAAAGATCTCACACATTTTTAAAAATAATCATCCAGCTTCTGTATTGAGTCTAGATGCCTGGGCAAGGGAAGAGGTTTAGGAAAACCGTCAGAAGACCACTGCTGTAGGGCTGGGGATATGACTCAGTGGTAGAGCATTTACCTGTCATGCATGAGGCCCTGGGTTTGATCCCTAGCACTGGAGAGGTGGAAAAATAAATAAATAAAGATGATCACTGCTGAAATCAGAGAGACAATAGTGACTTGAGCTGGGGTGGTGAAAGTGGTTGTATTCTGGATACATTTGCAGGTAACACCTAAGAGATTTACTGACATGTGGGATGTGAGAGAGAAGAGGAGTCAGGAATGACTTCAACGTTTTTGGCCTGAGCAGTTGGAAGACTGAATTTGCCATTTACTGAGATAGGAAAGAATGTGGGAGGAGCAGGTTTGGGGGATGAAAATCTGTCCAGTAGGTGGTTGTACATGGGAGTCTGAAGTCTGGAGTTTGGACTGGGCTAGAGATCTAATTTTGGGGATCTGTTGCATATAATGGTATTTAAAGGCTGATGAGATCATAACTGGAGGGCGGGGAAAGAGAAGAGGCACAAGGACTAAGCCCTGAGCGTTCTATCATCAAGGGGACAGGGAGCTGAGAACAGGGTGGAAGAGCTGAGGAGTGGCACCTCCATCCACTGTCTGCCTTGCTTCCTATTCTACCATGGCTCTCTGCTTCTGCAGCACAGCCACCTCATGTCCCTGGTGAACAAGAGTGGCCTGGTGCATCATCTTTTCTTTGCTATCCCCTGACCTAGAGCCAGAGGCCAGGACAAATATGAGGGAATGACAGAATGGAGGCAGGAACACATTCTTAAAGGGCCTGGCAGGGCTCATCCCATGACCTGTTGCAGCCCTCATTTGAGGAATTCTCCTTATCAGCCTTATTGGGTCCCTGGAGACTCAGTTCAAGATTTATGGCCTCAAGTGTGCCTGGGTTATGTGGCTCTGAGTTTTGTGTCTTCTCCCTCAATCCCTGACCCAGCCTCTCAGCCTACAGCCTCCACTCACCCAATCCTCCCCCAGGATCCAGAGTAACCTCTACAGATGCCCTCTAGCATTTCTACCTTGGCCCCTGGACACAAACAAGAATCCCAAGACTGTGAACTCTTACAAACTCCACCCAGCCTTGCTACATCACATGGTAATGCTAGTGGCAGAATTAAACCTGAAGCACTTCACTTTCACTGAACTTCATTATCCATTATCCTCCTTTACAGGTAAAGAAATTAAGGCCTAGAAAGGTTAAATAATCCACCCAAAGTTCAGTGGTAGACATTGAAGTGTTAGATTGTTTTAAATTTGGGAAGTTTTATTGTTTTTGTTACTGTTTTGTTTGTTTGCTTTAGGACAGGGTCTCCCAATATTGCCAAGGCTGACCTCAAAACTCCTGGGCTCAAGCAATCTAATCCTCTTGCTTTAGCCTCCTTAGTAGCTGGAACTATTCACATGCACCACTGCACCTGGTTGTTCTTTTGTTTTGTTTTGTTTTTAGTTGTTGTTGGACTTTTTTTTTTTTTTTTTAATGTGGTGCTGAGAATCAAAACCAGTGCCTCATTCATGCTAAGGAAGTTCTCTACCACTGAGCCACAACCCAGCCCCTGCACCTGGTCATTATTTCCTAAGTGTTTTATTGTTATTCTCACTGTTCCTATATGTTATTTGTACCCTTGCTTACAAAATAATATTTCACAATTTAAAACCAAACAAACTAGTTAAGGTCACATCTTCAGGTACCAGGTTAATGCACAGGCTTCAGAGACACATTGACAAGGCTAGAGTCCCCTGTACGGCCCATCTCTCTAGCTTCCTTGTAAGATGGGCCTGACGACATGAAGATACAAGAGGGTGCGTAGTGCTAACAGCAAACATATATACTCCCCTGTCTTCATGCAGCTCTGTAAAATTAGATTATTATCCCATCTTAACTGAGGTCATATGGCTAGTGAGTGGCAGAGTAGATGTTTGAATCCAGGCAGGCTGGCTTCGGTGTATTCAGCATAAGCCCATGCTATATGCAGAATGGCTGAGATCACTATGCTCTACTGTTCCCACTCTAAGACCAGTGCAGAAATGGGTGTGGAGCCAAAATTGGGCTGCACTATTGGGAGTGGCCACAGCTTTATCAGCCCTAGGGCTGAGCCTAAAATGGCTGCTGCTTCCTAAACTTCAGGAACCCATCTGAGGGAGGAAACAGTAAAACCAGTCAGATCAGGGTACTGCTATTTTTCCTTAGAAGCCCTAGGAGAAAGAGAGAGTGAGCCAGACAGGGAATAAGAGGCTCTTGGCCAAGCTGAGATCACCAGGCGGAGGATCAAACCTTTGCAAAACCTTGGAAGGACTAGGAGTTGTTCCTGTCCCATTGCTATCCCCATCTCAGCTGGAGAAGGGGCAGGATGGAGAGGGATCATAGCATGAGGCTACAAAGTGCCAGAAGTCAGAGCTAGGAGACCCGCAGACACTAACAGATCCAAGTTTCATTGAATAGACAGGAAACCAAGGCCCAGAGAGTGGAAGGGTACTGTTCAGATCACATAGTCTGTGCTGGGATTGGGAGAATGGGAGGAAAGAAATGTGGGTATGTGGGGGGCGGGGGTACACATCCCCAAAGCCAAGAGCAAGAACCCATAAGGTGGGCTGGGGTTGTGGCTCAGTGGTAGAGCACTTGCCAAGCATGTGTGAGGCACTGGGTTCAATCCTCAGCACCACATATAAATAAATGAATAAAATAAAGATCCAGCAACATCTAAAAAAATGAAAAAGAAAAAAAAAAAAAGAACCCATGTTCTGTGATGCCCATCTCACCCATTCCTGCTGCTTCCTTCCTGCCATTCTCTAGAGACTTCTTCCCTCACTCCTGCCCAGCCCTTGTCCTCTCCTCCCCTGGGCCTGTCCTCAGTCCACCCACTCACTTCTCTGACCTCATCTTCTTCCACTTCCCACTCCCTCTTTCCCTTCCAGCTCAGCAGCCCCTCTTAACTTCCTTCTTTATGGCTTTTCACCAGCCATTTCTTCAGCTTAGCATACATTTTCCTCATGTGTTCACATGGCTCATCCTTCAGCCCCTCCAGGTCCTTCCTCAAAATTGTCTTCTCAATGAGGCTTTCTGCTTTTCTCACTTCCCCACACTTCCCATTCCCCCTTCCTGATTTTCCTTCTTAGCGTCTATCATTAACATACCATATATTTTGCACAGGATGTAAGTTCAGTAAGAACAAGGACTTTTGTTTGTCTTCCTTGTGCCTATATCCTCAACACTAGAATGTCATGTGCCATACTGTAGGCTTTCAACCAGTGTCTGCTGAGAGAATAGGAAGACTTGCTCTGTGACTGCGGTCAGGACTCATCAGAGCCTGACATTGGGACCAGAACCTAAAATAGGTACAGGCAATAAACCTCCTACAAGGTTTATTGGCAGGGCAGTGGAAAGCAGGCAGATGGACCTATTGGCTGTCCTGCTTCTGAAACAGCAAGGAGGGCCCTGCTTCCCCCACCAAGGTTTCCTGCTCAATGTAAGTTGTTTTTGAATAATTGTTTCCACCAATGACCAAGTTCAGGAGCTGCTCACTCCTTTCCCCAAGCTTTCCAGCAACCTTTACATGTACAATGGGCCTGAACTTAACTGACCTTCTTCAGGTGGCAGAGTAAGCACCTCTTTCATTTTTTGTAAGCTGAGTGCAGACAGACTGAGTGCACATGTGCAGATCCCAGTGTCAAGGGAAAAGCCTGGTGCTGAGAACAAAGATCTGAAAACAAGTGTGCAGAAATTCTGAGCTCAGTGTGCAACAGCTGACTGTGCCTGCCGGATCCCACCCCTTCTGTGTTAGCTTTGCTCCTGGTGTCCTCAGCAAACGGTTCAGGAAACCTGTCCATGCACTGTTTCCCTTGTACTCAAGCACACACCCCAATAAAGCCTCATTCAGATGGTATTGCTTGCCTCTTTGTGATTTCTATCTCAACTGAGCTAAAGAATTCTCAGATTAGCTGTTAACACTAAGAGCTGGGATCATCAGAAAGAGCTATGCTTTGCCTTTTCATGATTTCTATCCCCAGTTGAGTGAAAAACACCCCACACTGATTAGTAACACCTCCAGGGCCACCTCCCGAGAACATGAGGATGCCAGAGTGTTCGGTGAGGGATAGAGGAGGGCAGGACCCAGAGATCTGCCTCTCATGTGATTGAGGTCTTAGGATCATGTTCCTCTGAAATATCAGGAATGAAAAAGGCCACCTCATGCTCATGGGACCACTGAAGCTGAGAGGGGAAAGGAATGCAACAGGATCAAAGAGGGAGGCCCTGTATAGCTGACTGTCAGCCCTTCCCTGATCACTGTTGGCCCTGCTTCCCCTGACTCTGTTCCTCTCAGCATGGACATCAGACATAAGCCTCTCCCCTCCATCCCTGGATTCTCTGTGATTTTAGCAGGCCATACTTGTCATCCCCAACCCCAATCCTTTTTTTTTTGAACCAGGAATTGAACTCAGGGTTGCCTAACCAGTGAGCCACATTCCCTGCTTTTTATGTTTTATTTTGAGACTGACTTGGAATTTGTGATCCTCCTGCCTCAGCCACCTCAGCTCCTGGGATTACAGGAGTGAGCCACCATGCCCAGCCCCCAGCCCCAATTCTTACACTGCAGCTATTCTTTTTTTTTTTTTTGGTAGTGCTGGGGATTAAAACCCAGGGCCTTAAGCATGCAAGGCACTCTACCAACCGAGTTATATCCCCAGCCCTCTGCAGCTATTCTTTGTGTTTTTAGATACATGACCCATGCATACAAAAATACATATCACATTTACATGATCCATACATACATAAATATATATCACATTTATGTTACCACATAACAAATTCTAAATGTTTTAGCACATCTAAACCCAAGCATAACATTCATAAATTTACCTCCAGCCCCAGAACTAGAAAATTATTAAAAGCTTACAATACCTTTGAGCTCTAGGTAACACCCCTATCTCCCTGGGGAAATCATTTTTTTTCAACAGTATTATCACATACATGTATGTGCCCTGAAGGATATATTAATTTTTCTTGTCTTTCATCTGTAAAACTGAAATCAAGCTGGGTGCACATGCCTGTAATCCCAGCAACTCAGGAGGCTGAGGCAGAAGGATTGCAGGTTCAAGAACAGCCTCAGCAACTTAGCAAAGCCCTAAGCAACTTAGTGAAGCCCTGTCTCAAAATAAAAAATAAATGGGTTCAATCCCCGACACCCCACAAAAATAAATAAATAAATAAAAAATAAAAAGAGGGCTGGGGTTGTGGCTCAGAGGTAGAGTGCTCGCCTACCATGTGTGAGGCACTGGGTTTGATCCTCAGCACCACATAAAAATAAAATATTGTGTCCACCTCTAACTAAAAAATATTTTAAAATAAATAAAATAAAAAGAGTTGGGGGTGTTGGGGTTGTCACTCAGTGGTAGAACGCTCACCTAGCATGTGCAAGGCCCTGGGTTCCATTCTCAGCACCACACAAAAACAAATAAATAAAGGTATTATGTGTAACTACAACTAAAAAGTAAATGTTTTTTTAAAAAAAGTTGGGGATGTGGCTCAGTTGCTAAGCACCAGTGGGTTCAATCCTCAATCCCCAAAAAACTAGAATCATATTGTATAGAGTCTACTGTATTGCTTTCTATGCCTTCAAATGTTCTCCATATTGTTACAGGTACCTGTTGTGCCTTAATTTTCTTTGTTGTATAATATTCTGTTATTGGTGATTGTATAGCAACATGTATATCTCTTCCTCTGTTGGTGGACATCTGAGTTGCTACCAGTGCCTCTTGACCACCCAACTTGTGCCCTGCTCCCTGACTCTCCTTTCACTCTTCCATGAAACAGTACATCTCCACAAAGCCATGAATCTCTGCCTTTAGCTCTCTTCTGAGCTCTAGACCACATAAAAGGCTCAACTGCAATTATTGAGCACTTACTTGGTGCAGCACTGTTTTTCAGCATTTTACATGTATTAGCACATTTAGCATGGTAAGTTATACTCTTATCCTCATTTACAAATAAGAAGATCAAGCTGGGGTTTTGGCTCAGTGGTAGAGCACTTGCCTAGCACGTGCGAGGCCGTGGGTTCGATCCTCAGCACTTCATAAAAAATAAATAAAAACAAATAAGAAGATCAAGACCCAGAGAGATTAATTTGCCCAAGATATCACACGTCTCTCACCCATCCGCCTCAAGTGCCATAGGCAACTCAAATGTCTGTGATGTTACTTATCTTCCTTTCCAAATCAGTCCTCCCTTGAATTCTGCTTTCAGTGGTGACATTACCAACCCCCCACATCCAAGCCAGAAACCGGAAGTCATCATTGACTTCTCCCTGTCCCTCACCCACTCCTTCATCCAAACCAAGCCTAAGTCCTGCTAGTTATACCTCCTAGACATTGATCAAATCCCATCAGTAATTTCCACCCACAGTGCTGACCCAGTAGGTACCTGCTACTGCTCCTGGATTATTGCCTCTCTCCATGTTCTCTGTAGACCAGTCTCCCCCATTGCCTGCATCCTGCACACTCAGCTTAGGTGGGCTTTCTCCATCATCTCACCATTCTCCCACCAGAAGGAAGCCTATCCTCTGACTCCTGTCCCTTCAAACTGTCAGATGTCTCTTAGCCCCAGAAAGGACACCCTAATCCCCACTCCACTCTGCCTCCTCCTCTGAGAAGACTGGAGGCTGGCTGTAAGACCCCCTCTGAGCGCTAAACATCCTACTTTCTAGCTCGTTTTTCATAAGTACCTATCCTCCATTATTCTGCATTCCTTAATGGTAGAGACCTCGCCTTAGCCATTAGGCATCTTCAGTGACCAGGCATGGTCTGCACACAGTAAATGCTAAATATATGAACAACAACAAGAACCACAGGTGATGCTGCCTTCTACATCCCAGAAAGCAGGATGGCTGGTTTCTGCCTGGCCCCATCATCAACATATCCTGGCTGCCAAGCTGCCACCCAGACTCTGGACCTGTTTCCTATGAACTCTGTGAGACTTTTTCTTGCCTTTTTACTGATCTAAAATATTTCCCTCATTACATCTTCCTTCCCAACTCTGGAACTCCTTAATGTGTGAGAACTCTTATTTCAGGAAGGAGGAAGACGAGTCCAACCCCTTACTAGCTTTCAGTCCATACCACGCATCTTCAAGGGAATGAAAATTGGAACAAGAATGAAAAGAGTCTCATTATTTTTATGTATGAAGCACGGATAGAGTAAGTAAACATAGGTTTAGTATACCTGTGGTATTAAAAAAATGTCATTAAGAAAATATTTAAAAGAATGCTGAAGGCACTAATGAAAAAAATGTTGAGAAATTCTGATCTGCACTCTTGATCTTGCTTTGTCTGGTCCAAGAACTGGCCATGGCTAAAGAAGGGACAAATGGGGGGACTCTAGAATCCTATCACAAGGTACCCTCAAGAAATGCCCAAAGTTGCCCCCACCCCCAGATAGTTCTGGGCCTTACATCAAATCACCCCCCTCAGAGTCCTCTATGCCTGTCACCTCACCCTAAGGCCACAGGTCAGTTCCTCCCAATTCTCCCTCAGGGAACACCCCAGCTCCTGTGCTGGAGAGAGTTGAGGCCTCTCAGCTCTATGCTCCAGACTTGAGCTAAGGCATAAACCTGGAGCTCCTGGAAGGAGCCAGGAGGGAAGCCCAACCACAGGAGGCCCCACAAAGTGAGGGTGCCACTGTGGGACAAGGCTTTCTTTATTAGGGTACGTTGGGATGACAGTCTCAACTTAGAACTGCTCTAAAGGCATGGAGCCACTTAAGGATGGGACAGGCTGGATTGAAGGGGCAATGGGGGAGGTCGTGGATGGGCTGGTCTTGGGCAATTCAGTTATCCTGTGATCTTCGCACACCATGGAGTTCTCCAAACTCTGAGGCTTCCGTGGGATGCTGGAGCCAATGAAGATGACATAGATGATGCCACCTAGGTAGGCACCTAGGAGTGGTGCCACTACTGGCACCCACCACCAGTTGTCCCCAGCACTGCAGGCAAGAGACAGGACTGCTGAGGAGGCCAATGCCCAGGGTGGCACTAGCATCCACCTCAGGCCAAGACAGAGTGAGCAGAGGAGTCACCCCAGGAGACACCCTTGCCAGGGGCCCTGGCCCGCCCCAACCAGATTCAGGGGTAGGGTTGACAGTCCCAGAGCAAGGTCTACATCTGTGCTGGTCTGGGAAAACATCAGGACCCACCCCAGCTCCCTGAGCTATCTGGATGTTCTGCAGGACTCTCCTAGGCGGCTGCTCAGGTTGCCCCACCCCTCTGCAAGCAGGGGCCCCACAGAAAACTCACAGGAATGGGGCTTGGCAAGGGCAGTACCTGAACACCTGTTTGCCCCAGCCAGCAATGAAAGTGAAGAAGCGAGGAGGCAGGTCCCGGGATGGGTTCATAGCATATCCTGAGTTCATGCCTAGGGACGCTCCGATGATGACAATGAGGAGGCCGACCACCAGAGCCTCTGTCCCTCGAAGTGCTGGATTGTTGTCCTTGTCCGTGATGGCAAAGAGACACAGCTGGAGCATTCCTGTGATAAACATCTGGGGAGTAGATGACATGGCAGCCCACTGAGGCCCTAGCCAAGCCACGGAGTCTCCATTGTACCCTAAATCCAAACACCCTGGCGGAGACATGTCTTGGTACAGTCCCCATCCAGAAGTCTTTTCTTCTATCAGCCTACACTACTGACCTCATCCAGGAAGCCCCTCCACAATATCATGTGTTCAGGAAGGTAAGTGGCAAAAATGCCAGCAGTGGCCGTGGGACCAGTCACTGTCAGAAGGTTGCCGGAGAAGTGGATAATGGCCGCTGTGGAGACAGATTGAGTTATACCCCACCAACATCCCAGATTATAGGGTGAGGGTTGGGAAGCACCTCCAAGGCCTTTTCTCCCAGACATTTTTACAGAACCGGAACACCAAGACCTGATCTGCCCATGTTTCAGAGGAGGCTGAGACTGGAGGCAGACTACCCGGGAGAGAACACTCACTATAGAAGAGGCTGTAGATGGTGACAGCAGCCATGAAGGAGCCCAGAAACTGACCCAGAACATACACAGGAAACTTCCTCCAAGGCATGCGACCTAAAGCGCAGGTGGTGAAGGTCACAGCTGCATTCATATGGGCCCCTGTGGGGAGGGGCAGGTGTAGGGGAGATTGAGAGCAGAAACAAAGGATAAGATGAATAATATTGACAGCAACAGCAATAATAAATAGTAATGGTGAGTGTTTATGGAGTGTGTACTGTAACAAAGGCTCTCTCATTGAACCCTTACAATGGTCACCACAAAGTAAGGACCACCATCTCCTTTTCACCATCAAGGAAAACGAGAAACAGAGGTGAATAATTTCCCTAAGATGACCCAGCTTGTAAAAATGGCAGGGGCAGGGGTGCTGTCAAAAGGGTTCATGAAGAGTCTGGGGAAGACATGCAGCCAAGGCAAGGGGTTCGGAGGCACATCCTCCCTCCAGGTAGCCAGTGAGGGTGAGGCACCAGCTGTATCAGAGACAAGGTTGGCTGGAGGTGGGCAGGAAACAGCTTGTCAGGAATACCTGGTCTTGCCCAATCAGAAGGGTCTGGGATTACTCACCAGAGATGTTGCCTGCCACATGCATTCCTATGGTGACTCCAAAGCCAAAAGCCAAGTTGACACTCAAGTAGCTCCCAAATTTTTTCCCTCCTAGAACCATATGGGCTATAGAACCAAGGCCAAATACCTGCAAAAAAAAAAGGTTTCTGAGGTGGCTGCCTGCCCAGAAGTCCCAACCCCAGAAGAGAGCTCAGAAGTCAGTTCTAGCTCCTCACCACCCCCATGTCCTAGGCCTCCCCAGTATTGCCCTTAAAGACCCTCTGCTGTGCCCTCTTTTTTCCAGAGCCTTCTCTCTCATGGCCTCTCCTCCCTTACCCCATAGAGATCTCTCATACCTGAGCCAGTGAGAGCTAGGTGAAAGAAGTCAGGGACAGGTGGGAAAGTCAGAGGCTCCTAAGATATATCCAGGCACCTTGACCTTGAGCCCTCACCTGTAGTTTGGGTTGTGAGCAGGGCTTCAAAGAGGGGATGCACCCCTCAAAGCATCTTACACTTCAGGCCAACCTGAAGGATATTTCTATGCGGAGCACTATTATTCTTCAAAGAGGGGATGCACCCCTCAAAGCATCTTACACTTCAGGCCAACCTGAAGGATATTTCTATGCGGAGCACTATTATTCTTCAAAGAGGGGATGCACCCCTCAAAGCATCTTACACTTCAGGCCAACCTGAAGGATATTTCTATGCGGAGCACTATTATTCTCCCCAGCTGATAGATGGGCAAAGTGAAGCTTCAAGAAATTGAATGGTGGGGCTGGGGCTGGGGTTGGGGCTCAGCAGCAGCGCACTTGCCTGGCATGTGTGAGGCACTGGGTTCGATTCTCAGCACCACATATAAATAAATAAAATAAAGGCCCATAAACAACTAAAAAAATATTTAAAAAAAAAAAGAAATTGAATGGCTTATCCAAGGTCACACAGCCTGTAACACAGTGAAACATGATCAGATCCATGACAGATGGTCTCAAATCAAACAATTGCATTGCTCCATGCATTCCTTGCTGTCTCAGGCCTCTGTGTTGGATATACTGTTCCTTCTGCCAGAATACTTGATCCTATATTCTGAAAAAATTAATATTCTGTAAGATCAAACTTAGAAGTCACCTTCTTTGAAATGTCCATGTGTTTTAGGTCCAGCTTCTAGAAATCAGAGTCTAGATATGTGTTATGCAAGTTATCTAGATATGTGAAAAATTAGGCATAGTGGCACACACCTGTAATCCCAGTGACTCAGGAGGCTGAGACAGGAGGATTGTAAGTTTAAGGCCAGCCTCAGCAACTTAGCGAGGCCAACAGAAACTTAGAACTTATTTCAAAATAAAAAATAAAAAGGTCTGGGGCTGGGACTGGGGTTGTTGCTCAGTGGTAGAGCATTCACCTAGCATGTGCAAGGCCCTGGGTTCAATCCTCAGCACCACATAAAAATAAATAAAGGTATTGTGCCCAATTACAATTAAAAAATAAATATTAAAAAAAAAGGTATGGGATGTAACTCAGTTCAATCCCCAGAACCAAACAACAACAACAACAACAAAAGGATATCAAGGATATCTAGTTATGTGACCACATGCAGCTGTTATGCACTTAAAATGGGACTGTCCAATTGAGATCTGCTCTAAGTGTAAAGCACATGCCAGATTTCAAAGATTTAGTTGGAAGTGGAGAATGTGAATTAACTTAACAATTTTATATTGACTACATGTTGGATTTTGGATACATGGGTTAAATATAATAACATACAACTTATTCTCACCTGTTGCTCTTTACTTTTTTAATGTAGCTACTAGAAAATTTTAAAGTATATGAATCAAATTCTATTTCCCTTGACCAGTTCTGCTCTAAAGCTTAGGAAATAGAAAATCTAAATAATTATGGACATGAGAACTGCAATGAAGCCATGGGTGAATAGGGCCCCAGGAGAAGGGGGGGCACACAGCTGGAGGCTGATTAGAGTCAGCATTTATGGGTGGATGTTAGAAACCTCAGCTGAGCAGGCGTTAAAATGGGAGAACAAAGAAAGTGCACCAGGGAGAGATTTTCCCAAGGAGGGCATGGTCAACTCGGTTAGTCATATGCAGCCTCTGGATCACAAGTATGAAGACCTGCCTGGAAAGCACATTCCTTTGGATGGCAATCCAGCAGTCATTAGTAACATGATGAGCACTGTGTTATCAGGCCATGGGCGTGGGGGGGTTGGGGCAGAAGCCAGGAAAGATTGATAGGTAAGTGGTAAGGCGGTAAGGAAGAATTCATTTATTTGAGACAGGGTCTCACTATGTTGCCCAGGCTGGCCTCAAATTCTTGGGCTCAAGGGATCTATCTTTCTGCTGCAGCTTTCAGAGTATCTGGGAATACAGTTGGGCACCACCACGCCCAGCAGAGGTAACTTTTTTGCAGTGCTGGGGATTGGACCCCAGGCCTTACTCATGCTAGGCAAGTGCTCCAGCACTGAGCTACAATCCCAGCTGATGAGAATTAAAATGTACCAGTATAGAGACTTCTTTGAGAACTTCTTTGAAAAGTGAGAGTGTGTGATAAATGACAGGTTCACAAAATGAAGGGAGAGATGTTTTGTTAAGTGGAGAGATTTTGGTATGTTTATGGGTGGGCGTGCTGAAGATAGAAGAAAGAAAGAAAAAAGAGCAAAGGGCCTGAGTGGGCTGGAGGAATGGACTGAAATACAGGAGTCCTCCAGGAAGGAGGTGACACACCCTAGCTTAGGAGAAATGTGTGGATGCACAGGTAGGTAACAGGTGGTGAGAGGGACAGGAACAAAAGGAGGTAGACACAGGAAGCTAGCCCAATGATTTTCTCTGTCAAACAGGAGAGCAAACTATTTGCTAATTAAAAAAAAAAAAAAGACAGATGTAGAGCAGTTTCAAGGAAGTCTGAGAAAATGTGAAATATCCAGGTAGGACAGAGGACAGGCTGTTGAGCATGGCTCACTGGTTCCCTCAGGAGCCCAGGAAAGGTGCAGGGGAGCCCAGAAATGGCTGGCTTAAGGCCAGGAGAGGATGCAGCAGGAGAGGACAGGAACTGACAGGAATAGGAGGAGTGAGGCCATGCCAGGCTAGTTGGGGGACCTCCCAGGGGGTGAAGGGACTGAAGCAGGCATGGAGGGTCTGAAGACTGAGGGTCCCTCATTTCTGTTTTCCCCATGTCAACATAATGTTTGTTAAAAATAATGAATGTAACAACCAACAATAAAAATTAAAATAAATAAATAAATAAAAATAATGAATGAGCCAAGCACAGCGGTGCATGCCTATAATCCCAGCAGCTCGGAAGGCTGAGACACGAGGATCACAAGTTCAAAGCCAGCCTCAGAAACTTAGTGAGGTGCAAAGCAACTTAGCGAGACCCTGTCTCTAAATAAAATATAAACAGGGCTGAGGATGTAGCTCAGTGGTTAAGCACCCCTGGGTTCAATCTCTGGCACCAAAAAGAAAAAGAAAAAGAATGAGTGAATTAATCCCACATGATTCTCTGTGTCAGAATTGCCAATTGGCAATGCACATACCTAATCCATCCAGCACACAGGTTTTGGTTTTTAAAAACAGAAGTTTCAGCTCCTCTTGCAAAATAAGAAGCTGAGGCCATGCTGGCCTGTATTCCACCTCCATGGTAACAGCCAGCTGGAGCAGTGGCAGTTACACCCTTACACAGGTCTGCACTCTGTGTCCAAGTCCCTACCACCCTGAGTTGACATTCTTGGCCCCTGTAGCATATGAGTTTGCAACCCTTGCCCTATTGCTCACATACACAGCTTTGGGTTTCCAGGGCACCGATGGTTCCAGCCTCTCCCCTCTCCGGTAACTGAATGTAACCCAGCCCATCAAAGTCCCCCCAATAGCCAGGAAGCCAGCTTTGAGGACAATAACCTTAGAGGTCATAGAGTAGAATAGCTCACTTCCCTCATCCTGGCTGCAATAAATGGGACCCAAGGTCACACTAGCATTTTTTTTTTTTTTTTTGCAAAACCTTTACCCTGGTGATTCACTGAGTTTCCTATCAACTGAAAAAGCCCCCACTTCTTGGCACAGGTCTGGCAACTAAAAATAATAACAATACAATGTCCTACATGAGCTTAAACATTCTTTTAAAAGCATTGCTTCCTTTCAATCCTCACAGCAAATCTGTGTAGCAAGTGTTTTTGCCCACTGTAGAAAAACTGCAGCCCAGACAGGGGTCTTGAACTACCCAGTGCCTGAAAGCAAGGGTCTTATCATAGCAGGCGGGGAGTTAACAAGGCAGCCTTAAAGAGCCTGTGATCTCTAAACTAAGGGACAGACCATAGAGGTTAAAGGTCAAGATTATGATATTAAACCAGGCATAGTGGTGTGCACCTGAAATCCCAGTGACTTGGGAGGCTGAGGTAGAAGGATTTCAAGTTTGAGGGCAGCCCGGGTAACTGAGTGAGACTCTGTCTCAAATTAGAAAATAAAAAGGGCTCTGGGTTCAGATGTCAATACCAAAAGAAAAAAAAATAATACTAGACTGGGCTAGATTTAATATTTTGTATTTTTTATTGGTTCTTCTTAGTTATACATAACAGTAGAATCCATTTTGATAACATTATTTAAGTATAGAATATATCTTACTCTAATTAGGACCCCATTCTTGTGGCATGATGATGGGATTCCCTTATGGATTTAATCTTAACTTAAAGTATGACTAAACCAGTGATTTAGTCTCACAGAGCCTCAGTTTCCCCATCTGTGAAATGGGGGCTAACAACAGTACCTACTTCACAGGGTCATTGTGAGGTTTGGGATGATGCCACATGTAAGGGGTTTAGCATCAGAGTGTTTGGTATGCAGTAAGTGCTCAACGATTATCTAAATAAAAAATTTAAAAAAAAAGGAAGGCAGATGTGGGCAAGTATCAAGACATGTGGGCTTGCTTTCCCTAAAGGCTCTCTAAAGAGGCACCCTCCTGCCTCTGAGGTTCCAAGGTTTAACAGCCCTCATGGGACTGGAATGTCTTGTCATAAATGAATTACTTTCTCCTGGATCAAGGAGGGACAGGATCCGGCTGCTGTCCTTACAGCTCAGGAGGCAAAGCAGGTAAGGGAGGAGGGTGAGAGAATGGGATGCAGGGAAGAAAAAGCAGATGAGAGCACTTGTCAATAATAACAAGGACCAACACATGTGTATCAACACCTCTGTGCTGAGTGTTGGCACTTGGCCTTCTTCACACAAGTCTGCCACCTTGATGCTAGTGTCCCCATTTTCCAAAAGGAAACTAACATTCTGAGCAGTTTAAATGCTGGTGGAAGATCATACATAGCTAGAAGATAGCAGAGCCAGAGCACAAATAGCTCCAAAGCCCGTGAAGGCTGGATGCTATATACTTGAAAACTGAGAAGACAAGCTCAAAGCTAGAAGAGACCTGCCCAAGACCTGCTGGTGACTCTGTGGGTCAGGGTAAGAAACCAGGTGTCCAGAGTCCTTCTCACACAGGTTCATTCTCTCTGCACAATTTTACCCAATTCTAATGCATTTCCTCTCTTTCCTCCCAGCCCAACTTCTCTGGAGCTCCAGAGCCCTGTATTCAATTTATTACCTCTTGAATTCTCCACTGGCATCTCACCTGATCATGTCCAAACCAACCTCACCTCTTCTTGTACTAACTCCATGCTCCAGAATGGCCCATCAGACATCTGTTGCTTGCAAAGTCTCCTTGATTCCATCTCCTACAATTCTATATATGGGCTTTCTTTGCCATCCCCAACCATGTCACAGCCCTCCTCCTCTTTTTTTTTTTTTTTTTTTGGTACCAGGAATTGAACCCAGAGGTGCTCAACTACTGAGCCACTTTATATATATATATATATATATATATATATATATATATATATATATATATATATATATATATTTTTTTTTTTTTTTTTTATCAGAGACAGGGTCTCGCTAAGTTGCTTAGGGCCTTAACTCACGATCCTCCTGCCTCAACCTCTGAGCCACTGGGATTACAGGCATGTGCCGCCATGCCTGGCACAGCCCTCTCTCTATTCCATCTAGATCAGCCTCCTAACTGGCTCCTCTCCCTCCAGCTTAGCCTTTTCTGCTTAGTCTCCACACTGTGCCCAAAAGCTACCTTCTAAAATCCAGATATGGCCATATCACTCCCCTGCTTGATAACCATCAATGTCTCCCCATTGTCCTCAAAATTAATTTTCAAAGCCTGACATTCAAGGTTTTCAGCAGCCCCTTTACCCTTGGTTTTCCTTTTCCCACTGCCATCTGTGCCCCTTGACTCTCCAGCTCATGGTTTCACCCTGTCCTGGTTTATTATGAGCCCTTTCTGTCCCAAAAGGACTTGTTGAGCAAAGCCTTTCACCTACTTTCTTGTGCTTTCTTCTCAGATTCCCAGATCAGAGGCAGAGGAAGTAACAGTATGCCTCATGGGGTCAGAGCTGGGAGAGATTTGTGGACTGCCCCTGCTGCACCCCCCACCCACCCCATGCCCCCCATCCACTCACCATCATGACATACGTGCTCATGAACTCAGCCAGGAACTCCCGCACCATCTCCTTCTGCAGTGTTGCTTGTATCCTCATTAGCACCGACCAGGAGACCATCTTGAAGTTGCTGTTGGATCTGAAGCAGCGGCCCAAGCCCATGGACAGAAAGGAAAGTCAAGTCTGCCTACTGCCCATCAGCCCTTCAACTCCTGGCTGAGTTAATAGGTAACCCTGCAGCTTCTCCACATACGCTTCCTTGTGCCCACGGCAGCTAGGACAGCTGGGATCAGAGACACCAGAGAGCCACAGAATCATGGAGAGGAACTGGGGCAGATGGCCCAATCAGGCTCCTTCTTCCTTCTTACAGGAAATGGACAAGTGGGAAGGACCCACCAATGTGGCCACTTTGTAGAGGGGGTCATTGGGTAGCAGAAAGTGCAACCTGAAGTGTTGAGGAGCTGCTAGGAGAAGCAGGGTAGGAGAGAGCAGGCTGAAGAGTGGAGCTCAATTATCCGTCTGCCTAACTGCAGGAGCCAGAACTTGAGGATCACAGACCAGGATCTGGCAATAGTGAGGCACTTTTCAAACAGCATGGGGTGTGGCAAAATCTGATGCTGGGTTCTATAAACAGCACTGAGGCCTGAAACATGTACCAGCCTCTGCCAAGATGAGGGTGTCAGCAAAATGAACCAGGCTGTATAGCTAGGTCAGCACAAAGAGATATCTGTAAGTGAATGAATGAATGAACAAGAGAGAGGGAGGGAGAAAGGACAGACAGATAGGATAGGATCTTACTTCCTGGTTTATCCTCAGTGCCTAACACAGTGCCAAGCCCATAGAAGATGTATTGGTTGGATCAATGAAAACTGGGGGAACCTGTCTCTTACTCTCAACTAAATCCCAGAGCTAAATACACAGATGGATGAACAGAAAGATGCTGGGCACGGTGAAGAACATCTGTAATTCCAGTGGCTCTGGAGGCTGAGCATTGCAAATTCAAATCCAACCTCAGCAACTTAGTGATGACCTAAGCAACTTAGTGAGACCCTGTCTCAAAAATAAAATAATAATAATAAAAGGGCGGGGCTGGGGTTGTGGCTCAGAGGTTGAGCACTGGCCTAGTGTGTGTGAGGCACTGGGGTCAATTCTCAGCACCACATATAAATAAATAAAAGTCCACTGACAACTAAAAAATATTTTTTAAAATATGTAGTTTTTTAGTTGTAGGTGGACACAATACCTTTATTTTATGCATTTATTTTTATATTGTGCTGAGGATCAAACCCAGAGCCTCACACGTGCCAGGCTAGTACTCTACCACTGAGCCCCAGCCCCAGCCCCCAAAAAATATTTTTAAAAAATAATAATAGGGCTGGGGTTATGGCTCAGTGGTAGAGCACTTGCCTAGCACATGTGAGGCAGTGGGTTTGATCTTCAGCACCCCATAAAAATAAATGCATAAAATAAAGGTATTGTGTCCATCCACAACTAAAAAACTTTTTTTTTAATTTTAATATTTATTTTTTTTAGCCTTCGGCAGACACAACATTTTTGTTTGTATGTGGTGCTGAGGATCGAACCTGGGCCTCACGCATGCCAGGCGAGCGTGCTACCGCTTGAGCCACATCCCCAGCCCTAAAAAATATTTTTTAAAAAATAATAATAGGGCTGGGGTTGTGGCTCAGTGGTAGAGCACTCACCTAGCATGTGCGAGGCCCTGGGTTCCATCCACAGCACCACATAAAAATAAATAAATAAAGATATTGTGTCCAGCAATAAAAGAGAATAAAATTGTGGCATTTGCAGGTAAATGGACAAAGTTGGAGAATATTACGCTAAGTGAAGTAAGCCAATCCAAAAAACTAAAGGCCGAATGTTTTCTCTGATTAGTGGATGCTGATCTATGATGGGGTGGGGGTAAAAAATTGAAGAAATTTGAATTGGGCAAAGGGGAGGGTGAGGAGGGGTTGTGGAGGTAGGAAAGATGGTGGAATGAAATGGACATCATTACCCTAGGTACACGTATTATTGGACAAATGGTGCAACCAGAGAACTGAAATGTTGTGTTCCATTTGTATACAAGGAATTAAAATGCATTCTGCTGTCATGTACAACTAAGTAGAACAAATAATAATAAAAATCCAGGTGCAGTAGTGCACATCTGTTATTCCAGCAGCTCAGGATGCTGAAGAGGATCACAAGTTCAAAGCCAGCCTCAGCAACTTAGGAATGCCCTGAGCAACTCAGTAAGAACTTGTCTCTAAATACAAAATAAAAAGGCTGGGGATATGGCTCAGTGCTTATGTGCCCTTGGGTTCAATCCTCAGTACCAAAAAAAAAAAAAAATTAAGTGAATTTCAGGTCCCAATGACTGTGAGGGGGAGGACTAAACTGGGAAAAGACTGGAAAGGACTGGAGAGGAGAGAGATGCTGGGGTATGGAGGAAAAAGAGGAAGAAGAGGGCAGGTGGTGATTACACTGGCTGTAAGGAAGTAGGGTGGTGGTAGAATCAATAGTGGGAGGCATACACATTCTAGATATTTCTAGATATGACTAGATGTGAGGGAAATGTCAAGGATGTGTCCTTGACTTTTGGCTTGAGCAACTGAGAAGGGAACACCTGACTGAGCTGAGGTCACAGGCAGAGGAACAGACTCAGAGGGAGTGAAGGAGGCTGTTTTCAACTAGGATCTGAGTTGTGTGTAGGACACCAACAGGTCTTTGGTGTCTAAAGCCCAGGAGGAAGATGTGGGCTGGACACAGCAATGTCATCGGGACAGGAGGGAGGAACATTCATTCTCTCAATCTAAGAGTACACAAATGGCAAATTTGCTCTTGTGGAGCTAACAGCAATGAAATAAACAAGTGCATTCATGGGTTAGAAAGTAGTAGAACCCATGGGGGAACTGGGGTAAGGAAAGGGGGAGCTGGTAGGCGTGGAGTGTGATTGTAAGTGGAGTAGGCAGAGTAAGCTGCATTGAGAAGATGGACTTTCTTTTTTTTAAGAAGTGTCTTTTTTTTTTTTTTACCTTTATTTATTTATTTTTATGCCATGCTGAGGATAGAACCCAATGCCTCTTTCATGGGGGCCACAATCCCAGCCCCAAGAAGATGGCCTTTGACTAGACATGAGGGAGGGGAAGGAAGGCACCAAGTAGATAACTGTGGGAGAGCACTTCAGGCAGAGGGATGAGTCACAGAAGGACTCTGAGCTGTCTGCAGAAAGCCAAGGTTGTGTGTGGCTACAGGAGGGACAGTGAGGCGGGGGTGGGGATCCGCAGAGAGCTAAAGGGGATTAGATCGTGCAAAAACTCCGGCTCTTGTTCCATCCCAAGGGGCCAAGAAATGGGAAGTTCAGTTCAGCTGAGAGGGGCAGTCAGAACACACTGACCAACCCCTGAACCCTTTGTCTCTCTGAGCCCCTCACCCCAGGGCCCAGCCTGGGCTTACCTGTGCTGTGAGGACTTGAGAGACAGGTGGGAGACATACTTCTCTCATCCATGGGCTTCGAGGGAAGCAGGAAGGATGGGGACTAGGGGAGCAGCTGCCAGAAGGGAGAGGCTGAGGAGAGGACAGGGGGGACACTAAGGTGTGCCTGGAGGAGGACAGGAGGCTGAGATGGGGAATGAGGTGGGGTACTTACCGCCTCTGC
This sequence comes from Marmota monax, assembly GCF_021218885.2. Taxonomy (NCBI): domain Eukaryota; kingdom Metazoa; phylum Chordata; class Mammalia; order Rodentia; family Sciuridae; genus Marmota; species Marmota monax. The sequence goes on along the minus strand of NW_026695243.1, from coordinate 8,898,752 downwards.
CCACCTACTTGAGCCATATCTTGTCCTTCAGATTTGTAGATGCTGTGAAGCCAAAGAGAGGTCACTGGGCTGCGGGATGCAGAACGCCGTCCCACATTCCCATCAGACTCAGTCCCACAGGGGAGAAGTCACTGGGCAGCTAGCTCCTGCTAGTGCCACCCCCTCAACTCAGCCAAATTGGCATGACTGGGTGTGCCTCAGCCAATAGCAAGAGGCCCTGGAGTCCCCACCCCTCTACCCATGCTGGCCTCAGGACCCCTGACTTCTGGGCCAGGCCCTTCAGAGGTACTCCTGACCTTCCCAAGTCTGCAACACACTCAGTTTTGGACAGTGCAAGGTCTGCAGCCTCCCCTCAGTGACTCCAGCCTCTCATAACAGATATCATGCCTTTAATATAACCTCAAGCTCACTTGTTGATGATTTAAACTGTGACTTTCCAGGACCTCTTCCCTACACTCATGCACACAGGATGTGGCCCTGAAAACTCATTTAGCCCATGCCTCCACCTCAGAACAAAGACTAATCCCCCCACACACCTTTCCTCAAACATCCTCCCCCCGCCACTCCTATTTTTCTCTCAAACTGACAGCATGAAAATAACCCTTGCGTTTTCCTCATCCTATGTTCTCTCTCTCTCTCTCTCTCTCTCTCTCTCTCTCTCTCTCTCTCTCTCACACACACACACACACACACACACACACACACCCAGGGATTGAACCCAGGGGTGCTTAACCGCAAAACCACATTCCTCAGCCCTTTTTTATATTTTATTAGAGACTAGGGTGTCATTGATTGCTGAGGCTGGGTTTGAACTCACTATACTCCTGCCTCAGCCTCCCAAATTACTGGAATTACAGGCATGTGCCACTGTGCCCAGCATGACCTCACTCTCTAACCTAATCTCCTCTGACTGCAGCACAAATTCATATTCTCAACTCTGAAGGCAGAAACTCTCCAGCACCAAGGGAGGGGAACCCCGGGGAGAAGATGCTTCTGCAAGCTAACAGCTGGCCTGTCCCTTTTGCCCTGGTCCAGGGTAAATCCTCTACAGCTCTCTTCTCCTCCCACCCCTGTGCTCTACTGACTTCCCAGCCCAATGCATTCTCAAAGTCTGTTCCTCCAAGCTGCTCTGGTTGTCCCAGAAGTCGACTAACAGGTAAGGAAACTGTGGCCCAGAGAGAGGGTGCTATGTGCTCATATCACACAGCAACACAGGACTGAACCAGAACAGAAAAGCCAAGCCTTCAACTCCCCCAGTTGGTACTTGTTTCACAGTCAATCCTTCAGCCACCTCTTCCCTGCATGATCCCCCAAGGCCCTTCCAGGATTTCACCTTGAGGAGACCACCTTGCCCCAGCTCTGCCTGAATCCCCACTCACTCTGCTGAAGTGCCTTAGGTGTCTCAGCCTTTATCTTGGGGGCTTCTCAGTTAAAGTAGGTCTCAGTCTTGTTCCTCCATTACTGTCGGCACAGTCTGTACCCCCAGTTGGAGCTCAATTATCTCTTTGTCCCTAGTCCAGAGCCCGCCCCTCAGCCCTTCCCAGAGCAGCCTCAAGTGCTGCTCCTGCCCCTCCAGGGGAGAGGTCAGTAGGACAGGGGTTTGGCCACTTGAGGCAAGTCCAGATGCACTGCCCAAAATAGCATTCCTCCGCCTGCCAATGGCACCCTGGAAAGTAAGTTCTGTGGCAGCCCTTGTGAAGTCAGTTGTGGAACTCCAGGTAGGCACTTTTCTCCTCTCAGTCCCAAGGGAAAGAACGATCCTCCAAGCCAGATGTTGGGCCTGTCTCCAGGACCAGAGCCTAAGGTAGCTCTTCCAGGGTCCCAAACCTGGCAAAAGGCTACAGAGGCTCCTAGGCCGCCAGCTACAGAATAGGGACTGTAGGTAGAAATTTCTGGATATCAGTAGTCAACTGGGGGTGGGGTGGGGAAATAGATTCTGAGTCCATCCTCAGGGAGTCCTTGACCTGAAGTAGGGAAGGGGACTCAGGAACTGTCCTCAAGGGCCCCAATCTGAAGGGAAAGACACAAAAGCAATATTTTCAGGGAAACCCCATTCCAGAGGGGAGGGAGGAACCCAGGCCTAGTCCCCTAGGGGCCCCTGTCTGAGGCCAAGATGGGGAAACCTAGGCCTCATGAAGGAGCAAAGCTGGACCAGTGAGGGATAGAGCTCAGGGCTGTAGGAGCTCAGTGACCAAAATGGGGTCAGGAGGGAGCCTGGAGACAAGCTGCAGTCTGAGAGGTCGGGGTTTTTTGTTTGTTGTTTTGTTTGTTTGTTGGCTGTACTAGAGATTGAGCCCAAGGCTTCTCACTCGCTAGGCAAGCACTGTACCACTGAGCAACACCCTCAAACCTTTTTATTTTTTGGTAACAGCACGGCCACCCTCAACCCTTTTAAATTTTTTTTAAAAAAATTTTGAGACATGGTCTTGCTAAGTCACTAGGCTGGCTTCAAACTTCCAATCCTTTTGCTTCAGGCTCCCGAGTACCTGTCCTACCACACTTAGGTCCAAGAGGTCTTTTAGAGTCAAATCTTGGCTGGGTCTGGAAGGACAAGGTGGCAGCTGGGGATTTGAGCAGGTGATACAGTGATAAGACATAAGGAAGATGTTGCTGGTCTGCAGACCATAAGGACACCTGCCAATGGAGTGGTGGACAATAAGCAGTAAGTCCAGGGAGCTTCTGAGGTCAGCAGCCCCCCGGGGTATAGAGTTCGGTTACCCAAAATCCAATCTATGTATGAAACTGTCCTCCAGAGGGTGCCAAAGACCGGGCCAGGTCTGGAACCTGCATAGCCTCAGTCGCTTCCCCATACACCCATCCCAACATGCCCAGCAGGTGGCAGCAGAGCAGGGGAGAAGGAGGCTGTAGTACCAGGGTTCCTGAAGTCAAAGCCCTCCTTTAGGAACTAGCTTCCACTGCAGCCCCAGAAGTCTAAGGTTGTGCCCTTAATTCCCCTCTGGAGATCCTAAGTAAAATCAGGATGCTAGGTTTCTTCCTTCAGGGAGGAAGAGATGTGCCTGGAAGAGGAGGAGACCTGCCTTTATTCCTTTCCTGTGAATAGTATCAGGGTAAGAGAGGAGATAAGGTCAAAAGTGAGATGGGATCTCAGGTAAGGCCAGAGCTTGGGCAGAATTAGATGGGAGTGAATTAGGAGCTATTTTGGAGTTGGGCCCTAGGGCAAATTTTATGGGGCTGGATGCTTTAGAGGTAGTGAAGACAGTCCCTTCCCTCTCTGTGCTACAATATGACCCACCGCTCTGATGCCTTGCACACTGACCTGGGTTTTTTGAGTCCAAGCTGAACATCAAATTCACTGTATAACCAACCCTGTTTCACTCCTTGCTTCAGGTTTCTGTTCCCCAATCCACAAAACAGGGTTGGAGTATATGAGGCCGCTCCCACTCAGCTATTTTTGGCATGCAGAGAGTACCCAGGAAAAGGTTTGTGAAGGCATCAACAGATGATTAACTAAAAAACTAAATTGGTGGAAATGATACATTGGTTGAAAATTAATCAGTAATATTGATGCAGCACAGGAATTTTTTTTGCAAACTTTAGTGTATCCTTAAGCATTTGGTCCCTCTTTTAGCAATTGTTTAGTTTTCTAATTTTAATTTTGTCTGCCATGCAGGCGATTGCTAGTAAAATGTTAGAAATCACCCAGTGCTCATCAACTGCTCACTTATTACCATACTAAAAGTTTTACAATGTAAACTGGTGATTGGGAATATTAATGTTCATCTAACCTAAAATTTAAATATGTATGAAGATGGGCTGGGGATGGCTCAGTGGTAGAATGTTTTTCTAGCTTGTGACAGGCCATGACTTCAATCCCCAGCATCTCCCCAAAAATTATTATTATTTTTTGGTTGTTGTTCCAGGGATTGAACCCACTAGTGCTTAACCACTAGCCACATCCTTGCCTTTTTATTTTTTTAAATTTTGAGACAGGGTCTCACTAAGATCCTTAGGGCCTCGCCAAGTTGCTAAGGCTGGCTTTGACTTGCAATCCTCCTGTCTCAGCTTCCTAGTATTATAGGCATGTGTCACCATGCTGGCTCTAATCTTTCTCTATATGTGCACATATATAAATCTCCTACCTACTGTGTCAATAATGAGTAGAATGATAATAAGATTTTGTAAAGTACTTTTTTATTATTTTATTTTTTAAAAAATTTGTTCTACTTAGTTTTACACGACAGCAGAATGCATTTTAATTCCTTGTACACAAATGGAGTGCAAAATTTCAATTCTCTAGTTATACACAGTATAGAGATGCACCATTCATGCAATCATACACGTACCTAGGGTAATGATGTCCATCTTATTCCACCATCTTTCCTACCCCTTCACCCCTCCCCTTTTGCCCAATCCAAAGATCCTCCATTCATACCATGCCCCACCCCACCCCCATCATAGATAGGCATCCACTAATCAGAGAAAATATTCGACCTTTCGTTTTTTTGTGGGGATTGGCTTACTTCACTTAGCATAATATTCTCCATCTCCATCCATTTACCTGCAAATACCACAATTTTATTTTCTTTTTTAAAAATTTTTATTAGTTATTGATGGACTTTTATTTATTTATTTGTTTATATGCGGTGCTAAGATTTGAACCCATTGTGTATATATACCAAAGTTTCCCTATCCATTCATCTACTGAATGGCATCTAGGTTGGTTCCATAATTTAGCTATTGTGAATTGTGCTGCTATAAACATTGATGTGGCTGTTTCCCTGTAGTATGCTGTTTTTAAGTCCTTTGGGTATAAACCGAGGAGTGGGATAGCTGGGTCAAATGGTGGTTCCATTCCCAGTTTTCCAAGGTTTCTCCATACTGATTTCCAGATTGGCTGCACCAATTTGCAGTCCCACCAGCATGTGGGAAAATGTGCCTTTCCCCCACATTTTCGCCAACACTTATTGTTTGTATTCTTAATAGCTAACATTCTGACTGGGGTGAAATGAAATCCTAGAGTAGTTTTGATTTGCATTTCTCTAATTGCTAGAGATGTTGAACATTTTTTCTTATGTTTTTTGATTGATTGTATATCCTTTTCTTTCTTTCTTTTCTTTTCTTTTCTTTTTTTTTTTTTTTTTGAGAGAGAGAGAGAGAATTTTTTAATATTTACTTTTTAGTTTTCGGCAGTCACAGCATCTTTGTTTGTACGTGGTACTGAGGATCGAACCTGGGCCACATGCATGACAGGCGAGCGCACTACCGTTTGAGCCACATCCCCAGCCCTGTATATCCTTTTCCAAGAAGTGATGTTAAGTTCCTTGGCCCATTTATGGATTGGGTTATTTGGTTTCTTGGTGTTAATATTTTTGAATGCTTTAAATATCCTAGAGATTAGTGTCTCCAACACTTATTAATGCTTGTATTTTTTTAATGTCATTTTTTTAATGAGAGAGAGAGAGAGAAATTTTTAATATTTATTTTTCAATTTCTAGTGGACACAATATCTTTCTATTTGTATGTGGTGCTGAGGAACGAACCCAGCGCCCTGCGTATGCCAGGCGAGTGCGTTACCACTTGAGCCACATCCCCAGCCCAATGCTTGTATTCTTGATAACTGCCATTCTGACTGTGGTGAGATGAAAGCTTAGAGTAGTTTTGATTTGCATTTCTCTAATTACTAAAGATGTTGAACACTTTTTCATATATTTGTTGGTTACTTGTATATCTTCTTCTGAGAAGTGTCTGTTCAGTTCCTTAGGCCATTTATTGATGGGTTGTTTTTTTGGGTTTTTGTTGGTATTAAGTCTTTTGAGTTCTTTGTCTATCCTGGAGATAGACAAAGAACTTTATCTGATGATCTATACAAATGCTCTATCTGATGTGCATGTGGTAAAAATTTGCTCCCATACTATAAGCTTTTTCTTTACCTCAATGACTATTTCTTTTGCTGAGAAGAAGCTTTTTAGTTTGAAGGCATCCCATTTATTGATTCTTGATTTTATTTCTTGAGTTTTAGGAGACTTGTTAAGGAAGTCAGGGCCTAATCTGACATGATGAACGTTTGGGCCAACTTTTCTTCTATTAGGCACAGAGTCTCTGTCTAATTTTTAGGTCTTTGATCCACTTTGAGTAGAGTTTTATGCATAGTGAGAGATAGAGGTTTAATTTCATTTTGCTACATATGGATTTCCAGTTTTCCCAGCACCATTTGTTTAAGAGGCTATCATTTCTCCAATGTATATTTTTGGTGCCTTTGTCTAGTATGAGATAACTGTATTTATGTGGGTTGGTCTCTGTGTCTTCTATTCAGTACCATTGGTCTACATGTCTATTTTGTTGCCAATACCGTGCTGTTTTTGTTACTATTGCTCTGTAGTATAATTTAAGGTCTGGTATTGTGATGCCTCCTGCTTTGCTTTTTTTTTTTTTTTTTTTTTTCATTAGGATTGCTTTGGCTATTCTGGGTTTTGTATTATTCCAAATGAATTTCATGATTGCTTTTTTAAGTTCTATTGGGCCAGGCACAGTGGCTCATGCCTGTAATCCTAGCAGCTCAGAAGGCTGAGGCAGGAGGATAGAGAGTTCAATGCCAGCCTCAGCAAAAGCGAGACACTGAGCAACTCAATGAGACCCTGTCTCTAAATAAAATATAAAATAGGGCTGGGGATGTGACTTAGTGGCCAAATGCTCCTGAGTTCAATCCTTGGTACTCAGAGAAAAAAAAAAAAAGAATGCCATTGGGATTTTAATAGAAATTGCATTAAATCTGCATAACAGTTTTGGTAGTATGGCCATTTAGACAATATTAACTCTGCCTATCCAAGAGCATGGAAGATCTTTCCATCTTCTAAGGTCTTCTTCAATTTCCTTCTTTAGTGTCCTGTAGTTTTCATTGTAGAGGTCTTTCACCTTTTTTTGTTGTTGTTGTTGTTGTTGTTAGATTTATTCCCAAGTATCTTATACTTTTTAAGCTATTTTGAATGGGGTAGTTTTCCTATTTTCTCTTTCAGTGAATTCATCTCTTATGTATAGGAATGCATTTGATTTATGGGTATTGTTTTTATATCCTGCTACTTTGCTGAATTCATTGATTGGTTCTAGAAGTTTTCTGGTGGAATTTTTTTGGATCTTCTAAATATAGAATCATGTCATTGGCAAATAGTAATAGTTTGAGTTCTTCTTTTCCTATGTGTGTATCCCTTTAATTTCTTTTGTTTGTCTGATTGCTCTGGCTAAAGTACTTTTTTCATTCAAAGGTTTGTTGAGACTCTTTCCATGCCAGTAGTTCCACCTTCACCTGATACATGTGGCTATCCAGCATTCCACCTGATGGATCTTTCACAATGTAGAAACTCTCTACTGATGGGCATTTAGATTGTCTCCAATTTTTTTTTATTAGAGCTTTATAGTTATATATAGTAGTTGGGTTTATCCCAATAAATCCATACATGCATGGAATTTGATTTTAGTTCACATCCCCTCCTCCCCAATATTGTCTCCTGTTTTTAAATGTATTCAACTGTTCTCTGTTGTGAACATCATGGGGCAGACACAGCTGGCTAACACCCAATCAGGAATGAAAATACAAACAGAAATTTTTAAAAATCAGGATGAACAAATAAAAATGACTGAAGATTCTTAAAACTTCTCTGAACTTCCTCCCCAAAGGCTCCCCAAGTGTTGACATATTAAAAAAAAAAACCCTAATATTTCACCAGGCATGGTGGTGCTCATCTGTAATCCCAGCAACTCTGAAGGCTAAGGCAAGAGGATTCCAAGGCCAGCCTCAGAGATTTAGAGACCCTCATCAACTTAGGAAGACCCTGTCTCAAAATAAAAAATAAAAGGACTGAGAATGCCGCTCACTGGTAGAGCACCCCTGGGATCAATCCCTGGTACTAAAAACAAAACAACAAGATTCTAGTTTCAACTAATTATTTAATTAAGCCAACATATAATTTGATTAACATATAAACTTCTTTCCACCAAACTGTGTAGTTTTTCATATTCTTTTGAGCCATGTAACTCTTTGTATAAGCCTGTGGTATAAACAATGGATTAAAGAGTCGCTCTGGCAGAAGGGGAAGGGATGGGGTGGGTCTCTAGGGTCTGTGGAATCACCTGAAGCCATGAAGACTCTCAGACTGCTCCAAAAATGGAAGAACTTAAACCTCACCCAGTAAGTTTCCACCTCCAAAATAATTTTTCAGGTAAACAAATTCAAAGCAAGGTAGCAACTTTCCCAAGATCACCCACAAACTAGAGCATCCAGACCAGTCTCTGCCTGTCCCTGGGCCAGGAGGCCAGGGGTCCCAGAGAGGGAACTGGGGGCAAGGATGCTACTAGGCTGGAGACGGGTGGTGGTTCTTTAACCCTTTAACCCACCAATCGCCAGACTGCAACCCCCTTCCACCAACCTTGCCAGCTGGATCCTTCTCGGAGTCATATACAGGCCTCCAGGACAGAACAGAAACTAATGCAGACAGGATCAGACATGGCCACTTGCCCAAGGGCAATAATATTTTAAGTCCAGGAACCAGAATTTAAACCCAGCCCTGCTCCACTCGAAAGCCCATGTCAAGCTGTGTGTGGTAGCATATGCCTGTGATCCCAGCTGCTTAGGACGCTGAAGCAGGAGGATCACATTCAAGGTCAGCCTGGGCAACTTAGTGAGACCCTGTCTCAAAAACATAATAAAATAAATCCCGTGTCAAGCTGCTTAACTTGGTGTCAGAAAGCAGAGAGAGAGCTCAGGCCTTTCACTTTCTAGTATCAACTGGAGCTACCAGGGAAGAATGCCTAAAGTAGGTTGTCAGCACAGAAACAGCTGGGGAGAGAACACAGAAGGTATTTGCCTGTGAGAAAAGGATTTGTGACTTTTTGTATGTCTACATGTATTTATGTGAATGGACAAGTGTGTGTTGTGTGTATACGTATGTCTGTGTTTTGGTATGTGAAAGCTTCTCTGTGGACACACACACATACACACAGCACACACACACACGTGTGCACACATGTGCACATGTGAGCAAGCACTCATTCTTCTGGGTTAATATTTTCCTGCCTGCGTCAGCAAGGCCCCGGTCAGCAGGCAGCTAGCTGCAGGAACGTGCCGTATCTGATCTGGTCAGGGGCTATGGGCTTGAAACAGGGGGTTTGGGGTGGGCAGGGAGCCCATCTCAGCTCTCCCAAGGCAAGCTACATTCTCTCTACTCTTCTGCTCAGCCCGAGAAAGGAAGCAGGCCCGGAGTTCCCATTATTCCCAGTGTGGTGTGACTGATAACTTCCCACTCGCTGGAGGCTCCCCAGTGAAGAAACCTCTTTGCCTCCCTCCAGATGGGTATTCTAAGATACCCCCTCTAGCCCACTCATCTTTGTCCAAATTATGAAGCCTTTTCATACATAGCTGTCTCTTTGAAGACAGGCAGGGAGCAGAGACCCCAGGAAATGCTAACAGTGAGCCCCCCTTCAATAAGAAAGCAGCTCTGAAATGACCATGCAAACCAGTGGGAAGATGGGACTCCATCGACAGCTTTCCAGGAACACAGCGATTGCACCAAGGGCCTGCACACAAGTCTGTGTGGGCAGCATCTGGGGCAGAGACACCTGCGGGCACTAAGCCTCAGCTAGGAAGCGTTGGTGGAACACGGGGACCCCAGGCAGGGTAGGGCTTTCCCTGTTCCTGGGCCTCTCCCTGTGTCCCTGGAGGGAACTCCCACACCCTTACTGGTCCCTCAGGTGTAGGCTGGGCTGACTGGGTTTGGCAAGCAGACACTGTCTCTTGGCACAGCCCAAGATCCAGAGTGACTCAAACCCAGGTGTCCTGGCTTCTAGCCCGGCTTGAGGATGCCCCAGTGCATCTCAACCAAAGAGTCAAGGATGGCGTGTGGAGGAGGGGGACGATCACCACGGGGGTCATTCCCCACAACGCAGATGGCTTTATGAGATATAGTCAAATGACAATGTGCAAAAAAATCAAAGCCCCAGTCTGTTTTACTTAACAAGGAAAACATAGTGACTTAAATGCTGCACGTAAAGTCCTCTGAAGATAGGAGGCCATCGTGTTCCCGTTGGTTCATCGTGCTTACACACCAAAACCAAAAATGTTTTTCACAGTTCAAAGCACTGTGGACAGAATGAAAATCAACACCTATGTTTAATAATGATCTCATTTAATCAAGTAAATGGAAAACTATGTTCAATCATCCGGAATACCTTCATCTACATTGATGTCTGTTGTGTCAATATCTTCTAATGCCAAATTGTTCAAATCTTCTGGTTTAAGTAAACTCTTTTCATCTTCGTTGGCTGTTTGGGAGGCCACAGTAACAGGAGTAGGAAAAAGCAGGTTTCCCATCAAGTTCCTGCTGAGCTACAGATCTTGAGGGCTCAAAGCCTTTTTCCTCTTCTGTAACATTTCTCTTTTTCTTTGATGTGATGAGCAGGTAAATTGGCCATCTTAATTGTACATTTCAGTGATGGGTCAGGGTATTAACACTGTTGCACAACCAACCTCTACAACCCATTTTCATTTTGCACAAATTCCAGGAAAAAAAAACTTGCAAAAAATTTGCAAAATGAAAATTCTATACCCATTAAATAATTACCACCTCCCCCTTACCCCCAGGCCCTGACAACTACCATTCTGCTTTCTATGAATCTTTCACTCTAGATATGGTGTATAAGTGGAATCATACGGTATTTGTCTCTTTATGTCTGCCATTTTTTTAATATTTAATTTTTAGTTGTAGTTGGACACAATACCTTTATTTTATTTATTTATTTTTATTTGGTGCTGAGGATTGAATCCAGGGCCTTGAACATGCTAGGCAAGCACTGTACCACTGAGCCACAACCCCAGCCCCGAGTCTGCCATTGTTTTTAGATATTTTTTGCTTATTTCTCACAGGTGTATATATAAAGCAGGAAGCACTGTTGTATGTCTTTATTTATTTGAGGTGCTAGGGGTCAAATCCAGGGCTGCTTGCATGCCAGGCATACACTGTACCACTGAGTCACATCCACCAGCCCTGTCTGCCTAATTTCGCTTATCATGATGTCCTCAAGTTTCATCTTTTTGTTTTTAGTACCAGGGATAGAACTGAGAGGTGCTTAACCACTAAGCCACATCCCCAGCCCTTTTTAAATTTTTTTTTATGTTGAGACAAGGTCTCACTAAGACTGGTTTTAAACTTGCCATCCTCCTGCCTCAGTTTCCCGAGCCACTGGGATTACAGGTATGTGCCAACGTACCTGAACTCCTCTCCAACTTGAAGTCTTCTATGCATCCTTCCCCATGATACACAGGACAAGCTATTGCCTGCTGTGTGTGGTCTGCAGTCTCAGCTGTTTTTATGCCTTTACAGTGGTTACCTCCCCAATCTACCTGAAGAACTCTTAGCAATCTGGCAACTCAAGTACCCTGTGAACACCAGTGCCTCCTGTCTTCCAGGGCACCCAGTCTGCACCTTGGCCACAGCATGTTCTTCCCTTTAGATGGATCTTCCTCTCTGCCTTCCCACCAAGGCTATGGGGACAAGCACCACATGCTTGTACTTGAGAACCTCAGAACTCGGACACTGAACTAGTGTTGGGAGAATAGGGGAATAAATCACTGCTTGTGGATGTGATGGTAGAGGATTCTAGTTAAATGGTATGACTGTAGTTGACATTATGATCAGATGGAATAGCAGGAAGGAAACATGATAGTGAATGAATTTAGAAGAGAATCAGTGAGGCACTGGGTGTGGTGAGGCATGCCTGTAATCCCAGCAACTCGGGAGGCTGTAGTGGGAGGATCACAAGTACAAGGCTAACCTCAGCAATTTAGGCAGACCCTGCCTCAAAATAAAATTTTAAAAGATCTGGAGATGTAGCTCAATGATAGAGTTCCCCTAGGTTCAATTCCGCACCAATATAAAAACAAACAAGGGAAAGTAAGGACTAGGGGAGAAACCTCTCCTGAAACAGTCTACAACTTGCTCAACTCTACAGTGATGGTCTAAGTGTCCCTGTTCTGTATCCAGGAGGACATCCAAATAATTGTTCCCACCATCTGCGCCCATTCCCAACTGGTGCTTCTGGATGGGTACAAGAGCTCAGCACTCATCTTCCTGCCCCACTGAAGAAGGTACCAGTGTCTGCCTGATGTCCACAACTCTGAACCTTCCTTATCCCTGATACTGGACATCTTAGAGCAGGCTTTCCCGGGCAGGAGAGTTGAGGATGGAAAACAGGAAGATTTGACTGACCTCAGAGAAAGTGTGAAGAGAATTGGGAGTAGGCAGTGAATCAGAGATGCCCCCCATGCTATGTTAGGCTCACCCAGAGAACCTAGCCCCCTTCTGTGGTTCAGTTCCAAAGATTTCTACTAAGTCTATGGCAGTCAGAGGAAGAAGGTTGATGAGTGTAGTACGGGCAGAGATGAATTCCCAGGTTCAGGCAACTCAGGAGATGCCAAAACCTAATACCGGGGGACATGCCCCACATCCCTTTACAGCATTTCCAAAAGAAACTTTCAAACATGCACAATAGTAGAATTAAAAAAAAAAACTGTATAACCATTATCCTTTGGCACTCTAGTTTCATATATATATATATATATATATATATATATATATATATATATATATTCTTTTCTTTTCTTTTTAATTTTTTTGGTGAAAGCAAAGTATGAAAATGTATTGAAACTGAGCACAGTGTTACACATCTGTAATCTCAACAGCTTGGGAGGCTGAGGCCAGAGGATCATAAGTTCAAAGCCAGCCTCAGCAACTTCATGAGGCCCTAAGCAACTTAGTTGAGCTTGTCTCTAAATAAAATTCAAAAAAGGGCTGGGGATGAGGCTCAGTGGTTAAGGGCCCTTGTACCAAAAAGAAAAAAAAAGAAAAGAAAATTTACTGAAGTAAAGCAAAATAAAGCTCCTGCAGCTGGGAGGGGACCCAGAAGGTCACTAGTGAATGACTGTCACCTAGAGTTTATATAGGTCTAGAGATTTAAGGAAGTCAGTTCCCAGCTCAGTCCTGGGTAAGGCACTCAGTGTCCACAAGGCATTCATGCAGTCTTTAGTCCAATCAAAATGTTGATCAGGTACTTTTCCTTCTTTGAAGAGGCAAGGACTCCAGGTCACATATTTCCTCATTAAAAAATATTTGGTGGGGGGGCTGTGGCTGTGGTTCAGCGGTAGAGCGTTCGCCTAGCACATGTAAGGCACTGGGTTCGATCCTCAGCACCACATAAAAATAAATAAAATAAAGGTATTGTGTCCAACTACAACTAAAAAATAAATATTAAAAATATATTTTTTGCAAGTTTCTCAATAAAAGCTTATAGCTGCAATTTGTGCTCTTCTTAGAAAGTCTCCCAGCAACTTACCAAACTATCTGCCTAGCCTTATCTCTTCCTCTTCCTGTCCACCTCACTGACAAGGTAACCATAACTGCCATTAGGGAATTTGAGTTGATGACCACTCTAGCTTCTTCAGTCTAATAAGGGGCTTCAAAAGGGGAACAGTAGTCCAGGTCCTCTTACAGAGTCCTGTCTAATGGGCCCTTATAGAAGTCAGGTGGTATTTTCAGGTTAAGTTGAATCTTCATAACTATCTGGTGCTTAATGGACTTTGTGGGCATTTTGTGCATAAGGGCAGTTCAGAGGTCTATGGTGGCAATTGGATAACTGGACAAGGTATGCATATAGTAGGGATCATGCCTTCTGCAGATCCTAGGTAAACCACCAAAAGATGTAATGGCAAGTGTGGAGTTTTGTGGGTTCTCTGTCTTGTGAATTCAAAGAATGTGGTTCATGCACATCAGAAGGTACAAGCAAAGTGTAAGAATTTACTGAAGTAACCAGGTGCAGTGTGCTGCACGCCTGTAATCCCAGTGGCTCAGGAGGCTGAGGTAGGAGGATCACAAGTTTAAAGCAGCCTCAGCAACTTAGCGAGGCCCTAAGTAACTTAATGAGATCCTGTCTCAAAAAATAAAAAGAGCTGGGGATGTAGCTCCATGGTTAAGTGCCCCTGGGATTAGGAAGGGATCCAAGGGTTGCCCTCATCTATAGTTTTTCTGAAGTATTTTAAAACAAATTCTAGCTACTTTTTTCATTTTATTCAGATATTCTTCAATGTTCATCTCTAAAATATATGAACATTTCTGGGGCTGGGGATGTGGCTCGAGCAGTAGCGTGCTTGCCTAGCATGCGCAGGGCGCTGGGTTCGATCCTCAGCACCATATAAAAATAAAATAAAGATGTTGTGTCCACCAAAAACTAAAAAAAAAAAAATTAAAAAATTCTGTCTCTCTCTCTCTTTAAAAAAATATATGAGCATTTTTTACATAACTACAACACCATACAAAATTAACAATTATATATATATATATATATATATATATATATATATATATACAAAAAGACATTTTGAAACTAATATATATATATATTAGTTTCAAAATGTCTTTTTGTATTGATTTGTTGGTTTGTATAAGGCAGGATCCAAACACGATCACATATTACATTTGGCTAAGTGTTCTCTTAGGAGCAGTTCCCGGCAGGGTGCGATGGCACACACCTGTAATCCCAGCAGTTTGGGAGGCTGAGACAGGAAGGATCTCGAGTTCAAAGCCAGCCTAAGCAATGGTGAGGCACTAAGTAACTCAATGAGACCCTGTTTCTAATGAAATACAAAAATTGGGCTGGGGATTTGGCTCAGTGGTTGAGTGCCACTGAATTCAATCCCTTGTACCCCCAACCCCCCAAAAAAAGGTGCAGTTCCCTATTCTCCATCTTCACTGGTTCGTGTCACTGACTTGTCAAGCAAATGTGGTCCTATAGGAAGTCCCACGATGGGGCCAGGCGCAATGGTACACACTTGTAATCCATAACTACAGAGGCTGTGTCAGGAGGACTGCAAGCTCAAGACCAGCATCAGCAACTTAGCGAGGCATGACTCAAAAAATATAAAGGTGCCCGGGAGTAATGGTTCATGTCTATAATCCCAGTAGTTTATGAGGCTGAGGCAGGAGGATTGCAAGTTCAAATCCAGCCTCACAAATTTAGCAATGCCCTGAGCAACTCAGTGAGACCCTGTCTCTAATTAAAATATTTGTAAAAGGGCTGGGGGATATTGCTAAGTGGTAAAAGTTCTTTGAATTCAATCCTGGTACCAAAAATAGATAGATAGATAGACAGATAGATAGACAGATAAATAAATAAATAAATAAATAAATAGAGCTGGGGATGTAGCTCAGTGGTAGAGCTCCCCTGGGTTCACCATCCAATACCAAAAGAAAAAGAAAAAGAAATAAAGGAAGTCCTGTGTTTGGGATTTGCCTCTTTGCTTCCTTGTAATGTCATTTAACTTTCCCTCCTGTATTTCTTAGAATCTATGGGAAGTTAGCTTGGTATGTTTTTATTTCAGTTCATTTTTTTTTTTTTTTGGGTCTGGTGGAGCAGAGAATCCTTTGCAGATGGTGCTGTGCTTCCTATTGCATCCCACCTGAAAGCACGTAATGTCTAGTTGCCCCATGCATAGTGATGCCCACCATTCAGTGGATCCTTCCATTGTCGCAGAGTTCTCCCATCAGACTTTTGCCTTCTAGTTTTATCTTTTGATTTCTACCCAAATCAATTTCAAAATCTTCCCACAATAAAGCATTTTAAAGAAGAAGCCAAAAGCATCAATTTCTTAACCCACAATGAAAAGTCTCGTAATGGTGGGAGTCTTAGGTTCTAGGTGAATTGGAACAGAGAGGGAAATCAGAATTAGGGACAAAAACAGAGTGACATCATGGCAGGAAGGAGCAGTGGAAAAACCTGGAGACCACCTTGCCAGGAGCCTGAGTTTGGGGCAGGTTTGAAGTTTCCTTATTGGGTGGGTGGGGGGCAGTTGTCCCCCACCTGGTGGTGAGCTGCTCATAACAAGCTCATAATAAAGCTGAGCTGCTCAGGCTTTATAGATAGGCCCACCTAAGCTTGAATCCTGTTCAGATTCCTAATTGGTGCTGGGCATCTTAAAGCAAAATACGTAACAGGGTATCTTCATCTATAAAATGAAGATCCTAATCCTCATTTCCTGGCAGGTTGGTGGGAGAATGGATTGAGTTGGTGGGTGTGACAAGTGACTGGTAACACTCTGGGGGGTGAATGGAAAACTTATTTGAGGAAGGGAAACCCTGCTAACCATTCTTGGCTGACGTTAGAAGGGCTGGGGGTGGAGTATAATGCGCTCATTCCACTGATAGCATGACCTAAGCCCAGGGACTTCCACCTAGATCTCCAGCCTACTGTTTCTGGTCTCCCAGTCTTTCTCATTGCAGCCTGGCCTCTCGGCATCTGAATTTGAACCCCTGGTGGCCCCTCTGGTCTAGGGACCCAGCAGCCTCAGGCAACTCGCAATCTCCAGCTCAATCAACAGGCAGCTTGCTCAGGCTCACTGAGTGGCTAGGGGATCCAAGCGTGACAGGGAAGCAGAGAATCCCGTGGGCAGGCAGCTTCCTAGAAAGGCCCCAGCAGAGCTGTTAGGGGCGGGGGCATCTAATGCCAAACAATTCGTTCCTTACCAGGAACGCAGCAAGTGCACATTAAATGCATGTTGAGAGAATTAAGCTCTCTCTGCCCTGAGTGGAATATAGTTTTCAAGGAGGGCAACTGCCTGTGGATGAGTTGGCAGGGGTGGGAATGTCTTGGGCATCCTCAGGAATTCCTGGCTCCAAAACCCTGAGCCTTTGCAGGTAGGGAGGCGGAGGAGCAGAGAGCCAGGAGCTCCTCTCTCCTGTTCCAGACTGTGTGCTGCTACATGCTGCTCCCACCCACAAACTTCTTACTTGCTTTCTGCAACTGCCAAGGCAACCAGCCCAGGTGGAGGCATCACCGAGAGCCCCCATCTCCAGGTCATCACAAGGGACTGGCAGAGACACTCTTAGTCCTGGGGTACTGCTCTGAGGGGAGACACATGAACTCCATTCATCCCAGTTCACACACTTTCATTGTGGCGTCCAGATTTTCTTTTCCACGTCACCTGTGCTGTTTTCTTTCTTGTTTTGTTGACTTTAGTGCTATCTCTGTTTGCTCTGGCTAATCCTACAGCCCCAGGATGAAACCTCTGAATTTGGAAAGTGTGAACCTGAGAGGCAATGAGCCAGGGTGGAGGCGGCTAAATGTGACAGAGGAGTGATGTGGCCTCAGGAGGGGGGTGCTCCTGTTCACATCCCCCTCACCCCCCTGGTGGGACCTAGGGGTAGGGATGGGTGGAGAGACTTTCCCAGCCTCACTGCAGGCAGGTCTTAGCCTGTCATATTGCTAATTTGTTTTGAAGCTTAGCCCCAAAACTCTAAATGCTTCCCATATTCAGGAGGTTCCAACACCTTGTAGGACTTGTTGTTTGGTAAGTTACCTGCTGATAGTCCCTAGTCCTTCAACTAAATGATGCAGACAGGGTCAACTTTTTCCATGTGAAGCCCCCAGGACCAAGCCTTCCTAACTTTCCATATACTCCATGAATCTGCTACCCAACAGCCTTAAAATGTGACCCCATGGGGATTACTGCCCTCCCTAAATTTTATAGTGGGAAAGTTAAAGGGACATCTCCACAGTCAATTAAGTGTCAGCTTGGAGTAGTTCAGGCTTCCTGGCTTCTGGGCCCAGATTCTTTCCCCCACTTCAGGTATATCTCAGATCACAGAGCATGATGGGAAGGCAGCACCAGGCCCCAGCGCTGGGGCAGGGGCCAACACACTCAGCCATGATGTATGCACACAGCATATTCAGGTGCACACGAACCATACTAACCAAGGGAAGGGCCCTTAAGTCCTTCCCACCTGCTGAGGGGACAAGAAAAAGCTCCATGCCCATCTGCTGTGCTTACTACTCCTGGCCTGCCTGTGTGCCCTGCACAGCGTGTATTCCCTCTCAGGGCTAGGATAGGGGAGCCTCCTTGGCCTGAAGCTGGGGGCTTAAGGGATAAGCTTAGAGAAGCTGCCACCGTCACCACAGACTTAGGATGCCTGGCTCTGCCAGCTGGGCCAACTAAGCCTTTCTTGAGAATGATGAGCTGTCATCAGGGAGCCCTCCCCACCTACCACTTCCCAGGCCTCCTCCTCTGATGGCTCACAGCCTCTGAAGCAGCATCCCTCTTGCACCCCTGCTCATGTACTCCAGGGAGTGGTGTGTTCACTCACACAACTTCTGCCTTATGCCACAGGCACTCTTCTCCATTGGGGCCCACATCCTTGCACAGTCCACATGGACTGTGTACACAGGAACTTTCTGTGTGTGCAGTCAGACACAGGCGTGCATCTCAGACCCAGGTGTGTAACACAGCATATCCACCCATACAGATGAATACACAGATACAAAATTCGACATACCCCTGCCCCTTCCTGAACAAGGGTTGTTTGAGGATAAAAAGTGACTCACCTACCAACTTGTGTGACCTGCTGAGCCAGCAGGATAAGAAGCCCCAAGCTGCCACCTGTGGCCTCAGAGAACCAACACCCTTTTGGGGCCTGCCTAGCTACCAGCCTCTAGCACCCCCTGTCCTCTACCTCCACCTTTATTGCCTCTTGCCCACACCCTCAGAAGGACTCATACCAGAAAAGCATCTCTACTCCTTTAAAATACATAAATTATGGGGGTTGGGGATTTAGTTCAGGGACAGAGCACTTGCCTAGCATGCTCAAGACCAGAGTTCAGTCATTGGCCTTGAAATAAAAATACATATATAATGGCTGGGGGATGTGGCTCAGTGATAATGCACATGTTTATCATGTGTGAGGCTCTGTCTGGGTTCAATGTCCAGCACCAAAATACACACACACACACACACACACCACTGAGCTACACTGTCACTGTGCTTCAAAGGCTACCATCAAGCACAATTGTCCTAGAGGCAAAACCAATGTGCAGTGGGATACATCCTCTCTCCTCTCCTCTTCCCAGACCCCAACCCACCTAACTATGAGCCTTCATGGATGCCCCTCCTTTTAATAATAATTCACACACACCTCCACTCCTCTTAGCTCACACACACTTGAGTAGACAACCCCATTCTAGGCCTAGATAGTTTCTCTCCCTCCTGCCCCCTTTCACTTGTAAATTTCTTCTCAGGAGTCTATCCCCAAGAATGACAGAGGATACAAGCTTAGTCTGCAAACAATCCAAGTAAGTAGATTATCAGATGAAGGAAGCTGGTAAAAGTCCTCTTTCCCTGCTTTACCTACACATACAGTTAGTGACAAGTCAAGTCTTGTTGGTTCTAAAGTATATCCCCAACTAAAAAGAATAGAGAAAAAAGTGTTTAAAATAAAGAATATTTTATATTTTTATTAAAGAATATCCCCAGGTCCTTCTATAAGCCAGGCCTTATCTGTAAATACATGATCAACCTCGAGCACACTTTAAAATGAAGAAACATCACTCTAATTCCCGCCACCTTTCTATCTGAAAGTTTAACAAAGTGGTTAAAAGTGTGGCCTCTGAAACAAGACTATCTGCATTCAAATCTCAACTCACCTGCTTGCTAGTCACTTACTCAGTGCCTTAGTTTCCTCATCTGTAAAAAAGGAGATCTAGAATGTGGTTCAGTGGTAGAGCACTTGCATAACATGTATAAGGTCCAGGGTTCAATCGCTAAAACCACACACACACAGAGAAGGATAATATTATCTATCTTCAAGAAGTTGTCATGAATACTAAATGAATTTATAATACAAATGAAGTGCTTAGGGGAGGGCCTGGCATATAGCAAGTGCTCTTAAGTGTTTGCTGCTTGCTGGGTGTGTTGACACACACTTGTAATTTCAGTGACTGAGTGGCTGAAGTAAGAGGATTGCAAGTTTGAGTTCAGCCTTAGCAACTTAGCAATACCTGTCTCAAAATAAAAAAATAAAAAAGGACTGGGAATGTGGCTCATTGGTTAAGCTCCTCTGGCTTCAATCCTAGTACCAGAAAAAGAAAGAAAGAAAGAAAGATAAGAGTGCTGCTATTATTCTCCCTTCCTTCATTAACTTATTCCCATATTAGTCTGTGCCCAGAGATGCAGTCATCACAAAGCTATCAGTATGATCTTCTAACTCAAATGGGACAGGGTTGCTCCTGTCTTTGCAATCCTCCCTTGGCATCCCATGGCCCTCAGGATGGTGTCTGGCTCCTTAGCCCTATTCACAAGGCCCTCTGCATCTTAGTATTTCAGCCCCACCACTTCCCATCTCACAATGTTTCGAACACAGGGATTTCTCTAGACCCTCTCTGCCATGGTGCCACGGTGTGCTGGTAAATACTTAACAACTGATTCTCTATTTAAATATATATATATATATATATATATATATATATATATATATATATTTAAATAGAGAATCAGTTTAAATATATATATATACACACACATATATACATGCTCATGTTTATTATAAACTTTATTGGTATAAAATTGCACAAAATTTTAAAATAGGACAAAAATGTACAGTGCTTCTTATTTTAAGTTTTAGAGTTTATTGCTCCATAGATTTCTTTATAGCTCTTTCTTTGGTTTTTGCCAACCTTTGTACATACACAGGATATGACAAAATTAAACCATGAGATTGGGGATGTGGCTCAAGCAGTAGCGCACTCGCCTGGCATGCATGAGGCACTGGGTTCAATCCTCAGCTCCACATAAAAATAAAATAAAGATATTGTTTCCACCTAAAAAAACCCTAAAATTAAAAAAAAATAAACCATGAACAAATGCTTAATTACTATCCATTACTAGTCATTCATATCATTGACTAGTTTGTGATATTTCATTTACATTAGAGTAAGACAGCTGGATATGGTGGCACCCACCTATATCCCAGTTACTCCTATAATCCAAACAACTCAAGAGGCTGAGGCAGGAGGATTGGAAATTTGAAGTCAGTTTTAGCACTTTAACGAGATGCTGTCTCAGAATAAAATTAAAAAGGCTGGGAATGTAGCTCAGTCCTAGAGTGTTTACCTAGCATGCCTGAGACCCTGTATTCAATCTCCAGCACCAAAAATAAATAAATAAATAGTAAAACAAAAATTTTTGAATGAAGATATGTTGAGACTTCAGCAACTTAGCCAATAATGTAAGTGATCATTTTTTGCTGAATTGAATAACAGTTTTCAAATATTGGAAGAATATTTCCTTAACATAAATGCAGCAATATAAATGTTACAGGCACATCAAACACTTTTAAGTTTAATCCACACATATTATTAACATTTTTCATCATCATTTTCTTAATTCTGGACCAGGGATTGAAAAACTTTTTTAAATTTTTTTTTAAAGAGAGAGAGAGAGAGAGAGAGAGAGAGAGGGAAAGAATTTTTTAATATTTATTTTTTAGTTTTCGGCGGACACAACATCTTTGTTTGTATGTGGTGCTGAGGATCGAACCCGGGCCGCATGCATGCCAGGCGAGTGCGCTACCGCTTGAGCCACATCCCCAGCCCTTAAAATATTTTTTTAGATGTTGATGAATCTTTATTTTATTCATTTATTTATATATACGTGGTGCTGAGAATCGAACCCAGGGCCTCACACATGCTAGGCAAGTGCTCTACCATTGAGCCACAACTCCAGTACCTGAAAAACTTTTTTTTTGTAGAAAATGTTTTATGCTTATGGCTGGGTGTATAGCACTTTGTAGTATGCATGAGGCTCTGTGCTCAATACCCAGAACCACACACAAACACAAATATATTTTACATATTATATTATTAATACTATAATGTTATGTTATATTATTATATTATTACATATATTACAGTATAATTACATTGCAATATATTAATATATTATCAATATATATATATTAATGCATATAATATTATATTACCTTATTATATGTGTAATATAATAAGTAATATATTACAATATCATTATATATAATATGCTGTAATATATTATTATATATGTAATATAATAACATTATATATTATTGTGGTATGTTATATCATAATATTGTGATATATTATTATATTATGATAAGTTTTTTCGTTTTTTAAATTTGTTCAAGTTATACATGACAGTAGAATACACTTTGACACAACATATATAAGTGGAGTATAACTTCTCATTTGTCTGGTTGTACATGATGTAGAATCACATTGGTTGTGTGGTCATATATACACATAGAGTAATAACGTCCAATTCATGCTACTATCTGTCCTACCCCCATAATCCCCTCCCCTCCCTTCACTCCCCTCTGCCTAAACCAAAGTAACCCTATTCTTCCCTAGCCCCTCTTATTATGAATTAGCAGCTGCATATCAGAGAAAACATTTGGCCTTTGGTTTTTTGGGATTGGTTTATTTTGCTTAGCATAATATTCTCCAGCTCCATCCATTTACTGGTCAATTCCATAATTTCATTCTTTTAAAGGCTGAGTAATATTCCATTATGTACATATACCACATTTTCTTTATCTATCCATCTGTTGAAGGACAACTAGGTTGGTTCCATAGTTTAGCTATTGTTAATTAAGCTGCTATAAACATTGATGTGAGGCTGGGGATGAGTCTCAAGTGGTAGCGCGCTCTCCTAGCATGCGTGAGGCACTGGGTTCGATTCTCAGCACCACATAAAAACAAAATAAAGATATTGTGTTCACCTAAAACTAAAAAATAAATATTAAAACAAAATAAACAACAACAACAACAAAAACAAAAACATTGATGTGGCTGCATCACTGTAGTATGCTGATTTTAAGTCCTTTGAGTATAGACCTAGGAGCGGGGTGACTGGGTCAAATGGTAGTTCCATTTCAAGTTTTCTGAGGAATCTCCATACTGCTTTCCATAATGGTTGTATCAATTTGCAGTCCCACCAGCAATGTATAACTGTACCTTTTTCCCCCCACATATTTGCCAATATTTATTGTTGAAAAGCCATCCTTTTTTAAAATTGCATTTGTTCTTTTTAGATATACATGACAGTAGAGTGTATAAAAAGCCATTCACAACTTGCTGACTGGATTTCATTTGCAGGCTGTAGTTTGCCATCCTTTGGTCCATGAAACTAACAAAACAATTGGTTAGGGCTTGATGTGTAGTGTTTGCCAATTTCACTGTGGCCTTTCCAACTACCAGTGTGATGTCACTGAACAAGGAATTGGGAACAGATAAGCAGAAGCACATCATTATATGGTCTCTCCCCCTTAAAAATACAATAGATGTCAATACTTTGAAGAGCATAGATAATAGTAAAATATAATAATAATTATAAAGTGATTCTATATTACCTTTGTTTTCAAAATAGTTAATTATATGTTTTTATAATTTAATTTTTGAATGGTGGCTATGTTTAACAAGCAGTCTACAAAATCTCTAAATATTTAATTGGTCCCTGTGAGCCTGATGGAGTGACTTCAGCATACCTTGCTAGTGCCCGAGTTCTTTTCACAGCTCTTCCTAGGAAATGCTAACTTGTTCTTCAAGCTCAGGATCCACATTCCTTGCTCCAGGCTCCCCTAGACTGAATGTAATGCCTTCTGTGGGCTCCCATAGCTAAATGGGCTTCTGTCTTTCATAGCCACTAAAGGCTAGGCTCCCTGGATTATTTAGGAGGAGTAGGGGATGAGAGAGGCACAAGGACCAACAGTCCTGCTCACCACAGAATTCTCAGGATTTAGAAAATGCCAAGAAGATAAAAGACACTCAATAAATATGTGCAGAATGAAGGGAGGAGGGCTGAGGAGCCCTGCAGAGAGACTCTAGGACAAAGAGGATAAGGGAGGTGGGTGGTCTAATGAGAGGGACCTAATCCAGGATTCAAAATGTCTAGGAAGGCAGGGTCAGAATGTCCCTCAGTTGTGGGAGACTTGGGGTGGGTCTGGTCAGGGTACAAGCATCCTGAAGCATCACTCTGTCTTCATCAGGTCCAGATGTCCCTGTCCCTACTCCACTAAGCCCACGATGCAGTTGTATTTTCTTCTCACTCCCCAGATCTTCAAAAGCAGCATGTAAGGGGGCTGGGGTTGTGGCTCAGTGGTAGAGTGCTTGCCTAGCACATGTGAAGCAGTGGGTTTGATCCTTAGCACCACATAAAAATAAATACATAAATAAAAGTTACTTGTAATTCAGTGTTACACATTACTAAAAAAAAAAAAAAAGTAGCATGTAAGGAAGACTCCTCAATCTTTGGTGACCATGCCAGGGGACACTTTGTCTTTAGGAGCCCTTTGGTAATCAGGGACCAAGAAAATTCTCCCCATTTCACAGAGGAACAACTGAGCCCCAGAGCTGGCCTGACCCAAGCCTCAATTTCCCAGGGTCTCCTCTTCAACTGTGAACTTCCAAACCCTGACAGAGGGTTATTGGCTCCCTCGTTCCCCAGGATAGCCTGTCCATCTCCCCTGCCTTCAAATAAGACAGCCCTCCTCCCCTGGAAGAGCTGGTGACATGGCTCTTCCCTTCCCTTCTCTGAAACAGCCCAAACAACATGGCACCTCATTCTCCCTGCTCTACCATCACCTGCTCCTCCTGTGGACCAACGTGAATCTCTCCTCTTACATGACACCTCTTCCTTCCCAGAAAGGGATCTTGGCTCCCATCCTAGAAGTGACTTCACCAAGGGACTGTTCTCCACCCTCCAGGTCCTCCCCAGCCCCATGGCAGAGCCATGACTTAGCCCAGCCCAGCATCTGTTTCTGTAGTTCCTGGGGGCGGTCACCAAGTAAAGGCAGCCGGCCTGCTGGAGCCACCTCTCCCATCCTTGACCTTTGCCAGGGATCCACCCCTACCTCCTCCGTCTCCACGACACACACATGTACACCCCACCCTGGGGCTTAGGCTCCACTGTCCACCTGTCCAGACTCGCCTTCTGTCCTGCTGCCTGACACACCCAACCTAGCCAGTCCCTGCGGTAGAATGTCTCACACAGGTCAGAGGGAAAAGCAGGAAGAGGGGCCTGAGGGGACAATTCCCTTTCATCTCCATGGCGATATACCTTCCCTGGCTTGAGAAGTTTTCATGAAACTTTTTCTGAAAGAGACCTTCATGAAGACTCTGAGGACCAGTTTCCAAAACACCCCAAATTTATGTGGCGCAGAAGTAAAGTCCTGAATGCCAGCCTAGACTTTGGGGTGGGTTAGT
Organism: Marmota monax; assembly: GCF_021218885.2. Classification (NCBI taxonomy): domain Eukaryota; kingdom Metazoa; phylum Chordata; class Mammalia; order Rodentia; family Sciuridae; genus Marmota; species Marmota monax. The sequence goes on along the minus strand of NW_026695243.1, from coordinate 8,873,693 downwards.
AGCAAGGACAGGACTGGATCCCAGGCCAGCTCCTATGCAGACGTTCTATTTCCTACAGAGGAGGGCCTCTTTCCCCCAGATAGCCTCTAGCAAGGAGACTCAAAGGGTTCTCCTGAGGGAAATGGGGTGCTAGAGGAGCCAGAGGGAGTGGCCCCAGCTCTGGGAGAGGACACCCTATAGAGTTTTGGATGGCTGGATCCCAGCTCAGTGCTGAGGGGATAAAGATAGATCAACTCACCCAGTCATCAGGGCTGCTTACTGCTGGCATACTAAAAAGAGGGGACAGGTCCTCTCAAGTGTCCCACAACAGGAGATGTATTGTCAGATGAGAACTCAAAAACAATAAAACTGAATAATGAGGAAGGCCCTAGGTTCAATCCCCACCCAGCACTATTAAAAAAAAAAATAGGAAAAAAATCTAAAAGTCAATCTGCTCCTATTTAGTGGAAGCAGCAATTCTAAACACTGTCCGTGATCAAACACACAGATGGTTTGAACCACTCCCACTGTCCCACCCCATAACCCATCATCCCTAACTACATATTTACCACCACATTCCACTTATCAAATCATAACACAATTTTATCTTTGGAGAATTTTATGGGTTCTTTTGGATTTTTTTTTCTGAATATCCACTTCTGAGAATCTTAAGTATTTACCTTTTTTAAAAAACATTTTTTAAGTTGGAGATGGACACAATATCTTTGTTTTATTCTGTTAATTTTTTATGTGACACTGAGGATCAAACCCAGTATCTCATGCATGCGAGGCAAGTACTCAACCACTGAGCTACAACCCAGCCCTTAAGAATTAACCTTTTTAATATTTTTTTCCTTTCTAGTGCTAAGGATTAGACCCAGAGTTTTCTGTATGCCAGGTAAATACTCTACCACTGAGCTACATCCCTGAGAAGTATTATGTATTCATTACTTAATCATTCAGCAGCTGTGGAAGCCCTCACAGGTGCTATGTGCATTGGAGAGCAGGTCCCATCTGAGTCCTGAAGGACTTGCAGGGCATGTAAGAAAGCTGGTGAGTAAACAAGGGTTACAATGCAGGAATTAGAGATAATAAAAATGATGGGAGATGAGAAGAGTCCACTGAACCAAGGGAGTGGGGGACATCAGGGAAGACTTCCTAGAAGAAGGGACATCCACTTTGTGGCAGTGAGAAGTCAACCAGGCAAAGGAGTAGGGGAGAGAAAGGGTGGTTCCCTCCACCCCATCCTCTCCCCCCCGCCCAAAAAAAAAAAAAAAAAACAACTCATGCAGAGGCCCAGAGGGAGCCTAGGAAATTCCAATAGTGAAATTCTGTGTGGCTGGAGCAGGGTGGGAGCACCATGATACAGGAGAGGTCAGCCTGGGCTGAATCATGACTGTCTTCTATTTGCTCCTGAGAGTGATGGGAGCCATAGAAAGTGTGTAAAGGGAGAGTGGCAGCAGGAGGTTATTGTCTTCAAGACCTCTAAAGCATGGCTATAGCTCAGAAGGCACAGACTTAGGGTGAGCAGAGTGGAACAGAGAAGCTGGCCAGGAGGTAGCTGCAATAGTGAAAGTGAGAGATGGTGATGACTAGAAAACTAGTCACTTTGGAGATGGAAAAAGAGGTGGGGCTGGAACATGGTGAATGATTGACTGTGAGAGTGCAGAAGTGAGAAGCTGGGGTAACTCCCCAGCTTCTGGCTGGGGTGGTTCCCCTCTCTGAGACAGGAGCAAAGAAGGAATAGCAGGCTTACTGAATAATCCAGTATCGTTTCATATCTCAGATATGATTCTCTCAAATCCACTGTGCTCCTTAAATGTACCATCATGTATGTGTGTGTTGGTTTTGTAGATCAAGGCAACCCCAAAAATATTCTCTCTTTTTTTTGCGAGGGGGGAGGGTACTGGGGATTGAATCTAAGGGCACTTGCTGAGGCTGGCTTTGAACTCATGATCCTTCTACCTCAGCCTCCTGATCCACTGGGATTACAGACATGCGCCACTGCAACTTATTATTTCCATGTAGGGTGGGTTTACTCTGGAGAATTAAGGTGAAAACAGGTGAAAGATGCAGAAAAAGGCACGTTTAATGATTTCTATTGCATGTTACCCACCACACTTTCATTTGGCATTTACCAGGTGAAAGCCAGGCGCAGAGGCACACCCTGTAATCCCAGTGACTCAGGGGGTTGAGGAAGGAGGATCTCGAGCTTGAGGCCAGCCTCAGCAATTTAGTGAAACCCTGTCTCAAAAAAAGAAAAATAAAAAGGGTAGTAATGGCTGGGTGCGGTTGTGCACATCTGTAATCCCAGAGGCTCAAGAGGCTGAGGCAGGAGGATTGCAAGTTGAAAGCCAGGCACTAAGCAACTCAGTAAAATAAAATACAAAATAGGCTGGGTATGTGGCTCAGTGGTCGAGCGCCCCTGAGTACAATCCCTGGTACTATCCCCCCACCTTGCAAAAAAGGGTTGGAATGTTGCTCAGTGGTAAAGTGTCTCTGAATTCAGACCCTGCCCTCCCACCCCCCACTCCTGCTCCCAAATATCAATCAGGTCCAGTGCCAGAAAAAAGAAAAATATCCTGTTGTCATAGAATTTACAGTCTAGTAAATCAAAAAAGTAATATGGGTTTATAAAACACTGATACTTTCACATAAAACATTATTTTTGTGTTTCTTTTAAATGCATAGCTTTTATTATAAAGGTAATAATGCCCATAAAAGAAAATATGAAAACTACAAGAAATAAAAATAAATTTCTCACAATTCAGAAGCAACATAATGTCTATTAAGTGCTTTTACTCCTTTTCTTTTTTTATAAGATTCATTTAAGGGCTGGGGTTGTGGCTCAGTAGTAGAGCACTTGCCTAGCATATGTGAGGCACTGGGTTCAATTCTCAGCACCATATAAATAAATAAATAAAGATACATTCACAAAAACAACTAAAAATTTTAAAAAGATTCATTTAAATACATTTGCTTTTGCTTCCTTTCACCTATGAATCTTTTAAAACACTTTTGATATAATTGAAAATAATTCTGTATAAGCCTGATTCTGTAATGCATTTCTCATTAATGTCATGGTTCTAGAATAATTCTCAACTCTTAAAACCATGATTTTAGTAACTAACAGACAAACCATACTTCATTTAATCTCTCCTCTATCACCGGGTATTTATTTTTAGTTTGTTTTCAACTTTTTTTTTTTTTAAGTACTAGGGACTGAACCCAGGAATGCTCTACCACTGAACCACATCCCCAGCTCTTTTATTTTTTATCTTGAGATTTTTTTTATCTTGATCTCACTAATTTGCCCAGGCAGATCTTATGATCATCCTGCGTTAGCATTCTAAGTCACTAGGATTACAGGCGTGCACGATTGTGCCTGGCTTATTCTCAACTTTTCAATTTTATTCTCATTTTTTTGTTATTGTATTTTTATACCTTTATTTTATTTATCTATTTTTATGTGGTGCCGAAGATCGAACCTAGTGCCTCACATGTGCTAGGCAAGTGCTCACTGACCACAACCGCAGCCCTTTATTTTCATTTTTTAATTCATACATTTATATTTAATGTTTAAATATTTCTTTCTTTTTTTTTAAAGAGAGAGAGAGAAAGAGAGAATTTTAATATTTATTTTTTAGTTTTCGGCAGACACAACATCTTTGTTTGTATGTGGTGCCAAGGATCGAACCAGGGCCGCACGCATGCCAGGCGAGCACGCTACCGCTTGAGCCACATCCCCAGCCCCTAAATATTTCAATGAATATCTGGGGACAAAGGCTTTTTCTATATCTCCAATTATTTTCCCAGGGATAAATGCTAAGAAATGAAATAAATGGAATAAATGATATGAGATATACGTAAGTTGATTTTATTTATTTTTTTATATATATTTATTTTTTAGTTGTAGATGGACACAATATCTTTATTTCATGTGGTGCTGAGGATCGAACCCAGGGCCTCACACATGCTAGGTGAGAGCTCTACCGCTGAGCCACAACCCCAGCCCTGTAAGTTGATTTTAATTCTTTATATATTTGCCTCTTGAACCCATTAGTTTTATGGTATGAAAGATCTTCTTTTTGCTTTTCAGAGATCAGAAGGGGTCTTCTTCAAATATCCCTTCACCCCATCTTCTTAGCTCCAAGCTTCTACAACCTCCTTTGGAAAACAGAAATGTGAAATCAAGAAGTGATATTACAAACTGAGATTCTCTTTGTTCTAATTATAAAAGTGCTTTCCTTGTTCTATGAGTAACTGGCTTTCTCTAAGCGTTCTCTTTCTGATGAGTAACTGGAAATGTGCTTCTCTGCTTGAACTTTGTCAGGAGTGTTTGTGCCAAATGGGCTAAAAAGCCCTTAAAATGGCTCAAAAAAATAAATAAAATAGAAAGAGACTCTAAAATAAAAGACAAGATAATAGGTGTGAAGTACTCAACACAGTGCCCAGCACATGTTAAGGGCTCAATAAATGATATCTATTCACTCAAAAGGAATTTATTGGTCCCCTACCAGGAGCCAGGCACTACAAGAAGCTCTGGAGACCTGGAAGTGACCAAGATAGATAAATTCACTGCCTTCCCAGAGTGCCTTGTCTGGTGAGCAAGAGAGCCTTAAATGTAACTACCCAAATAAGGGGTTATCATTAAATGTTATGTGTCAAGGTCCTGGGAGCTATCATAGACAGATGAGTAGTAGTCGGAGGGGTCATTGGGGAATTCTAAAAAGGGAAATAATAGTCAACGTAATAAATAGGGATTTTATGGTCAGACAGGACAGAAGCAATTGCCAGATGTCATAGGTGCAGTGAGAGAAGATCCAGGGCTTACCGACCTGTATCCAGTATTCTTTCACACCCTGGGAATAAGGGCCTGGCCCCAGAGCCCTGCCAACTTAGGATTGAAATGAAGCACACCTGGCCGGGGCAGAGAACAAAGATAAGGAGCACAGCAAACCCAGGTCGGGAAGCTCAACAGAGGCCAGAAGTCAAAAGGTAGGGGCAATGGCTCAAACGTGACACATATTGGACATATCCTATTCAGGGATCTTGGCGAAGAGCTGGAGACAAGGAGGATGTTGGTGATGGTGACAAGGAGGAGGCACGGATGGGGGCAATAAAGGTGAACAGAGGGGGTTGTGCAAGGTGATACCAGACCATAATACACAGCAGTGGTGGGGACTGGATGGTGGTAAAAGCTGAGAAACCATGTTGGGAAATGTACCATAAGGTTAATTCGGTGGCAGCAAAGATGACTAAGGTGACAGGGACAGGTGAGGGCACCTCAGGTGACACAAAGGATTGAAATGGAACTAGCAAGTGATGGCTAGGGTGGAGGCAGTTGATGAAGATGACAGGATTGGTTCAGATAGCAACATCCCTGGGCTTGGGGCTAGGGTAGGGATGTTGGCAATGCTGGAGAAGATAACTGGGGATGGGAACTGGGTCGTGCGACAGCATGAGTGTGCAAGGGGCAGAGATTGTGATGCAGGGATGATGATGAGGGTGACAAGTAAGTGACAGGTCAGAGATGAGTGACGACCATGAAGTTGACCTAGGATGACAGGAAATGTGGGTGGCGATGATGTCTGAGCTGGTGGCAAATTAGAGATACCTACCCACCCACTCCTCTGGGCCTGTTTCAACATTGGAACTGTTTCCTAGGCCGCAGGTCCCATGACTCAGATCAGGTATTACCCATGTCCCCGATAAGATCTCTAGGTGCAGCCACAGCCAGGGGTGCTGGCTGGGTGCCCACCTCAGCTGTGCCCAGGCCCATCAAAGGATCCAGGCATGGAACCTCAGTGTCATCTCTGTCTTCTCCATCCTGGGTCCACATCCACCCCAATCCTGGATCTTCCAAGGTCCCTTAGCCTCCCTCTCCTTGGAGAATACAATGTCTGTGACAACCCTTCTAATCAGGGCCTTGCCTGTTTTACCAGACTTCTTTTACAGCTGACCCCATTAGAAGTTTCTGAGTCTTCAGTCAGGCGTGGTAGCACACACTTGTAATCCCAGTAATTTGGGAGGCTGAGGCAGGAGGATTGCAAGTTTGAGAACAGTTTCAGCAAATTAGCAAGGCCCTAAGTGACTTAGCGAGACTCTGTCTCAAAATAAAAAGGGCTGGGAATATGGCTTAGTGGTTAAGCACCAGTACCAAAGAAAGAAGTTTCTGGGTCTTTTTATTTTTAAGCAGTGCTGGGGGTCGACCCCAAGGCCTGGTACATGCTAGGCAAGCATTCTACCACTGAGTTACAACCCCAGCCCATTTTGTGGGGAGTCTTCTTAAGCTTCCTCATAACCATTCCTTGGTAAGAGTAAGAAATGATATCAATAAATGATATATTCACTCAAAAGGAATTTATTGAGCCCCTACCAGAAGGTAGGAGACAAAGGTAGGCATTAGGGACATAGTCTGAATAATCCCATCCATTCTTCTCACCAATATTGTTGAGCTCCTTATAACATACTAGGGACTAGCTTTTACAGCCAGACCTATTTCTGTTTCCATGGAGCGCTGTCTGGGAAGTAGACTTGAAAATGGCATTCTCCATTGGGAGAGAATACTGACTTATAACCAAGGAGGACTTTTTAAACCCTGAATAGAATGATTCCCATTAAAGGAAATCTCAGAGTCTCTATGCCAGTGATCCTTTTGCTCAACTAAACACTGTACAAGAAAGTTTATGCTATATTAAGCAGTCAGTAGGGAGAAAGGAAGGAAGGGACAATGGGAAGGTACAACCAGCAATTTGGCTAGAGAATAGGGTGTCAAATGGGGTGCAGGTACCAGCAAGAAGTTTCCATTGGTGGAGAAATTAAAATAATTTCGAAGGCCAGGCATGATGGTACATACCTGTAATTTCAACAAGTGGGGAGACTGAGGCAGGAGGAACACAAGTTTGAGACCAATCTCAGAAATTTAACAAGGCCCTCAGTAACTTAGTGAGATCCTGTTTCTAAGTAGAAAATAAAAAGGTCTGGAGATATGTAGCTCAGTGGTAAAGCACCCTGGGTTCGATCCCAGTTCCAAAAAATAAAATGATTGTAAAGAACAAGAATGTCTAATATCCCAATAGGATGTTTTGGGTTTGCACCCAGTAAACTACCTCCATGTCCCCAGATCTTCCATACAGTATATGTTACTAACATAGATTTTCTATAAAGGAAGGACTTCCCAGCCAGGTGCGGTGGCACATGCCTGTAATCCCAGCTGCTCAGGAGGCTGAGGCAGGAGGATCACAAGTTCAAAGCCAGACCCTGTCTCTAAATAAAATACAAAATACGGCTGGGGATGTGGCGCCATGTTGAGTGCCCCTGAGTTCAATTCCCAGTACCTAAAAAAAAAAAAAAAAAAAAAAGATTCTATAAAGGAAAGATTTCCCTCCACTCTTCCTTCCTTCTTTCCTTTTTCTTTCTTTTAATAAAGTTTTATTGAGATATACTTTATATACTGTAAGATTTACCTTTCTAAATTGCACAGTTCAGTGGGTTTTCAGTATTTTCACAAATTTATGCAATCATCACCATCTAATTCTAGAGCATTTAATCACCCCCAAAAGAAACCCCATATTCATTAGTAGTCATTCCACATCCTTCCCTTCCCACAGCCCTGAAAACCACTAATCTACTTTCTGTCACGGTAGGTGTGCCTATTCTGGGCATTTCATATACCATGTGTCCTTTTGTGACTGACTGATTTCACTTATTTATTAAGTATTCAAAGTTCATTCATGTTGTAGCACTCACAAAGCATTTTCTTTTCTTTTTTAATGGAATGCCGAGAAAAGGAGAAAGTTCCATTTTATGTTTCAGGGATCCTAGGGTCTAGGCTGAAGTGGTGGCAGAAATGTCAGGGCCTTAGTGTTTCCCCTTTGAATCTGGCAATTTAGGATCAACTTGGGACAAAATTCTTACTGTCTCTTGGCAGGCTTCCCACTTCCCTCTGGTTCTGTTCCCAACCAGTCTCTCTCGATCAACATTAATTACCATTTTTGACATATTTTCCTAACCTTTCACTTAAATCTAATTCTTGCATTTGGCATTCCAAGTACTCACAGGCAAGTCTCTTCCCATTGCTGTTGCCTTCCGGTTTCCTGGGCCAGGGACCTTCAGGAACTCCCTGCCCCAGCTGTATCTCTGTCCCTTTGCTCACTCTTCAAGGGGGGCTATCTCAATGCATCCTTTCCCTCTTTCACCTGAATCTACGAATGTTAGGATCCCAGAAAAGAATCAGATAATGCTAGGGTTGGAGAGGAAGTTGTGATTCAAATCATCTCATGCAACACCCTTGTGGTCCTGTTGGGAAAACTGAGGCAAAGAGTGGTGTTGGAACTTGCTCTGGGTCTCTGAGCAACCTGGAGCTACTGACACTCAGGCCCCTCACCACACTGTACTCATCTGGTCTCTGTCCAAGCTAAGATCTGGCCCCCAGCTGGCCCCTTCCTGCCTCCTTAGTTTGGCAATGGTTGGGCCCACAGAGTCCACTAAGCAAGAGCACTAGGAAGCCTTGGTTTCCTAGACCCTCCCTCACTTGCATCCTTTCTGCCCTGGACTCACCCACCTTTCCAGTCTCATCTGGCATTCTAAGCTCCAACACTCAACCCCTTCCAACCTTTCTAGGACACACACTGACCTCCTGCCTCCAGGATTTTGCACAAAAATCTTTTACCTCTATCTGGAGCACCCTGCAGGATAATTATCATCCTCTGGGTCTCAATAGAGAACTGCAGGGCCAGCTTCATGGGCAGGTGACCTGAGTCTTAGAAAGACCCCAAACTTGATTGAACTCTGTTGTTGTCTTGAATTCTAAACACTTCTTTTTAAAATTTATTTTTGTAGTTGTAGATGGACAGCATGCCTTATTTTATTTGCTTATTTTTGTATGCGGTGCTGAGGATTAAACTCAGTGCCTCACATGTGCTAGACAAGTGCTCTGCCACTGAGTCACAGCTCAGCCCTAAACACTTCTTGAATAAGGAGACTTGTATTTTCATTTTGCACTGGGTCCTGTAAATTAACAGTCCTGTGTAAGTTTGTTCTGGAAAAACATCCTGATGCCCAGTTTCCTTTACTTGTTTGTATTTGCAGTCTCCTCCACTAATTAGACATTAAGTTCCATAATGGCAGGAATCATGTGGTGGCCTCCAGTTTTCCCTTTCCTAACAGTCTTCAGTTTGCATTTCGGTATACATTTTGTTCAGGGGGGTGTAGTTCAGTGATGCAGTGCTTGTTTAGCATGCATGAGGCCCTGGGTTCAATCCCTAGAACCACATACACAGGAAGGAAGGAAGGAAGGAAGGAAGGAAGGAAGGAAGGAAGGAAGGAAGGAAGGAAGGTTGGTTAAGCTGAGAAAACATAGATGAACAAATTCAGCAAAAATTCCAGCCTTATGGAATTGCCATTCTAGTGGAGATAAACAAATTGAAAGGTAAAATATTTAGGAAAAAACCTGGAAACATGCTAAATATACATCAACTAATGAATGGATAGACAAAATGTGGTATGCTTTTACCATGGAATAGTAATAATAAGAAACAAACTACTGAGTGACACATGCTACATCAGGAATAAACTTCAAAAACACTATTATAGGTAAGAGAAGTCAGGCTATTATATGACACTGTTTAAAGGAAATGTTCAGAAAAAGCAATTATAGATAGAGACAGAGAGTAGATTAGTGCTTGATGTGAGCAGTGGGTGGAAATGGAGATTAACCGTAAATGGGCATGAGGGGTCTTACTGAAGTAATGAAAATATTCTAAATATCTAAGACTTTCTTGCAGCGGGCAGCAGTAAGTTCTGCTGGGTCCTTGGGGACCATTTGGCTGAGGGCAAGGAATAGGAACTCTGAGTCTGGCTCTTCATGTGAGCTACCTCAGGCCTTCAGGGGCTAGTGCTGATGGGTCTGCAGTTTACTCTCAGCTCTTGGGATAACCTGATTGCTGTTAGGAATGGTTGATCCTAAACTAAAGGCAGTGGGATAACTTAAAACATGGCAGATGCCAGCTGTGTACACAACCACAGAGAGCCAAAAAGAGGAGTAAAATGTACACACCACCATAATGAGATTCTAGCATGTTGATCCCATTTTCAGTGAAGAATTGTTTCCAGTTACTTTGTAACCACAAGGTCCCAGGCAGCTGGCTTTAAAAACACAACAGAAAGTGGGCTCATTTTACAGTCAATTTCCAATTATGTATATCAAAATTTGGCTGTTGAAGATTGGATCCGCGACCATGCAAATCTAGAAGACAAGCCAATTCTTTTCTTCTGGAAGAGTTTTCCCTCTGTTGCAATTGGTAAGCATCAGAATCCTTGGCAAGAATGTAACCTAGGGGCTGGGGATGTGGCTCAAGCAGTAGCGCGCTCACCTGGCATGCTTGTGGCCCGGGTTCTTAGATCCTCAGCACCGCATACAAAGATGTTGTGTCCGCCGAAAACTAAAAAATAAATATTTAAAAAATTCTCTCTCTCTCTCTCTCTCTCTCTCTCTCTCTCTCTCTCTCTCTCTTTAAAAAAAACAGGAAAAAAAGAAAAAGAATATAACCTAAATCTGATGAGGGAGAAGGTATAAAACTGGCCTGGAAAGGAAATGGAGGAGGAATAGTTTACTACCATATGGGTAATATCAATTTGACTTTCCTTACAACCAAAAACAAATATTATAGAATGGAAAATCTGAAATTAGTTGTGAGATCACTGAATGCTGTCCAACCCCAGCTGGATGTGCAGGCTACCAAAAGATTCGTCCTTTTACTTGGTGGACAATTTAAAATTCCAGGATCAAAGTTCGATCAAACTAAGGCTTTTCACCATTTACACCTTATTATGTAGTACTGATGGAATCTCTTTGTCTTCTTTACTAAAGAGCCCTTACCAAGGGATCAAGAACAATGACACTATTAGCATATCTTCTGTATTGAAAAATCTTTTGGTAAAATATCCTGTTCTACCTGCAAAGTACTGATCAATGCTATTGCTGCAGAGCATGCTATTTATCATCAGATTGATAATCATATTGACCTAATGAGTCCAACAGATGAAACACTGTTTCCTGGAATGAATAGCAAAGCCAAAGATTGACAAACCTGGGAGTGGATAAATGGCAAAACACCAAAGTTTAGTATAAATACTACCTTTAATGTGTTATATAAACAATCACACTTGGAGATTGAAGTATTCATAGATGCGAAGAAATGAAGACTTGAAATCTGCAATGTTGAAGCAGCCGATCATTGGTTACCACTGGAAATATGTGACAAATTAAATTCAATTTTATTGGCGTCATGTTTTGCCCAACTGAAACTACCATGTTAACAAATACATTACTTAGAATATGTCCAGAAGGCCTGGAACTACATAATAAAGGAAATATTCTCCATGAAAAAAATTAAAGGTATAATGTGATTCCAAATAACTTTCTTTATACTGACAGTTTTAATGAGAAAAATAAAACTTTTTTTTTTTTTTTTTTTTTTTTGTAATAGGATTGAACCCAGGGGCATTTAACCACTGAGCCACATCCCCAACCCTTTTTTATTTTTTATTTTGAGATAGGGTCTCACTAAGTTGCTTAGGGCCTCTAACTTTCAATCCTCCTGCCTCAGCCTGGAAAATAAAACTTTTAAATGCATAAAAATGTTCTAAAATAATTTATGGTGGCAGTTGCACCATTTGATAAAGTTATTAAAATCACTGAGTTGGGCTGGGGTTGTGGCTCAGTGGTAGAGTCCTCACCTAGCTTGCATGAGGTGAGGCACTGGGTTCAATCCTAAGCACCACATAAAAATAAAAAAGAATAAAGATATTGTGTCCATCTAAAACTAAAAAAATAAATATTAAAAAAGTATGTAGTTTCATTTAAAAACATTTTTTTTTTAAATCACTGAGTTACCCAGGTGTGGCAGTGCAAGCCTATAATACAATCTACTCTGGAGGCCCATGCAGGAGGATTGAAAGTTCCTTAGGCAATTTAGCAAGAACCTACCACAAAATGTAAAAACAATTTTTTGTACAATGAATCGAAATGCATTCTGCTGTCATGTATCAATAATTAGAACAATTTTTTTAAAGTTTTTTTTTTTTTAAATTTTAAAGGGCTGGGATTGTGCTTTATAGAAGAACACTTGCCTAACATCCACAAGGCCTTGGGTTCGATCCCAGTAATGCAAAATAATAATAATAATAATAATATAATAATAATAATAATAATGTATGGAATTTCATATTTGAAAAAAAAAAGTGTTCATGGCTTGGGAGGCTGAGGCAGGAAAATGGCAAGTTCAAAGCCAGCAAGAGCAAAAAAAAAAAAAAAAAGCAAGCAAAAGCAAGGTGCTAAGCAACTCAGTAAGACCCTGTCTCTACATAAGATACAAAATAGGGCTGGGGATGTGGCTCAGTGGTGGAGCACCCAAAAAAAGTGTTCAATAGTATCTGCTGAACTAATAAACAAAGAAACCCAAGGCTTTGGGCAGAAAGGCCAGGAGGCACTATTTTACACAGGAGACCTTCCAAGGAGCCCTACTCCAGAGCTTCTATAGGTCTCCTTGATCCTGTGTATTTCAAAGGAACCTACATCTTCTTTCTTGGTGAGGGCCCAAATCTCCCTGGGACAGCCCAGAATAGTCACTTTCTGTTCATTCCCGAGGACCCAGGCTTGGACTGACGATTGCCTTACCCAGTAGCTTTATGCAAGTCACCTGTATTTGAGACTCAGTATCCTATTCTGTAGAATGGCAGGAAGGATGTGGAGTGGTGACTTCAGAAGGTTAAATGAGCTGACTCTCTGGTTGCCTAGGATTCTAAACTTCTGTGTTTAGACAGACAGACAAATCTATCAGTTGGATATTGGGAGATTTTCATTTATTTATTTTTAGTTGTAGGTGGGCACAATACCTTTACTTATTTATTTATTTATTTATTTAGTGTGTGTGTGTGTGTGTGTGTGTTACTGAGAATCTAACCCAGTGCCTCACATGTGCTAGGCAAGTGCTCTACCACTGGGCTACAGCCCAGCCCCAGCCTAGATATTGGAAGATTCTGTCCGCTTAACTGGCACCTATTTGCTGACAGTTACTATGTGCCCTGCTCAGGCACTGGGACTCAGTCAGTCTTCAAACCTTCTTCCTGACCCCTTGCTCTAAAACTCTGTGTTGTGACCTCAAAAGATTTCCCAATCCCACATTTGACCTGCAACTTGTTTTTAGTACCACAATCTCTCCCCTTCCCCTTGCCTCAACACTTACCCCTAAAACACTCCAATCTGTCAGACTCAGTGCTTAGATGTATGGCTTCTGGCCCCCTGCAAATAGAAGTGTAGGTAAGTGTATATTCAAGTGTGAGTGCACTTGAGTGTGTGCACATGTTCTAATGCATACCCAATTGTAAGAGTATGTGTGATTATAAGAATATGGAGTGTAGATGTGTAGCCTGTGAATGTGGAGGTTCATGAATGTGCATGATTGTATCTAAGTGCGTTTGAGCATCTGAGTATATGAATGAGTAACAGTTGATATCAGGGTCTGAGTGTACACATATGAATATAGATGAGTTAAGTGTGGGGTGAGAATGTGGTCGTGTAAAGGTGTTTGTGTGAACATGTACATATCCCCAGTCCTTCATCAGTCACAGCAGCCACACCCTCCTGTGAATGCAAGTATATACATACCTCCAAGGACCGAAGGTAGTTCAAGCTGTAAATACTTAATCCAATAAAGGGATGACTTTGTCCATAGGTCAGGAGTCACTTTCTCCTCACTCCCCCCAACATGAAGCTGGGGATTCCCCAGCTGAAGATTACCTCTAGCAGGAAAGTGCTTCCTCAGACTGGGGCCTACAGCCTACCTCCCCTTCAGGCCAGCCACTTCCTCCCTTCTTCAGCCAGTTTCCAGCCCAGCCTTGGCAGTGACCTGAGCCGAGAAGGAAGGATGAGGGTGGTAGCAGACATTCCAGGTGCCTCCTCAGCTATGGGGTGGGGGGTGTCTCCATGGAGATGAGCAATGGACTGTATCCAGATGATTATCAGGGCTCCCAGAGTTCTCTCTCCCCTCCCCCAGCTAGACCTCCTTGGATCTGAGCAACACAGGGAAGCCTAGTGAGAGTCCACTGCCCTTCACATCGGCCGGCTTTCAACAAAGGTGAAGTGGGTATAATCCCAGTGACTCAGGTGGCTGAGGCAGAAGGATCCCAAGTTCAAGGCCAGCCTGGGCAACTTTGTGAGACCCTGTCTCAAAAAATAAAAAGAACTGGACATATAGCTTAATGGTAAAGCACCTCCTAAATTCAATCCTCAGTACCAAAAAAAAAAAAAAAGAAAGAAATAAAAGGTGGAGTGCTGGCTGGTGGTGTAGCTCAGAGGTAGGATACTTGCCCAACACTGCTAAAAAAGAAAAACAAGATGGAGGCTAGAGAGCAGTGGAGGGTAATTGAAACAGGACAGGGAGGTCAAATTAGTCCATTTTCAACCCACTCACAACCTCACAACCCCACTCCACTGTCCCATAAGACTCCCACATGAGTGCTCCCTAGGCTCCCAGTGCTTTGGCTGTGTGGAGGGACAGGAGGCAGCACAGACATTTTTTCTGATCTCCAAACTGTGTGGATGAGCCAGGTGAGGTGGCACATGCCTATAATCCCAGTAGCTCCAACAAATTCAATGTCAGCCTTAGGGGGCTGGGGTTGGGGCTTAGTAGTAGAGCACTTGCCTAGCATGTGTGAGGCACTGGGTTCAGTTTTCAGCACCACATATAAATAAATAAATAAATATCCATCAACAACTAATAAAAGTATATTTTTTTTAAAAAGCCAGCCTTAGCAACTTAGTGAGGCCCCAAGCAATTTAATGAGACCCTGTCTCAAAATAATAAAATAGAAAGGGCTGAGGTCTGGCTCAGAGGTAAAGTGCCCCTGGGTTCAATTCCTAGGACCAAAAAAACAAAACCTATGTGAATGAGAACTGGGAAAAGTCTCCAGAGTCACAGTAATTGTCCTGATTTCTGCCTCCTTGGGTTTTTTTTTTTTTTTTCTTCCTCTTCTTGTCAGTACTGTGTATTCAACCACTGAACTACATCCTTAGCATTTTTTATTTTGAGGTAGGGTCTCACTAAATTGCCAAGGCCTGCCTTGAAGTTGCAATCCTCCTGCCTCTGCCTCCCAAGTCACTGGGACTATAGGTGCATCCTGCCACACCTGGCTTCTGCCCTTTTTTTTTTTTTTTTTTCACTAGAGATTGAACCCAGGGGCACTTAATTACTGAGCCACATCTCCAGTCTTTTTATTTTTTACTTTTGAGACAAGATCTTGCTAAGTTACTTAGGGCCTTTCTTAGTTGCCAAGGCTGGCCTTGAACTTTTTATCCACTGCCTCAGCTTACTGAGCCTCTGGGATTACAGACATGCATTACCACACCTAGCCTCTCGACCTCATTCTTTTTTTTTTTTTTTAAATTTTTTAATATTTATTTTTTAGTTTTTTTCCGGCGGACACAACATCTTTGTTTGTATGTGGTGCTAAGGATCGAACCCGGGCCGCACGCATGCCAGGCGAGCGTGCTACCGCTTGAGCCACATCCCCAGCCCTCGACCTCATTATTGAGGAGCAAGCAGTATGACAGAGAAACCTTAGGAAGAACTTCCTGACAGGAGGCTATGAAATAAGAGTCTAAAATACAGTTTAAGCTGGATGCAGTATCGAATGCTTATAATCGTAAATTTGAGGCTAGTCTAGGCTATTTAGTGAGACCCAGTCTCTAAATAAATAAATAAAAGCACAGTTCTCCTGTCTGACCGAGGGATCATCTGGTTTTCATGGGCTGTGGCTCAAGTGCAAGGTCCTGGGTTCAATGCCCAGATTGGGATTTTTGCTTTTGCCCTCAAACTTCCTAGAACTGACTCCCTCTCTAACCCTATTCATACTACCCTCTAAACCCATGATTTATCACTGTTACTACCCTCAACCCCCATCAGCTCCCCTGAGCCCCACAAGATGATGGGATACCCAGCTGTTCCTTTCTCAGCATTCTGAGTTTTCTGAAGGAGGCTCAGAGTGAGAAAGGCCTCCAGCTTCCAACTTTCCATACCCCAACCTTTCCAAAGAAAGCTGACCTCACTTACTTTGAGGAATTCAGGCTAGACTCCCAGGTGCCTTATGTCCCATGGAAGTTCCAAACTCCTGGAGTGGAAGGAGTCGGCCTGGGGGTGTCAGGTGTCCCGCTTCCAAGGCTGGCTGCAAGCTCTCTCTTCTTCACAGTACACAGGGAGTTTACAAGAAGGCATTGCTATCACCCTCACCATCTTTGTCATCTTCACCTCTTCTTCTCTAGTACCTACTCCTTCACCTGGCACTGTGCTGATACACGTTAATTCATTTAATCCTCACCTTATGCAATCGAATCAGGTAGGTACTATTTTACAGATGAAGAAACCAAAGACAGAGAGGTGAAGCTAAGGGTCCAGCAGAAACAGGCTGCACCCTCAGATTGCCTCGCTGAGCACTAAGAATGTTGCTGAAAGCTCCGTCCTTGTCCTCGATGCCAATCCAATATCGAGGACACAGTTGAGAAAAAGGAAAAAGAAGATTTATTGCTTTGCTGGCAAAGAAGAAACACAAGGGACTCCTTTCCAGAAAGCTGCAATTCTGCCTATTAGCAGGAACAGGGGGCTTTTAAAGAGGTGAGTCAAAGGCTACATTCCACGTGTTCTCTCTTGGCGTTGTAACTCACTTGTTAATCTGGGAGATAGTGATTTCTGAGATCCTCTAATACCATCCCCAAAGTCTGGATTACTTCATTCCTATGATGGGTGTGTACTCAGGGACAGATAACTCTGCCTAGGATGGGGAAGAAAGGTAATCCTCTTTCCCCTGAGATTAGGGAGAGGGAGAGATTAGGAAGGAGCAGGGAGAAAGGAAGAGAAAGAAACAAGTCTATTTTAAAAATAAGTGGCAGAGCAGCAAGGGTTATATTCAAAGCATAAAGTGGATCACTGTTACAAGAACAGGCAGCCATTGCCTTCTGGGATGTAGTAGAAGCTGGAGCTCTGGAAAAGGCATGAATATCCAGATCTTTCTTCCCCCACCCTCCTGGCTCTCTGATTTTCTAGCTACTCAACAAAGCCAGGTGGAAGCTAGAGGCAAAAAAGCCCAGGTGAGGTGACCCATGGAGATGTGCTGGACAGAGTAGGGAAGAGACTGAATCTGGGCGAATGGAGACTCTCACCTGTCCCAGGCCTCATGGTTTGGACACTGGCATTCTGGATTCAGAGCCCTGTTCCCTGAGATGTCACCAAGTGCTGAGGGGTGGCAGTGATAAGGGTGAAAAGACTGGACTCTAGTCTGGGCTCTTCTGCATTGCACTGTTCTGTGACCCTTAGTGAGACCCTAGGCTTCAGTTTCTTCTTTATACACACAAAAAGGAGGTGGTCCTTCTTGGCACCTGCCATACCAAGGTGCCCAGGTCACATAGCCTCTTTGCTCCTGCTGCCACCCCCTCTCTTACCTCAAATAAACACGTCACCAAAAGCCAAAGCCCCAGGCATGGAGACTCTCTCTCAATTCCTAAAAAGGCCATTCCCAGCTATTTGGCAGATATACCCACTCCTTTCTGCCCCTTAGGACTCAGGTATTCTATTGGCAAGTCCTTTCAGTCTCTCTAAGAGCTCTCTGTCTCTAAGTCTCCTTCCTTCACACTACCAGCATTCCCCAGGCCCTCATCTCAGGGGCCCCACCCCAGGGAGCACCAGTTCCTACCTCCCCACAAGGAAGTGCAGGCTCTACTTAGGACAATACCTCCATAGACCCATCCTTGGGGAATCTGAGCCGTCTGTGGCCTCTGGGGTCTCTGTACTGGGAGGAGTAGTCCCTTTTCTCCCCTTCCCACCCCACCCAACTCTACCCCACCCATGTTTCTACAAGCCAAGGGGTGCCGCACCCAGATTTTCAGAAAAACAAAATCGAGGAGAAAGAGTTAGCAAGGAAAGCTCATTATTACCAGGAATTAAAGAGGAGAAATGCCCTGGGGTAAGACGAGTGAGCGGGACTGGGCTGGCAGGAAAGTCAATCATAGGTAGAAGTTGAAATGTGCACTGAGTACACAGAGAGACGTACTCCAAGGGCACAGGATATTCACTTAGAGGTACACAGAGAGTCAGGCAGTGGCAGACAGAGCCAGAGACACTCAGCCAGAAGCTCAGACCCGTGAGAATGTAACTCAACATATTGAAAAGCAGGCCCACTCAGAATCACTGATAAATGGACATTGCATATGTGCACAGGGACAGTCACAGAGGCAGATGTGCAAGGAAAGACCAATCAAGCTCAAGTTTCAGGGAGGCTGATTTCAATTGGAGCAAGTCAGAACTTTAAGAAAGCTCAGATGCTTCCCAAGTGGACTGTGGAGAGAGCTTGGTACAGAAAAGACAGTGATGGAGACTTTGGTGAGCCATGGGATGTGGCAATGCTTCCAAGGGGTAATTCTCTATGACGACCATAGAAAACGGATTACATTGAATGGAACTGATACATTCCCACATTCCTGTAGGAGGTGATGTTTTCTTTCAAGAACTAACAGCCAGAACTGTCAAAGGAAGGAATCACTTAGAGGCCAGGTAGAGAAGCAGGGCGCTTCCCTCCTGTCCCTGGAGAGGTTACATGATAGTTGCATGGCTCCAGTCCCCACTCATTGCTCTTGATCCTGGCCAGGCTTTGCCCTTTCTCATGAGATCTGACCCTCCATTCAACATACCCTCTTGCCCTGTATACCCATGTGTGGCACCTCTAATTCCCTCTTCTTCCCAAGAGCCTTCTAGAATTAAAGCAAAGCAAGGTATCACCCCACTCTTCCTCCCTCCCCTCTCTCAGGAAATTCAGAACTGTGGAAGGAATCTGAGGCGGAACAGGATGTTGAATTCAATGATCTTTAAAAAACAGCCTTTAGCATCCCTCCTCCACACATTCCCCCACTTCTGCTTCCCCACTCCATCTCTGCTTCTGTAGGAAAAAGCCTGAGGTGACATTTTTGTGTATTTACCATCCATTGGTCGCTGTGTTAGGTCCTTTTCATGAATTTTTGTTCATTACTTCCTCCTTGTTAACCCCCAAGTCACAGATAAGGAAACTGAGTTTCAGGGAAAAAATATGAGCACTCCCAGGTCACACAGCTACAGAGAGGCCAAACTGGGTCTGGAATCCAGGTTCAACTTCCCATTAATCATGGCACCAGAAGGCCTCCCGCCAGACTGGTCAGGGTCAACAGCAGAATTTGAAATAAAGGGATGACAGATGACATGGGACACACAGGGGAAGAAAGCAGGGTGGGGGCACCAAAGGTGGGACTGGTGTGGCTGGAATGAAACTGGGCAGCCACATTCCACTCCTAAGGTTTACCCTTTCTCCCCTCAGGGCCTAGGAAAGGGACACTCCCTCTGGCTCAGTTCCCTCCAACATTCCAGACACGCCTCTTGGGAGCTGGGGACAAGGAACAGTTAGAGACCCAAGGTGGAATTGCCTCCTCCCACCCCTACCTCCCAGTCAGAGTCCTAGCTGTGTGACCCTGCATTTGCCATCCACTCCTCCTGGGCCATGGTCTCCTCATCTGTGAAGAGGCAAGAAGCTTTAGCTGGCTTAGCCTCTATTAAGAGCACAGTTCTCCTGTATGACCCAGGGATCCTTTGGCTTTCATGGGGTTAACTTTGCATGTTGATTTGGGGAGGGAAGCCTTCCCTTGTATTCATGGTGAAACTTAAGTAGGGCCCAATAAGGAAGGCAGAAATGAGAAGAGATTCCTGGGCACAGGTGTGCAAAGCCCCTTATGTCCCTGGGCAGTCAAGGTGCTGGCAGGCCTCGGTGTAACCCCAGCCTGACTGATCATAGAGGGGCTTCAAACCCTTCAAAAATGAAGTTGGGAGAGAATGGAACAAACACAGTCATGGTTTCTGGGCTTAGGCAAGTTACTGTAGAAGATGGTGGAAGAATAAGAAAGAGCTGGGGTATCTTACTTCTTGGAGGATTTTTATTAAAATAAGTCAGGAAGATTTTTTTTCTGTTTTTTTTTAATTTTACATTTTTAAGTTTTTATTTGTTCTAATTAGTTATACATGACAGTAGAATGCATTTTGACACATCATATATAAATGGAGTATAACTTCTCATTTTTCTGGTTGTCCATGATGTAATCAGGAAGATTTTAACCAACAAAGACAACAAGTTCCCTCTGGAACTTCAGAGGGAAGGCCCAAAGTAGGAAAGCACAGAGCTGGTAAAGCAGTCTGGGATAGGGTGGATGGTGATGGGATGAATAGGGCCAGGGGCCACATTCTGAAAGCCCTGAATAAAGGGCTTTAAACTACCTCCAGATAGACAAGGAGAACCGTGGAAAGAGTCCAGTTTCAGCAAAGGTTTCCAAAAGATCTCTGAGGGCTTCAGAGATCTTTTATTAATATTAAGGGGGTCATAGCTGAGGTCTGGGTAGAAGTGAAAGAGCTTAAACAGTTACAGGTAGCAGAGGACAATACAGATTCCCCATCTATTGGTCTCATCCAACAGTGGGGAACTCACTCCCTCAGTTCTCCCTTTGGGCAGCTCTGCCTGGGAGATGGTTCTTCCCTCCACGGGGCTCAGCCTGCCTTCCTATGGTGATGTGTGGGTGCAGGGACTGAGCAGATGTCATTCACTATGCTGAATGTGCCATGAAGGATGGAAGCTGGGAATCTTGGCAAAGAGTCAGTCTGACCTCTCGGTGTGACTGACCCCTCTCCCCTTAGGCAGGACTAGAATATGACCCCTAGGGTACCCAGACCAGATTAGATACCCAGCTAGGCACACTGGGAATTTAGGACCAGACATACCACTGGAAACTTCTTAAACAGCCTCAGAAAAACAGCAGAACAAAGCTATTTCCACAATTGGCAGTTTTAGACATACATTTTATTGTTGATTTTTTTTATAAAAAGCAAAAGAGTCAAGTGAAGGATTAAAGGAGTGAAGACCTTTAAGTGGAGTCTCCCAACCTCCAGCCCTAAGACAGTAACATCTACTATATATATTTAAAAAATAAAACATAAGCAAACATGAAACTTGTGACCTGGACGTCCCCTGCCATGCCTATGTTATGACAGAAACATGTTACACAGTTCCTACTCAGGGATACCGGAGATCCAGACCTGAGCAGTGGTCTCCACCTCCAAATCCCACCTCCCCCAAACCTAGAGAAGCCCCACTAAGAAAAAAGGGCAGATACACACACATACTCAGAAAACACACATGTGGATCCTCCTTCATGTGGAGCCCATGAAACACGCACACCCTGGCGTTGTCCTCACAGGTGGACACATCGCCTTCATTGTCTTCTCCCTTCCTCTGGGCTCCCAGCACCACTAGGATCCTCTTGGGAAAGTTTGGACAAGCTTGGTCCCTTGCCCTGAATATCTGTGAAATTGTGTATGCGCACGCGCGCGCACTCACACACACACTGCTGCCCATTCTCTCCCTTTGGGAGACAAAAGAATGTACTGGCCCTTCACCCTGTCTCACCACAGCTTGAGGGTGGTGACCTAAGGTCCTATTGGGCAGGGTCCAGTGAAAATCCTGGAGGGGGCTGTCCAGCAGGGTAGGGTTATCAGAGGTTCTTAGCCTGGGAAGGGAATCATGAGGGGGCTTCTAGGGAGTAACCCCTGCACAGTCAGTGGATGCTCAAGGGAAAAGGCAGTGAGGGATGGCTGCTGCCCATTCAGACTTGCTCCTTGTGCTTCACATGGGCCAGCTTCACATTCTCCTGCTCGGTGGAAGGTGGAGGCTGCTCCAGATGGCAGCCAATCATGAGCTGGTATACGAAGACTCCTGCAATGGAGCCCAGGAGTGGAGAGACGATGGGCACCCACCACCAGTGCCGGCCAGTCCTGGGAGACAGATATACATAGTTAGGGTAGGTGGGGCAGGGCAGAGGAGAGGCAGCCTGGGGTAAGATGGTTAGGGCTGTACTCACGTGAAGACTTCGGAGCCCCAGCCAGCAATGGCAGTGAAAAGGCGGGGGCCAAAGTCCCTAGCAGGGTTGACCGCATAGCCAGAGTTGAAGCCCATAGAGGTGCCAATGACCAGGACCACAAGGCCCACGGTGAAGGCCTCCAGGCCTCGGGGGACAGGGTTGTTGTAGGGGTCAACAATGGCCAGCACACACACGATGAGGGAGGCTGTGCCTATGAACTGGAGAATGGGGAGAACAGGGTGAGGGGAAGCCCACTCCCATCCTCTGGTCCTCCCCTTCTGTCCTCCATGTTGCCTGGAGCTAGAATCCTTTCCTCCCCCATCCCCTGACCTCTAAAGCAGTGGCGCTGGTATATTTGTGAAGCTAAGAACTCACTGGGGAAATCGCAAGCTATAAAAGAAACTGCCACCATGTTCTGATGCAGGGTTCCCCACATATTGAGAAGCCCTGCTGTAGTTAGGGAGTTCTGATCCATAGCCAGCCCCTAAGCAAGAAGAGCCACTTTTCCCTCCTCCTTGTATTCCCCTCCCATGTCCCAAAGCTCATACCTGGTCAAAGAAGCCATTGACCATGTCCAAGTGTCCAGAAGGGTAGGTGGCAAAGATGCCAGCTGTGCCATTGGGGCCCGAGACTATAAGCTCATTGTTGGCGAAGCTCAAGATTGCATCTGGTGACAGATTAGACCCAGAGTGGGTGAGGGCAGAGACCTGAGCATAGCCCCCCTCTCAGGACCAGCCCTCCCCTTTCTTCCAGGGGTCTTGGTTAAGCAAAATTACAGCTGTATCATTCTGGAGGCACAAGGGATAGGGTGGGGTGGGGTGAGGCAAAGGGCCTGACACTCTGTTGTTGCCCAACTCGTTTCTTTCCCCTCTTGCCCCCTACCTTGGGGCCTGTGCATGAATGAGTGAATCATGAGCCTGAGGCCTGGGCAGGCCCCAGCTGTCTGTCATTAAAAGGCCCAGTGCCAACAGGTCCTAAGTTGAGGGAGGATGGCAGTGGAAAAAGGCAGGGTGTGGAAAGCTTACCATAGTACAGCCCAAACACTATCCCAGCACCCAAGAAGGCTCCCAGCGTCTGAGCCAGGGTGTAGATGGGCAGCTTGATCCAGGGCTCACGCGCGAGGAAGCACATGGCAAAGGTCACAGCAGGATTCAGGTGGGCCCCTGAGCAGAGGAGACAGATCCTATTATTTACAGCCTGCCACAGTGGAGAGAACAGCCCCCCACCACCACATATTCTTCCTCTCTGGCCCCTATGAAAAGAGGCATAGAGAAGGGTTTCTTTATAGAATGGCGGTTGGACTATGTAACAGACTGGCTAGGATAATCTTGGTGAAAGTCAAAGGTTCTAAGTGTCAATTTCTTCACCCTCCTCTCCTAAGAGCCCAGAAAAAGCTGAGGCTACTGCTCTGGCCTGTCCTTGGAAACCCCCTCCTCAATGGGACACCTGGTGGGAACATGGACTGAGAGTGAAGTCAAAGCCTTACCAGAGACTTGTCCAGCGACGAGGATGCCCAAGGTGACAGCAAAGCCAAAGGCCAAGTTGATGGTGAGGAAACCACCATGGGTGCCCCGGCTGAGCACCACCTGGGCCACTGACCCACAGCCAAACATCTGTGTCAGGAAACAGAACAAGGCAGAAAGGGTGAGGCCCCTCTAAGGCCTAATAACAATCACTCCAGAGGAAAGGAGTGGCATTAGCAGCCTCCCCCTGCCACCACCAAGAGTACTGGAAGTCCCTCCTGGAATCCAACTCAAATCCCTTCCACTCCCTGAGAAAAAGAGGACCTACTCTCACCCCTCGTGTTTCAGTTCTAATCTAACAGGACCCTGGGAAAGACCTAAAAGTAGGTCTATGTCTGGGTGCCCAGAAGATGGTTGAATCTTATTCTTTGATTTTTTCTTGAGTCCTAACAGATGGTGGGTATAGGAGAACAGCTTTCACTGTAGCACAGCTTCTGCCCTAGCACTTCTGGCCTGGCCCAAGAAGTGACCCCTAGTTGCTCAGATTGGGGGAAGAGCTCAGGTGGTGACAGGGGGTACAAAGTGTATAGGAGGGGGCCAAAAGTGAGGTGGAATTCACTCTTCCTCAATCTAGGATGTCAGAACCCCTGGCCCTTGCCATGTTCCCCTTGTAGCACCCTCACCTCCTTGACATGTCCCTGTCCCAGTATCCCAGGTACCTAGTCCCAGTGCCTTCTCTCTCCAGCTGTCCTGACCTCTCTGCCCTCAGGAATTCAGGTTTACCACTTATTTGGAGGTACTAAATGCAGGGATCTCAGTGGCTCCTTTCACTGAGACCCAGGACAGAAAAGTAAGGAGATTAGTTCTAAATTTCTTCCAAGGATGGGGGGATCAAAGGAGAGCAAGGCTCCCAATATTCTGCAAGCACAGAATGTGCTATATGTTTATTCTTCTTGTATAAATGTGAAAATACTTCTGCTCCAGTTGTAATGAGCTGTTGCCCTGATCCCCCAAAGATCTTTTAGCCCATCTGGGTCTCCTCTGCTATGCTGACACAGCAGGCAATTTCTGGAACTGTGCTGAGGGCCCAGTTCCTTCTAATGGGTCAGTGCCTATACACTGTGCTGTTAAGCATTTTGATTATCATCCCTCAGAAAGACCAAGAGATAGTGGGAAGTCAGCAGTGGTGATGCAGGGCAAAGGTGTGCAGGCAGGTGAGAGCAAAGATCAGAGATTATGAATGTATTGGGCAGAGGTGGGGGGGGGGGGGCAGACACGTGAGGGTCTGAGGCACTGTGCCCAGCCAGGCTCTGGCCTCAGTTCTTTCCTGCCTGAGGCCCAGACCTGGCTCCATCCCAAGAGGTCTTGGAGGGAAGATCTTTCAGAGCCAGTTCCACCACCTTGGGACTAATCTTCCTCTTCCTTCCCCACCTCTCTGCCCCCAAGTTCTTGGTAAGCACTCCCCCACCCCCACTGTACTAGGACCCTCCAAATAAAGGGGCTTCCCTCACTTCAAAGACAACCCCAATTCTGTTATCACTAGCTCTAGGTCCCGAACGTACAGAGGTATAGGAGGCTCTCATCCACCTGCTGGGGGGGGTCCCCCAGTTCCAGCCCCTACTGTTATGGGCAGCACTTGAGGTTCTGCTTTTCACTGACACCTGATGCCTCACATTTACCTGAGGCTGAAAGCTTTCTGCACAAACCTAACACCCTCCTTTTGTGGTCTGGGATAAGCCAAATGATCCTGGGGCTCAGCATGGGGAACGACTGCTACTTTGCAGGGGGGAGGGTTTCAACTGAGACTTGGGAAAGGATAAGGAGTTCCCTCTATGAAAATGGAAACACACTCCCTTGTCCTGGCTGCTCCAAAACAGGTGGCTGGACTCGTGAATCAGAAAGGGAGTGGGGGTTCCAAGGCAAGAGGGTGATAATGCCTCCCACTACTCCCTTTTTGGCACAGGGAGTGAGAGAGAGTGGGGAAAACTGATAGCACTACTAGTCTTATGAAGCCAGATATAAGTCTAACCCCTCCACTCCCCATGGAGCCTGCTCTACCACCATCACCACCACCACCATTTGGAGTAGGCTTCCCAGAGTCCTACTTGCTCCTAGCTAAGCTTCCTAGTCCCCAGGGAGCTAGCTAGTCTGCATTACCTAGGAGTGGAGTTAACCCCAGTAACCCACCCACTGCAATAGAGCAACAGAGCTCAGAAGAAAACAGGTGTGACCACATGAGTGATTGAAAATCAGAAAGTAACTGAGACAGGAAATGAAAACCATAACTGTTACATCTGCCAGACCCAAGAAGTGCACAGAGAACCACCCAGGAAAAACCTGAGCGAAGCTGGTGTAACCGAAGAGTAACTGGGATTGAGGAGAACCCCAGACAGGGGGAAGTACCTCCCTCAGAGATCCCATGGCAGGCATAACTCACAGGGCCAACAATCTTCTGCACAGAGACTGACAGCTTCTGCCTAGGTGACTGATAGGATCTGGGAGTCACTTGGCAGGAAGGGAGAAACTTTTAGTAACCCCATGTCTTTTGCGTTAGGGCCCAGCTTCCTTCCATAGCCTCCAACCAACAGGACCTTTCTTCCTACTTTGCTGTCTGCAGCTTATGTGGCCTGCGCCCTCTGCCCCCACCCCTTGGTAAACTGTCCTCACTTCACTGCAACTTTTGGACTTTCTTAGGCTTAATTATTCATTAGGGGCCAGACACAGGACCCAAATAATCTAATAGGGGTCCATTTGCCTCTATCTTCACTGCCTCACAGGACGCGGACTCTGGTAACCAACCCAAGGAGATAGGAGAAGGAGTGGGAGGTCCCACTCTGTAAGGGTGAGTTCCCCCAGCCCCAAGCCTATGCTGGGTCACCACTGGAAGGGTAAAGAAGCAGAACTGTCACTGGGGAGTAACAGCTGTCATTCTGGCAAGAGGCAGAACTGTCAGCGCTGGGGTTATAATTGTGGGGAAGAGGGTTTTCCCTCGGGGTGAATCCTGGGGGTCAGAGCTGGAGAATGGCTCAGAGCTATCTTGAAACACAGCCCCTCTGGTGAACAGGGGATTGGGACACGCCAGGGCTGGAAGGAAAAGAGCTGCCTGGCTCTCTCCACTCACCACGAGGATTAGGGTCCCCAGGCACTCCGCCAGCGCCTGGCGAAGCAGCCGGTAGCGGATGTGAAGCATCTCCCCGCAGCGGGACACCAGCTCCTTCTGTCGACCCATGGCGGGGCAGGCGGCTGCGCTATCCTGCGGGCGGGCGGGCGGCGGGCGGCAGGCGGCAGGCGAGCCTAGCACTTGGCCTGGAGCCCCGGTGGCGCCCTTTATAAGGCACGCCGCGGGAGACACGGCCACGCCCTCCTGGACCCCGCCCGATGAGCCCGGCGCAGGGCGGAGTAGGCAGCCACCACCCACGACCTAGCCTGGGGGTGAAGGTGGTTAAGCGACTTAGGGTGTGAGGAGATTTGAGGGTGGGTTAGGAGAGGGAGTGTCATAGGGACTGAGAGAAGACTGAGGGCTTGTAAGAACTAGGAAGTGTGGTCTAAGTGTGTGTGGAGGCAGCTTGCAGGACCACTGGGCCAGGGACAGAGGAGCTGCCAAAGAGACCTCCTGAACCCATGAGGTCTCATGATTAGCTGTGTAGACAACCCACTACTTGGGGTGATAGGACACGTGTTAGAGAGGAAAGGAACCAGCCCCAGCCCTACCTATGACTGGACCCAGGAGGTCCTCAGGTCCAGAGGGCTAGAGGGAAGAAGCTGTGGACCCCAAGTGAGAAAAGATCTTCTCACAGTCCAGACCCAGGTGGGGACACAGAACATATGTTCGGAATTCCAGTCAGAGGTCACAGGACTTCTTTTTAGTTCTATAAAAACATGTCACTTATTGCATGTGTTGACCATCTGTGTCCACACTTACTGTAGGTCCTGTGTGCCAAATCATACTAGCTGGGCATTCCTCGTGGCTTGGTTGAACGTAGCCTTGTGAACTGAACTTGACACATGTGTACATGGGTTCACTATTCACATGATTCCAGAGGCTGAGGGGCAGTTGTCTGGACATGCCACACATACATCTTGCCAGCCAGGTGAGTTCTATTGTTTGTTTTTTTGGGGGGTGGGGGGAGGGCAGGGTACTGTGGATTGAACCCAGCAGGGCTTAACCACTGAGCCACATCCCCATCCCTTTTTTATATTTTATTTAGAGACAGGGTCTTGCTGAGTTGCTCAGGGCCTTGCTAAATTGCTGAAGCTGGCTTTGAACTCACGATCCTCCTGCCTCAGCCTCCTAAGCAGCTGGGATTACAGATGTGTACCACCATGATCAGCTCAGAATTTTACTGTTTTTAACCCTCTCCTCTCCCATTCTGGAGATCTACAGATCTCCCAACCAAGTCTATCACTTTAAAGAGACTGAAGGGCTGGTGATATAGCTCAGTTGGTAGAGTACTTGCCTCAAATGCACAAGGCCCTGGGTTCCATCCCTAACACCACACACACACACAAAAAAAAAAAAAAGAGAGAGAGAGAGAGAGAGAGATTGAAGGGCTGGGGCTCAGAGGCAAAGTGCTTGCCTAGCATGTGGAAGGCACTGGGTTTGATCCTTAGTACCACATACAAAAATAAGCAAATAAAATAAAAGCATGCTGTCTATCTACAACTGTAAAAAAAAAAATTAAAAGAGATTGAACTGGCCAAACTATGTGTCAGCTCTATCTGAGGGGAGATCATGGGGAAATATTTGTGCCATAGATATATATTTATTGGGGGGTAGGTACTGGGGATTTTAACCCATGAATGCTTTATCACTGAGACATATCCCCAGTCCTTTTTTATTTTTTTGAGAGAGGGTCTCACTAAGTTGCTGAGGCTGGCCTTGAATTTATGATTCTCTGCCTCAGCCCCCTGAGTCCCTGGGATTACAGGCATGTACCATCACAACTGCTTTTTTTCCTTCTGTGCTTGAGGCTGAATCCAGGGGCTTATACATTGTAAGCATGTGCTACCTCTGTGCTACATCCCCAGCTCCTATGCTGCATTTAATAATCAGGAAATTGGCCTGAAGTTGTAGCTCACTGATAGAGTGCTAGCCTAGCATGTGCAAGACCCAGGGTTGGATCCACAGTGCTGTAACAAAAAGAAGAGGAAGAGGAGGAGGAGCAGCAGCAACTGAGTTCTGATAGCCTGGGCCCGAAGCAGGACTGAGAGCAAATAACCTGTCTCATCCATGAATCTTTGGCAGCATTGCCAGGGGAGACCAAAGAAACCACATTTTCCAGAGGGACTTAGTCCATAAGGGCCCCAGGATTTGTCCCTTGAGGAATAGCTATCGGGAGGAATGGCTGTCAAAAGTGAGGACTCCCAGACCCAGAGGCAGTTCATATCCAAAGAAGTGATGTTTAGAAAAATATGCACAGGGTTGCTGGGTGTGATGGTTCATACCAGCAACTCAGGAGGCTGTGGCAGAAGGATCACAAGTTCAAAACCAGCCTGAGAAACTTAGGGAGACTCTGTCTCAAATAAAAATAAAAAGATTGGGGCATAGCTCAGTGGTAGAGCACCCCTGGGTTCTATTCCCAGTAAACGCCCCCCTCAAAAAAAGAGCTGGGCACAGTGTGGCATGCTTGTAATCCCAGTGAGGAGGCTGAAGCAGGAGGATGGCAAGTTCAATCCAGCTCAGCAATTTAGCAAGGCCCTAAGCAACTTAGTGAGACTCTGTCTCAAAATTTAAAAAATAAAAAGGGCCAGGTGCGGTGCACATTCCTGTAATTCCAGTAACTCCGGAGGCTGAGGCAAGAGGACCTCAGCAATTTAGGAAGACCTAAGCAATTTAGTAAAACCCTGTCTCAAATATTATATAAAAAGTGTTGGGGGTGTGCTTCAATGTTTAAGTGCCCCTGGGTTCAAACCGTGGTACCAAAAAAAAATTTTTTTTATAAAAATAAATAAAAAGGGTTGGAAATGTGGCTCAGTAGCTAAGCGCACCGGGTTCAATTTCCAGTACGAGAGAGAGAGAGAGAGAGAGAGAGAGAGAGAGAGAGAGAGAGAGAGAGAGAGAGAGAGAGAGAGAGGCAAAGAAATACACATATAGACCCTGAGCTCAGCTCACATGCTCATTTCACATAAGAAGCTGGCTCACACATATACGGAACCCATGTATGAGGCTTCTTACAGCCCTTGGCCCAGAGAGATGCACCCTCTGAAGACACTCCTCCCTAGGCTAGGAGGGCCCATGGTGAATCAGGGAACCATCACCGAGTGCCTGCCCACTGGCCCTATTGCCAGCCTGTGACTCAAGATGGAACCATAGACTCCTGGTGCCAGAGCTCTGACCACAGGCTATGGGAGTGGGGGGAAAACCTCTTTCTAGGCTACCCTCTCTGTTCTCCTCCCTATGGGGTGCCTCTCAGCCCCTCACTGCCTCAAGTGGGGTTTTTGCAAGGGCAACACAGGGCAAAAATTCCTCAACACGGAAAGAAAAAAATGGGGAACCCAGTCCATAGCACCACACCCTGTCGCATTCTGGGCCTGCTGATAGCTAAGTGTGGCCTGGAAAGTAGAGCAGGGGAAAAAAAAAAAAAAAACAGGGACAGCTCTGCTACCAGCAGGCACACTCAAGGTCCCTGCATACACATGTGTTTGTGCTCAGCTCACATGGGTGGCATGAGGAGGGGATAGGTCTCTCACACACACTATGAATTTGTATTATCTTGTTCACATTAAGCAGCATTTATTTATTGCAGTTCTGGAAATTGAACCCAAGAATGCTCTACCACTAAGCTACATGCCCAAAACTTTGTTTTTTATTTTGAGACAGAGTTTCACTAAGTTTCCAAAGTGACCTAGAACTTGCTATTATTTTCCCTCAGCTTCTGGACTTGCTGGGATTATAGACATGAGCCACCATACCTGGCTATATCAAGCAATATTTATTTAAATGTGTAAAACTACACATACTAATCTTTGTGTGAATGATGTCTGTGGCTGTCTGTAACCCTGAAGCTGCAGTTGACCATAGGAGCATCTTTGTGACCCACTTCCAGTTGATGCAGCCCCATATCAAGGCACCTGGTTTGGCAAGTAAAGCAAGGGTTGGAGCTCAGTACCCTAGATCCCCTTATCCCCTCAATTAGGGCCCAACATATAGGACCATGATCCCATATACTCTAACCAACTCATTCATATACATAACTATGGTGTACACACATGTTTACACATGTATATATGCCCATTAGAATGGTTAGGGTTGGAACTGAGAAGGTGTGAATGGGTAGGTCTTCATGCTTCTTAAGAGATATGAAAGGACACACTTTTTTTTTTCTTTTTCTCATCACAACATCATACATGTATTCTGTATAACGATGAGGGTCTCCTTCCATCTTCCGTGCAACTCCTCTTCTCCCTCTTTTTCCCTCCTACCTCTCTTCCCTATTTAGTGGTAATCTTCTTCTAATGCTCTTCCTCCCTATCCCATTTTGAGTCACCCTCCCTTATATCAGAGAAGACATTCGGCATTTGTTTTTTAGGGATTGGCTAACTTCACTTAGCATAATCTGCTCTAATGCCATCCATTTCCCTGAAAATGCCATGATCTTGTTATTTTTAGTGTTGAGTAATATTCCATTGTGTATAAATGCCACATTTTTTTAATCCATTCATCTATTGAAGGGCATCTAGGTTGGTTCCACATTCTAGCAATTGTGAATTGTGCTGCTATAAACACTGATATGGCTGTGTCCCTGTAGTATGCTCTTTTTAGGTCTTTTGGGTATTTTCCGAGAAGAGGAATAGCTGGGTCAAATAGTAGTTCCAATCCCAGCTTTCCTAGGAATCTCCATAGTGCTTTCCAAAAAAAGTGTGTCACATTAGATTGGATAGAGAGAAATGATGGGAGGGGAGGGGAGGAGTAGGGGGGATAGGAAGGGCAGCAGAATAGAATAGACATTATGATTGCTGTCTGTATATAGGTGACTCAATGTATGTGATTCTGCAATCTGTATAATCAGAAAAATGAGAAATTATACCCCAATGATTCAAATGTATGAATTGCCAAGATCATTGTAATGTCATGTGTAGCTAATAAAAAAAAAAGAGATAGAGATATGAAAGGACCTTGCCTGGAGGAGAAGAAGGCTGCCATGTTTTCAAAGGGCCTCTTATTCCTGTTATCCCTTCTTGGGTCACCTAGCATGGAGACAGGTTAGGGGATGCCTGTACAAAAGTGCCAGGCTGGCCTGAGTATGGAGCAGAAGTGTAGCTGCCTCAGTATGCAATTCTGGGGGCATCATTCTAATTGTAGTGGGTGTGTAATGCCTTCTCTGAAGCAGAAGGAAGAATCCATAATGGCTTCAGAGAGAAGAGGCAGCTTGGTGAGGAGGCCTCAACCCTTTGAGTCAGACAGGTTACCTGGAACCCTTTAGGCTCCCTCTTGTGCTTTGAAGGAAGGTCAGGGCTGAGTACAGGCTGGGCGCCAGCCCCTCTGGGAACTCTGGGGAGGATGCTGATGAGGAGGTCCCACCTCCTCCTAGGGCATCTTGAGCAAGGTCTGTGTCTCACCTGGGCTGGAGGCTGAGCCAAGGAAGGGACCTGGGCAGCACATCCTCCCGTGGGAGGCCATGACTCCTTTAAGGTCAGAGCTGGGGGAGTGGGTTCCCAGGCAAGGGAAGGGCTAAAGATGCAAGTCTCAGCCTGCTGGACCAGGGGGGCTAGCTAGGGCCCTTTAAGGGGTGGGAGTGACACACCCTTCATTTCCTGCCCCCCGACTCTTTCTGCCTGAATGAAAACAGCCTGAACCAGCAAAGAAGACAGGAGCCTGGCTATCAGTGAGTCAGAGGTGTGGTGGAAATGATAGAAAGTAACTCATTCTGGAGTCCCACCCCCGCATGTCTCCCCTAACCCCCTTACCTCTTCTAGAGCATTAGTGGATGGGAGAAGGACAGAGCAAAACAGATATACATTTTCAAGTGTAGAAAGCACTTCCTCCAACTTTGCAAAACAACTTCCAGAAGTAGGTGTGTTTTCCCCATTTCTCAGATGTACCCAGCTGAGGTTTGGAGAGAAGCCACCTGCTAAAGAGTATTGAGCTGAGATTCAAACCCTTTGGGGATGGGGAGATGGTCAAGAAGGCAGAAGTTAGGGGCCACAGGGGGAACAGTGAGTCAGGACTCAGAAACCTACTGAGTTCTTCCATGCTCTGCCCTTTCCAGAATGTGTCCCCACTCAGACACTATTATTGTTACTGGTTTCAAGGGTGGGGGGCTGGCTCTGAACTAGAATGGGAAGTGAACAGCAGAGATGAATCACCCCATTATGAGCATCCCCAGACTGGGGGGTGGGCAGGCAGCTTCTCCTCCTGCACCAACCTAGTTACCCTAGTCTCCAGACAGGGGAGGTAGCCCAGAGCCCATGAAGGAGTGCCTTGGTCACCTCTGGATGGATCTTCAGTTGGACCTTAAGAAAATCTCCCTCTGGGTTCACTCCCTGGTGTCCCTGAGCTGCCCTCAGCAGTCTTTGATGGGTTCGGATAGTGGAGGGTCACAATAAGGCAGCAGAAGGATGGGACTGAGGTCCAGACCCCTTGAGGAAGGGCCTAGAATTATAGAGATAATGCTGATAGGGCAGAGGCCTCTGAGGCTTGGCTTGGCCACCGAGCAGTCAGGTGACCCAGACTGCTCTCTTCCTGCACCCTTCAGAATCTGTTTCTTCATCAGTCATATGGAGGTTTCAGTTATAGGCACTCCCAGAGCCTCTGTAAGAACGCAATAAGATTGAGGATATTTCAGGCTTTGAACACTGTACCACATAGTCAACATGCAAGAAAGGTTCATGTGAAAGTTGACTCTAACCAGAGCTGCATTTCCACCTGTGCATGCTTAACTAGGTGTGTGCATGTGTGTATCCATGGGGGTCCATGTATGCATCTGTGTAAGGGGTCTGTGTGTATACCCATGTGTGCCCCTGACTGGGACTGGCTGTGGGTTTGGGTCCGTGTTTGTAAAGGCCAGAGATGGGATATGGGGATGTGTTGAGAGGTCTGGAAACCAACTGCCAGATATTTGGGTCATCCCCATGCCAGCCTCAGGGGGAGGGAGTTAGTGACATGTAATTGATATAGACCAGGCCATCAGTGAAAACAGGCCTAGGGTGTCTGGAGAGCTCTGGTTCACACTTCAGGGACCAGATCCCTGGAGTTCCTGCTTTCTGGTTTCCCATCTCCCTCCTCATGGGCAGGAATAGGTTACTTCAAAAGATGAGAGGTCAGGACCTGAGATCAAGGAGGAAAGGAGAGCTTACAGGCTTCCTGGGAGGCCCAGATGTTAGCTGTCCCTTATAGACAGAAAGGGAGCATGGAGCATCCTTTGAGCCAGGGCAGTCAGAGGGCTTCCTAGACAACAGTTGGCTGGGCATTTTGTGGAGGTGAAAGACTGCTGGACCAGGCTGTAGCAGGGTGACTATCTGGGCACTAAGAGGGCAATAATAGAGAGGATAGGGAAGCCCAGGGCTCTCAGGAAGTTCTCACAGGTACTGCTGCAGCTGGAAGTGGGGATAGGGAAGCCAAAGAGGCACAGCCTAACTACCTATACTTCAATTGCAGCACTTTAACCATTTTACATCAGGGTTCTGAATAAGATTACAATTGGCAATCTTTCCCCCACTAAAAAAATGTGGCTAAGGGCAGCTCTGAAGTTTTTAAGCAGGGGAGTGACTTAGTCTCCATTTGCCATATGAAAAGTCTGGCTGCTGAGTGGAAGATGGGTTGGAGCGGGAGAGACAGTGGCCAGGAGCCTGGGAGAATATCATAAAGGAGGAAAAGAGGCCAGATGCAGGGCAATATCTGTAGGGAGGGAGAGAGGTGTGAATTTGTGATTTTGAAAGCAGGCAAGGAGGGCACATTGGCGAGAAACTGAAGAAGTGTATGGTGAGCAGAATTGTGTAGACAGGAACTGAACCTGATGCGGGGCTAGGAATTAACTGGATAATTGCCTTCTGAAGGGTCTGTGGTCTAAGGGCAGGAGGTGTGCAGTGGGGGAGAGGATCTGAATTGGGCATGCCGGAAAGGTGATTAGTATGTGTGAGCACCAGTACACTCTCCCCTCACTCCAGTCCAGTCTGACAGTTAATTATAGGGCAGCCACTAGCCACCCACCCAAGGGAGAGGAGTCACAGGGGAACAATCCAGGGGAGGGGACAGGGTGCAGCAGGAGTCTACAGTCAGGAATGACTTTTTGATGGTCTCTAGTTCTGGGAGTCAGTGGGAACTGGGCTTCAGGAAAATCCTATAAATGGAGACATGGTGGGGCTATGTTGTGGAAAAAAGTTAGGGAAAGGCCAGGACGCCATCTGAACTGTTGGTGGACAAGTGGAACAGGGGCTAGATCAGTCAAAGCCCCAATCTTGGCCTCTTAAGTCTTTGGGAGACCCAAGCGCTGTCCTGCAGGTTTCTAGTCTAGCAGAATAGCGGGGAGCTTGGGTCCTGATTTTGAGGGGCTTCTAGCCAGGGAGTAGATTTCTAGTCTCGATCTTAGGTAGACCAGAGCACTCATTCTCCCACTGTCTTTCCCTAATCCTGACCCTGCTCCAATAGGTCTTGTTGATAACAGCTGCAACTCAGACCCAACTCTTCCTCACCTCATCCTTAGGCCCACAAAGGCCAGGCTTAGCAGCAGCTGCTACAGCTAGAACCCTATGATTCTCCGCAGCTCCCCATGCGTATTCCCTGTGTGACCCTGAACAAGATCCTACACTTCTGTAAGCCTCATATAAACCAGAAAAAAAATATAATCCCCACTCACGTCTGAGAAGCTGAAGTGCCAGAGAAGGAAGTCTCCTTCTGGAATTGGTACACCCTTCTTTTTGGTTCCCCTTAGTTCTACAGGACATTCTCCTTTCCCTCCTTACTGTGGAATTAAACTCTGAGATTCTATACCGCTGAGCTCTATCCCTAACTTTTTTTATTTTTTTGAGACAGGATCTTATTAAATTGCTTATGTTGGCCTCAAACTTGCCATTCTTCTGCCTCAGCCTCCTGATTATAGGTATGCACCACCATACCTGTCCCATAAGGCAATCTGAGATAGGTCCTTCTCCCTCTCTGCTGCAGGGGTATGGGCAGGTTAGTCTATCCTGTGGAGGTTAGGAGTGACTCACATGCCCCAGGCAAACTCTCCCTTATCACTCACAGGGATTAATCTGTGACTCACAAAGCAAGTACCGGATGTTGGGGGGTGGCATGTATATCAAGGGGTGGCAGGTTAGCCCAAATCTGACTTAACAGGTCAGGGACTGAGCAGTCTTCAAGACTTCATTGAATATAGCCTGTTTCATGGACCCATAAGCTTTAGGGTCTTGCTCTTTTTCTTTCAAAGTAAGAATTGGGCAGAGGAAGAGTCTTCACTTAAAAGGAGCCTGGTTTAGAGGTTGTCAATACCACAGCCAGATAGAAGGACTCTTTGAGGGTTCGCTAAACTGAACTAGAGAGGATTAGAAGATCAGTCAGAACTGGGGGAACTGGAACCCCCAAATGGGAAGATTTATTTTTAGCTATAGAAAGGAGACCAGGATTCCTACCTCCCATTTGAGAGGTTTTTCTTCTAACCTGCTATCCAAACATGGAGATTTCCCTTTTTTCAGCAAACCAGAGCTGAAGGCAAGAAGCTACACACACTAGTATATGTGTGGCCATCCAGCACACACACAAGACAAATCATGCCACATGTCAGAGACTCCCACCCCATCCACATCTACCTACAGAGTTAAGTGTAGGAGCCAGCAGAAGCAGGCACACTATCCTGTGCACACCTACACATAAATTTTCCTGACAGGCTTCTCTCTTTCCCTTTTCCTGAAGCTCCAGCTTCTGACCACCATTCCCAACCCTCCTGCATCCAATCCTTCAGCCAAAGCCAGAATACCTTCCTACTCTAGAGCCTCAGTAGACTGGGATCTGAATGGTCAGACATCAGACAAATTCATGAGACAGAAGTAAGGAGCCCAGCCTCCTCACCTACTTCCCTGACAAAGTCTGAGGAAAACAGGTTGGAGCTGCCACGTGAGGGGCTTAATGCCAAGCAGGAGCAGAGTGCAGGAAGGGATGGTTTCTGAGATTTCAGCCCTCTTCCCTTGCCACATGGGGCACTTGACAAAACCATTACAAGCCCATTCTATGGGGTGGAGAGGCAGCCCAGCAAGAGTGACTTACTCAGGACCATATTAGGAGGTAGCAAAAAGCCCACAGCTCAGGGCTAGGATTGTGGCTCAGAGGTAGAGCGCTTGCCTAGCATGTGTGAGGGACTGGGTTCAAGCCTCAGCACCACATAAAAATAAAATAAAGGAATTGTGTTCACCTACAACTAAAAAAATAAATGTTAACAACAAAAAAAAAGCCTGTAGCTCAGACCCCTGATTGGTACCAGTGTCTGCACCTCTTAGAGCCAACTGCTCTAACTCTGCCTGGGGTGCAGATCCCCACCAGGATAATCTTGAGTTGGGTTTGTGAAAGGGTCTGTAGCTGCTCCAGGAATGAAATAGAATGGTTTGAAACAGACTAGCAATCATTGGCCCTCCCCAGAGCCTTATAGAGAAACTGAAGAAAAAGTCCAAGGAATCCCCAAGGTTAACAGACACAAAAGAAGAGCCAAGAGCAATTGTGGACCCTGAGCTGCAGGGATCTGTAAGGGATGGGGTCATTTCTTTTGCTAAAAAAAAAAAAAAAAAAGCCTGGCACACTGATGCTTATTTTAAAATGAACACATAAGCCAGATGTGGTGGTGCACACCTTCAATTCCAGTGACTTGGGAGGCTGAAGCAGGAGGATCACAATTTCAAAGCCAGTCTTGGCAACTGAGCAAGATCCTATCTCAAAAACAAAACCAAAAAACATATAGCACATAGACAGATATAGCCAACCAATTTATTCTGTACCCCAGTTTCAACCTTGGGCTGAATTGTCTCATGTCAGTGACAGGTCCATAAAGTCTTAACAGAGTTCTCTTGTGTGGGCTGGGGACAGCTCACGTGGTAGAGTGCTTGACTCACATGCCCAAGGCCCTGGGTTCAATCCCCAGCAGCACCGCAAAAAAAAAAAAAAAAAAAAAAAGTCCTCTTGTAGCTTCTCATCATTTTAAGAACAGAGATTACAGGCCAGGCATCAGAGTCCTCCCATGACTGGCTCCGCCTTGGAGCTTGTTCCCTCATCTACTCAGAAGGGAAGGTTAACTGGTATTCCCATACATAAAATACAGAAACAACACCTAACTGTGCCCAACGCTTATTAGACACTCAATAAACATAAACTTTTTATTTTCTTTCAGGCTGTTTCACCATCACTATCCCACCTGCTCTGGGAGAGTTCACAAATGATTTCTATATCCTTGTGGCCTCCATCTGCTTGGCTGGGTGCCCCTTCTGCATATATCTGTTTCCTAATTGAGCAAAGCCCTGTACTAAGTGCCATGAAGAAAACCAAATCTGTGTTCAAACATGTTCCCTCCTCTTTCGGAGTTTAGACACAGGAGATCAGGTTAAAACCATGTGAAAACAGAGACAAGCCAGGAAAATGGACAGAATTAAGCAATTTAATTTTAAATCAGAGATCAAGACAATAGAAGGGTTCACACCGCTGTGCGTGCCTGCCAAGTGAACTCAACTGGGAGTAACTGCTCTCATAATTCAGAAGGAAGGAGCACCTCAGGCTGGGGGCAAGGGCAGGGCTTAGGAGGGGCATTATTTGAGCTGAGTCTGGAAAAACAGCCAGGATTAGGGGAGACAGGAGCAGGGAGAGGCTGCCAGAAAGGAGGTGTGGACCAAAGTCAAAGAGGGGGCATACCCCTCCTGAGGTCCCAGGAGCTCTAGAACAGAACTTGGGTCTTGTTCATGACTGCAACTCCATTGCAAGGGCAGCCTGTGAGAAGAATGGGCAGCAGCACAGAGCTGGTAGGACTTAATACCCTGAGAGGCCGGGGATTAGTACCCAGTGCTTTCTGTATCTCTCCTGGACTGGGACCACCAGTCCCCTCACTCCTTTATCCACCCAAACCCCTCCTGTCCTTTTCCACTGTCTCTACCCTGAGAAGCAGCAGCACCAACACTGGAAGGTATTGTGCCCCTTCAATGCAGTCTATTCATACACTCACAATCCCCTTTCCATTGCTCAGTGCTCGGGCTGTGACCCTCAGGAAGAGCCACACCTTCTCTGGGTTCCATCCAGGCCTGACACTATAGTGAAGGGCACACTGAGATCTGGGCACAAGTCCTGCCAGTGGGAAGGGGACAAACCCCAGGCACATATCCAAGTGCTCCAAATACAAAATAAAGAACAAAATAAAATGAAAAGGTACAGGCCCATGGCTTCCAGGCAGATGGATCTCCTGGGTTCAGTTCCCTCTGAGCTGGCTCCTACTTCTCTTCTGAGAGTTCAGGTGGTCAGCACCAGAGGACTCCACAGGACCCCGAGGAAGGGAGCATCAGACAAAAAATTGGACAGGACTTTCTTTGGGGATGGTTCAGTATGTTCAGGCCAGCAGACCTTCCATGGAGGGTCCACAAGCAATGAGGGTGGCCATCTCATTGACGTCTTGCTCCAGAGGTGCTGAGTCTGGATGTCCATCTCAGCCTGTTCCAGGGCTGATCACACAGTCCACCTCTCACTTCGGGCTTCTACAGCCTGCACCAGGCCTTCTCCCATCACAGCAAAGTCCTCAAGGATTGCTTCTATGTTGGGCAGCAGAACTAACTCTCCACTCTGAGACACAACCATGTGTCCCTTCGTGCTAGAAGCCTAAGGGAAATCAGAGAAGACATGTGGGTTGAGGCATCACAAGGCACACCCTAAGACACCAGGTTGGGGACAGAACAGGGGTGGTGGAGAAAAATACACATCCACACATTCTGCACCTAACCCAGATCATTCATGGTGCAGATTACCCACAGATAAGCATGCCCACAGGGAACCACATGTACACAATCAGAAAGACACACATTCTGTCATTGGCCAGCATACCTTGAAGGGCTGGGGCTGGAAGCTGGTGGGCTTCCAGAGGACACCAATCACCTCTCCACCATGCTGGTCATAGAAGAAAAGGGCCAGATCCCCAAATGCCTCCTAGGGAGGGTCAGAACACAAATAAGATTACACATGGACACCCTAGAGCCTCCTCCATGGCCCTAGCTCTACCTGAAGTCCCCTCCCCAGGCCAGCTCCCCTTTAGGTTTTACCCTGAGCTGTGCAAGGTAGAGTTGAGGAGGATCATAGCCCAACACAGGCATCAGGGACGAGGGCCCTGGCTTATCGAGCAAGCCACGGCAGAAGGAGGCAGCTGGAGAGTCCACAGCCTGGCGGTGCCGGGGAATATGGCGGGCATACAGGTGGATCAGCACATCATACATGTCCAAGGGTGGCCGGAACACGGTCTAAGGAGAGAACAGGTAGGAGTACCTGTTGAAAGTACCCCCTTGAGTCACCCTTCCACATACCCACCCTGCTCCCCTCCTTTACCTGTGAATAACCATCTATCATGGGCCTTCAGGCCCACATGAAGGCAAGAACAGTAAAAACTACAGAAGGAAGCAGATGATGCCAATTTGAGGCCATCAGGGGAGTAAAAGGTTTTATTCATGGTGGCTTCAATCCCATCTTAGGATTCAGTCTCACAAGACAAGGGGACTGAGTTTCCTGTGTGGGGCCCCTTGAACTCTAGATTTCTAGGGTTCAAGGACAGAACCCCCAGAACCCCTGGAGTCATTCTCAGTCAGAGGCTTACCCTGATGTCCCCAGGGCCCCAGGGATCCATGAGCTGCTTCTCTAGGACAGGCAGGGCCTTGGCTGCTAGGATCACAAGCTGCTGAAGGATCTGGTGGGCAGAGAAACATCAGGCTAGAACTGACCATGTGTCTCTCCTAGCTCATGATGGGCCTGTTTTTTCTTGGGGCAGAAAAAAATCAAATTTGGGGTCAGGCGTGGGGTTGAACCTGGGCTGAGGGTCCATCTTGTGTCCACACAGAGCTTTTACGGTCCTGGGGAGTAATAATGACCATGACAGGGAGTCGTGTCCGAGCTGCCAAGAAGCTACTACGAATCTCCACCTGTTCCTCCTCTAGAAAGAAAAGAGGGAAGGTCCAAGATCAGCCTTCCCCTGCCCAAAAGTCATATTTTGCTGCTCCAGACCCTCCTTCTGTTTACCCAGCAGCTATTCATTAGGGATTTTCCTGTAACCTCCCTCAAGGGGCAAAGGTGAAGAAAGGGACACCACATTTGCCTTAATTGTGTGGATGTTAATCTCATAGCCTCAACCCAGAGTCAGAATTTTCCACTGCCTAGCACCCCATGTCTGGTTTCTGGGCCTGCACAAGCTGAGGCCTGCCCCTGGCCCCCTCCCACCTTGTGCTCCCACACACCTGCAGAATTAGGAACTTGACACTCTGCTCTCTGCTGAGACCCAGAGCTCCTCAGTTTACAACTGGAAATCAGCTAAGAGGTGTGTGCATCTAGTTGACGCCTCATTGCTCCCCACAGGATTTCTTAACTGTGTTCAGGTTCCTCCTTCTACCCTCCTCTAACTTCCACATTCCCCCAGGGAGCCTGCTCACCATCCCAGGCCAGTCTGTCTTTGACCACCAACAGGCAAACTACCCTACAGTCAGAATTATCCTCCTGATAATTCCCCACCCAAAGACAGGCAGTCTTAGATATCTGGGCTGGAGAAGGCACACAGAAAACATAACAGACAGGAAAAACCCTTCCTGTCCTACTCTGAAATCCCTAAAGCGTAGTTATACCCGTCTTACCACTTACCAGTAAGCTCATTGTTGAGATTGACAATGAGGGGGTTGTTCTTCCAATCGAAAGTTGATACCAGGGAAAGGAATCGAAGGAAGCCAACCTGTGGGGAGCTGAGTGGAGGGAGTAAGAATCTTACAAGAATATTCCCACAAGGATATCCCCAAAATCTAGAAAGCCCAGATCCCTAAGTATGGGTTGTGGGAATGGAGTGTGGGCTGTCTTAGAACTTCCCCCATAACTTTTTTTTGGAGGGGGGTGGGGGGGGTACTGGGGATTGGACCACATCCCCAGCCCTTTTAACATTTTATTTAGAGTCAGGGTCTCACTAAGTTGCTGAGGCTGGCTTTGAACTCGGAATCCTCCTGCCTCAGCCGCCCAAACTGTTGGGATTGCAGGTGTGTGTCCCTCCCTCCCATGTGGACAGAGGGTACAGTGCAAAGGAAAAAAACCAGACCTAAGGGGAACTTCCTGGCTAGGGAAATAGAAGGAATTACCTAGGAGGGGTGAAGGGCTCAGGGTGCAGGAAAAGGGCAGCAGCCACCAGATCCAGGCTCACATCAGAGAACCCCTCACCTAGAAGCTGGGCTCGCACCCACCGCTTGGCCAGTCGAGCCACACCAGAGAAAGCTGGATGCTGCTGTTGGAGTCTGAGGAGAGAAGGAAAGTGGCAGTGAGACTCAGAAACTCAGGGCCCAGGAACAGTGGCTCAGTCCTACTGCTACTAATTATTCAACCCTGTTGGCCTCGGTGCTAGAGGTCTCATACTGAAGCCTAGAATGGGAACTGTCCCTCCCACTCCCTCCTAAGAGCCCTCTTACTGGACATGGGCTCCACATATGCTGGGCAGGGTTTATCCAGCCGTGGCAACAGAGATGCCCGTTCCCGGAGTTGCTCATAGAAGGAGCAAGCTGGTTGGACTGGGGTTGGTAGGAATACCTGTGCTAATGCATTACATGCATTATCTTATGTCTTCCTAACAAATGCCCTAAGGGATTGATCCTAGTGTTATTCCCATTCTACAGATGGGAAAACTAAAAAGTCCAAAGGGACATGTAAGTTGCAGGGCCAGAATTCCAGGACTTATATCCCTAACTATTATACCATCTGGCTTCCCAGAGAGACAGACATACAAAGGAGCATAATAAAAGCAGAAGGCGGCCTACAGACAAAAACCGTCTGTACAGGTAGCCTTACCCATGCAGAGCACTCGTGAGCAGGGGCAAGTGCCTTGTGTC
This sequence comes from Marmota monax, assembly GCF_021218885.2. Lineage (NCBI taxonomy): Eukaryota > Metazoa > Chordata > Mammalia > Rodentia > Sciuridae > Marmota > Marmota monax. The sequence goes on along the minus strand of NW_026695243.1, from coordinate 8,831,258 downwards.
TCTCTCAAGACGGAGAGAGTCAGGTGTGTCCCTCAGTGAGATCATCCCCTGAGGGCTCCGCACCTCCTTCAGGATCTGAGGCTCCCGCTGATAGGCCACACGAATGCGGAACACAAACCCATCCTGTTGGAAGAGGGAATAAGACAGGAAGTGAATGTAAGTCTGGGTCCTGGAGGTACTAATACCTACACCCTTGCTCCCCAGACTGATGCCCCCAGGGTATATCATCTTTATACCCTGACATCCCTGGAGGCCTTGTCTTGGGAATTTCCTGCCCCACACCAGTCTGACCTTGAGGACATCAGTATGTGTGGCAGTGGCGCGGCACAGCAGTCCATGCTGCTGCCTCAGCAGCTCTGCCAGGCGTAGCTGGAAGGCAGCTCGGACTCGTTGTATGGCCTCAGCTTCCTGTGGCCACTGACCACTGCCTTCCAGGTGACAAACCACTGAGGAAGAAAAGGAGTGAGAGGTCTCATACTGCAGCCTAGAATGGGAACTGTCCTTCCCACTCCCTCCTAAGAGCCCTCTTACTGGATATGGGCTCCACATATGCTGGGCAGGGTTTATCCAGCCGCGGCAACAGAGATGCCCGTTCCCGGAGTTGCTCATAGAAGGAGCAAGCTGGTTGGACTGGGGTTGGTGGGAATACCTGTGGGAGAGGGGAACTGAGGAAGGTGCCTGGGGTTGAACCTGTGTTCAGGTTCCTCCTTCTACCCTCCTCTAACTTCCACATTCCTTCTCCAGCCCAGATATCTGAGAAGGAATGTCCAGACAGGAGAAGGGAGGGATACTGGTAAACTAGAGAACAGGCCAGGGGAGTCATGCAGAAAGGGTTCCTTCCCCCCTTGCAACTCACCTCTGTGTAGCGCAGCACTGGATGAGCTCCCTGAACAGCAGACACAGTCAGTGGGAGACCTTCCAATCCCCACAGCATGCGGCTGAGGTCGTCGTAGCAACATATGGCCACTGCCAGGGCCTCCTCACCTGTGCTAGAGGTCTGAAGGGGAGAAGACAAATAGGAGACTGAACTCTGAAAACCCCATAAAGGATTTTGCCATGGCTCAGGCTGGAGCAGAGCTAGCGCCCCCCCCTGCTGGACAACCCAGGAAGTGCATGCTTGCTGGGTTGTAAAGGGCTTTCTCCCAGTCTTGTCACATAGATCTACAATCACTAGTTTTGACCTCAAGGTCCTTACCTCTTTCAGGCCTTGGATCAGTGCGTCCAGAAAGCCCCCAACATAGTGGACACAGTTATCTGGGATGTCAGCATGGCTGAAGAACAGATACAGACATAGTAAAGGAGTGAAGAGCCATGCTACCAGTAGGAGCCTAGGCTTCCCCCAAGAGCCTAGGCAAGATTCTCTTAAAAGCCTCTCTGACCATGACTGCCTTCTGGCATGCAGATGCTAATACTCACAGTGCCAAGAGGTGGGTGACCACTTTGTGGGGGATAAGGCGCTTCTGGCACAGAGAGGCTGCCTCCCAGACCACAGCTTCCCGAATGGCTCCATCCTGGAAACGCCGAAGCTCTGAACGGGACCCCCAGAACTGGCGGAATTCAACAGCCTGAGGAGAGGCAAGGGTTGGTGGTATCTCAGAAACCTCCCTGAGAGGGGCTGGGGTTGTAGCTCAGCAGTAGAATGCTCGCCTTACAAGTGTGCGGCCCTAGGTTCGATTCTTGGCACCATGTAAAAATAAATAAATAAAAAGAAGGTATTGTGTCCAACTACTAAAACTAAAAAAACAACAACAACAACAAAAAAAAACAACTCCCTGAGAAATTAGCTGTGGTAGTACATGCCAGTAATTCCAGCTAGTTGGAAGACAGAGGCACAAGTTCAAGGCCAGCCTGGACAATTTAAAAGAAAAACAAGCCTAGAGCGGTGGCACACACCTGTAATCCTAGGCTTGGGAGGCTGAGAAGGACAATCATGAGTTCAAAGCCAGCCTCACAATGGTGAGTCTAGGTGCTAAGCAATTCAGTAAGACCCTGTCTCTAAATAAAACATAAAATAGGGATGGGGATATAGCTCAGTGGTCAAGTGCCCTGGAGTTTAATCCCCAGTACCTAAATAAATAAATAAAAACCCCAAAAGGGCTAGGGAATGGCTCAGTGGTCGAATGTCTGCATGAAGCCTTGGGTTAAAAGGAAAGCTAAGGAAGAAAGGAGAAAAAGAAGGAGGGAAAGAAGGAAAAGGAAGGAAAAAGGAACCAACCTCTAACAGGCCTCAGCCCTGGTGGCATGAGAGCAATCCACTCACTTCTTCCAACATATATGATGGGGTTCCTCACCTCAGGCTGGTCAGCCTCTGGACCCAGCTCAAGGACAGTGGTCAGTCCCTCAGGCTGGAGGAGCAATCCCAGGGTCAGGGTCCCAGAGTCTTTGTGCTTTGGTGGATCTTGACTGATGTCCCACTGTAGGGTATAAAGAGGCTGATCTCAACCCAAGAACCCCCAGCCTGGACTAGAAAGGTCATGATAGAGGAATACCATGTCCTTTGTGTCCTTTAGGACCCTGGCTCCAGCCCCACTTAAGGCTCGCAAACTCCCCAACCTTATACCATCTCACCTCTGGGACTGGGGGCCGAGAGTGGGCCAGAAGCTGCAGCCGGGACCCCAGACCCTTCTCCAAGAGGGTAGTTAGTGGGCCCAAAGAAGCAGAGATATAATCACCACCATTGTCCTGCAGCTCAGGCCAGAGCTTCAGCTGGTGACACACAGCCTGCAGGCGACTCAGTGGACGGAGACTGGGGGACACAGAAGGACAAAAAGGGGGAATCAGGATCTGCCGGCCCCTCATACCACCTCTTCCCTGGAAGATGTGAGCCATCTGCCTCAGGATCTTTGTCCAATTACTTCAGGAAGATAAGACCCACCAACATATCCTGTCACCCCTAAACTCACTGCAGGACATGATCAAAAGCCCGGATCATGGGTTTGGGAGTCATCAACAGCAGCTGGAATCCATCATCAGTTTTGCTGTCCAGCAATGCCATAGATAGCCGTGCCTCATGCTGTACCTGGAGCCACAAGGTAAGGAGATGTGCTTCACCTTACCTCTTTGGAGAGGACTTTCTGGGGTCCTGGTACTAACAGATGGGACAGAGTCTGAGCTGAGACATCTGGGGAATATGGTAGTGGGGCCCCATTAGTACCTGGTGGTAAGTGGAGGCAGTGACATCAGCACAGAGGTTGAGACGGCCTGAGGGGTCCAAGAAGACAACAGGAAAGGCCTGGTGGAAATCAGCTAGAGCCGGCTTAGGGAGTAGAGAGAAGCTAAGTCAAGGGTTGGGTCTTACCTTCAGGCCTCCTGGAATAGATCTGGCCCTTCCCCAACTCACCAAAGAGGGATCTGAGCTGAGACATAAACTGATCCCATTGACTGTCAGATCTGTGGTGGCTGGAGTGACACAGAAAAAATGGATACATCAGAAGGTTCCCACCCTGGGGTCCCAGCCCTAATGACCCTCCTTCAGCCTAGGTAGCTACAACTGCATGCCTCCAATATCCAGTTTCCTCATCTATCTGATGGCAAGGAACTAAATCCCTAATGGAATGATAGGATTCCTGGGATGAAAGAAAACCTTGGTCTTTTCCAGTCTAGTTGTCTCACCCAGAAACTGCAAGACACTTCTCAGGACCTGGTAGCCGCTCATGGTGGTGTGGATCTTACGTGTGGACACGAGGAAGGCAACCAACATGGAGATTAGGAATCCACTAAACCCACCTAGGCCCTGAAAGAGAGATAAAGAGAAAGGCCTGAGCTCAGAGCCAGCTCATTAAAGAGCAAGAAGAGGAGGGTGCGTCACCTCCAACTTACCTTGTCCAGCTCCCTCTGCCTCAGCCAGACCTTCAGAAGTGCCACACCATCCTTCAGTCCTAGGGCAGAGCCAAGCACATTTGATAGCAGCTGCACATGGGACCCTAGAGCTGTATCCTGCAGAACCCATGTGTTGTAGTGGGGGGTAGGGGGGTCTGGTTTACCTGTGAGAAGAAAAGGCTATGAGAAGAGGAAAAGTCTCCAACAGATCCCTTTCTTCCTGCACCACCTCAACCCCAGTGCCTGCTCACCATCCTCTGGGGGACTCTGCCCTCGGTACCAGGCAGAACGCACATTGTTCTTCGTTGGCAACAAGCGGCATGGGCGGAAGAAATCAGATGGAGGGCATGGATGCAAACGTACAGTGACCAAGCGCTCATCTTTCCCTTGGTGGAGACAGGGACTTGTTAAGACCCTCCAGCTCTGGAACCAGGAGTCCCAGTACCTACCCACTCAGAGATGAAGGTCACATACCTTCCCATTTTTTTTTTGTCAATGGATCTTTTACTTTATTTACTTATATGTGGTACTGAGGATCGAACCCAGGGCCTCACACATGCTAGGCAAGCCCTCTGCCACTGAGCCACAACCCAAGCCCAGGCCTTCCCATTTTGAGGTCCCTAACTCCCCACTCAACCTTGAGGCCCATGCTTCTCACCCTGGCCTTAAGGCTCCTATTCCTATTCCCCTAGTCCTGAGTACCCTGTGTCTTTCCCTTTAGATTTATCACCCTATACTGTGTCCTTAGCCCAAGGTGTGCTTCCCACCATGTGGCCGCAGCAGCAGTGAGGGTTTCATGTGACAGCCATTGGTGTAGGAGAAGCGAACGCTGCCAAAGAGGGGATCTCGGGCCAAGTGGTGAGCCAAGTGGGCCAGGTAAAGAGCACGCTTGCGGAAATAGCGCTGGTTCAACAGGTCTTTGTCCTGTAGGATTTCCTGGAGGGGCCAAGGAAGGAAAAAGAGAGCCAGGCAAATAAGCGCTTGGAGGCTAAGAGGAAACAGGTGAGAGTCCTGGGGCTTCTCTGTTGACAGTGGAGAGCTTGAGCCAGACTTGTAACACTATACCAATTTTCAGACAATGAAGACAAAGTTCCAAAGGCACAACTGGCCCAAAAGCCCATCTAGGTACCCTCAGGATGACTGCAGTGGCTTGCTCCTGATTTAGAATTTGGATTTCTAACCCCTGGACAGATAGAAAGAGAGGGACTTGGATTTTTAAGTGGTCAAGTAGTAGGCTTCTTTATTTACTAAGCCCTGGACCTTACCCTGGGCATGGTCAGTGCCATATCCACAGTGATGTCTGGCCGAATGCAGGTGCCCAGAAGATAGCTGCCCACAACAGTGACCTGGGCTGGAGGAAGGAAGTGGAAAGAGCCCTTCACAGTATAGGGCACTTGGTGGAAGGGAACTCGAATTCCAGCAGGGAGCCATGCCTGGTCAGTGAGCTGTGGGTGCAAGAACAGTGACACATGGATTCTACTGCCTTCCTCACATGGCCTCTTGATGTTCACTAGAAAAAACATGCCTTCCTCATGAAAGTAACTCCATAACAGTTACTCAAGCCAAAACTACCTTGACTCATCTCTGTTAAGAAACTATACTTGGGGGTTGAGGTTGTGGCACAGAGGTAGAGCACTTGCCTAGCATGCGTGAGGCACTGGGTTCGATCCTCAGCACCATATAATAATGAAATAAAGATATTGTGTCCACCTATAACTAAAAAATTTAAAATTTTAAAAATTTATTTATTTTTTCAGTTGTAGTTGGACGTAACACCTTTATTTCACTTGTGGTGCTGAGGATCGAACCCAGGGTCTCACACGTGCGAGGCAAGCGCTCTCCCGCTGAGCCACAACCCCAGCCCCTAAATTATTTTTTTTTTTTAGAGAGAAGAGAGAATTTTTTAATATTTATTTTTTAGTTCTCGGCGGACATAACATCTTTGTTTGTATGTGGTGCTGAGGATGGAACCCAAGGCCGCACACATGCCAGGCGAACGCGCTACCGCTTGAGCCACATCCCCAGCCCCCTAAAAAAATTAAAAAAAAAAAATAAAGTATACTCATTTTCTTAGCCAGGTGGAGCGGCACATGCCTGTAATCCCAGTGACCTGGAACACTGAGACAGAAGGATTACACATTTAAGGCCAGCTTCAGTAATTCAATAAGGCCCTCAACAACTTAACTTTGTCTCAAAATAAAAACTAAAAAGGGCTGGGCATTGGCTGGGGTTGTGGCTCAGTAGTAGAGCACTTGCCTTGCATGCATGGAGTACTGGGTTCGATCCTCAGCACCACATAAATGAATAAAATAAAGGTATTGTGTCTATCTATAACTAAAAATTAAAAGGCAAGGGGGCTAGGTATGTGTCTCAGTAGTTCAGCACCCCTGGGTTCAATTCCCAGTACCAAAAGTAAATAAATAAATAGGGTTGAGGATATAGCTCAGTGGTAAAATAAATGCCCCTGAGCTAAATCTCCAGTAACAACAACAACAACTACAAAACACCTCATTTTCTTTACCACAATGGACTTAACTGCCGGAACACAGGTATCATAAAAACCACTGCTAAATCAAAGCCAAAATGGAAAAGGAAGGATTCAGGTGTAGAACACTTGCCTATCATGGGCAAGGTCCTGGGTTCAATTTCCAGCACCATAAAAATAAAAACAGAATAACAAAAACAAACAATCCCCGCCCCGCAACAGAAGATTCATATCAGTGATATTACCAAACACACAGATTTAAGTAAATCCTCCACTAACTGGCCATCTGATCTACAAATGTGGTAGAATCAACAAAAGGACTATCAAAAAACTTGAGAAAAAGGTTATGAAGTTGGAGAAGCCTCCTTCCAATAAACCTCCTTTCAAGTACACAGAGTCCATATCAGAAACGTTATTACATTTACATCTCAGGCTGACTGTATTGTCCTGACTGCTGACATTGGCAAATCTGAAGACGGTTTCTTCAAGAATGGGCAGACCCAAGAGCAAACTTCTGTCTTAAATACTGGCTGTGAAACAACTAATTTTTGGTGTTATCAAAATGGATTCCACTGAGCCACCAGATGGATCTAGATTGCTCCTACCAACTCATTCAACTGGTAAAATTTGAAGGGTATGGTGAAACAGACATATAATCCCAGCAACGTGGAGGCTGAGACAGGAGGACCCCAAGTTGGAGGTCAGACTGAGCAACTTAGTGAGACCCTATCTCAAAAAATAAAAAGGTTGGTATGTATCTCACTGGTAGGATACCCCTGGTTTCAAACCTCAGTAGTATAAAACAAAAACAGCGAACAAATTAAAATAAAGCGGTGTACTATAAAACCCTCAAGAGAAGCCAGGTGCAGTGGCACACGCCTATAATCCCAACAGCATGGGAGGCTGAGGCAGGAGGATTACAAGTTCAAAGCCAGCCTTTGCAAAAGTGAGGTGCTAAGTACCTCAGTGAGACCCTATCTCTAAACAAAATACAAAATAGGGCTGGGGATGTGGCTCAGTGGTTGAGTTCAATCCCCAGTATCAACAAACAAACAAACAAACAAACCCTCAGTAGAAAAGACATGGGGTCTCACTGTCACCCAGGATGGCCTGAACTCCTGGGCTCAAGTAATCCTCCTGCCACACTTCCAAATTAGGTGGAACTAGAAGGCACACACCTCCAAGCCTAGCTTTAACTTTTTAATTTTAAAAATCATTACTTTTTTTTTTTTTTCCAGTGCTCAAGATCCAACCTGGAGCCTTGTGAATGTGGAGAGCATTCAACTACTGAGCTATATCCCCAACCACTAAATCAAAATGTAAATATACTTGTTTATACTATACATGTAAATATATATACTTATACATATTTTATATATACATATTTTTAAATATTTTTTTATTTTCATGTGGTTCTGAGGATCAAACCTAGGGCCTCACACGTGCTAGTCAAATGCTCTACCACTGAGCTACAAACCCAACCCCTCTATATGTTTTTTAATAAATAAGGTTTTGTTACTGGGGATTGAACCCAGGAACTTTACCATTGAACTACATCCCTAGTACTTTTTATTTTGAGACAGGGTCTTACTAAGTTGCCCAGGATGATCTTGAACTTGAGATCCTCCTGCCTTAGCTCTCAAGTCACTGGGATTACAGGGATGTGCCACTACATCTGACTCCTAAATCAATGTCTTATTTATTTATTCACTCATTCATTTTTAAAGTTTTTGATACTGAAGATTGAACCCAGGGACACTTTTATCACTAAGCTACATCCCCAGTCCCCTTTTTTTTAATTAATTTTTTTTATTTTCAGACATGGGGTTCTTGCTAAATTGCTGAGGGTCTCACTAAGATGCTTAGTGAAAGAACTTGACCAAAAATCTGTTATAGAATTCTGAAAATGATTAAAATAGCTGGGGCTGAGGGTACAGCTTAGTGGTGCTGGAGTGCCACCAAAAACAAAATAAAACAAGAATAAAAAAACAACAATGAAACAAAGTTTAATGAGGGGGGTGGAATTTATTTTATGATAAAAATGTATTCATCTATCTACTGTGGTTTGAGGTACCACATTTTTTCAGTGATCAACAGGTAACTAAGTAGTCCCCCTGATTTTACCTTTGTTTCCCTCCATTATACTTTCATCATAAGCCTGAATGAAAAAAAATTTTTTTTTTTTTGGTACCGAGGATTGAACCCAGAGTCACTTTACCACTGAGCCACATCTCTAGACCTTTTTGTTTTTTTATTTTGAGACAGGGTCTTGCTAAATTGCTTAGGGCTTTGCTAAGTTTCTGAGGCTGGCCTGGAACTCACAATCCTCAGTCTACTGAGTTGCTGGGATTACAGGCATGTGCCACCGTATCTGGCCTGAATGAATTTTTTTTTTTGGGGGGGTACTGGGGATTAAACTCAAGGGTATTTAACCATTGAGCCACATCCCCAAGCGTCCACTCCCTCTGTTTTTGAGACAGGGTCTCACTAAGTTGCCAAGGCTGGCCTCGAACTTGAGATCCTCCTGCCTCAGCCTCCTGAGTCACTGGGATTACAGATGTATGCCACATGGCTGACCTGAATAAACTTTTTAAAATCGGGGCAGGGGGACACAAAACACTAGCAGTAGTTTCTCATTTCACCTAGAGCAATAGCCAAAGTGCTTATTTTAGTGCACAAGGCACTACATGATATTCAACCTTCTATAACCTGCCTGAATTCATCTCCTCTTTTATTCCAAAGAGCATAACAGCACACTCCTGCCATTGTGTCTTGGTATTGCTTGTTTCTCCCTCTTGGATGCTTACTCTGTTAGATATCTATATGGCTAACTGAACTCCTTCAAATCTTTACATGTAGTCACTTCAGTATTGTTTACTCTGGCTCCACTACTTAAAATTGCAAACCACTACCATTCCCAATACTCCTAATCCCTTTACCTTGTCCTGGTTTTTCCTTTTTCCATAGTATTGACCATCTTCTAACACTGCCATGCAGTTTATTATCTATTATCTATAATCCCAACATCATAACATAGGCTATTTTGTTTATTGACATATCTAAGAATACCCAATTAGTACCACACACCTCAATGCTTACTAAGTGATAATACACGAATGACAACAATCCCAGCTGAACTTCCTTGCAGTGAGAAAGAACTCCCTAGCACTCCAACCTCTCAAGAGACATAGCAAGGCCCCTGAAGGCCTTGCTTCCCAGTTCGGCCAGGCCATCTGCCTTACTTCTGACTCAGGGGTTGAGGGCACTCTCTTGATCCGATGGTTGACCTCCAGTAGGAAGGCATCAATGCGATCCTTCTTCTTTTCTGATAGCCTCACTTCCTTTAGTAGCTCCTCTACCTGTAAGGAGGGTGAGGAAGAGTCCAATGACCTCAGAGTCCTAAAAGAGCTCCTCTACCACAAGTCCCAACCACCTGAGTACCTGTAAACGAAGCAAGCTGGAGTGGAACAGGATCTCGGTCTCCCGAAGGCGATTTAGCTCCTCATTGGTAGGCTCCTTGTATAATTCTGCCTTGCTGAGCTTCACTGGTTGCAGAAGGTTCTCTGCTTGGGACTCAGTCACTCCACGCTTTCTTGAGGATGGCTTCTTCCCCTTCTTACCTGTGCCTTCAAAGGATGGTTCTATCACCTGTGGCCAGAGGCAGAAACCAACATGAGATCACAGGTATCGAGCATCTGCTGGCTAAAGTGCCATAATATGCTGTGGGTAAAGGATTCACCTGCTTCATCCTTTCTTTGGACGTCAGACTCTGTTAAACTCACGATAACCACTACTTGGAGTAACACTATGTTCCCTAGACTGAAAATACCTTGCGTGTTCCCAGTCTATCTGACAGCACAAAAATGAAATTCTGCTTGGAGTTGGTAGAGGCACAAGTTGACTGGGGAGTGCCCTAAGCAATGCCTAAGCCCCTTTTTGGATACCATGAATCCCTGTTTCCTCTTCTGCTGCTACAGGCTTGAAAAGTCTAAAATGCTTTCTCCACTCTTGCTTTATCCAAATCCCGGCTTCACCTTCCCTAACAATCTCAGACTGATTTCAGTGCCCTAGGCTGAAAAAAATCATGGGAACAGGACTCCTCCAGAATGAGCTGCCCTCGTGTCTCCCACCAGCTAGCTGTCAGGCCACACCATCTCTGGTTCTGCAGCCAAGTGGAACCACATTGAGCCTTTTCCTTCAATTGGCTCAACCCACCTCGGGGCCCCCAGTTGCTCCGCGCAGCTGCTGTCCTGTAGGGGCTGGCCCCATTACTGCAGTCCAAATCGCTCTCGCTCACTTGTTTTTCAAGCCGCCTTTACACAGAATAGCTTCCCACGTGGGCTAAAGGCCTAATTCCAGGGCTCAAGTCCGGGGCAGCCCAGTACCATAGGACTCCACCCACTCCAGTGCCATTGGATATTGCTTACGTATCGTTCATCATTGGTCAGTTATTTTCCAGGACCGCCCATAGCGGGAGGAGCCAAACAAGTTTCTCGGACTTACGACTTCTTTGCGACGCTAGACCGGAAGGTGCTATAGTTCGGCCGTCGCTTCCTTTTCCTCACTTCCTCTGCTTTGGGAGGAGCCGGAAGGGCGGAGCTCCTGTAAGGACTTCTGGTGGGGATTTGTTTGTTTACACTAGTGATTCCGCCCGTTTTCCTCAGCGGGCACATCTTGTTTATTAACAAGTCTTGTGTTTATTAATAAATCTTGTGGGTTTTTTCCTCTTTTTTTCGGTACTGGAGCCTCACATAGGCTATGCGAGCGCCCTACCATTGAGCATTCCCAGCCCAAGTCCTGTCATTTCTTCCTCCAAAATATATTTTGAATTTGTTCATTTTTGACATTTCCTTGACTTTACTGTCAGATGTCCTCTAAGTAACATCACTTTGTGCCTAGATTACTGTAATAACTTTTCTCTAGCTTTTATTAAAAATTTAAAGCAAATGCTTCAAGAGTAATAATTCAAAAATAATGTAATGAATGCCCATCTAGACTCACTTAGTATTTATATTTTACAAAATTTGTTCTTTCTTTATGTATTTACATGTTATTTTACCAAAAAATTGAAAATTAATTGTACGCAGCTGAGTGTGGTGGCTTGGGAGGCTGAGGTAGAAGGATCCCAAATTTGAGGCCAGCTTGGATAATTTAGCAAGGCCCTAGGTAATTTAGTGAGACCCTATCTTAAAACAAAAAAGAGGGGCTGGGATATATCTCAGTAAAGTGCTTGCCTCGCATGCATTAGGCCCTAGGTTCCATCCCTGAAAAAGGAACTGGCAACTTAGCTCAGAGGTAGAGCACCCCTGGGTTCAATCCTTGTGCAAAAAAGAAAGGTTTCCTAGGCAAGATAAGGATTGTGCTAAATCTTTTTTTTTAAGCAGGGAAGTGTACTGGGGATTGAATCCAGGGCGCTTAACCACTAAGCTACATCCCAGCCCTTTTTATTTTTTATTTTGAGATAAGTTCTTGGCAAAATTGCTTAGGGCCTTGCTGAGGCTGACCTCAAACTTGGGAGCCTCCTGAAATCCTGGAATTACAGGCATGCACCAACACACCTGGCACTTGAACCATGATTTAGTTTGAGTTGACAAAGAGGAGGCAACACCACTGAGAAAAGAAGTCTTGAGAACAAAACAAAGAGCTGTGAAATTTGTTGCGCTTTCCTTCACACCTAAAAATGGTCAAGCCCTGTAGTCAAGAATGATCAAAGCAGGGTGATGCCTGTAACCCCAGCTACTTGGGAGGCTGTGACAGGAGAATCACAAGATCAAGTACAGCATGGGCAACATTGGAAGACTCAATATCCAGTCTCAGGAAAAAAAAAAAAAAGTCAAGATTTGACACCTGGGCTAGGGCTCTAGCTCAGTGGCAGAGCATTTGCCTAGCAGGTATGAGGCACTAGGTTCTATACTTAGCACCACATTTAAAAATAAATAAAATAAAGACATGCTGTCCATCTCCAAATAAATAAATAAACGAACTGACACCTGGTCTCTATGGTAGAGCATGTGCTTTGTATATGAGAGGTCCTGGGTTCAATTTCCCAGCACCACAAAAAATAAGTAATCGATAAGAAATGTCAAAGCCCTGTGCCTAGTGTCCATTATAGAGAGTTAAATAAGCCTAATAGCAAACCAGAAACCTGGGAGGATGTTCTCACTCTCCCATTTCACAAGTCAGTTCCCTTCATTCATTTAAATGTAACTTCACAAGTTTCTCCTGTCCCTGTCCTGCCCTCCATATAGAACTGCATCCTGCCCCAGCATTTTGTTTTAGGCACCCTTTTAATCACTTTGATTGGTACTCCCAAAACCTGTAACAATGTTATTTATCTACTAACTACTTGTTTTTGTCTGTTTCTGCCTTAGCCACTAGAATGTAAGCTTCATGATGGCAGGGACCAATTATTTGTTTCATTCATTATTATATCACTGGCATTTAGCACAGGGCCTATCATGTGGGAAGCACTCAAAACATATTTGTCCAATGAAAGAAAGAATGGATAAATGGCTCTTTCTCAAGAGCACACCAGAGGCTAGGGGGAAGAAAACAATTGCATTATAGTGTGTGGGTGCTGTGACGTGTACAGATTGCTGTGGGAACATTAGGAACATTACAACATGGTAATTAAGGGCAATCACATTGGAGTAGGTTGGTTGAGGTTAACTTCAAGTTCTGCTATTTACTCTCTGAGTGATCTTGAGTAATTCTTTTAACATCTTTTTAAATGTTTTTTTCTTTATTTAGGGAGTGGGGGTGGGGAATTAAACCCAGGGCCTTGCATATGTTAGGCAAGTGTTCCATTGTTAAGCTAGACCCCAGCCCATATTTTCACCTCTTTAAGCCTTGCTTTATTCAGTAACATATTCTACAAATAACCATGTAATGGATTCTGCATGTAAAAATCCCGTCACATGGTAATGCTTAGAAAATGTTAGCTATTATTATTAGAGAAATATTGTGGCTCCTAAAAGCAGTGTCTAAATCTTACATATATGTTAATATGTTGAATTTGAAAAATGTTGGCCTCTTAAAAAGAGTCATTCTTAAAAGTCAGAATTATCCTTCCTAACCCAAATGTATCTTCCTCCACTTTAACTTACCAAGATTTCCTATCCTTTGTGTGTGTGTGGGGGGAGGTGAACCCAGGGTCAGGGTCACTCGACTACTTGGCCACATCCCCAGCCATATTTTGTATTTTATTTAGAGACAGGGTCTCACTGAGTTACTTAGTGCCTCTCTGTTGCTGAGGCTCGCTTTGAACTCAGGATCCTCCTGCCTCAGCCTCCCCCAGCAGCTGGGATTACAGTTGTGAGCCACTGTGCCTGGGTAAGATTTCCATATTTTTTCTTTTTTTTTAAATATTTATTTTTTAGTTTTTCGGTGGACACAACATCTTTGTTTGTGGTGCTGAGGATTGAACCTGGGCCGCACGCATGCCAGGCGAGCGTGCTACCGCTTGAGCCACATCCCCAGCCCCATATTTTTTCTCTTTGGAAGAAAGATAATGGATTAATTGCAAGTTCCCAGGTTTGCAAGTACTAAGTGATGCCTTAGTGACTGAGGGGAAGGACAGGTGCAGTGGTTCACACCTATAATCCCAGCTACTCTGGAGGCTGAGACAGGAGAAATGAAAGCTAAAGGCAAACCTGGACTACTTAGCAAAATTCAAAATAAAACAGAAATAGAAAAAGGGCTCAGTGATAGGCACCCCTGGGTTCCATCCCCAGCATGGTGGGGGGGAGGGTGGAAGGTTGGTATTTTGTTTTCTTTACCACAAGAGGGCACTAATCAATCAAGTAAATTTCAACCTATCATTAGAAAACAAAGAAAGCTCTAGGAAGTTATTTCTACTATTTTCATTAAAAAAAAAATGCTGTCCTAGCAGAATAAAATAGACATTATTATTGCTGTATGTACATACGTGACTTTATGACCAATGTGATTCTGCAACCTGTATACTCAGAAAAATGATAAATTATACCCCGATTCAAATGTATGATATGTCAAGATCATTGTACTGTCATGTGTAACTAATTAAAACAAATAAAAAAAATTAAAAAAGAAAAAAATGCTGTCCTCTATATATCTAGATATAAACCTATCTAGTAGTTCTGGAGACTGAACCCAAGGCCTTGCACATAGTAGGTAAACTGCTGTACCATTGAGCTACTTCCAGCCCCTATTCTTTGTTTAGACTATAGTGGCTTAGTACTAAAGATTGAACCTAGGGCCTCCTGCACGATAGGTATGCTGTATCACTAAGCCACAGCCCCGCTGCACCCCCCCCCCCCGCCCCAGGCAGGGTCTAACTAAATTGCTAAGGCTGGCCTCAAACTTGTGAGGAATCTCCCTGCCTCAGCTTCCCAAGTAGCTGGAGTTATAGCCATGAACCACCATGCCTGGAAAAAAATGTTTTGAGTACCTAGTATGTGGCAAACATTGGGGTAGGTGGTAAATGGTTATGAAATTTATAGTCCTGAGTACCTACTGTGTGTCTGAGAGTGCCTGAGAGCCTAGACTTGCGAGTGGAGTCCAATTTTGTGTGTGTGTGTGTGTGTGTGTGTGTGTGTGTGTGAGATACTGATTGTCTTCCTGCCCTTGGCCATGAGTCTGAGAACAATTACTTAGTGTCTACTTTGTGTCACACTGTGTGCTGGTTTCATGAGATACAAGGATGAATAAGACACAGTTGCAGCCTAGGTAATGTTTTACTGAAGCTAGTTTTGTAGAATTGCAGTTCCTCTGACTTGAAAATTGGGAAAGACTTGAGTACAAAACTCATTACCACAGTAAGCTGCCAGCCTTCCAGCTTAGGATCATGTCCATAGTGGATACTTAGTATGAGTTTGTGAGTTGAACTCAGGGGACAGCTTCTGGTCTGGGTGGCAGATGTATATTCAAGTGGGTTAGGCAAGAGAGCTATCATTGTATAGATCAGGGTGAGGCTATGATTTCATATAGGTGAAATGCTTTGAAGATGAACTTTCTGCCTATTTGTCTACTCACAACCTTGCTATTAAAGGTGTCAACACCATCTCCCACGTTTCCAGGTCAGCAATCTTCATGTCCCTAAATTGGTGGAGGACTGGAAACCTGAATAAGGCATACATCATTATTTTGGGAGGAGGGTTGCATTGAATAGGAGGACACTCCTCCCTACTAGCTTCCAACTTAGGGCCTGACAGTTCTCTACACTGAGCCACATCCCCAGCCCAACACTTCCCTTCCTCTGACAAGAGCTCTAATTCTAGTGGAGTTTGGTCTCAAGACCTAGATGGTAGGTAAGGCTGGGGGTTAGAGAATGTTTTAAAGTATGGAGACCTCATTCATTGCAAACAAACAAACCCAAGAAAGAAAGAAAAAAAGAGAAAGGCCCTTTATGATTTGTGCACACTGATTTTCTTTCAAAGAGTACAGTATAGAATGATGAAGAAGAAGGATGAGGCTATACTTTACAATGAAGAAACCTGATATACTTACTACCTCAGCCAGGTGATCAAGGTCAACATCAACAGTGCTAAGTCATGTTATCATGTTATCATGTGTCCTCATATGGCATTTTTATCTCTATGATTTTTTCCTCTTAAAACCCATAACCCCAGTCTTATCACAAATCCCAGGTGAAGGACCACCTACAAAACATTTGAGGCCAGGGGTGGTGGTGCATGCCTATAATCCCAGCAATTTGGGAGGCTCAGGCAGGAGGAACAAAGTTCAAACCCAGCAGCTTAGTGAGGTCCTGTTTCAAAATAAAAACAAAAAGTTCTGGGAATAAAGCTCAATGGTAAAGTTTCCCTGGGTTCAATCCCCAGTACACTCCCTACTATAAACAAAATTGTTTTGACCAATATTTTTCAAAAGTATCAAGGCATCAAACACAAGAAAAGTCTAAGAAACTGTCACAGTCAAGAGGGAGTCTAAGGAAACATGAAAACTATAGTCTGGTAGCTTGGATGGAATTCTGGGACAGAAAAGGGACATTAGGCAAAAACTAAGGCAATATGAATAAAGCATGAACATTAATGATAATGTACAATACATTAATAGTAACGTATCAATATTAGTGATAAGTATACTACACTAATATGTTATTAATAGGGGAAACTGGGTGCCAGGTACATGAGAACCCTACTGTCTTCTCATTTTTTCTGTAAATTTAAAACTGTTGTAAATATAAAGTGTATTAAAAAAAATGAAGAGTGGTATCCACAAAATAACTATACTATTCTTTAAAGCTCCTAGTTATGGATCACTTGCCAGTCACCATGCTAAATGCCATACATAGATGATCTCATTTAATCATTACAATTGCTTGTGTTAGGTATAATTAATATAAGTGGTGGAACCAGGGTTGAAACCAAGATCTCTGTGATCTCAAAATTGAATGGAACTCTCAGTATGCTGGCTTTTCTGGGAAAGGGTTTACACAGTTACAACACATGCTTTTCTAAGAGAAATAAGTATTCTTTTTTAAAAACATATTTTTAGTTGTAGATGGACATAATACCTTTATTATTTTTATGGGGTGCTGAGGATCAAACCCAATACCTCACACAAACACTCTACCACTGAGCCACAATCCCAGTCCAAGAGAAAGAAGTATTCTAAATAATGGGGACTGAAGACTGTCTCCACATTTTACTTCAGTTATGATTATCTCAGGAGTTGGAGGTTGAACAATCAAGCTGAAGAAAATGGGTGTCAAAAGTCCAATCTCAGTAGTTTTACAAACCTGGATAAGCAGAGCAGTTGTCCATCCCATAGCACATTGAGAAGGGCCAGGAAACCAGGTTTAGTTTAATTCTCTTTCCTCATAACTTCCTCTTTGTAGTTATTAAGGGAAGCAGGAACTGGCCTTCCTGCCTTTTCTCTTTTGAAAACATGCCCTCTCTAAGATGGGTGATTTGCCCAGTGGCACACAGGCCAGGAGGTTGGATATGCGGTAGATTAAGTTGGGAGAGAAGTTGGGAAATAGATGGACATAATACCTTTATTTTATTTAT
Organism: Marmota monax; assembly: GCF_021218885.2. Classification (NCBI taxonomy): domain Eukaryota; kingdom Metazoa; phylum Chordata; class Mammalia; order Rodentia; family Sciuridae; genus Marmota; species Marmota monax. Next base: position 8,813,945 of record NW_026695243.1, on the reverse strand, counting down.
TTATATGTGGTGCTGAGGCTCGAACCCAGTGCCTCACAGTTGCCAGGCAAGCACTCTTCCACTGAACCACAACCCCAACCTCAAGCTGGGAAATCTTGTTCCCATCGCTATGACCCATATTCTCAGTCCTTCTTATTCAAGCACCTACTAAGTTCAGGGACTGCAGACTGGGTGTCGCGGGGGTGGGATGGGGTTGGGGGTGGTCTGTAGAGGACTAGAGCTCGTCCTAGGACTAGTCCTAGGACTGCTGTTTAGAGGCCGGTGAATACACGTTGGGGGAAGTCACTGAGAGCTCTTGGACCTGAAAGTCCCTTCCGGGACACGCCTCTGGAACCGCGGCGCCAAGCCACAAAACCGACCTTTTGGGGCCAAGGCGATTCTCGACTGCCCGCCCTCAGTCTCCTACAGCCATTAGCCCTTTAAGGGCGGGGGACACGCTCCGGCGTCACAAAGCGCCGCCACCGCCACCGCGCGGGTGGGAGGGATGGAAGCCGGGAACGGAGGGGAGGAGGGGAGGAGGACGAGGCAGGCTGGCGGGCGGGCGGGGGAGGGAGGGGCGCGCGCACGCGCGTCGGGCCGCCAGCCGCCAAGAGCCGCCCCCCTCCTGGCGCGCGCCCCTCCTCCCTCTCTCCCTCCCTCCTTCTCGGCTCCGTCGCTCCCGCGGCGAGAGGCGCTCTCGTTCTCCTCCTCCGCCCCTCCCCCCGCGCAGCCGCCGCCGCCGCCGCTGCCGCGAGACCCCCGCGCGCCACGCTCCCCCTCCCCCTCCGGCCCCGCGCGCCCTTCGGCCCCGGCGGCCCCCGAGGCGAACGAGAGGGCGAGCGAGCGCTGCGCTCCCGGGCCGGCCCGGCCCCCTCCGCTCACCATCGCCGGCCCTTCGCCGCCTTCCTCGGCTTCCACCTCCTCTCCCCCCCCCCCCCAAGTAGAGGCCCCCTCCGGGGGGGGGAGGCCCCTGACCGGGAGCGGATTTCCCTAACACCTTCAACCCCTCCCCCACCCGGCCGGAGTGTGAGGAGAAGGGCCCGGCCCGGCCCGCGGCGCGTGTGAGGACACCGGGCCGGCCCACGGGCCGTCTGGGGCCTGGTCCGGCCCGCCGGGTGTGTGAAGACCGGGGCCCCGTGCGGCCCGGCCCGAGGGCGAGCGGAGGGGAGGGGCCTGGTCCGGCCCGGCCGGTGCGCGAGGACTGGGGCCCCGGCCCGGCACCGCCGCCGCCGCCGCCGCCGCGATGGCCCAGCAGCAGATGACCAGCTCGCAGAAGGCCCTGATGCTCGAGCTGAAATCCCTACAGGAGGAACCGGTGGAGGGCTTCCGGATCACCCTGGTGGATGAGTCCGACCTCTACAACTGGGAGGTGGCCATCTTCGGACCCCCCAACACCCTCTACGAAGGCGGCTACTTCAAGGTACCCCCTCACCCCCTCCTGGACCCGGCTTTCCCCCCGAGGCCTCGGTTCCTCCCCGCGTTGGGCAGTTTTCGGGGCGGAGTGTGTGAGCGCGGGTGCGTGGAGGGGGCTTCTCGCCTCGTAGCCCCCTCCCCCATCCGTGGAGGCAGGAAGGCCTTGCTCACCAAGTGCCTTTTCTTTGTCATGGGGCGGGGGCGGGAGGCCAGACTGCACCGGGAAATAGGAAAGTCTCTCCGGCTGGGGTAGTGGCTACAGGGGAAGGAGGGCAGTCTTTGTTTCCCCAGCTGAGGGTGTGTGGAAAGAGGTGGTCTTTCTTTTCTTGATCTCCCATTAGAGCTCTCCCTGCGCAGGCTGGAACTGCCCCAGAGGGCAGGGTGACCTGCACTTATTGGATTGGACTTTTCTTTTTTTGGGGGTGGGGGGTGGGGGGAGGGGAATTAGCCTGTCATTCCAGAGGCTGCCAGTGCCCTGACATTTTGAGGTTTCATTGGGCTTCTTGGATAGTGGTAGTTCCAACTTTGCATTCCAGTGTGCGGTAATAAAGGACCCTAGGGGTGGTTTAAAAAAGAGAGGTGCTTGCGTTGTCTTGCCATTATCCACTTGAAGGAACTTTAGCCTTCTTTCTGTCCTCATTCTCCATTTACCTCAGTGCTTCTTTAAAAACGCCCTTTGTCCTCACCCCGCCATCAAGTTTACTAGCATTCTTTTTCTTCTTGTAGAAACACCCAAAAAGGGTGGAACGTGTCTTGAGGGGAGATTGATAGTTTCCCACTTTAGGGAAACAAAATGGAAAGATTTTGCTCAGGTAGAACTCCAGCGAGTGGAGTCATTTCACAGATGAAAAGTATCGCAGGTGAGATGGTTTTCTCTGGGTGGGATGGATCCTTAGAGACCATAGACATTGTTTCTATTGTTTCCTGTGATTTTAGAACAGTGCTTCCAAAATTATTCTGGAATCCAGTGTATTTTTCTAAAAACTCCAAGGTAGATGACTTGGAGGTAGTTTTTCTTTTGTTTTGGGTTTAGCATTTTTGCAGGGAGGAATCCCAAATTGAGGATTTGAATTTTTAAATTTTGGTGGCAAGACTGAGGAAATGAGTACTTAGGAATCCATTTTTTTAAATTTTTTTATTTCCAAAATTAAGTGAAATAGGCCAGTGAGTCAGTTTTAGTTTGTTTTGAAGGGAGGGGTTATCTTGGCACAGGTTTTAAATGAGTATCTTAGTCATGTAGTTGTGATGTGTATTTTTAGGACTTAACCAATTACTTAACTCTTGTTTTCTACCCTTCTCTAAAGGTAGAAGCTTTAGTTTCAGGCTTTAAATTGGGTCAGCTTTGTAGAAGATAGTATTGATATGGAACTGTTTAATAGTGACACCATGATACTAGGAACACCTAGTAAAAAACACGTTTTTAGAATATTATGTAACAGTGATATTCCTACCGTTTGCTTCATTTTTTGTGAATATAAATTACGCTTTATGTATGTGTGTATATTTGTCAACACATGCTATATTTTTCAGATGCAGGAATTTAAAATTGCTAAGTAAAGGTGCAAGTTATTAGTGGCAAATGGAAAAGGTATTGCATTGTTCATGTTGAGGTACTCTCTTTTTTTTTTTTTTTTTTCATTTTTTAGTTGTTGATGGACATTTATTTTATTTATACGTGGTTTTGAGAATCGAACCCAGTGCCTCACGCATGCTAGGCAAGCGCACTACCACTGAGCCCCAGCCCCATACACTCTACTTTTAAATATAAATTTTTATTTATAGATATTGGAAATATTTTTGCACAAAACGGAATTTTTTTTCTATAAAAGCATTTTTAGCAAAATATTATTTAACTTCAATGGATAAAATTTAACTTTTAAAAAGTCTTTGGAATAACTGATGGTTAAGGCAAATGGGTACTAGTTAGAATAATCTTACTCCAATGCAATTTTGTTAAAAAAAAAAACTGTGAAAGAAAATAATGGGTTGCAAATTGTAGCATTTTTGCCTAATTTTGGAATAATTGTGTGGTTAAAAAAACCCTCACAATTTGGGGCTGGGTTATAGCTCAGTTGGTAGAGTGCTTGCATTGCATGCACAAGGCTGCAGGTTCAATCCCCAGCACCACAAAAACAAAACAAAACAAAAAAACTCACAATTTGGAATTGGTAGTATGCAAGGATTCCTTGTAGCATATACACTGATTTAAAACAAAGGCTTTTTAATTTCAGTCCTGTTAAAAAGAATAGCGCGCTCGCCTGCCATGCGTATGGCCCGGGTTCGATCCTCACTACCACATACAAACAAAGATGTTGTGTCCGCTGAAAACTAAAAACTAAAAAAAAAAAAAAAAAAGAATGGCTTGAACTGGTGTTGTGGCTCAGTGGTAGAGCACTTGCCTAGCACGTGTGAAACACTGGGTTCGATTCTCAGCACCACATAAAAATAAAGGTATTGTGTTCATCTACACCAAAAAAAAAAGTTAAAAAAATGAATAGCTTAAATCTCCTATTTTGTTGTATGTGTTAGATTTATTAGTCTTTGAGAGCGTTTACCTTAAATTTGATTTTTGTTTTTGTTTTTGTACTGTGGATCTAAGTGCCTTGCCTTTCTACTACCTTGCTATTACACCTTCAGCCCCTTTACCTTTAATTCTGAAGCATAAAAAAATGTGTGGAAGTTTTTTTTTTTTTTTTGAACCCAGGGGTGCTTAAGCCACTGAGCCACATCCCCAATATTATTATTTATTTTTTATTTTATTTTTTTATAATTTTTTTTAAGATAGGAGAGAGAGAGAATTTTTTAATATTTTATTTTTTAGTGTTTGGCGGACACAACATCTTTGTGTTTGTATGTGGTGCTGAGGATCGAACCCGGGCCACACGCATGCCAGGCGAGCGTGTTACCGCTTGAGCCACATCCCCAGTCTTTATTTTTTATTTTGAATCAAGGTCTCACAAACTTGCTTAGGGCCTTGCTAAGTTTTTGAGGCTAGCTTTGAACTTGTCCTGCCTCAGCCTCCTGAGCCATTGAGATTATAATGCCACCGTGCCCCACTGAAAATTCTTGTTATTTGTGGTGCTGGGCAATGAACCTAGGTCAGGGTTTTGTGCATACTAGGCAAGTGCTGTTCTACTGAGCTACATCCCCAACTCTTTTACCTTTATTTATTTATTTTTTTAAATTTATTTTTTAGGTGTAGATGGACATAACACAATGCCTTTATTTTTTTATGTGGTGCTGAGGATGGAACCCGGGGCCCCAACCGTGCTAGGCGAGTGCTCTACTGCTGAGCCCCAATCCCAGCCCACTCTTTTACCTTTAATTTTAACTTGTAAAAAATGTATGAATATTTTAGTCTTGTATGAAAATTTGTTCAATAATGTTTTCTTCTATTTTGTCCTTTATTGTATTGCCTTTTATCTCATTCGTCCTTTGTTGGAAAAAAGGCAAACTTAAATTTATGGTCATTGTTTTTTATTCCACTGCTTTTGTCTTAAAACAAGGCTTTTAGTGTGTTCCACTACAGCTGTAGTTAAAAGTTGGCACAGAGCTTTTTGTACAACTCTTCTCTCTTATCAAATGTTGTTAATTTTTGAACATTTGGTATAATTTATTTTCAAGTTGAATTCTTTTTTCTGTTGGACATAATTGTTTGAATAACTGCCAATCATTCTTTAAAATTCTCATAGTATAACTTCTTTAACTTTTAGGTGTTAATAGATTTCTAACATCTTTTTCACCATGCAGTGGTTGGCACCACAGGAACTGTGGTGGAGACTGTGAGACTTATACTGTTTCTTGGTATTTTTGTTTTTTGATTCATCCTTTTTTCACTTTTTTAGTACCTCTTTTTTTTTTTTTTAATATTTATTTTTCAGTTTTCGGCAGACACAACATCTTTGTTGGTATGTGGTGCTGAGGATCGAACCCGCTTGAGCCACATCCCCAGCCCTTTTTAGTACCTCTAAACTGATTCTTAGCTTTGGAGGCAATGAATGTATGATGGGAAAAGGTAGTTTCTTCTGTTTTGCATGTTATAAAATCCTGCCCTCACCTTTTCTTGATGTTAATGAGGAACATCTGAATTTCTTTGCTTCTTGGAATTTTTCCTCTATTAGTTGATGGTTTAGGACATAGAGAACACCCCTGAGCTCATTTTGATGCTATGGAGCAAGCTGGAATTTTTATTGTTACTGTTGATCAAGGCAGTAGTTTCTCCCCTTTAAAAGGAACTATCTTTTCAAATACCTTCTGATGATGATTACAATGAAGTGTGAATGATTTGGTATAGAACCTCCTTGGAATTCCTGCATTATTTATCTAAAAGCATGATAGTGTGAGATTATAGTCAGAAATGAGAGTGCCTTTCATCATATTCATAACATAAAAGTTTAGATAATAAAGAAAAACTTAAAATATCATAGGTAACTTCTGTAGATTTTATTCAGTAATCTGAGATAATGAAATAATAGATGCATTCCATTTTTAGAAAACCCCAACTGACAAAAAGTATTTGTTAAATACTTAAAATTTTCCCTAATAGGAGTACTTCCTTATCAGAATAACAAACTCTTCAATTCTGTACATGTGCATGCACACACACTTTTTTAAAATAAAGGAATATGCATATTCTCTAGGCTCCATTTGTTCTAGGATAAAATAATCTGTTTTCTGCCTCTCCTTCACCACCGGCCCCAGGCTCTTGAGCTGCTAGGATTACAGGCATGTGCCACCTTGCCCAGCAATAATAATTCTTAATTCTTGTGTTTTTTTGAGGGGGTGTAGGGGGGGAATCTTGTGTGTGTGTGGTCCTGGGGATCGAACCTAGGGAGCTCACTGTATCCCTGAGCTATATCCCCAGCCCTTTTAAAGAATTTTTTTATACTGAGACAGGGTCTTGTTAAGTTGCCCAGGCCGGCCTTGAACTTTATTAGTATTGGGAAATCCAGGGGTCTTTTACCCTTGAGCTGCATTCCCAACCCTTTTTAATTATTTTTTATTTTGAGACAAGTTCTCTCTAACTTGCTTGGGGCCTTGTTAAGTTGCTGAGGTAGGGCTCAAAGTTGTCATCCTACTCCTGAGTTGCTGGGATTACAGGAGTGCACTGCTGCACCCAGGCTGGCCTTGAACTTTTGAAATTTCTGCCTCAGCCTCCCAAGTAGCCGAGACTACAGACACCACAAAGTTCAAGCCCCACTCTTTTTTTTTTTGTTTGTTTGTTTTTGGTACTGATGACTGAACCCAGAACCCAGGGATACTTTACCACTGAGCTATGTCCCCAGCCCTTACATTTATTTTGAGACAGGGTATCACTAAATTGCTGAGGCTGGTTTTCAATTTGTGATCCTCCTGTCTCAGCCTCCTGAGTTGCTGGAATTACAAGTGCGTGCCACCACACCTGACCCAACACTTAATTACTGTGTAATTCTTAAAATGTAGTTGCAACTGGGGCTGGGGATGTGGCTCCAACGGTAGTGCGCTTGCCTGGCATGCATGCGGCCCGGGTTTGATCCTCAGCACCACCACATACAAACAAAGATGTTGTGTCCGCCAAAAACTAAAAAATAAATATTAAAAAATTCTCTCTCTCTCTCTCTCTTTAAAAAAAAATATATTTAAAAAAAAATGTAGTTGCAACTATTCTTAAACTTTTTGCCATATGAATCCTTTTGAGAAACTGATAGGTTTTTATCCTCAGGAAAAAAAAATGTACATGTAGCCAATTTGTATAGATTTTGAGGCCATTAACTCATGGGTTAAAAATCCCTGATTTAGCCAGGCACAGTAATCCCAGCGGTTTGGGATGCTGAGACAGGAGAATCAAGTTCAAAGCCAGTCTCAGCAACTTCGAAATGCTAAGCAACTCAGTGAGACACTGTCTCTAAATAAAATACAGTATAGGGCTGGGGATATGGCTCAGTGGTTGAGTATCCCTGAGTTCAGTCTCCAGTATCAAACAAAAAAAAGAATCCCTGATTTTCCCTGGTGTGGTGGCACATCCCTAAAATCTCAACTTCTCAGGAGGTGAGGCAAGGGGTTGAAAGTTGGAGCCCAGCCTGGGACACTTAATGAGACCCCTGTCTTAAAAATAAAAGGGAAGATACGCAGCCCAGTGGCAAAGCCCTGGCAGGGTTCAATAACCAGTACTCCCCCTGCCCCCTGCAAAAAAAAAAGCCTGTTTTAAGGGATTTGAATAGGCAATTTGGAAAACAGAATTAAACTTTTTTTGAGGGGGAGGATACTAGGAATTGAACCCAGAGGCACTTAACCATTGAGCCACATTCCCAGCCTTTTTTTTTTTTTTTTTTTAGTTGGACACAATACCTTTATTTTTTAATTTATTTTTATGTGGTGCTAAGGATTGAACCCAGGGCCTCGCATGTGCTAGGCAAGCACGCTACTATTGAGCCACAATCCCAGCCCTTTTTTTACATTTTATTTAGACAGAGGATCTTGCTAAGTTGCTTAGAACCTTGCTAAGTTGCTAAGGCTAGCTTTGAACTTGTGATCCTCCTGTCCCAGCCTCCCAAGTCCTGGGATTATAGGTGTGTACCACTGTGCCTGGAGGAATTGAACAGTTTAAAAATTATAATCTCCCTCCCCCCACATGAAGGTTTTGTCAGTTAACTTTGAGCTTTGAAAATTTACCTTGAGTTTTAGCAACATTATAAATGGAAATAGCTTAAGTCCAAGGGTTTGACACTAAATGATGTTTAGTTTGTTTTTTTTTTTTAATTTCAAAGCAAACATGACAGATTTATTTTTCCTTTTCTCTGTGTGTGTATCTGTGTGTCCGTCCCTATGCGCATGTTTTGCTGGGGTTGAACCCAGGACCCTGTTCATCAAGGCAAGTGTGTTGCCACTGAGCTATAGTGTGTCTTAGAATCCATGAAATCTTAAAATTGCCATCAGCCAATGATAGATAGGATTTAATTTTAAGGGAATCTTTCATTTAAATCTGTTTTTTTTTTAATACCAGAATCATTGTCTTAGATTTGATAAAAGGAGGATTAATTCTTCTTGGAATGAAGGATTTGAGTCCTAATTTATATATATATGTGTGTGTGTGTGTGTGTGGTCTGTTTTGTTTTTTTGGTCGTGCTAGGGATTGAATGTAGGGCCTCCTGTATGCTAAGCACTTCCATTGTTAAGCTAAACCCTGTCATCCTAATTAAACTTTAAAAAAAATATATTGTTGTCAATGGACCTTTATTTATTTGTATGTGGGTGCTGAGAATTGAACCCAGTGCCTCACATATGCTAGGCAAGTGCAAGTGCTCTACCACTGAGCTACAACCCCAGGCTTGCCCCCCCCCCCAATTAAACTTTTTTCACCATGTTGATTCTCCTTTCTTCAGAGATTTGTTTAGTAAATGGTGTTTATTTAAACTATTCATCAAAGGCCAAGTAATGTAGGAAAAGGCACTTCCTTTATAGGTACTGAGGGAAAATAGTAGATAGGACATTGATAACTTTAGAAGAGAAAGTAGTAGGACGTTGAATGATTCTCATAAAAAAGTTTAAAAAATTTTTATTCTTTTTTCTTTCTTGTTTGTAATTGGACACAATACCTTTATTTTATTTATATGTGGTGCTGAGGATCGAACCCAGGGACTTGCACATGCTAGGCAGGCGCTCTATGCTGAGCCACAACCCCAGCCCCTTTTATTCTTTTTAATTATGTTACATGATAGCAGCATGTATTTTGACATTATACATACATGGAGTATAACTTCCCATTCTTGTGGTTATAGGTGATGTGGAGTTATACCAGTTGTATGTTTGTATATGAACATAGGAAAAGTAATGTCCGATTCATTCTACTGTCTTTTCTTGTCTCATCCCCTCTTCCCTTCATTCCCCTTTGTCTAATCCAAAATATTTCTACCCCCCCACCCCCCATTGTGTGTTAGCATTGCATATTGGAGAGAACACTAAGGCTTATCAAAATTTTTGTGTGAATTTTACTTATTTGAGATACTGAAGATTGAGCCTGGGTACTCTGTTACCCAGGTACATCTCCAGCCCTTTGTTATTTTTTTTATTTATTTTTTTTTGGTAATCTTTTTTTTTTTAAATATTTTATTTACATTTTAGTTTTTGGCAGACACAACATCTTTGTTTGTATGTGGTGCTGAGGATCGAACCCGGGCTGCACCCATGCCAGGCGAGCACGCTACCACTTGAGCCACATCCCCAGCCCCTAGCCCTTTGTTATTTTGAGTCAGGGTCTCATTAAGTTGCCGAGGCTGGCCTTGAATTTATGATCCTCCTGCCTCAGCCTTCCAAGTACAGTTGTGGGGGTTGAACCCAGGGGTACTCTACCTACTGTTAACCCTAGCTTTACTCCTTTCCCCCCTCCCAACTCTTTCCTGTTTGTAGTACTGGGAATTGAATTTAGAGCTTCATGCATAGTAGGCTAGTGCTGTACCACTGAGCACATTACCAACCCTTGAATTTTAAAAGTATAGAAATGTGAGGTATAAGTGTTACTGATGTAATTATAAATGTTTATGAAAAGCAAAGTTTTTAAAGCTTCAAGGCCAATTAGAGAATGATAATTAGGTTGATAAGTATTATCCATCATGATAAAATGTTCTGTTCCCTCTTGCTAATTTAGTGTTAGTGATTCTAATCTAAAGTTCCATAAGAACTTGTCAATGGGAGACAAGAGGAGAATAAAGGAGGTTCACAACTCGATTCACCTCTGCTAATATAATTATGGGAAAATAACAAGAAGAGTACAAAATTCAGAGTTTTAGGACTACAGATCTCCATCCTCTGGGAGATTACATTTAAATGTTTTAATTCTTTTGTGTTCCTGAACTGCTTTTGGATTGTTACACATACAGTTATAAATGTCTGAGTAGGCTTGGCAAGGTGGTACATGCCTGTAATCTGAGAGACTCAGAAGGCTGAGGCAGGAGGATTCCAAATTCAAGGCCAGCTTTAGCAACTTAAGCCTGTCTCAAAAATGTAAGAAAAAAGGATTGGCTTTATAGCTCAGTGGTGGAGTACCTCTGGTTTTAATCCCCAATACAGGGCTTGGCGGGGATGAGATTAAGCCTCTGTGTTCTGTCAACATAGAATTAAATTTCATCTTTATTCAGGGAGATGAGAAATTGTTATTTAAAGTTCATGCTAATATGGTTCTGAAGGGGTAATTTTAGTTTGGATTGCAAGCATTTGATATTATTTAAATAATCTTTCTATGTGAGAATCAGGAAATTCACGTTAATACTGTATTTAAAATGAAAAGTAAGTAGTCCACTTTGTTCATTTTATTTATTTTTGTGATGCTGGGGGTTGAACCCTGGGCACTCTACCTACTGTTGACATCCCTAATCCTTTCTTTTTATTTTGAGAAAAATATTGCTAAGTAGTAGAGACTAACCTTGAGTTTGTGATCCTCTTGCTTAACCTCCCGAATAACTGTGATCACAGGCAGGTACATACTGTGTCCAGAAGTAGTCTACTTTTAGCACATTTACATGATTTTTTTTTTTTTTTTTGGTACTGGGTATTGAATCCCAGGGGTACTCAACCCCTGAGCCACATCCCCAGTCCTTTTTTGTATTTTATTTAGAGACAGGCTCTTGCTAAGTTGCTGAGGCTGACTTTGAACTTGGAATCCTCTTGCCTCAGCTTCCAAAGCCTCTGGGGTTATAGGTATGTACTACTTCACCCAGCACATGATTTTTTTTTTGTTTTTTTATTAAGAAATATAAAAACGTTTGGGGCTGGGGTTTAGCTCAGTAGGAGGATACTTACCTAGCATACAAGAGCCTGGAGTTCAGTCCCCAGTAGTGACAAAAACAAAAAAACAACAAAAAAAGTTATTTCTTAGTTCAGGCTATTAAAATAAATTACTGTAGACTATATGGCTTATAAACAACAGAAATTTTATTTCTCAGAGTTCTGGAGGGTAGAAGTTAGAAATCAAAGTTTCAAAATAAATATTTAAAAAAATTATCTCTCTCTAAAAAAAAAAAAAAGAAAAGAAAAAAGAAATCAAAGTTTCACCATGGTCAGGTCCTGTTGAAAGCCCTCTTCTGGTGTGCTGATAACTTCTCCCTGGGTCATCCTCCATATGGCAAAACAGAAGAGAGAGATTAGCTCTTTTCCTCTTTTGTGGGGTTGGAGGCGGAGATGGTGGTGCTGGTGCTGGGTGTACTCAGAATGGGCTCTACCATTGAGCTACACCTTAGTCTTGGTTTTCTCTTATAAAGAAATTCTATCTGGCAATTTTACCATCATGACCTAATTACAAAGGCCTCACTTTCTACCATCATGGGGTTAGTGCTTTAATATATGAATTATTAGAACGAACACTTAAAAAGGTAAAATGTGGAATGCCATTATCTGTTGCATATATATGCCATTAGTACAGTAGTGTAGGTATCATTGAATGCTTACTATGTGTTGTATACTTTACATAGAATATCTCGCGTAATCCTCCCATGAGATTATTACTGTTAATTGCATTTAGCATATAGAGAAGCCATGTCACACAGAGCTCATTTATTTTTTCCAGGGGTCTTCAGATAGAAAGTTGAAATATAAAGCTGTACTACCAGACTACTTAACTCTAAAGCCTGTGCCTTTTAACTGAGATCTTAGACCAGTTTGGAAGATACTTGAAGGTATGAAAGTGGAGGTTTTTGTTTTTTAGTAAAGTAGCAGTTTATATTTGAACAGGAAGCCAACCTTCCCAAAGGGAGGGGTCTTAAGAGGGTTGCTTGAAAATAGGGTTTTAAGAAAAATCAAAATCAAACTTAAGAGGTGGTTTTTTGTTTTGTTTGTTTTCAGTCCTGGGGATTGAACCCAGGGATATTTAACCAGTGAGCCACATCCCCAGCCCTTTTAATTTTTATTTTTGAGTTAGAGTCTCATTAAGTTTCTTACTAAATTGCTGAGGCTGGCTTGGGACTTGTGATCCTGCTGCCTTTGTCTCCCAAGTCACTGGGATTACAGCTGTTTGTTACCAAGCCTGGTAGAACTTGATTCTTATACTAGAAGCTTTTGCCTTACTTTTAGTGGAGGGTGGGAATGGTGCTAGTATTGAGAGCTATAATCCCAAGAAGTTAGTTTGGGATTAGAAATGATGATGAAACACTTCTAAAACGACAGAACTTCATAGATGCAGTTAATTTTCTCAGTTCAAACTTGGTGTGGTGGTGTGGACCTGAAATCCTAGCTACTGAGAAGGATCACAAATTCAAGGCCAGACTGGGCAACTTAGCAAGATCCTGTAAAATAAAAATGGCTGAAGTTGCAGCTCAGCGGTATAGCACTTGCCTAGCCTGTGCAAGGTCCTGGGTTCAATCCATAGCCCTGCCAAAAACCCAAAAAAGTCAATACACTATTGTATTTATGAATTAAAAATAATGCCTTACACTTTTCCAAGTATATTTAAACAGCATGGGGAAACATCTTTTTTGATTATTCTTATGGTTGAACCCATTAAAGGATACTTTTTACCTCTATTACAGCTGTCTCCATTGTGCTAGAAATCAAATCAGGCCCTTGTCCATGCCAGGCAAGCACGACCACTTACCTATCCCCCCAGCCCCTATTATAGCATCTTTTTATTTTAAAAAAATTGTTCTTTTTAGATATACGTGACAGTAGAGTGCATTTTGATATATTATACATACATTGAGTATAATTTATTCTAGGATTCCATTCTTGTGGTTATACATGATGTGGAGTTTCACTGATGGTGTATTCATATATGAACATAGGAAAGTTATATCCGATTCATTCTACTCTTTCCTGTTCCCATCCCCCTTCCCTTCTCCTCATTCCCCTTTGTCTAATTCACCAAACTTCTCTCTCTCTCTCCCTTTTTTTTTTTTTTTTGGTACTAGGGATTGAACTGAGGGGCACCCAACCACTGAGCCATATCCCCAGCCCTATTTTGTATTTTACTTAGAGACAGGGTCTCACTGAGTTGCTTAGCGCCTCACTATTGCTGAAGCTGGCTTTGAACTCACAATCCTCCTGTCTCAGCCTCTCAAGCCACTGGGATTGCAGGCATGCGTCACTCTGTACCTGGCTTAATTCACCAAACTTCTAGTCTTCCTTCCCTTCCTTATTGTGTGTTAGCACCTGCATATCAGAACATTCAGCCTTTGATTTTTTGGGATTGGCTTATTTCACTTAGCATGATAGTCTCTAGATCCACCCTTTACCAGCAAAAGTCATAAAGTCATTTTCTTTTTTATTTTTAGTTGTATTTTTTGGGTTGCTGAGGATCAAACTCAGTGCCTTACATGTGCTAGACAAGTGCTCTACCACTGAGCTATAACCCAGCCTTAAAGTCATTCTTTTTTTTTAATGTGGTGCTTCATCTGTGCTAGGCAAGTGCATTACCATTGAGCCACAATCCCAGCCCAATGTCATCCTTTTTTATGGTTGAGTAATATTTCATCATGTGTATACATCATTATTTTATTTATCCATTCATCGGTTGAAGAGAACTTAGGTTGGTTCCATAGCTTAGCTATTGTGAATTGAGCTGTTGATGTGGCTGCATCACTTTAGTATAATGCTGATTTTAATACCTTTGGGTATATACCAAGGAGTGAGGTAACTGGTTCCATACCAAGTTTTCTGAGGAATCTTCATACTTCTTTCCAGAGTGATTGCACCAATTTTAGTCCCACCAGCAACACTTTCCCTACATCCTTGCCAACATTTATTATTTATTACTTGTATTCTTGATAATTGCCATTCTGGCTGGAGTGAGATGGAATCTCAGTGTAGTTTTTTTGGGGTGGGGGGTAACTGGGGATTGAACTCAGGGACACTCAACCACTGAGCCATATCCCCAGCCCTGTTTGTATTTTATTTAGAGAGAGGGTCTCACTTAGGCCTTTGCTTTTTGCTGTGGCTGTCTTTGAACTTGTGATTCTCCTGCTTCCGCCTTCCAAGCCACTGGGATCAGTATAGTTTTAATTTGAATATCTCTAATTGCTAGAGTTGTTGAACATTTTTACATATATTTGTTGACCATTTATATTTCTTCTCTGAAGTACCTGATCAGTTCCTTTGCCCATTTATTGATTGGGTTATTTGTGGTTTTTTGTTTTTTGAGTTCTTTATATATCCTGGAGATTAATGCTCTATCTGAGGTGTAGTGGCAGAGATTTTTCTCCCATTCTGTAGGCTTTCTCTTTAGGTTCTTGATTGTTTCCTTTGCTGTGAAGAAGCGTTTTAGTTTTTGATACCATCCCATTTATTGATTCTTGAGTTTGCTTCTTGTGCTTTAGGAGTCTTATTGAGAATCGAACTCAGTGCCTCACACATGCTGGGCAAGTGCTCTACCACTGAGCTACAGTCCCAGCCCTCAGATTATTCACTTTTTTCACTAGAGATGAATCTTTTTTTTTTTTTTTTGTGGTTGTTATTTTTTATTTGTTCTTTTTAGTTATACATGACAGTAGAGCATATTTTGACTTATTATACGTACATGGATTATAACTTCCCATTCTTGTGGTTATACATGATATGGAGTTACACTGGTCATGTATTCATACATGAACTTAGGAAAGTTATGCCCGATTCATTCTACTGTCTTTTAGAGATGAATCTTAATAACCTTCAGATGAAAAAGTGAAACAAAATTGATTCCACACCAAAAATATGGAGCTTTGCCATAATGACAGTAAGAAAAACATGTTTGGAAGGCAGTTCTCAAAACATAAATCCTGAGAAAAAATCTTGAATTATCTGGGGCAGTGGTGGTATAATACTGTTTTAGTGGGTATATGGTATAGCCATCCCTTCAAGTTATTTGCCTTGAAGAGATCAATTCTTGTGAGTCCTGGTAATTTAGTTTAGAAATAGAAGCTTTCAATATCCTTGTTGGTTTTTTCCCTCGTGCTATTTTCCCACATTGTCTAAATAGGGGGGAAAATGAAATATATTTAATCAGGTGCTATCTGCTGATGAGAAAATTCAGTGCTGACGTAGATTAAAGCAAGTATAATAATTCTGCTACTATGATGTAGATATGATTTGCCTCTTTCCCCAACTAATGCAGGAGTTTAATCCCCATAGTCATATGTTAATCATATTAAAAGTTGGAAACCTAATTTCTGATGTTTAGAGGGGAAGTCTGGAAAGTGACTAGATTAGGTCATTAGGGTGGAGTCTGCATGATTGAATCCTGATGGCTTTACTAAGAGAAGGGGGGAAACATCTGGGATACAGTGATGCATATGCATTCCTGCCATGATGTGATGCAGCCAAGGGGAGCCCCCATGAACTCATTTAGCTCACACTTTTGGATTTTCATTCTTTTAAAAGTAACTCTGGGGCTGGGGCTGGGGCTGGGGCTCAGCAGTAGAGTGCTCGCCTAGCACTGTGTGAGGCCCCTGAGTTCGATCCTCAGTACCACATAAAAGTAAATAAATAAGATAAAGGTATTGTGTCCAACTACAACTAAAAAATAAACATTTTTTTTAAAAAAGTAACTCAGATATTTCATTATAATCAAAATCTGACTCATACATGTGCTCAGGGTTCCTATGCTGAGTTCTTCGGAAGTTTGTTAGTTGTTTAAACATTTGCTCAAAATAATACCGACAGGAAATTTGCTAGGTAATAACAGTTTCACTGAAAATATGGAAATTCTATAGAATTTAGATTTACTTAAGTAATCGTGTTAAAATGTTTGTGGGGGGGTTAATGTTTCCTGAGTTCTGAATGGGTAAATCCCACCTTTCAATATAAACATTTCTAAAGTTGCTTTTTATTGGTAAACAATGGAGCAAATCATTTATTTATTTATTTGTTTTTAGTACCAGGACTTAAACACTGAGCCACATCACCAATCCTTTTTATTTTTTATTTGAGATGGGGTCTTGCTAAATTGCTTAGGTTCCTTGCTGAATTCCTGAACTTTTGATCTTCCTGCCTTAGCATTCCAAGTTGCTGGGATTACTGTTATGCACTGCAGAGCCCAAGTTTAATTGTGCTTTTTTTGGGGGTTGGGGTCCATTACCTGGGATTGAACTCAGGGACACTCAATCACTGAGCCACATCTCCAGCCCTATTTTGTATTTTGTTTAGAGAGAGGGTCTCACTGAGTTGCTTAGCACCTTACTTTTGCTGAGGCTGGCTTTGAACACATGATTCTCCTGTATCAGCCTCCTGATCTGCTGGGATTATAGGCGTGCACTACCACGCCCAGGTAGTTGTGCTTTTTGATAAGAAATTGTATTTTACTTGGGGTTTTTCCTACCAGTAGTATTTATCTAGTTGCCAGGGTGACTTAGATCTAATTTTATATTGTTTTTTGCCCTACTTGGAGCTTGAACCCAAGGACCTCACACATGTTGGCTCTACCATTGAACTATATCTATACTCAGCTACTGATCTTAATGACTGAGGGTTTAACTAAAAATTAATTATGGTTAAAATCTTAATCTATATAGTTAATATAACAAATTAGTATCTTTCTGCAAATCTCTATAATTAAACTTATTTAGGGGTGAAGGTTAAGAATTCTGCAGCAGTGATAATGGGGGACATTAGCAGAACCTGCCAGCATGTAGTCCCATGAAGATAAAGATCACTTAACCACATTTGAACAATCTAATGAACAAAACAAACCCAGTTCCATTTTAGCCTTTATTTACTTTTTAAAATACCTTTATTTTACTTATCTATTTTTTTATCTTTGTTTTATTTATTTATTTTTATATGGTGCTAAGGATCCAAATCCAGGGTCTCACAGGAGCTAGGCGAGCGCTCTACTGCTGAGCCACAACCCCAGCCCTGCTTATCTATTTTTATGTGGTGCTGAGGATCAAACCCAGGGTCTCGCACATGCTAGGCAAATGCTTTATTGCTGAGCCACAATCCCAGCCCCTAGTCTTTATTTTTTAAGGTATTGGAAGAAGTTAATTTAAAAAAAAAAAAAAAAAAAAAAGCCTAGAAGTACATTTTAGAAGTGAAATTTCTTAAAAAGTGGAGAATTTTTTTTTTCTTCTTTATTCTTTTGGTACTGAAAACTGAATTCAGGAATGCTCTGCCATTGAACTACAGCCAGCTTTTTTTTTGTACCAGGGATTTAATCCAGGGACACTTTACCATTGAGTCACATCTCCAGCCCTTTTTTATATTTTATTTAGAGGCAGTGTCTTGCTAAATTGCTTAGGGCAGTTTAGCCTCGGTAAGTTGCTGAGGCATATCCAGCTGGTTTTTAAATTTTATTTTGAGACAGGGTCTCCCTGTGGTGTCCAGGCTGACCTTGAACTTGCTATCCTCCTGCCTCAGCTCCCTGAGTAGCTGGGATTATAGTCACATAACCTGGTTCAGCCCCAAAGTTTTGTGATTGATTGATTGATGCTGTGTGGATGGAGCCCAGGGCTGTGCACATTCTGTCACTGAGAGCTACATCCCCTGCCCTAAAGTTGTTGAGAATTTTAAAATAGTGGCCTGTTATGAATATTCTGATGGGATTGGGAATGTGGCTTAGTGGTAGAGCACTTACCTAGCCAAATGAGGTCCTTGGTTCTTTCCCCAGCACTGGGGGAAAAAAAAATTTGATGGCTCTTTTTTGGGGGATGGGGGCGGAGTGGTGGTGGGGTGTACCTGGGATTGAACCCAAGGGCATTTAACCATTGAACCACATCCCCAGCCCTTTTCATTTTTTATTTCAAGACAGTCTTGCTAAGTTGCTTAGAGCCTTACTGAGGCTGATCTTGAACCTGTGATCCTCCTGCATCAGCTTCCTGAGTTGTTGGGATCACAAGCATGCACCAGCATACCCACCTTTAATGACTCTTTTTTTTTCTTATAACTATTTATTTATTCATTCATTCATTTTTGTGGTGCTGAGGATACCAAACCCAGTGCCTCACATAGCCAGGCATGTGCTCTACCATTAGGCCACAACCCCAGTCCTTTAATGACTCTTACTGTATTAAATGAATTATTATTATTATTATTATTATTATTAGGTAGTGCTTGGAATCAAATCAAGGGCCTTGCTTATGCTAGGCAAGACCTCTGCCACTGAGCCTCACTCTTAAGTATAAAAATACATTTTTATAGTTGAATTTATGCTTTTTTTTTAAAGTGGTACTTCATTTACTTAAAAAGCAGATAATTAATGACAAAATATTTCCATTTCATGTATAACTTGTTCCTACCTGTTGTTGAAATTAGTATAGTAAGTAAGGTTTCTACAGCCCAACTGGCAAGATTTACGGACATCTGCTAGATAGGTCAACATGGACACTTCCACTGGGTTATATTTACAAAAGTGGTCAAATTCTTTTTTTTTTTTTTAATATTTATTTTTTAGTTGTAGTTGGATACAATATTTTTATGTGGTGTTGAGGATCAAACCCAGGGCCTTGCACGTGGTAGTCAAGCGCTCTACCGCGGAGCCACAACTCCAGCCCAAAAAGCGTCAAATTCTTGCTAACTCTGTTGCCCCAGTTCATGCTATAAAGTTTAGTGCACAGTTCCCTGAAACAAAAGCACAAGTGCAGACACATAGAGAGAAGCCATAATGAATAGATACCTGATTTGAGTAAAACTTGAACTCTGTGAATTATATGCTTTGGAACATAAATAAGACAAAAAATAAAAAGCTAAATGACTATCCCCCCCTACCCCCCATGAAAAACAGGCCTTTTCTTTTTGGTGGTATTGGGGACTGAACTTGCTAGGAAAGCACTGTACCACTGAGCTATATCCCCAACCCTTTCTTTTTTTCTTTCTTTCTTTCATTTTGAGACAGGGTCTAAGTTTCCCAGACTGGCCTCAAACTTGTGATTCTTCTGCTTCGGCTTCCCAGGTAGCTGGGATTATAGGTGTGCATCTGGCTATCTCTTCTCTTTGCCATGGTTGCTAGAATGCTCAGTGCTAAATTTGAATTTATGCTGTGATAATACTCTGCATGCATGCATTTTCTCAAAGAGTCTTGATATTTAGCCAATTTTTTTTCTATTCATAGTATACATTAAGTCTCTTAGTTATGGAGAATAACTGCATGTAGCACATTTCTCTTTATGTGTATACCTTGAACAAATTGACATTTTTTTTTTTCTTACTTTCCTTTTTCTCCCCCTTTCTTTTTTCTTGTTTTGGTACTGGGGTTGAACCCAGAGGCACTTTACCAGCCATATACCCAGTACTTTTTTTTTTTAATATTTATTTTTTAGTTCTCGGCGGACACAACATTTTTGTTTTGCATGTGGTGCTGAGGATCTAACCCGGGCCGCACGCATGCCAGGCAATTGCACTACCGCTTGAGCCACATCCCCAGCCCTATACCCAGTACTTTTAATTTAATTTTTAAAAAATATCTTTATTTATTTTTTGTTTACTTTTATGTAGTGCTGAGGTTCAAACCCAGTGCCTCACATGTGCGAGGCAATTGCTCTGCCACTGAGCCACAACCCCAGCACCTCCAGTCCCTTTTAAATTCTTTATTTTGAGATAAGGTCTTGCTAAGTTACTACGACTGGTTGCAATCTTGCCTTAGCCTCTCAGTTGCTAGGATAACAGGTGTGTGTTGAATTTTTTTTTTCCCTTTACTGGTTACCACTGGAGATTTAACCCAGGGTGCTTTATCACTGAGTTAAATCCCCAGCCTTTTTAATTTTTTATTTTAAGTTGTTGAGGCCCTCACTAAATTGCTGAGGCTGGCCTTGAACTTGGAATCCTCCTATCTCAGGCTAGGATTACAGGTATGTGCTACCATGCCTGACCAAAAAAAAAATTTATATGGTGCTGAGAGCCAGGTATGATGGCGCAGGCCTGTAATCTCATCTATTCAGGAAACTGAGGCAGCAGGACTTACAAATTGAAGGCCAGTTCAACAACTGTCTCAAAAACAAACAAAAAATAGCTTAGTGGTAGAGTACCCCTGGTACTCAAAAAAAAAAAAAAATAGAAAATGATGCTGAGGATGGAACTCAGAACATAAGAGCATGCTGAGCAAACACCATTCCCATTCCCAAATTAATTAATTCTTCACAAGGAGGTACTCCTTGCTGGAGGGAACTTATGTTTTTCTTTCACTGGGTATTGAACCCAGGGGTGCTCTAACTGAGCTACACCCCCAGTTCTTTTTTATTTTTAGACAAGGTCTTGCTAAGTGCCCAGGGTTGGCCTCAGATCCTCCTGTTGCTTGGATTGCAGGTAAGAACTGCCACACCCAACTTGGAGAAACTTTTTAGGTAGGATAAAATTCCTGTGATGTACAAATGATTACAAATATGCTCTCTTGTGGTTAGGTCATTTATTACTGTTCTAGCTACCATATATGTCCTGAAAATGTTTGTTAAGTCTACATCTCTAATTAGATCTCTCTTGAGTTTTTGCCTGCTTGTTAGATATTTTCAGTACTATGTTGTATTGACACTAAAGACTTAAAATACAGATGAGGGGGCTGAGGTTGTGGCTCAGAGATAGAGCGCTCACCTAACGTGCGTGAGGCACTGGATATATTCGATCCTCAGCACCACATAGATATAAAAAATATTGTGTCCACTTATAACTAAAAAATATTTGAAAAAAAATGCAGATGGGACTTTACCTTTTTCCATAAGCCTTCTATTCTCACTCTCCTGGATATTGGACACTACCAGGCCATGTAAGCATTAGAAATTGGGAATCATTTCCTCTTTTCACACATCCAGTTATTTTTTAATACATTGAGTCCCTGGTATTTAGCCCCCTCCTGTCATTGCTACTGCACCATATAAGTCCACACTCAGTTGTCACTCACTTGAATTGTAACAGTGGCCCCATACCTTTATCTTATGACCTTCTAGCTGTGATGCCACCAAAGTAACCTTTCTGAAATCCTAGTCTGACATATAACCCTGACCACATACACAAATGAAAAAACCTATCAACTCATCATTTTCCACAGCATTAAATAAATGGAAATTTCTTTGTGTGATATTCAAAGCACTCATGATCGTTTTTTTTTTGTTGCTGTTGTTATTGTTTGTTTGTTTTGTTTTTTGGTGCTGGGGATTGAACTCGGGCTCTTAACCACTGATCCACATCCCCACCTCTTTTTTGGATTTTATAGAGACCAGGGTTTCACTGAGTTGCTTAGGGTTTTGCTAAGCTGCTAAGGCTGGCTTTGAACTTGCAATCCACCTGCCTCGGCTTCCTGAGCTGTTGGGATTACAGGTGTGCACCACCTCACCCCCAATAATTAGGTTCTTGATTATTTTCCAACTTTATTTCCTATTTTTGCTCCATAGGTGGTCTCTGAAGGTACCATTGCCTAAGCTGTCCTCTGGAATGTTTTTTTGTCATGGGACTTTGCCTTTGCTCCCATTAGTGCAGTGAACTCCAGATATTAAGATCCAGTGCACTGTGAATGACCTCTTTAAATGTACTGGATTTCTCTTTACCAACTCCTTTTCCCTTTTAGATTGTTTTAAAGCAAACCCCAAACATATCCACAGCCCGTCATCTCTAAATATTTCAGTTCCTAAAATATAGGGATGCTCTTTTTTTTGGGGGGGGGGGGTAAACCAGGGATTGAACCCAAGTGCTCTTAACCACTGAGCTACGTTTAAAAAAAAAAAAAAAAAAAATATATATATATATATATATATATATATATATATATATATATATTTAGAGACAGAGTCTCACTGAGTTGCTTAGGGCCTTGCTCACTTGCTGAGGCTGGCTCAGCCTGCTGAGCCACTGGGATTACAGCCATGTGCCACTCCTGCCTCAGCCTCCTGAGCCACTGGGATTACAGGCATGTGCCACTGTCCCTGGCTCGGGACACTTTTTTTTTTTTAAATCATATATTTTTTTTCACTTAAAAAATAGTAATCCCTTTATAACATCTAATATCTGTCTACTCAGTGTTCAGATTTCCCTGATTTTTCTCATAGTTTAAAAAATTTTTGGGGGGGGGGGGCTGGCGATGTGGCTCAAGCGGTAGCGCACTCGCCTGGCATGCTTGCGGCCCGGGTTCGATCTTCAGCACCACATACAAACAAAGACGTTGTGTCCGCCGAAAACTAAAAAACAAATATTAAAATTCTCTCTCTCTCTTTCTCAAAAAAAATTCTTTAAAAAATTTTTTTTTAAGTATATATATATATATTTTACTTACAGGTGGACACAATATCTTTATTTTATTTTTATGTGGTGCTGAGGATTGAACCCAGTACCTCATGCATGCAAGGCAAGCACTCTTCCTCTGAGCCACAATCCCAGCCCCTCATAGTTTAAAATTTTAAGATTTTTTTAGTTTTTCGGCGGACACAACATCTTTGTTTTTGTATGTGGTGCTGAGGATCGAACCTGGGCCGCACGCATGCCAGGCAAGCGTGCTACCGCTTGAGCCACATCCCCAGCCCCCAAATTTCCATGTTTTCTTTTGCCTTTTTTATTATCAGCTTTACTGGTTATGATTCACATACCATTCAACTCACCAATTTAAATGTACAAACCAACAGTTTTTAGTATAGTCAAAGTTATACAACCATTACTATAATTAATTTTAAAAGCATTTTCATCACTCAGAAAGGATCCAAATATCCATTGATGGTTACTCCTAGTGTTATTTCTATGACTGTGTATTTGCCCATTCTGAACACTTCATATGTATAGGATTTTTTTTTTAATATTTACTTTTTAGTTGTAGTTGGACACAATACCTTTATTTTATTTATTTATTTTTCATGTGGTCCTGAGGATCGAACCTAGGACCTTGCACGTGCTAGGCTAGCGCTCTACTGCTGAGCCACAACAACAGCTCCTGTTTTTGTTTTTTGTTTTTGCTTTTTTTAAAAAAATGTAGTCTTGCTGTGTTGCCCAGGTTACTCTCAAACACTTGGGCTCAGTTGATTTTTCCTCTCCAAAGTAACTGGGACTATAGTCATGCACTACAATGTCCTGTTTGGGCATTTCATATAAATGGAATCATACATTTTAGTTTTGGGTTTTCATGACTGGCTTTTTTCACTTAGCATGTTTTGGAGAGGTTCATTCATGTTGTGGCATTATTAATACTTACTTCATTTTTATTGTTAGTGTAAAATTAAATATTTTATTTATCCATCCGTTAGAAACTTGAGTGGTTTTCACTCTTTGGTTTTTATGAGTAATGTTGTTACCAGCATTCATGTGTGATAGTGGGGACATAAGTTTTTATTTCTCTTGGGTATTTACCCAAGAATAGAATTGCTGGGTCATTTGATAATCTTAGCTTAACCATTTGAGGGATTGCCAGACTGTTCCATGGTACCCATACATGTTATATTCCCATCATCAGTGATAAGCAATTTCTCTAGATACTCCCAAATACATGTACACTTTTTTTTTGGGTGATCCTGGTTATTGAGCTCCTGGGCTCAGTGGGTCTCACTGGAAAAGCACTCTACACTGAGCTACATTCCTAGACTCCCCCTAATTTTTTTCTTTCTTCTTATTTAAAATTTTTTTTTTGTTGTCTGCCTATGTTGCCCAGGCAACTTGAGATCCTCCTTCTGCAGCCTTCTGAGTAGCTGGGATTATAGATATGTGCCACAATACTTGGCTCATTGTTTTTAAAATTAATTATTGGCAGTTGAAAGTATTTAACTGCTGAACTGCTGCCTTTAGATTTAAGGAATTTACTATAGGACTAGATATAATGACATTTTATTACAAATTAATTTATTCAGCACTAATATAATGGGAAGTTATTATGCTTCTAAAACTGGAGGTTAGGAGATTTGTGATTAAATGATTATGGGAAATTCTAATTTCTTTCTTTTTTTTTTTAAATTTTTTACACCTTTATTTTATTTATTTATTTTTTTGTAGTGCTGAGGATTGAACCCAGGGCCTCGCACATGCTAGGCGAGTGCTCTACCACTGAGCCACAACACTTCTCCAGAAATTCTAGTTTCAAACTTAGCTGCCTTCTTGGTTTTGGTACCAAGGATTGAACCCAGGGGTGCTTAACCACTGAGTTACATTCCCAGCCCTTTTAAATTAAAAAAAAAAAAAATTGGGGGGGGGCACCGGAGATTGAACTCAGGGCACTTGAGCCACATCTCCAGCCCTATTTTGTATTTTCTTTAGAGAGAGAGTCTCACTGAGTTGCTTAGCCCCTCAGGGTAGCTGAGGCTGGCTTTGAACTCTTGATTTTCTTGCTTCAGCCTCCTGAGCCGTTGGGATTATAGGTGTGCGCCACTGTACCCGGCCCAGCCCATTTAATTTTGAGAGCCTTGTTCATGCTAGGCAAGTATTCTACCACTGAGCTCTATCCCTAGCGCTAGAGACAATATTTTAAATATATTTTCTTTTGAAAATGTATCAGCCTCGCTAATCTATTTTTTAAATAGTATGTTCTTTTTAATTTTTTAAAAAATATTTCTTATTTGTTGATAGGCCTCTATTTACTTATTTATATGTGGTGCTGAGAATCGAACCCAGTGCCTCACACATGCTAGGCAAGCACTGTACCATTGAGATATGACCCCATCCCACGATCTATTTTTTTTAATGTTTTTTTTTTAGTTGTAGATGGACACGATACCTTCATTTTATTTTTATGTGGTGCTGAGGATCCAACTCAGTGCCTCACATGTGCTAGGTAGCATTCTACAACTGAGCTATTAACCCCAGCCCCCTAACAATCTTTTTTTTTTCCTTTGGTGCCGGGCATTGAACTCCGGGGTATTCAACCACTGAGCCACATTTCCAGCCCTATTTTGTATTTTCTTTAGAGACAGGGTCTCACTGAGTTGCTTAGTGCTTACCGTTACTGAGGCTGGCTTTGAACTCGAGATTCTCCTGTTTCAGACTCCTGAGCCACTGGGATTATAGGTGTGTATCACCGTGCCCAGCCTAAGAATCTATTTTTATTTTTATTTATTTTTATTTTTTATTTTTTTTAAATTTTTAATTTATTCTTTAGTTTTCAGTGGACACAACATCTTTGTTTGTATGTAGTGCTGAGGATCGAACCTTGGCCCCATGCATGCCAGGCGAGTACACTACCGCTTGAGCCACATCCCCAGCCCCAAGAACCTATTTTTAAATTTAGCATTTAGGCATTGCCTGATGGTGCACACCTGTAATCCCAATGGCTCGGGAGGCTGAGGCAGGAGGATCATGAATTGGAGGCGGAGGCCAGCTTCATCAAGTTGGAGGCCCTGAGCAACTCAGCAAGACCCCATCTCTAAATAAAATACAAAAAAGGGTGTGGCTTTGGCTCTGTGGTCAAGCACCCCTGAGTTCAATCTCTGTACAACAACAATAATAAATAAATAAACTGACTAATAAACTCGGCATTTAAAAAAATTTCCCTATCTGGGCACGGTGGTACACACCTGTAATCCCAGTGACTCAGGCAAGAGGATTGCAACTTCAAAGCTAACCTCAGCAATTTAGTGAGGCCCTAAGCAATTTAGCTAAGACCCTGTCTCAAAACATAAAAATATCTGGGGATGTGGGTTTAATCCTTGGTATTCCCCCCCAAAAAAAAAATCCCCAAGTGTTCATTATTTAATTGCTTTCTTTTTGTTGGAGCTGAAGATTATTTTACTTTCTAAACAGTATATTGTTAGGCATTTATTTATTTATTTATTTATTTTGGTGCTGGGGATTTAACTCCAGGACCTTGTATATGCTAGGCAAGTACTGTACTGCTGAGCAATATCTCCAATACTTGGACACCTTTTTTTTTTTTTTTTCTTTTTGGGATCTGAATATGTTTGCTCATATTTTGCTGACCTCAAATTCCTGGAGTCAACAATCCTGTGGTCTCACCCTCCCAAATAGCTGGGATTTCAGGCATGTGCCATTGTTGTGTTTTTAAAACGCCTTTCAGTCTAATATCTAAGAATCACAACTAGTTTTTATGTTTTGTACAGTGCTTATAGCTGAAAGAAATCTTAATGATCATGTAATTATACAAATAAGGACATTAAGGGCTATATGGAGGAAAATAAGTAGCTCAGAGTTACATGGGGAATTTGTTTTAGTGCTAACAATACAACTCTGGTCTCTTTGAGCTCTATTTATTGAATCAGTGATGGTAATCACTAATAAATTATTTTATACCCCCTTGGACTTTTAAATTGTATAATTCTTTAAAAGCCAGGTATATGGAGATATGGTTTATTAATCGTATGTGTGTGCGCGTGTGTGGGGGGGGGTACTAGGGATTGAACCCATGGCCTTGTGCATGTGAGGCAAGTACTCTACCAACTTAGCTATATCCCCAGCCCAAATTAATCTTTTTTATAGGTATATTTTGTGAATTTTGATGAATACACAGTCACATCTACTTTTTTTGTTTTCTTGGGACAGAGAGTATTTCCCAAGCTGGCCTCAAACTTGGGGTTCTCCTGTTTCAGCTTCCTGAATAACTAGGAGTATAGACTCAGTGGTGTCTGCATCTTCACAGGAAAAAGTGACATGATGTGGGAGGGCAGATTTCATATCATACTTGTGTATGTGAGAACAAAGTGAAATTAATTTTTTCTCTTCCAAAGTATAGTGCGGAAAATAGCTAAGAAGATTATTATTTAAAAGTTATTGTGTAGTATAGTGAATGCTTATTAATTGGGATTCTAATAATTTGAAATTTATAAATTTTAAGTAAGGAGGATTATGGGGGGAGGTATTTTAACGTAACTGAACACTTTTAAATGGACTTGGTGACAGTAACTTTTAAAATTGATTTTGGTAAAATATATTACATTACCTTTGTAACCATTTTTAAGGGTACGATTCATTGACATTAAGTGCATTCACAAAATTGTGTAATCAGCATTATCATCTGTTTCCTGAACATTTTTATTATTCCAAATTAAAACTCTGAACTCCTTAAAACAGCAATTCCCCATTTTCCCTGGTAACCTGTTGTTCTCTTTTGTGTCTTTATGAATTTGCCTATTTCCTGGTTATATAAGTGGAATTATACAATATTTGTCCTTTCTCATCTAACTTATTTCATCTAGTATAATCATTTCACGATTTAGCTGTGTTGTAGAATGTATCAGAACTTTATTTATTTATTTAAAGATAGAGTCAGCCTTAAGAGTGGTGGTTTAGAAGGGTGGAGGGAGCCCAGCATTGTAAAGGTAGCCAGAATTAACTTTTTTTTTTTTTTTTTTGAGAGAGAGAATTTCAATATTTATTTTTCAGTTTTCGGCGGATACAACATCTTTGTTTGTATGTGTTGCTGAGGATCGAACCCGGGCCGCACGCATGCAAGGCAAGCGTGCTACCGTTTGAGCCACATCCCCAGCCCAATATCAGAATTTTATTATTATTATTTAGCAATACTGGGGATTGAACCCAGGAATGTTCTACCTCTGCTCAACATCCCCAGCCTTTCTTTCTTTGTTTTTGGCATTGCTGGAGATTTAACCCAGGGCCTCAGGCATACTAGGAAAGCACTGTACCACTGAGCAACATCCCAAGCCCTTTAATTTTATTTGGATAGGGGTTTTGCTAAATTGCTGAGGCCGGCCTTGGATTTGGGATCCTCTTGCCTCAGTCTTCTGAGTACCTGGCATTATGGGCATGCACTATTACACCTGGCAGGATTTCTGTACTTTTTATCACTGTATAAGATTTAATTGTGTAATCTATCGATGGAGGATAATTTTTACTTTTTGAGTATTGTGAGAAATACTTTCTCTCCTCATGTTCAGTTAAGACTCAAGAGTTCCATAATATTTGTTTCCAACAGTTCCCCTTGACTCATTAGTTGTTTAGGTGAAGGATCAAATTCCTGGATTTTTTCTATTCTACCTTCTTCCTTCCTTCCATCCTTTTCTTCTTCCCTTTCCTCCTTCTTCCCTTTCTTCTTTCCTCTCCTTCTCCTCCCTCCTCCCCTTCCTCCCTTCCCACTTCACCCCTTTCTTTTGGTGGGTTCTAGGGATTGAATCTGGAGGTACTTAACCACCAAGCCACATCCCAGCTGGTTTTATATTTTATTTTGGATCTCTCGAAGTTGCTGAAGCTGACTTTGAACTTGCGACCTTCCTGCTTCAGCCTTCTGAGCTGCTAGGATTGTAGGCATGTGCCACTGTGCCCACCGTACTTCATCATTTTCTATGACATAGTCACTACTAATTTTTAAATACCTGCTATTCAACCTTTTTTTTTTTTTTTTTTTTTTTTTTTGGAGTCAGGGTCTCTTCTGAGCCTAGACTGGACTTGAAGTGGTGATTCTCCTCCCTCAGCCTCCTGAGCAGCTGGCATAACAATGTGCACTACCATATGTGGCTAGTTAACATTTAATTACACTTACACTTTTGGTCATATTAAAGTGAAAAAATATAAATAAGTAAATTGAAAAAATTACCTGTGATTTTATTTTCTCGAGTAATATTTCCTTCTGTGTGTGTGTTTGTGTTTGTGTTTATCCGTTTGTTTATTTTTGGTACCAGAGATTGGACCCAGAGATCCTTTACCACTGAGCTACATCCTCAGTCTTTTTTAAATTTTGAGATAGGGTCTTGCTAAGTTGCTGAGGGTGTCACTGAATTGTTTAGGTTTGCCTATCCTCCTGCCTCAGCCTCTTGAATTGCTAGAATTACAGGCATGCACCAACACTCCTGTCTCTTTTAATGTTTTTTAAACTTAATATGTTGTAACTGTCTTTTCATGACAAAACATGCCTGAATACTGAAGAATGTGTGAGTGAGAGAGAGAACACCTGGGAATGAACCATTAAGCCTGGTTTTTAATTGCTTTGTAGTGTATGTACTGATTTATATTTGGAGACAAGATCTTATTATATTGCCCATATTGGAGACAAGATCTTGTTATATTGCCCATACTGTACTTGAACTCAAGATTTTCCTGCCTAGCTTCCTGAGTGGCTGGGATTGTAGGCAAACACCAATGCACCTGGTTGCTACATTTTTGTCACCTATTGTTGGGCATTTGTTTCAGCTTTTACTGTAAATATAAAGAAATGTTGCCATAAGTTTTACAACATAGGTCCTTAGAAATTGTTTGCTACAAGATGAAATATTTTAGGTTTAGAAATATAGTTGGAGGGGCTGGGGATGTGGCTCAAGCGGTAGCGCGCTCGCCTGGCATGCGTGCAGCCTGGGTTCGATCCTCAGCACCACATCAAACAAAGATGTTGTGTCCACCAAATACTAAAAAAAAAAAAATATTAAAATTCTCTCTCTCTCTTTAAAAAAAAAAAAAAAAGAAATATAGTTGGAGGGCTGGGGATGTAGCTCAGTTGTAGAGTGCTTGTCTATCCTGCACAATGCCCTGAATTCAGAACTGGGGTGGATAATGGTGGCACACACCTGTAGTCCCAGCTAGTTCGGTGGCTAAGACAGAGGTATCACGTTTGAGGTCAGCTTGAGGAATTTTAGCAAGACCGTATCTCAAAATACATTTTTTTTTTTTAAAGACTGGAGATTTAGCTCAGTGGTAGAGCACTTGTCTAGTGTGTGCAAGCCCTGGGTTTAATCCAAAGCACTACTAAAAAGAGAAGATATAACCAACAGTGAGTTTTGCCTATAGGCAATGCTACTTGGGAGGCTGAAGGGGTAGGACCACTTGATCATAGAGTTCAATGCCAATGTGGGCAACAGGTCCAAACCCCATTCCCCCAAATGAGAAAAAGGTGGCTTGGCTATGGTGGCACACACTGTTGTCCCAGGTAGGATCCCTTGAGCCCAGGAGTTTGAGGCCAGCCAGAGCAACATAGTGAGATTCTCAAAAACAAAACATGGCCAGAAAAAAAAAAAAAAGATTAGTGTAATGAATATTCATATAACCACTTTTCAGCACTTGTACAAAATATTATGAATATAATTTGATTTTAGTATAAATTCATTAAAATAGATTTGAATTTTATGGGTCAAATATGTTCACATTTAGGGATTTTTGTAATAAATCTAGTAATTTTTATATATATGAAATCATGTATGTTCTTGAAGGACATTTAGATCCCCGCCCCCCCCCTATAAAATAGATATTGAATTGAAGGACATTTAGATCCTTTTTTTCCCTGAGTGATAGCCAATACATGAGTAGAATAGGTATCGAATGCCTCTATCAGTTTATTCATTTATATAGAAATTAGAAGTAGGAGAAAAAGTATATGTCATTTTAGAAAGTAATAAGCGCTTATGAGGGGAAAAATGTATCAAAAGTAGAGTCTGAAGTTAAGAGGATAATAAAACAAATTTTGGTGTAGAATATTCTAGATGTTTGAGTAAGATCCCAAAGGAAGGGATGGAGCCAACCATCAATTTTTTTGGGAAACTATATTATATACTGGATAGCAAAATTATTGTTATACCCCCTATAGAGTGTCAGGTATAAGGCAGTGAGTAAAGTTGAATTATATTTTCTCATTTAAATGCTTTCCTTTAGATTTATTTTTAAATGCTATTTTTAAATGCTTTCTTTCGATTTTATGGGTTATGATTTTAGAGTCTACAAGCAATTTTAAGAGAGGGCTTAGCCTTGGGGCTGGGGATGTGGCTCAAGCGGTAGCGCGCTCGTCTGGCATGCATGCGGCCCGGGTTCTATCCTCGGCACCACATACAAACAAAGATGTTGTGCCCGCCGAAAACTAGAAAATATTTTTAAAAAATTCTCTTAAAAAAAAAAAAAAGAGAGAGATTGAGAGAGAACCTTGAGGCTGCCACTTAAAACTATTGATACTTATTTTGCAGTGGAATTAATATAAAATTATATATTTTAGTGAACCTTTGAATTTTATTGTGCTAAATCCTCATTCTTCTTTAATGTTAATTAACATGGTGATGGGGGTTAGCGCAGTAGTAGCCTTCAGGGAGCCCCAGTAGTGTCCATTGCTTCTAGTTCCATTTACTGGGAAGGTTAAGATGGGAGGATTCCTTGAGCTCATGAGTTTGAGACCAGCTTGGGCAATATAGCCATACTCCTATAAACAAACAAAAACCCCAAAAGTCTGTCTGTGAAGTATAATATAATGGTTAAAAATGTGAGCTCTAGAGTCAACTAGATTCTCCTCAGACTGTTAAGCTGTGATCCCCAGCAAATAATTTAACCCTGGTATGCTTCAGTTTCTTCTTTAAAATGGTGGTTTTGGGATGACATCTGTCTTGTTAGGATGCTTTGAGAATTAAATGTGTTAGTACACATAGAAGTACTTAGAAGGGGGCCTGCTATATAAAAAGCACACTTATTGTGTTAGTTGCTATTAGTGAATATGCCTTTTCATTTTAAGTAGTATATAAGTTAAAAATAATATAGAACATGGGGCTGGGGTTGTGGCTCAGTGGTACAGCGCTCGCCTAGCATGCATGAGGCACTGGGTTCTATCCTCAGCACCACATAAAAGTAAAATAAAGATTTTGTGTCCATCTAAAAGGAAAATAAATATTTGAAAAAAAATAATATAGAACATTAAATATAAAGTTTTATGTTAACACTACCCTACCACCTCTCCCCAGTATCCCAGCCCTCACTTCCTTTTTTTTTTTTTAATTGGGGATTGAACCTAGGGGTGTTTAATTACCGAACCACATTTCCAGCCCTTTTTATTTTTTTATTTTGAGGCAAAATAAAGTTTGCTGAGGCTGGCTTTGAATCCTCCTGCTTCAGCCTTCCAAGTAGATGGGATCACGGGTATGTGTCACCATACCTAGCTAATTTTTTAAAAATATTTTCAGTTGTGGATGGATACAAGAACTTGATTGATTGATCGATTGATTGTGTGTTGCTGAGGATCTAATCCAAGGCCTCACAAGTGGTCTACCACTGAGCCACAATCCTAGTACCCCAGCTGAGTTTTTTTTGGGGGGGGGCCAGGGGAGGTTGTGGGGGTTGAACCCAGGAGTACTTAACCACTAAGCCACATCCCCAGCCCTTTTATTTTTTGATAGTGTCTTGCTAAGTTGCTTAGGGCCTCACTGATTTGCTGAAGCTTGTTTTGAACTCACAATCCTTCTGCCTTAGTCTCCTTAGCTGCTGGGATTACAGGTATGGGTCACTGTGCCTGGCTTTTAAATTAAATTAGTTTTAAAAATAATTATTAAAATTGTGATAAAATATACACAGCAAAATTTAACATTTTAACCATGTCACAATTACCGCTTAGTGGCATTCGTACATTCTATTATTGTGTAGTTCCAGAGAATTTTTACCCATTCTCGTCTTTATTTTTTCTGGTGGTTGCCATTGTAATTCTTTTTTGTTGTTGTTGTTGTTTGTGAGCAGTCAGCCAACCCAGAGCTATCATAATTCTAAACAATGTATTTACTCATTTTTTATTTTTGTACTTTTTTTTGAGGGGTACCTGGGATTGAACTCAGGGGTACTTGACCACTGAGCCACATCTCCAGCCCTATTTTTGTATTCTGTTTAGACAGGGTCTCACTGAGTTGCTTAGCACCTTGCTTTTGCTGAGGCCTGCTTTGAACTCATAATCTTCTGCCTCAGCCTCCTGAGCTGAGTGTGCGCCACCGCACCTGGCTCAAATTTTTTTCTTCTCTTCTATTCCCACTCTTCACATACTGGATGTCTCCTGTATACATGCATGTACAGTCCTCTGGTCTACCAGTAAAAAATATGTCATAATATTATTAGCAATGAATATCTATAATTAAAATGGAATAAAACAATTTTATGTCCCACATATTTTGTATTCTCTGCACTTTTTTTTGTGTGTGTGTGTGTGTGTGTGTGCGCGCGCGCGTGCGCTCTGCCACTTTGTATGGTGCTGGGGATTGACCCTGGGCCTTGTGCATGCTTGCCAAGAGCTCTACCAGTGAGCTATACATCTAGCCCTATTTTCATTTTCTTTTTCTACTCATCTGTATTTAATAGATGCTTGGATTCTTCTGCTTTTTGTCTTACTGTGAATCATGTGTCTGTGAACATTCACGTATACTTTTAAAAGAAATATTATTTTTTAGTTGTAGTTAGACACAGTACTTTTGTTTTATTTATTTATTTTTATGTGGTGCTGAGGATTGAACCCAGGGCCTCGAACGTGCTAGGCTAGCACTCTATGCACTGAGCCACAACCCCAGCCCCTCATGTAATCTTTTTTATGTAAAATATACTATCATTTCTCTTGGTTATATATCAAGGAATAAAATTGCCAGGTCATATGGTAAGTATATTTAATCTTTTGGGGAACTGCCAGATACATTTTTTTGGTGTGACTACATCATTTTACCTTCCCACCAACCCACTAGAATTCTGGAGTGAGTCTGTTGTTGTTTTATAGGTGCTTTACCACAGAGCCACATCCCTAGCCCTTTTTGTATTTTTATTTTTGAGACAGGATCTTACTAAATTGCTTTGGGCCTTTCTAAGTTGCTGAGGCTGACCTCAAACTTTGGATCCTCCTGCTTCTGCCTCCTGAGTTGCTGGGATTACAGGGCATATGCTACCACACCCAGCGCTGCATTCTGCATGGTCATTGTTGTTAGTCTTAGAATACTCCCTTTACCATCATACTGGGTGGGGATTTCTTTTCTTTCTACTTTTGTAGGAGTATCTGTTTTCTGAATCTTATGTCTGCTTTGGTTCATTCTCTTGTTTGAATATATCAGTTCCCCCCCCCCCCTTTTTTTAAGTTGCTGATGGACCTTTATTTTATTATGTGGTGCTGAGAATCAAACTCAGTGCCTCACGCATGCCAGGCAAGCGCACTACTACTGAGCCACAACCCCAGCCCCTTGTTGTTGTTTTTGTAGAAATAGGGGAATGAACCCAGGACCTCACATGTTAGGGAAGCATTCTACCACTGAGCTAGCTACATCTTTCACCCCAATTTTATTGATTTTTTTAATTTGAAACTGAAGTTTGTGTAGGCAAAACTGAAATTGCCTAGGCAGCCTCCTAAGTAGCTAGGGCCACCAAACCTGTTAACTTCAGAATTTTAAGGTTATTACTGTTATTGTCCTAGTTCCAAAGCTATTGTTCAAAAATCCTGTCTGTTTTGGTGAACTGTGTGTGTGTTTTTTTTTCTCCCCTCCTTCCCTTCTTCTTCTTTTGGAAGTTTTTCACACTTCAAAATTTTCTGACATTATTTCAATTGTATTTTTTTTCTGAACAGTTTTGCTGTTTTGTTTAGGGAGCACCCATTTTCTGGGTATTGGACTGCCTGAATTAATCCTGTAATTTGAAAAACATTTTTTTGCTAATTTCAATTTGTGTTTTTGTTCTTTTAAATAATTACTTCATTCTTATCTTCCATTTCTTCTGTGGAGTTTATAATTTTGGTTGTCTTATAAACTTATTATGGTGTAATTTATATGTAGTACTGATTGTAGAAAAGTAGTACCCCCTTGTGGTACTGGGGTTGCGCCCCGGGGCATACTAAGCAAGTACTCTACTACACTCCCAGCTCTTGTTAGTTGTACCAAATGTACACACACACAAACACACACACACACATACAGCTTCTACTACAAATTATGGGCCATTTCTATCATCCCTGAAAGTTCCTTCCTCTTCTCCACATACTACCTAGTATCAGGTATTTTGTTAAAGCAACAGAATGTGAATTAATGTAAATGTTCATGTGATTTTATACCTCTCTATCTTTTTTCCATACCCAAAATTCTGGTTCTTTTTTTTTTTTTAATATTTATTTTTTAGTTTTCTGCGGACACAACATCTTTGTATGTGGTGCTGAGGATCGAACCCGTGCCGCATGCATGCCCGGCGAGCGCGCTACCGCTTGAGCCATATCCCCAGCCCCCAAAATTCTGGTTCTTATAGAATATAATAAATTAGAATATTCTCATTGTTAATTACTCATTTATTTCTCAATAAATGAATAAATTTCTCAGCATAGCAATTCTAATGTCAGCATTACCAATATAATAACTAAGGATAGTTGTATATATTGATTTTATTGTTTTAATCTCTGTATCTGTCTATAGTACCAGGGATTAAACCCAGAGGCACTTAACTATTGAGCCACATTTCCAGGCCGCCCCCCCCCCTTTTTTTTGAGACAGGGTCTTGCTAAATTGTGTAGGATCACACTAAGTTGTTGAGGCCAGCTTTGAAGTTGAGATCTTCCTGCCTCAGCCTCCCAAGCCACTGGGATTGTAAGTGTGTGACACCGTATCCAGCAACCTCCCATTATTTTAATTCTACAAGTAATCATATAGTTCAGTGATTTACACACTTCTTTTTAAAGGGGTAGGTAGGCAGATATTTTAGGATTTGTGGGCCAAGAGACAAAATCAAAGGCGTTTTTTAGCTATTTATATCATAAGAAAAAACAAATTTTCAGAAATCATCTTTGACAACATTCAAACTATAAATATTGAGCTTTTTTTTTTTGTAGTTCAGGTCTTTTGATGAGGATGATGGAATTCTGAGAGGATGGATAATGTTTCACTTAATAAAGCTACTGTTCATTTTTATTAAAATGGATTGCTAATGTTAATCTTTGAGATTTCCTCTCTGGAAATGTCTTTTCACACAGATTGGTATTGCCTAACACAGATATCAGATTTTAATTGCTTATTTATTGCTTGCAAGGCAATAAGTATACCAATTCTATTAGATATTTCTCTCATTCACTCTCTCCTTTGGTACTAGAGATGGAATCCAGGGGCTGACATTTTCAGCTCTGTTTTCATTTTATTTTATTTAGAGATGGGGTTTCACTAACTTGCTGAGGCTAACCTTGAACTTTCAGTCCTCCTGCCTTAGCCTTCTGTGCTACCACACCCTGGGCTAGACACTTGTCTTGAAATTTGCTTTTTGGCATGTGGTCATAGTACACATTAACCATATCCAATTGAAATTCCTCAGTTGCACAGTTAACTGGGTTTAAACTTCAGTAAATTTCCTTTGTACTTCTAAAGTTCTGAAGAACAATGCTAAAACTGCAGTTTGAACTCAGACCATATATCTGTAGCAAAACTGTGTTAACTTTTTTTAAAAAAATTTATTATTTTTTTAGTTGTAGTTGGACACAATATCTTTATTTTATTTTTATGTGGTACTGAGGATTGAACCCAGGGCCTCACACGTGTTAGGCGAACCCTTTAAAGTTGAGCCACAATTCCAGCCCCCTGTGTTAACTTTTGACAGCACAGAAAGTGTACATGGTGGGCTGGGGATGTGGCTCAAGCGGTAGCGCGCTTGCCTGGCATGCGTGCAGGCCAAGGTTCGATCCTCAGCACTATATACAAACAAAGATGCTGTGTCCGCCAAAAATTGAAAAATAAATACTGAAATTCTCAAAAAAAAAAAAAAAGTGTACATAGCATTTGACATTTATTCAAATGACATTGTTTTTGAAATCTTTTAGGCTTTACCCCAAAGTATGTTTTGCACATGAGTACTATTTTTCTTATAATTTTAGTTTAAATTCATTAAGAAACATCAAGTTTTCAGCAAGACCTAATTTCTAATTTCCAAAGCTATAGCAGTGTTCTATAGCAGTGGTTGAGAGTAGTTCTTCTCCTTTAGAAAAACTTGTCTTGGCTTTGAGCTCAAAAAATAAAACATCACTTCCAAGCCATCAAACTGCTCTGTATAAGGGCATAATCAGGATATTCAACTTCTTTGCATATTGCTGATGGTTTAATTCGTGAAAGTGAATTAATTTCATCTTTTGGCACTATGGTCAGTTACATATGATAGATTCAAATATTTTCTGCAAAGTTGGGCATGGCAGTGCACACTTATAATCCTAGCTAGCTACTCAAGAGATTGAGGCAAGAGGATGGTAAGTTGGAGGCCAGCCTCAGTAATTAGAAAGATACTGTCTCAAAAAAAAAAAAAAATAGGGCTGGGGATGTGGCTCAAGCGGTAGCGTGCTCGCCCGGCATGTGTGCGGCCCGGGTTCGATCCTCAGCACCACATACCAACAAAGATGTTGTGTCCGCCTAGAATTGAAAAATAAATATTAAAAAAAAAACCAAACAAACAACAACAACAACAACAACAACAAAAATAGGGCTGGGAATGTAGCTCAATGTTAGAGTGCCCCTGGGTTCAATCCCCATTACAACAATAACAACAAACATATTTTCTGCAGAGTACCTACCAGTGAACAATGTAAACAGCTCTAAGCTTAAACAATTTTCATAAATTTCTTTAATTTGCTTAAGATGTTCTGTTCCACATGTATTTTTACCACTACCAATTGTAATGTTTCTTGGTACAATCATCTTAAGGTTGTAACAAAGTATTGTTTTCTCAAGTTTGAAAATGTTCTTACCTATACTTCCAAACAGACATGCATAGAGGCTAATTCCTTAGTCATTTCAAAGTCCGTATCACTGCTCAAATAAACAGCAACTGAGCAGTATCAGTAACATATGCTGACTCATCTAGAGCCAAGGAAAACCTCTTTGAAATCATTTGCCTTGTTTTTTAATTTACTATTGCTGTTGCTCCCAATATTCTCAAGTTGCTGAACAAATATTATCACCACAAAGCTAATAATCTTGAACACGTTCATCTTCTTTGACTGCTGTAATCAAACACTATCTAATTAACCCACCATCAGTAAATGGCTCTCCTTGGTAGGCTAACAAATAAGCCACTCACTAAGTTGGTTTTTTTGCAGTTTCATTTTTAATTTCATGAAGAAATTTTGTTGTAATGAAGTATTCCACTTAAAATTTTCTTTTTCTCCTTCCTTCCTTCCTTTTCTCTTTCCTTTTTTTTTTTGTGATGCTGGGGAACGAACCCAGAGCCTTGTGCATTGCAAGGCAAGCACTGAACCAACTGAGCTATATCCCTAGACCTTCCACTTACAGTTTTCTAATGAATATTGTTTCATTAGAAACAATGAGTTGGAGACAGCTGTAATGAGATGACTGCAGTCTGATAATGGCTATGCATTCTTTTAGCATAGTGTCATTGCATAATAAAGACAATGCTTTGCCATCAATTTTTTTTTTTTTGGGGGGGGGGTACTAAGAATTGAATTCTAGGGGCAGTGGACCACTGAGCCACATGTCCAGCCCTGTTTTGTATTTTATCTAGAGACTGGGTCTCGCCTTGCTTTTTGCTGAGGCTTGCTCTGAACTTGTGATCTTCTTTCCTCAGTGTCCTGAGCAGCTCCACTGCACCTGGTTTACCATCTAATTTGATGACAAAATAAAGCACTCCATTGTGCCTAAAAGTGTGACATAGGAAGTCCACTTTTTTCTTCCTTTGACATGGTGGGTTATGCAGTGATAATAAAACAAAAATGTCTCAGTACAGCTGAGTGCAGTGGCACATTCCTGTAATCCCAGCATTTGGGAGGCTGAGGCAGGAGGATCATGAGTTCAAAGCCAGCCTCAGATATTTAGCAAGGTGCTAAGCAACTCAGTGAGACCCTGTCTCTAAATAAAATACAATATAGGGCTGGGCAGTGTGGCTCAGTGGTCAACTGCCCCTGAGTTCAATCCCTGGTACCAGGAAAAAAATATTTTTTGTAATGTGAGTCTGCTGAAAACCTGTTAGTTTTTGTTTCCC
The DNA here is from genome assembly GCF_021218885.2 of Marmota monax. NCBI lineage: Eukaryota > Metazoa > Chordata > Mammalia > Rodentia > Sciuridae > Marmota > Marmota monax. The sequence goes on along the minus strand of NW_026695243.1, from coordinate 8,775,119 downwards.
TGAATATATTTTTGTTTTCTATTAGTTTTTTATTTATTTTTTTGGTAGTTGCAGATGGACAGAATGCCTTTATTTTATTTGTTTATTTTTATGTGATGCTAAGGATCGAGAACCCAGTGTCTCACACATGCTCAGCAAAGTGCTCTGCCACTGAACTACAGCCCCAGCCCTTTGTATTAGTTTTTGATTTGTTTTTTCCCCAAACAAAATTGGGGATTGGACCCGGAGTTTTGCACATGCTAGGCAAGTGTTCCATCTCTGAAGTGTACCCTTGGTCCCACAATTATTAGTTTTTGAAGGATTTTAAAAAAACAAAAACAAAACAAAACAAAACAAAACAAAAAAAAAATATATATATATATAAAAATTCTAGGCTGGCATCTCCCTTCTCCACATTTTCAGTCCTTCAGAGTTGTCATTCATTGTTTTCTGACTTTCATAATTTCTTTTAGCAATGCTGTTATTGCTACATATGATTTTCTTTTCTTTTTTTTGTACTGGGGATTGAACTCAGTGGCACTTAACTACTGAGCTGCATCCCAAGCCCGCCCCCGCTTTCTCTTTTTTTAAGTTATCAGTGGATCTTTTATTTATATATGGTGCTGAGAATTGAACTTGGTGCCTCACACATGCTAGGCAAGCGCTCTGCGACTGAGCTACAACCCCAGCCCTCCCAAGCCCTTTTTATATTTTATTTTGAAACAGGCTTTCTAAGTTGCGGAGAATGAATTTGAACTATGATCCTTTTTAAAGCTGAATTGTATTTCACTGTGCATCATATCACTTTTTCTTTGTCCATTCACCTGTTGATGGACATTTAAACTGATTCTATATTTTGGCTATTATGAATAATACAATGACCCTCCCCGAAATTGTAGATTGAACCAGGGAATTCTCTTGAGCTATGTCCCCTTTTTATTTTTTCTTTTGAGATAGGGTCTTCCTAAGCTTCCAAGGCTGGACTGGAACTTTGAACTCTTGCTTGAGTCTTGAGCTTCGGGATTACAGGCATGAGCCACTATTCTTGGCTACATGTTTTTATACATGTGAATACCAGTTGTTTCAGCACCATTTTTTTTTAAAGACTGTTTTTTTTCCTCCCTTTTAAACAAATGGGCATACTTAATTTGCAGTATCTTTCTTTTTTCACCTAATAAATATAAATAAATTATAAAATTACTAAAAGAAAGCAAAGGGGAAGGTTTCATGATTTTGGTCTTGTTGGGTGACTTTTAAAATAAGATCCTAAAAGCACAGGTAACAGATACAAAACTAGACAAATGGAATTGTATAAAACTAAAAAACTTCACAACAGACGAAACAGTTGCATTAATGACACAATCCATAGAATGGGAGAATGTATTTGCAAACCATACATCTGATATGGGTTAATATCCTAAATATTTAAGGAATTCAAACACCTCAACAGTAAGAAAAATAACACAATTTTGGAAATGGGCCAATGACCTGTATATGTATTTCTCAAGACATATAATTGGCCAAGAAGCACATGGGAAGGTGCTCAGCGTCATTAGTCATTAGGGAAATGCAAATTAAATCCATGATGAGATATTTCCTCATACCTGTTAAAATAGCTTTTATCAAAAAAAGTTGAAAGGTAACAAATCGTGGAGACAATGGAGAGAAAAGAGCACTATTGTACATTGTTGGTGGAAATATAAGTTAATATGGAAAACTCAAAACTGAAAAATGAACTACCAGGAAAGTGGGTGTTGTTGCTCAGTGTTACGCTTTTCTCATATATCCAAAGCCATGCGTTCAATCCCCAGCACCTTGAAAAAATAAAAGTAGAGCTGTTGTATGACCAGCAACTGCATTTCTGGTACATATCCAAAAGAACTGAAGCCAGTCTTTTGAAGGGATATCTGCATGTCCATGAACATTGCAGTGTTATTCATAACAGCCAAGATATGGAATCGGCCTAAATTGTCTGTCAGCAGGTAAATGGATAAAGAATTGTTTTATGATGTATGATGCACAGTGGAATACTGTTTAGCCTGAAGAAAAGAAAATCCTGTCATTTTTGACAAGGTGGATGAATCTTTTCAAGGAGGATATTATGCCAATTGAAATAAGCCAAGCACAGAAAGTTATGATCCATTTATATGTAGAATATGAAAAAATTTTGAACCCATGGAAATAAGAAAGCAGAATGATGGTTTCCAGAGACCAGGGAAAGGGAGGGAAGAAGGGAATTGGGACTTGTTGGTCAAAAGTTACAAATTTTAAGATGGGAGAAACAAGGTAATTTTTGTCATTTTTGTATTGGAGATTGCACCCAAGAAGGAATTAGTTTGAGATGATTTGCACAGCAAAATGGCTATAATTTATCATAATATGTATTTCAAAATAAGTAATAATAATTTTAAATGTCTTAAAGTATCTTCCTCAGTTTTCTTCGGTTACATTTTAAAATTATTTTGCATATTTATGTTGATTGCTAATTTAACTTCATTGGTGCTATTTTTAAATAAAATATCTTCTGACATTTTTTCTGATAGATCATTGGTATATGAGCATACTATTCATTTTATGGTGTTAATGTGTGCCACCATTCTAACTGCATTGTCTTACTATCTGGATTTTCAGTTGATTCCTTTATAAAAATTGTTTTTTTTCTAGTTATACATGGACACAATATCTTTGTGTATTTATTTTTATGTGGTGCTGAGGATCAAACCCAGCGGCCTCATGCATGCCAGGCAAGCGCTATGCCACTGTGCCACACCTAGCCCTGATTCTTTTTAGGTTTCCAAATAAAGCATGGATTGGAAAATCATGATAGTTTTAGATCTTCCTAAATTTTACACTTTTCTTTCTGTTATCTGATTCCATTGGCTGTACATGAAGAATAATGTCAAATAACTTAAGGTGAAGGGTATCTTTTTATTGATTTTACTGAGATTACCTGTGGTAGTTAACATTATGTTGGTTTTTCGGTTAGACATATATGCTTTACAATGTTGATGCAGTATCTAACCTTTAATAAAAATCAAAAATAGATATTGAGTTCTTTTGAATGCCGTTTCTGCATCTGTGGAGATGATAATATGATTTTTTAAATCTCTGATTCTATTAATTGTTAAATTACTTGCTAAAGATTGTGACCTGATAGTGTATGGGTATTATTTAGAATCAGTTAAGTAGGGTGGAGGTCTGGGCCTGTCATCAGATTTGTCCTCATGGTTGAAATAAGACTGCTTGGACTGAGCCAGCCTCACATGTACAAAAACAGTCCAATTTACAGTCAAGCAATTTTTTTTTTTATTTTTAGTTCAGATACTTTTTATTTTTGAGGAGTCTAATCTTTGTCTTTTAGTAAATGAGGTCTCACTTATTGTCTAAGGCTGTCATTGAGTTCCTGAGCTCAAGGGATCCCTCTGCCTCCGCTTCCTTGGTAGATGGGACTATAGGCACATGCTGCAGTGCTTCCCTGTGTCTAATGTTAGGATGAGAAAATTGTTTATAGCAACAGAGAACTACAAAATTAATCATCACTACTGTTATTGAGTTATTAACATGTACAATGCTCGTGCTGAGGGGACAGTGTCTACATCTGTTTGTGCATGCATTTATATATTACAGCTAGAGAGAAAGAAATACCCACTTTACACAAATATCAAGATTCCATTATTAACTGTGTGACCTGCTGCAAGTTTATAAAACTTTTGAATTAATTTTCCTCATTTATAATATTGGTTTGATACTAAATTGCCTCATAGTGTTATTTTAGAAATTAAATGATTTACATTTAGAGGATTTAGAAAGAGCGTGGCACAAAATAATCACAATAAGTGTGAGTTGTTATTGCTGTCTTGTATTTCTGACAGCATCCTGACGAGATCTCACCAACCTAGTTCTGTGGATGTGGGGAAGTTAAGGCACACAGGGAGTTTAAGAAACTTGTCCAAGATTACACAGATTAGTTTGCATCATTGGTTCTGCATCTTATTGTTAAGTTTGTATGCCTAAACTATATTTTGCTCTGCCTCCCAAAGCAGGTATTATTTGAATGTTCCGACAGGGATTTTTTACCAGACAGTTGTTTGGTAAAAGGATCCTTTAAGACTCTTATTAGGGTTTAGAGTTTGGGAAAAAGTACAGCCTTCAGGAAGAGATACTGACCATGGCAAACAGAAACTATGTAGTCTCCTTTTTTTAATATATATAATTTAAAAAATTATAAATGTATTTGGGGCTAGAGATTGAATCCAGAGGCCTCCCCCATGCTAGGCAAGCCCTCTACCACTGAGTAGTACCACCAGCCTGATATACTTTTAGAAGAAAATTAGAGTTGGGGCACACACAGGAATTCATGCTCCAAGAAAGAGGTTGGAGTCAGTAATTAGACCATTTAGAATTGGAATTAGGTTGAGGATCTAGGCTATAAAAATAAAGGTATAATTGCTCCTGGGAGTCAAGGGTGCAGTGATTCTGTGGGTATGTTTAAAAAGTGGCAATAGCTGAAAGAATTGCTACAAAGACTGGGAACAGTGCTGTCATTAGTTACTTTATTTCTCAATCACCTGTAACCACTCTTCTTCCCATGATAACCAGCTGTGAGGTAAGAGTCAGCTGAATTGATGAGCTACTGAACTTACTGTTTAGATGTCCTTTGCAATACCAAGTTTCATTTATGTCCTCATGCTAGTGACCTAATTGACCTGCCTGTTTGGATTTCTGAATTCTAGTTTCATCTTAACCTCTTATAAATTGCCTGCCCTTCCAGATGCTGCTAATTGAGGTTCTTTACTGCCTTCATATTACTGATTTAACATTTGCTTTTTTCCTTTAATTTTTACTTATGAAAGTATTTCATATGTATAGTTTTAAAAGTCATATTTACTGTGTGATTTAAAATAAGGAGGGACTGGGGTTGTGTGTGGCTCAGTGGTAGAGTGCTTGCCTTCCACATGTGACGCACTGGGTTCGATCCTCAGCACCACATGAAAAATAAATAAACAAAATAAAGGTATTTAAAAAAAAATAAATAAAATAAGGAACATTTGTCCCCTACTGTTCCCCACTCCCAGTAGCAACCTTTTCCAGTTTTTTAAAGAAATGGATAGAATGTCTTTGGTTACCTCCAGCAAAATAACCACACCTGAAGTGAGCCCTACCCCTAGATCTAGTCACATGTGCTAACATTTACTTATAACATTTTATTATTGTTTCTAGGATAGAGTTAATAATCATACTTTTCAGTTCATTCACTTCTTCCTCTCCCTCTTGGGCTGGATGTCAAACCAAGAACCTTGAGCATGTTTGGAAAGCCTCTAACACTGAGCCATGCCACCTGCCCCAATTTATGATTCTTTATCATTATTTTGGCCATTCTGTGCGATTTCTTGTGTGTGGTTGGTATGTATGTACGTATTCAATTCTTTCTCTTTCCTCCTACTTTTTTTGTAGTTGCAGATGGACAGCATGCCTTTATTTTTGCTTATTTTTTATGCGGTGCTAAGCATTGAACTCAGTGCCTCACATGTGCTAGGCAAGCCCTCTGCCACTGAGCAGTACCACCAGCCTGATATACTTTTAGAACAAAGTTAGAGGGCTAATGCCTCCCTCCCCCCCCCCCACCTTCTTAGGTACCCATTTCTAATATGTTTATATCATTTTTTTCCTGAATCATTTGAGGGTAAATTGCCAACCTCTGATTTTCTCACTGTTCCTCTGAATATTTTACATTGTATATCCTACACCAAGAGTGTTCTGCACAATCATAGTTATTATCAATAATCAGAAAATTAATCTTAAGATTCTATTCAATTTTGCTAATTATAGTAATATTCAGAGTCAGCTATTGCTTTTAGTTTTCTTGTGTCTATAATTTAGCCTTAGCGAATGCCCTTTGACTTAGGTTTCTAAAATTTTCTCATGTTCTTTATATTCTATTCAGGTGGCACATAATTTTGACTTGTCTCATTATCAGTAATGTTCACTTTGGTCACTTTAGAAGATGTCTGACAGGTTTCTTCACTGTAAAGTTATTTATCCCCTATGCAATTAAAAGTCTTGTGGTGAATCTGGACATGCTGGCATACCCCTATAAGACCAGAGACTTACGAGGCTGAGACAGGAGGATCTCAGGTTCAAGGCCAGCCTCCACAACTTGGTGAAGCCCTAAGTAACTTGTTGATGACCTGTCTCCAAATAAAACATAAAAAGAGGCTGAGGATGTAGCTTCAGAGGCAAAGGGCCCCCAGGTTCAATCCCCAGTCTCCCTTCTCCCCCCACAATTTTTTTTTTGTGGTGGACAATACTTTGAAACTGTATAAAGATTCTATTTCTACTCATTTGTTTATTTATATCCTTATGGACTCATTTTTTTTGCTTTATTAAATGGGTTATAATTATGCATTTGGATAAAATACGTTTTTAATGACATAAATGGCATTATTGACAAAATGATATTTAATTTTAATATGTAACTGTAAAAATATTAAAATATGATCTAAATCCAGAAGATCATATTCTAGAATGTTTAGGATGATTATTTGGTGATAAGTAAACTTCACCATAATAGGATAAATGGGGTCAAAAAAATTTCGCCACCGGCACTGGGGTTGTGGCTCACTGGTAGAGTGCTTTCCTAGCATGTGTGAGGCACTGGGTTCTATTCTCAGCACCACACATAAATAAATAAAATAAAGGTTCATCAACAACTTAAAAAAATATATACATGTAAAATGTAATCACACAAGATGAGGTAATGTTATTTCTCTCTGTCCTACAATTAGAGAACTCTAGCTTCTTGCTCCAACTCTGACCTGGTCCAGCCTACTGTTTGCTGCCACCTGGAGGTAGTTGTCCATATTACTACAAATATAAATGGGGACAAATTTGTCTTGCTAATATTTCCAGGGATTGGCAGTAGTTTCAGGAGAGGTTAGTTGATGCCTGGTTCTTTGGCACAATCCTGGGAGATTGTGCCAGGAAAATACTGGGTACAAAAAAGGACTTCTCTACCTTCTTGCTTTCCAAGATATGGCGTCCTGCTTTTCACTTCCAGATCTTGCCTCTGTGAGAATAGGAGTGAAAGGTGCTGGATGTGTTAACTATTTTCTACTGATAATTATTATTTTCTCTCTTTAAAAACTTGTACTTTATATTTTTTCTATAAATTAACATGTATGAATTAAGAATAAGATTAATTTTTAGCAAGGGAAAAATGAGTTAAGATGGAAGGACCAATTGTCTCAAATAAGGGAAATAATATTAAGTGGGTAGTTTATGTAGGAGACATTTTCTAGCACTTAATTTTTTTTTTTTTTTTTAAGAATTAGGTAAAATGGGGCTGGGATTGTGGCTCAGCGTTAGAGTGCTTCCTAGCATATTCGAGGCCCTGGGTTCGATCCTCAGCACCACATAAAAATAAATAAATTAAAATAAAGATATTGTGTTCAACTACAACTAAAAATATGAAAAATTTAAAAAAGAATTAGGTAAGGACTACTATCAGTAATTGCTCTGAGGAAAAGAGCCTCTCTTCCAAAGTAAGATCTACCTGGCTTTCCTTTTCCTTTTTAAATTCTGTGATGTATTCCATTATTTTCAAATTCCTGCTAATTCATTTACCCACCCACAAACATTTTAATTATTTCTGTATCTCAGGTTTGGAGTTAAGTTAATCACAATCCTCTGTTTATGGCCCATGTTTTTACTGATCACGGTAAGCCCCCTCTCTTGGGCTACTTACTTCCTTTTGTCACCATAACCTATTTTTCATTTCTCTCTTGCCATAGGCAACCATTCTGATAAGTAAGTTTTGACTGTTCCTTCTTCCTGTAAAATACATATTGTTAGTATGTGTTTATGTAGTTTAGGTATTTTTTTTAAATACTTTATTTTTTTTTAGCCACTAAGCAGTATTATTTTAAAGATCCACTATATGCTAGTTTATCTAATCTGTGACTTATGACTAATTTCATAATACATGAAATTATAATTTCATTACAGTTTACCTATTTTTTTGGGATAACCACCAGGTTGCCCAGTCTCATTTTATAACAATCTGTGCCACAGTGAACTTCCATCTTGGCTCCTGTTATGTACTTTCATGAAAATTTCTTTAAAATATAGATTCAGGAGAATTGTTGTATTGTACATGATGTATACTTAATGACTTAAACAGTAGGATTGCTTTTTAAAATAGATTTGTGAACCTTTACTCTCAAAAAGACATGCTATTTCCTTATCTCTGCGTTTTTCCAACACCTGACAATATAGCTGTCTCATTTTTTTCCAACTAAATAAACATAAAATATCTCATTTAAAAAAATGTTGTCTTTGTATAAAAATAACTGGTTTGAGCACATTTTCACATTGTTGTTATTGGGTTTCCTCTTCATTTAAGTTCCTATTTAATTTTTTTGTACTTTATTTTCAAATGCACTTAGTATTTCCTTGTTAATTTATAGGATTTTTTGTATATGAAATATAACTATTTGAAAAGAAACTCAAAACTGAATTAATTTTTTGCATGATAAGTTTTTCTGCTTTTTGCATTGAAGTTGAGCTTTTAGCTTTATATATATATATATATATATACACACACACACACACACACATACACACACACACCTTTATTTTATTTATTGTTATGTGGTGCTGAAGATTGAACCCAGTGCCTCACACATGCTAGGCAATCACACTCTACCACTGAGTTAAAACCCCAGCCTAAGATTTTAACTTTATTGTTTTACTTTTCACAGAAGTCTTTCATCCTTCTTCCTCTTTTGTTACTGGTGATTTAACCCAGAAGTGCTTTTACCACTAAGCTACATTCCCAGCCCTTTTTGTTGTTTTGAGACAGAAAAGACTACAAAAACCATGGTGGGGGCCGTGTGTATGGCTACCACCATACCTAGCCCCAGCTTTTTTATTTTGAGACAGGGAGTTATTAATTGCCCAGGCAAACTTAGTCTTTCTGCCCCTTCCTCCCGAGTAGCTGGGATTATAGGTGTATGCCACCATACCAGGATTATTGCTTTAATTCCCAGCAACTCAGGAGGGAAGGACCACAAGTTCAAGGTCAGCCTTAGCAACTTAGCTGAGGGTATAGCTTAGTGATAAAGCTCTTCTAGGTTCAATCCCCAGCACCAGTAAATAAATAAGTAAATAGATAAAATAACAAAACATAACACAGCATGTGTTGGTGCATGTCTGAATCAGGTTATTTGGGAGGCTGAAGCAGGAAGATCACAGCCTGGGCAACTTATTTGAGAACCTATCTCAAAATAATCAAATAAAAAGGGCTGGGGGCTAATTTGCTATTAATTCTATGTATTAATAGATTATATCTCTATATCTATCTATATCTGTATATCTGTGTGTGTGTGTGTGTGTGTATATATATATATATACACACACACACACACACACACTTTTTTTTTTTTATACTGGGGATTGAGCCCAGGGGCACTTAACCACTGAGCCACACACCCAGCCATTTTTATTTTGTCACAGGGTCTTGTTGCTAAGTTGCTGAGGCTGGCTTTGAACTTGTGCTCCTTTTGTCTCAGCCTTCTGAGTTGCTGGGATTACAGGCATGTGCCACCATGGCTGGTTAGTTTCTATACTTATTCTTATTATTGATGTCTAATTTCATTGCATTGTGATCTGATAGGAAGCACAGGATTATATCCCTTTTTTGGTTTATTTCTAAGACTCACATTGTGACCAAGTATATGGTCTGTTTTGGAAAAGATTCCATGAGCTGCCTAGAAGAAAATGAATTCAGCTATTTTGGGGTGAAATATTCTGTAGATGTCTTTTAGGTCCATTTGTTTTATATTGTTATTTAGGTCAGAAATATCTGTATATTGTTTTTGCCTTGTCTGTTCAGTGGTAGGGGTGTATTGAGATTGTATTGAAATGAATTGTATTGGAGAGGATCTGGGATTTAACGTCAAGAACCTTTTTTTTTTTTAATGTAATTAGGTACAATGACATTTAGGCATACATATTTACTGTCATATTTTCGTGTTGGATTGTTCCATGTACCAGTATGTAGTGTCTTTTGTCTCTTTTGGTTAATTCTTGCTTGAAATCTGCTTTTTCAGATAGGATAATAGCTACTCCCCCTTGTTTTTAGATTCCATTTGCATGGAATATTCCCCCTCCCCCTGCATTCTTTTATTTTCAACTTGTGTCTTTGCCTATGAGATATATCTCTTGGAAATAACGTATAATTGGATCAGGTTTAGTAATCCATTCTGCCAATCTGTGTCTTCTAACTGGGGGAGTTGAGGCCATTTCCATTCAGTGTTATTGAGGTTCTCTTTGTTATTTCTGCTATTTTGGTTTGTTTATTATATTTGACTTGGTCTTGTTTCAAATTAGTTAGTTGTTTTTCCGGTGATCTTTGTATTTTTTGGGAGCTTGAATTTTGTTTTGAGTTCTTACGTGAGCAGCATATCTATAAGTATTCATGATAGTGCTGACTTTAGTGGTCATGAATTCATTTAGTTTATTGTGGAATTTTTTTTTCTTCATTAATTCTGAAAGATAGTTTTGCTGGATATAGCAATCTTAACTTCCCCACCCCTTCTCTTCAGTGTTGGGTATTGAACCCAGGGCCTCACACATACATCATTTTAATAATCTTTTTTTAATACTCTTTCTCTGAAGTTTTGTCCACTTTCATATCTGTGAGTTCTTTTGTTTGTGAGAGTCTGAATTTTTGGAGGAGATTTGTTTGCCTGTTACTTCATGTTTCCAGAGGTCTTGAACTTGTACTCAGTTGACGTGGATTCCTCTTCCTCTTATACACGTGTTCTTTGGTGTGTAGTTGTAATTTTTGTTCTAGGGACATTCTGTTTCGGCTGTAGGAGTAGATGACTAGGACTGGAACCAGAGGTTCCCCTCTTGTCCTGTTTCTGGGCTAGCTGTTGGCTGGGGGTTTTTGTCTCCCCTATTCATTTGTTGAAGTATTGTTGAGGTTCAAGTTGGAGCTAGTTCATGTATTAAGTGAGGTTTGCTGTTACTTGGCTGAGTTGTGCATGTTATTCAGTAGAACGAACTCTATTCTGTGAACTTGAAGTGTCCCAATCACTTTCAAGCCCCACTTAGAGAAAGATGGAGCAAGGAATAACAATGATGTTCAAACCAATGAACAGCCTTAATATCAATGTGTCTAACATCTGTAACATTAATTACCACCTGTAGGGGAATGGTGTGTTAGCATTTAACATCAGCACCAAAAATAAATAACCTCCATAAACTAGACCAGACATAAACAGCAAGTGTCTGTTATCTCATCCACTGTATTTATAATCACAACAACATGAATGGGATAAGAATTACATATATTGTGTAAGTCTGTCAGATAATTGACTTACTCTTCTTTAAATGAAGAGAAAATAGGGTAGGAAGATAAGAGAAATATTTAAAAAGTGGACAGAGGAGAAGCAGGAGATAGCAGACGATGACTATAAATATGGAGGAGTAAAATGTAAGGGGTTATAAGAGAAACAAAGATTAAGACACAAACCAAGAAACAAATATAAGATCAAAACAAACCAAACTCAGGTAAAATTTACCCCACCAAAATCAAACCAAGGCTAAATAATAAATGGGTGAATAAGAGAGCAATTAAAATGAAAGAAAAATTATGTGAATATATGTATGTTTTCATGCCTATCTCCACAGTGAGAATGCACACCATCACACAGAATGGAAAAAAGTAAAATAACTAAATAAATGAATGAAAATAAATTAAAAGTAAAATTTAAATTTAAAAGAGTAAAGGGGGGATAGAAAAAATAATCTTAATAAAAAATAAAGAGCTTGTTTCCACTGAGGTGGTTAGAATTGCTTATGCTGTTGTGTCATTCATCGTATTCATTTGGGGGGCTTTCTAATCCTTGGATCAAGTGCTGGAGGTTAAGTTCTCCCATCTTTGTGTTTTTTACTGAGCTGTCAGCCATTGTTGTAAAGTGCCATAGGTGATTTTAGTAGCTTTCAGCTTCAAGTATAGAATGGGATAATGGGGATTTCTGACAACTGCTGTACTCTCTTAGCAGGGCTGGTACAGAGTTCTAAATAGGAATATCTAGTAGTTGGGGTTTGGTCTTGGTTAACCTTTGGTACTTTGCTGGTGGTTATCAGAGATTTGACCCATATCTGCTGTTGCTGGGGAGATGCCAATCTCTGCTGCATGTCTGGGTTTCAGGGACCTCATGAAAATTCCCCCTTTGGGGAAGCAGTTTAAACCTCAACATTCTTCACATTTTACTTCCATGGATGTGAATTACCCAGGATCAGACCTGGAGTGCAGACACACTCATTTGACCAGTTACTGGTGTCTTCCCAGATTCTTGTATGGGGTACCAGGGCCAAAGGGGGTTCTTAATCCTCTGTATCCCCAACCTGTATTGACCCAAGCACAGTACTTTCTGTGCCTGTTTTAATCATGCTTGTCCAGATGGACTCTGGATCCCAGACAGATTCTGGATTAGGTTGACATCTTCCTTTATGAATTCCCAGTGTCCAGCCTTTGCTTGCTGTTAATGGCCACTCAAAAACTGTTTCCACCACGGTGACACTGATTTTTACGCAATTTTCTTTCCCCACTATTTCTGGGTCAGTTAAAATCAACTGCCCTTTCTATTTCACAAGTTCCCCCAAGCCAATTTTATTTGCCACACTTTCCTCTCTCTCTGCCTATGCTTCCTCTTACCTCAGCAGTGGGCAGGCAGTGCTGCTGCTGCTGTTGCCACTGGCTGAGTTTCAAACACATTTCTTATATTATGTTAAAAGTTTCTGACTGTGTGTGTCTGATTATTTTGCTATCCAATGTTGAATTTCATTTAAGTTTCTTAGGCATCAACGTTGCTGAGGAGCAGTCTTCCTGCTTTTTAAATCTTCATTTGAAGAACTGGTGGGGAGTGCACCCTATATCTAAGCTGCCATCTTCCAATTCTTTTATTCTTATTTTTAAAACTTGCTTTGTTGGTGGGAGCAACCCCCGCTTCCTTTCTTTGAGGTCTGCCTGTTTGCTTTATTTTCAAATGAGCCCCCCCCTTTTTTTGTGGGGGTTGGGGTTGGGGTGGGGCAGGGATTGAACCCAGGGGGCACTCAACCACTAAGTCACATCCCTAGCTCTATTTTGCATTTTATTTAGAGTCAGGGTCTCACTGAGTTGCTTAGTTCCTGGCTGTTGCTGAGGCTGGATTTGAATTCATGATCCTCCTGTTTCAGTCTCTGGAGCTGCTGGAGACCTTTTGTTTTTGTTGCTGTTTTTAATATTTTGTTGACCTGTGTTTCATTGACTTCTCCCCTTTATCGTTTTCCTTTTGAGGGATGGAACTTAGGACCTGGTGCATGCTAGGGTTTTCTCTGCTACTGAGCTATACCCCAGTTCCCTATTTTCTTCTCTTTTGAATCTTTCAGTTTGGTATGTTCATTGTTAGGCCTCTTGAATTTAACACTCTTTTTGCTGTTTTTCGATTTTTTTTTTTTTTTTTTTTTTTTTGGTGTGTGTGTGTGTGTTACTGGAGATCCAACCTAAAGCTTCATACATGCCAGGCAAACACTCTACCACTTAGTCATCACTTATTTTAATATCCTATTTTATTTTTATTTATTTATTTAGTATCAGGGATTGAACCCAGGGGAGCTTTATCACTGAGCCACATCCCCAGATCTTTTTTAATATTTTATTTAGAGGTAGGGTCTCTCTGAGTTGCCCAGGGCCTCACTAAATTGCTGAGGCTGGCTTAGAATTTGGGATCCTTCCGTCTCAGCCTCAGGGGTATGCACCACCACACACAGCCCATTTTATTTTTTAGAGACAGGTTCTCATTAAATTCCCCAGGCTGGACTTGAACTTGTGATCTTCCTCCTTCAGCCTCCTGGGTAGCTTGGATTACACCATCATGCGTGGCTGTTGAGGCTTTTTTTATGGCTGCAAACATATATGCTTGAAAATATTTTTGTTTTTTTTCCTTTAGAGTTCTATAGGATATGCATTAGTTGTTTACACTTAATTATATTGTTTAGATATTAATTATTTATACTATTTTTGTCTATTAGTTTCTTAGAAGGGGAAGTTAAAATCTCCCAATGGAATTGTTAGTTTATATATTTCTCTCTGTTCCTCCTACATGTTTGTGACATAATGTCCTTCTTTTAATTTTATCTTAATCCAGTTTTTTGTGGCTCTGTCAAAATATTGGTGACTGGGTAATTTCTTAAGAACAGAGATTTATTCCTTATAATTTTGGATGCTGAGATGTCCAAGGTTGAGGACCTGCATCTAGTGAAGGCCTTGTTGCTGAGTTGTACTGGTGTGGAAGACAGAAGGACAAGCGAGCGTCTTTTGTGTATGGGTGCAAGTAAGAGGGGCAGTGAACTCATCTTTTTGTCTGGAATTTACTCCCATGATAATGGGATTAATCTATGAGGACAGGGATCTCATGACCTAAGCACCTCACAAAGAATCCACTTCGTAGGAATGGGGGCATGTTCCTGTCATTCCAACTATTCTGGAAGTTGAGGCAGGAGGATTGCAGTTTGAGACCAGGATGGTCAATTTAGCTAGATTCTGCCTCAAAATTTAAAAAGTTGGGTAGGGAGGCTGGATATAGTGATAAAGAGCCTCTGGGTTCAATTCCTAATACTGTAACCCCCCCCACCCCCACCCCATAAAAAAGGAAAAGAATTGTTGCATTGGGGATTGAATTTCCAAAAATGAACTTTGGGGGACATACTCATATCTTATGGCATTTCTGGTCTTGAATTCCATTTATCCGATTGCTTTTCCAGCATTCTTTTAGTTTATTTTTTTCCAATTTATTTTTCTGTCTTTTAATTTTTTTTGTTTTTGGTCTATTTTACATCTTGTAGATAACATCTAGTTGGATTTGGGAACAGATGGACCAGGAATTTAAAATAAGCATGATATATATTTAGGGACATAGAGGATTCGGAATGGTATATGTTGTCTGGCTTTTGATTGTCTCATTATTATTGTATGTATTCTTTAGATAATTATTTTGACACGAGTTTTTTTTTCTTGAGGTGTGTTTGTTTTTTGTTTGTTTGTTTGTAGTACTGGGGGTCAAACCCAAGGCCTTATGCATATTGGACACACACACTGTCACTATGCTATCCCCCAACCCTAGCCTTTTGCTGAAGTTTTTAGCTACTGTGGTTGTTAATGTGATTGGGAAAATAATTGAAAGCCAGGTTGAAGAGTTTGTGTATTTCTTGGGGAGGGATGGTTCCCAGATGCCACAAATGTGTGATCATTTTCGTTTGCTGCTATTTCACCATGCAACAACACTAGATAAGTTTTTTTTTTTTTTTTTGGTGGGGGGGTGGTGGAATGGGATGGGTAATGGGGATTGAATTTAGGGACACTCGATCACTGAGCCACATGGCCAGCCCTATTTTGTATTTTATTTAGAGATAGGGTCTCACGGAGTTCCTTAGCGCCTCTCTGAGGCTGGCTTTGAACTCAGGATCCTCCAGCCTCAGCCTCCCAAGCCGATGGGATTACATGCATGTGCCACTGCTCCCAGCTAGACAAGGTGTTACTTTGAAACTTTCAGACAATGATGGAAGAAGACTTTTTTTTTTTTTTTTTTTTTAGGTTATATAGTCTACCAGCCTTTGAAAGGGGAAGGGCTTTAAGAATAAATGCTGAGGGTGGTTTATCAGCCTGTATCTGTTTTCATCTATGCCTTACAGTAGCAGAGCTGTTAACACTGTCCTGATTTTACCCTGTATACTGCTGCAAACTGATATGACTTTTGTTTGGGAATATCTTTGCCTATTCCTTTCTCCAAAGTTCCAGTTGGGAAGAACCAAGGACAGAATGCAGAAACTTTTATTCACTTGTTCATTTAACTCTCCCAGACAGCTTTCTTGTTCCTCAGGAAAGCATCATTTTCCAAAGTTTTTTGGGTTATTTTTGTTTTCTTTTAAGTTTTGTCAAAGTAATATATGTATATAGAGATTTCTGTACTACTGGGGGTTGAACCCAGGGCTACTTTGCCAATGAGCTGTATCCCCAACCCTTTTCAGTTTTTTAAGTTATGGAGACAAGGTCTTTCTAAGTTGCTGAGGCTAGCCTCAGACTTGGGATCTTACTGCCTCATCCTCCTGACCACTGGGTTTATAGGCATTAGCCACCATGCTCAGATTTATGATTTAAAAAATTTTAAAAAATATACTTCTAGGCTTATAATTATACATAGTAGCTCCCTGCTTTACCTATTCCCTCCACATTTCCTCTTTCCGGTCTTGTTTGTAACAGTATTTGCTTTCAGATTTCTAAATAGTATGCTTTATACTGGTACTTAATGATTTTTTAATTTTTAACATTTTCTTTTGACTTACTACTATGGAACCTCAGTTTAACCCTCTTATATCACTATCCCTGACTATAGTCTCCCTTTTATTTTTTTCCAATATAGTGGTGATAGTAATATCTACTGTCTATTTTGAATATATATATATATATATATATATGTAAGTATTGTGTTGACTTTCTTCCTAGTTATTTTCTGTTTACATTTCTGTTCTTAGAAATCTTTTTCCTAGAGTTAATATTTGTCTTATTTTTCCATTTTACCTGTTTTCCTTTGTTACTCTCATTCATGATTCTAAATTCTCTAACAAAACTGTGAGACATATTCACTACGGTTTTTCATATGGTCAAATAGAAAAGGTATTCTCAGTTTCAAACTATTTCAGGTTTTTAATTACTTGGAGGCTTCTTTGAGCTTGAAAACTCCAGTCTTTCAATTCTGGAAAACTTTATTAAATTATTTCTTTAATGCTCTTTCTTCTGTTTTCTTTTTTCTCTTTTTCTGGAACTCATTGGTGACAAATGATTATTGATTATTTAATTTTGACAAATCTGATTATTTAATTTTCATATTTGTTTTCTTGTATTTTCAGTATCTTTGTCTTTTCCTTGTACTCACTAATTGTTTCAACTTTAATTTTCTCGATCTTTTAATTTATAGTTGTCCCTTGATATGGGGAGTGGTTGTTCCAGGACATTTATTGTCCCCACCTAATACCAAGATCTGTAGATATTCAGGTCCTTATATAAAATGGTATAGAATTTGCATATGTTCTACTGTAATCTCCATTTTATTTATTTACTTACTAGGGTTGAACCCAGGGATGCTTTGCCACTGAGCTATATATCCCCAGCTCTTTTTATTTTTATTTTGAGACAGGATCTCACTGAGTTGCTGAAGCTGATCTTGACCTTGTGATCCTCCTGAATCTCAGCCACCTCAGTCTCTGGAATTATAAATATGCACTACCATGCCCAGTTCCATTTACTTGAAATCATCTCTAGATTACTGGTAAAACCTAATACAATGTAAATGTAAGGTAAATAGTGTTATACTCCTGGGAGAGGTGGCACATACCCTTGATCCCAGCTACTCTGAAAGCTGAGGAAGAGAATCCCAAATTCAAGGCCAGCCTAAGAAGTTAAGCAATACCTTGTCTCAAAAATGAAATTTAAGAATAGGTCTGGGGCTGGGCACGGCAGCACATGCCTGTAATCCCAGCTACTTAGAAGGCTGGGGCAGAAGGATTTAAAGTTCAAGGCCAACCTCAGCAATTCAGTGAGAACCCTGCTTCAAAATAACACCACCACCACTGCCACCCCCGAAAGGGGGGAAAGAAAAAAGGTCGGAGATGTAGCCATGGTAGAGTGGTTCATTCTTCAGTAATGCCAAACAAGACAACAAAGCTGCCCCCCCCCCAAAAAAAAGGGCAAAATCCTGGTTTACCTATTACCAAACTTACTGATACACATTTAAAAAAAAAAAAATATATATATATATATATGTATTTTTAGTTGTAGATGGACACAATATCTTCATTTTTATTTGTTTTTATTTTTATGTGGTGCTGGGGATTGAACCCAAGGTCTCACGCATTCGAGGCAAGCGCTTTACCACTGAGCCACAAACCCAACCCCTGATACACATATTTTTTCTTTGTGTTTTCTCAGTTTCTTGAGGCAGATTTAGGCATTATGCCTCATGCCATTTACCCATAAGTAATCTAACATGCATCTCTACTGTGATTTTTAAAATTCTTTTCTAAGAAGGCATTTTTTTTCTTTCATAATTTACTGTTCTGGTTTTATGAAGTAAAAACTGAAGGCTGGGGGTGGATCTCAGTGGTAAAGCGCTTGCCTATTATGTGCAATGCCCTGGATTAAATTTCTGGCACTGCAAAAACAAAACAACCCCCCTCCAGTATATTAATCCTAGCGTTTTCTAATCTTTGTGTGTGTGTTGGTTTTCTTTAGGATGCTTTTTAAGTTTTTTTTTTCTTTTTTAACTTTGTCCTTTAGTTTGGAGATTATTCTCATTTTTGGTGGTGTTTCATATTGAAGTCTGTTACTAAGCCAGGCATGGTGGCACACTCCTATAATTCCCAGGGATTCCATAGGCAGAGACAGTTCCAGGCTGTTTAGCCTCAGCAATTTAGCAAGGCCCTAAGCAACTCAGTGAGACACTGTCTCAAAATATATTTAAAAATAAAAGGTTTGGAGATGTAGCTTAGTGGTAAAGTGCCCTTGCATTCAGTCTTCATTATAAAAGAAAGGAAGTAAGGTAGGTAGGTCAATCTCTAAAAAGTAGCAAGTGGGATGCCGAATGCAGTTGGCTTATTAGTGGGCCTCAGCAAACTGAGGTTGGGTTTTTAATGGGATGCTCCTAAACAGCATTATCCATAGGTCCTTTTCTCATGAAAGAACAGTGTGTCTGGAAAAGAATTCTGTAAATTTTCACTTGGGGATAGAGGGGTGGCAGGTGAGTGAGACAAGCAAGTAGTTTTTTTTTTTTTTTAATATTTATTTATTTATGTATCTTTAGTTTTAGGTGGATACATTAGTTTGTTTTTATTTAGTGCCGAGGATCGAACCCAGTGCCTCATGCATGCTAGGCGAGCACTCTACCATTGAGCCACCACCCCAGCCCCCAAGACAAGCATGTAGTTTTATCATTCATCCCCTTTGCTTTCAGTAAACCTCATTTTTATACTTTATTAGAGATTCTGTTTAACCTTTCCAGAATATAAATCTTTAGTCTTCTACAATGTGGGAGTAATCACCTGACTAAAGGGTTGAAAGAAGAGATCTGGGTGTTTAAAGTTTTTAACTTTATTTATATATCCTTCCATCCTTTTATTTTCAGCCCCACCTCCCACCTTGACTTTCAGAAGTACTAACTGTTCTGTTCCTAAGCCTTTCCAGTTTTCTCTATACACATGAACTTGTTTCAACCCTTCTTCCGCCATCTCCCACACACTTAGATTTTCAACCTTCTGAGGTCTGCTAAATTCCCTTAAAAAAAAATATATTGCACAATTCTTTTTATTTCATTTACTGTCATCTCCCCTTCTCTTTCTTTCCTCCCGCCCCCCCCCCCTTTTTTTTTGTTACCAGGGATTGAATTCAGGGATGCTTAACACTAAACTACATCCTCAGCCATTTTTATTTATTTCGAGACAGGGTCTCACTTAGTTGGCTTTGAACTTGGATCCTTCTCAGCCTCCTGAGTTGCTGGGATTACAGGCATGTACTATCAGACCAGGCCATTCTCTTTATCCTTAATGAGTTTATACGTTGTTGTTTTAATTACTCTCACTTTAATACTTAAAAGTTCTTTTGTCTGTATTTAAATTGCAGTTAGTATTGACTTAATTTTATATTAGGAAGTGTTGCTTATTTCAATAAGCTATAAATAAAAGTCATGTTTAGCCAATATTTTTCAAGGTAATAATGTTTAGCTTTGTGTGCATGTGTGTGAAACAACACAGCTGATTACACTGGCAAAATTCTTACCCTTTTATGCTTTAACTGTATAAAAAATAACATTTTTGAATGGGAAATGAACTTTTTTTGCCTATATATAGGATACAGTATATCCTATATATAGGATAAAGAGAATTTGTTGAGAATTTGTTGTTGTTTAGTTTTTCTTTAAGAATAGCTAAAACTGAGCTGTGGTTGTAGCTCAATTGGCACAGTATTTGCTTAGCATATGTAAGGCCCACCTGGGTTCAATCCTCAGTACCACATAAAAATAAATAAATAAAATAAAGTTATGTACATATATTTTCTTTAATCTCTGGTTAGAACATGAAGGTAAAACATCTTCCAGAAGAGTAAAAAGCACTATTTTGTAATAATGGCAAGCCAACCTTTGAATATTACATATTAGACATATATGTACAGGGGTTTGGGGTGCGGGACGAGGAGTGAACTCAGTGGCACTAAATCACTGAGCCATATGACTGGCTCTTTTTAATTTTTTAAATTTTGGGATAGGGTCTCACTAAGATGCTGAAATTGCCTTTGAACATGAGATCCTCCTGCCTCAGTCTCCTAAACCACTGGGATTTACAGGTGTGTGCCATGGCACCCAGCTCAGATAATTTACACTGAGAGAATTATTGTGTGGCTGGCAGGGAACTGTGGCTTGCTGCTATTATCCAACATCCTGAGAGAGTATGGTACCATATATTGCTGACTCAGAAAAGATCAAAATTTGAAATAAGGATTTCCACTGAATGGGTATTACTCCCCTCCCCTGACCTTTTCTTTCTTTTTTTAAAATTTCCTACTGGAGATAGAATCCACAGGCACTTTGCCATTGGACATCCTAGCCTTTTTAACTTTTTGAGACAGGGTTTTGCTAAGTTGCCAAGACTGGCTTCAAAAGTGCAATCTTCCTCCCTCAACCTCCCAAGTTACTGGGATTATAGGCCACCTATGCTCAGTAGTATTTGCTTTTATAACATTTGAAAATAGAAAAGTTTTAAGGTGTAGTAAGTTGGAGACCATCTATATGCTGTGAGTTATGGTTCATAGTACAATGAAGATATTTAAAAACCGTTAAAACCTTTGTAAGTTTTTAGTTTCAAAATTATTTTCCAAATTTGTATTGTTACTGTAGTATCTTTTCATGTAATGTGTCTTTGGTAGATTAAGAATGCTCTGATTGTCCCAAACTGACATGCTTGCATATTTATGAAAACTAAGCCGAACTATGAAGGATGGTTTACATTTAAATTTGTTTAGGTTCATTGCCCAAATTTATTTTACAATCTCTGTCCTACCTCATAGTTTTTGACCCCTGAGAATATCCTATTTTAACATTGTAGATCATATATTCAAAGTGAGCACAGGAATGATTTGTGATTTTAATGGATTTATAAATTCCTATGACTTCCTTGATATGATTTTTCTTCCTTCCATCATTATTTTAGAAACATTATTAGCACTAGAATTGTTTTTTCCCCTTGAATAGCTAAAAGTTACATATGTATTTGTGTGGTGTTAGGAGCCTTTAGATTGTGTCTTTGACTTTTTTTCCAGAATGCTTTTGGATTCAATAAACTATATTTTGGTTACTTACATATATTTTTTATATATATATAATTGCATTTTAGGAAGACACATTTACCAAGTCATTCTGTTAAAAGAAATTTTTGGCTTGAAAAGAAAAGTTTTTGTGCTAGCCCAAATATAATGAGCTTATTTTCCTTTTGACATCTTAGCCTTTGGTATGAGTCTGTATTGTATCATTCTGTCCTTTCCTCTAATTCCTAGTGGCTTTCCTCTCATATTTTCTATTGATGATTAGGCTACATATGGCAGATAGCTTTTTTTGGGGGAAGATAGCAGGGATTGAACTCAAGGGCACTCGACCACTGAGCCACATCTCCAGCCCTATTTTGTATTTTATTTAGAGACAGTCTCACTGAGTTGCTTAGGGCCTCGCTTTTTGATGAGGCTGGCTTTGAACTCTTGATCCTCCTGTCTCAGCCTCCCAAACTTCTGGGATTACAGGCATATGCCACCACCCCTGGCAGCAGATAACTTTTTAGAAGAGTGATAATCCCATATCTTGAGAGAATAGCAAGGCATGCATTTCATACCACTGTACTCTACCTCTTTGGCTTGGTAAAAACATTACCGTCAATAACTTTTCATTTGTTCGAACCTTGAATTAATGTGTATTTAAAATCAGAATTGAGATCTGTGGTTGTATAACATCAAATTTCTATTTTTTGCCTGTTTGGCACGTCTGACACATGTATTTCTTCTTTCCTGGGGGTGGTTTGGTAAAAAAGAACATGAGTTAGCTCAGTTATTTTTCAGTAATTAGTAATGTGATACATCAAGAACTAACAGGCACTCTTCAATTTTGGGTACTGGGTGGGTACTGGGGATTGAACCTAGGGGCAGTTTACCTCTGAGCTGCATCCCCAGCCTTTTTATTTTTATTATTATTTTGAGACAGTTTCACTAAGTTGTTTAGGACCTCGTTACATTGCTGAGGCTGGCCTGGAATTTGCAATTTTCTTCTCTCAGCCTTAGCCTACAGGTTTACAGGCCTGCACCACTCTGCTCAGCAGCCCTCTGCAGTTTTGTTTTGTTTTCCAGAGCTGAAAACCAAACTCAGGGCCTTGTGTGTGCTAGGCAAAAGCTCTGCCAATGAGCTAAATCCCTAACCCCTCTCAGCAGATTTTTTTTTTTTTTGGTGTGGGTGGTGTATAGAGATTGAACTCAGGGGCACTCAACTACTGAGCCACATCCCCAGCCCTATTTTGTATTTTTTTTTTTTTAAAGGATCTATTTTCTATACCTCAGAAATTGATTTAAAAAAAAAAAGATATTTAAGTTACGCTTTGACAGTGAACTATGGACTGATGACCACATGTGATAGCTACTCAGGAGGCTAAGGAAGACTGCAGGTACATAACCTGCCTGGGCAAGTTAGCAATATCCTGTCTCAAAGTAAAATTTAAAAAATAAAATAAAATAAAAAGTTTGGGTATATAGCTCAATGGTAGAGTGCTTACCTAACACACACGTAGACCTGAGTTTAATCATTAGTGCCACAAAAAGCAAAAATGAAAAAAAAATTGATTCATGAAGTAAGGGGTTTAAAATCTTTTCACTTTATTGTTCTCTAAAGGACTGTCACCAGTTTTGGTAATAAAACTTTATTGCTTGTCATTTGGTATGATAAAGTCAAAGAGTTAGAGATTTCTTCCTTTTTTGCTATTACTATAATCTAGAGCTTCCTTTCCTCCCCCCCTTCCTTCCTTCCTTCCTTTCTTTTTTTGTTGGGGGATGGTACCAGGGATTGAATTCAGGGGCACTTAACCACTGAGCCACATCCTAGCCTTGTATTTTATTTAGAGGCAGGGTCTCACTGAGTTGCTTAGCTGAAAAGGCTGGTAAGTAGCATATTTTTCCTTTTTGGCTTGTTCATATCCTTTGCCTGTTTACTATATAAATGGGTTAGTTTTTTTAAATATGTATATATTTTGAGTTGTAGATGAACACAATACCTTTATTTTTATATGGTGCTGGGTATTGAACCTAGTGCCCCACACATGCTAGGCAAGCGCTGTACCACTGAGCATCAACCCAGCTCTGATGGGTAGGTTTTTATGCTTTGATTTAGTGTGCATCTTATATAATTCTTTGTGAGGAGCTTTAAACATTTACCCCAATTTGGGTTTGCCTTTAACCATATTTATGGTATTGTTTTATTACACAGAATTGTTCAGTTTCAGTGTTATAAAATTAATTATTTCCTTTAGAGTTTTTAAGCTTTTTGTGTCATTCCTATCAAAAGTACCTGGTAGAAGTGAAGCGTGGTATTCCTGTAAACCCATCTACTCAGTAATTTCAGCTATTTGGGAAGCCAGGCAGGAGGATCACAAATTCAAGACTAACCTCAGCAATTTAGCAAGATGCTGTCTCAAAATAAAATAGAAAGGGCAGGGGATGTAGCTCAGTGGCAGAACACCTCTTGGTTTTTTTATTTGTTTGTTTTGTACCAGGAATTGAACCCAGAGGTACTTAACCACTGAGTCACATCCCCAGCCTTTTTAAATATTTTATTTAGAAACAGTGTTACGCTGATTTGCTTAGGTCCTCACTAAATTGCTGAAACTGGCTTTGAACTAGTCTCCTGAGCTGCTGGGATTACAGGTGTACTGGGATTACAGGCTACCCTCTGGGTTTAATCTCCAGTACCACCCCTACAAAAAAGTTCTTACATGAAAAATTTAGAAAGAATATACTTATTTATTTTTATCTTAATATATTACTTTTTAGACTTGATACATTATCATTTTAAATTTTAGAATTATTGACATTCTCCTAGCATAGGGACAAGCTTGATTAGTAAATTACTATATGGTTTATAAGATTTAAAACGAAAATCAGTGGATCACTGCATTAACCCTTTCCTGGCCTTAACATCTCTCCCCAATTACTTTGAATCATTTCTGTCTTGTTTTGTTCCCATATTTCCAAATATCTATGACTGTTTCTCTTTTTTTGTTGTTGTTATTTTGCCTTTTTAGTTTGCTATTAACTATTCAATTTGTACTATGAAAGATGAGAATTTCCCTCATAACACCCCATCCTATAAATACATTAATTAACCCCATATACCATTTTACATTTTCATTTACATGAAGTATTTCATTTTTGCTAGAGTTGATTAACCTTTCCACCTCACATTATTTAGTTTTCTAATGTGCTTATCAGTAATTTATATCTGAACTGTCAGAAATATAAATCTCATCTCAAAATGTTGAAAAACACAAGGTTATTGTACTTTTTAAATTTTTTTGTGGTGCTAGATATTGAACCCAGGGCCTTGTGCATGTGAGTCAAGCACTCTACCACTGAGCTGTATCCCCAGCCCCAACACAAGATTATTATTAATATATATTTTGGAGGGGGGGCGCGGGGAAGGGGTTACCAGGGATTGAACCCAGGGGAGCATAACTGCCGCAGTCTGGCTGGGCACAATTCAGGAGTCACTTGTCAAAAGAAACGAACTTTATTTTTAGAGCCACACACGCCAAACAGCTCCTCAGGAAAAACCCTCAGAGACCAACTGCCACAACCGGCTTCCCACGAGCCTCTCAATTTCCCCCACTCCTCCTGCTCTTGAGGCCCTTTGGCTGGGTTGCGTGGGCGGAGCCAAAAAAGTCCTCCAATGAGCAGCTCCGTGGTCTGAAAGGGCAGGGAAACAGCCCATTGAGCATCACCGCAGAGGAGCCAATCAGCTAGAAGTTGCTGGGGCCGCTGAGAGCCAATCATCAGCTGGCAGTCTGAAAGTTTGCTGGGGCCCTTCAGCTGTGGGTCTCAACAACCACTGAGCTACATCCCCAGCCCCTTTTATTTTTTATTCTAGATAGGATCTCTCCAAGTTGCTTAGGGCCTCACTGATTGCTAAAGCTGGCCTCAAGCTTTTGATATTCCTGCCTCAGCCTCCTGAGTCACTGGGATTACAGGTGTACACCAATATGCCCAGGAATTTTAAGTCTTTTATTACAATGATAAATTTTTAATCTCATCAAAACAGGATACAGTAAGGCACATAAAAGTATATAGATGGGTGAATTTTCACAAATTTTTTGGGGCATGTATTTATGTAGTACCAAGATCATGAAAAAAAGAACATTACTAGCAATATAGAACACTTTCTTGTGCTTCTTTCCATAACTGTTGTCCCATCCACTAAAATAATCACCATCCTGATTTCTAACAGCATAGATTAGTTTTGCCTTTTTTTGAATTTCATACTAGATTTGTACAATTTTGTGTCTGGCTTATTTTTCTCAAAGTTGTAATGTGTTTTATTTGTAGTTGTGTAATTGAGGATCACTTATTCTCATTGCTATTATAATAATCTATTAAGTAACTAGTTTATTTTATCCATTCTTTTTCAGCTATCCATTTGGGTAGCTTCAAATTTGTCCTTTTGTAACTATAGTAACATAATATCAAGTTTCATCATCTTGTAGCATGTGTCAGAATTTCTTTTTTACGTTAAAATAATATTCCATTCTATGTATACCACATTTTCTTTATGCACTTATCTGTCAATGGACAGTCAGTTGCTTTACCTTTTGGTTGTTGTAGATAAGCTGCCATCAACACGAATGGGAAAATATCTCTTTTGAGGCAAGTGCTCTACTACTGAGCTACACTTTGGCCCCATCATACTCTTTTTTTTTTTTTCATAAGCACATGCAACATATTACATTCCCACCAAGAGTGCACAAGGTTTCCAATTTCTCCATATCCTCATCAATGTTATTTTCTAGTTTTTGTTTTGTTTGTTTAGTGGTTCTGGGGATTGAGCACAGGGCCTTCTGCCTGGTAAATACATACTCTACCACTGAGCTACATCACAGCCCCTGTTTGTTATGAGTGATAGTAGCCATCATAATTGTGAAATATATCTCATTTCCCTAATGATTAGTGATGGTAAGAATCTTCATGTGCTTATTGACCATTTGTGTATTTTCTTTAAACATCTACTTATGTCCTTTTTCCATTTTGATTTTTTAAAAAATCATATTTGCTACTGTTTTAATTTTTATGTGTTCTTGTTATTAACCTCTTATTGGATAGATGACTCACAGGTTGCCTTTTCACTGTTTATAGTTTTTTGATGCACCAAAATTTTAAATTTTTATGCACTTCAGATTTTCTTTAATTAGTTTGGTTTGGGAATTTGTTTCCAAGAAGTCATTACTGAACTCAGTGTCATGAAACTCTTCCTTGTTTTTTTTCTGAGAAGTTTATAATTTTAGACCTTATATGCAGGTCTTTGATGAAGTAATTTTTGTATGTGGTCTAAGATAAGGGTCCATATTCAACCTTTTGCAGGTATCACTTATTGAAAATATCGTTTTTTCCCCCCATTAAATGGTCTTGGCATTCTTCTTGAAAAATCATTGGACCATATATATAAGGGTTTTTTCCTTGGAATTCTTTTCTATTTCAAAGATGATCCTTATCTTATGACTGTCACTATGCTAGCTTACAGTGTTTTGATTATTGTCGCATTTCTATAAGTTTTAAAATCTGTATGAGACCTTCAATTTTGTTCTTTTCAAGATTGGCTACTTAAGTTCCCTGGAGATTCCATTTTTAGGAATTTTAGGATGGATTTTTCTATTTCTGTACAGATCTTGGCATTTTGATAAAGATTGCATTGAATCTATAGATCACTTCAGATACTACTAACATTTAATAATAATGAATTCCAACCCATGAGCTTGAGGATGTCTTAACTTTTATTTCACTTCGGGTAGTTAGCAATAATGAATTTTAACATTAATGAATTCCATCTGGGGATGGTGGTGTTCACCTGTAATCCCAGTGGTTTGGGAGGCTGAGACAAGAGGATCACAAGTTCAAGGCCAGTCTCAGCAATTTAGTGTGGTCCTAAGCAACTTTAGTGAGATCCTGTCTCAAAAAATAAAAAGGGCTGAAGGTGTCACTCAGTGATAAAATGCCTCTGGGTTGTATCATCACAAAAAAAAAACAAAAACAAACAAAAAAACAGCCTATGAACTTGTCTTCATTTGTGTCTTTTCAAAAATTTTTCAGTATTTCATAGTTTTTAGTGTACAAATCTTTGGTTTCCTTGGTTAAGTGTATTTCTAAATACTTTATTCTTTCTGATGTTATAAATATAATTGTCATATATGTCCGAGCCCCGGCCCCTGCCAGTATTGGGGATTGAACCCAGGGCCTCAAGCATGCTAGGCAAGCACTTTACCATTGAGCTACATCTCCAGCCTTGGGATTGTTTTCTTAAGTTTCTTTTCAGATTCTTGATTAGTGTATAGAAATATGGTCGATATTTATTCATTTATTTATTTTTATATGTATACATACATACTGGGGGTTAAACCCAGGGGCACTTTACTGCTGAGCTATATCCATATCCCCAGTTCTTTTTACTTTTTATTTTGCTACAGGATTTCACTAAATTGTGTAGGCTGGCCTTGAACTAGAATTGTTTTGGCTATTGTTTTCTGTGTATGTGTGTGATGCTGGGGATTAAACACAGGAGTGTTCTTTACCAGGCTATACTGAGTAATGGAGAAAATAAATCCAAGGAGTCACACTACTGTTAACATAAGTAATTTAGACCCTGAGACACAGTTCAGACTCTTTTTCAAGTAACACCTTAAATCTTTGACTAATCTGCAAACTTGAAAGTGCTAGTAACACCAAAATAATATCTGTACCGTTACTACTATCTATGTCCTCCCTAAAATGTTCAGATCACTTCTAGAATGAGGTTTAAAAAACAAAAAATCACCAAAGGCTCCAGATACCTATTACAAATTAAATGCCTTAAAATTTGTATCTACTAGGTGCCAAGAGATCATTGTGAAAGAAATGCCTATTGCTGGCTGAGATGTTCAGGGAAGGTTTATAATGAAGGATGATGCTTTAGTTAAACTGAGAAGGTAGAAAGACACCATACAAAGGGAAAGGAATGTATAAAAAAAACACATGTAAGCAAAGACAGGAAAAGTAGTAACAAATGCAAGATGTATTTTGAGGCATGTAGGAAGTATTATCAATGAGACTTAGGAAATATAATCAAGGACAAATTGGGATGTGCTGCAGTCTGGCTGGGCACAAATAACTGAGCCGCTTTGGTGATGCACACCTGTAATTCCAGCTACTCTAGAGGCTGAGGCAGGAGGATAGCAATTTGAGGTTAGTCTTGGCAACCTAGTGCGAGAGCCTGTCTCAAAATAAAAAAGAAAGGGGCTGGGAACATAGCTCAGTGGTAGAGTGTCCCTGGGTATATCCTCAGTATGGGAAGATTATGAGAAGCCAAGTCCATGTCACTTTTTAACAAAATCTTGATGACCTCTGATGTGCAATATTAAAGTAATTTTATTATCCCATTAACTATTCTGATATGAGGTTTGAACAGTAACAAAAATACCTGTATGAATAATGAAATTTATCCCAATTAAAACATACTTTAAATAACCCTTTTATATACTTTTATGTGAACTTTATAGTTACTTTGCTGAGTTCCATCATATTTATTTACTTGGATAGTAGAGGTACTTAGTGCATAAATATGATTTTGGTAATGGAAAGCATCCTAATACTTTTTTTTTTAAAGTAATTGTGCAGGGGCTGGGGTTATGGCTCAGCGGTAGAGCTCTAACCTTTCACATGCAAAGGCCTGGGTTCAATCCTCAGCACCACATAAAAATAAATAAATACACAATTACTATTTTTTTATAATTTTATTGTATCAGTCAACTTTTTTTTAATATTTATTTTTTAGTTTTCGGTGGACACAACATCTTTATTTTTATTTTTATGTGGTGCTGAGGATCGAACCCAGCACCCTGCGCATGCCAGGTGAGCGCGCTACCACTTAAGCCACATCCTCAGCCCAAATTCAACTTTTTCTCTTTCGTCCGTCCTTCCTTCCTTCCTTCCTTCCTTCCTTCCGCTCTTTTGCTCTTTCTACGTTTAAAACTTTCCATAACCAGGGGGATGGTGACACTCCCCTGTAATCCCAGCGGCCCTGTAGGCTGAGGCAGGAGGATCATGAGTTCAAAGCCATCCTCAATAAAAGCAAACCACTAAGCAACTCAGTGAGACCCTGTCTTTAAATAAAATATAAAATAGGGCTGGGGATGTGGCTCAGTGGTTGAGTGTCCCTGAGTTCCAATCCTGGTACGAACACCCCCCACCCCACCCTCCAAAAAATAATAATTCCAATATGAAAGTAGAGGGCTGGAGTTGTGCTTGGTGGCAGACTGCTTGCCTAGCATGTGTGAGGCACTGGATTTGATTCTGAACACTGCATATAAATAAATAAAACAAAGGTCTGTTGACAACTTTAAAAAAATTTAAAAAAGAAAAAGTAGAAATTGGAGTATATTCAACGGTTATGTACCTGTCACACAGTTTCCATAACAAACTCCTGGCAAATCTTGTTTTTATCCATACCCTGTACACCCAAAGCTTCACATTATTTCAGATATTCTGTCATTTCATTTATTAATATTTTAGAATGCTTATTTATTTCTTTGTTTGTTTGTTTATTGCTGGGGATTGAACCCAGGGGCACTTAATCACTGAGGCACATCTCTTCTATATTTTATTTAGAGACAGGGCCTATCTAAATTGCTTAGGGCCTTGCTAAGTTGCCAAAGCTCTTCTCCAACTTGTGATCCCCCTGGCTAGTTTTTGAAAACTAACTGTAATACAATTAGCTAAAAAAATCAATTCCTTAGTCGCCAGTCAGTGCTTTAATTTCTTTTGCTCTCATTAAATTTGTAATCTATTCAAGTCATATTTTGATTATTACTAGGATTGGGAATGAATGAGAACAAGAGTTCTGATTAAGCTTGAAGATTTTCTCCTTTCACTTTTGGAAAATATTTTAGTAAACAATCTTTTAAAATTTGTATCCTTATGATAACTTTCCTTGTTTGTTGTTGTTTCTCTGGTATTGGGGATTGAACCCATGGGTACTTAAGGCACTTAACCATTGAGCCACATGCCTATTCTTTTTACGTTTTATTGTGAGACAGGTCATATTAAGTTACTTAGGATCTCACTGAGTTGCTGAGGCTGACCTGGAACTTGCAATCCTCCTGCCTCAACCTCCCAAATAGTTGCGATTATAGCATGTGCCATCTTGCCCCTTATGATAACTTTCTAGTCATTGTTTTTTCACTATTTCATACAAAAAGGAAATTGAAGTCTAGAGATTTAAGTGATTTGCCAAAGGTAGAGGACTAGAAAAGAATACCAGGGCCAGAACTCAGGGGTACAGAATCCAGTGTCATCATTTTTCTTCTTCTTGCTTCTCTTCCCCCTCCCTCCATTGAAATGTTATGACACTTAATGCTTTCCTTCAATCCTTTGAAATGTTTAATGTAGTCTTTCAGAGTCTTTGTTCAGTAAATTCAGCATTGGGTCCTTTGCTTTATACTGATTATTTTTTCCTTGTTTATGAATTACGGGTTTTTTTTAATGACTTGTAATACTTTAAAAAATATTTTTTTCAGTTGTTGATAGACCTTTATTTTATTTACTTGTATGCGGTGCTGAGATTGAACTAGTGCCTCAAACATGCCAGGCAAGTGCACTAGTGCTGAGCCCCAGCCTCAACCTGTAATACTCTTTTCTTGGATATTTAAATAATATAATTTGACAGTTGTAGAAATTAGATTGTTTCCTTCCTCAGGTTTGTTTTTGTTACTGTTGAAATTGCTTGTTTAGTGACTTTATTTTAGACTAATTTTATAATACCTCTATTTTTTCTTATAGCCAGTGAATTCTTTATTCTGTCAGCTAGTGATTATACAGGGATTTCCTTAATTTGCTGGAATCAGTGGATTACCTGGGCTTTGTGAAGAGGCTGTCTGTGTGTTGGAGCATAACCTTTTAACATACAGCCAAACTGTTGCAGACTCTACCTTAGCTTTCACTTCCTACTTGCGCATAAGTCATAGATGTGAGCTTGGGGCCTTCCCAAGTTGTTCCTGAGCATACGTAGAGCCTTAGGAATGTACCTATAAACATTGGCATGGTCTTCTAGATCTGTAGAAACTTGTCAGAGCTTTACAAATGATATGTACTCCAACTTTTTCTTTCTTTCTTTTTTCTTTTAAGATACCTTTCTTTTTTTTAATATTTATTTTTTAGTTGTAGTTGGACACAATATCTTTATTTATTTTATGTGGTGCCGAGGATCGAACCCAGGACCTCTCCTGTGTTAGGGGAGCAGTCTACCGCTCAGCCACAACCCCAGCCCCCAATTATTTCTTTTTCCTTAGTGTGTTTTGTTGTCCTCCCACCCCCAACTCAGGCAGCTTTGAAGTTAAACAATCACGTGCCTCCAGGAAAAATGTTTCTTTATTGGCCAAGTTTCAAGTCAGATCTAGATTATCAGTAGCTGTGTCTAATAATAACAGTTCCCTGGGGATAGTAGAGTTTAAGGAACTTCCAGGCCATACTGATTAGATTTGAATATGAATTTTTTGGGTTTTTTTTTTGGGGGGGGGGGCACTCAGGGATTGAACTCAGGGGCACTTGACCACTGAGCCACAGTCCTAGCGCTATTTTGTAGTTTCTTTAGAGGAAACTAAAGTTGCTTAGCACCTTGCCATTGCTGAGGCTGGCTTTGAACTCAAGATCCTCCTGTCTCAGCCTCTTGAGCCTCTGGGATTACAAATGGGTACCACCACACCCTGTGAGGTATTTGGTTTAAGGCTGCTACAGAGCTATAGTATTGAACTAGGCAGAATTAAACTTAGAAAGCTTGTTGTTCTTATTGTGCCTTAGACATTTTCATTGAATATATACTCCCTGAATTGCTACAAGCTTTTGGTTGTCTTCTAGAATTCTGAAAACTTGATTCTTACAATTTTGGGCAATTTTCTCATTTCTTTTATACAAGAGAGAATTTTCATGGGTCATTTTTTCAGAATTCCCTGCTATTTTAAATGAGAATCTTTCCACGGACATTCGCTATGATAGTATTTATGATAGCCGAAGAGTAAGAAAACAGTCTAATGCCCCCAAATCAGAAAATATTTTTAAAAAATGATTCATCTAGATGGAATAATATGTTAATACTAACAATTTATGACATGAAAGGATACTTATGAGATACAGGTAATAAAAAGCAGAGTACAAAAATAGGGTATGTTCAAATATTTAAAGATGAATTTTATAAGGAAATGAACATGTATAAACCTAAAATAAATATTTTTTAAAAAAATCTTTCTCTCTCTCTCCCTCTCTCACTCTCTCTTTAAAAAAAAAGAATTATAATAGCTGTAAATGGCTATGAACTTTGATTTAACATAGTCATTTATAAATATTTGAAGGCATGGCACTGGGGATAACATAGTATAAATGAGTTGTTTTATTCTTAGGTTTGTATTCTATAGAAAGAAGCTTTGATTTTGTGTGGTGTAATTGGGTAAATTATTAGGCAGATGAATAACTTGTCTCATTTATTAGCATTTATTTTTTTTTCCTTTACAGGCACATATTAAATTTCCTATTGACTACCCATATTCACCACCTACCTTCAGATTCTTGACCAAAATGTGGCACCCCAACATTTATGAGGTAAGAGATGTCCATCATATATTTCTCTGCATATTTATTTCCCATATTAATACTTTTAAAAATAGCCTCTTGGGCTGGGGTTGTAGCTTAGTGGTAGAGCATGTACTTAGCATGCTTGAGGCCCTTGGTTCAATCCTTAGCAATGCATGCGCACGCGTGCGCGCGCGCGCGCACACACACACACACTGTATATCTCTGTATGTCGTGATGGTAGTGCTGTAGCTACAGAGAAGTGTTCATGATTTTTCACTTTTAGTTAGGAGTCTCTGATTTGATTATTTTAAAATTGAGGGTAGTTTTATAATAGCCCGTGTATATTCAAGTTAAGATTGAGGCTTAAAATCTTCCCAGCTGATTGCTAAAGATTATTATGCACATGTGTTAACATTTGCATTTTTAAAATTTAATAGATAAAGTAATACAAATTTATTTGTGTACTTATCCTCTAACTTTACAGCAAGGGTCACCTGTTGCTATGTCAGAGATTCAGCTTTTTGGGGGGATTTATCCTACTACATTTGGACTGGCCTCCTTTCAGGAGTTGCTGCTGAGCATTTGAGAGCCTCTTTTGGAATAAATCCAAGGTGAGGTTATTCTGTTGGACAAGTCAACATGCCTGCAGGAAGCAATTCTAGTTTTGTTGATTGAAACATACCTAACTTTGGGCTAATTCATGAGGATGTTAGAATAATGCATTAGCACTTTTGAGCAGATTTATTATTTTCTACAGTCTGCTTTTTCTGTAAGATATCTTCAGTTTTCTTTGCTTTTTCACACAGGACAAACTAGTGCTGAAAGGTAATATGTAGTTTTCTTGCCAGAAATTAGCTCCCTTAATATTGTTTCTTCTTTTTTAGTACTTAGCATAATCATAATTCAGTGATTCTGCTGTCCTGTGTAACAAAGTTATTCTGTTGTAGGGAAGGGTCTGTAGAAATAACTCATTGTTTCATGAATTTAAATTGAATTCAATATTCACAGAAGTATTTTGGTAGTTATCTTACTCTATTTGGGCTGCTACAACAAAGTATCTTAGACTGAGGAATTTATAACCAACAGAAATTTATTGTTCACAGTGCTTGAAACCTAGGAAGTCCAAGATCAAGCCATCAACAGATTTGGTGTCTTGTGAAGCTCTTGCAACTATAGTAACAATAACAAAACCTACACAGTATAGATAGGTTTAAGGTAGCAAGGGAAAAGTGCAGACCAGCCTTTTGTCTTGCTATCAAGAACAAAACCTTAAAGTCATATACTAATTTATTCCTATTACAGTTATCTAATTCTGAGACCTCTCTTAAAAAAAACATAAAACAAGAAAAAGGACTCAAAGCTCTAAAGAAGGTGTAGTTGTTAATTAAATTCCTTTTAGTCTTTCACAACTTAAGCTATTGACTTCTCTCAAGAGTTAGCATTAGATGGTGATATTTAAAAATACTTTTTGCCTGGCACAGTAGTGTATGCCTGTAATCTCAGTGACTCAGGAACCTGAGGCAGGAAGATTGCAAGTTTGAAGCCAGCCTCAGCACCTTAGCCAAGACCCTATTTCAAAATAAAAAATAAAAAGCTAGGGATGTAACTCAGTGGTAAAGCAGCCATGAGTTCAATTCCCAGTACCAAATTTTAAAAATATGTATGTATAGAATATAATATTCATAATAATTTTTTTCTCCTATAAAGTACATGCATTTCTATACTTTTTTTTTTTTTAATGGGATTTAAATCCTGGGCACCTTATCACTGAGCTGTATCCCAGCCCTTTTGATTTTTTTAAATTTGGAGACAGTCCTGCTAAAGTGCCTAGAGCCTCACTAAGTTTTTGAGGCTGGCCTTGAACATCCTCCATCCTCCTATCTCAGCCTTCTGAGGGCTTGGGATTATAGGTATGCACCATCATGCTTGGCCAATTTTTTTTTAAAAAGAGAGAGAGAATTTTTTTAATATTTATTTTTTAGTTTTCGGTGGACACAATATCTTTGTTTGTATGTGGTGCTGAGGATCGAACCTGGGCCACACACATGCCAGGCAAGTGCGCTACCGCTTGAGCCACATCCCCAGCCCCTAATTTTTGTTTTTAATGAAGCAATAGATCATAGTTAGAAATAAAATTTGAAGCTGGATATAGTGGCACACGCCTATAATCCCAGCTATTTGGGAGGCTGAGGCAGAAGGATTCAAGGCCAGCCTCAGTAATTTAATAGAGACTTTGTCACTTAAATTTCAACAGGGCTGGTGTAGGTACTCAGTGGTAGAGCCCCTTGGGTTCAATCCTTTACCAAAGAAAAATTTTATATATAGTCAAAAGCATCATAAGAGACTGTAATCACACGATTGGCTGTACTCTGGGAAATGATATTAGAAATATATTTTTTGAGCCAGTGTCAATATTCTACAAATCTGGGATTAATGGTTCTTGGCCAAAGGTATGCTCTTGAGTTGCTTTCTTCTTACCCATAATATTATCTCCCATGATAAAAACAATGGACCTTGATATCAAATTGCTAGTCACCAAATTACATACTGCAAGGATATTTATATCTGAGGAGGGAGGGTGAAACAATTGTCAACAACAAAACAAATACAAAAGCACAATCCACCTCAAATTCTAAAATATATGAATTGATGAAGTAGTTTTTGGCAAATTAACAAACATTTAAAAATGAATATTATAAAGATTGTAATCAATAGAAAATAGATCAATTGTTACATTAAGTTTTTTTTTGGTGTGTGTATGTGTGATGCTGGGGATTGAACTCACAGCTTTTGTGTATGTGAGGCAAGCACTCTGAGAACTGACCTATATCCCCAGCCCTACATCTAGTTTTAAAAATCAGGAACTTTGGTTATAATTTATTAAACACTTCAGTTCAAAAAATTGTAAATAGTACTCTTTGAATGAATTTAATTATTTAAAAATTTCCCGTATCATTACTGTGTCTTTGAAATTTATGATTAATCAAGGGAAAAAAAGAAAGGAAAGAATTTAATATGAATTTTCTATATGACTATATTGCACAATCCATTCTTCTCTGCTTTGCAGTATGTTAAGTGAGTTTTTAAAAGTAATAGTTTGCTGTTACATATTATTGTGAGTTCAAAAGTGGATGATCAGTGGGTCCCATTTGCTTCATAAACCGTATTAAAATCACGTATTCACATACATTTCACTGAAAACCTCACAGATAAGGGAACTCAAAGTCTCATAGCTCATTGTATTAAAAAAATTTTTTAATAGTGGACTTTATTTTTCAGAGCAGTTTTTGGTTCAGTGCAAAACAGTGAAAGTATACAAAAGTATTTAATATTTAATGATCCTTTTAGTACTAGGGTGTATAAAACAGTATAGAGCTTTCCTTTAAAAATATAAAGATCTACATATTTTGGAAGTACTGTACAAATCATTTCTCCTGTATGATGCTTATAAATAAATGTCACTAACATAGTCACAAAATAAAGCTTATAATAAGATATTGTACCTCAGACTACCTGGTAATCCATATGAAAATATTTTGCTATTTTACATTAGCCTTTAATTCTGGAGAATGACTCTTGATTCTTTTTTTTTTAAAAAAAAGAGAGAGGTGAGAGAGAGAGAGAGAGAGAATTTTTGATATTTATTTTTTAGTTTTCGACAGACACAACATCTTTGTTTGTATGTGGTGCTGAGGATTGAACCTGGGCCGCACGCATGCCAGGCGAGTGCGCTACCGCTTGAGCCACATCCCCAGCCCTACTCTTGATTCTTTACCCAGTTGACTCTAATGCTAATCTCCATAGCCCCCCACACTGTAAGGGTATACTAATTTGACTATTCCAGTAGCATCCAGTGTGTGTGTGTGTATGTGTGTGTCTGTGTCTTTTAATATATTTATATATTTATACACAACACACACATATATACTTTTTAGTTGCAAATGGACACAATACCTTTATTGTATTTATTTATTTATTTTTATTTGGTGCTTGCCGCAGTCTGGCTGGGCACAATCAGGAGCCACTTGTCAAAAGAAACTAACTTTATTTTTAGAACTACACACGCCAAACAAAACAGCCTCTCAGGAAAAACCCTCAGAGCCTCAACTGCCACCACCGGCTTTCCACAAGGCTCTCTCTCTCACACAAGCTTCTCTCCACCTCCCACAATCCTCCTGCTCTGAGGCCGATTGGCTGGGTCACGTGGGCGGAGCCAAAAAAGTCCCCCAATGAGCAGCTCCGTGGTCTGAAAGGGCAGGGAAACAGCCCAATGAGCATTACTGCAGAGGAGCCAATCAGCTAGATGTTGCTGGGACCGCTGTGAGCCAATCATCAGCCGGCAGCTGGAAGTTTGCTGGGGCCCCTTCGGCTGTGGCTCTCAACAGGTGCTAAGGATTGAACCCAATCAATCCTCACATGGGCTAGGCAAGCACTCTGCCACTGAGCCACAACCCCAGCCCCAGTATATTCTTTCTGACAATATTAATTCTGCCTATCCAAGAACATGGGATATCTTTACATCTTCTAAGGTCTTCTTTAATTTCTTTCTTTAGTGTTCTGTAGTTTTCATTGTAGAGGTCTTTTCACCTCTTTCGTTGATTCCCAAGTATATTATTTTATTTTTTTGAGGCTGTTGTAAATGGGGTGGTTTTCCTACTTTCTCTTTCAGGAGATTTGTCGCTGATGTTCAGAAATGCCTTATTTTTATGTGTGTTGATTTTATATCCTTCATGTTTTTATGTGTATATAAATAAATGAATAGGAAGAAAGTATATAAGTATATGGGAGGGCTGGGTACTCTGACATGTGCATGTAAGTTCCACTGATAGGGAGCCTGAGGTAGGAAAATCACTTGAACTCTGGGCTTCAAGGCCAGCCTGGACACCACTGGGAGCCCTATATCATTCATAAATAAATACATATATAAATACATAAATGGTATATGGGAAGATATATATAGGTTATGTTCAAATATTAAACCATTTTACGTAAGGGACTTGAGCATCCTCAGATTTTATTATTCTTAGTGGGTCCTAGAAGAAGCAATCTAGGATACTGAGGACAACTAATTTTTACACATATATATATTTTACACACACATTTTTACCAGGAACTGAATCCAGGGGCACTTAACCAATGAGCCATATCCCTATTCATGCATATTACTATTACCTACCTATCTATCTATCTATCTATGAGGCAGGGTCTTCTTAATTTACTTCAGGCCTCACTGAGTTGCTAAAGCTGGCTTTTTGGGATCCTCTTGCCTCAGCTTCCTGAGCTCCTGATAAATTATATTATTAAACTATCCAGAAAAGGCCATTTTTTACATCCATATCTTTAAAAAAACAAACCAGATAAAAATAGTACCTACCCATGTTTTTCTGCCATTTCTTACTTGCACATTATGGTATTTCTACACCCTTTGTGAACATCATTATATTGATAGGGTTTATAATTTGATAGGAAGTACAATTAGAATGTTTTTATAAATAAGGGCTTAGTATATCTTGTGTGATAATAATAAAATTATTTGTATATAATAAATGGCAATATTTTTAGAATAAAACAAATAGAAACACATTCTGCTCCATTTCTTTTTCTCATTTGCATGATTGTGTCTGTGTGATTAAGTATTGAGTTATTCTTTTCCTGGTGGATTTAACTTGTAGAGGTCTTACGATGATTTCTCTGAGAATTAACTTTAATGTTTATACCAAGTAGAAATTAATAACAAACCAAAGGAATCACATTAGGATCGATTACATAGAAGATTGTAATATTGCATTGCCTTATGATTTTTCAAGCTAGGAAATAATTGCCTAAGTTCATTATATTAAATTTATTTCATGTAAGTTTAAAACAAATTTTTAAAATTCATTCTTGTGGGGCTGGAGACGTGGCTCAAGCGGTAGCACGCTCGCCTGGCATGTGTGTGGCCCAGGTTCGATCCTCAGCACCACATACAAAAACAAAGATGTTGTGTCCACCGAAAACTAAAAAATAAATATTAAAAATTCTCTCTCTCTCTCTCTCTCTCCAAAAAAAAAAAAAAAATCGTTTTTGTAGTACTGAGGGTCAAACCCAGAACCTCACATATATGTTGGGCAAGAGTTTGGTTACTGAGCTCCATTCTCAGCCCTTAATATAAACTTAAAAATTTTTAATTCAGTATGGTAATGATTAAATGCTGCAGTATTTCAGTGTCTATGTATTTTTTACATCCATTTCTTTTAAAAAAACATGTTTTAAAGGCTCTACTTGATGGTAGCTCCCTTGTCTAGTATGTGTGAGGTCCCGAGTTCCATCTCCACTGCTGCAGCAACAACAAAAAAGTTTTGAGATCATTTTAAAGTTACAAAAATAGTACAGACAGTTCCCATGTATTCTTTGTTCAGCCTTCTCAGTGATAAATCTTTATACAACCATTTTAAATTTATCAAAACTAAGAAATTTCATTTAGTATTATCAACTAACCAACAACCTTTGGAATAAAGTACAGAATGGGAAACTTACAAACACATATTAATTGCCATATCTACTCTATTTCTCTGGGTATTCCAAACCATACTTTCATTTTGTATTATTATTAAATAATCAGAAATGAGGTTGAACTGTGACTTTTTTTTTTCTAACTCTGTGATTTACTCACATAAAAGTGCTAAGTGTTATGATTTTGTTATGTTGGGCTGAGGTTGTGACTCAGTAGTAAAGCACTTGCTTAGCATGTGTGAGGCACTGCGTTTGGTTCTCAGCACTACATAAAAAAATAAAGGTATTGTGTCCATCTACAACTTAAAAAAGGAAAAAAAAAACCACAAACTTTTTTTTTTAAACAAAGACAGTGTTTGGGGGAAAAAATAAGATTTTGTTACGTTGTCAGTAATAATGTCCAGAAGCAGTGGTA
Source organism: Marmota monax (assembly GCF_021218885.2). Lineage (NCBI taxonomy): Eukaryota > Metazoa > Chordata > Mammalia > Rodentia > Sciuridae > Marmota > Marmota monax. The sequence continues at coordinate 8,735,253 of NW_026695243.1, read as the reverse complement.
TGCACCAGCAATTGGTAGACTGAAGTGGGAGAATCACATGAGTCCTGGAGTTAAAGACAAGATCCTGTCTCCCACCCTCACCCCCCCCCCCAAAAAAAAAATAAAACAAAAATTAGTACTAATGGTGTTCATTTTATGTATATTTGTGTTGTCAATTATAGATTTCAATTTTACATGATTTTACTCAGTTGTATTTAAGAAGGGACCTGAACACAGGAACATGAATACTTTATTATTTAATCAGAAATGTGTCAGCCAAGTAGTATTTCATTTTGGTTTTGATTTGCATTTCTCTAATGACTAATGATGTTGAACATCCTTTCATTCACGTATTGGCTAGTTGTGTATTTTCTTTGGAGAAATGTCTGTTGTTTGCTCCCTACTTCCCCTTCCCTCCCTCTTCCCCTTTTCTCCCCTTTGCCTCTCTCTGCTACCCTTCCCTTACTTTCCTTTCCTTTCTGACAGTCTAGATATTGAAATCATATATATGATTTGCAGATATTTCCTCCCATCCAATAGATTGCCTACTCACTTTCTTGTTAAATGTCCTTTTTTGTTGCTTATGATTTTGTTGTCATCTGAAAATCTACCAAGTCTGAGGTCATGAAGATTTATCCCTATGTTTTCTTTTAGGAATTTATGATTTTAACATTTAGATCTTTGATCCATTGTTGATTTATTTTTGTATATGATTTCAGGTAACAGTTCAATTTCGTTCTTTTGTTTAAGGAAATCCATTTATTATTTGTTGAGAGACCAGGGACCATTCTTTTTTTTTTTTTTTTTTAATATTTTATTTTTTTTTAATTTCTCGGCGGACACTACATCTTTGTTTGTATGTGGTGCTGAGGATCGAACCCGGGCCGCACGCATGCCAGGCGAGCGCGCTACCGCTTGAGCCACATCCCCAGCCCCACCAGGGACCATTCTTGTCCCATTGAATAGTCTTGGTTTCTTCTGTTGACAAGCTACGATTGGTAGAGCTTACCTGCAATCCTAGCAATTCGGGAACCTGAGGCAAGGAGGATCACAAGGTTGAGATCAGCCTCAGCCACTTGGCTAAACCTTGTTTCAAAATAAAAATCAAAGGGGTTGGGGGACTGGGGTTGTGGCTCAGTGGTAGAGCACTAGCCTAGCATGTGTGAAACACTGGGTTCAATTCTCAGCACCACATATAAATAAAATAAAAATAAAGAGTCTGTTAACAACTAAAAAAAGAAGTGGGGGTTTGGGGATGTGGATCAGTGGTTAATCACTCTTGGGTTCAATCCCTGGCACCCCCCACCCCACCCAAACGTCTATTGACTATAGACATATGGGATTATTTCTGGACTCTTAAATTCTTTTCAGTTGATCTATATATCTGTCATTATGGTAGTATTAAACTGCTTTGTAGTACATTCTGAAACAAGGAAGTATGAGTCTTAAAATTTTGTTCTTTTTCAAAACTATTTTGACTTTGGTTCAGTTAAATTTCTATATAAATTTTAGGATGAGCTTGTCAGTGTTTGCAAAAATGGAAGGTAGTATTTTGATAGGGTTTGTGTTGAATTTGTAGTTTAAATTGTAGAATATTACCGTCTTAACAATGTCTTTACATTTATTTGGGTCTTTTCAAGTTTCTTTGAGCATTGTTTTATTTTTTTCAATGTACAGGTTTTTCATGTCTTCGATTAGATTTATTCCTTTAAATGCCTATAATGAATGGATTTAAAAAATTTTTTTAGTTGTAGATGGACATAACTTTATTTATTTATTTATTTTTATGTGATGCTGAGGATCGAACCCATTGCCTTATGTGTGCTAGGCAAGTGCTCTACCACTGAGCCACAACCCTAGCCCTTATGAATGGATTTTTAAGAAACTGTTCTTTCTAAGGGTTATTTGCTGATATATGGTAATAACACTGATTTGAAGACTAGGCACATGGTATGCACCTATAATCGCAGCTACTCATGAGGCTAAGGCAAGAGGGCTCAAACTTAGGGAGACCCTGTCTCAAAAATGAAAGATTAAAAGGATTGTGGATGTAGCCCTTGGGTTCAATCCCCAGTACTGTTAGAAAAGAGAAGAAAAGAAAAGAAAAAGCTGAGGATTTACTGTGTGTCTTAAAACTTCCTAAATTTCTTATCTCTAGTAGCTTTCTTATTGATTCTTTGGAATTTTCTATGTGTAGGATCATGTCATCTGTGAATACAAATGATTTTGCTTCTTCATTTCAATTCATGTTCCTTTTATTATTTATTGTCTAATTGTACTGAGTAGAAACAATATTAGGCTGGGCTTGGTGGCATGTACCTGTAATCCCAGTGACTTCAGAGGCTGAGGCAGGATCACAATTTGAAGTCAGCCTTCGCAACTTAGATATTGTCATAAAATAAAAGAGGGCCTGGTGGTAATGCTTAGTGGTAGAATACCCTCTTGGTTAAATCCCCTGTACCATGAATGAATGAAAGAAAAAGTAAAAACTGTTAGATAGCAGTAGTGCAAGTCAGTGTCCTTTTCTTGTTCTGCTCTTAAGAAGAAAACTTTTTTTGTTTACATTGAGATAGGAATGTAGCTCTTTTTTTTAAATTTTTACAAATGCCCCTTTTCATGTTATGATAGTTTCTTTCTGTTCATCGTTGAAATTTGTCAGGTGCATTGTTTGTATTAATTAAAACACTCCCCTGTTTTAGGAAGGGATATTGGAGAACAAACTCAGGGTGACTTTCTTGCATGCTAGGCAAGTGCTGTACTACTGAACTATATCCCTATCACTTTTTATTTTCTTTTGAGTCAGGGTCTCTGTAAGTTACCTTAAACTTTCCATGCCTCGTCCTCTCTGGCAGCTGGGATTACAGGCATGTGCCAACCCCTGGCTAAGATGCCCACTTTAAAATATGCAGATCTGTTTATGTTATTCCATTACCCAGAATTTTTAGTTACATACATTTAAAATTCCAAGCAATATATTATTCTGACCTGATTTTTTTGTGCTGGTTTTACTGTTTGGTTGTTTTTTGACTTCTGTACTCTTTTCTTCGGCAAAACTAGAATGTTCACTGTTAAAGTAGGTAAAATAATGAATCTCCCCAAATGCTGACATCTGAATCCTTCAAATCTGTAAATATATTACATGTCAAGGGGTAATTAATATAATATAGATAACCAGCTGACTTTAGGAAAATTATTTGGGATTATCTGGGATGTCTGATGTAATCAGAAGAGTCTTTAGTAGAAGGAAGAGACAGAAAATGAGTTAGAGGAAATGTGATTCTGGAAGAAAGACCAAGAAAAATAAAACAATGCTTTGAAGATAAAAGGATGCTAAGGGAAAAAGGTAGTTTCTCTCTTTTTTAAAAATATGGTATGTTGGGCTGGGGATGTGGCTCAAGCGGTAGCGCGCTCGCCTGGCATGCGTGCGGCCCGGGTTCGATCCTCAGCACCACATACAAACAAAGATGTTGTGTCCGCCGAAAACTAAAAAATAAATATTAAAAAAAAATTCTTAAAAAAAATATGGTATGTTTTGCTTTATAAATTGGCCTGTCAATGTAAGATAATGAATTTGTTGTTGTCAATGTAAGATAATGAATTTATTGCAATAAAAAACAAATACAAGTACCAAAGCATTATTTTACCATTTATTGTGCTGGTTTATTTCTCGAAACTCATGTCTAAATTTCCCTTAAGTTGTTAAAGTTGTATTTGTTATTACAGACCTATCCCAAATCCCCACAACTACAAGTCCTTCTACTTTACCTCCCTTTTTTCATCTACCCATATTTAGTTTTTCCTTTGGGATCTACATGTAATACAAAGTTTTAGAATATAGTTATTAAAATTTCATTTTATTAAAAATATTTCATCTTTTAAAAACGATACATTTATATAAATGTGTTTTGTGTATCTGTCTTATCTGTTGAATTAATACTCTGCATTGCCCTTTTTATGCCATCCTTATGTGTTTGAAATAATCTTAATGTAATTCTGGATTAGGTCTTTAAGTCCTATAATTTACATTTGTGACACTAAATAAAATAGCCATAGTAGTGAGTTCTTATAACTGTATATTTAGGAAATATCATGTTTGTCTTTTTTTTTTAATACTTTTTAAAAAATATTTATTTTTTAGTTAGACACAATACCTTTATTTTATTTATTTATCTTATGTGGTACTGAGAATCAAACCCAGGGCCTCGTACATGCTAGGCGAGTGCTCTACCGCTGAGCCACAACTCTAGCCCCTCATGTTTGTCTTTTTCTTTCTTTACTTAATAGTTTATTTTATGGCCCTATAGGTGTTTTCTTTTTTTAGCTAAGAAATATGTTTTAGAGATGGTTCAAATGAATCTTTATTATGCTAGAAAAAGAATTGTTTTCTCCCTTAATTAAGAGCATGCACGTTTTTAGGAACAAAGGAAACTTAAATAGAACTGATATGTACCTTTTTGTATGGCACTTTGGGATATTTACTAAATATGATATTGTGTTTTGTAGAATGGAGATGTATGCATTTCGATACTTCATCCTCCTGTAGATGACCCACAGAGTGGAGAACTGCCCTCTGAAAGGTGGAATCCTACTCAGAATGTGAGGTAAGGTGTTAAATTAAGAAAAATTATTTTTTAATTTTTGTTTTGGTTTTTGCTCAGGCTGACCTTGAACTTTACTTAAGCAATCTTGCCTGAGCATCCCAAGAAGTTACTAGGATTACAGTTACATAGTTACACACCACCTTAATAATGGTCTTTTTTGTGTGTAAAAGTCTCATTTTTCCTTTTTTTGCCTTTAGTCAAATAAGATTACATACTGTTTATTTAAGCTATGCAAAAAAATCCTTCCTGTTTGGAGTTGTTTATCTTCATTTAGAACTTTATGTATGCTTCTTTCAAAATGTTTTTATTTACTGAGGAATAATGCATGTGATTTTTATTTCCCTGTGTTCACTGTGGAAGGAATTTTATAAGCATGGATTCTTCCTCTTACATTGTCATAAGTTCTACCTTGCTTCTTTGGACCCCATGACTTTTGTTGTTTCTTTAATATTCTTATTACTTTTTGCAGACAGATCTTAAGACTTTACAGACTCAAAACTGAGTTTATTTATCTGATGCCTTTTATTTATTTTGTTAGTTAGTTTTGTGTGTGTGTGTGTTTCTTTTGATGGTTGGAAGACATATTTCATGTGATTTCTCCTTTGACTTCTCATCTCTTGATTATTTATCTAGATTGATATTTCATCATCTTTCGTTTTTGAATAGTAGCTTATGTATAGGGGATGGTCATACTGCTTAAGAAATTTTAAAGCCAGTTACACTGTTGATCCTATTAAATATATTTAAGAAATCACTTAAACAATTAAAAACTAATTTTGTGCTGGTGTAGTATACATGAGGTCCTAGGTTCACACCCCAGCACACCCCCTAATTCTATATTGAGTTATTGCCATTATCATTAATGTACTGTTGATTAAAAACACTGTAATTTGATGATACTTTGTCTTTCTTTCTTTTGGGTAGGGTAACAGGGATTGAACTCGGGGGCACTTGAGCACTGAGCCACATTCCCACCCTTATTTTGTATTTTATTTAGAGACAGGGTCTCACTGAGTTACTTAGAGCCTCACTTTTGCTGAGGCCTGCTTTGAACTTACATTCCTTCTGCCTCAGCCTCCTGAGCCACTGGGATTATAGGCATGTGCCACTGCGCCCAGCTGATATTTTTATTTTTTAATAAATGTTGAAAATTCTTTTTCTCTATTTTTCTTTTTTTGGTGTGCTAGAGACCAAACTCAGGGCCTTAGGCTTGCTAGGCAAGCACTCTATCAGTGATGTATACCTTTAGCCTCAGGAAATATATTAATCAGATAAACATTTGTTCTATGTTAATTCATAGATCGTATAATTTATATGGTTCTAGAATGTGGCAAAGAATGGCTTCAATTTTATTTACATATACATGCATACATATTCAAATGTAACAAAGACTAGTACTACTGTATATTAGAAGAGAAGGACTAAGAATTCACAGTGGAGTAATGTTTTAAAATAAAATTTTTAGGACATAAACTAAATATTTCTATTCTAAGATTTTTGGCAAAAAGAATTTATAGTGTTCTAGTCTTTTTTTAAAAAAACTTTATTGAAGTATAATTCACATACCATACAAGTCACCCATTTAAAATCTACAATTTAAAAGTTTTTTAGTATACTCACAGGTTTGTGCTGTTAACACGATCAACATTAGAAAGTTTTTATTACCCTTAAAGGAAACCCATACACTAACAATTACTGTTCATTACTCCCCAAATCTCCCAGCCCTAGGAAACCACCAGTTGATTTTCTGTGTCTGTGGATTTGCCTATTCTAGACCTTTCATAAGGATGCAAACATGATATGTATTATTTTGTGACTGACCTCTTTCATTTAGCATAAACTTTTCAAGATTCATTCATGCTGTGGTATGTATCAATACTTCAACTCCTTTTTTTTTTCTAATTTTTTTTAGCTGTAGGTTGACACAATACCTCTATTTTATTTATTTATTTATATGTGGTGCTGAGGATCGAACCCAGGGCCTCACACATGCCTGGCAAGTGCTCTACCACTGAGCCACAGTCCCAGGGGCGCTCCCTCCCACCCCCCTTTTAAATGATACTAAGGATTGAACTCAGGACCTCCTGCATACAGGTATTCAACCACTGAACTATATCCTTAGCCTGTTTCATTTCTTTTTATGGCATTTATCCCTTTGTATGATTAAATCACACTGTATGATTAAATCACACGTATTCATATATGTGGTATGGTTAATACCACATTTTATGCCTCCAGTTGAGGGACATTTGGGTTGTTTCCACTTTTGGGTTATTATAAATGATGTACTATGAAAAGTATGTACACATTTTTGAGTGGTTATCTATTTTCATTTCCTTGGATATTTACCTAGGAGTGGAACTGCTGGGTCAATTGGTAACTGTGTTTAATGTGGGTGTTTTGCTGGGGGTTGAATCCAGGGCAGTGCACATGTTAAGCCACATCCCCTGCCCTCTGTTGAAAGTTTTGAGAAACTTCCCGACTGTTTTCCAAAGTGACTATAATAGTTTTACATTTCTTTGAGTAGGTGTGTGTACAAAAATATATATATATGGGCTGGGGATGTGGCTCAAGCGGTAGTGCGCTCGCCTGGCATGCGTGCGACCCGGGTTCGATCCTCAGCACCACATAAAACAAAGATGTTGTGTCCGCCGAAAACTAAAAAATAAATATTAAAAAAAAAATTCTCTCTTTTAAAAAAAAATAAATAAAGTGTGCTGAATATTTAAAAAATATATATATAAATATAAATATATATAAATATAAATATATATATAATGGCAAAACAGGTTCGACATGTAGCTCAGTTTTCACATCTCCTTTAACACTTTGTTTTCTATTTCACTTGTCCTAGCTGGGTACAAAGTGGTTTCTTACTGTACTTTCTCATCAAGTTCTTGTTTATTTTTATTCGTTTATTTGTTTATTTTGTGCTGGGGATTGAACCTAAGGGCACTTCACCATGGAGATACATCCCTAGTCCTTTTTATTTTTAGACAGGGTTTAATTAAGTTGCTGTGGGTCTCACTAAATTGCAGGCACTTCAAACCTGTGAAGCTCCTGCCTCAGCCTCCTAAGATGCAGGGATTAGAGATATTGCCAATGCACACGGCTAACCTTTTATTTTAAAAAGTTTTAAACTTTACGATAAATTTCATAAATGTGAAAGCACTGAGAGTTCCTATTTACCCTGCTGTTTTCCTTTATTAGTAACATCTGCCATCAGTTTTGTTCATTTATTAAAGTTAATGAACCAGTATTAACATCTTGTTTACTAATGCCCATTCTCTTTCACCACAATTCCTTGGGTTTTTTTTGCTGTTGTTGCTGTTTTTTTTTTTTTTGGTGGTACCATGTATTTGAACCCATGTAGGTGCTCTACCACTAAGCTACATCTCCAGACTTTATTTTTTAAGGCAGAGTCACTAATTTGCCCAAGCTGGCCTCAAACTTGTGATCTTCTTTCTGCCTTAGCCTCCTCAGTGGCTGGGATCACAGCATGTGCCATTGCCACCCCCCCATTTCCTTAGCTTTTACCAATGTAACTTTTATAATCCAGGATCCCATGCATTATGACACATTATATTGAATAATCCTCTCTTCTTAGGCAACTGTTTTTAAATTTTTTATTTTATTTGGTGGTCCTGGTATTAAACACAGTGTCCAGTGGTAGTCTACCACTGAGCTGCATCCCCAGCCCCTTTTATTTTTTGTTTATGTCTTTTACTTTACTTACATCTGTTACTTGAGTTTTCTGCATAAAATTATATATCAGTGCTCAGATATTAAGCAATGTAATCAGCATACCAATGCCCAGCACTGTAAAAATATAATTCTTTCTTTACAGTCAGCATTATAAGATTTTGGTTTATATTATTCTGTAGCATTATCCTAATTTATTCTTATTTCTCCTGTTAACTTGATTCACTGCTTTCTGTCTATTGTTTTACTCTCGTGATCTGTTATCTAGCTGAACTTGTCTTAGTGGTAACTTCTGCAAACATACTTTGTGGTAGCCAACATTATGAGTCTTTTCATATTCAGAATATTTTTTGCTTGTGTGTGTGTGTGCGCGCTCGCGCGTGTGTGCACACATGCTTATGTTGTTTTGCAGAACTGGGTATAGAACCTGTGACCTTGCACATGCTTAGCAGGTCACTGAGCTGCGTGTTGAACCTGTTTTGCCATTATACTCCCTCGCGCCCCCTCCCCCCCATACAGGGGATTAAACCCAGAAGTGCTCAACTATTGAGCCACACCCTCAGCCTGTTTTATTTTTTGTTTTGAGACAGGGTCTTGCTAAGTTGCTTAGGGCCTCGCTGAGTTGCTGAGACTAGCTTTGGGTTTGTGATTCTCCTGCTTCTCTTCCAGAGTTGCTGGGATTACAAGTGTACGCCATGGAGACAGTGCCATTATTCTTTAAATGACAGTTTGGTATAAGATTTCAGAATCAAAACGTCTTTCTTCAATAATATTATAGGCATTAATCTGTGTAGATTATTGACGTAAAAAAGCTTGGCTACCCTGTTTGCCCTCCTTTCTATCCCACATAGGTGACCCATATTTGTGGAATCAGTTTTTCTCTAGGTCTTTTCTGCCATCTGCCACTGTTACAGGCTGAATTGTTTTCCCCAAAAAAAGATTCATTGAAGTCCTTACCCCTTACAGCATGACCTTATTTAGAAATAAGTCAATTGCAGATATTATTAAAATTAATTAAAATGATGCTGCGGTATAGAAAGGTGGGTCCTTTTTTGAGGAGGGGTTTACTGAGGATTGAAATATTTACCAATGAGCTGTGTTCTCAGTAACCACCCTGGGGACACACACACACACACACACACACACACACCCACCCCTACCTACCTACCTACCTACCTTTTTTTCCTTACTTTGAGACGGGGCATGGCTAAATTGCTTAGTGCCTTGCTAAATTGCTAAGGCTAGTCTTGAACTTGCCATCCCCCTGCCTCAGCCTTCTGAGTCTCTGGGTTTACAGGCACATACCAGCCTGCCTAGTAAGGATGGGTCTTTAATACAGTATGATTTGTGTTCATTAAGAAGAGAACAAGGGGGCTGGGGTTGTAGTTCAGTGGTAGAGCAGTTTCCTAGAATGTGCAAGGCACTGGGTTCGATTCTCAGCACCACATATAAATAAATGAATAAAATAAAAAAAGATCTATCAACATCTAAAACATACATTTAAAAAAAGAAGAGGACAAGGGCTGGATTACGAGTTCAAATCCAGCCTCAGTAAAAGTGAGGCGCTAAGAAACTCAGTGAGACCCTATCTCACTAAATAAAATACAAAATAGGGCTGGGGATGTAACTCAGTGGTTGAGTGCCCCCGAGTTCGAGCATCAGTACCAAAAAAAAAAAAAAAGAGGAAGAAGAAGACAAGTAGGTACAAAAGGGGGAGGGAAAGGTTTTATGGTAGTAAAGGCTTAGAGGCAGAGCTTGGAGCGATGCATCTAGAAGATAGGAAATGGTCCTCAGAGAGAAGGCAATGGTAGCCTTGGAGATAGGCCGCTTCCTTATTGGTTTCAGAGAGCTGATAAACTACTCAAGTCCAAAAGGGGGTGGGGTTGTACTTAGATCCCAGAGGACAGAGTGTGCAGTCCAGAGGATTTTCTCAGGCCTTGAAAGGTAATAGAATTTAACATGCTAGGTTTGGATTTGTTTGTGACCTACAATTCTTTTTTTCTGATTTTTCCCTTTTATAAGAGAAAAATCTGTCCTATACCTATTCTAATGTTGTATTTTTGAAGCAGATAATTTGTTGTTTTATCTCACAAGGTTACAGATGGAGAGGAATTTTGCCCTAGGTTGAATCATACCCTAGTTCTTACCCATAAATTATTTCAGATGATAAAATTTGGGACATTGCATTTATGGTATTTAGATGGAAACTTGGGGTTTAAATTTAATGCCAAAAGTGTTAAGAATTTTGAGAGTGTTTGTACGAGGGAAAGTATTTTGCATGTAGGAAAGACGTGATTTTTGGACAGCCAGCAAGGTGGACTACTATGGGGTTGAATTATGTCCCCAGAAAGATGATTATGTTGAAGTCCTAACTGCTAGTACCTCAGAATTTGATTTTATTTGGAAATGATCTAATTTTATATGTAATTCCTTGAAGTGCATACTAGAGTAGAATAGGTCCATAATCCAATACTATAGATGTCCTTTTAAAGAAGAGAAGACAGAGCTTCAAAAGAAGAGCCCTAAAAAGAAAGAAGACACACACAGAGACAAACCTGACCATGTGACAATGGAGGCACCACAGGCATTTCTGCCTCCCACAAATACTTTTGTTTTATTTATTTGTTTTTAATGTGGTGCTGATGATTGAACCCAGTGCCTCACACATGCTAGGCAAGTGCTCTACCATTGAATTACAACTCCATCTCCTCTGTTTTGATTGTTGCCTTTGAAAGTTTGATTACTGTTTGCCATCCTTTTCTACAGCATAGATGACTTGATTTTCTTTTTGTTTCATTTTGTGAGAGCTTTTCTGAACTGTATTTTTAAAAAAATATTTATTGAGTTGTAGGTGAACACATGGTATTTTTATTTATTTTTATGTGGTGCTGAGGATCAAACCCAGTGCTTCACACATGTGAGGCAAGTGCTTTACTATTGAGCTACAGCCCCAGCCCTCTGAACTGTATTTGTGGATTCAGTTTTTCTTTGGCTCCTTTCTGCCCTCTGCTACTGATGTTGTATCCACGCAAAAGATATGTTGGAGTACAGAGATTGGAGGGAATGGATTTATAAGCCGGGGAATGTTGATTATTGATTGCAAACACCAGAAGCTAGAAGGAAAAAAGAAACAGTTGTTCCCTACATATTTCATGGAGCACATGGCCTGGCGGCACCAACACTTTGATTTTGAACCTTCAGAGCTGAGACAATAAGTTACTGTTGTTTTAAGCCACCCACTTTGTGGTCCTTTGTTATGGCAGCTTTAGGAAAGTAATATAGCTGTCCAAAGCAGGGGTTTACTTTTCAGCTTAACTCAAATCCATATTTTCTAACTTTTGTGGACCTAACAATTAGGGCCTATCTCCAAAGCTTAATAAATCCTTGATGTGCCAGAGTATCAGTGGGAACATACTTTTCTGGTGTCGAGTCATCTCCTTTTTTTTTTTTTAATTTATTTTTCAGTTTTCGGTGGACACAATATCTTTATTTTTTATTTTTATGCGGTGCTGAGGATTGAACCCAGGGCCCTGCATATGCCAGGCTAGCATGCTACTTCTTGAGCCACATCCCCAGCCCTCGAGTCATCTCATTTCTGGCACCCTGTCTTTCTAGTTTTGTTGTGTTAAATACATACAGTTAGCTCTCTATATCTGTGGATTCAAACAATTGTGGATCAGAAATATTTTGGGGAAAAAAAGATATCATCTGTATTGAATAGAGATGGACTTTTTTCTTTTTATCATTCCTAAACCATACAGTAAACCAACTTTTTGCATAACATTTACATTATATTAAGTATTATAAAGATCTAGAGGTGGTTTAAAGTATATGAGAGAATGTACACAGGTTATATGCAAATACTATGCCATTTTATGTAAGGGATTTAAACATCCATAGATTTTGGTATCTTGGGTGCTATCCTGTGCTTTTAGTAATATTATTTCCCCAACTTAGTCTTTGGTTCATTTAACGTAATAGTACTTTGTTTTCTACAGTTTGGATTTAGGTATTTTTCAATGCTTTGCTTATTTATGGACTGCCTAATAAAATTGTAAACTTCATTTTCTTTACCATTCTCTGAATCTTGAATTGATCTCTTCAGATATCAGTAGTACCATGTGTGAAGCTAGAATAAACATAAATGATTAAGCTTTTTTGCACTATTTTTCATTATTTCTCTGACATGAAAGAAGTGTGAAGTATATACCTTTTTGAAATTGCTTCTCTAATATGAGCTGAATCTGTTTAAAATAATGCACATTTTAACCACATTGTATTCATGCTAATGTTTGCTTGTTTTGAGACAGGGTCTTGTGTGATCCCTACACTGATCTGAAACTCCTGGGCTCAAATAGCCCTTCCAACCTTAGTCTCTGAAATACCAGGAATAAGGATGTTCTCCACTGTACTGGGCACTTATATTAAGAGATTTTTGCATGAAACAGGAAGACTCTTCTTAAACTATAAATTAATGAAATGTTAGTTTTAGATGATTTTTTAGAGATTTCAGCTTCATATTTGTCTTATTTGTGTTCCAGTAAATAATAATTAATTATGTGTCTCTTGTCTAAATATTGTCTTAACATTTCTTCTACATTTTATACTTTTTCTGACAGATTCTTTTATAATTTTTTCCTAAGTGAATAATTAGGAATAGTTTTTAATTGTAAGAGATGGACTTATAAAACACTAGGTTTTTGTTTTTGTTTTTCATTTCCTCTAAGTCTATTTAGGTAAACACTAGGTTTTATTAGTAATCTATTTCTAATGATTTAACATTTTTGATTCTGTTATCTGAAAGCCAAGAATAATATCTACCTCAGTTGATTGATGAAAAACTTAAATGAATAATCCATGTAAAGCCATTAGAATGGTGCCTATTATCTAGCTGAGTGGAGTCATTGCTATTTTTTTTTAAATGTTGTAGATGAACACATAGTATCTTTATTTAGTTTTATGTGGTGCAGAGGATCCAACCCAGTGCCTCACTTGCGAGCAAATGCTTGACCACTGAGCTACAGCCCCAGCCCCTCATTGCTATTTTTCTATGGAGTTTTTTGTTGTACAGATATGAAGTAATCGTTTTCTATATGTTAGCAAAAAAATCATTTCTTAATTCCTCAAATAAATTTATTTTGGCTGTTGGGAGATAGTTGTTAGATGCCTATATCACAAACAGTTCACTTTATGTAGTACAGAATTTAACTAAGTTGCTAAATACATGAAAATAACTAAGGTAATGTTTTCAGAATTTTATTTTAGATATTTTGTAATAAAAAGTACCATCTATGATGCATATATGAGCACATCTTAAGACTTTAATCATTGGATTTAAGTAACTATTGAAAGTTCTGAGCACTGTATGGTATGATCCCAGGTACTTGGGAGGATCACAAGTTAGAGGCCAGCCTGAGTTAGTGAGACCCTGTCTCAAAATTTAAAAATAAAATAAAATAAAATGAAAAGGGATGAAGCTCTAATGTAAAGTGTCCCTACGTTCAATCCTTAGTACTGTAAAAAAAATTAAAGTTCTGAGTTTTATTTATTCAACTTTAAGTTCATTCAGGAACATGCTTATGAGAGAGCACCATGCCTTCAGAAGTAATTTTTGCAGTACTGGTGATTGAACCCAGAGGCATTCTGCCAAGGACCTGCATCCCCAGCCCTTTTAAATGTTTTTTTATTTTGAGACAGAGTCTTGGTAAAAGGCTGGCCTGAAACTTCAGATTTTTCTGCCTCAGCATCCCGCATCACTGAAATTACAGGTGTGCAACACCACATGTGACAGCCAATATATTTTGACAGTATAATTTAACAGGGAGGTAGTCCAGAGTAGTCTCCCACTACTCCCTCACGTTTCTGGTTATACTTTTTACAGTTTCGATTACTCATAGTCAACCAACCACAGTCTGAAAATATATTAAATGGAAAATTCCAGAAATAAACAATTCCTAAGTTTTAAACTGTATCCCATTCTGAGTAATATCCTCTTCTTGCCTGGGATGTGAGTCAGCCTTTGTTAAGTATATCCAGGCTGTGCGTGCTACTTACCTGTTAGTCACTTAGTAATACTTGTAGTATTAGTTGTCATGTTGTGGATTTGCACTGCTTGTGTTCAAATTAACTCTTAGTTTACTTGAACCCAAAACAAAAGAGCAGTGATTGGGGGAAGGGGGAGGTATGCCCAAGAGAAGAAAACTATAAAGTGCTTCTTTAAAGGGAAAAAGGTGAAAATATAGTGAGATGTTTTGAGACAGACCACATTCACATAACTTTTATTATTGTATATGTTATAATTGTTCCATTTTATTATCAGCTATTGTTAATCTCTTACTCTACCTAATTTGTGAATTAAATTTTATCACAGGTATATAGGTATAGGAAAACCAGTATATATCTAGGGTTTGTACTGTCTGCAGTTTCAAGTATACACTGTAGGGGGCGGGGGCTCTTGGAACATAACTCCTCTTTTAGTCAGCTTTTTCATTGCTGTGACCAAAAGACCCAACCGAAACAATTTTAGAGGAGGAAAAGTTTATTTGGGTCTCATGATTTAATAGGTCTCAGTCTATAGATCTGTGTCTAAGGTGTGGCAAAACATCATGGTAGGAAGAGTGTGGTGGAGGAAAGTAACTCAGGACATGACCACCAAGAAACACACAGACTTCTAATCATGAAATCCAAAATATATACGTACCCAAAGGCTCACTCTGGGTGACATCCTTTTCTGGCCACACCCTAACTGCCCAATTGATCCCTATAAGGGATCAAATGCTCTGATTAGGTTAAGGCTCTCATAACTCAATCATTCCACTGTGAACTTTGTTTCATTGTATCACACATCAGCTTTTGGAGGGACACCTCATATATAAACCACAAACACCCCCAAGGATAAGGGGAGATTGTATGAAAGGTTTATAGAAAAATTTTGGAAGATTTGTTGAAAATTTGGACCCCCACCAAAAAAAGGGCAGGTTTATCTAAGATACTAGTGATTCTAATTTTTGTTTTGTTTTGCAGTACTGGGGACTGAAGCTAATGATACTTCACAACTAAGCTACTTCCCAGCCCCTTGTATTTTTGAGTTTGAGATGAAGTTCAGTTGTCCAGTCTGGCCTCTAATTTGTGGTAATCCTGCTTCAGCAGTTGCTGGGATTACAGACATGCATCACCATGCCCAGCTTGATTGTTTTTTGGAGGTTAAATGTTGAATGAAATACTTAAACATCTCCCCTAGAAAACAAACCTCTCCTTTTTTCACATACAAAGCCCTAAACAAGGATTTTCTCATTGCTTTTGTCCCTAGAAAATGTATTGCTGCTGCCCACAGGAATTCAAGATTTTTTTCTGCTTGATTAAAATATACAGACTCTGTCATTTGCATTGTCTGATCTTAATATTTGTAAGCTAAGCCAAATTAATTTAACCTAGTTCTTTGACAGAGGATACTTTTCATACTAATCTGCCCCTCTGAAATTGTCCTTTGCATTTTGGTACCAGCATAGTTTTTCTTCCTGGGCCCACAGGCTCCTTGAGCCTGGATTTAGGGACATTCTTCAAATACCACCACAGGAACTGCTTTCTCTGCCTTTATGCCTTTGTTTAGAGGCTTCACAACTATAACAGGTTATCTCGGAATCACCCCTAAGGTCTTTTTCTTTTCTTTCTTTCCTTTATTTATTGTGTGTGTGTGTGTGTGTTGGGGGAGGGGGGGTGAGGGGGATACTGGTGCTTGGACCCATGGGAGCCAGTGAGCTACTTTGTCAGCACCTTTTTTTAAATTTTGAGACACTTTCTTACTAAGTTGCTTAGGACCTGCTAAGTTGCTGAAGCTAGCCTTGAACTTGTGATACTTCTGCAGGGTGTCACTCATAGTAGGCAACTAGTGCTCTATCATTGGGCCCAAGGTGGTCTTAAGACAGTAAATTATCTTTTTTTTTTTTGCAGGTCATTTATGGCACTGAAATGTTAAGAGGCAAGATTTACAATGTAGATAGGCAGCTTTTTCCCCTTCAGTTGAGCCATATCCCCAGCCCTCAGTTGATCTCTTTGAAGTCTTGTGGCACTGGTATCTGAAAGTGGTTTCATATTCTCAAGTGTTTGTACTTCCCTGACCACTTTTACTCAAGTCTGTCATTCAGCACCTAAGTGGACATATTTGTAAAATAAAGGAGCACTCTGAGGGCTTTTGTAGCCTAAAGAAATACAATCTGTATCAGAAGACCTTGTGAGTAATAACAGTTGTTGACCAGAGAAAAAAAGATGTTAGAATAGTAAGGATTCAGAAATTCATCTAGCTACTCATTTGTTTGCTACCTTCCAGTTGAAGCTTGGATCCAGACATCTTGTGGGAAGGGAGGTGGTGCTGATCTGTCCTTATGGAATTGGAAAGTTTTAATAGTAGGCATTAGTCAGCGGAAGATTGGGGTTGTGGGCAGTACGGGTCCCTGATGCTGACCCATGTCTGATTAGAAGTATACAGCACCACATACCTTTTGCCACTGAGCTACAGCCCGAGCTGTGGAAACGATACACACCTTAATCTGTGTTCTGTCTATAACTAAGTGAGAGAATTTGGGGGTAGGGGTGGACCTTGCCGTTAGAGTTCACAAATGCTTTGTCTGAGGTACCATCTCTGGAAGTATTTGTCATTCTTAATGTTGGCTCTAGGATTGGAAAGTGGTCTTGGCAGGATTAGATTGATAAATCTAGTCCAGCAGCTACTGTTTCATACAGAAGGGTCTCTTTCAGGAGTAGGGTAGGAAATTTTCTTCTTGGGTCTTTTCTATAACTCATTGAAATGGCAGAGCACCAGGAATGCCCCAAGCATTGGGTGACAGAGTAGGTAAGGCCAGGAAACAGCTGTAGTAGCCCTAGGGCTCTTTTAAGCCTGGCTCTGGACCAGGGTTATTTTATTTGCTTACTTCCTTAATTTTTCCACATCATATGCCACTGACATCAACGTGCCAGTTTCTTTCTTTGCATACATATTTTGTGTATTTAAAATTTTTATTTTTTAAGCTAAAATACTCCATTTTTAAATTTTTATGCTTTTAAATCTGAGATTCTCATTCCTACTTTGTATTCTCAGGAATACATCAGTCAGCAGTAGTTACAACATTGCACAGCAGTTAAATTTCTTAGTTGCTTTAGAAGCATTAAGAAATGTTTTCTCTAGTAACTAAACCAGTTAAACCTATTGTATTTTACGAGTAGCTGCCACATTTTCCTAGTTACAACTGGCTTCTTTGTCATCATGTCCTCTTTAAATCCCTCTTCCACGTTGAAATGTGAAGAATGAGTTTTAACTGGGTCATCTTCTAGTGTTACTGGTCTTTTCTTTAAAAGAGCAGGAATGAGATATTAAAAGGACCCCGGATAAATTAGAAAGGTCAGAGTAGAATTCAAAGTCAGTATAAGTGGAAGCAACAGTATGTAGTGTTCCCTTTTGTTGCCAGAGAATTGGGCCTCAGTTCTCTCTACAAGTCAACCAGAAATTATGGGAGGTCAATAAAAGCGAAAAGTATGGGGCTGGGACTGTAGCTCAGTGGCAAAGAGCTTGCCTAGCATACATGAGGCACTGGGTTCAATCCTCAGCACCACAGAAAACTAAAAAATAAAATAAAGGCATTCTGAGCATCTATAACTACAAAAAAGAAAATTTTTTTTTTTTAAAGAAACTAAGCGGGGGTTGGGGGGAGAGAGAAACAGAGACACACAGAAAATAATATAATCTTAGGTTTTTTAAGAATGACTTTTGCAGGGTGCTGTGGCACATTCTGGTAATCTCAGCAATTCTGGAGTTGACAGCCAGGAGGAAAACAAGTTCAAGACTAGCTTCAGCAATGTGTTGAGACATTGTCTAAAAACAAACTAAAAAGAGCCTGGGGATGTAGTTTAGTGGTAAAATGCCCTTGAATTCAATTCCCAGTACCCCCACCCCCCCAAAAAAAAACAAAAAAAAGTCCTCCTCTCCTCACATGCTGTATATGTGTACATTGAGGAAAAACAGCAGTCTTTAATCCTGCAAAAAATTGAACTTTCCTGACTTAAGATGGTAAGACAAGTAAAATTTCTATCCCATCACAAACCCTTCCCAACCACTCACAGAATGGATCACATGCTCCTTTAAATTGGGACCACCACTTAAACAACACTTAATAGTTCTCCTGCCTTGCCTCCTTGGAAGAAAGAAAATTGTTGTTTTCCCATTGATTTAGCTTTATGAGATTCATCTCATAACCATTCTATGGATTTAAAGCTGTTGTTGGTAAAAGTGCCATCTCATTTTTCTCTATTAGTCAGCACTGGCGAAATTATGATTGGCTTATGTGTAAAACTTTAAATACTGTTTTATTTTGAAACTTGTCTCCTTTGGTGTTAGGATGTCTTGGCCACCCCTTCTAGCTAAGATAGTTCTCAGCAGGATATAGACTGGCAGTGTGCTGATGTTGCAGTTTCTTTCTATATCCAGTCCCCTCTTTTTGGTGAGATTTCTGTGGGATCTATTTAGGTATACATCCTGCAGTTTATTGGCTTAAAAATATACTCTAATTTGATGTCATCTCTTTGAGACCAGTTGGAAAAATGAGAAATTGATAGTGCAACTCTTATGAATTGAATATTGACAAGTATCTTTGAAATAAAGAAACAATCTCTCAGCCAGGTGTATGCCTATAATCCCAGCTACTCAGGAACCTGAGTCAGGAGGATCACAAGTTTAAGGCCATGCTTGACAACTTAGACCCTGTCTTGAAATAAAAAGTGGTGGGGATGTAGCTCAGTGGTAGTGTGTTTACCTAGCATGCGGGAGGCTCTGATTTCAATCCCTGGCACCAACAAAGAAAAAAGAAAGAAAAAAAAAAAGATAGGCTCATAGCAAATGCAGTGCAGGATCCCAGCAACTCTGGAGGCTGAGGCAGGGCGATTACAAATTTGCAGCCAATCTCAGCAATTTAGTGAGGCCCTAAGCAGTGTGAGATTCTGTCTTCAAAAGGGATGGGTTGCAGCTTAGTGGTAAAAACATCCCTGGGCTCGATTTTCCATACCACAAAAAAAAAACAAAAACAAAACAAAAAAAATCCACACACAAACAAATAAACAAAAACTTTTCTTGAAGACCCTTGAGCCAGGTCTTACTCTTTGAGCTAGGGCATATTGTGTCCTACTAAAGTTGTGCTTGTATTGACAGGTAATTAGCAACAGAGGGAGAGCAGACCCATATCACCAACTGGTGTCTATAGGTTGAAAGGGAGCAAATACAGTAATACCTGTTGCATTGTATATGTAATCCTGATTTCCTATCTTCCTTAAAAATACCACCCCCTGCTTTTTTTTTTTTTTAAACCTTTTTTCCACTGCTGGGGATCAAACTCATGTTCTAGAAAAGATGTGTGCTACTACTCACGCTACCTCAATCCATTTTAAAATGAAATTTCTGGAAAGTAACACTTGTCAGTTTGTTATTTGCTTCTGTGTATTATATTTCCCACCCACTTTGTACCATGCTTTGTCATTATCTTGTTTTATTGATTTTGTTGTCTTTTGAAGAAACTCTAATGTGATTTTCTGCCCACATTTTCTTCTTTCATTTCTAAGATGTTATATCAGTCATTTTCCATTGTTAGCAGTGATAACTTTCTTTTAAATATCTTTAATGTACTTACTGAAGAAATTAAGAAAGTTCCTGATGAGGAGTCTATAGGATTATTCTTAGTCTAACTGAACAGTTTGTAACAAACAGATTTTAACTAGAGAGGGGAAAGTTTTCTTTCTTTGAAAATGCTTTTCATTAATCCTGAATAATCACATACCAAAATTTTTTACCTCTTTTTAGGAACTCAGAAATCTAATTACCTGTTTCCTTCCCTTTATTTTTTCTTGGAGCCAGGAGCAAAAGCCAATTTTGCAACAACAACCACCTCTAACCTCCCCACCAGTGAGGAAAAAGTGGAGAAATTTACTATTTTCTCTTTTCTTCTTACACACATATGCAACTCTTTCAGGAGAAAAACACCTAGGAATAATTTGAGTGTTTTGAAGGCTGGCATGTTTCCTTGGTGATTTTCTCTAATAGAAATTTTATTCTTCCTGATGGACTATTGAAATGTCAAATTTTGATATTTGGGTAAAAATTGCCTGTTTGTATTTCCCCCTAGACTTAGAAGGCCTAGGAAATCAGGAATGGCATCTAACTTGCTCACCATTGCTCATTTAACATCTCACTTGGTGCCTCTGGCATATAGTAGGTATTTAGTAAATATTTTTGAATAGAGATTTCTATCATTCAGAGGATTATTTTTTCATGTCAAAGCTTTGCTTTTACTCTTCTGCATATATTTTGTTTCCCTTTCCTTATAGGTGTGAAGATTTACACGTAATACTATTTTTCAGATCTTCTAAGTGGTCATGATAAAAATTGGATGAATAATATCATTTTTACCCTTTCCCATGAAAAAATTGCCTTAAAGCTGTTTATGCTTTTTTTTTCTACTACTTGATTTTTTTTCATTAAAGATTAAACCCAAGACCCTCCTACATTCTTCACTTATACTCAATCACTTAGCTAAACCCCTAGTACCCCTACATTACTATTTTTTTTTAGATATTTATTTTTTATTTGTAGTTGGACGCAATACCTTTATTTATTTGTTTTTATGTAGGGGGGTGGGCTAGGTTGTGGCTCAGCCCACCCCCCTACACTACTATTTTGAAATTTTAATTTCACAACATTGTCTCACTGAGTTGGCCAGGCTGGACTCAAACTTACAAGCCTCCTGCCTCAGCTTCCTGAGTAGTTGGTTTTACAGGTGTGTGCTACCACACCTGGATATGATTTTTTTAACACGATATTTGAAAGCTCTTTTTGCAAACTAGAACATGCAAATTGTGCATTCCACAAAGTTCTGTTATACCTCACAGCATGGCTATTATGCTAGAAACATATTTCCTGTTCCTTTCCCTCCAGATAGTAGCCATACAGTTGAATATTGGAAACAAAATTTTATGATCATCTCCTAAAGGCCTCAAATATTATAGTATCAAATAAATTGTGTCTGAAAAATTTTAAGGGAAGAAAAACTTAAGATCAGATTGTACTTTCCAAAAAAGCAGAATACGTTTGAATACTCTGAGTATGTATATTCATGGTTGACCTTTTTCCCTTGTTTTCAGGACTATTCTGTTAAGTGTAATCTCACTGCTTAATGAGCCCAACACCTTCTCCCCAGCCAATGTGGATGCTTCGGTTATGTTCAGGAAATGGAGGGACAGTAAAGGAAAAGACAAAGAATATGCTGAAATCATTAGGTAAGGTACATTGTTCTGCCTTCTGTTTGATTAGTTCGAGCCTTCATACAAACCAAAGTGTATGCTGGAACCAAGGATTAAATAAAATTTAAATATCCTGTCCTACTCCAGAATAATTTCTCACAATTAGATTTATAGTGTGGAAGGGATGATTACTTCCTGAACCTAATAGCTTGGCAATTGAGGGAGCATCCAATAAAAAAGTGCAGCAGATTCAATTTTCTAGGAACTACTGCTTCCAGGTTCTTGACTAGTTGTTTGTAAACTCTCCTTCCTAGCCATTTTAGGGAATTACCCAAAGTATTCCAGACATTCCAGGCATATAAAAAATTTTCTTTTAAATTTTCTAATTAATAAAGTACTATAACTTATTGGTATTTTTGGCCCTAGTAGCAAGTACATATTTTGGATATCCACTTTATTAGCAATACTAATGTATGGCATGACCAAGACCTAGATAAGAACCAGAAGACTTGGAATCTGCTGTGGCTCTGCTACTTGTCCTGTGACCATTTATCAGTTAACTTTTTGGTTTAGTTTTCTTCATCTGTATAAAAAATAGAAGGTATCAGCCTCAACCTTTTATTTCCTAATAACAACCCTAAGGGAGACATAAGATTTTCATAATAGGGATGGGGACATAGCTCAGTTGGTACAGTGCTTGCCTCAGACACACAAGTCCCTGGGTTCAGTCACTAGCTAAATAAATATTATAATAGCACATAAGAATTGTGCAAAATATTCAACCCCCCCCCTTAATAATATTATATTTTTATACTTTCAAATAGGGTCCTTCTCTATAGGAGAATGTTAGGAATTTGGTTACTACTAGAATTTATACAAATGGAATCCCTCTCTATGAAACTATTTGGCATGATACCATGTAATAGACCAAAAAAAAAAAAAAACACCAAGAAATCATGTGTGACTATAGAACTGTTTTCTGCTCTTTGGAATCACTTTTAGACCCTCCCTAAACCACAGCTGTGAGATTTCAAGGATAGAGTTTGGGTTTCCATAGTTCTCAGCCACCCAAGTGACTGTTGCAAACCAAAAGTTTAAGATAATTGGTATAATAACAAGGACCAATAGAAATTTAGAGGAGCAGGAATGAAGCCCGTTGTTCCAGTAAGTGAATATTCCCAAGATGCTTCTGGTCTTTGTATAATGTTGATAAATGTTAATAAATGATGTTTTTTCCCCAGCATTTATTATCTATCAGCTTAAAGTACTCTGCTAGATGGGTTAAGACAGGCTTTTCTCCTGAGGGGGAACTCATACTTGGCATTTGCAAACAAATGAAGTAATAAGTGCAATTATAGAAGCCCAAACAAGATACACTGGAAGGAATATATAAGGCAATAGAGTTCCTAGGAACGATAATACTTTATAACCAGAAATTTTTCATGCTTAAAAAAACGGGGGTAAGGAAAAATCTTTTAAGAGATACAGAAACATGTTTAACTAGACACAGGCGCATAACAGCATGGCATGTCAAGGACATTATAAGTAGTTTTATAATGCTTGAATGTAAGTTTTGATTTGTAGTAGTAGGAAATTAAGCAGGATTGACACTACATTTTAAGGGACATTGAAGTCAGGATAAGAAAAAATGGTTCTTGATTTCAGAAGAGATAGGGTGTCACTTCATGATTTTTAGGGAGGTAGGTAAGAGATGATTCTATTTGAGATTGACCAGAAAACCATGGACTAAACTGAGAAAATTAGGCTTCAAAGCAATAAAACTTTGGAGAGGGATTTATGATTTAGAAACCAGTGCTTTTCATGAAAAATGGAAAAACAACTGGCTGTGCAAACAAAATGAAAAATGCACTCTTGCCGAGTGTGGATAGCACTGAAAAAAATGTAAGCTGGAACTATCAGTATAAAGGGGAGCGTCGGTTAAAACCTTGGGAACTGGTAAGATGTCTTAGGGCTAAAGAGCGCAGAGATTGAAGCCTAGAAGCCTCAGGAATATCAGTATGTAAGGAATGACAACATAACTAAAATTCAAAGAGGAACTTAAAGAGGTCTTGATTGGGGATTACTTGAATCCCCCCCCCCCCCGTCTTGATGACTCAAGTTTTTATATTTGTTTGGTAGATAGAAACTATTCTTCATTCAATCAAAATATTTATTGCATACCTGTTGTATGCTAGCCTGTTGTTATAGGCACTGGGAAAGTAGAAGTAACTAAGAGAGGTATGACATCTGGTCTGATGAAGCTTATATTCTGACAGGGAGATACAGAAGAATGAACAAAAAAGATCATGAAAAGAAAAAAAAATACTAAAATAGTTATCAGTAGAATATAACAAGAAGCTGTGAGAGAGTGATGCCTAATTTAAATGGTTGTCTCTGGGGTTGGGTTTGTAGCTCAGTGATAGAGCACTTCTGTAGGATGTGTGTGGCCCTGCATTCAATCCCCAGAATGTGGGGCTGGGAGTTAGGGGGTACTCTGAATGCAGTTTGAGTCAAGATATGACAAAGAAGAAACACATAGATCAGGAAAACTAGTGGTCCAGACAGAAAGTCAACTAAATGTGTTCAAGGCACAAAAAATGGACCAGGGTCATCTGAATGTTAGAATTGGAGAAAGCAAAGTGACCGTGAGACCCAAGACTGGGTCATAATAAGACTTTGGAATGTAAGCATAAGATTACATTTTTACTCTGAATACAGATTAGGATGATTATTGAGCTACATTTATTAGGTCAGGTTGGTGATGATATATTTATTTTAGTTGATACCTCATTAATACCTGAGAATCACTGTGTTTAAGCTTCCTTCTTGTCAATATTTATCCCCCACACACACAAAAAAGTCATTATTAAAAGTTTCCTTCAAAATGGTAACTAATGGGTTGAGACTGTTTAATATAATGTAATACGTAATATCAGTTGCTTTCAGGTAGGAACTTTGAGTTTGAAAAGCAGTGTGATAAGGAATCTTGACTGGGGCCAATTATAAATCTATTTTCAAAACAGAGACAATAAACTACTTGTCGTTCACTCTTCAGGAAACAGGTTTCAGCCACTAAAGCCGAAGCAGAAAAGGACGGAGTGAAGGTCCCCACAACCCTGGCGGAATACTGCATCAAAACTAAAGTGCCTTCCAATGACAACAGCTCAGATTTGCTTTATGACGACTTGTATGATGACGACATTGATGATGAAGATGAGGAGGAGGAAGATGCCGACTGTTATGATGATGATGATTCTGGGAATGAGGAGTCGTGACGTGCTCCTTTGATGCCCCTGTACTGCCCTGCCGTCTCAGGCCAAAGGGAGGGGAGCAAGTGGGGACCTAGCAGTGGCCCCTCAACAAAAACCTATTCACCGGGGGTGGGGAAAAAAAAAACACAGCTCCTGCTGACTCCCCTTATGGATCTCAGTTTGCTCCTTTTTATGGACCTTTCATGGAGAGAAAGTAACCCTCCACAGAATGTCTGAATTCTTGCATTCTTTACCCTTCCATCACTGTATTGATTCTTTTTTTAAAAAACAAAAACAAAAAAAAAAAAACAAAAACCAACAACCCAAACTCCCGCCTCACTTCGTCTCTGCAGAATGTTCACAGCAAAACACGTTTGTTCCGTTTTTAGATTCCTGAAGAAATTAGTCTTTTCAAGACATTAATGTGTTTAAAGCTGGAAACCGTTGGGAGTTCACAAGTGCTGCATATACTGGGTAGCAAAAGAAAATGGAAAAAAAAAAAAACCCACAAAACAAACTTTAAAAAAAAAAAAAAGCAAATTTGCCAAGGTTTAGCTGCTCATTTACATTAGTGTGTACGCATTCATTCAAGTCCCATGGTGGTGAATTTTCTTTGTTTCCCTTCCTAACCAGGATACAGTGGGCATCAGGGACTTACTTCATGCTAAGCCTGATGAAATGTGTTCCTTAAGCCTTCACAAAATCATCCTAACACGGAGGCCTCAGCTATTCTTGAGGAGAGAAATCAGATTTTGTTTTTTGAAATCGATTGGGAATCTAAAGCCTGAAATAAATATTCATACTTTACATAGAACTAAGCACTTGGTTGCTATTTATTCTTTAAAGGCAGGGTTATTTTTCCCCCCACTAGGGAATGGGGTGTGTGGGGGAAAAGTGGAAATTAGTGTGTGTGGATTTTTAGTGTTAAGAACAAAGTTAAAAATCACGCCAATTTTGGTTGATGCTGCTGAGGGAAACTCAAAACTACTGGTGGCCACTGGGAGAGGAGACACCTGTTTGTACTTAACATGGCCTTCCCCTCAAAGCTATTCTCTCACTGTGGGGTGGGTTTGTTTTTTTTTTTTAATTTAAGTAGCCACTTTTAATTACTCAGTATTAATCCTAGATGCATGTGTTAAGATTTTGGTTTTCATTGAGCTGCTTATACTGATAGTGATAAATGTGGATGTGTATGAGACATAAGTGACCAGTTCTGACTTTTTTCTCCTTTCAATATACTTTGGCTTTGGAGTGCAGCAGAAATTGTGCATGGAGCTTCCCATGGGTTTTTGTCTCTTCTGGCAGAACCAAGGGAGTTGACTGCAGGCAGTTTCCAGCCACGCGAGGCTATATCTTCTAGCCATGCAGTTGCTGCAGGTTTGATTTCCAGGTCTCTATCATGTATTGCTTCAATTAAGATTGAGATCCAGCAGCCTTCATCATCCAAGTAGGTGATTTTTGTCATTGAGGTATGTGAGTTCATGGTGTTCTGAGTGGGGAAGCCACAAATTTCAGAAGGAAAGTAACAGCAAGGTGACAGAAGTCCTACTTAAGATCCCTGTATACCAGTGTCATCTCCTTCTTTAGATCACACTCAGAATGAACCAAAGGGCAGATTAGGGACAAGGTAGGACAGATCCTAGGGTGGTCAGAGTAGGTGATTGATGCTTATTTCCATAGCTCCTCCTTCCTTCCTTTCTGATCTCAGGGTTTTCATTGCTCTTCAAACTTTCTCTCAAACATGCGCTATTTCTCAGCAGTCCTCTCTGGCCTCTAAAGTTTGGTCTGTTATTAAATGAGAATGTCTAACACATTGAGGTTGTTATGGGATATTGTTGAGTCTGATCCCAGAATCTTTGTGTAATCTCCACAGGGCCCGGGCTGCTAATTGCACCCTTAAATCTAGTGATTCCACAGATTCAGGGAACAGAGCAGCTCTGTAGGACAGTGTTGTGATTTTGTCCAAGTAAAAACTCTAAAGGATGTTGGAACTAGTCTTTTTGGTCCCCATACTTCTTAAGTAATGCTTCCAGATAACCTGCAAACCTTCTGGAGCCAAAGCCTCTCAATGTTCTGGATTTACCGCCCCACCCCCTGCTTTTATCCCCCTTCCATCCCCATACCTGGCCCATACTATACAAGTTTACAGCCAGTAGCTTGGTCTCTCTCTCTCTTAGAGCCCTAAAATAAAGCCTTTCATTCCCCTTACTGCTAAAGCATCTCACTCCCAGGGTAGGCCAGGCATCTTGGCATTATGGGAGGTGCTGTGCTATATTCAGCTTTGTCCCATTAGGCCCTGTTGGCCTCTTGCATGTTGACTCAGGGAGCCAGAGCGCCAAGTGGAGGTCATACCTCTCAGCCCTTCAGGGCAATATTATTGTAAGTTGGGTTTGCCTCTGATGAGAGTACAATCAGTTCCAGAAGCCAGGGGTATGTTGATTTATTGGCAGGTAGATATTCTGATAGTTTAGACTGACTTATAAAACCCAGATGCTGGTTCCAGACTTCTGTCCCTGAGAACATATCCTGTGGAAAAATACTTGAGTATCTAAGTGTTGTTTCTTTTTTCTTTTGGGAGTGGATGGAGGTCTCTGGCTTATGTCAAAACCTCATGAGTACAGTTGTGCTAATTATTTGGTGTGAAGTAAACTCAAAATCCTGCATATTTAGATTTCTTTTGGTTCTAGTTGAGGCCTCACTAGAATACTCTTTTGAGGCCGAGTAGAGATATAATATCATGATTCCGTTGTTGGCTTCTCTCACAGTCCCCCCCCCCCTTCCTTTCTTATCATTCCAGAGTTCTTTTCTACTAGCCGAACTTTTGTAGTTCCTTCTTTCCAAAACCTTCCTTGGCAATTATTTGCTTCTTTACCTTTGCTGGTTTCCTTGTTTGAGGCAATGGAGTAAGAGATTGGAAGGAAAAATGTATAGTACTCTGCTGAAAATTAACTTTCCACCCCTCTCATCCTGATAAACAAGGTTTACATTTACAACTAAACAAATTCAGATGCAATTTTCAACTATTCTGAAACCAGCAGGACACACCTGACTTTAATAGTTTTCTTAGCTGAAATTGTAGATGTTTTTCTTCAGTTTAACTTATGAGAAAAGATTATCTTGATGCATTTTTGTGTTGACTTCCCCTTTAGTGGTTTATTTTGTCTTTTTCTGCCCATCTGTCTACTAATAAAATGTGAAATAAAATATACCTGTATTGCTACTTCCCCATGGGATGATCCTCTTTTTTTTTTCCTTGTGTTAAAACTGAATGGTGGTCTGAACATTTTCATTATTGCTTTGAAAATTATGCCCAGAACTCAGCTGAAAAAACAGGACCACCACCAAAACTGGCTGACCTGTCTGTGTCATCATGCATCCTGTCCAAATCCATCTCCTTTCCTAGAGAATTATCCCAATCCACACAAGATTTCAAGGAAAGTTTGTAAGGGCATAGCCATTTGTTAAGTTTGACTCAATTTGATTCCAAAACAGAACAGAGTCTTTGGAGGGATTGGTCAGATACCGGGCTGCCTTCCTTGGGTAAACATTTTATTTTCATTGTTATTTGTGATCCCAACTTCCTGCTGCTAATAAACAACAGGAAATCGAACAAAAGATAACACGGTTTGATAGAAGTCCCCATTTAGTTTTAGTTGTGAATTCTAGCAGGACCCCAAGTCCCCATTTAGTTTTAATCAGGACCCCTAGCTATATAATAGCCATGTGATTAGCTAAAACACTGCTCTCAACTACAGAGCCCCAATGAAGAAAAGGTAAAAACTCACCTTAGTCGGCTGGTTCTTCTGCCACATTAAGTTGACCAATACAGGTCAGGCATTCTAATCTAAGCCTTACAACCTGTGGTCAGAAGCACAGAAGTTTCTGCTTTATGAAGTCCAAGATGTTTCTCCCAGGCCCATCCCTCAGCCACACCACACAGAGACCGTGCATGCTCTCATAACTTTATTAGGTGGAGATTGGGCAAGAGAAAACCCCTGACGACGTTGCCCACCTGTTTTAGGACAACTGGAATAGAGGAGTCTTTGCTTGGAGATGGGCTTTCACTGAAGTGGAAGCAGATCTTTTGATTTTTAAAGGGGAGCTGATGGGCTGAACATCTCTCTGAGACCAGATTTTGGTTTTTTTTAAGTGGTCAGCCAGAAGGCAGCAAGTTTCTAGGGACTGGAACAGACCAGAAGAAACCCCTGCTCTATGTGAAGACAGGGCCCAGATTTATGTTGGGCAGTAGATGATGATCTTTGCTATTCTCAGATCAAGATACCCTGGAATGGGAGCATGACAAATGACAAAAGGACCAATCTCTCAAAAACAGTATAAAGTAATTGCAAGCTGAAGAAAATTCAAATAATGGTTACAAGGGACTGAAATAAGTCGTGATTCTTCATTGGTATGTGACCATTGCACAATGTGCCTCGAACCAGCCCTTCCAGTGGCAGCCTTTAGCAGCCAATGGAGTAGGGCACCCGTGGAAGGCCTGAAGGCATCAGAGGTGCAGGGGCCTTACATGGCTATAGTGAAAAGGGGTCTGGATGGGGAGAGCAGAATTGGCTGCCATCTGCAGCTATACCCCCACTCCCCTGGGGCTTCTCATACATTTACAAATACATACATAAATACACTACATACAATATAGTGAGTCTGGGAGCTCCCCACTGAGAGGCTCGGCTGACAGTTACATGTCTCAGAAATTCTAGGGAAGGGCACCAGGCTCCCAGAAACGTGCTCCAAGTGTTCTCTCCTGTCCAGGGTAAGCCCTACCCCAAAGCCCACCCCTCTCTTAAAGGTCTAGTTTGTCCAGTATGGAGAGTTGCCATAGGTGGGTTTGGAGGCTTGAGACTTGGGCTGCAGGGAGCTGGGCTGGCTGCGTTGACCTGAACCACTCTGAGGAGAATGAGAAGGAAGAGAAAAGGCTGTCAGGGCTGGGGTAGAATCCCCTACCCAGGAAGCCATCTCCATTACTGTACTCACCTGAGTGTCCTGGGGAAGGTGGTGGTGCAGCAGCTGCGAGTGTGGCTGCTGGTGGGCTGGCAGGATGTGCAAGAATGGTGGCGGAGCATAGCCAGGGGCTGCTCCAGGGGCCAGGGGTCCAGTTGAACCCAAGGCTGAGGGCAGGCTGAAAGGTGGAGGGGTTCCTGCATGAAATCCCTGCTTGTCAAAAGTCTGCAAGGCAATGAAGACGATGCTGAGGGTGAGGTTGGACTCTTAACTCACACAAACCTACCTGGGCATCTTTGTCCTTACTCACCTGTGTTTTGTAGACAGAACCAGTCATATCAGGCAGGCCAGTGGTACTTGAAGATACTGATACTCCTAGGAAGAAAATCAGGTAGTTGTTCCCATAGATATTTGGTCCCAGCTAGGGATACTGAGGGAGCTCTGCCTGAGAGGACAGACAGAAGATGACTATTCCAAACTTTAGCCCTAGAAAGGAGGGGCAAACATTACCTTTCCCAGGCCCAGAACCTGTAGACTTGTTTGGTGCCTGTGATGATCCACCATAGCCACCCTTGGTGTAGTCTCCTGCTGCTGTTCCCTGGGTCAGGTCATCATAACCTAGCATGGCAGAGAACAAGAGGCATGTGTGAGCTAAGCAAGCCTCTGCTACACCCTGTGTGTCTGTGCTGGAAGCACCTCTCACCTGTGCTGTAGCTGTGCTGGCCATAACCACTGGCCTGTTGGAAAGGAGTGGTGGGGGTGCTGAGGTTCACACCATGTTGCTTGGCTGATGCTGGAGGGACCTGGTGGGCACAGGTGGGGGAACAGTGTAAGAACACAGGCAAGGTGGAGCAGGTCATACATCCTCTGCATAAGGTAGCACAGATGACATACCCACAACCAGAGGGGATTCCTTTTCATTAGTGCAGCACATGATATAAAAGCACATGAGGAATATAACCTCACCTGAGGCTCAACAGTTACTGAGGGTCACATGAGACACTGAGTAGTATCATGATCTGCCCCCTCCCTGCTGCTCCAAGGAGCTGGATTACAGGCCCAAAGTTTCAACCTTCCAGGGGTATAAGGCCTAGGGAGAAATAACACCACCCACAAATACTCACGAACATGGTGGGCCCATATTGGAAGGCACTGGGCACGCCTGTGTAGTAGGGGAGGCTGGTGTAGCTGTAGCCAGGTGGAAGAGCGGGATTCAAAAAGGGCTGCTGGGCTGTGTGGTGGGTCTGGGATTGGCTCTGCTGTGGCTGAGCTAGCGTGGTGGGGGGTGCAGGGGATGCAGAGTCACCTCGGCCAAACTTTGTGACATCACCTAAGATAAGAGGAACACTGACATTTGTAAACGAGGGGAAAAGCCAGACTGGCTCCTGCAAACAGGAATAGGTCTGGCTACCAGTCAAGTACGGATAGTGAAAAGGCCTCTCACCTCTTCAACACCTGCCTTTCAATCTCCTGGGATGAGCTACAGCCTTCTCCACACCCTCCCACTCTCAACCACTGAGCCAACTAACCTGAATATGGATTATTAGTTAGGCTCCCATCTCGGCTGGCAAGGGCTGTGGGTGCAGCAAAGGGAATTCCATAGTAATCCTAGGAAAGACCAGGGGGGCTTATTCAGGAAAAGGTCTCACCCCACTCCCAGGAGAGCACAGCCGGAAGGGAACAGGCAGATGGCACTCTGAGTGACTCCATACTCCTGAACACAGGCTGCATAATTTAAAGGTAGCACTCACAGACAGCTGCAGTTATAGGTTGCCCTTGTGTGTAAGCAGCTTGGTAGCACTGCGTAACTGACTAGCATGCAGACAGACTGACCAACTGGACAGCATTCACCAGGCAGAGATGTTGGAGATCCAGTCTCTCAGCCACACCACAAATGGGTACCTGACCAATGCCACAAGCTGAATTAACTTTATTGGCTTTTCATATATTGGAGTCTCTAAAGACCAGTCAGGAAAATTGATGAAATGGAAGAAATTTGGAAAAGGAGTCAGCAGGAAAGGAAAAGCTTACAAAGTTTAAAAAAGGGACAGAGTGCAGTGCCAGGTAGGCGCACAGCACTTCAGGTCTAGGACCCCAACTAGCCTCTCTCCCTACTCTGCCTTAGCAACACTGACACTGCAGAGGACCTAGGCCTAAGAATAGTGGATATAACATTGTATGGAGACAAAGAGCAGTGGAACTGTGTGCAAAGGAGGCCTGTCTGGCATTTACTTGCCATCTAGGGCTTTGGCTATCCTGGACACACTGAATAAAGGATAAACCGTTGGGCTGCCCTAGAGCTATGGTCACAGCCAGACAAAAGCCATCCTGGCTGGAAATGTCACTAACACCCTTCTTTGGACACATCTCCAGGTAACCTCCAGGAAACCCACAGTATCCTCAGCCTAGAACCCCAGGAGGCAGCAAGACTGGGTAAACTGCATGGACCTATATGGAACACAACTGGGAACAGGTATAAAAAGCCCAGAAGTGGGAGTTCATTCACAGATATGGAAATCTAATGGCAGGCATTAGGCACAAAAGAAACAAAGGCAAAAACATAATCCAAAGGAAAAGTAAATGAAAGGTACATGAAACTTGGGCTCAGAGGGGATTTCTTCTAAGGCACAGAGAAAGGAAAGGAATCATCTGAATAAGGGAGTAGAACCAAGGAGAGTCCCTGAGACAGAATGAATTTCTGCTGGCATTTCATGGAGGGAATACTGGGAGCAGAAACATCTCTTTTGCTCCAGGGACTCCCAGGAGACCTCTAGCAGAAGACCAAGCTATCCTTCAGTCATTCTCTGCCTCTCTAAATAACTTCCACTGGTGGAAAAGTGCTTCCCTTCAGACACAGGAGTCTGGTGGGTAGAGGTGGGACCTGCAGCTTCCAGTTCTTGGTGACTTGGCACAAGAAATATAAATCCCACAGGTACATTAAAGAAGGAAAGGTAACACCTCATTGAGGATAAAGCCCCTTCCTCTGGGAACAGGAAAGACCACATCCAGTGGTCTGACAGTCTCTTCCAGGAAATGTCAGGCCAAGAAGAGTGGCTAAATAGAAGGAGATTCTGTCTGCTGGCAGAGGAAGACGTGGGCCTTCTCCAACCACCTGCTTCTGTGTTATCCCAGGGATGGCCCAGTGCTTCATCCTTATTCAGAAGGAAGAGGCAACTGTGCTCTGAGAGGCGACAACCACTAGGGAAATCCCAGAGTGAGCATTATTGCACATAAAGATGCGAGACCAGACCCAGAAGACACCTTAAGGATGGTCAGTTCCAGCTATTCATTCATCAGAGGCAGAAGAGTAACACTTCTATCCCAACGTAGCCACCAGCCACCACGGTCCAGAGAACCAAATGGTGCTTCAAGCAAAAAAATATAAAACTCCAGGGCCTACCAAATAACCGGTATATCTTGGGTCACATGATTTTTATTTTCCCTGCTTTTTTTCTTTTTGGTACTGAAGATTTAACCCAGAGGTGCACTGAGCTACATCTCCAGCTCTTTAGCCTGTCTCAAAATAAAAAAGAACTGGGGATATAGATACTGGATTCAATCCCTAGTACCGCACACACATGCACATGCAAGGGTACAGGGGAAGATAAAGACCCACATTTAGTAGGGAAGGCATGGTTTACTGGGGCTCTTGGTAACAAAGGCCCTTAAGTTTCCCAGGGATGATCATAGATCATTCATCTGCCAAAGCTATTGCCACATCAGGCACAATCACCAAATGGAAACCAGCTTTCTCAGCAGTAATGTTGAGGCAATTCCATAAGCCAAGGATCCTAAGGGCCAAGCAGTGTGGCAGTCACGGGAGGAATGAGAACTGCCATTGCCTTTGCCTCACTACTCCCACTTACCATAGGCAGCCGTGACTGAAGCATCTGGAGCTCATCATACCCGTAGATCTGCAGAAGAACCAGAAAGGGTATTAGGGAGAAGACCCATTAGTGGCCTCAACAAGATTGGGAGGATAAGATACCCACAAATAGGACCTAGCTCAGTTGCTGTGGAACAGATCCCTCCCAGATGGAATCTACTGCCTAGATGGAGTCTAGATTTGAAGGAACATCATGAATTGGAGAAGCAAAGACAGAGGGCTCAGGGAAGAAGAGCAGTCCAAGGTGGCCAGCTCCAACCCAACCCAAGGTTCCCCTCACCAGGTCCTGCCAGGTGCCAGCCCCTGAGGCCAGGGGAGCTGGGGCTGGCCAGGAGTTCCACCGTGCGCTCACCGGGTAGGCAGGTAGCAGTCCTCCAGGGCCCATGAGGTACTGGTTGTGCAGCAATGGAGGCACCCCCTGAGGGAGGTTTGGGGGTGCTTTGCCTGCAGAGAGAAAAATCAAATGGAATGGAAATCTACTAGACAAGTTCTTCAGCTGTTGGAGAAGAGATCCAGGTCTCATGAGCTCACTGTCGGTCACAGTGCTAACCCTGATGGGTCCACGACAAAAGAACATGGCAATGGCTATCAGATACAGAAGGTCATGCCAGAAAGGGGCTTGAGTGAAGACAGAAAGCAAACACCACCAGATTCAGGGTGTTTCAACATCAGAGGGTTGTTTCGGAGAGAAATACCTCTTAATTCCTCAGTCACAAAGGTCAAAATATCAAATGAACATAAAAAACAATCAGCCTCCTCAAAACGGAAGCTACACAGTGTCTTAAGAGGGCAGGCTGTGTTAAAAGTGGGTTTGGACCATTTCCACAGGCAGTCATATAACTTGGGCAAGAGATACCCATCCAAATTAGGCCTGACCCCTCTCCCTCAGTCATCTTTTGATCTCAGCTCTGGGTATGAATGAAGACAGAACAATTGGGGATCTAGAAACACAAAAGTTGTTGGGAATCCTGCCCCAGGGAAGGCTACCCAAAAACTCCAACTGCAAGCAATCCCCAGAGGCCAGAGTGAGCACATTATCTTCTAATGTTTGTGGCCATCCGCTGAGCCCTGGCAGCCACCACTAGACACAGTTCCTGGGAAGCCAGCTGTACATGCTGAAAGTGGCATGGGTGAGCAGGAAAGGTCCCTGGAACACATACCTGAGGTCACCAACGGTGCAGCTCTCGTATTGCTGCTGACTGTGTTCACAGTGGTCCCTCCCAGGCTGAGGCTGCTCGCTGTGCTTATGCTGCCAGGCAGGCTGACACCTGAGGGTGGGGTGCTTGAGGTGGAGGTCGCTGCTGGGGAGAAAGCAGCTGAGGACTGCAGGGAAGGGGCACTCTCCATGCTGTTGTGCTGTCAAAACAAAAGTCCAGACACATGGATCTGGAGGCACAGAGGGTACTGGGAGAGGCTGGCCTGGACTTTGAGCCCACAATCTCATGGCTGAACAGGTAGACAGATGACAATACTAATATCCAGGAACTCTAAGGAAAAGGGCTCTGTGTTCAGTGATCACTGTTGTCTCTTAACACTACATGCAGATTCAGCCACCAGGACTCATAAACTGAATATCAATAACACTGAAATTGAGCTCTATGACAAAAACCCACTTAAAACTCCTTCAAATTGATCAAGCTTTGTATTTGAAACAAGGTACAGAAGCAACAAACTGCTGATCACAAAAGCAGAGACTCAGAAGAACTAACCTCAGGGCCATAGGCAGCCCAGCCAAGTCAGAGTCTTTGAGGTATTTCTGTCTATTAAGCACTTTAACTATTCTGGTCCATGCCACAGGAGGCCACCAAAGTCCTTTAATCCAAAACCTCACAGTCTAACAATGCCTCATCAGGGACCATAAAGACCTGCTCTTATTCATATTCAACAAGGTCCACCCAGAAAGGAAGGGCAATAAACAACAGAAAATTCTCTGAGACCCTAAGTTCCAGGAATCCAGCCAAGCACTCGAGTCTAATAACAAGGTATCACAAAAAATTTCAAGCACTAAGGAGGTAGAAGAAGAGTTCTACTGAATTGGACAAAGCAAGCCCCAAATAGGTAAGAAAAAGTTCTCTAAGACTGACTTAAGGGGATTGAGGTGGTGGCTCAGTGGTAGAGTGCTTGCCTAGCATGTGTGAGGCACTGGGTTTGTTTCTCAGCACCAAGTATAAATAAATTAATAAATAAAATAAAGGTCCATCAACAATTATAAAATATTAAAAAAAAAAAAAAAAAGACTGACCTAAGTCTTCAAATCAAAAGTTGTAAAGAATATAGAAGTACAGAAACTCCTAGAGGAAAAGCAGAAGGCGGCATCAGGATCAAGGGGTCCAACATACAAAGTTTCTGTGGACATCTCATCCCCAAAGCCTTCCATATCAATCTGAAGAACATACAGAAATGATTCACCAAGTGCCGGGACTTTAGCTCAGTGGTAAAGTGCTTGCCTTGTGTGTGGGGGGCACTGGGTTCGATCCTCAGCACCACGTTAAAAATAAATAAAGATACTGTGTGTTTATCTACAACTAAATATATATTTTTTAAAAAATGATTCACCAAGATTAGGACAGTTGAGGGGCTGGGATTGTGGCTCAGTGATAGAGCACTTGCCTAGCATGTGTGAGACACTGGGTTTATACTGAGCACTACATATAAGTAAATAAAATAAAGGTCCATCAACAACTAATAAAAATATTAAGACAAAAAAGATTAAGACAGTTGAAAACAGTTTCTCTGAGGCTACCAGGAACTCTTGCTTTTTCAGCATGGAACCAAGACAAAGGGTGTGCTGCATGCCCAGAACAGACGGACTTCCACTTGAGACCACCCACCAATCCCTGCAACAGCTCTCACCAAGGCACCAAGCATTGTTGGCCATCTAGCCTTTCACAGGAGACAAAAATGAACCTTCCTCATCCACAAGAAGTGCCCGCTAGAGAACAGTTCCTCATATACTGAAAGGAACTCAAGTCCTCCAGAAAGCCTCTCCTCCCTTCTGCTGCCCCCCAACTCTGTTCGTCACCTCCAAGTAACGAGAAAATGCCTAAGTGTGGACCTAACTGACCCACACACCATTTAAAGGGTCTCAATAGTCCATCTAACCAGTCTACAGTTAATCCAAAACCTGGTGTCATCTCACAGTCTACCAAGGATGGGACCAGAGAAGCCAGGGAAGGAGAAAACAATGAGAGTCCTTCATTCTTGTATAAGGAAGAATTATGAAAGAGAAGAAATACATCTGACTATATTTCTTAAAAAGCCACATTATTTGTAAAATGAAAAATACTGGAAAATGGGGTAGGAGGATTACAAGATCAAGGCCAGCCTCACCAACTTAGTGAGACCTTGTCTCAAAATAAAAAATAGAAAGGGCAGCTGGGGATACAAATTAGTGATAGAGCACTCTAGAGTTGAAAACAAAAAATCTGTACCTCCCATCACAAATGTCTATTGGTCTCCCTAATACACAGAATACCTAAAAAGATATGAAGGACTCAACACAAGGAACCAAGAATATAAATAGTTTACAGGAAGAAATTCAATGTCTTTCAAATATAAGACAATGCCATGCTGGGGAGGCCTGGAGAGATGAGGTGTGTCATTCACCGCCCACGGAGGGGAACAGGTTGAAATCACAGTACAGGGCAGTGTGTATGGAATGACAAATGCACCAGGCACGGTGAGACATGCATGTAACCCTGTGATTCAGAAGATGGAAGCAGGAGGATTGCAAGATTGAAGCTAGCCTCAGCAACTTAGTGAGCAAAATAAAAAGTAAAAAGGGCTGGGAATGTAAGCTCAGTAGTTAAGAATTCCTGAGTTCAATACCCAGTATCAAAAAAAGTAAAATTTAAAGTGACAAATGCCTTATAGTTCCACAACTAGACCAGATGTAGAAGGTCATCCACTCAACACTAGTAGCAAGACTAAAACAGTCCTGAATGGAGGACACAGTCCCTACAGTATAACTGGGAAGAAAGAATAAACAGCCTGTCAACATAAAACTAGCAACAAGGTATTCCATTAGGAGCAAGGACCACTATATACACAATATTCTCATTTATGTCACAGGACAAAAGGGAGGATAATTGTTGCTTTTTCTGGGCCTGGGGCTGGGCTCAGCAATAGCACACTTGCCTGGCATATGTGAGGCACTGGGTTTGATTCTTAGCACTGCATATAAATAAATAAAATAAAGGTCTATCAACAACTTAAAAAATCTTTAAATGTTGTTTTTTCCTTTTATATGTTTTATTATTTTTTTTTAAAGCTACTAAGGATGGAGAAAATAGGCAATCCAGGGCTAGAACTAAGAAAGTTAGAGACCAGAAAGCCTTTATAGTATATAGCTTTTTATAACTATCAATAACAATTATTTTGAATGTTTAACAATGTGACCATTCTGACACACAGAGTGTGGAACTCCCTGCATGGGCAGTTCTGGCATCTGGATTACATGACTTGGGAGTTTTCAGCTGGGAAACAGAGCTTGCAGCTCCCAATCTGGTTCTCAGCAAGAGAGCTATGGGCACAGAGGTGCTCCTCATCCTCATGGTGAGGCTAGCTCATTGTTTCCACAACAAGAGGACAGAGACAGGTGGGCAGCTAAGAGCCTACAATACTCTACCTAGAAGATGGTGGACTCTGGGTTCTTTTGTTATCTTTCATTTTGCTGGGGAAGGGATACTAGGGTTTAAACCCACAGGTGCTTTACTACTGAGCTACATAACTAACCCTTTTTACTTTTTCAGATAGGGTCTCAGTAAGTTGCTGAGACTGGCTTGAACTTGCCATATTCTTGCCTTAGCCTCCCAAGTCACAGTGATGATAGGTGTGTGCCACCATGCCCAAAGCTATGGGTTACATAACAAAGGAGTTTATATAAGATTTCACATGGAAAACTGTAGTTTGAAAGTCACAGTGTTTGATACCAATACAAGACAGGACTGCTACTTTCCAATCCCTCATTCTGTACTTGCCCTGATTCCTTCCTCGGAGGAAACAAATTTCACCAATTTCCTGCCTCTCTCATTCATTTTCATCCAAAATCCTCCCTGCTTGTATATCACCCCCTACTCCAACCTTCCCTGAAGCTTCCAACACCTAGAAGCATGGACATTCTGCTGTCTCGGCATCTTTCAACTTACCCAACTCTCAGCTACTCAGCTTTTATTTAAACACCTCCAATAACATCCCCTCTCCTTTCCCTACCACTCATTTCTTAACCCACCACCATCTGCGAGACCATTTCTATACCACTTGAAACTACACTCCCAACTTCACAACTGATCAAGTCAGAATTCAGAACAATAATCTAGGGTTATTCTTAGCATATAATAACACTTCCTAGCCAGTACTTCCTTTTTGGATCTCTTCCACCCTGGCTTCCTTGACAACATAATTCTGCTTCCATTTTTGCCCTTCCACCCTTCAGACCCTTCAGACTTCCTTCTTCGAAGTGTGCACCTCTGAGACAGGGAAGATTGCACAGGCACAAATCAATAGGACACCCATGGCTACCACTAGGAATGTCCATGACTACCAAAAGAACGAAACATAGTTACATTGACTGGGCCAATAGCTAGGAATGTCAGTCTCAGAGAAAAATGTGCAGGTGTTTGCAGCGCAGGATAGGAAATCCTTGCCTAAGCTAAGCACTCCCTTTTCCTTTTAAGTATTTGCTCTACACCAAGTAGTAGAGGGTTCAAGGAACATCAATCTTGATTAAAAATGGTTTTTAGGAGTACAAAGGTCAAGTTAACAATGAACCTATTTTTCTCAAAAAGCTACAAATGTCTCAACATAACAAGTGCCAGAAAACAAAACCTCCTCTGCTGGGTAGAAACATCTCATATATCGAATGGGGAACTCAGGAAGTTCTTGGGGAGCTCACCACCTGACATCCCTAGTGATATCATGTGGGATCTGAGGCAATTCATGCAAAGAGCCACATATCAGAAAACATGTCCTCTTATCAAACCCAGAAAACCTATGGTTGAACCAAGTAACTACTCAAGACACTTCATGCAAACAAA
Organism: Marmota monax; assembly: GCF_021218885.2. Lineage (NCBI taxonomy): Eukaryota > Metazoa > Chordata > Mammalia > Rodentia > Sciuridae > Marmota > Marmota monax. Next base: position 8,695,568 of record NW_026695243.1, on the reverse strand, counting down.
TCCATATTATCTCAGATTTGAAAATTAATAAACTAAAGCTTCAGGTATGCTAAGGAGGGGTGTTGGGGAGGGAGCCTATGGACACTTACTGTATGTGGTGTGCTCGAGGACAGTGCTGCCTTCGCAGAGGAGAGGCTGCTCTGGTGACTGGAGAGTGAACTAGAAGACAAAACAGAGCACCCTGTGTCCATCCAAACAGGTACCCAAACAGGTTATTCCAAAAGAACGAAGCACACTGGGCTACCAGGGTTATATTCCTGCTTGGCCCTATCCCTGGGGAAGCCTCCACATCAGACCTCATGCCCTTGGAACCAAGTGACAGGATCCTGGTTGTGAGAAATGATCTAAAGTCTCACTCACAACAAGATCTGATATCTCCTGGCCTAGGAAATCTATAGAGGAAAATTCAGTGAACTATAACTCTTTCCTCTTCAAGCAATAGAAAAAGTGAAAACAGGACTGCTCTATGAACACTGTCCTGCGCTGAGAGCTCATAAAATCTTCGAATGAGTGAAGAAAGGTCTGTGTTCAACCACATATGCCAGAGTCAGAGCCTGAATTTCAATCAGATCCAGAGTTCAAAAAAAAAGCTTTTGCTCCCAAGGGAAAGGGTCAAGATGGAGCACTACACAAAAGATATAGGTAATAAACAACCCCATTTTCCTACACCCTCTTCAAATAACTTCCTCTCTGGAGTCATGACAAGTATTAAATCAGACACCTGCTCAGAAATCCAACATCATTCACATTATATATCAGTAATATGGGTCCAGAGCTGGGGACAGGCTATACTCAGGGTGTCTGCCTGATGTCCAAGAAGAGTCACAGGGAACCAAATGCCCATTCGATTCCAGGAGAACCAGTGCTCTGTGCCAGCAAAAGCATTATAAGCCAGCAAAATTTTTCTATCTGGTGGTATTTGACTTGATCTGGGCAAAACCTAAACTGGAGTATTAATTCAAAAGCCCAAGATGTCATGTCAGAAGCAACAAGTGTGTTTTGTTCCAGTAAACAACCTTCTACAGAGGCTCTAGGACTTTGCCCAATGTGCTTCTCACTCTGGGCCCACCTTTCCCCCATACCTGCTAAGCTGAGAGAGGGGGCTGCTGGACAGGTCACCAGGCTGGGACAAGGAGGGCAAAGTGGCAGTGTGCTGGGATGCGGAGGGCAGAAGCTCAGTGCAGGAGGTGGTGCTGGGCAGGGAGCTCACAGATGGGAGGGCAGAAGGAGGGTCTGTTGTCTTTGGAGCTGGAACAGATGAAGTAGCTGTAAGAAACAGATCTATTTAGCTCCAGAACCAACCCTGAGTATCAGAAATCTGTGCAGTATCTTGTGACATGTCGCACTCAGTGAAATATATACAAAGTTAACATTTCCTAGGACAATGCCCAAGCATGACGCCAGATGGTTCCATCTCTGTATAATAAGACTACCAAAAGGACAGGTGATGGTCAGACATAGAAGATTGAAAGAGAAAGCAGTGACACTTATAATCGTAAACTGTCCTATAGAAACCGACCCTTGGCAGCAAACAGGAAGGAAAAGAGATGTTGAGATTGACAGATATATAGAATGAAGCAAATTTTCCTCCAAAGGACAGTAAAGGAAAGTAAAAAATTGACTGGCAAGACCACCAAGAGTACATATCATACACCCATTCAGGCTGACATTATCAAAAGCTCAGAGCCAGTTCAGGGTAGGGGGAAAAAGACCTGACTGTAGACACTGTGAAGAGATCTATGTGCCTAAAATCTACAACAAGAATACGTGCCTGCAGTCCAACACATACTTTTCAAATGCTTAGTAAGAATTTCCTTGGTACATGCATCAACAGATTAATCTCAGAGCACATAAGCAAGCTTATCAATTACTAGGCTTCAGAAAGCATGTGGATACAATCAACCCCACCAGTGGAAAAGACTCAGTTTTTGTGCTATCCACACATACAACTCAGATATGTGCTTGGAAATACATCACTGTCTTTTCCAGTTAGGAAGGAAAACACAGCTTTACCTTCCAGCATGACTAATGTGAACCCACAGGGAATTCCGTACTCAATAGTCTAACTGGAAGGGGAAGTTCAAAACAAAAAAAGGCAGGTAGGCACACAGCCAGGTCAACTCTTTCCAGGATCTTCCCCACTGATAGTCTATTCCAAAGATGAAACCAGGTGAAGATACCACTAATGTACCTCCCCCACACTAAGACCCCAAAAGGTACTTCCCAGGGCAATGAATGACATTGCTAACAGACTCTCAGTGAGCCATTCTCGCAAAGAACAAGAAATAGGGCCACAAGAGGAAACAGAGAACAAATTATGTAAAATAAAGACAGCTGGGCCCAGTGATACATGCCTATAATCCCAGCAGCTCAGGAAGCTGAGGCAGGGGGATCACAAGTTCAAAGCCAGTCTCAGAAACTTTACTGAAGCCCTGTCTCAATCTAAAGATAAAAAACGCTGAGGAGGTAGCTCAATGGCAAAGTACCCCTGAGGTTCAATCCCTAGCACCCTAAAAAAAAACACATACCTTAAATGCATACTATGTTTTGCAGATACTTCATATCTCATGATCTCATTTTAAATTATCTCCAAACCACTTAGAACCCCTATATGCCTTCATGAACCTCCAACAGGACAAAAGAAATTTGCCACTTCTGCTGCTAGAATGAGAAGTTGTTCAGTCATCCAACAAGCTCAGAGCTGCCAACATTTCTCTAAATAGCCCCGGCATCCCAACTTTACCACTAATACTAAAAACAAACCCTGGTGCATCAATTCCATTATTTCAATTTCAACTGTGTCTGCTAGAGTTCCATATTCATGCTCCCCAAAATCCTAATTAAAAAAAAAAAATCATTCTGGCTTCCAGACTCAAGAGTGGATAGCCATCGTCTCACTGAAAGATCAAACAGAAACAATATAAATAATCAAAGATGAGTGAGCCAGGCACCAAGGAATGAAAAAAAACATCAGGGATTCACCCACACTACCTCCAGTGATCACTGAGCTATTGTGAGGATAGGATACCCCTCATCTTCCTCCAGAGCATCACCAGCGTACACTTTCGATCTCTTCCTAAGCAGCAGTCTTTCAGGTTCCAATAGCAACGAAACGCGAATAGCAATTTTTTTGCTTTAAAAGTCCATCACAATCCCCACTTACCAACCTGTCTCTAAGCAAAGCCCCTTTTAAATGAACATAATACACTGAACTTGGGAAGAGTCCAATCAGGACAGAATAATACCAGATTATGACCATCTTGCTGTAGCTACAACATTTCTAATAATATCCTCAACCATCATCTTGGAAGTGGGAACTAGCTGACCTTTGTTAGCTCTCCCACAGAAATAAGACTTGATTTCACTTAACCAATGAATATGGCTTTACTCTGTTCCAGTGATGAATCAGAACAGCAGTTTCCAGAAAAAAATACAACTGGTCTGTTTTTAGAGAAGTAGCCGCTGCCCAACTGTTATTTTCCCCATAACATCCACCATACTTTCCTCTAATTTTCACCAGCCATGGACAAAAGTAGATAGTTGGTTGATATACTTACTGTCTGCTGTCTGCTGATTTCGACCACCGCCATGCCCATTCTACAAGGAACAGAAGAGAAAGTAAGTCAACCCACACATCTACTCAAATGATTACCTACTTGTCATTCTACTGAGACTCAGAGACAACCATATGAAGTATAGGTTAATGGAGGGGCAAACTGTCTATTCTATTCTGGTTTGTATGTTTGTTTGTTTTTAATAAAAGAAAAAATAATCCAACAAACAAATGAGTCCCAAGGAACCAATATTTTTGAAACTAGATTGAGTATTTGTGGAAGTAAAAAGGATAGAGGAAGCAATTAATCAGTCCTAAAACAATTATTAAAATATCCAACTAAGACAGGTGTGATAGCACACACCTGTAATAGTAGCAACTCAGGAAGCCCCGACAGGAGGATCACAAGTTCAAGGTCAGCCTCAGCAAATTAGCAAGGCCCCATCTCAAAACAAAAAATAAAAGGGTTGGGGATGCAGCTCAGTGGTTAAGCACCCCTAGGTTCAACCTCCAGTACATTCCCCCATTCTCCCAACACACAAACTACACCATTTCAATATATACATTGAAATCTTCAGGCACTTTCCTATCTAGGGCAAGTTTTATCTCCTGGATGTCATGTGTACAAAAAAGAAAACATGTGCAAAATAGAACAAAAGAAAACTTTATATCACTTTAAAAAAACGGGCCTCAGAAAAAAAGACATGAGACCTTAAAATAGATTTTCTGAAGGAGGAAGTACAAAGTGAGGATGATGTGAAACTGTGGTGAGCCGTGTTTGTAGAACGCTGCCGCCATTAGAAGATGGCGCCGGTCTCCGTTGTGAATCTTGGTAAACAACTCCTTATTAGGAAGAGTTGGCGTGCTGTCCCTCAGCACCCTATGAGAAAACCCCGCGTGGCAGCTTTGGATTGGACTTGAGTAAGCTTTATTAGGCTATGCTTGGGCGCTCGGCGAGGGGGTCATGGCAGTTGGTGGCCCGTACGGGGAACCGAATATTCCTCGAACCCAGGATCCAGAACTTTCAGCAGTCAGGGTGGTGCACCGGTAAGTTCCCAGGTAAGTGGGAATCCGCAAGCAAATAGCGGGACGCTCCTCTGTAAATACAGAGAGAGCGGGAAAAATAATAAAACAAGACGCTCCTCAGTAAAGAAAGAGAGAGCAGGAAAAAGGACGCTCCCCTGTAAATAAGGAGAGAGCGGGGCTTTTGTACTTTCACTTTCTTTATAGCTCTAAAAACATTATGGGCGCTACCTCTTCAAGCCCAATTTTGTTGGCCCTAGATGGGTTGCTACGTTCAAAAGGACTTAAGGTAAAGCAGAGCACTTTGCAGATGTTTTTGAGAGAAGCTGCCAAGGCCGCGGCCGCGGTCTGGGCATGAGGATGGCGGTGGGCTCAATCAAGATGCAGCCGCCGTGCGAGAACCCGGCCCTGGCCGCAGCGGTAGCGGCGGCAAACAGCGCTCTGCGCCCACGAGCCGGAGCGCAAACAGCCGCCGGCGTCGCTGCGGCCGCGGCTGAAGGACCTGCCTGCACTGCTGCGGAGCTGAGAAAGCGGAGCGCCGCCGGGGGCCAAAACCGGACGGAGCCGGTGTGTATTCCAGAACGCCTGACAAGAAGAGTCCTGACAAATACATCTGAGTTAAATATAACCACTTTGGCCATTACTTCCCAGGTGTTAATTCCGTTGTCTCCTTCTAATGAGACCTCTAATGCCACTCATTTTAAGGCTTCTCCTTATTGCACCCCTGAGTATGGCTTCCCTCCTGCATTTACACCTTGTCAAGATCACTCTTGGGAGAAACATCAGGTCGCCAAAGGTTTTTCCCTTTCCCCCTCTCTCAAAACAACTTCCAACAATAATTCCTCTATAGGAGCGGGTTGGTCCTGGTTTCAATGGTTGATTTCCAATGAAAAGGGGGCCACAGCCGACATCTCCGCTTTGGCTCAATTACGAGGAGTCCAAAGTTGGCTGTTTAATGTTTCTGGCAGTAGTACCCAAGATTCGGTGTGGGGTAGGAGACTCAAAAATATTTCACACAATGCACAATTAGGTAATGCAACGTTACCCTCTGCAGCAGTCTGTCTCCAATCTCCGTTTCTGTTCCTTTTGGCTAATGTTACATCACAGGGGATGCTTAATTGTTCTAATACTACCTGTTACTTGTCTGAGTGTTGGAATGGATCCTGGCCTATGGCAGTGGTTATGAAAATTCCAACTTTTGTCCCGATCCCAGTTACTGCGGATCCAGAGTCATTTCTTATTGTTGAACTGATTAGAGCCCGTAGAGATTTTGGAATTACGGCAGCTATAGTGACAGCTGTGGCAGTGTCTGCTGCTGCAGCAGTTACAGCTGGAGTAACCATGGCCAGCCAGGTTCAAACTGCTGCCACTATTAATCAGGTTATTCAACAAACATCCACCATACTTGAATCTCAAAGTAGAATTAATCAACACATTCTATCTGGGATTTTGGCTGCTAATCAAAGGATAGATCTGCTTCAAGATCAAGTTGAGGAATTGTCAGACCTAGTACATTTGGGTTGTGTTGATCATCATGCACATCTATGTATAACATCTCTCAGATTTAATGATTCCAGAAATACCTCTCAAATCATCGGACAGTACCTGGCCGGAAACTGGTCCATGGAAGCAGAGAAATTGATCCAGACCCAACTGACACAAATTGCCATGTTGAACAACACTCGTGTGGACCCTGTGACATTGGGCCAATTTACGAATTGGTTGTCTTCTGCTTTTTCTTTCTTTAAGGAATGGGTGGGAGTAAGCATTTTTGGAGCGATGTGTTGTTTTGGGGTTGTCCTTTGTCTGTGGCTTTTCTGTCGCCTAAGAGCTCGCCATAGCCAAGAAAAGGCTATGATCGTCCAGGCTTTTGCAGCCCTAGAGAATGGTATCTCTCCACAAGTTTGGCTTGCGCAACTTAAGCAATAATTTCCTGGGTTTTGGCCATTGCACCCCAAGTTATTTTTGACATTGCACTGGGATTGGCATGCCCTCCTCTTCCTGCTTTCCCAGTTATGGAAGGCCCATGCACTCTGCAGGCCTTGTTGCCATTGCACGCAGGTGGGCTTCCATGCTGGCGCTGCACTTTATGCTTTGGACCCTTCGTTTTCTCAGGGGCTGAGAGATGGTGTTGCCACTTCCAACCTCATAGTCACTGACCGGCTACTTGTAAAATCCCCCTTCCTTTTCGCCGTCATCACGATGCAGGATGCGAGGCAAAGCACTGCACTTGAGTGATCCGATCTCCGGACCTCAAGGGAAGTACGTCCTATTGCATACGGGTTTGGCATCCAAGCCCTGTCCCACGAAAAAAGGCGTCGGCTGATATGGTGTCAGATCTAGGGAAGGCGCCTCCTTGGGACTGAGCCATACACTGCAGCCATGTTTGCACAGTGGGATAGCACCTCTACTTTCGCCTGCATTGTTTTTTAAGAGATAAGGGGGAACTGTGGTGAGCCGTGTTTATAGACCGCTGCCGCCATTAGAAGATGGCGCCGGTCTCCGTTGTGGATCTTGGTAAACAACTCCTTATTAGGAAGAGTTGGCGTGCTGTCCCTCAGCACCCTATGAGAAAACCCCGCGTGATAGCTTTGGATTGGACTTGAGTAAGCTTTATTAGGCTATGCTTGGGCGCTCGGCGAGGGGGTCACGGCATGAAACCCTGAATCAAAATTCAAAACCTGAAAACAACTGGTTTGAGGAAATTGTGAACATTCCAATGGAACTAAGGTGCAAATAAATGCATTTTAAAAAATATTTTTAGTTGTAGATGAACACAAAACCTTAATTATATTTATTTTTATGTGGTGCCAAGGATCGAACCCAGTGCTTCACATGTGCTAGGAAAAGATTCTACCACTGAGCCTCAATTGAAGCCCTGAAAAAGGCATTCTTAGAAATGATGTCTGCCTCTACAGAGCAAGCCAGGGAACCATGGCATGGCACAATCAATCAATAACAGATACCACAAGGCCTAGCCATTGTCCCCAGATAAGGGGAGGAACTTGAAAAAAGCTACAAGGCACATTCCTTTTTGCAAATCTCAAAACTACTAAAGAAAAAGATTTTATGTCTGTGGCCTATGTAGTAACCAAAATCTAATACAAATCATGACTACTGTACTTATTAACAATATTCTCTATTATCCAAATAACCTGAAATTATTAAAAGAAATGCAGACAGTAGGGGGGAAAGAGGGGAAAGAAAGGTATACAGTAATAACAGAATGACTAGGGGGAAAAAGAAACCTCATAGTTAAATAAAAGTTTGTAGTTAGGGAAAAGGTAACACAACATACCACATCAAATATAGAAACTGTGTGGAGACTTCATTAGTCTAGTGTCCATCCTCGAAATTAGGGTTCACTCACCACTAAATATACTTGTATGATTTTCTAACAGGTGAATACTAAACAGTACAAACCATAAGATTTAAAGAAGTCGTTCCAAGTCAGGTGGGATGGTGCACACCTATTGTCCCAGTGACTCAGGAGGCTGAGGCAGGAGGATGGAAACTTTGAGGAAAAGGCTGGGGTTGTAGCTCAGTTTGTAGAGCACTTGCCTTGCATATGTGAGGCACTGGGTTTGATCCTCCGCACCACACAAAAACAATATAAAGATATTGTGTCCATCCACCATAAAAAAATAATAAAAAGAAAAAAAGTTTGATGAGAGTCTCAGCAACTTACTGAGGCCGTAAGTAATTTGGCGAGACTCAAAATAAAAAATAAAAATAAAAAATAAAAAGGACTGGAAGTGAAGTTTAGTGGAAGAGCACTTGCCTTGAATTTGTGTGGCCCTGGATTTAATACCCAGTATGCAAACTAAATGAATGCAATAAAATGCAAACAATCGACAAATTGATAAAGGGGGATTTTATGCAGAAGAACGGCAGAAGCAAAAGCAAAGAAGTATCAAAGGGTCCAGCAGAGAAAAAAAATCCATAGAAGAGGGCCGGGGTTGTGGCTCAATAGTAGGGCACTTTTAGCATGTGTAAGGCACTGGATATATGTTCCCTGGCACCACATAAAAATGAAAACAAATAAAATAAACGTATTGTGTCCATCTACAACTTAATATTTTTAAAAGTTTCTTAAAAGTCTGTAGAAGAGCTAAGCACTATAAAACAGGAACTCAGGAGGCTGAGGCAGGAGGATTGCAAATTGGATACCAGCCTCAGCTGGGACCCTCTCTACAAAATGAAAAATAAAAAGGGCTGGGAATATAGCTCAGTGGTAGAGTGCCCTGGTTTCAAGTTGAAGTCCCAGTACCACACATACACAAAAAAATCTACAGGAGAGATCAGAAATCAAGTAGCTAACCCAGACACAGTGGCAAGTCTCTATAATTCCAGCAGCTCAGGAAGCTGAGACAGGAGGAATGCAAGTTCAAAGCCAGCCTCAGCAATGGTGAGGCATTAAGAAACTCAGTGAAACCCTGAAAATAGGGCTAGGAATGTGGCTTAGTGGTCAAGTGCCCCTGACTTCAATCCCCGGTACCCAAAAAAATAATTAACAACAAAAACCCTCACATTCAAACCTGACAGGCATAGAAGAAAACAGTATGGCCTGGAAGTTCCTTAACCTCTACTATCCCCAGGGAACTGTCATTATTAGACACAGCTACTGACAATCTAGATCTGACTTGAAACTTGGCCAATAAAGAAACATTTTCCCTGGAGGCACGTGATTCTTTAACTTTAAAGCTGCCTAAGTTGGGAGTGGGAGGACAATAAAACACACTAAGCAAAAAGAAAAGGAAAAAGAAACAATTAGGGGCTGGGGTTGTAGCTCAGCATTAGAGTGCTCCCCTAGCACAGGCGAGGTCCTGGGTTCCATCATCAGCACCACATTAAAAAAAAAAAAGATATTGTGTCCAACTACAACTAAAAAATAAATATTAAAAAAAAGAAAGGTATCTTAAAAGAAAAAAGAAAGAAAGAAAAAGTTGGAGTACATATCATTTGTAAAGCTCTGACAAGTTTCTACAGATCTAGAAGACCATGCCAATGTTTATAGGTACATTCCCCGGGCTCTACGTATGCTCAGGAACGACTTGGGAAGGCCCCAAGCTCCCATCTATGACTTGTGCGCAAGTAGGAAGTGAAAGCTAAGGTAGAGTCTGCAACAGTTTGGCTGTGTGTTAAAAGGCATGCTCCAACACACAGACAGCCTCTTCACAAAGCCCAGGTAATCCACTGATTCCAGCAAATTAAGGAAATCTCTGTATAATCACTAGCTGACAGAATAAAGAATTCACTGGCTATAAGAAAAAATAGAGGTATTATAAAATTAGTCTAAAATAAAGTCACTAAACGAGCAATTTCAACAGTAACAAAAACAAACCTGAGGAAGGGAACAATCTAATTTCTACAACTGTCAAATTATATTATTTAAATATCCAATAAAAGAGTATTACAGGTTGAGGCTGGGGCTCAGCACTAGTGCACTTGCCTGGCATCTTTGAGGCACTGGGTTCAATTCTCAGCACCGCATACAAATAAATAAAATAAAGGTCTATCAACAACTGAAAAAAACATGTTTTTTAAAGTATTACAAGTCATAAAAAGAAACAAAACGTAGTTCATAAACAAGGAAAAAACAATCAGTATAAAGCAAAGGTCCCAATGCTGAATTTACTGAACAAAGACTTTGAAAGACTATTTTGAACATTTCAAAGTATTGAAGGAAAACATTAAGTGTCTATAACATTTCAATAGAGGGAGGGGGAAGAGAAGCAAGAAGAAGAAAAATGATGACACTGGATTCTGTAGCCCTGGTTTTCCTTTTTAGTCCTCTACCTTCGGAAAATCACTTAAATCTCTAGACTTCAATTTCCTTTTTGTATGAAATAGTGAAAAAACTACTATGACTAGAAAGTTACCATAAGGGGCAAGATGGCACATGCTACAATCGCAACTATTTGGGAGGTTAAGGCAGGAGGATTACAAGTTCCAGGTCAGCCTCAGCAATTTTAGTGAGATCCTAAGTAACTTAATAAGACCTGTCTCACAATAAAACGTAAAAAGACTGGGAATGTGGCTCAATGGTTAAGTGCCAATGGGTTCAATCCCCAATACCAGAGAAACAACAATAAAAAAGGAAAGTTATAAAGGATAACAATTTTAAAAGATTGTTTAAAAAATTGATTAAAATTGTCAACTCAATGTTTAAATTATTTTCATTGTATTAAATTACTAAAATATTTTCCAAAAGTAAAAGGAGAAAATCTTCAAGCTTAATCAGAACACTTGTTCTCATTCATTCCCAATCCTAGTAATAATTAAAATATGACATGAATAGATTACAAATTTAATGAGAGCAAAAGAAATTAAAGCACTGACTGGTGACTAAGGGATTAATTTTTTTAGCTAATTGTATTACAGTTACTTTTCAAGAACTTTATAGTTTAGAAATACATTCTAGCCAGGGGGATCACGAGTTGGAAAAGAGCTCTGGCAACTTAGCAAGGCCCTAAGCAACTTAGACAACCATGTCTCTAAATAAAATACAAAATATGGCTGGGGATATGCTTCAGTGGTCAAGTGCCCCTGAGTTCAATCCACGGTATTCAAAAAACAAAAAGAAAAAAAAATCAAGCAGCTTAGCAAGGAATTCAGTGAGAAGTGACATGGACAGTGAATAAGGTGTAAAGTTAGAGCTAGAACTGAAATGGTGTTCGAGATGACAGGATATTTGCACAGACAGCATATGGTCTGATTCTGATTTACGTTGTCAGAAACAGAATACATGAGCAATGTCAAAGTGAACTTTCTGCAAAGTTGTAAATACTCTATATCTTCGTGGTCCCATGTTGAATTCTACTAACTATATCTGGCTAATAAGCATTTAAAATGTTGCTATTTTTAAGATACTGATACTTTGTTTAATTGTTACATAGCCACATTAGGCCAGTAGTTGTCATATTGGAAAAGTACAGGAATAAATTTTATGTTAAAGATGACAGATCAAGGGGCTAGGGTTGTGGCTCAGTGGTAGAGTGCTTGCCTAGCATGTGTGAGGCACTGGGTTCGAGTCTCAGCAATACATATAAACAAATAAATGAATAAAGGTCCATCAATAACTAATAAAAATTTTAGAAAAAAAAATATGACAGACTTAAAAAATACATGACATTTTGAAAAAAAGATAAACTCAAAAGGAAAAAACTATTGGGAAGAAAATGATAGTAACATCGGAGCTGGGGATGTGGCTCAAGTGGTTGCGCACCCGCCTAGCATGCATGAGGCACTGGGTTATGTCCACCTAAAACTAAAAATTAAATATTAAAAAAAAAAGAAAGAAAATGATAGTAACATCAGGCATGATGGTGCATGCCTATAACCCCAGCAGTTTAGGAGGCCGAGGCAGGAGGATTATAAGTGCAAAGCCAGCCTCAGCAATGGCGAGTTGCTAAGCACCTCAGGGAGACCCTGTCTCTAAATAAAATACAGAATAGGGCTGGGGATGTGGCTCAGTGGTAGAGTGCCACTGAGTTCAACCCTGTTATCCTCCCTCCCCCAGCCAAAAATAATAGTAACAAAATATTGTATACCAGAAAGCATATTAAGGATGGTATCAGATTCAGCTAAACTGGAAAAGCCAAATCGTAATGCCAGTAGTATGTAATCCAAAGGACAACACACCTCATATCAAAGAGCCACTCCAAGCACCTAATATATGAGTAGAAGAGGGAGCAAGAGTGAGGGGAAGGCAAATAGAGAACTTACTTAAAACCTGTAGAGCTAAAGCCGCTCTTTCTCTGGCACCCTCACTCCCACTGCTTTCACCCAGGGGCCCTACACATCACAAGGATCAAGAAAATGGAGACAAAATCTTGAGACACCAAGTTAACCCAGCGCTTCTCCATACTAATGGATTAACATTTTCTGATTTTTTTTTAATTTCAAGAAAAGGGAAAGCTAGAAGAAAGGTTTTGAAGTTTTTTATCACAAAGAATTTATGAATGTTTGCAGAGATACATGTGTTGATTAAAATATTATACAAATAAATATTTATACAATGTATACATGTATTGCAAAAAGGAATAAAAGAGGTAGGACAACATTGTTATAGTCCCTACAGATGGTAAAAGGACAGTAAGAAAAAACAAAGATTTTATAGCAGCAAATTTAAAATTAGAAAACACAAATGCCTTGACACGAATTTAAAAAGATAGAAAGCTTAATATCACTTTACCAATTAAAGAAACTGAAATTTCAAGCTTTCGTACAAAGAAAACATTCTGGCCCTATGGTTTTACTTATGAGTGATACCAAATATTTCAGGCAGGAAAAAGGACAATATTCAACACACTTGTAGAAAAATAAAGATATGAAGTGAGGTTAGTGGTAATAAAAGAGAGTTAAAATTATATTGTACAGTGTCAAGTCAACAATGACCTGCCAATCAGGTCAAAGAATCAAGGAATAAGAATGATATTAAGAGGGCTGGGGCTGTGGCTCAGTGGCAGAGCGCTTGCCTAGCATACGTGAGGCACTGGGTTCTATCCTTAGCACTGCATAAAAATAAAAACAAGATAAAGGAATTCTCCATCTATACATACAAAAAGAAATTTTTTTAAAAAGAATGATATAAAAAGGAGAAAAGCTAAAGGAAGTTTCAATTTAACTGGTCTAAGGTACATCTAACTAGAATTATCTAGTAAGCAGTTGAGAATATAAAGTAGAAAGCTCAAGATTAAAAAATAACTTTCAGGGTTACAGGAAATTTTATCAGTTAGGGCTAAATAATAATTTGCAGAACAACCTCCATATCAGACAAGTAATTTGATAACAAACCTGCCAGCTGCTTCTTGTCAATGACATACTCCCAAAAACCAGGCTATCTGCTATGAGGAAAAAAAGTTGTGGGAACCAGAATAAGGCCAAAGGCAAAGAAAGCAGTATATTTAAGGGGCCAGAACTGGACTACAACAGCTACATGGAATCCAGAAGCTTAACTTATTTGAATCTAAGTATTACAAGGATGCAGCCTATATTATGATTGGAAACACTAACATGTCAATCAAATGGTTCCTGGGAAGACAGTCTTAATCTGTGGATATTCCAGATGTGTCTGAGTACATGCATGTGTGTGTGTGTGTGTGTATAGACACCTGTACATGCACACTCCAGAAACAGAAAGATGGTGAGACAGATTAATCTAAGGTGGCCAGAAGACACAGATGTTTTTTCTGAATGTTCAAGTAAAGGGAATTGTGGAAAGGACAAAATGAGAAAAGCTCCATCTAACTCTGCTAACATGTTGCAAGATTCTGTTCTAGCCTGTGATTTTGTTCATTTTGTTTTTTCCTTTGGGTATTGGGGTTTGAACCCAGAAGTGTTTTACCACTGAACCCTTTTTATTTATCCCAGGCCTTTTTAATTTTTATTTTAAGGTAGGAGCTTGCTAAATTGATCAAGCTGGCCTCAAACTTGTGATCTTCCTGCCTCAGTCTCCTGAGTAGCTTGGATTATAGGCAGGCACTACTGCACTAGTGATTCTGTTCTAGCCTGTGATTTTGTTATCACTAGAGAAATAATAACATAACCTCAGAAAAATATCTTAAATAACATTACCATTGGGTACTCTACATCTTATTAATGGTCTCAGCCATTTGAGTGTTTTATTAAGACAAGATTTCTTAAACACAGTTAAGATTTCAACTGGATGCAGTGGTGCATTCCCCAGCAGCTCGGGAAGCTGAGGCCCTAAGCAACTCAGTGAGACCCTATCTCTAAATAAAATATAAAAAGGGCTAGGGATATGGCTCAGTGCTTAAGTGGCCCTACGTTCAATTCCTGGTTACCCACCCCTCAAAAGAAGGAAAAAAACAAGATTTCAGATGCATGCCATCTGAATAATAAAGAATCACCAGGGACTGGGATGTGGCAGAGCGTTTGCCTACCACGTGTGAGGCACTGGGTTCTATCCTTAGCACCACATAACAAATAAAAGTATTCTGTCCATCTACAACTACCAAAAAAAAAAAAGACCCACCACATTATGATTGTCTTCTTAGTGCTATGAAAGCTTTTTCCTAAACTGGAAATTTATTTTTCAGGGCATAATCTACACAATGTAAAATATGCAAGCATGTTGTATGAGTGTGCATGAAGATGGTAGGAGGGGCTCCTCTGAGACAAAGGTTTAGATTTTACTAACAAGATTAGTCACTACCAGCACTATTAATAAAAAAAAATGTTAGCTTTTTGAATTCACTTAGCACCAGGTGAAGTGGTGACATCTATAATCACAGCAATTCAGGAGGCTGAACAGGAGGATTCAAAGTTCAAAGACAATTTCAGCAACTTTGTGAGCTCTGTCTCAAAAAAAATTAAAAGTGCTGGGGATACAGCTCAGTGACAGAAGACCTCTGGGTTCAATGAAACCCAGTATCAAAGGGTGAAAAACAAAATTTTTTTTTCTCATTTAAACTTGATGGTACACTCCTGTAATAGCGACAACTTAAGAGGCTAAAGCAGGAAGATCCCAAGTCTGAGGCCAGTCTGAGCAACTTACCAAGACCCCGTGTCAAAATAGAAAAATAAATTAGATGGACTGTGGATGTAGTTCAGTGGTAGAGCACCCCTGAATTTAATCGCCATTACACCCAAGTAAATGAATATAAAATAAATAAATACAAGCATAAATAAATTCACTTAGAAATCTTGGACACAGAGTTATAGATGTGAAATTCCAAGATACCATGTCATATTTACAAAATGATGTCAAGTGATAAAAGGAAAACCAAATTGAGTGTGTAGTGATTTTTCTCCAAATATTTAACAAAAAAACTTCAAAAAGTAAAAAATTATAAATACCCATATCTTATAACTTCCATTGAATAATTAACATTTTCTTGCCACTATCTTATCTCCTAATTGTCTTTTTTAAATATATACATATATTCTTAGTTGTTGATGGATCTTTATTTTATTTACTTATATGATGCTGAGAATCAAACCCAACCCAGCCTCCTAATTGCTTTTGCTGCATTTCAAATTAAATTTGTATACACTAGTACTCTTCAGCATGCAAATCGCTAACTAGAACTCCACATCTGTTTACCATATTTATTAAGAGGATCATTTGGTGAGTTTCAAGAAACACATACACAGATAAGCCAAATTCCTTGTCAAGATATAGAATACTGCCGTCACATTGAAAAATTCATTTATGTACACAGTGATTTTAATTTCACAAGAAATGCAGACAGAAGAAATGAGCTGAAGATACACCTAGAAAGTGTTCATAGTGGTTTGGAAGGAATACATGAGATTATAGAATTAAATTTATTTCCTGCAAGGCAGATGTTACAAGTATGAGCTACTTTAAATTGTTAATGGGATACATGAATAAAAACAGTTGAATTGGCCTAGTATGTTTCTGTTTCTTTTACTTTTTAAGTTTTCTTCTAAGATTCTCGGAACATATTTGTACAATTCAACTTAAAAGAAAACCTCTCACTGGCAATAATAATCAGATATGCACAAAGCAATCCTCTGCAGAGGAAGACTTTGAAATATGACAGATATTTCACTTTTTTTTAAATATTTATTTCTTTAGTTTTAGGTGGACACAGTATCTTTATTTCACATTTACGTGGTGCTGAGAATCAATCCCAGTGCATCACGCATTCTAGGCGAGCTCGCTACCACTTGAGCCACATCCCCAGCCCTAATTTTTTTTGTTTTGTGGTGCTGAGGATTAAACCCAGTGCCTTGTGCATATGAAACAAGCACTCTACCAACTGAGCTATATACCCAGCCCTTTCACTTCTTTATCTATATTCCAGTATCATTAACAAAAGCTGAGTAGATAATACATAATTATAAAATAATAAATATAGCTATGGTAATGTGGAATAATATCCCGTCAATGAAAAATTATCAGTAACACAAAGATGAGTACAAGAATCATTTAGAATGCACACATATCAAACCATATAGGTGCATCCAGTACCAATGCTTGTACTACTTAATAGTCTTGGTTTTCTCCACTAAGTATGTGTAGTTACATGCATGAGCTCTAGAGATGCCTGCTACAACCAAACTCAACATAACTATAAAGATTCTCCTCAAAAGGTTGGTGGATTTCAAACAAAATCTTGTCCTCAAAGCATAACTTATCATACACTAGTACTGCCAAGGAGAAGAAACCAGAAGTACCACTTACTATAACGGTTCCTGGTGCTGACTCTGATGGACTCACAGAGCTTTGATACACGATCCTATTGTGCACAGAACTCTGGTCATAGGAGGAAGATGTTGTTACTGGACTAGTGGAGCTGAGGGATGAGCTGGTCAGACTGGAGGAGGTAATGACTGAAGTTGTATACGTGGAGTTCTGTACAGCACTGGTCATAGGTAAAGAGGTATTCAAAGGATCACTAAAAAGAATAAAAATATCAGACATAGATTGATGTTGCTTGACATAGGTATCATTAAACAGAACCATATTATCAATTTACTGTTATATTCTATATTTTATTTATTTTTATATGGTGCTGAGGATGGAACCCAGGACGTCATGCATGCTAGGCGAGTCTATTCTACCGCTGAGCCACAACCCCAGCCACTTTTATATTCTAAATTAAACATGCAACTAAAAATTTACACTACTACATTCTATTAAAGTTCAACAATTCCTCTCCCCACCCCCAAACAAGACTAACAGATGAGGGGATATCTTTAGGAATCGTTAAGATATTTTAATGAATCAGTTATCTAGAACCATGTAACTCAAGGTAACTCAAAACAACCAATTTTGGGCCTTTGAACATGGAAAACTGACAAAATCTCAAATCTGGGATTTCCTTTTGTTTTTTAAAGTTGTAGTCAGACACAATATCTTTATTTTATTTATTTACTTTTATGTAGTGCTGAGGACTGAACCCAGCACCTTGCACGTGCTAGGCAAGCGTTTTACTGCTGAGCCACAACCCCAGCTCCCTAGGACTTTCTATTATAAAATATTCCACTGGAAGAAAATTAGTATTGTAAAGATGTAGAGGAATTGGATCCTTCCTAGATTACTGGAAGAAATGTTAAGATGATGCAGTTAAGACACCCATCCCCCCCAAAATATGCATGTACTTTGGAAGAAGTCTGAATACAACAGTTACCATATGACCCAAAACCTCTACCCCTAGTTATATATCCAAAAAAAGAAAGTACCCAAAACTTGTAATGAATGTCCAGAGTAACATGAGTCACTATTACCAAAAAGAAGAAAGAAATCAAATGTTCCCCAAATAATGAATTGATAAACAAAATATGGCCTATATTTTGTTCCATGAAATGTTTGGCCAGAAAAAGGATACATACAACTTATGTTAAGTTAAAGAAGACAGACACAAAAGGTCACATCTTACATGACTTTAGATGTATAAAATGTCCCAAGTTAGGCAAATCCTGCACACATTAATGGTTGTCAAGGGGTGGCAGAGAGAAGAGAATCTGGGAGTGGCTGCCACAGGTATGAAGTTTCTCTTGGGGGGTAAAGGAAGAAAAGCTCTGGAATTAAACATTATTGATGGCTGTATAAACTTATTACCATGGATATATTATTACCTCTATGACATGATTTCTTAGGCTCTATTTTATTTTGAACAGAAAAAAAAAAAAATTTGGTCAAATCCAGAGAAGTGGAAAGTTTTATACCTTAAAGATTTGGAATACAAGCTGATGGGAATCTGATTACTATTTTCACAGCATGGAGCTGATCCAAATTCACAGAGAGAAGGTTCTGATCCAAATTCCAGGGCTCCGAACTGAACATTTAGTCCTGTGACATCTGCTGAACCAGGCATCTCCACTGCAGTAGCTGCATTCTGAAAAGGCAAAGCTAAGCTATCTTGACAGGGACTCCAAGTCTGAAAGGCTTATAACACGGCCAAGCAAATAACGGGGTTCCCTGGCTATAAAGGCAGAAACAAGGAGTAAGAGACAGAAAAAAAGAAAAAAGGATATGATCCTTTAAAAAGAGAGTGAAGGGCCAGGCATGGTAGCATACACCCGTAATCCCAGCAGCTCAGGAGGCTGAGGCAGGAGGATCACTAGTTCAAAGCCAGCCTCTTAGTGAGGCACTAAGCAACTCAGTGAGACCCTGTCTCTAAATAAAATATAAAAAGGGCTGGGGATGTGGTTAAGTGCCCCTGAGTTCAAGCCCCAGTACCAGAGAGAGAGCAACAGACACACACATACTCTGAAGGGAAAAGAGCAACAAAAAATTAAAGGTCATATGGGAATGGTCAGTATAAATGGCACCCATTGCTTTTTAAAGCAGTTGGAATAGAGTTGAGGCAGTGGGTGAGTGTACACTGAGCAACATATTTTCAGGAACATACAAATTACGAACTTATTAACTGGTCATAGATCCACACAGCCTCCAACTATGGCACATAGCAGAATACATAAGAAAAAGAGTGCTTTTAGCCAATTCTCAAGTCTGCGTTTGAATTAAAAGACTCTGGTTCTCAGTACAAAGCTATTCCCTGTAAATTATCCCAGTCACTGAGTAATGACCAAATCCTCAGTTTTCAAACACTGCATTACAGTTTCTAAGCCTAGTATCCCACTATATGAGCTAGATTATCATCCACCAAATCCTTGGGAAAAAGACTTCATGATGGAATACCCACCTTAGAAGCTGGAGGCATCCGTCGCTTAGGGAGTTTAATGTGTTTGAGCTGTGGTTGGTGGGTAGATACAGCAATATTTTCAACAGCCATGTTAGGGAGCTGCAAAAGTTTGTTCATAGCAGAGATACTGTCCCCAGGTGCTGATTCTCGGTGTTTTGACTGGGAAGAAAAGGACTCCAAACCAGGAGTAGAAATGCTAACTGCCTGGGTCTGGTGCTGCTGTCGCTGGTTCATCTGACTAAGAACTGGGGATGGCTCAGGCTGAGATTTGAAATCTATGAAATATGTAAAGGGAGAAAAAAAAAGAAGAAGCAGCAACAATTATTTTGCAACAAGAATTTCAAAATCCCTCTTGTAACCTCAGTGATTATGAAGAGGTCAATCACCACCAGTTTCTATGGTCATCTTCTAGTTGAATCTCTTGAGCCAGACAGACAGAAACACACACTGAGGGGATGGGGAGAAAGAGAAAATAATTAAAATGTATAATATAGTAACTGGAAAAGAATGCCAAAGTAGGTTTATACCTTATTTCTTATGCAGAGAGGACATATATTTTATGCTAGAGAATATGGAGCAGGGATGTTTACAAACACTATTAAAGTGCTACATGTGCGTGTCCATTAGCTAACAGATAATTATGTTTTTATTGTTTATGGCTTTGTTTCGTGTGTTTGGGGGCGGGGGGTTGGAGACAGTTTTTGCATGTTGCCCAGGTTGGCCTTGCACTCACAATCCTCCCATCTTAGCTATCTGAATATTCAGACCAATAGACACACGTCCCAGGCACCTGGTTGTGTTTTATGGGTTGCATACATAACTTCTGTGTGTGTTCCTTAGTATTAAACCCAGGTGTGATTTACTACTGATCTATCCCTTTTTATTTTTTGAGACAGGTTCTTGCAAAGTTGTCAAGGCTGAACTGAAATCATCCTCCTGCCTTAGCTTCCCAAGCAACTAGAATTACAGGCATGCACCACCCCAGCCACTTGAAAAAAAAATATTTGGTAGATGAACACAATATGTTTATTTTATTTATTTATTTGAATCCAATGCCTCATGTGATAGGCAAGCATTCTTACCACTGAGCCACAACTTCAGCCCTACATGTATCTTTTAAAACTTATTTTACTTTGAAAAATAAATGTGATGTTACAAAATTTAAATAGGAATGAATATGAAGAATACAAATCTTCCTTCCATTGCTGCTTTCATACTTAGTCTAGAGGCAAGCACTGTAACCATTTCATGGTTATCTTCAGAGACACTGCATCGAAATACACAGATACACTATATACCTTAATTTTTGTGTGTTCATGTGGATTTTTCTGAAATGCCACCTCTGTCATATGGGAGAGACATGGGGAATTTTTTTTTTTTGTAAAGGAACACATAATATAAATTTTAATTGTTGAAAGTTATCTGTCAGAAACTACTCAACGCTGAATTTGTGGGAAATAGCCAGACTTCGGCTACACTGGCTGAGTTCCAACAAAATATAATTTATAAAAACTAAACGGCAGATCCAGTTTAGGTGAATCCATTTCTGAACCTGGGATTAGAAGCATGTATGGAAAATACAAACTTCATAAAGAACATGGGAATAACATGCTTACAATCTAAATATTTCTATCACTTCTATTTTTTAGAGGGAGAGGGAGGTGGGTACCAGGGATTGAACTCAGGGGTACTCGACCACTAAGCCACATCCGCAGCCCTATTTCGTATTTTTATTTAGAGACAGGGTCTCACTGAGTTGCTTAACACCTCGCTTTTGCTGAGGCTGGCTTTGAACTCGCAATCCTCCTGCCTCCTGAGCTGCTGGAATTACAGGCCTGCACCACTGCAGCTGGCTCTACCACTTCTTAATAAGTATGCAGCAGAACAGATGAGGCTACAACTGCTATAATAAATGTCTGCCTGAAGATGACCCTTGGCTGGCATCTGGAACCTGGAACGTTGGGGTGTGCTAAACAACAGGTACCAACACATCAACCAAAATAAGTGGCTCATTGTGCCTAAAATGTCTATATAAAGAACATAGTTTATGCCCAACACCTGTTTTCCTTTAGGGAATCCCTAATTTTCTTATGCATTAGACAGAGGTAACTATGTATCCAGCCTCGATAGAACCTCCCAAAGAGATTCCTTAGATTTCCTAGAAGTCATCTCACGTACTTAGACATAGTAAGCCATTTCATCTACTATAGAAATGGGCTTCCATGTCTCTCATTAGAACTTAATAAAAAGAAGCCCAAACAACCAACTATTATCATTAAAATATCCCCCACTATTCCTTAAAACACTGGCAGGCAAGTTTAAGTAGTATCACAGTATCTGTGAGAGTTCTGTTTAGAAAACATTCAACTTACACATGCAATACACACACAAATAGGAGAGAGCAAAGTTTGACCAAATGAGGTGGACACGTGCAAAATGTCAGAATAAGAAAACATTTCAGAGGGTACAGATTCCCCCCACCCCCCCCCCAGAGCTGGGGATTAAACTCAGGGCTTCACACACACTAGGCAAGTGCTTTGTATTCCAAACCCATAAAAGGTATGATTAAAAATGTTGTCCAAGTTCCATCTTCTGTCACCACCGTGTTTCTACTAAGCTCAGAAAATTCTAGATATGCATTTACTCAAAGTGTTGTACACTCATATTTTCATGATACCTTGCTCTTATACATCTCTTCCAAGTATGAATGACTATTACTACTACTACTACCACCAACAACAAATAAATGCAAGTATTTTATAATACAAAAAAAGACTTTTGATTTAATTAAAAAAACCATAAGAATTCTTGTTAGAAGAAATGCCTCTGGACAAGATCCACTTTACAGAGTTCACAAGTCAACACACTTTGCTAATGAGTTAGCATGTCTGCAGTAAAAGGCAAACCAGCACAGAAAATATATACTTACCAAAATGACTGAGAACAGAGGCCTGGGATGCCGAAGGCTTGAGGTCCCATGAAGTAGTAGTTTTGGGGGGACTCGTATTATTCTGCTGTGAATTCAGAGTGGTGGCAAATTGTCCCAAACTTGGAGCTTTTAAATGGTCCAAAATCTGGGAATTTGTGATATTTGCCATTTTTGATGGAGCAAGCTCTCCAAATCCTGAGCCAAGGACAGATGACTTTAAAGGGAAAAAAACAACAAATTCTTAGCAATACAGAATTCCTACCCAAGGCTTTAAAAACACAAGAATTTTCAGAAGTATTTTAAAAACTTTAACCTAGAAAATTGGAACTGGTAAGCCTCACTTTAGAAAAATACTATATGAAAAAAATGATGAAGATGCAGTAACTTACTAAGTAAATCCAACAAACATTCCTTCCTGATTCTGACATGAAGTTAAAAGGAACAGAACTATTTGCCATAGATTTGAAGAATACTCTCATCCCCCAGCACTGATGATTGAACCAGAGGTGCTCTACCACTAAGATATATCCCCAGCCCTTTTTTATTTTGAGATAGGATCTTGCTAAATTGCCCAGGCTATCCTTGATCTGTTATACTCCTGCCTCAGTCTCCAGAAAACCTAGGATTACAGGTGTGCACCACCACAACCAAAACAATTTTTTTAAGTAATGCCTCAAATATACCATTAAACATCACTTCTTTAAACTGAAAAGAAAAAGTAAATGATACACATGCTTGACAAACAAAACACAATACTTTCTTAATCTATGAAATACTGAATTCCTTTTTTTTTTCCCTTGGTCCTGGGGATTGAACCTAGAGCTTTGTGCATGTAAGGCAAGCCCTCTACCAAGGAGCTATGCCCTCAGCCCTTGAATTCTTTTTTGATTAGAATACGTTTAGTCACAAAAGACATAATCCCTGAGGTCACCCTTCAAGGTCAAATAGGGGTTATAGAAGAGAACTTAAAATGTTAATATTCAAAGATTAGACAAGGAAAGACATGAGTATTTCAGTGTGAGCAAATACCTTGTTTCCTGGAGGTTCATTTCAAGATTCGTTGAGGTTTTTCATACCAAGGATTAAACTCAGGGCCCTCGACCACTGAGCCACATCCCCAGCCCTAGTTTGTATTTCATTTAGAGACAGGATCTCCCTGAGTTGCTTAGTGCCTCACTTTTGCTGAGGCTGGCTTTGAACTTTCAATCCTCCTACCTCAGCCTCCCAAGCAGCTGGGATTACAGGCATGTGCCACTACACTCAACCATTTCAAATTTTTTTAGAAGACCAGAAACAACAAAGCTTCTTCATAAGTAAATTCACAAAAAAATAATGCTTTTCCTTCTCCATCTGTCCTGTCAAGTCAGATGTCAAGATCCAAAAAGAACAAAAGCCAAAGACTGAAAAATACAGGGGAAAAGCAATTGCCTTTTTCATTTTTAAGTCATCCTGATATGTTCTCTGACAAAATTACATGTCAAAACCATCCATGGTCAGTCAGGTTGGGGCTGTAGCTCAGTGGCAGAGTGCTTGCCTAGCATGCATGAGGCACTGGGTTGATCTTCAGCACCTCATAAAAATAAACAAATAAAATAAAGGCATTCTGTCCATTTACAACTACAAAAAAATTTTTTTTAAATCCATGGTCAAAAATAAATATTTCATATTCCCACAAAGTTACTGCAAGAAAACTGATGTGATTATTTTTCATTAATATTCAATGGCAGGGAATATTCCAGTTGTAAGGAAATCTAAAATTCTCCAATGTGAGCAAAATGCTACGTTGTGGGTTACTGTAACATATCAATCACAGATCTGATTCCATGACTCATAATATAGAACAAAACACAGAACACAGAAACAGTTGTATAAATATTACTGTCACTGGGTCAGATTTGCTGTCCATGTCACCACCAAACCCACAAAACCCAGTTCAAGCAAACCTGTTCAAGGAAGTCTACCTAAATGTTGCTCTCTTCTTCCTCATTTCTTATATAACCTCAATCATACATCAGCTAGCTTTACTGATGTACTTTGTGTGCACTTTACAACACAAAGAACTCAGTCAATCAACTGCTGGCTGCCCTAGGTAACACTTAGTACAGGACCTCCAATTGCCACCTAACCATTGAACCAATTTAAAAAGCCTTAAAAATATGTGTATTAATAGTACGCACATATTTATAATGCACATATAAACACATAGTACCCAAGTCCCAATCCCACAGATTGCAACTTATTTTGTCCTGTGTAATTTTCCTGATGTTTATAATTATATATGTTATATAATTATATTATGTTTATAATTAAACTGCAATAGCTTTGAGAATCACTGCTCTAGTGTAATACTACTCAAACAATTATTACTGCAGTCCTCAAGTTGTTGGTCATTACACAACCTACTGAATGGTTACTGTAAAAACTCAAGTTTTACTTGAGATCAGAAAATCACCAAGAACAGCATTATAACAGAGGCAAGTAGCAAGACACAGAAGAAAGGAGAGTTGTTGGTTCAATCAAAATTCAGGAAGTTTATTAGGCCTATCTCATAAAAGACAAAAATACCATGTTCACTTCAAATCACTGACCGCACTCATATCAATGACACTACAAATGCAGGTACCCTGTCCAAAGTGAAGTGTGACTGCAAATAAGAGAGTGCAACGACATATCTGCATATTCAACTCTCAATTTTATCAGGGTACAGTGAACTACTTAATTCATGGAAGTGAAAATTCAGTTTCTTGACAATTGATCAAGTAAAACATGACACAGAAAGAAATAATTACCAGTAATGAAAGTTGTAAGTCTATGTTCATATCTTTTCCACCTACCATCTGGCAGCTCTGAACATTCTACAGTTGGACATGGACTTCATTTCACCTTACTGCAACTACATCCTTTCCCAAGCTATGCTGGATCTAAGTTAAGCTTTACTCCAATCAGCCTATCTTCATATTCGTCACTAACAGGTCCAGAGTTCTTTCTGATGGGAGCCTAGCTCTCATCAAAAGTCACACAGGGACTGGGGTTGTGGCTCAGTGGTAGATCACTTGCCTAGCTGTGTAAGGCACTTAATTAGATCCCTAGCACTACATAAAAATAAACAAATAAATGCATTCAAAAAAAAAAAAAAAAAAGCTATACAGGGAGCACTGGATGACATTGCTTCAATGAAAACACATCCAAATAAGAGCCTTAAACTCTGACATTTTTTTAAAAAGCAGCCTTATTTTATGAAAAAAAGAAAAAGAAAATTGTAAAAACTATGAGCACCCCGGAAGACGTTAAAAGAATTGTTTTTACAGGATTTTATAGCAAGTTAATACTTACAAAGTTTGCATTTTTTTTGCACGCGCGGGGGGGGGGGGAGTGTTATGGGACTTAACCCAAGGGGGCTTTACCACTAAACTATATATCCCCAGCCCTTTTTATTTTGAGACAGGATCACACTAAACTTCTCAAGAACTCACTAAATTGCTGAGAATGGCTTCAAACCTGCAATCCTCCCACCTCAACCTCCCAAGTCACTGGGATTACAGGCAAGTGCTGCTATGCCTGGTCAAACTTTGGATTTAAGTAAACTTAAAACCAAATTAAAATTTTAACACATTGAGTATAGGCAGACTATATAACAAAATCCAAAAAAAGAAACCAAAAAATCATTAATAAGAATGCTTGCAATCAAAGTGATTGTTAGTTGAAAACTTATCATTAAAGGAAAAAAAATTTTTTATCTTTGTCCAGGAAACTCAGTAATTAAATTCCACATGGAAACATCAGATATGTGCTTGGAAATTATCACATCATTGTTTTCTGGACCAAGATCTAATGTAGAAATATTATATTTTATACTAATTATGAGAACATAATTATAAGGTATGTGTCATACTCTACAATACAGCTGTTAATGGGTATATTCCTTAAAATCCCATACTGAAATAAAAGTAAATTACCAGACTGTGAGGAGAATAGGAA
This sequence comes from Marmota monax, assembly GCF_021218885.2. NCBI lineage: Eukaryota > Metazoa > Chordata > Mammalia > Rodentia > Sciuridae > Marmota > Marmota monax. The sequence goes on along the minus strand of NW_026695243.1, from coordinate 8,669,440 downwards.
TTGGCAGCAGTGGAGCTACCAGTTCCTGGTGCCATCTGATTGTTGTGTTGAGAATTTGTGAAGACAAGAGCTTGGCCAAAGCCCTGCTGTTGGGAGGTTTCAAAGGAGTTGACATCTGAGGCTTGACTGGGAGGGACAGGCTTCTGGAGCAAGGATACTAGATCAATGCTAAGCAGACAAAAAGCAAATCAGGAAACCAATTATAAGCAAATCTTACCAACTAATGAATCTAAGAAGTGAATCAATATAAAATAAATTTAAGCTAGAAATTATCTAAGTGAACAGAATCTTTGTAAAATGAAATTGAAGACTGAAGATGGTGAAAAGGAAGACACCAATCACTAAAAACAGATTACAATGCCAGAGAGACTAAGGCATGACTTTGAAGAAAACAATAATGAAAAACTACTTGTCAATATTCACATAAATGACACATTGTTGACTGATATGAAAACCTGAAGCAATTATGAAAACTTTAATAATTTTCTAAAGTTTGACTCATTTTGTTTAGAATATTTTATCTTATTTATTATTTGGAACCAGAGTTTTTAAATTTTTCATATAGCAGAGTTTATCAACATTTTTAGAGAATGAGAACTTAACCGTGGTAGAAGATCTTGAATTCTCATGTTTACAATTAAATATCTATAAGAGTTTTACATTCTATCCTATAACCATATGTAATTTTCTCTCTGATAAATTCAGGTATAAAGGCACAACAAATTAACAAATACTTGATCCACTAGAACTCCTACAATGCCCCCAGAATGACAGATATTCAAATCTGAGAAACGTGGCCTAAAACCTGAAAGCATCAAGAAGTAAAATTCAGATAATATTAAGCACGAATGAGCGATCTTCCTATAATAGCTTCTCCAAACTTACCTACAAGGTAAGGTGAATCTTGTAGTACCTGTAAAAATGCACCAGATTACCTAAAATGGTGCTCTAATAATCCCTTCAAAGAACTGTTTCCATCAATATTCTAAACTGAAATTCTCAGCATGCCTGTTTTTGCTAGAGAACAAGTGTTTCCATTTTGGGGTCTATTTTTTTCTCCTTTTAAGACTAATCTTTAATTAAAATAATTCAGTACTTAATACTGATACACAGCAAATTTCTCAGCCCGAATTTCCATTCCTTATACATTGTCATTCCCTTACCCATAGCCAAGTTGAATTTCTAGACAAATATATAGGACTCCAAAATAATGTTCTCATTTATGGTAACCTAATGCCTGGGAAACAAATCAAGGATAGTTTAAGACCTATAACCCATCATAAATATTGCTTGCATTACTATCAAAACCCAGAGAAAGTTGTATTCCAAAAAAGTTGTTAAGACATACATGTGGAAAAGAGCACATTATGCTTCTGAAAAATAAACAAACCACTAAAAAATTGTCAATTAATTTTTTTCCAAAAATGAAAATGGACAGGCATGGTGGTACACATTAATAATCCAAGCTACTCAAAAGGCTGAGGCAGAAGGATCACAAGTTCAAGGACAGTCTCAACAGCTTTGTGAGAACCGAAAAAATAAACAAAAGTTGGGTGGAGTGGGGAGGATACTGTGGTTGCAGGTCAGTAGTGGAACACCCCTGAGTTCAATCCCTGGTACCATCAAAAAAAGAAAGAAAGAACATGACTCTAGTAAATTTATTGAGTCACAAATATACTGAAGTTATGTGCGTTTAACAAGAAATTCCGAGCAATTCATACAATGGTGTATTATAAGATGTAACTTCCACTATTTTTATTTCCCTATAATAAGGTCTTACAGGGGCTGGGGATGAGGCTCAAGCAGTAGCGCGCTCGCCTGGGCATGCGTGCGGCCCGGGTTCGATCCTCAGCACCACATACAAACAAAGATGTTGTGTCCGCTGAAAACTAAAAAATAAATATTAAAAAATTCTCTCTCTCTCTCTCTCTCTCTCTCTTTAAAAAAATGAAAATAAGGTCTTACAAATTATCTCATTTAGCATGAGACTGGGCATGTTAGGTTCAAAATTCACATACATCCAGGTTTTCATCATTCCAGGTCATTGCATTTTAAACCATCCTCATAGGTCTTTTATCATGAAAATTATGAGGAAATAATAATTTCCATTATCATGAAAAAAAATCAGACATCTAGTTCAATACACATTCTAAGAATGTTGTTGATGTCCCCAAAGTCCCTTCCTTTTCTTTGGTCTAGTAGATTAAATACTAGAACAACCCATATGAAACGAGAAGTTTGTATTAGGTTGGAGGAATATAAATAAATATGATTACATGAAGAAAAAAAGGAAGGATGTGGTCGTGGCTCAGAGGTGGAGCACTTGCCTAGCATGCATGAGGCAGGGGGTTGGATCCTCAGCACCACATAAAAATAAAATAAAGGTACTGTGTCCACCTACAACTTAAAATTAAATGTTTAAAAAAAAAAAAAGAAATGAAAGGATGGAATGTAATTATTTATTCTGTCAAAAAATTTTTTTAAGTGAAACAGCCATTAAATAGGTTTAACAATTTACCACAACTGGTACCAAATCACAAAAATTATCACTATTTTTTAATCCATCAGTGAATACAACCCATTAGGAAATAATCAAAGATGTTAGGACACCAGGTAGAGGTAATTAAAGTTTAGTCTTAGATGAAAAAAGAAAATCAAAAAGAGACCCCAAAAAGAAAACTCTTGTCGTACAGCAAAATAAAATAAAAATTGCTTTTAATAATAAAACACGGGCAAAAGTGCTTACCTTTGTGTAGGTGTGACATGATTCTCTGCTGGAACAGATGAGGCAGTAAAAACCTTTGTTTCAGAAAGCTGTATGGAAAGTTAGAAAAAAAATTTTTTTAATCTTATCCTATATAAAATATTTACAAAATCCCTAACAATTTTTAGTCATCAGTACTGGAATAAACTACAGGAGGGACCATGACAAGTAATTTTGTTCAGGTGATGGTACTCTTTTAGATCAGCCTACAAGAATGATTTCACATAAGGGCAAGGGAGAGAATAATGGAAAACAACACACTGAAAATCAACACATCTCACTACTCTATTTGTTATTATATAAAGTGGAAAGACCAAAAATTATCCCTGATGTTACTTAAAAAGATGGGAAAAAAGTAGAGAAGTAGGATCTAACTCAGTGGTTGGTTAGCACGCATGCATGAGGTCCTGGGTTTGATCCCCAGCACCACAAAGAAAAAAGGAGAAAAGGTGAAATAGTTGACATTTTCTTGCCCTAAGTAAAGATGTCTTTTATATTGCATTGATTAGTTATTTATATTTCCTTTTTAAAAATCACGGGTTTCTTATCTTGAAAACTAATTTTCTTGAATTACATAACACAAATAAACCACAAATAATCAAACTGAATAATTGAGTTTTGGCATATGTATACTCTCATGAAATCATCGCCAAAAATAAGACAATAAATACATTTTTTTTACTCCCCAAGTTTTCTCTTATCCCTGTATACCTCAATTCTACATATACTTGCATCCCCAGGAAAACAGTGTGATGTATTCTGGCACTATAGATTAGGATGCATTTTCTAGTAAATGGAAAAAAATTAAAATATGCATTCTTTTCCCTGCCTTCGTTCACTCATCATATTTTGAGATTTGTGCATATTGTTTTAATTCACTTTTGGGGCACTCAGGATACATTTTTCAATTGACATTAATGAAAGATATGTGTTCTTTTTAGAATAGGTTGAAAAATGTTCTAATGAGATAAATTGGAAAAAACTAATAAAAATGAAATTATTCTTTTTTTCATAATACATATATATTTTTAGTTGTAGTTGGACACAATACCTTTATTTATTTATTTATTCATTTATTTACTTATTTGTTTGTTTATGTGGTGCTGAGGATCGAACCCAGCGCCTCAAACGTGCTAGGCAAGCACTCTAATGATGAGCAACAACCCCAGCCGGGGTTCCTATAATTCTTATCAGCCCTATAGGTCTCAGAATTCTGAAACACTGTAAGATCAGATTTCCCAAGGCAGTAATATGCAAAAGCAGGGCCAGAGCAGACACCAAAAGGTGCTTAACTAATACTGATTCAACAAGGAATTGTGCTGCACCCTATTTTGAAGTAGTATTTTAAGGCCCTTCTATGAATCTATTTTTGCCTCAAGGAAACTTACAAATTTAAGTTCCTAAGTTCAAGGACAGCATCAGCAAATTAGCAAGGCCTTAAGTGTCATATTGAGTCCCTGTCTCAAAATAAAAAATAAAAAGGGCTGGGATATGGCTCAGTAGTTAAATGCCCCAGGTTTAATTCCCAGTACAAAAAAACAAAAACACTAAACACCTAAAAAAAAAAAATTAATAAATGGACAAATGCATTATACAGACATGTCTCAAAAGAAGAAATACAAATATCGCCAGGTGCCATGGAGCACACCTGTAAGCCCAGCAACTCGGGAGGCTGAAGCAGGAAGATCAGAGAGTTTAAAGCCAGCCTCAGCAACTTAACAAGGCTCTAAGCAACTCAGGGAGACCCTGTCTCTAATAAAATATAAAAAAAGGGCTAGGGATGTGGCTCAGTGGTTAAGTGCACCTGGGTTCAATCTCTGGTACAAAAAAAAAAAAAAAAAAAGTCCATCAAGAATACAAAAAGATGTTCAACATTATTAGCATATCAGGAAATGCAAATCAATACTATACTGAGATTTCATCTCCCCCCAGTCAGAATGGCCTTCATTAGGAATACAACATTAACTGCTGGACAGGATGTGGAGAAAAAGGACTAACTAAATTTTTACATTGTTGGTGGGATTGTAAATTAGTACAACCACTATAGAAATCAGTGTGTAGGTTCCTCAGAAAATCAGGCATGGAACCACCACATGACTCAGATTCTACTTCTCGGTATTTATCCTAAAGAATGAAAGTCATACTAAACCAATACATGCATACCCATGTTTACAGCACCACAATTCACAATAGTCAAACAATGGAACCAGCTTAGGTATCACCAACAGATGAATAGATAAAGAAACCATGCTGTTTATGCACAGTAGAGCTGTATTCAGACATAAAGAAAAATTAAATTAGGGCTGGGGATGTGACTCAAGCGGTAGCACGCTCGCCTGGCATGCGTGCGGCCCGGGTTCGATCCTCAGCACCACATACAAACAAAGATGTTATGTCCACTGAAAACTAAAAAATAAATATTAAAAAAAAAATTCTCTCTCTCACACTCTCTCTAAAAAAAAAAATAAAGAAATTATGTCATTTGCAGGAAAATGGATGGAACTTGAGAGTATTATGTTAAACAAAAAAAGCCAAACTCAGAAGGTCAAGGGTCATATGTTCTCATATGTGAAAGTCAGAAAAAAGGAAAAGGAAAAGTGTGGGGGGTGGAGAGCTCAGGAAAATCAAAGGGAGATCAATAGTGGGGGTGGTGCAGGAGGAAGAAGGGAAAAAGTGTTGGGAAGTCATAATGGTCAAATTGTTTTGTTATAGTGTGTGTATATATAAATATACAACAACAAATCCCATCATTATGTACAACTATAATGCCCCAATAAAATAAAATAAAGTAGGAAAAAAAAAAAAGAATTCTATCTTAAGCCAGGTGTGGTGACACAAACCTGGAATCCCAACTACTTGGGAAGCTGAGCAGGATTCCTAGATCAATGTCATTCTCATCAATTTAGCCAGACACTCAGCAACTTTGTCTCTGTCTCAAAAAAGAAAAACGACCAGGGACATAGCACAGTGGTAAAGTTACCTTGAGTTCAATCCCCATCCCAAAGAACAAACAAAAAACACAGTAAAATAGATCTTTTTAAAATAAGGCAAGATACCATAGACTACTCACTTTAACATCCCTTTGCCACTAGTGCCCACTCCTCCACTAATTCAAATTATCATGTATCTAGTCTAGCCCCTCACTATTACAGATATTTTATATCTGTATGATCCAAAATCTAGGACAGCCAGGAGTAGATAACATCATACCACAAGGAAGTATGGTTAGTATATAGAAGAATAAAAATATACCCTAAATTTCCAATCAAATGAGCATCCCTACTCTCTCACTCTTACAGCACCTTCCCTGTTAGCCAGATTTAGTAGTAATTTTAAAAACATAAGTGCTAAGTTTTGTAGAAACACTTGTAATTGAATTCACTAAAAGTAACATTTCTGGGCTGGAGGTATATAGCTCAGTAGTAGAGTGCCTGCCTAGCATGCTCTAGGCCCTGGGTTTGATCACCAGTGCCATGCGGGGAAGGGGAATGCTTTGTTATTATTTGACAGTGTGAAGTGGCATGCCTAACAGTCAGTCTCAACTACTTGGGAGGAAGAGGCAGAGGATCCCTTGAGCCTAGGCATTTAAGGACAGCATAGGCAACACAGCCAGAATTCGTTTATTAAAAAAAAAAAAAGTCCTTTATATTTTTATTTTTTAAGGTTTTCTTTTAGTTTTTTTTTTTTTTTTTTAGTTTTTATTTTATTTTTATGTGGTGCTGAGGATCAAACCCAGTGCTTCACACATGCCAGGTGAGCGTGCTACTACTTGAGCCATATCCCCAGCCCCATATATTTTTATTTTTGATGATGCTGGTGATTGAACCCAGATCCTCACACAGGATACTCTACCACTGATCATTATGTCCATCCCCTCCAAAAGTCCTTAATTTTTGCAAGGTAAACATGAATCTATATTATAATGTTTTCATCTATTTTTAAAGGCTTTTTTTTTTTTTTTGGCAGTACTGGGGATGAAAGCCAGTACCTTGTGTGAACAAGGCAAACGTTCTACCACTGAGCCACATCTCAGCCCACTAGAGTGTTTATTTTGGTCTCCCTATTACCACCACCACTAGTACTAGACATTAAACTCAGGGACACTTCTATATTCCTAGCCTTCTTTAGTAGGCATTTTGAGACTAGGGCTCACTAAGTTGCTAAGGCTGGCTTTGAACTTGTGATCTTCCTGCCTCAGTCTCCCAAATAGCTAGGGTGGGCACTATGGGGTTTCTAAAATAGTGCCTGGAAGCCAAATGATGCTGTATGTAAAGGAATGCGCATTCCTCTCTTCACAAATAAAAAAAAATAAAAAAAATTTAAAAACAAAGAATCGGGGAAAATTGCCCTGCCTAATGTCATTAAACAACTCAGGTAAATCCGGACACGGTGGCATACACCTATAATCCTAGTGACTGGTGAGGCTGAGGAGGATCAAATATTTTCAAAGCCAGCCTCAACAACTTAGTGAGACCCTAAGCAACTTGGCAAAACAATGTCTCAAAATAAAAAACAGAAATATAAAAAGGGCAGGGAATGTGCTCAGTGGTAAAGTGCCCTGGGCTCAAACCTTGGTACCAACAACAACAACAAAAAAAGTCAGGTAGAAATGATGCTACTTCTTTCCCAAGTACTCCTAGCATGGATGAAGCCTTGAATTCCATTCCCAGTGCTGGGGGTGGCGTTTATGTATCCAAAAAATGGGGGTTAAGTGGGGAATCAGAACAACTTACCCAGGTTAGTTTAAACCATGAGGCAAAACATAAGACTCTCTCCTTTCATAAAAACACTTTAAAGAATAAGGATTACTCCACAAATTTAGGATACAGTCAGTTGGCTATCAATATAAATAAAACAGAAAACACTTTAAAAATGATTTCATTTCTATTTAACATATAGTCACTTTTTAGCAGACATATGCATAAAATCACATGATCCTTGCAAACCTGAACCAACCAACTGCCTTCTAAGAATCATATGCTTAAAAAGACAGGTAGCTCTAAGAATACAGCTAGTAAAAGAAGCCAAGATGAAATAAAGGATCCAGTTTTCCCCCAAGCACAGGTGCCCACACCAAACACCAAAAGATGGGTCTGATCTGACACCAAACACTTACATCTTCATTCCAGTCCTCTGTTGGCCACTCCTCCACAGAATTCTTCCAGGCATCTGTTGGGAAATGAAAACCAAAGAATACAGCTCAAAGTCAAATATCATCCTTAATCCTACTGATTCTTTTTCATGTACCATGCAAGAAAAAAAAAAATCATATACCCCTTTTAGCAATCAGATTATAACTCAAGAAATATGACATTCTTAATCTATTCTCAATAAAATCAGGAATGTTTTCAAATGCAACTTAGTGTTACATACATAAAATTAAATATATGTCTCAAATTGATTCCACCTCAATTAAGTAATACCCAAGCAATCCTACCATGATTAAGGAAATACAAGCTGGAAACTATCAAAAAAAAGAAAAAGAAAGAAAACATGAAACAGCATTTTAAAAAAATGCATTTAACATTTAACTAATCTCTTATAGAATGCCTTAAAGTAGAAACAATATTCATTTTTAAGGCAGATTTGCCCAAGACCCTAATTCACATGAATTACAGAATTACCAAATCTAGAGATGCGACCTTTTAATAAAAAATATTAGATCCAATGCATGGTTTCCTCACAGATCCCCCCAAAAATTAACAATTCTGCTGCTCTGATCAGGTCTGCTACCATAAGTCCAGAGGAGCTGGAACAGGTAGAAAGTATGTGTTCAAACAGTTCTCACAGAATATTATACATACAGCATTTATAAGTGCTTTGAAGAAAAAATGTTGCTATACAAAAATGCTAACTTATGTAAGTACAGCATTTATTCCCCTACATTTTAAAGCATGCATGTAAACGCATTAACTATAGAAATTACTTTTAAATAGTAAGGAATCAAAGCATTAACCATAACCACTGCTAGAAAAAGGGACTGTGGATGTTTTCAGTTCCTTCATGGGAAGAAAGGAATTAAGCATCTGACATGCAAAATCCTATTTTGCTTCAAGTTTGTGTGTAAAAAAAAAAAAGTAGGGAAACACTTCTGCTTTAAAAAAAAAAAAAAAAGGAACAGAGGTAACCAAATCTAACTCCCTTGACATCGTGTTAATAATCTAACATCCAACTTCTTCGTGTTTCTGAGGAAGAATCCTTATTGATGGAACATTTATAATACAATATCCTAAACTTAGGATCAGTTATGGCAAACAGTCACAAAATACATGGATTCAAACAGCACAGGTTCCTCTAAATTGTCATAAATACTATGCTACTCTATGGATGAAAAAATGTAGATAATTCAAAATTGAAAATATTTCTGGTTGTGGAGAAACCTATATATGTTGCTTACAAAACTCAGCTATTACTCTGAACCACAGGACATGTATGCCCAGAATGAAAACCATGGATCCCAAATACCTCCTGCCTACTTCTTCAGTATCTCTTGACGGCTGTGTCTGTGAATTGTTAATAAAATTCAATTCAAGGGGCTGGGATGGTGCCTCAGTGGTAGAGTGATGGCCTAGCATGCATGAGGCACTGGGTTCGATCCTCCGCACCACATAAAAACAAACTAATGTATCCACCTAAAACTAAAGATACATAAATAAATAAATAAATATTTTAAAAAAATTTTCAATTCAATAATTGAATTAATTAATTAATTAATCTGATCCTTTGTGTTGTCTCATCATGATTTCTCCAGAAGTGACATAAGTAAAATATGAATCTCTCTGAATAAAGGTATTTTCTTAAAGATAGAAAGAAGATGGCTATTAAAAAAAAAAAACTATTAGCAACTGCTCCTAATAGGAATCAGTACAGCTGGCCAGCATAGGCAACTACACAAAATCTAGTTCATAACAACAAGGGCTGGGGCTTTGGCTCAGTAGTAAAGTGACCCTGGTTTCATTCCCCACTATGGGAGGCTGAGTAACAGCTCAACGATGCAGTACTTGCCTAGCATATGCCAGGACATGGGTTCAATCCCCAGTACCAAAATAAATAAATTTCAGATGAATGATTTATGTTCAACTTAACTTGATGTTAGTCCTCTAATGATACAACCTAAAAAGCCACATAGGAAAAAGAAAAACAACAAATATTCTGTAGCACCTTGAATTCCAATCTATAAAACTTTTTCAAAATCTTGTCAAATGGATGTGAAAATATAAAAAAAAATAATTTTTTTAGCTATCATTTATAAAAACAGAAAATATTATAATCATTTTATAAATGACCTTGTATATACATACCAACCACTGAGCTACATCTCCCAGCCATATATCTAACTCTGTTTAAAAAAAAAATTTTTTTTTGTACTGGGGACTAAGACCAAAGGGCTTTACAACTGAGCTACATTCCAGTTCTATTTTTTATTTTAAGACAGGGACTTGCCAGGCACAGTGGTGCCTGCTTGTAATCCCAGGAACTCAGGAAACTGAGGCAGGAGAATCACAAGTTCAAGAAGCTAGCCTCAACAATTTAGTAAGGCCCTAAAGCAATTTAGCAACACCCTATCTCAAAAAATTTTTAAAAATAGATAAAAAGAGCCAGAAATGTGGAGCAGTGGTTAAGTGTCCTTGGGTTCTAACCCTACTACCAAAAAAAAAAAAATAAATAAAAGAAAGAAAGGATCTCACTAAATTGCTTAGGGTAAGGCTGACCTCAAATCTTCAATCTTCCTGTCTCAGCCTCTTGAGCCTCTGGGAATAACATGTGTACTTCGGCATGTAGCCCTAACTACAAACTTTTTAAATAAAACATTCACATATTTAAGTAAAAAAAACCCCGTTTTCCCCCCAAAGGTATTTTTTATACTTTTTTTTTAATTTTAAGTTGCTGACGGACTTTTGTTTTATTCATTTATTTATATGTGGTGCTGAGAATCAAATCCAGTGCCTCACACATGCAAGGCAAGTGCTCTACCACTAAGCCACAACCCCAACCCCCAAAGGTATTTTTATTATATCAATGTAAACCCACATATACCTTCATACAATAATGTTTTTACAAGTTAAAGTTTAGAAAGAAAAAAGAAGACAAAATGTTTTAGTTAGTTTTTGCATCACTGTTACCAAACCAAAATAACTTTTTTTGGTAAATCCTAAGCTGTGTTGTGAGCATTTGATGCCAGGTTGTTAGATCAATATAATATTAAAATTTTTAAATATCAAGACAATGTAAGTACCCTTGAAAGAAAATGGTCAGCACTTGAAACACAGAGTCAAAGCTAAGTACAGGTAGTCCTGCTTCATCTGTGTTTTCTTTTTTCTTTTTCTTTTAATATTTATTTTTATTTTTTAGTTATATGTGGCCACAATGTCTTTATTTTATATTTATGTGGTGCTGAGAATCGAACCCAGTGCCTCATGCATGCTAGGTGAGCGCTCTACCTCTGAGCCACAATCCCACCCCTTCATCTGTGTTTTCAATTTCTATAGCCCTACAAAATCCACAAATATTAAATGGTAAGTTCCAGAAAGACCAAGTATATTCTCATAACTTTAAAAAAAAAATCCTGTAATTTTTTTTAAGTTGTAGATGGACACAATATGTTTATTTATTTATTTATTTGTTTACTTTTATGTGGTGCTGAGGATTTAACTCAGTACCTCACACATGCAAGGCAGGCACCACTGAGCTACAGCCCCAGCCCCCAGTATAGTTTTAATTGTTCTATTATGAGGCTATTATTGTAAACCTCTTAACAGTGGATCATTTGTTAATTAAATGACATCATAAGTATATGTGTATAGGAAAAAATACATAGTATGTGTGCATATTCACACACAAAAGGATACTATCTGCAGTTTTAGGTACCTTGGAACATACCTACCCAATAAGATGGGGGGCACCTATATGTAAACGTTGCATTAACTGTCCAAGGAGAAGTAAACTTACTACAATCCATACTGTGAAAAGATACTGTGACTCAAGCAATGAAGCTTAAGACTGATGACTCCTGAACATTCAAATTACATAACCTTTCATTGTTTTCATTCTCCATGTTAACCAAGCTCCCTTCCCACTTGAACTTTTCAATTTGTTTGGCAGATACTATTTTTTTACCAAATTTATAAATTAGCATTCTGACCATACCCAGTCTTACTGGAGATTGAAGTCAGGGACAATTTAACATTGAGCTACATCCCTAGCCCTTTATTTTTAATTTGAAGATAGATAGTGAGTGTCTCACTAAGCTTCCCAGGCTGACCAAAAATTTGTCTCAGCCTTCCAAGTTGAATGGAATTAAAGGTGTGAGCCATTTTTTACACAGGGTTCATGTTATAGATGTTTTGTCTTTTGATAACTTCCTATGTTTGGGGTCATATTTCATTCAGTTAATATTAATTTATGTTTTTATTAATATAATCTCAGTTGTGTATATTATTACCAATAAATCTTCTGAAGAGCTTTATGTAAACATTTGCCCATAAATTTCAGAAACAATCTGCTAATAGCAAAGATACAGAAAAACCTTCAAAAAGAATATTGCCCTAAACCCATCTCTTTATCTGGCCAATTAAAAAAAAAAATTTAATTAATTCTTTTTGTCTACAGTAATAGGGATCAAATGCAGTAGTGGTTTTACCACTAATCTACATCTCTAGCCTTTTTATTTTTATTTTCCATTTTCAGACAGAGTCTCACTACATTGCTTAGTTCTGGCCTCAAACTTGCGATCCTCCTACCTCAAACGCCAAATAGTTAGATGACAAGCATGTAGAAGTGTGCCCAACTATCTCACCAAATTTTACTATACACCATTAACAGTGTTTAAATATTGCCATTCCAGTAAAAAGTCTTTGGCAATGAAACTGTATATGTATGCTACACATTCTGAAATTAAGTATGGCTTGATATTGATTTATACAGATTTCCTTATACTGCCTCTTTCTCAGAGTTCAGAAAGGGGGGGAAAAATCAAACTTATCAAGGAGATTTATAAGTGAGAGACTCTGGAGGTAAGAACCAACTAAGATCATTCTCAGTTTAGTCTCCATTAGCACACTTGGGCTTTACCTTTGTAGGACAATATAAAACTCCCAAACATTTAAAACCCATCTCTAACAAAAACAGAACACTTACCAGGTCCCTCTTCTGCACCATTCTGAGTAGCTTCCCAAACTACTAGTTTTGTCCCACACCCATCTGTAGATGTAGAATCTGAATAGTCTGCAGGATTAAATGTCCTGGAGTTTAAAATAAGTAAAAATAAAGGCAAATGAAGCAAGCATCAAGCCACAAAATTAACTGTACACAATCTTCTCATAAAATAAGCCCAGTTCCTCCTTGCAGCCACTTTAAAATCTTCTCCCTCCTTCTACTATTTAATTGCAGTGAATTCATCTAGCCTCCATGATGCAGATCTTCTAAAAAGGTAGGGATCTTCCATATAGCCTTGCAACATGGCCCTATTTTTCTACAACATGGTCTCCGCAATTTAAAGTAGCCATAGAGATCGGAAACATGTCTACGGTCATACCACCCTGAACATGCCCAATCTCCTGTGATCTTGGAAGCCAAACAGAATCGGTTAATAGTCAAACAAGAGACCTAGGAATGTTTAAAGTCAAAATAAAGGAATTAATAGGAAGTCCCACAGAAAACTAATACATAACAAGTCTTCTTTTTTTTAATACTTCTATTTCATTCACATTTTTTTAATGTGGTTCTGTGGATAGAACCTATTGCCTACACATGGTAGGCAAATGCTCTGCCACTGAGCTACAGCCCCAGGCCCAGTTATGAATCTTATTTTTTTTTTTTGGGGGGGGGGAGTAATTTTTTTTCTTTTTATGGTATATTTATTTTTTACTTTTTAGTGCACGACAGTTATACATGATATATATATACAGTTATACAGTTATACATGATTCCTTTTAACATATTCAGAAATGCATAAGATTTCTCCATTTCAATCCCCAGTACTATTTCCTTCCCTCCCTTCCTCAATTCCCCTCAATTATGAATCTTTTACAACAAAATTATGTCCTCTTTTATAGTACCAATGAATATAGACAAGAAAAGGTTTTGTTCAACATCCCTGATACATTCATTAAAATTCTACTGAACAACCCCATAAGGTAAGCAAAGGTCAAAATAAAAACTAATTTAAAAATTTTCAAAAAACAAGTGAACAGAAAAATCCACAAAATAATTTAAAGGTAATGGGATATACTTGGATATTTTAACATTCTTGCCAGTTTTTGTTTGTTTGTTTGTTTTAATATTTTTTTTTTTTTTTAGTTTTCGGCGGACACATCTTTATTTGTATGTGGTGCTGAGGATCGAACCCGGGCCGCACACATGCCAGGCGAGCACGCTACGGCTTGAGCCACATCCCCATCCCCTCTTGCCAGTTTTAAACATGTATTTTCATCCCTCCTTTTTTTCCTTAATATCCTCAGGCAGAAAACAGGATGACAGGAGGTACCAACAACTTGAGAAGGAACTGACCAAGAGTACCACCTGAAAGCCGTGGAGAGACAAAGGGCTTTTCCTGGAACTACTCCCTTCCTTCCTGAGTTTTACCATAAGGCTACCCTAAAATTTTGTTTTGTTTTTGTTTTTTTCTTGCAGTACTGGAGATTGAACCCAGGGGTACTTTATCACTGAGCTACATTCCCAGTGCTCTTTATTTTTTTTTTTTTATTTGGAGAGAGGGTCTTATTAATTTGCCCTGACTAATTTGCTATATCCTTGCCTACTCAGCTTCCAAAAAATCACTGGGATTACAGTGTACCACAGTACCCAGCTTAACCTAAGTTTCTGTTTTATTTTATTTGGCAGTACTGATGATCAAACCCAGCACATGCTAGACAAGTGTTCGACCACTGAGCTGCACCATCAGCCCACCCTAAGATTTTTTAATACAATTTTTTAAAAAGTATCCAGTAGAGACTGAAGTTGTGACTCAGAGGTAGAATGCTTGTCTGCCATGTGTGAGGCACTGGGTTCAATCCTCAGCACCATGTAAAAATAAATAAAGGTCTGTGTCCATCTACAATTTTTTAAAAATATTTTAAAAATCCAGTGTAAACTAAGGTTTTTAAGGCAAAATGATGAAAAAGAAAACCCAAACACTGTTGGACACAATGGCCCACACCTGTAATCCCAGTGACTTAGGAGGCTGAAACAGGAGGGCTACAGTTCCAGGCCAGCCTCAACAACTTAGGGATGCCCTAAGCAACTTAGTGAAACCCTGGCTCAAAAAAGGAAAATAAAAACGGCTGGGGATGTAACTTAGTAGTAAAAGTCACCAGGATTCAACCCCCAGTACCAAAAAAAGAAAGAAAACCCAAACACAATGACACAATCATAAACTACACCTATTTAGTACATTTTTCTTTACTATCATAATTTAGGACAAAAATGCCACTTGGTTATGAGTAATCATTACATGTACTTATCAATGAAGGAGAAGTGTTCGATTTACCAACTCCTATGCAGTGGTTCCAAACCAGGGCAGATTATGTACATGCACAGACACACATGCCAGGAACATCTAGCAATGTGTACATTCTCACTGTCACACTTCAGAAAGCATGCTACTGGCATCAAATAAGGAAAAGAGAAGAAGAATGCGAAACATCCTGCAATTTTCAGAACATCCCACTACCTCAATAAATTATTTTTAAATTGAAAATGTCAATAGTGTCAAGGCTAGAAACCCTGCTCTAATGCCCATTGAAACATTAATTTCCTTTTTTTTCCCTTGAAACATTAATTTAATTTGAACTATTTTACTTGTTATATAAAACTCTGGGGACAACAAACAGGAAGGGAAACTACAGTAACAGCAAAGGAAGAAAATAATTACAAAAATAGGTTGAAGGTGACTTACCCCATGCTTTGGGCTGAGAATCTTCCCATTCCTCTCCCTCTGCCACGTCCAAATCCTTACAATCAAGCAAAAATATGTTTTACTAATTATGTCTTCATCAACTTCATCCTATATTCACCACATACACAGTATCATTGTTGTTTCTACTAGCCCTAACATTCCCACCCATGACTTTAATGTGCTGGTTCCTTGTTGAAACAATTACCCACCCAAGTTAAGAAGTTCAAAAGTAAGAGAAAATTTAGTTATGAATGTGTAATATCTGTAAAACGTGATGGCTGAACATAGGTTATATTATAAAATGGTTTGCATTTTTTTAAAGCTATGGAGTGAACCAGGCGTGATGGCGCACACTTGTAATCCAAGTGACTCAGGAGGCTGAGGCAGGGTGGGGGATCATAAGCTTGAGGCCACCCTCAGCAATTTAGCTAGGTACAATCCCTAGAAACACACAAACCCAAAAACTAGCACAATACAACATGACATCATAAACCACTACTAAATTTCACTAAAAAATGAAATGAAAATTAGAAAAAGGAACCTACAAAGTAATCTCACAGTGTTACTAAACATTGTTTCTAGTAATAGGACAATGACTAATGAGAATAATGGCAGCACACAAGACAGGAGGAAAGACCCATAATTAAAAGCTAAAGCTACAAAACTCTTGTTGGAAAACAGATCAAACACACCATAATATTGAATTTAGCAATAATTTCTTGGATGTGACACCAAACACATAGCCAACAATAACAACAAAAAACATCTGGGACTTTATGAATGTTATTTATACATATATGGACACCTAAAACTCAAAAACAAAAAAATTCAAAACCCATGACAGGTGCCAGGCAAGGTGGTGCCTATATTCCCAGCTACTAGGGAGGTTGAGGCAGGATGACTGCAAGTTCAAAGTCACTCTGGGAAACTTGGCAAAACCCTATCTCAAAATAAAAATTAGAAGGGCCTGGGAATGTGGCTGACTATTTAGCACTCCTGGTTTCAATCCCCAGTATCAAAAAATTAAAAGGCCTCAGGATGTACCTCAGTGGTAGAGTGCTTACCTAGCATGCCTTAAGCCCTGGGTTCAATCCGCAAATCCAAAAATATAAATAAATAAATAGATAGATAATGTTGAATTAATAAAAATAGAGAGTAAAATGATGGTTACTGAAGGTTGGGGTAGAAGGAGTTCGTACTCAAAGTTTCAGCTACACAGGAAGAATAAGTTTGAAGATCTATTGAACAATAGTGTGGCTTTAATCAATAATAATGTATTATATATACCAAAATAATTAAGAGTATGTTTCAAATGCATCACCACAAAAAAAATTTTATGTGCCATCGTGAAATATTAATTACCTTGATTAAATCAAATAGTGAATAGACATCAAAATTTTTTAAAAAATTTTTACACAGTATCACCTAGGTAAGACACATGTATTAAAATCTAACATGACTATTAAAAAAATAATAATCCAAATGACTTTTTGTCGGAATTTCTAGTTTTAAATTATTCATAAGTTTTTGAGTTCATCTGAAAGTAATCAATAAGTTTCCCAAAACTACATAAGCCAAGCAATTCATTCACAGGCATCAGTAAATGCATCTTAATATTTTAGAAGACCAAACATTCTTTCAGAGTACACAGTCATCCCTACTCAGAGCCAAATGAAGACTGCCTTCTTCCTCCCATCGCTAACCATTTCCTTAACACTCATTCAGACTTACCTTTATTACGGGCTCTTTTGCCACGGTCTGAAGGTTTGTCCCCTTGATTAGAATCAATCCCATTCTCTTCACCTCTAACTAAGTAGAGAAAAAAAAAAAACAGAAAAATCTGTTTTGTTTCAAACCTTTTGTATATAACCTTACCAAGACACCTATTAAAGCAAGGACTAAATGAAAAAAAGTCTAAATTAAGTTTGCTTCAATTAGCCACTTTCATTATACAACTATGTAATATAACAAAGAATTTGCTCATTAGTTAAGCTCAATGTCTGGAAAGGCACAAAACAGCAAAATAGCAATACTAGAGAAACACTGTGTCCTTGGGAAACTTGAAATATCCAGATTGTGTCAACATATAGTCTCCCTTTTTCCTCATCTATATTGTCATTAAAAATTATGTATAATACAGAAATTTTGATAAGAGATACTAGCATCCCCTGTTCCCCTCACTTCTATTCAGGACATAATCACATAAGGTCTCAGTGAGGCCTTCCTTTCAATACATTTACGTTTGCCATAAACTTCCTCATAATCTTCACCTCTCTTTCTACCTTTGTTTTTCCAACAGAATAGTTGCTACATAACACTACTAAAATACTGTATAAGACCTAGGGATGTACCTCAGTGGTAGACTGCAAGCTTGCATGCACAAGGCAATAGGTTCAATCTTAGTATCTGTCAAAATGTTATATAAAATATTTTACTTATAATTGCTACATGTCACACTACCTTCATTAACATTTTTTAAAATATTGTTTAGTTATCAATGTTTGTTTTATTTACTTATATGTGGTGCTAAGAATTGAACCCAGTGCCTCACACATGCTAGGTAAGCGCTCTGCAACTGAGCAATATCCCCAGCCCTATTAAAGTATAAATATTAGTAATGCAAACTTTTTAAATGTTTTACGCATTGGTATATGGCTATAAGATTATCTATTACTTAGTAAATATAAGTGGAATAAATAAGCAAGCAAAATCTCAAGGGCTGTTTAGGATAACTGATGCCAAAATCTGGGTCTAATGGAAAGTATTAAGAAAATCTTTAGGACTGGGGATGTGGCTCAAGTGGTAGCATGCTCGCCTGGCATGCGTGCGGCCCGGGTTCGATCCTCAGCACCACATACAAACAAAGATGTTGTGTCCGCCGAAAACTAAAATAAATAAATAAATATTAAAAAAAAAGAAAATCTTTAATTGTATCATAGTAAGAATAACGTGTAGGGGCTGGGGATGTGGCTCAAGCGGTAGCGCGCTCGCCTGGCATGCGTGCGGCCCGGGTTCGATCCTCAGCACCACGTACAAAGATGTTGTGTCCGCCGAAAACTAAAAAGTAAATATTAAAAAAATATAAAAGAATGATGTGTACCACTGAATGAATACTAAAGCCTCAAAAAAAAAAGAAAGAAAATTCTACCTATTCAACTTACCTCCTGATCTAACCCTTGCCTATCTGTAAATGGGAAGAAAAAACAGCTTCATATATCAGTGAATCAACACCTCCAACTTTTTTTTTTTGTAGTTGTAGATGGACAACATGTCTTTATTTTATTTGCTTATTTTTTTTGTATGTGGTGCTAAGGATTGAACCCAGAGCTTCACAAATACTGAGCAAATGCTCTGCCACTGAGCCACAACCCCAATCCCTCCAACATGTTTTTAGAGAATGCCCTTTATCCGTGACAGTCTTAAGGTACAAGGTACAATTAACTACCTACAGCCCACATTAGTGCTGACAGGAAACTGCTTCACAGGTTCTGATGCAGCTCATTACTAATATTAATTATTAGATGAAATTTTGCATTGAGAAAGTAGATTTATGACCATTCTTTGGACTATTGTTTCAGCTTTTCAGAATATATGAAAATTCTGAAAAAGGAGGAGAGAAAAGATTCAGTACTTACAGTACTCTCTGCCACGATTGCCACCTCTTCCTTTTCGTATGTTGTTTACCCGTCCACGACTTGCATCTCTTTCAATTTTCTTCTCTCTGTTTTCTTTGTTTTCTGAACTTTCCTTACCAAAATTCTTTTTCTTACCCCCTACAGTCTCCCATGAAGTCTACCAAAAAGAAGAGTTCTTATTAAAAGTTGTCATTAAAAGTGTGCACAATTATCCAGGGTGCATGGATGAATCTTTCAAACCTAACTATCCACAACTTCCAGTCATTTGCATATCATTTCATTATTTTCCATATGGTTCTACCTTCCTGATAAGAAAGACAATAAATGTTTTGCTAAACTCTGTTGCTATACAGTGAACAAATATTTATAGGTATTATTATTTTTTTTGAGAGAGAGAGAGAATTTTTTTAATATTTATTTTTTAGTTTTCCCAGTAACTGAAGAGGCTGAGGCTGGAGGAGCACCAGTTCCAGGACAGCCTCAGCACCTTATCAAGTCTCTGAACAACTTATCAAGGAAAAAGAAAAACAGAAAAAAAAATAGTTTACAGGCTTTCACAATAAACCAGATTATTTTATAAAAGACTTCCAGGAGAAATTCTGCCATCTGTATTTTTCTACTTACAGAATGTGTCTGAAGAACTTATAAGAGAATGAAATGTCCTCCTGGATACATTTTACTAACTACAAGATTTCAAGATCAGATTGTTCAAAATTATTTTCCAATCCCTTAAGCTTTGCCAGCAGCTACCAGCACATCTTACTAGAAACAGTCAAGAACATTAATTCAAGGGACTGATAGTTTACTACTTGTGATCATATTCAATATTTGCCTTTGAGAAAAATTATATTTCAAAATATCATGGTCATTTTACTTAACACATTTTCAAAGTAAAAATTTTGTTTTGGAAAAGGTTAACCAATAAAACAAGATTTGTTTGCTTTCATGGCTTATGAAACACTCTTAGTCCTAGCAACCCTACAGTGTTTACATCACTGTCCCCTCCAATTAGCTGCACCACACTCAAGGGAAAATAGTCATTACAGCTGGATAGCTGTGGCAGCTGCAGACAGCAACCAGGTGAGAAACAAGGCAAGGAGGAGGAATGAAAACATGCCTTACAGACTGTCCTAAGCAAATCAGGATTTTGAAAGGGCTTTCCTCACAGCCCAGTCAACTCCAAACAAGAATACTCTTTTCTGACTATGTCCAGGCCCTAATTTGCTATTTTCTGATCTTTAAAGAAAACATGTCTATGTTCAAGAGTGCTGAAGAAAGTTTTGTTTGGGAGAGAATCACATGTCAGTACTACTTTCTGATACACAGCCAAGAACTATCTCATACATAGCTGAGAACCACATCCTTTGGGTTCAATCCCAAATAAGAAGGGGAAGTTAAAACTCAATTCAACAGGGATGGGGACTTGGCTCAGTGGCAAAGCATTTGCCTAGCACCAAAAAGGCCCTGAATCTGATCTAGAACCATGCATGTGCACACATACTATACATAAAACCTTCGTACAAGACAGAACTAGACATTTAAAAATTTTAATGTCAGGCTAGGGATGTTAACTCTGTGGTAAATCACTTGCCTAGCAAGTGTAAGGCTTGTATTCAATCTTTAATATCAATATTGACAAAAAAATAAAAACTAAAAATTCACCTGACACAGAAATGGAATGAAATCTACAGGAGCTAATAAAGCAAAAGAAAGAAACAGTATCTGGGCATTACCTCTCTACCAAAAAAGGAAAAGAGCCCCTCCAGTTAATGATTTGGAAGTATTTGTTTATTCACAGTGTTTCCTTTTTTTTTTTTTTTTTTTTAATAGAAGGAGAGTAGTGCTCTTCAGTACATTTTGAAAATAACTAAGTCACTATGTAGCTTCCATTAGCAATAAAGTAAACATAGTCCCCATATTCCACAAAACCTAGAAAATACATTCCCCTACAGGTCAGTGAACAAAAACTATTCAAAATTTGAATTTATCATTTAAAACATGATGTTTTCCAACAAATTCATGTATTTAGTGGTTTATTATGTAAACAGTACTCTCCAGCCTGGAATTTTCTCCCCTGATGCTTCTACACTCAAATTGTGTTATATGTATCCCAAATTAGCTAATTTTTATACTAAAAAAAATCCCATTCTGCTTGTTACACATCAACTAAAAACCATCATTTCTGTTTTCAGTTTTTCATAGTAGTTCATTTTTATGCAACCTCCCAATTAGGGCCTGTCCTAAAAAAAAGAACATGATTAAACCTGAACACTGACAAGAATGGTATTTTTTTCTGTGTATGTGGCAGTGCTAGGGATCAAACTTAGGACGTCACAAATGCTAGACAAGCACTCTGCCATGGGGTAACATCCCCAGCCTCAAGAAAGGTACGTTTTTACACAATCATCTTTATATCCTCATTTAGGCTTTTAGGTAAAACATTATTTGTTTTAATCTGCTCTTAAACAGTTTGCTCAATTTAAAAATACAAATGAGATACTATGCAATTTACCCGCAGAAATCAAGAGATCAGGGCTAACAACAGCTGGGTGTGGCTTAACTTGCATCCTTCCTAAAACCAAAGAGATGAGTACTAGTATGTCTACACATTTGCCAAACTTTTAGTTTTTGTTTTGTTTTGTTTTTTACTTTACTGGGCACAATGGTGCATGCATATAATGCCAGCAACTCAGAAGGCTCAGAAAGGAAGCTGAGATAGAATCATAAGTCTGAGGCCAGGCTGAGCAACTTAGGTTGGAGGTATGGCTTAGTAATAGAGCACCCTTGGGTTCATCATCACAAAGGTTTTTTTTTTTTTTTGGGGGGGGGGGATTGAATTCAGGGACACTCGACCACTAAGCCACATCCCCAGACCTATTTTATATTTTATTTAGAAATAGGGTATCACTAAGTTGCTTTGCACCTCGCCATTGCCAAAGCTGACTTTGAACTCCTGATCCTCCTGTCTCAGCCTCCCAAAAGGTTGGGATTACAGGTGTACACCACCATAACCAGCACACCACAAAGGCTTTTTGTTTTTTTTTCCTTACTGTCCGCGTGTGTGTGATAAAAACTATTGTCAGTATGTCCACATAACACTCCCACATAAGCAAAGAGATATATGAACAAATTCTGATTTTCTGTGAAACTAGAGATACAAGTAATAGTTAGAGGTGAAATTGGAGATGAAATATGAGCACTGGGGAATCAGGAGAAGTTTTTTTAGGTGGTGAAAATGTCTACAACCCAAACAATTTTGGAAGCTGTGTACAGCTGGAGTAGATCAATAATTTCTGTTTTACATCTTTGCATTCTAGAACTTCATTGAAGACACCACATATGGCTAGGACCAGCAAGCGCATCCCAGCAGCTCAGAAGGCTGAGGTAGGAGAATCTCAAGTTCAAAGCAGCCTCAGCAGCTTAGCAAGGACCTAAGCAACTTAGTAAGATCTTCTCTTAAAATAAAAAAATAATAATTATAAAGGCTAGGGTTATGGCTGAGTGGTACAGCAATTGCCTCGCACCCGTGAGACACCAAGTTTGATCCTCAGCACCACAGAAAAATAAATAAATAAATAAAAATAAAGATATTGTGTCCATCTGCAGCTAAATTTTTTTTTTATTTTAAAAATTAAAAAAGTAAAAAAGGGTGAGATTTGACTCAGTGGTTGAGTACCCAAATACAGCATGGCATTCATAATCTCCCTCAACTCCTACCCCATCCAAGATGAGATGAAGATACAATATAATACAAATCTCGGCATTACAAATCAAACAATAATACTTACCGTATCTGAATTACCTTCCAGCAATATATTAATAGCCTTGTTCACGTCTCCATTACAATCATGTAGGGCCACTATGCATTCATCCGGATTTTTCCCAGTCACTTCCATAAGCTATTCAAAGTATCAGAAAATGGTTAGGGGAGCAAAAAAAAAAGGGGGGGGGGGCTGGGGGACTTGATATTTCTACTACAAATATAGAAATTATGCAATCCATTCATATAAAATGGACTCTTGCAGCCTATGAGTTTACAATCAGAAAACAGGTTTACTAGTTTTTTTTTGTGGCTAGCCCATATCCTTTCACTAACAGAATCACAGTACAAATCAACCCTCCTACAAACTGATGAAGTAGGATTCTTAATTAGCCCCACAAAAATGTATATCATCTATCTACTCAAACTTAGTTTCAGAACAACTGGATTCCCCAAAATCTGAACTACTAAAACATTGAGAGAGTCAGGAGCAGTGGCTGTAATCCCAGTGGTTCAGGAGGCTGAGGAGAGAGGATCACGAGTTCAAAGCCAATCTCAGCAAAAGTGATGCACTAAGCAATTTAGCGGGACCCTGTCTCTAAA
Source organism: Marmota monax (assembly GCF_021218885.2). NCBI lineage: Eukaryota > Metazoa > Chordata > Mammalia > Rodentia > Sciuridae > Marmota > Marmota monax. Next base: position 8,645,783 of record NW_026695243.1, on the reverse strand, counting down.
TAAAATACAAAATAGGGTTGGGAATATGGCTCAGTGGCTGAGTACCCCTGATTTCAATCCCCAATACAAAAAATAAAAAAACATTAAAAGGTTGTATGTAAGTACATAACCAACATTCATAGATAAGCCAGTCCAAACATTCTGCACAGGTACATTTCATACACTGACTCTCAATGCTTGAATTAAAACACAATAAATATAAACTAAGTTTTAACAACCTAAAATCTTACAAGTAGAGTTCTATTACTATCACAAACTACACTCCTTAGCAAATTATTTCTCAAGTAATTTCAACAGTGTACTTATAACCTAAGAAATATCAACTAACTAATTAGCATTTTTTTTACTGGAAAAAAATCATAGACTAAGCACAAGTTTTTCAAGTTTCTGTAAACAAATCTGAGATTTAATTATCTATTATGTTTTAATTACCTTTAATTATTTTAATATAGACTAGCTAAAGTTCATAAAGCTTGACCCTACCAATTCCAGAGATTTGTCTATGGTCATAAAGCTAATTAATAGCAAAGCTTCTATAGAACACACATCTCCTGATCTCAGAATCACAGCTCTTTGAAATACACCCCTGGGCCTACACATTTCTCTTATTTTACCTATTAGTCAAGTTCTACATGCTCTATAGCTTCTCCATGTTTGAATACTTACAACTAATTTCATGTTTATCAATGTTTATCAATCACAAATTGTCTATCACATGTTATTGTTTGTTACCACATATATTTTATTTGTTCTTTTGAGATATACATGATAGTATATTTTGACATATTTGTACATCTTATTCTAATTATGATCCCAGACTTGTGATTGTACATGATGTGGAGATTTATTATGGTGTATTCTTACATGTTCACAGGAAAATTGTGTCAGAGTCATTGCCATATGCAATTGTTAAAATGCACAGTAAGCATTAAAATTTCTCCAATGATTAGATGAGTAATACATAGAACTGAAGTTAGAATTTCACTCTGCGAACTCATGGACCAATGTTCTGTTTTGTTTATCTGTTATGCTATTCAGATAAAAGGCAATAAAACATGTAGAAGTACATATCAAGTACTCCCATACTAGATCTCATTCCAGAGAATGAGTTCTATCATTGGCGGATGGAGGAGTTTGGAGACAGAGAGGATGGTTTGATGTTGCCCTAAGCTCAAGAGATTCTCCAGTCTCAGCATTTTGAGGTAGTGAGACTACAAAGGAATGTACCACAACAACCAATTGACTTTTTAATAAGTTGTTTCTGTGGCCTTAAAAAAAAAATTACTACTAGCTTATTGTCAACAAGTACAAGTAAAAACAAAGAATCCACATTGTAAAGTAGTACACTATGGGACAGGAGGTCCAAAGAACAATGATCAGAATACAACTACTAAGGACTGCTCAAGAATACCTGACACTGAGATGGGAGGTACAGCTTGGTTTCAAGAATCTTGAGGGGTAAGAAAATAAACAAAAGATGGCTTGAGATTAAGATTAATTTATTTAAAAAAATCTCCCACAGTTGGGTGCAGTGGGGCACACCTGTAATCCAAGTAGCTAGGGAGGCTGAGGCAGGTGGATCAAGAGTTCAGCAAAAGCGAGGCACTTAGCAACTCAGTGAGACCCTGTCTCTAAATAAAATACAAAATAGGGCTGGGGATGTGGCTCAGTAGTCAAGTGTCCCTGAGTTTAATCCCCAATACACCCCAACAGACCGCCCCCCCCCAAAAAAAGACCTCCCATTGAAGTTCGAAATAAAGACATTGGGGCTGGGGATGTGGCTCAAGCAGTAGCACGCTCGCCTGGCGTGCGTGCGGCCCGGGTTCGATCCATATACAAACACAGATGTTGTGTCCACCGAAAACTAAAAAATAAATATTAAAAATTCTCTCTCTAAAAACAAAATAAATAAATAAAGACATTGCCCTACACTTTTTTTTTTTTTTTTTTTTTTTGCTACCAGGCATTGAACCCAGGAGTGATTTAGCACTGAGTCACATCACATCCCAGGCCTTTTTTTTTTTTTTTAATAATTTTTTAGTTGTCAATAGACATTTATTTATTTATTTATTTATTTATTTGTAGTGCTAAGGATCGAACCCAGGGCCTTACACATGCCAGGCAAGTCTCTACCACTGAGCCACAATCCCAGCCCTTTTTATGTTTCTATTTTGAGACAGGTTCTCATTAAGTTGCTTAGAACCTCACTAAGTTGCTGAGGCTGGCTTTGAACTTGTGATCCTTCTGCCTCAGAGTCCCAAATCTTTGGGATTACCGGTGTGCACCACCACACCTGGCTAACTTATATTTTTCCAACTAAAGTTTGAAATCACATCCATATTTTAAAATGCAATTCAACTCTTCCATAGTATTAAACAAAATTTCCTGAGAACATACCAAATGTTAAATATACTTTCTCTACACAGTTATGTAAATGTCTAGCCCAAATGTTTACATGTAAACACAACTTATTAACTCAAAAAGATTCTATTGTTAAGAAAATTAATACATTCCTTTCCAAGGCTGCCAATAAAATTATTGAATCACAAGTGCAAAATCCAGTACACAGGGGCTGGGGTTGTGGGTCATTGGTAGAGCATTTGCTAGCACATGTGAGGCCCTAGGTTTGATCCTCAGCACCACATAAAAATAAATAAATAAAACAAAGATGTAAAAAGAAAAAAATCCAATTACACAGATATGGCCTACTTAAGCAAGACACAGTGGCACACGCCTATAATCCCAGCTACTTGGGAAGCTAAAGCAGAAGGATCATAAATTCCAGGTCAGCCTTGGCAACTTAGTGAGACCTTTATCTCAAAATGAAAAACAAAAACAGGTAGGAGATGTAGTTCAGTAGTGGTGAAGTACCCCTGGTTCCCCTGTGCCTAGGAAAAAAAAAACCTAAAACCTCTAGTGAAATTATCCTTTTAAGTACAATTAAAAACAGATTACAAAAATCAGCATATCCTCTGCCGGAAACATACCTGTTTAACTTTAGCTTCAAAATCTGAATCATTCTTATCAAAGATCATTTGAGCGAGACGCATTTGTTCAGCTGTTGCCTGGAAAGCACATACAATTGGTAAAGATTTGAGCAAGAAAAATGTAAGTTAAATGCTAAATTTGGGTCAAAAGATAAAGCTCTCAAGCACTAACCACTAGTAATAGAAATATAAACTAACACAAAAAAATTCTGAATTTTAGATCTCAACTATATACAACCCATTCCCATAAGATAAAAACCATCAAATTAAATAGTGAAAAGGACACATTCCTCTGGAAAGGACTTAAAGCTCTTGTTCATCTTTATTGGTCATGCAACTTATTTGGGTTTTCTTTCACTTGAGGAGGTGGGGGAACCAGCACAAGAGAAAGAAGAACAAACAATGGAAACAAACTGCTAGACACAGGCTTGGAACCATTCTGGGGTCAAAAAAGCAAAGAAATCTCTGCTCTCAACTCTAAAAAGATACCTTTATCAGTTCTGAAGACAAAAGGTTATATTTTTTAGCTGAACAGAAAATATTTTTAAAGTCATCCCTTTTTTAAAATCATAACTTTATAAGTTTTTAATTAAAAGCTAAAACATTAAAATTAGTTGCCTCTGCAGAAAATGCTCTTCCAGTTACTTTATTCATTCAAAATCTTTGTTTTCATAAACCAAATTACTAAATTTTAAGATTTCCCCTTGTGATCTTTCTGACAACAGAACACGGATGACTCAACAGTAATAATGTACCTAACTGGTATCTTAGTTTTGATAAAGGTATCATTATTATTACAACAGCAAAATTATTAAGAGTATACAGAAATTCTTCATTCTATCTCAGTACAACTTTCTAGTAAATCTAAAATTCTTTCAAAATTGTTTGCTTTTTAAATTACCTTTCTTTCCTTTCCCCAGTATGGGGGGGATTAAACCCGGGGCTGCTCTACATCCCAAGCTCTTTTTTTATTTTTTACCCTGGAACAGGGTCTCACTAAGTTGCCGAGGCTGCCCTACAACTTGCAGTCCTTCTTGCTCCAGCTTAAGTAGCTGGGATAACAAGAACCCATCACCAAGCCTGGCTCCTTAAGTAGTCCTTCCTAACTAAAGTTCGCATTAACTCCTAACACAATATTTTAAAAGCTAAACAGTTTAGTAAATGATTTTAGAGGGAAAAGACCACAAGGAACTAATGAACAGCTTTTCATCTTAGGTTTCAATATATACTGCATTAAAATCAAGTAATCTCAACTAAAGTGGGGGAAGGTTGATGGCATTTTTTCGCCATAGAACACTTTTCTCTCTAGACCTTTTCAGTCCATTTGGGTGTATAATTATACAAACTCTAGGAGCTGTGGTCATCTCGGGTCAATGCAATGGTCAATTCTGTCATGCCAATCTATGCCTGCTATGACCTCAGTTTATCTGCTACAATGTTGCAACATTATACTCAGAAAGATATTCATACAGAAACTCAGTGTCACATTTACTAACAATTTTACCTCAATCCTTCCCAGTATATGTAAGGGCCTTAAATATACTCCCATTATACCTACTGCACATCAGATAAGAATTCCCCTGACCCATAACTGAGAAATTTCAGCCCTACAGCCAAAAAAACAACCGCACGAAAGATAAATGGATGAGGTAAAAGGAAAAACCAAAAGTGAAGATAAACTCTAGAAAGACAGCATGTTCACGATATAATTTGAATTTGTGTAATGGCAAACTTCTTTGAATGAAAACAGATCATCAGTGACCCTGGTGCTAAATGCATACTTGAAGAGGTTGCTCATAATGCCAGTACCAATCAATACACTCCACTGTCTGACTCTTCAATCTAAAAAATATGTAAGTTACTCTAACTTAAAAATGCTCTACACAAAGTACACAAAGATGTATAAACAACCAACAGTAAAAAAAAAAAAGTCTACTTTTTTAAAACAGTTCCCAAAATTAGTTGAGTCAACTCAAAAAAAAAAAAAAAAGGTCACTTTAATTAACAAAAATGTTGTATAGGGGCTGGGGACGTAGCTCACTGATAAAGAGTATTGAATATATGCTGCATTTACAAGTTCAATACCCAGCACACACAGTTGAACCCCCCCCCCAATTTGGCTTAAATTTTTTTTTTGTTTCTGTGTGTGCATTGAACCCAGGGATACTTCGCCACTGAGCTACATTCCCAGTTCTTTTTATTTTAAGACAAGTTATCACTAAGTTGCTTAGAGCCACAATAAGTTTCTAAGACCAGCCTTCAGCTTGAAATCCTCCTGCCTCAGTCTCCAAAGTCACTGGGGTTACAGATGTGCACTACTGTGCCCAGCTATTAAATTAAATTTTATTTTTTTCTTTTTATAGTACTCAGGATTGAACCCAAGGGAGCTTTACCACTGAAATACATTCCCAGTCCAGCCTCATATTTGCAATCCTCCTGCCTCAGCCTTCTGAGTCACTTGGATTACAGGCATGCACTACTGCATCCATTTAATTTTTATTTCTTATTTGACTAGCAAGGACAAAAATTCAAATATATATTGATTGCAGGCTGGAGGTGTAGCTGAATAGTATAACACCTACCCATCATTATTCAAGAGGATGTGAGTTTAATCCCCAACACTGCAAAACAATAAATAAAAAGAAAATTATATCCATTAATATGGAACATGATTTAAAAAGACAAATAAGCAGAAAGATAATAGAGTTTAAACATCACCATTTAAACAATACAGTATATATGCTGATTCAGATAAGAATTGTTAACAGACGTTAATTTTAAAAGGGAATGTTTGATAAAGAATAGAGTATTTGCACAAGATATTCAGGTATCTCCCCAAATACTGGTATATTCTAGAAGAAACATAATAGAGACAGTGGACAAAACCCAGACTAAGTGATGAAAATCAACATCCTCAATGAGCAACATGCAAACATCATGTGACTCTAGGTATGATATTCTAAAAGAAATACACTAAACATTGTGGCATGATAGTGTAATGGTACACACCTTTAATCCCATATAACGGAAAGTTCAGGCAGGAGGATTATAACTTCAAAGTCAGTCTGGATAACTTAGCAAGACCCCATCTGTACAACATTTTTAAAAAGAATGTGAATGGGACTGAGGTTGTAGTTCAATGATAAAGCACTTATCTAACATGTGAGGCACCATGTTCGATTCTCAGCAGCATATATAAATAAATAAAATAAAGGTCCATGGACAACTAAATATATACATATTTTTTAAAAGAATGGGAATGTAGCTCAATGGCAGACTGCTTGCCTAGATGTGCAAAGTCCTGGGTTCAAACCCCAGTACTGCAAAATAGAAAAAAACACACACACAAAAAAAAAAAAATCAAAACTTGACTGATGTTACATATTATTCCCGTCAGACACTTACAATTGTCAAGATTGAAGAATATTTTATACAATAACTGATCTACATTTATTTGAAATTGCCAATATTAAAGAAGACTAAGAAACTGTAGAATATTACAGGAGTCTAAAGAAATGTCAACTAGCTGGATGCAATGGTGCACGCCTGTAATCCCAGTGACTCAGGAGGCTGAGGTAGGACCATCACAAGTTTGAGGCCAGCATCAGCAACTTAGCAAGACTCATAGCAACTTAGGAAAACCTTGTCTCAAAAACAAGGTGGGGGGGTGGGGGGGGCTGGGATTGTGGCTCAGCAGTAGAGCGCTCGCCTAGCGCGGGAGGGACCTGGGTTCGATCCTCAGCACCACATAAAAATAAGAGCATTGTGTTGTGTCCATCTACACCTAAAAAAAAATAAAAATTTAAAAATTAAAAAAAAAAAAAAACAGGACTAAGAATATAGCTCCGTTGATAGAGTAAACACCTAGCACGTGAGACGCCCCAAATTTGATCACCAGAATCACAATTTAAATCAAGTCTTTTTTTTTTAAGTTATAGATAGACACAATATCTTTATTTTACTTTATTTTTTATGTGGCGCTGAGGATTGAACCCAGGGCCTCGCACATGCTAGGCGAGCAATCTACCACTGAGTCACAACCCCAGCCCCAGCACCACAATTTAAAAAGAGAGAGAAAGAGAACAAGATTTAAGACATGTAAAGAAAATAAAAGCCCAGAATTTAGAGCCAACAAAACTTACTTTATACTCAAATATAAAGGGCGTAAGTTATACCCATGATCCTTTCCTAACAGAATGATTTGACATAACCAAAATGATGAGACATTGATATTTAGTGCTGATGGTAAATACCAAATGAATACTTATAGTGAAACTAAAACTAGCTGACCATAATAGAAATCCCTGGATTAGACAAAGGGAAACAAAGGGAAGGGAGGAGGAAGAGAAATAGAAAAGACAGTAGGATTAATCAAGTATAACTTTCCTAGTCTTATATTTGTATACATGACCAGGGTAACTCTACATCATGTACAACCACAAGAGCAGGAACCTAAATAGAATAAATTATACTCTATGTATGTATAATCTGCCAAAATACATTCTACTGTCATGTAAAACTAAAAAGAATTAAAAATTAAAATTATTAGCTTTGGAGGCTAAGACAGGAGGATCACGAGTTCAAAGCCAGCCTACGCAATTTAGCAAGGCACTAAGCAACTCAGTGAGACCCTGTCTCTAAATAAAGCACAAAATAGGGCTGAGGATGTGGCTTAGTGGTTGAGTGCACCTGAGGTTCAATCCCCAGTACCAAAACAAAATATAAATTAAAATTTTAAAAAACTATGATAAAATTAAGACAGCATTATAATACACAATGGGTACAAAAACAATGCAGATATGATACAATTATTTACAAAGGAAAAAGGGAGAGAAACTGCGCAACTTCCAGATGCACGAGTCTCACAGGCTTTACCTGAAAAGAGTAGATGCACCAGCCTGTCGTTCAGGCTGACTTGGACTTCCACATTATTACTTTTTAAATTGAAGGCCACCGTTTTCAAACAAAATACACTTTTTAAGGTCACTAATAGAGGTGGTCTTGTAACAAGGCTGTGAAAGGGAAAAGATCACGTAGTAACTGTCACATAGAAGAAAGCATATACAGACAGGGGCTGAGATGGATGTAGCTCAATGGTACAGAATGTACCTAGTGTTCCAATCCCAAAGACCAAAACAAGAAGCAGAAACCATACACAAATTGTTGAACCTTAGCAAAGTGACTAATTTATTCAAGAAAATAATTGGTTGTGTGATGCTGGTAATAGCAGCTGAAAATGGTTCCAGATACTGAGAAACATCATGAGGCAGCAAACTACAAAAGTATGGCTATGAGTTCCTTATTATATAAAAGGATAGCAGACAATTCTAAGGTTCATACAGAGTGTGCCTCTTGACTATGGAATAATTTTTATTACTAATGAAAAAAAAAACAAAGTGCCACCAGGTATGGGGGCATATGCCTGTAATCCAAGAGACTCAGGAGGTTGAGGCACAAGGATTGCAAATTTCAGGCCAGCCTCACAACTTAAAAAAAAAAAAAAAAAATCTCAAATCAAATGAACCCAGCAATAACCAAAACAATAACCAAAGCAATTTCCTTGAAAATGTATATAGAAAATATTTGATTAGACATTTGTTCTATCAATTAACCCATCTAAAATAGGTGGAATAGGGCTGGGGCTATAGCTCAGTGGCAGAGCACTTGCCTAGCATGTGTGAGGCATGGGTTCAATCCCTAGCACCACATAAAAATAAACAAAATAAAGACATTCTGTCCATCTACAACTACAAAAAAAAAATATAAATAAATAAATAAAAATAGGTGGAATAAAGTTAAAATTTTTAAACTCAAAAAAAAATCTTAAAAGGAATAGACTGATGCACACCTTTTTACTCTGCAGAGTAAACATTTATATTTAGTGTGTTAAATACTGACACATTGAACATCATTTATAAAAACAAGCTAACATTGATATAGGATTCTGGGATGTAAAAGGAGCCAATTCCATTCCTGTGTAATTCAGATCAGTACTAGGTCAAAGACAGATTGGAATAAGAGTAGAAAAAAAAGAGGTAGTATTAGCATTATTAGATGTTACATAAAGTGGGACAAAGCAAGTCAGTAATTTAGGGACATTCTAATTATACCACTCCTAGTTCTGAGGGAACCAGGATTATCAGTGTGGAAATGATAAGATGCAATACAAAAAAAATCAAAACCTATGAGCCCTGGGTTGGGGATGTGCCACAGTGGTAGAGTGCTTGCCTAGCATGAGCAAGTCCTTTGGTTCCATCCCCACCACTGCCAAAACAAACAAAACTATCAAACAAAATCATCATTAACTCATGAGGCATTTTACCTGAAAAAAATTTCATAGCCCTGTCCACTGAAGAGCCCTGAAAACAATAACCAAACCAGTAACAATAAACATCTTGAGCTGGGGTTATAGATCATCAGTAGAATACTTGCCTAGCATGTGTGAGGCACTGGGTTCAATACTCAGCACCACATATAAATAAATAAAAATAAAGGTCCAGGGGCTGGGGACATAGCTCAGTTGGTAGAGTGCTTGCCTCACATGCACAAGGCCCTGGGTTCAATCCCCAGCACCACCAAAAAATAAAATAAAATAAAGGTACATGAACAACTAAAAACATCTAAAAACAACAACAAACATCTTCTGTTACCAAATTAAAGCTGCCAAATATCATTTCCAACTAAAATAAACCAGGGTCTTTACAGCAATGGATGATTCAAGTTACAAAGCAAAAAATACACAATATAAGACTGGAATATTTTATCATAGCAGTTTATGAAGACACTATCAATGACCACTTGGACCACTTTCAAACTACTTGAAGAACCTTGCACTAATCAAAAATGGGTTAATCTGAACTTCAAAAGGATAACTGACCCTAGGCATTGTGATGTATGTCTGTAATCCTAGTGGCTGAGGCATCTGAAGTAGGAGGATCTCAGGTTTGAGGCCAACCTCAGCAACTTAGTTAGACCCTAAGCAACTTAGTGAGACTCCATTTTAAAGCAAAAAACAAAAGTAACTGAAGCCTACCAAATTTTAAATTTGTGTACCACCAGAGAATTGAAATATTGTGCTCTTTTTGTGTACAAGGAATTGAAATGCATTCTGCTGTCATCTATAACCAAGTAGAATAAAAAATAAAAATATGAATTATTTTAGCTGAGGATATAGCTCAGTGTAGAGTACTTGCCTTCATAGCATGGAAGATGCCCTGGGTTTCATTGCCAACATCAACACACAAAAATAGTAATTATTCACCTTTGAAAGATTGATAAATGGGACTAGGGTTGCGGCTCAGTGGTACAGCGCCTATCTAGTGCATTTGAGGTGCTGGATTCAACCCTCAGCACCACATATGAATAAATAAAAAAATAAAGATATTGTGTCTACCAACAACTAAAAAAATATTTTTAAAAAGACTCTTAAATACTCTTGTAAAGTATAATTATCATGAAACGCCATGAAAAAACAGTCACAGACCAAAGAACCAAAAAAGAAATTACCACTATTTGGATTTGTTTCTACAACAGAAAAAAGGCACTGATGGAAAAACAACCAAATCCAATTAAAGTCTAAATTTAGTTGATGTTGTACCAATGTTATCATCTTAGACTAAGTAACTGACACTAAATCTAATCAAACAAAAAGGATAATTGCAAAATTATAGACATTAAATTTAAAACCCTATACTAACACTTCAAAACGGTGACAGTGGCCTGCTAGATATTTAAAACCAAAACTTGGAGAGCAAAGTCAAGGAAGTAAAAGCATTGGGAATGGGAGGAATCAGCCAATATTTCAGACTTTGCCCTCTAAAGTCATCCAGAACTCAGAGAAAGATAGGACTCTTTTACAGGGACCTGCAACTCCACGAGTCACCTGACTTCCCAATTAGAAGGATTCTGAGAACCCTAAAGAACAGGAATAAAATCAGTGCATAATCTGCAAAAAGAATGGTCATTGGAAAGGGAAGTGTCCCTGATGGGAACCACATATAGTCAGCAAGACATGGACCAATCCTGGCAGATAGCACAACTGGTACAGGAAAGCTAAAAGAGCCCAGAGGCTTCTCCCAAGTTCCCAAGGGTGATCTCTGACAAATCTCAGCTGACTCATAATCGTAGATAAGAAAAAAGTTAATTTTGACCAACTTAGCCTTTTATTTTTTTGGTACCAGGTATTGAACTATTGAACTTAAGAGTGCTTAACCACGGAGCCACATCTCCACCCTTTTTATTATGTTTGCAGATAAGAAACTTAGTAAGACCCTATCACAAAACATTTAAAAAAAAAAAAATTAGTGAAGACGGAACTTAGAGACCCTAGGTACTCACTAAGTTGCTGAGGTTTTGAACTTAGGATCCTCCTGCCTCAGTCTCCCAACTTGCTGAGATTACAGGCATGCACTACCATGCCTGGCTTAATCAACTTGGTCTTAAACACCTGGCAGGAGAGTAACTAAACAGAGTCATAGAGTTGTTGTTTTCTTTTTTTGTACTGGGGATTGAACCCAGGGTACTTTATCACTGAGCTATATACCCTTACACCCCCCCTCTTTTTTTTTTTTTTGTAGTCAGGGTCTCACTAAATTGCTGAGTCTGGTCTCAAACTTGCCTGCCTCAGCCTCCCTGGTCACTGGATTACAAGCAAGGACCATCATGCCCAGCCATACATAGACATTTAAAAGACAAAAGACAATGGCTCTTTTTTTTTTAATTTTTTTTCTTTTTAGTTGTAGTTGAACACAATACCTTTATTTTATTTATTTACTTTTATGTGGTGCTGAGGCTTAAACTCAATGCCTCTCATTTGCTTGGCGAGTGCTCTACCACTGGGCCACTACCCCTGCCCAACAATGGCTCTTTTAATGTAACTTGAAATGTACACTTGTATGAGTTCTCCCACATGTAAGTCAAACTGAGAGGTTACAAAGAAAGTGTTACAAGACACTACCAGAGGGGGCTGGAGATGTGGCTCAAGCGGTAGCACGCTCGCCTGGCATGCGTGCGGCCCGGGTTCAATCCTCAGCACCACATACAAACAAAGATGTTGTGTCCGCCGAATACTAAAATATTTAAAAAAAAAAAAAAAAGACACTACCAGAGTCACAAATCTGTTCTAAATAAATTTGAGACCTACAAATTTTCCTAATCTCCTACATAAGTAAACCTAATTTGTTTTTCATTGGTATGATTATTCCTAATATTTATCCATCAGTTGGTCAAAAAGATATAACGTGGTACCAAAAAATCCTTACTGATTTTACCGAGAGTCTTAAGTAACACAACTAAAGGGATCCTTCTGCTAACACAAAAATAATGACAATAAAAAGGCATTTTATATAAATCTGATGACATTCCTTACAGCTCAAGGGAAACCTGTGGCATTATAAAAACTAAATGTCCTGTATGTTTTTAACAACTCTACTGAAGTTTCTAAAGCCTCAAATGGTCTCCACTCACAAATAAATGACATGTGAGACCACACATTAAAGCTCTAGTAAGTTACTATCTTTGTGGTCTTTAGAGACTGGCTCTTAACACTCATTATTTAAAAAATAATTACTTAATTATTTTAAAAATTTAAATAATTTAAAAAAATATTATTTTGCTGTATTGTTTGTTGTTGTGCTAGCATGATTCAAGCCCCATAAAATACCTTTTTCCAGTCACCTGTTAACCACTATCATATACCTCTGGACTGCTCTGATGGGCAACACATCCACAGAACCATTAAGCTCCAGATGGTAATGGAAACACCACCCTCCATGAAAGCTCTCCTAACTTCTATGAAAGCCCTTTAGATAGAGTACCTCCCTCAGAGGTCCTGGCCGGCACAGCCAACCCCCTTAACATCATGAAGCAGCCTGAGTGGTCATCATCCATTTTCCCCTAATGGCAGTTAGAGGTACTTCATTCAGGGGGGTAATATGAGACAGAAAGATAAACTACTCACAGGCAGCCAGGAAAAGGATCTTAGAAGAAAAGGAGGAAGAGAGAACTGGGAAATCAAAACGTCTGATCCCATCTATTCCTAACCACAAGCAACAGTTCCTTAAAAACCCCTAGACATGACCAACCCCAAGAGGTACTTCCCCTTGTGCCAACAAGGGGTTTCGAAATCACTTTTCTCTAGATTTTAAGTTGATTGGCCACTTTTCTAAATCCTATATCCCACCAATCATCTAGAGACAGATAAAGCCCTAAAATCCCGAGACAACAAAAACCATTGCATCCCTCTCTTGGGACCCCCTCCCTCTTCAGGACCTCTGCTTTCTTTCTAGTACTCCAATAAATCCTATTATTTGCTTTCAAATAAATACATAAAAGAATTTTAATAAGTGATTGTTAGACACAAGTTAGCAAACCATGGTCCTGGGTTGGTTTTTTGGGTTTTCTTTATTTTGTTTTGTTTCGTTTGCATTGCAGGTCAATTAGAAAAGATTTTAATACTTTCAACTGGTTAATTAAGGGGGGGGGGAAATATACAACACATACTGTATGAGGGCTGCAGAGCAAAAAAATACATACTATCTGATCCCTCAAAAAAGTTTTGCCATCTCTTCATGTAAAATGTTAAAAAAGTAGGTAGGTGACTATATCAAGATCTCTGTACTTTTCTTTGTAAATTTTTGGTCTACTCCTTTTTATGTTATTTCTGAGATAAATTAATAGAAACTGAGAAAAGATTTGTAGAAGCCTTGATTTACACCTGGTCAGTAAGAAGCACAGCTGCAACAATCAGGGGCTTGCAACTCATATCTAAATGTAGAGTAAGGAAAGTAGTCTTGGGGCCTCAGTCCTCACCTCTTGGGATCTGACAATATGTCCCGAGAGACAGTGTTAGAACTGAATCGGGTTAGAGTAAACCCAGCTTGCTGACTGGTAGGGAGAAATCCCACACCTTTTGAGGTCACAATAATCTTCAGTGTTGATTGTTATAGTGTAATAACAATGGGAAAATGGGAAGTTAATTTTTATGACAAACATTATGAATTTCTCCAAGAATACAAAATGAATAATAGCCAGATTATTGAACTCTAGCTTATATGTTCCAGGTTCTTTAACAGAAAAACTTTACAGAAAAGAAAGGATGAAACAGAAGGGAGGACCAACAGATTACAGCAATTGTGATTATTTTTATTTTCTTTTAATAAGCAAAGACTAAATAGCAGCATCCAGAGATAACAATGAATGATAAAAATCTAAGAACATCTAAAGTCAAAATGGGAGCTAAGGGTAGCTCAATGATAGAGCTCTAGACTACTATGTGAAAGGCCTTGAGAACAACATATAACACTGCAAAAAAAGAAAATTATAGTAGTTACTTTGGGGAGGAAAGAAGGGATTAAAATTGAGAAAGAAGGCTAGGTGTGGTGGCATATACCTATAATCTGAGATACTCTCGAGGCTCAGACAGAAGGATTGCAAATTCAAGGCCAGCCCCGGCAACACAGAAAGACTGTTGTCTCAAAATAAATTAAAAAAACAAAACAAAACAAAAAAAAAAACAAACACAAGTTTTTATAAAAGGCTGGAAATGTAGCTCAGTGGTAAAGTATCCGTTTACCAATGAATCAGGATCATTCGCTCCCAACTGGTGCATTCTGTTAAAAATTTGTGAAGTAGATTCTTAAGTTGAATGGAAGTCAAAGAAATGGGGGGAAAGAAAATTTCTTTAAAATCCTAGAAGGAGTAAGTTGTGGGGGCACATATCTGTAATCCCAGTAACTGGCATGCCTGAGGCAGGAAGCACAAATCCATGGCCAGCCTCAGCAACTTAGTGAGACCCTGTCTCAAATTTTTTTTTTAAATATTTATTTTTTAGTTGTAGTTGGACACAATACCTTTATTATTTATTTATTTTTTATGTGGTACTGAGGATTGAACCCAGGGCCCCTGCACATGATAGGAAAGCGCTCCACTGCTAAGCCACAACACCAGCCCCCTGTCTCAATTTTTTAAAAATTTAAAAAAGAACTGGCAGGAATGACAGTAGAGGAGGTAGAGAGAGAAGAGGGGAGGGGAGGGGAGGGGGAATAGCAGAGGATAGGAAAGGCAGCAGAATACAACAGACACTAGTATGGCAATATGTAAATCAATGGATGTGTAACTGATGTGATTCTGCAATCTGTATACGAGGTAAAAATGGGAGTTCATAACCCACTTGAATCAAAGTGTGAAATATGATATATCAAGAACTATGTAATGTTTTGAACAACCAACAATAAAAATTTTAAAATTTAAAAAAATAAAAATAAAAATAAAAAATAAATTTAAAAAATATGAATAAAATGAAATACATAGTTATAAAGGAAAACAAAATCTATTAAAATTAATTTTAAATATTTAAAAATATTAGACCTGGCAGTAGGTATAGTATTAGACAGTCTTTTAAGATAATGATGAAGCAGTCAGAGAAATGCAAATCAAAACCACCCTAAGATACCATCTCACTCCAGTAAGATTGGCAGCCATTATGAAGTCAAACAACAACAAGTGCTGGCGAGGATGTGGGGAAAAGGGTACACTTGTACATTGCTGGTGGGACTGCAAATTGGTGCAGCCAATTTGGAAAGCAGTATGGAGATTTCTTGGAAAGCTAGGAATGGAGCCACCATTTGACCCAGCTATTCCCCTTCTCGGTCTATTCCCTAAAGACCTAAAAAGAGCATGCTACAGGGACACTGCTACATCGATGTTCATAGCAGCACAGTTCACAATAGCAAGACTGTGGAACCAACCTAGATGCCCTTCAATAGATGAATGGATAAAAAAAATGTGGCATTTATACAAATGGAGTATTACTCTGCATTAAAAAATGACAAAATCATAGAATTTACAGGGAAATGGATGGCATTAGAGCAGATTATGCTAAGTGAAGCTAGCCAATCCCTAAAAAACAAATGCCAAATTTCTTCTTTGATATAAGGAGAGTAACTAAGAACAGAGTAGGGTCGAAGAGCATGAGAAGAAGATTAACATTAAACAGGGATGAGAGGTGGGAGGGAAAGGGAGAGAGAAGGGAAATTGCATGGAAATGGAAGGAGACCCTCAGAGTTATACAAAAGTACATACAAGAGGAAGTGAGGGTAAAGGGAAAAATAATACAAGGGGGACAATGAATGTCAGTAGAGGGGGCAGAGAGAGAAGAGGGGAGGGGAGGGGAGGGGAGGGGAGGGGAGGCGAGGGGGGATAGTAGAGGATAGGAAAGGCAGCAGAACACAACAGACACTAGCATGGCAATATGTAAATCAATGGATGTGTAACTGATGTGATTCTGCAATCTGTATATGGGGTAAAAATGGGAGCTCATAACCCACTTGAATCAAAGTGTGAAATATGATATATCAAGAACTATGTAATGTTTTGAACAGCCAACAATAAAAAATTAAAAAAACAAATAAATAAATTAAAAAAAATGTTACAAATAGATTTCCTACTTGAGTATTATATGAAAAAAAAATTACTCCTTGGGAGAGGAAATCATGTTAAGTACAGGGAAAAGGGGATATGCAGGATTGGAAGCTGGAATAATCAGTACTGATAACATATTATAGGAGCACAAGCAGATGGTTAACAAGCACAAGTAAAGGAAAAACAGGAGCAAAAGCTCAGAAGTTAAAGTTCTTTCTGGGATACATGAGCCAAGATGTTCAGGGCAATATTGTTATACTAACCCCAAACTGGAAACAATCCAAATGTTGTCCACAGTAGAATAAATAAACTATAAACTACTCATAACAAGCACTGTATAAGAAGGAGAGGAAAAAGAATGAACTAGCTATACGTGATGATATGAACAAATGTAAGAATGTTGAGCAAAAAGAAGCAAGAAACAAAAGAATATGTACCGTTATGATTTCATTCAGATCAAGTGTTAAAGGGAAACAATACTAAGCTAGCATTGAAGGACATGGTAAATGACAAAGATCTGATTATTATTAAATATCATTCGAAACAGTGTTTCCCTCTAGAAGGTTGTGCTTGGGAAGTAATATGGGGGACTTTATAGGGGTTTTTCTGTCTCTTGTCTTGGTTGGTGGTTATATGGGTATTTGCTGTGTAATTATAGCTTACATTTGTATTTTATACATTTTTCTGTATACATTTTATGTTTCACAATGTTTTCAAAGTTTTTTTTTTTTAGAGGAATGGAAATCAGATAATTCTCTAGAGAAGAAAGGTCAGAGGTAAACATGGAAGGATTCTAGATAAACTTGATAATTAAAGTTAATTCAAAGGGAATAAGCTACTAGGGGGCCTGTGGGATCTTCTTGATACTTTCTAAGGAAAAGAAGAAAAAAAAAAAAAGATAATGATGAACATGAATAAAGAGGTATGCAAAAGTCTGTCATATGAAAACATCTTCAATTCCTTTTTATGTAACGCTAATACTATGTGGTTATTGTGTCATTATGAGAAATGCTAAATTTCAGATGAAATTGGTAAAAATAAAGTTCTCGTATTTTTTCCTACCAAAAAAAAAAAAAAAGAACTGGCAGGACTGGGTTTATACTCAGTGGTAGAGCACTTGCCTAGCACTGGGCTCAATCCTCAGCAAATATAAATAAATAAATAGATAGATAGATAGATAGATAGATGTATTGTGTCCGTCTCAACTAAAAAACTTAATGAAAAGAACTGGGGGTTTCCCTCAGTGGCAAGACACCTCAGGGTTCAATTCCCAGGATCCCCCAAAAAAGTAGCTAGGCATGGTGGCACACTCCTATAATCCCAGCTACTTAAGAGGCTGGGGCAAGATGATCACATATTGCAGGCCATCCCCTAGACAATTTGGCAAGACCTCTTTCAAAATAAAAAATAAAATAATTTAAAGGGGTGGCAATGTGGCTCAGTGCTAGAGCACCCTGGGTTCAATTGCTAGTATTGCAAGAACTAAAAACGAAAAAGTACTAGAAGATCCTACTTGAAGATGTAAGCATTGGTAAACTCTGACAGCAATTTGTGGTAATTTTTATGTCTTTCTTTTCTTTCCAAGTTTCTAATTTAAACACATTGATTTTATAATTAGGGAAAAAAGCTATTTTAAATAAGTAAACATCCTAGGCATATGGCATACACCTGTAATCCCTTCAACTCAGGAGGATCACAAGTTCAAAGCCAGCCTTAGCAACTTAGGGAGAGCCTGTCTCAAAACAAAACAGGCTGGAAATGAGGCTCAATGGTTAAGTGACACTGGGTTCAACTCCTGTTACAAAAAAAAAAAAAATCAAGAGTTAGGGCAAGAGATTTACAAGGTGAAAATGATCAGTAGTACACAAAGAAAATCACCAGAATTCTACAGTTGCTCATGCAAAGAAAACAGAGACTTAGATGATTTATGGAATAGCACACTGCTGGCCTAGCACGGGCAAACGCCTGGCTTCAATCCCCACCACCAGAAATTCAAAATAAAATAAAATTGTAAACAAATATTACACTCTAGTCAATGATACACATGCTAAAATGTTTAGAAAAAAATTACCTTGAAGTCTTACTTTGAAATGCATCAAAATCCAAAAAAAAAAAAATAATAAAGACAATGACAGTTAAGCAAAGCAAATATTGAAGAAAGGCAATGTGATGTATATGAATCCTTAAAGCATAACTTTTCTTTATGTTTAATCATTTACATAATAAAATGCTGAAGGTGGTGTCAACTTCCACAGATGGGAAAAGCAGCCCTAAAGGAACCCAAAACCAGGGGGGAAGGGGGTGGACAAGAGTTAAATAGGAGCTAAAATAAAGAGATAAAAGAAAAAAATCCTAGGGGCTGGGGTTGTGGCTCAGTGGCAGAGTGCTTGCCTCACACATGTGAGGCACTGGGTTCAATTATCAGCACCACATGAACAATAAATAAATAAATAAAATAAAGATATTGTGTCCATGTTTAACTAAAAAATTTTTTGAAAAAAATCCTAAGAAAATGAAATCATGTGGACAATCAGTCATTCACTGCATGGTGAGTTCATTACAAGAATGAGTCTGATTTGATCAAGATGTTTCAGACAGAAGATACCGCATATAGAAATATCGGAGTACAATACCAAGCTCAGAAAACCTGGATGAAATCTTTCTGAAAAAGGGTGTGAAAACAGGCAAGAACAGCAACAAATGATGGCTTTATAAACAATAATATATCATTTGTTTTGCAATGCTATGATAACCCAGGGACTTATACATGCCAGACAAGGACTCTACCATGGAATTATACCCCCAACCCAAGGCAGCAATATTTAAACTTAATTGTCCATATTTTTGTAAATATACACAATTTATAAAAACAAATCTTCCCTGATTCTGTTAACACATCTATAAAATATTAAGAAAAAAGAACATGAATTTACAGAACCTGGCACAGGTTTTAAGCAGAACAGTTACTAATGACCTCATGCATACTAAACATGAGCACTACGTCTGAGCTACACCCTAAACCACTACATGTTTTCATTTTGATACTGTATCACCCACAAATTGTTTTACAGGAGTAATACTGGGGATGGAACCCAAGTGTGCACAGCCACTAAGCTACATCCCCACCCCTTTTTATTTTTCCTTTTGAGACACAGTTTTGCTCATTTGCCAAGGCTGGCCTCAAACTTTTGATCTTCCTTTCTCAGACTCCCAAGTAGCTGGGATTACAAGCAAGTGCCATCATGCCCAGCTACCTATACATGTCTAATTAAGTCGTTACTCATCGCCATATGTAAATACCAATCCAAGACTTAGCTTTTTCAGCTTAAGTAAATTATGATTCAGATGTTTTTTGTATTTTTCTTCAGTGATATCATCTGTTTTATTCCTTACAGGGTACAGACTAGACAACTTCTGAAAGCACAGCTGATATACTTAACAGCTATTAACAAGCACAGTACTGCAACATTAGCACTATCATATTAATAAAATGTAAAATTTTAATCAGAATATTAAATTTGTCTTCCTTTATAAAATACTCTACATGCCTTAGTCAAGAAGAAAATTACTTTATTCAATAAACACTTCAATAAATATTTGATAAATAAACCACCAAACATAAATTAAGAGTATAATAGGGAAGTTACCAGGCTGAGCTCTAGAAGTGTCAAGAGGTCTGTACAGCTTGGGGAAAAAAGAGGAAAAAGCAGGGTCAACTGGTAATTCTATGTTAAACAGAATAGTGCACCCTCCCCATTAGTGACATCCAACAAGACAATTTTCAAAATAAAAGAAAATATGGCTAAGAAAAGCATCATCACTGTCTTCCTCAGGATCTTTTACCCATGCATATGACCTATAAAGAGCTAAGCGGCTTTCACAGTAAAAAAAAAATGTGCTGATAGCTTTTCTAATGAGCCAAATGTTTTTCATAGAACCTGTCACCCAGAAAATTTGGAAACATAATGAAGTAAGGTTATTTTTTAAATCATCCTTGTACCTACCAAAAATAAATGTTATTAACATAGTCTAATAGCCTTTTTTCAAAAATACGTTTTACATCTTTTCTCAGATAAACAGAAACTATTCATTTTCCATGACATTTTATAACATAATTTTTAAGTATTATTATAATTACTTCATAATTTATATGGTATATACAATAAACACAGATTATTAATTATCATCCACAACCTTCCACAACTTTCAATTCCTTTCAATCATCCTGAAAAGTAAATATCATATGCCATTTTATATTTTAAAAAACTAGTTTGCATCTCCAAGATAATAGAAGAACACCACTTTTAAACAAGCGATAAAAATAATTACTAGAATGAGACAAACATATTCTATTACATCATGATATGATGGATTAAGATCCTATCACTTGGGCTGGGGCTGTAGCTCAGTGGCAGAGGGCTTGCCTAGCATATCAAGAGGTCTATGAGGCATCGGGTTCAATCCTTAGCACCACATAAAAATAAACAAATAAAATAAAGGCATTCTGACCATGTACAATTACAAAAAAATTTAAAAAAGAAAGATCAGATCACTTATACATTATTCATACCAAAAATGTATAACCCAATTCTAATCATGAGTAAAGAATAAACAAATCCAAGCTGGAAAACATAGTATGAAGAAACTGGCTTATTTTCTTCAAACATGTCAATGTCATGAAACTAAGGAACAGTTCCACAGGAAGTGTCTGGTGATGTAACTCAGTGGCATATGCTTAGCATGCACAAGGTCCTGGGTTGAATTCCCAGGGCCAAGAGAAAGAGTGACAGAAACAGAGAGAGAGATTAAAGAGAAGAGACACCTAAATACAATAAATGATCAAGGACTTAACTAAAAAACCTTATTGGGACAATTTAGGACAAATATAAATAAAATGGATGCCAAATTAATAATGACTTAAGTTTCTTCTTTTTGGATAATTTTACTGTTTTATGCATAAGAAGTCACTTTTTACAAAAACATATTAATGTATTTAGGAGTAAAGAAGTATCTCTCCTCTCAAAAATTTCAGCTGTACTAAGGGTATAGCTCAGTAGAAGAGAGCTTGCCTGGCACAGCTCCAGCACCTGAGTTAAACTCCAGCACCACACACACAAAAAAAAAAAAATAGGGCTGTGGAAATGATGAATAAAGGGACAAACTAAATGTGGTAGAATATAAAGGGCTGGGAATATAGTTCAGTTATAAAGCGGCCTTGGATTCAATACTCAGCAAAAAAAGACTTAAGAAACTTATCTAATTAGTAACATGGGTAGACCAAGATCCAAATTCAGGTTTATATGGAATCAAAAGAGCTCTTCTTTTAGCATGCAACTTGGATAGATCATCTCAGAACACCCCTACCTCTAGACATTTGGGAATATAAGGGCTGAGGATGTAACTCAGTAGTTGAGAGCTTGCCTAGCAAACAGGAAGACCTGGGTTCAATACTCAGGAACACACACACACACAGTGGGTAACTAACTAACATCTTATAGAAAAAAGTCAGGAGGATCGAAGCCAGCCTCAGCAACTTAGCGAGGCCCTTATAAGTAATTTAAACAAAGCCTGTCTCAAAAAAAAAAAAAAAAGGGCTGGGGATGTAGTTCAGTGATAAAGTGCCCCTAGTTTCAATCCCTGGTACCACAACAACAACTACAAAAGGTACTTTGTTTCCAATTTAAGGTTACTTCCTTAGAAAATATTTTCCAGTGCATAAGATGAACAACTTTTCATTCTTTCCTTTGTGTGTGTGTCTGTATGTGTAAGAGGGACAGAAACTGTGTGTGTGTCTAAGAGAGAGAGAATGTTTGTGTGTATGTGTTTGTGTGTGGTGCTAGGGACTGAACCCAGGGTTTCCTGCATTCCAGAACAAATCAATCAATCAATGGCCAGGGATGTAAATTGGTGGAAAAATGCTTGCTTAATTACGAACATGGGTGGGGGGTGTCTGTGTGTGTAAATAAATAACAAATAGAAAACCCTTTGTGAGGAAAGGAATATTTATTCCCCCCCTCCTCCAATTTGGAGACTAATTCTTTGTAAATCAGCCCAAAGACTTTGCTTGGGAGGAAAGAAAGGGTACAGTTTACAATCCCTACATTACATCGGGCTCTCCTTCAAAATCTTACTTTTCATTTTTAATGATTTGCTAAGTACAAATTTTTTTTAAATAAAAACAATCATTTTATTTATTAGCAGAGTTACACCCATGATTACTCTTAACTTCTATTTCTTCGATAAGAGACCATTCATGAAACAAATTTTTCTTAAGAACTATAAAAAGAGGATCTAGCCCTCAAAGTTTTCCAACAATGGAGAGTCTTTCTTGTGAATAAACATCAGAGCTATGTGTGGTGGTAAAAAGGCCTATAATCCCAGCAACTTGGGAGGCTAAAGCAGCAAATTTAAGGCTTGGAAATTCAGTGAGACCCTATCTCAAAATAAAGAGCCAGGCAAGTAGCACAATGGTAGAACACCTCTGAGTTCCACCTGTAATACCACAAAAGAAAAACAAATACAAAACAAAAACACTTATAAGTAACTATCAAGGTACAGTCAAATCATCAATCTGAAGTTATAATGGACTAGATTAGGTTTATTTACCCACTTACATAATGCCTCTGAAAAGAGGCTTGCCAATCTAGTCAATAAAGTATACAATGTTAACTGTACCAGGTACTATGCTTTCACTTTACTTGAATTATCTCACTTCATTTAAAATTAAGGACTGGAGGTGTAGTTCAGTGTGGGAGTACTTGCCTAGCATAGAAGAGACCTTGAGTTTCATCCCGAGCCTCATCATCAAAAAAAAAGGAATGAAGAAAAAGAAAGCCAAGAAACTGACTCAGTAACTGGTAGCTGGAATACAGGATTAATTAGTTCTAATGGAACAGTATCTAATTGTACATGAATCAACAATATTACTTTTTCCTATTATTTACTATCTGCTTTTTAAACACAAGGTCCAAAATAGTGAGATTTCCTACAAAGGAAAACATTAAATCATGTGTTTTCCCTTAATTCTAAAAGAAACAAAAGTTCCACAAACACTTACCTGTACCACTTGTTTCTGTGGTTGTGTCGCCTGTGTTGTTGAAATCTGTGTTTTTTCCCGAGCACCTCGGCAACGGTCATTGCTCACTGAAGTCATCATGTACAGTATATACAAAATAGCGTATGTACAAAATAGAAAATCTGCAACAAAGTAGGAAATTATGCAAATCATGGTAAAAGGCAAACATAAGTCAAAGGAAAAGAAGATACATAAAATAAAAGTTCTCTGGAATACAAATTTTCAAGAAACAGCACTTTTTAAAAATATTTACTTTTTAGTTGTAATTGGACACAATATCTTTATTTTATGTATTTTTATGTGGTACTGAGGATCGAACCCAGGGCCTCACACATGCTAGGTGAGGGCTCTACCGCTGAGCCACAACCCCAGCCCCAAGAAACAGCACTTTGATATCAAAGATTTTGCTTGTAGCATTTTGGAGGACAGTGTGACAAGAACTGTTCA
Source organism: Marmota monax (assembly GCF_021218885.2). Classification (NCBI taxonomy): domain Eukaryota; kingdom Metazoa; phylum Chordata; class Mammalia; order Rodentia; family Sciuridae; genus Marmota; species Marmota monax. Next base: position 8,621,855 of record NW_026695243.1, on the reverse strand, counting down.
AGAATCTTAGCAATGCTAAATAAAAATCTCAAGGACAACTAATTTTAACCAGCAACCATTTTACCAGTATATATAGCTACTACTACTTGTAGTAACTACTAGACTTTACTCAGCAAAAAACAAAATTCAAAATGTGATCTCAAGAAACAAGACAAGAGTAGGGGTATCAGTGACAGTTGCTTGCCTAACATGGGTGAGATACAGATTTGAACTATGACATTCCAATTGTTGGCTTATAGATTCCAAACAATCGTGTTCATTGAAATGATTACTTTCCCCACTTACACTTTGTACTATTTATTCATCAGTGTTCCATTTATGAAAATAACCTAAGTACACTAAATATAACAAAATGTGAATTTCTCCTTACAGGAGTGCCATCTGCTGATAAAAATCTGCACGTACAAAAGAAATATACTTACACTAAAATGAATTTTGATTTGATTTACAAAAAATATTTCTATTACATTCAAACATAATATTGGTGCAATACACCTTTTTTTTTTTTTTTGGGGGGGGGGGGTAACCAGGGATTGAACTTAGGGGCACTCAGACACTGAGCCACATCCCCAGCTGTATTTCATATTTTATTTAGAGACAGGGTCTCACCGAGTTGTTTAGTGCCTCACTTTTGCTGAGTAAGACTGGCTTTGAACTCCTATTTTTTCTCCTTCAGTCTCGTGAGGAGCTGGGATTATAGGCATATACCACCAAGGCCGGCAAGGTAATTCACCTTAATATTCACTTGTCAGGAAGGAAAACCATAAACTTCAATATATTTTAAAATATTAAAACTTTACTAACTTACTGAGGACATTAAAACTATCTCTATTCCAAATATCAATTTAGTGTAAAATGTTTCATAATGAATATAATTAGGTTACGAATAACAACCAAATTCCATGTGAAATATAAGTATGTTGCCCATTTTATATTTAAGTATTATTTGGAAACTACAGTTTTTCCTTTATTAATTACTGGTCTACATTACATATTCATAAATAATTTCAATGAAAAACCTTCAACTTAAAAAAGGCAGATACATCTCTTGGAAAACAATAGAATTAATGGCCCTAGACCTAGCTTTCAAGGATACTCAAATGAACAAATTCAGACTAACTTGTTTTCTGACAATCATGGATCAACATGCTAAGGATGAAATGTCAGTCAGTCTTAGCCTGGCGTAGCAGCACACACCTGTAATTCCAGCAACCAGGGAGTCTGAGGCAGGAGGATCACAATTTTGAGGCTAACCTCAACAGTTTAGCAAGACCTTTAGTGAGACCCTATCTCAAAAACAAAACAAGAGCTGGGGATATAGCTCAGTTATAAAGTACCCCTGGGTTCTATACCTAGTAAAGAAAGAAAGACAGAAAAGAAAGAAAGACAGTCTTAATGCAAAAAATATCCAACAAAACAATTTCCAGGGCTGGGGATACAACTCAATATCAGAGCACTTACTTAATATGCATGAAGGGGCTGAGAATATAGCTCAGTTGGTAGAGTGCTTTCTTTATATGCACAAGGCCCTGGGTTTGATCCCCAGCACTTAAAAAAAAAAAAAAAAATGAAGCCCTTGGTTCTAATCCAGTACCCATCCCCCCAAAAAAAAATTTTATTTTTTTTTTTAAATAATCTTCCAGACACAAGAAGTGTTGTCCCACTTACTTAAGAGGCTAGGGCAGGAGGATCACTTCAGAACAGGAGTCCCTAAACAGCCTGGGCAACAGTGACATAGTGACACCCCATCTCAAAAAAAAAAAAACTTCCTGATACAGAATTGAGATTTTGCAGAACATGGAGCTGAGGGTGGAATATGACTAAAATCCTCTGGAAAAACAGACTTCAGAAGATATATAAAGTTGGCCAGGGGCTAGAGTTATAGCTCAGTTGTAGAGTGCTTTCCTAGCACATGTGAGGAACTGGGTTCAATCCTCAGGACCACATTAAAAATCAAGAAAAAAAGGTATTGTGTCCATCTACAACTAAAAATATATTTAAAAAAATAAATAAATAAAGATGGCCAGGCATGGGGTGGCCAGGTTCGAGGCCAGCCTCGGCAACTTCAGTGAGACTGTGTCTCAAAATAAAAAAAAGAGCTGGAAAGCTGAGCATGGTGGCACATGCCTTTAATCCCAGTAACTTGAAAGACTGTGACAAAATTGGGAAGACTGTCCCAAAATTTTAAAATGGGTGGTGGTATGGCTGGGATGTAGCTCAGGGTTAAACTGTCCCTAGGTTCAATTCCTGCTTCCAAAAACAAACAAAAAAATAAAAATAAAACACCTTCAACTAATATACTATACTGACTATGGGGAAAACATGTTATATCTACTGGAAACTGAATTATGTATAGTAAACATAATTGCTTCTTGGGCTGGGGATATAGTTTAGTGATAGAATGCTTGCTTATAAATTATGAGTGAGGCATATCCAACTTCAGAATCACCAAAAAAGAAAAACAATTGTTTCTGTGCAGGACCCAGTTGCCAGAACTTACTAATTCAGTTTTACACTTGTGTTCCATCCCTTGTATCATTTCCCACCCTGAAGAGCTCTACTACTCTGGAACAGGTTCCAGGAGAATTCTTAGAATAGAAACAGACAAGAGCAAGAGATTCTAAAAATAATCCAGCAAAAATTCAAACCAGCATATCTCAGGTTCTTGCACTGCAGGAAGCACCAGGTTACTCAAATATATTCGGTCAAATTTTAAAACTGGTATTGACCTCCCGTCATCCAAATTAAAGATGTGATACATTTTAACACAGATAAGAACTACTGGGCTGGGGTTGTAGCTCGCCACCAGTAGAGCACTCTCCTAGCACGTGTGAGGCCCTGGGTTCCATCCTCAGCACATTAAAACAAGTAAATAAAATAAAGGCATTGTGTCCAACTACACCTAAAAATTAAATATTAAAAAAAAAAAAAGAACTGCTGATACATTTTTAGCTTCTTCGGGTGTTTGTGTATTCTTTGCCAATGTTGGAGACTGTATATGTATCCAGGAGTGATCTACCACTGAGTTACTTAAACTCTTTCTTTTTTTTTTCCCCCTTCTTTCTTTTTTGTACCAGGGATTGAACCCAGGTCCCTTAAACACTGAGCCACACTCCCAGTCCTTTTTTTTTTTTTAATGCTTTATTTTGAAACAAGGTCTCCTTAATTGAGACCTCATTAAAATTGCTGAAGTTGGTCTTGAACTTGCAATCCTCATGCCTCAGCCTCAGGAGCAACTGAAATTATAGGTGTGCACTACATCTAACTTTCAAGGATTCTTTTGAAGATTCAATAACACTGTGTATTCCAAAGGTCTCAGTCTAGAATGAACACTGGTTAACTGCACCTGACTTTCTATAAAAGCTTATATAAACAAATAATGAGGACACTTCACTTTAAGGCATGCAAAAAACACAACTGGGAGCCAGGTGTGATGGCTCATGCCTGTAATCCTAGCTACTCAGGAGACTGAGGAGGATTGCAACTTCAAGTTCAGCCTGGGCAACTTAGTGAGACCTTGTTTCAAAATAAAATTTACAAGACTGGAGGTGTAACTCAATGGTAGAGCACTTTCCTAGCATGCATAAGGCTCTAGGTTCAATCCCTAGTACAGAAGACACTGGTGTCCATGTGGTGTGGACCAAGCATATAAACCCAGCAAGTCAGAAGGCTGAGGCAGGATTTCAAGTTCAAGGCCAATCTAGGCAACTACTTAGTAAGACTCTGTCTCAAAATTAAAAACAACCAAAACCAAAAAAGAGCCAGTGTTCTACAGTGGTAGAATACATGCATTAGAACCTAGGTTCAATCCCTAGTGCCACAAAAAAAGAAAGAAGAAAAAAGGGATCGGGATATAGCAGCTCAGTAGCAGAGCACTTGCATAGCATGAGGAAGGATCTGGGCTCAATTTAACCCCTGGTACCACAAAAAACAGAAGGCCCACAAAGCCAGGCACAGTGGCACACACCTATAGTCCCAGCTACTCAGGAAATTGACCTGCGAAGATTGTTTAAGCCCAGGAGTTCAAAGTTACCCAGGACAACAAAATAAGACACCATACCAAAAGAACAAAACAAAAAAGGAAAGCCAGGCCAGGTGTGGTGGCACATGCATGTAATTCCCAGTATTCAAGGAAGATGAGGATCACAAGTTCAAGGCTAACTCTGGGGATTTAACAATATCTTCTCTCAAAATAAAATAAAAAGGTCTGGGATGTAGCAGAGTACTTGTCTACCATGTGGGAGTCTCTGCATTGAACCCCAGTACCATTTAAAAATTAAAAAAAAAAAAAAAAAACTGGGGCTGGGGTTATAGCTCAGTGGTAGAGCACTTGACTAGCATGCTTGAGGCATTGTGTCCACCCACAACTAAAAAAACATATATAAAAAAAGAAATAACGTCAGAGATGCTGTTTACTCAATCACAAAGCCCATATTACAGGGACTACCACTTAAACTGACAAGGATAACACAGGTCCTCTGTATATAAACTCATTTCAAAATGTCTAAAACCAATAAGCAATGATAAATTAATAGCAGCAAAGAAATGGTGTTTACTATGTACCAGATACCATTTTAAGGGCTTTATAAGCACAGTATTAAGTCATTAACCCTCCCAACAACACTCTGAGGAACATTAATATTACTATTTCCATTTTACAAAAACAAAAAAAAAAAAAAAAACCTAAGACATAAAGAGTCACAGATAGTGAAGTGATAAAAACTAAAAATTCAAACCCCAGTCATCTGGCTCCATGGTCTTTTAGTGATTATGCAATATTGTAGTCCCCAACTTGGTTTCCTCTTCTTCAAGGCAGCAGAACCGCATAACATGCATAGCTCTCATCAGATGAGAAAAATCTGTTATGCATCATAATCTAAGTTCCCCAGCCCCCCAGATACCACAGGTGCTCTATACTATTATGCTTTGACTAGTTCTGCTTTATTATGTTTAATTTCCAACCTCTGTCCTTGCTTTTTCTATTTATTTTTTTTAATTTCTGTATTTCTTTTATTAATATTTATTTTTTAGTTTTAGGTGGACTCAATATCTTTATTTTTATGTGGTGCTGAAGATCGAACCCAGTGCCTCACAGGTACTAGGGTTCTAATACTAGGCAAGCACTCTACCACTTGAGCCACAGCCCCAGCCCTGCTTTTCTATATAGAAAGAACCATTACTCTCAACCCTTTTCTGCATCATTAAGTGAATTTTAAGAGATTAAGAATCTTTCTGGGGGCTGGGGCTGTAGATCAGTTGTAGAGCTCTTGCTTAGCATGTATGAGCACTAGGTTTGATCCTCAGCACAACATAAAAATAAATAAGTAAGTAAATAAGGTATTGTGTCCATCTACAACTAAAAAAAGAAAACCAATGATACAAATCAATTTTTTTAAAAAAAATCTTGCTGGGTACAGTGGTGCACACCTATAGTCCCAACAACTTGGAAGGCGGAGGTAGAAGGATCATAAATTCATGACCAGCCTCAGCCACTTAGTGTGAGACCATATTTCAAAATAAAAAATAAAGGGCAGGGGTATATCTCAAGTGCCTCTGGGCTCAGTCCCCAAAACCACAAAAATCAATTCAGGAGGTCTAGAAAAGCCAGCAAGAGAAAGTCAATAAGACAACTAGGTTTCCAAAGTACTCAACTAGGAGACTTAATTCCATGCAGCTCAACTGCTACTGCCCTGCATGCCAGAAGCTGACCAAGCTGATACTTTTATTCTTCACAGCTGCAGAGGGCAGGGTCAGATCCCTAGCAGCTGGTGGACAAGGCTGAACTCCCCTACACCCACACTTGGCAGACAGAAACCACAGTGTTATCAGCTGTCCCATGCACTAACCTGCCCACAGATAAAATGAGTGCTGAACTCGGACATTACAGAACATCACATTTTATTTGGTACAGTCACACTTCAGGTTACCTAAGGTCAGGGATGGAAAAGTATTTGATTGCCTATGGCTGCTTCAATACATGTATCCCATTTCAATTCTCTTTTCACAAGGTTTTATTTTTGTTATTGTTTTTTACAGTACTGTGATTGAACTCAGGTGTTCATACATGTAAAGTAGGCACTCTACCACTGAGCTATATCCTCAGCCCTTAAGCCCTGTCTTTAACCCAGTAGCTAGTATTACCTAGTATTATCTCCAATTCCTTGAAAAGGCCATAATTATCATAATCAGTCATCATCCCTACTTCTAACAGACCTCTCCAAAAAAAAAAAAAAAAAACCTATACTATGTATCTTTGCACAAACCCTATCAAATTATAAACAGACTACTTCAGATTATATTCAACAATGCCTCTCAAATACCAATCGGATATCTTCATTAAAGAATTACTACTCAGGGGCTGAGGCTGTGGCTCGGTGGCAGAGCGCTTGCCTAGCATGTGTGAGACCCTGGGTTCAATCCCCAGCACCACAAAAAAAAAAAAAAAAAAAAAAAAAAAAAAAGAATTATTACTCAACAGAGAAGGACTAGTAAAGAATCTACTTTTTTTAAAAAAAAGGACTATAATCAGATCAAAAGATTTTCTACAGATTATCCACTTACATGAGTATATTTAGTAACATCCTTATGAATTTAGTATTTATGATTTTTGTTAAACATAAACTCTGTTGTTTTTCTTTATTCCCTGTACCATTTACATTAGATTGTATTCACCTTCATATGTATCACCATCTGGACTTGCTTCCCCAGAATTTGCAACCATCCATATTCACAACAGTATATCTCCATTCTGCTTTTTGCTTTCAATGTTCATTTCTGATACCTACGAGGTTTCTCAGCAACTCCAGCAATAAGGAATGAGTGTATATTTATGCTATTACCTCCTGCCACATTCTGATCCTATGGTTTCTCAGTGGACCTTAGAAACTAATGAAATGTTAAAAAATTAGCAGAAGCCCAGGAAAACATCTACTCCCTGAAACACTAGCATCAGGAATTTGTCATTATCAAATGAATCTTAAAACTCTAGAAGGGCTTTTAATCCCAGTTTCATGGGAGGATGTGACAGGAAGACCAAATGTTTAAGGCCGAGTGTGGTAGCACACACCTGAAATCCCAGTGACTCCGGAGACTGAGGCAGGAGGATCACAAGTTCAAAGCCAGCCTCAGCAACTTAACAAGGCCCTAAGCAATTTAGCAAGACTCTTCTGTCTCTAAATAAAACATAAAAAGGGCTGGGACTATGGTTCAGTGGTTAAGTGCCCCTGGGTTCAATCCCCAGTACCAAAAGAGAAAAAAAGTTTGAGGCCAGCTGTTTCACCTCAAAATTTAAAAAAAGAGCTGCTGATGTAGCTCAGTGGTAGAGTGCTTGCCTAGCATCCATGAGGCCCTTGGTTCAATACCTAATACTGGGGGGGAAAAAAGACTAAAAGCTGCATACAGTGACATATGGCTATCATCTCAGCTCCTTGGGAGGCTCAAGAAGGATTGGGAGTTCAAGGCCAGCCTGGGGAACATAGCAAGACCCCAATTCAAAAGATAAAAATAAAAACTCTTGAAGAATGGATCACTATCCATCAGCATCTCTGGTTGCACAGTAATCATTTACAGAATTTTTTAAAAAAGATGACTCCCAGGTTCTATTAAAATCGGAGCTGGGTGCAATGGCACATGACTGTAATCCTAAAGACTCAAGAGGCTGAGGTAGAAGGATCACAAGTTCAAAGCCAGCTTCAGCAATTTAGTGAGGCCCTACGCAACTTAATGAGACCCTGTCTCAAAAAATAAAAAGGGTTGGTGCTGGGGCTGTAGCTCAATGGCAGAGCACTTGCCTAGCATGTGTAAAGCACTGGGTTCAATCATAGCACCACGTAAACAAAATACAAGCATTCTGTCCATCTATAACTACAAAAAAAAATTTAAATTTTTTTTAAAAATAAAAAGGGCTAGGGATGTAGTTCAGTGGTTAAGAACCTCTGGGTTCAACCCCTGGTATCAAAAAACTGAAAAAGGGCTTGGGATGTACTTCAGTGGCAATTTACCAAATTTGACCATTGGTCAAATTTCCAATACCTGAAAAAAAAATTCAGAGTTGCTCAAAACAGAACAGATATTAATATTGTTTTTAAGTTTGCCAAGCAGTTCCCCAAAATAACCAAGCAATTCTACTCTATGAATTCAAAAGAATTGAAAACAGATGCTCAACAAGAAATATGTACATGAATGAATCATAATAGCCAAAAAGTAGAAACAAACCAAATGTCTATCAACTGATGAATAAAAGAAACATAGTATAAATATATAATAGATTTTTTATACTACCTTTATTATGTTTATTTTTATGTAATGCTAAGAATCAAACCCAGTGCCTCACATGTGCTAAGTAGACCTACCACTGAACTACAACCCCAGCCCCACAATAGAATAATATTAAAGTAGTAAAATGAAGTTCTATTATGTACTAACACATGGGTAAATCTTCAAAATATCATGCTAAGTAAAATAAAGTCACAAAATAACATTTACAGATATTGTATAATTCCATATATATTCAATGTTCAGAATGAACAAATCCACAGAGACCGAAAGTATATTGGTGGTTGGAAGGAACTGGGGGGTGGGGATTGAACTCAGGGGAACCTCAACCACACAGCCATATCCCCAGCAACTTTTTTTTTTTTTAGTTGTAGTTGGACACAATACCTTTATTTTATTTATTTTTATGTGGTGCTGAGGATCCAACCCAGGGCTTTGCAAGTGCTAGGCGTGCTAGGTAGCTCTACCTCAGAGCTACAACCCCAGCCCACTTCCCAGACCTTCTTATATTTTATTTTGAGACAGGGATCTTGCTAAGTTCCTGAAGCTGGCTTTGAACCTGCAATCCTCCTACGTTAGCCTCCCCAACCACTGGCATTAGAGGCATGCAACACCATGCCTGACCTCTTAATTATAAACTGATGTCGGGTGTACTGACCGATCTTCTAGTATACTGCTAAAACCTGGCAACACAATAAAATACAAATTCTTTGTTGCTTTCCATTCCCTACACTTTGGTCAAATTGGTGTTGCCATTCTTCCAAATATTACCTACTTTTTTGCCTTCACCTTTCTCAGACATGTTTTCTAAAATGTATTGAGCATACCCTTCATTTTCTCATTTTTGGTTCCTCAACATGAACCCCAATTACTTTCTATATAATGTCAATTACAAATGGGGCGTTTTAGGGTCACATAACCATATACTAAACAGCAACTGAGAGTTTTTTGTTTCTGTGGATGATTAAGCCCAGGACTTCATACATACCAAAGCCAGCACTCTACAAGTACAATCTCCAGAGACTGAGTTCTATGAAGGTCTGTAATCCAGATATTCAGGAGGCTGAAGCAGAAGAATGCCAAATTTGAGGCCAGTCTGGGAAGTTTAGCAAGACCTTGCCTCAAAATAAAAAGTGTTGGTATAGTTAAATGATGGAGCACTTCCACAGCATGTGTGAGGCCCTAGGTTCAATTCCCTATACCATTTAAAGGAAAAAAAAAAAAAAAAAAAACTTGAGGCTTGGCTCTTTCTTTTGTTTTGTTTTGCTTGTTTTGTTTTGGGTACTAGGAATTTAACCAGGGGTACTTTACCACTGAGCTACATCCCCAGCCCTTTTTATTACTCGCTAAACTGTTGAGGCTGGACTAGAACTTGCCATCCTCCTGCCTCAACCTCCCCAGTTACTGGGATTATTTATAGGCGCATGCCACTGCACCTGGCCAGAATTTTAATTGTTGTTTATATATGTGTATATATATATATATTTTTTAAGATGTACAGATCTTTATTTTATTCATTTACTTATATGTGGTGCTGAGAATCGAACCCAGTGCCTCACACATGCTAAGCGCTCTACCACTGAGCCACAGCCTCAGCCCCCAGAATTTGAGTTCCTAAGAGTAATTTTACAGCTTTCTCTCTTTTCTCACTAATCTATCAATTGTCACTTCTCAGTGTTGTGTGCCTAATGTCCTCATAGGATGCATCTAAACTGGCAGAGGGCTTAGATATCAATTCATCATGCTGATTGGAACAGAAAGTAAAATCAGAATAAAAAACAAAGGAAAAGGAGTGTTTTTTTTCTTTAAAGCATAGAATTTCAATTCAACCGAACGTCTTGACTATACTCCAACACACAAAATAGTTAAAAGTGAAAAAAAATCTAAACAGTAGAGCTGTTGCCTAGCATGTGTGAGGTTTTGGGTTTAATCTCTACTACCACCCAAAAAAAAAAAAAAAAAAAGAAGAAAAGTAAAGCCAGTCTAGTGAAATCTGGCATAGGAGTTCAAGGACCCCACCTGTGTATCCCATCCCTCCTTCCTCACACATTACAAAATCCCAGTCTTTTGCACTACAAAGGTGTTAATGTTCCTTTCTATCTATTGCTTACACTGTTTCATTTATCAGCTTGCACCTGGCTGTATTCCCAGATAGCAATATTTCACATAGGCAAAAGAGTACAGTAGTATGATTAAGAGCATAGGTTTAGAAGTCAGATCTGGAGTCCACTAATTTTAAGATTAGGTAACAAAGGACAAGTATCTCACTGTTTCCCAAGTCTGTAAGCAGCAGCAAACAAGATAATGTACTTCAAATGCTTAGTTAACATAAATGGTAGCAATTACAGGACTAATGAACATGGGCCACTTTTTTTCCTGTTCAATCTCTTCATTCCACAATATTAAATTCACTTATTCAAAAAGATATTAATAATTTTACTGCAGAATGGCTTAAATACCATAAAAATACATCCTTACATATACAATTAAAGATTTTTTAGTATATATTTACCAAACTGTGCTATTGTCTAACTATCGCCCAAATAAAATCCTCTTTCCTTTCTCTGATAGTTGGGCAAACTATCAGAGTATCTAAGTTTGCTTTGCTACATCCCACTGTGCAAGCTCCATCCCATTACAACAAAGCCTTTTAGTAAAATTTTAAAAATAAACGCTCTTCTGTCGTAATAAAATAGTAAATGGCCCATTCTAACAAGGATTTTTTCCTTTCACACTTGGATTGCACTGTACTACACAGAAATAATTTTCTACCATTACTATAACACTTCTAACTATAATGAATTTAGAAGGCATTAAACAAGCTGAAGTACCGAAGCTAAGAAATGTTAAAGAGATCATCTGGTCTCCAGCAATTTGAAGGAACATTTTACCAAGTAAATTGTTCCTTCAAATTGATGTTATAGCAGGAAATTTCTAATCAAAATAAAACAAGATCTTGGGCTGGGATTGTAGCTCAGTGGTAGAGCACTTGCCTAGCATGTGTGAGGCACTGGTTCAATACTCAGCACCACATACAAATAAATAAATAAAATAAAAAATTTCATCAACAACTAATAAAAATTTAAAAATAATAAAATAAAAACAAGATCTTGATAGGAGTGATTAATTAAAGCATTAAACTTACTATATAAAATTGACCCAGCCAGGCATGGTGGTTCATACCTGTAATCCCAGCCACTTGGGAAGCTGAGACAGAAGGATTACAAGTTTAAGACCAGCCTCGGCAACTTGGTGACCCCATCCCAAAATAAAAACATACTGGGGATGTAGCTCAGAGAGGTAGAATGCTCCTGGGTTCAATCCCCAGAAGTGGAAAATAAAATAATTTTAAAAGGCTGAGGATGTAGAGCAGTGATAGAATACCCCAACGGCGCAATCCCTAGCACTGCAAAAAGAACAATGACAATATAAAAAAGAATTGAAGCCAGGAGCAGTGGCACTTGCTTATAATCCCAATGACTCAGAAGGCCAAGGTAGGAGGATTACAAATTCTAGGCCAGCCTCAGCAATTTAGCAAGACCCTATCTTAAAAAAATAAAAAGTGGGCTGGGGTTGTGGCTCAGTGGTGGAGTGCTTGCCTAGCACCTGTGTAGCAGAGGGTTCAATTCTCAGCACCACATAAAAATAAAGGTCCATCTACAACATATATATATTACATATGTATAAATATATGTGTACATAAATGTTGTATATTTTGTGTATGCATATAAACACACACATAATAAAATAAAAAATGCTTGGAATGTAGCTCAGTTGTAGAACACTCCTGGGTTTAATCCCCAGTATCAAAAGAATTTAAGTATACAAATTTTAAAAAGAAAATGTTTACTGTGACTGATGTGACTAACTTTGTCTCTCATTTGTGAGCTGCTACAAATAAATTACTAGTCAAGGCTAAAAACAGATACAATTATGATATGGTAATAAAAGTAACAATATGGACTGGGGATATAGCTCAGTTGGTAGAGTGCTTGCCTCCCATGGACAAAGCCCTGGATTCAATCTCTAGCACCACAAAAAAGAAAGTAACAATAAGGATGCAGCCCAATTCACAGGTAGAATCTATCCTCCCAATGATGAGTTCCTGGCTTCATCCCAAACAGAAAATAATAGTGTTTTGTTTATTTTTTTGGTACTGTGGATTGAACCCAGAGCCTGACACATTAGGCAAGTCCTCTACCACTGTTACACACCCAGCTCTTATACTTTCTACAATGACCTTGCTATATTTTTCAAAAAAATTTTGTAAATATGCAAAGTATGATCACAGGTTTTTGGAGTGGGGGACGGAAGGGGGACTACAACTAGGGATTATATGGTTATACCTGAGTAGTAGAGTGCTTGCTTACCATACATGAGGCTCTGGGTTTGATCTCCAGAACAATGGGGGGGGGGTATACATACATACACATACACACACACACACACACACACACACACACTTACTTTATGTAAAGAAAAAAGGGGGCAGGCATGGTGGCATACACCTGTAATCCTAGCAGCTCAGGAGGCTGAGACAGGAGGATCACAAGTTCAAAGCCAGTCTCAGCAAAAGCAAGGTGCTAAGCAAGTCAGTGAGACCCTATCACTAAATAAAGATATGAAATAGAGGTGGGGATGTGGCTCAGGTCGAGTGTCCCCGAGTTCAATTCCAAGACTGCCCCCCCACCCCACCCCCCAAAGAAAAAAGGGTAAGGAGCTGTGCATACCTTTGATACCAGCTACTTGGAGGCTGAGACTGGAGAACTGCAACTTTGAGGACAACTGAAAAAGGGGCTGGGGATATATAGCTCAATTGGTAGAGTGCTTGCCTTGCATGTACTAGGTTCAATCCCCAGCACAACAACAACAAATCTGAAAAGGTCTGGAGATATAGCTCAGTGACAGAGTGCTTGCCTAGCATGCAAAGCTCTGGGTTCAATCCCCAGTACCACAAAAACAAAAAAGAAAAATGGGTGTTTCTAACAATATCTTAAATCACTAGTTTTTATCTTATTTATTTTTTCAAATTTTTGAAAATTGCTTTTATAGGTAACATAGTGCCAACCAGTCTGACCCAAAAACATACTCAAAAATGGAAATTTATTAATTTGTGAAAGGGATCAGGCAAGCTCAGTCTAGAAAGCTGTGCTGGAAATCAAACCCTAGGGCCTCTCAAATGCTAGGTAAGCACTCTATCTACCCTTGAGTATACCCTGGAAAACAATTAAAAATTTGGCTTGTCAATCAGTCCTAAATCAAAACATTTTCTTCTAAATCCTTTTTCAAGTAAACTTATGGTTTAGGGAGTTTTGTTGTTGCTGTTTTTTTTGTTATTGTTGTTTTGGTACTGGGAATGAACCCAGTACCTCATGTAGGCTAAGCACATACTCTACCACTGAACTATGCCTCCAGCCCCTGAACTTGAACTTTTAATTAAGTACCCACTTATAGTTGCACACCTGTAAACCTGAAGACTCAGGAGGATCAAAAATTTGAGGCCAGCTTAAGAAAATCAGTGAGACTTTGTCTCTCAAAAAGATATTTAAAAGGGCTCAGTGGTAGAGCATCATGGATTCAATCCCCAGTACCACAAAATAAATGAATGAATAAATAACCACTTATTTTCATGTTTAATGATTTGTCAATGCCAAATCTTACCAAATCCAGCCTTCAAAGAACACACAGTCTAACCAGGTAGTCACATATAATACAAGCATCACTAAACACCTTGCTCAAGTCTATGAGGTTGCAAAGATTGTAAGTTATAACATGCTGGGAAGCGGCATGTTATAGTGTTAAATACAGTCCAAAGACCCATCTCTAAAGAAACTGGGCCCATGATCTCCTCAACTGAGGCTCAGTGAGTATTCAGAAAATTTTTGTATAGAAGCTGAAGCAAGAGAAGAGACAAAAGAAAAAGACAAAGGAAAGAGCAGGGAGTAGTGGCACACATTTGTAATCCAGTGGCAGGAGGATCACAAGTTCAAAGTCAGCCTTAGCAAATTTAGCAAGGCCATAACCAACTTATCATCCTACCTCAAAATAAAAAATGAGAACATGAGGGGCCGGGTTTGTGGCTCAGTGGTAGAGAGCTTGCCTAGCATATATGAGACACTGGGTTCGATCCCTAGCACCATATAAAAACAAATAGAGCCAGGGCTGTGGCTCAGTGGTACAACACTTGCCTAACATGCGTGAGGCACTGGGTTCGATCCCCAGAACCATGTAAAAATAAAAAATAAAGGCATTAAGTCCATCTACAACTAAAAAATAAAAAAATTAAAATTAAAAAAATAAATAAAATAGAGGTATTACATCCATCTACCTATAACAGCTACAATTGATTTGATGAGACGGAGACATGTTAAAAAAAAAAAAATGTAGGGCTGGCGTTGTGGCTTAGAGGCAGAGCACTCGCCTAGCATGCATGAAGCACTGGGTTTGATCCTCAGCACCACATAAAAATATTGTGTCTACCTGTAACAAAAAATAAATTTTAAAAAATTGTAAAAGTACTAAGTATTATTAGATTGTATATACACAATATAACTAAATGAGAAGATCCTTATGTGACATTTTACTTAGGGACAAATTAATAACACTAGCAAGAAACAAAAGTTACAGCAAGCTGGAGGCGCAATGGCAGACATCTGTAATCACAACTATTTGGGGGCTGGGGCAAAAGGATCACAAGTAGGAAATCAGCCTCTGCAAGACCATCTCTAAACAAGTAAAGGACTTTGGATGTACCTCTGTGATTAAGCACCCTCCGTTCAAACCCCAGTATCAACAAGGAAAAAAGGGGCTGGGGGTGTGGCTCAAGCAGTAGCGCACTCGCCTGGCATGCGTGCAGCCCAGGTTCGATCCTCAGCACCACATACAAAGATATTGTGTCCACTGAGAACTAAAAAATAAATATTTAAAAAAAAAAAAAAAGGAAAAAAAATATACATCAAAATCCAAATGATTCCCTTCTCCACAAATAATCTTTAAAAGCTTCTCACTGAGGGCTGGGGTTGTGGCTCACAGGTAGAGTGCTCGCCTAGCATGCACAGGTGAGGCACTAGGTTCGATCCTCAGCACCACATAAAATATTAATATTGTGTCCACCTGTAACTAAAAATATTTTTTAAAAAAAGACTTCTCGTTAAGACAGGCATGGTGCATGCCTATAATCTCAGAAGCTCCAGAGGCTGAAGCAGGAGGACTGAAAACTCAAAGGCAGCCTCAGCAACTTGGCAAAGCCCTAATCAATTTAGCAAGACCGTGACCCAAAATAAAAAAAAATAAAAAGGTCTGGAAGGGCTGGGACTATAACTCAGTTGGTAGAGTGCTTGCCTCACATGCACAAGGCCCTGGGTTCAATCTCCAGCACCCCAAGGGTGGGGGTGGGGGTAGTATAGGGGTGTGTTTTTAGTGGTTAAGCGCCCCTAGATTCAATCCCTGGTACTAAAAAAAGTTTCTCATTGAGCTGGGCATGGTGGCACACACCTAAACAGTAGGTTGAGGCAGGATGATCACAAGTTGCAGGCCAGCCTCAGCAACTTAGTGGGACTTTCAGCAACCTATGGAGAACACCCTGTCTCAAAATAAAAATAAAAGGGCTAGGGATGTAGCTCAGTGGTAGAGCACCCCTGGATTCAATCCCTAGTACTTCACAATCTCACATGCAAACACACACACACAGAAAACATGATTCTCACTGAAATTTTTCTAAGTTTTAGACCCAGGTGGTGATGGCAATCCCAGCAACTCAGGAGGGTGAGACAGGAGGATCACAAGTTCAAGGCCAGCCTCAGCAATTCAGCAAGGCCCTAAGCAACTTAGTGAGATCTCATCTCAAAATTAAAAAAAAAAAGGGGGGGGGGGAGTAAGGATGCTTTTCAGTGGAAAAGCACCACTGGTTCAATACCCATATCAAAAAGAGAAAAAAGTAGACACTTAAAATTGTGTTAAAATTATTTCAAAATCTACCACATGCTTATATAGTGATACTCCCTACAGATCCTTTCTCTCTTTGCCTTCCTTTAGGTTCATCTCCACTGGGTTTTACAAACACCAACAAAAACAGCTGCTAAAATGTATTAGGGATTACTACCTCACCATCAACACCTTGGGTGCCATAACACTTAGCTTTTAAGGACATTCCATTTACTCAAATTAACAACTAAGAGTAAACTGGTATTTGCTGACATATGGGTTACCTCGTAAGAAGAAATAAACAAAATAACATCAATTTGTTAATGTACAGAGGAAATTCTCTATTTGTGAATTCACGAAGACTCCTACTTTGGAGCAGGGATTATCCCTTTATAATACATTCCCCATCCGGTGGAAAAACTGTCTTAGAATAAAGGAAATCTTAACTCATCATTTTAAAAAGGATTTCAATATTTAAAGGATAACATGCTTAAAAGTAAAGTCAAGGGTTAAGATTGTGGCTCAGCAGTAGAGCCCTTGTCTAGCATGTGCAAAGCCCTGGGTTCAACCCTCAGGACCACATAAAAATAAATAAGTAAAGGTATTGTGGGGCTGGGGTTGTGGCTCAGTGGCAGAGCACTTGCCCGCACATGTGAGGTACTGGGTTCCATCCTCGGCACCAAATTAAATATATATATATATAAAGGCATTGTGTCCAACTACAACTAAAAAGTAAATATTAAAAAAAAAAAAGGTAAAGTCACTTCATACAGTTCAGTCCTTCAATATAAGATTATACTACCTACATGTATGTCATACTTTCGGGGGTAGAGATAATGCCCAGTTTCCATTAAAAAAAAAAAGAGCATATTGAAATAAATCCATTCTGGTTCATGTTCTCCTACCATTTATTCCTGAATTACTAAAAAGTCACTCTGATTTATAACAAGATACTCCTGGTCAGAAATGCACAAGCTTCACCATTTCCCAGGAAGGGGAAGTAGAGGTGTTATTGCTCTAGTATAGTTCTAAAGGAAGCTACATGTGACTACTGCTAGTCCAGGCCACACTTAAGCCAGAGAAAACAAGAGTGGCAGGAAACAGGCAGAAGAAGCAATTACAATACTTTCTCATGGCCTCATTTTCTCTCATGCCACCACCTCCAGCCATAGTTAAGTCACAAAGAAAATCTGTCCGAAAATACTCCTTAATTATTGAGAGTCAGAGCAGCAAGGAAGCAACTGGAAGAAATCAAAGGTATGGGAAACAAGTAGGACAGAGATCAGGAGAAAATCTCTCACCATACATGTGAACTAGCCATAAGTAGAGAAATCAGGCAGAGCACACTGCTAGCAGGCAGAAAAGTGGTATAGGAAGCTAATCACCATTGCCTAGGGTAAGAGAAGGCTTCACAGCACAGGAAGGATAGTCTTAGCAGAGGGGGGTCCTACAGGCAGATAAAAGATGATCAATCATCTCTAGAGAGCGGAATCTATTCCTGAGATAATGGGGGCCATACCAATGTACCCACTTGATGCCTGAGCTACAGAAGAGCTTAGGTATGAATGGCATTTACCTTCCTTCCACCTTTATTTATGGAATCAAAGTAAAAAGCAAGTACAATTAACAGAAAAAAGAAATACAATAACTAGCTGAGCACAGTGACTCACGCCTGTAATACCAGTGGTACCAGAGGCTGAGGCAAGAGGACCACAAGTTCAAAACCAGCCTCAGCAACTCAACAAGACTTTGTCTCAAAATTTAAAAAAAAAAAAAAAAATGGCTAGGGATGTTAGTAGAGCACCCCTGGGTTCAATCCCAGGTACGAAAAAAAAAAGAGAGAAAGAAAAGAAATACACTAACTAGTGGCATACCTCTTGGTGAAAAAAAGTCTTACCATGGTGAAAGAGAAAATAAAAGAACTGAATTCCACTAAAAATGTTAATCATATGCCCTTCAAATAAAAGATGATCTTTGGATGCCTTACTGAAGAGCTTAAAAAGCTCTCAATTGTTAGGCTACACAGGTGCTGGAGAAAGACTGCCTCAATACTGGCAGACTACGATTGGATTTAAGAGGTGGTAGCAAACTACAGGATTATGTCAAACAGGAAATAATAGGAACGATGATAGGATATACCCCTAAAGAAAACAAGGCCAGAGTAGTGACAGTGGAGATGTCTGGGCAACTAATTAGATTGAAAACTCAAGGGAAACGGTGGGAAAGTGATTCACCGGTAAAGAAAACTTAGTCGTTACGCACCAATGAAAGCATTTTGAATATATAATAGCACTTCACAAATTTACGAATCGCTCTAAACCTACATTAAAGAAAGAACTGTGACACAACCAAACTACACGAACCAGGAACGAGAAGGGAAACTCGGTCCCATCTGAGAAAGGAGCCTTCCAGAAGAAAAAGTATTAGAATAACTACGCCAAAGAAAGGTTGAGAGTGCTGAAGTTGGGCTTGAAGAAGGCCAGTCCCAGGACAAACTCCGGGCGTGAAAACGGAAAGTTGGTCAGGATGCGGGGCGACAGCGTGGCGGGAGAGCTGCAGCCCACAGGCAGGAGCCCAAGGTGGGAGGAAAAAACCACACCCTCCAGGACGCAGACCCACGGGGGAAGGGTAAGCGCCCCTTGGAGCTAGGTGGGGCCGGGCCAAATAGAATTAGGGAAGACAGAAGAGAGAATCGGGTTACCCGGGAGGGAGAGTTAGAAAGGTGCCCGGGCCTGGACATACTAAGGAAGCGTGAAGCCAGCGAAAGAAGCTCGGCCCGGTCCTCACAGACGGGCGCTAGGGCAGCCCAAAGATGGTTGGGTGCTCAGAAGACCTAACCCCAAGTCCAGAAAGCACGCACGAGAGCACGCAGGGACCGGGAAGAGGGAAGGAAGGGGGGAGGGTGGCAATTACCGCTGCTGCTCTCGCTGGACTGAGAACCCGTCGCCGCCGCCGCTCGTTACCTGCCAATGTGCTTCTTACAAAGCGGCGGCGGCGGCAGGGGCGGCCCTGCCCGTCACGTGGCCTTTACGTCACGGGCCAGGGCGGAGCAAGGACGCGTCGCTTGCGCGCGGCTTCCCAGCCCCCCCCCCCCCACAGCAAACGGCCTCCTGTAACTACGAACCTTGCCCTAACAGGGCAAACCTAATATCTCAGAGCGGGTGAAGACTAGAATAAGGAGCAATTAAAGGGGACTGTATGGAATTTCTCCTAATTGGAGTTCTTAGGGTAGTACTGCCCACTGCCATGCAGGTTGCCCACAACTGCAGCTCGTTGTCGCGCTGTGATGACCTCATTAGGCACCACGTGTTGCACCCCTGCGGCCGGCTGCCTCTAATCATGTGATGTGGTCCAACCATTCAAGGCAAGCTTGGCCTCCAGACGTCGCAGAAATCGACTACTAACTCCAGCGTGCCGCACAGTAAAGGCACCCACTGCAGCAGCATTTCCCGTGCGAGCTCACAGATGCACGGCCACTGAGTCTAGCACAGAGGGAAGGCCGAGACCGAAAGCGCACAGGGCTGACTTCCGAAACAAATACCACTGCGTGCCACCTTCCAAGTGACTCAGCGTGGTCCCTTCTGGGAAGAATAGTTCTGCCCGGGAAGAAGGGGGCGGGTTCTGCTACCAAGTTGCGCGTCTCGCGCCCCGCCCTGCTCTCTGCGCGGGAAAACACCAACGGCTGGCTGCGAAACCCGAGACCCAAAAAGTCTACAAGTTAGAAGGGGCTCGTGATTCAATCTAACTAAATGTGGGTCAGGTTCTGCATTCCCAAATGCCGACTGCATGAAAAGACTAACATTTATTGAACTCCTGCTCCACATCAGCCCTGTATACAGTCATATTGTATCATGTTATATAATGTAATCAACCCCTCGAGGCTAGAATCGGTCTCATTTTGAGGACATGGAAAGAGGTGTAGGGAGTTATTTCCTGGCATGAAATATCCAAATCAGTTTTCTGTCGCGCAAAGTGGAATGAGCCACATCTCAGTAAGACTGTACCTGTTGTTAACTCCAGGAACTAAGATGAAATGACATAATGGTGATACCGCTGTTGACCGGTGACGAGTCCTTGCTTCCCCAATGTTGAAGAATAACACCAAAGAAGCACGCCGAGGCAAGGTCAGAGTAGAAATTAGAAGTTTATTAAAGGACAGCAGAAAAGACTTCTCCCGGAGGAAGAAGGGGACCCAAGAGGTGGAATCCGTGGAAGGGATGTTGTCTCCCATTTTTATAGTTCTTTCAGTGATGGAATGTAGGTGGGAAGGACCAAGGGGTGGGACACAGGTGGGCCAAAGAAGTAATCTGGTCAGGAAGGACTTCTGAGTCAGCACCTTTTTGCTGGGGGCTGTTCATTAACATTTCTTTGAGGTGGACTTTGGCCTAGGGCCTTTTCGGGACTTCCATGAGTTGTCCTCTGTTTTCCAGGAGTCATTCTCCGCATGGTCTCCATTTTAGATTTCACTTGATATTAGACCCGATTTATCTAACTACACTGACTACCTAACTTTAAATCTGGCTTCAATGGTCTGTAATTATAGCACAGAGTTAGAGTTTATTTTATCATTTACTGGCCTATTTGATCCTCAAAGATACTATCCAGGGACTGAGGGTGTAGCTCAGCCATTAGAACGTGTGTACTTAGTGTTGCCAGGCCCAGGGTTCAATCCTGAGCAAAAACAAAAGTGTGTATATTATCCTAGGCTAGTTTACAAAGGACTTGGAATTCCAGGAGGCCTATCTCAGAGTTTTCTACCCTGGTAACATCACTGAGTTGTGAAATTCAGATTATGTAAAGTACCTGAGTACAACATAGGAAACCCTCAACAAGTGAATTATTCACACAGTTTTTGCCCAATAGGTGTTTGCTTGTTTCCTTTTTGTACTGGGTGATAGACCCAACCTGATCTTTTATTAAAATTGGGAGCCATCTTGCCACAAAGCCATGAAAAGATAATTTCAGCTTTACTATAAATTACTGCAAATTCTGAACCTGCTTGGAATGCCTGCCCGTGCCTTGAACTCACCCATGCCTGACTCTCTGACCAGATAGCAGCCCTCTCTGAAACTTTAGTGACACCTCATAAATATTGGCCTTCCCTGGCCAGACAACGACCCTCTCTGAGGCTCTAATGGTCCTCATAAATTCTGATGTTGGGGCCAGCAAAAAAAACAAAAATGTAAACTACCATTAGTGTGATGCTTGTCAGAGTTCTGTTATCTGTAACCCCCCTATGTGTAACTTTCTGGGCTATAAAGCTGGGCTGTAGGAAAGGTGGGGTGCTGTCTTGTTCCCGCCGTTTTGGGAGGGAGAAGCAGCCCGGCCGGTCGAAATAATAAGCTTGCTTTAATTTGATTTTAATTGGAGTCAGTGGTCTTTTCTTGCGTCCTGGTCTAACATTTTGGAGTTCCCCAGCGAGATGACCCTGCCCGACCAGATCACAAGACCAGACTGCTGGAAATTCTGAAGCCGGCCTTCGCTCCAGGGCTTCGGGCTGGAGAGCCACTCTAGGGCGTGCGCAACTTGAGACGTTCCAAGGCCTCGGAGTGAGCCTTCGGTCTCCGGAGCACTGCAGTGAACTGCCACACTAAAACTATCAGCAAGCACCTGGTGGAGAAGGCCTCCATAGGTAAGTGGCGCCTTTATAACATCTGATATCCGGTTAAGGGAGATCCCTTCTGATGACAGAGAGGTGGCCTGGCGAGGCTCACATATACTCCTGTCCGGACAGTAACGAGAAATCGTTCTGTCTTCTGTTCTGTTCTGTAGGGAATTCCTCTGGAAGGGTAGAGAGGTGCCGACGGGCACGCACGCACTCCTACCCCAGAGCTTTAGCAAGACGTTGCATTGCTCCTCTGTTTTTCTGTTTCGGCGCTGGGTTTCTGTTTTCTTGTGTTTTGTTCTGTGTTCTATATGTTTTTTGTTTGTTTGTTTTTGTGTGTTTTGTTGTGTGATTTCTGTGGTAAAAACTTAAGGATATTGGACGTGAAAATGGGTAATAAAGCAAGTAAGCCTGACACCCCTTTGGACTGTGTTTTAAGGAACTGCGATGAACTTTACCCCCCTTTGTTAAGCAGGATGAGAGAAGCCCCTAGCTGGCTGCTGGAGCACACCCACTGCAGAGGGCAATGCCTGCTGGGGATCAAAGAACTGAGTATCTCCCAGGTTAACAAGTGAGACTCCTTTAAAACCCCTTGTCCCCCCAGATCAAGAGAGTCACAACCTTTGGGCAGAGTCCCCTATGTTTCTCCTTTGTTAGCAAAGCAATAAACCTCCCTTTTTCTTTTTCTCAAAACCCTGTCCTCATTATTAAATTGGCATTAATTGGCTTCAAGGTCAGGAACCGAACTTTCAGTTACAAATTTTGATACCACCCGCCCCCCCAAAAACTTTTTGAGAACTGACTACTGAAATGTTAGGAGATGGAGTGTGCCTGGGGTGGAACCGAACCAGAGGAACTAATCCTGTAAGTAAAAGGAGGGACTAAGGGACTCCCAGCAGCTGCCAAAGCCCTGTTGCTTCGGGGAATTCCCTCCTTCCTTCCCTGCACTGTAGGGATTATACCACCTCTGTCTTTAAAAAAGAGAAAAAGAAAAAGGGGACACTTAATGCAGTAAAGTCGCCATGGAGACCCTTGATTTTACATTTCAGGTTGCCCCTCTGTGAAAATATCTGGTCCCCTTGTGGGGACATCTATGGTGCCACTGGTGTAGGAGATTTTTCTCTTATCTGCTCTGTTTTAAAGGTTTCTGTCTGTCAGCCATAGTCTGGAGCTCCTTTCTGTCTGTCCTGTGTCTTTGTTTCTGGCCCTTTAAGACATGTGCAATAGTGTGTTGATATTATAAATTGTTTCTTGGGAATGATCTTGGCTGAGTGTGTGTCTAAAAGATGATGTTTTATTGTAACAATCTGGTATCTGAATGGATTTTTGAAGCATTGCACAGTCTTGCAGTTAAAAGTTGGGTTTAGGTAATTGTTTAGTTTATGATTTCAGATAATTCATGCCAGAGAACTTAAATACTTAGGATGGAAAACTAAAGAACTCTACTTCCAAGTTGGCAAGTAACTTCCCAATCATTCAGTCTTTTTTTCACCAATTTTGAATTGGGTAGCCTGGGAAAATGTCACTGTGTGTACCAGTGCATTAATTTGGACAAGGATAGTAAATCATAGTATGGTATCTGTTGACAAAACAAGATGTAAAGATATAAAATCTTGTGAATTGTATCTTAAACTTGTATCATAATTTTCAACATCGGAACCTGAAAATTATGACTTATGGTTAAAATGCCTTAGGCCTGAGGTGTCTGCTCAGAATAGCAGTTTTTCCCTCCTCCTTCAGACCTCAGCCAGGACTTATGTTGAAATGCAAATGAAAGAAGCCTGCAAGCTCAGTAGGAGACTGATCTGAGGCCTAAAAAAAAAAGAAAAAAAAAGTAAATTGTATGGTATTGACTAATTACTGGCCATTATTTTTTTTCTAGGACTCTTGTTTTTTTCCTTAGAGTCTGTATTTTTTTGAGCTCATGATTTTGATCCTACAAACCTAGGTTAATGTTTTTCTGATCAGTTCTATCTTTGACCAACTGTGGAGTTTTTGAAACATTGCAATGGAGATTTCACCTGCGAAAAGCTACAAGGCCTTTACTATTGTTATGTGTGCACACTTTTGTTATGTGTTGTATGTCTATATATACATATGTCCATATATCATATATATGATATACAAATTAACATATATAAGGAGCGCTCATAAAAACAAATTTTAAAAAGTGGATCCAAAGATCTTTAATTCACGTGACTTAAATGGTTCAATTTAAATTGGATAAACAGATAAAAATAAATGTCTTTAAATTTAAGCTTACAAGTTTTTCGAGGTGTTCAAAAAAACTAATAAAATATTAATATCTATAAAATGTCTAATATGCCTTGGTTCTAGGACTTTTCGTTCAACAAAAAATGGCTAGCACTGTTCAATACACTTGTCTAATATTTTGATAAAATAAGTAAAGTAAATTTGATATGGGATTACTCATTCATGAGTACTTTTGTTAGATATCTGATTGATTTACTAAGGTCTGTATAAGTTTGTACTAAGGTATGTATAAGATTGTAAAAATCAGTCATGTGTTAAAGAGACAAAAATTTCTTAAAACATAAGTTTACCCATAACATTGTGTTTATTAAGTTTTATTTTTTTCTAGAGCAAGCAACCATAAAAATTAAACAACTGGTTAAATAAGAACTGTTATTTTAGAGCACTGTACTGCCATTTCTTTAAAAGCTAAACTTGGTTAATGTAGAAACACCAATGTAATTGTGATGCTATTAATGTGCTCATATCTTCCAGGTATACAAATCTGTAAGGTAGAAACTTTAAAAGAGCATTATATCAAGCTGGTGTTCTGAAGTTGTATGGTAAAAAATATATTGGGGATTTATTTACCTGTTATCAATAAGATATGTAAAGTTTTATGTTACTTTTCACATTGGGGAACAATTTAAATGTATTTTTAAGTTAATGAGAGCCTAATCTATATAAAGGTTAAAAACTTTCAGCCTTTCTTTAATTCATGTTTTAAATGTGATATCATATGGTGTTAGCTAATGTTCATGTGACCTCAAACAATTTATGTAAACTTTGTAAAATGATATTTAAAAAACAAAGATCAGCTTTAGAACTAAAACACTTAAGATTTATAAAGAGCTCTGCCTTACCTGAGAAAGGGCTCTGTGTCCCATCTTACTACATGTGAGAATGACTACGAAAGCAGTAGGCCAGATTTTAGTTCATTTAAAGTTATGTTCAAAAGTTGTTTTTTTTTTCTGTCAAAATTACTAGGAGCTCAAACAGGGGTTATAATGTATAACTCAGCCAAAAATTCAGGGTAACTATTACACGAACTAAGTGTTTTTACTCTTGTTAATTTTATTTTGTAATTTCCTTATAAGTGACCTAAAGATTCCCTGTTAGTGTTTTACAGAAGTGTTGCTTTAAGAACACAACATGGGTTAATTTAAGATAATAAGCCATCACCTACAAGACAGATAGGATAATACAGATCCCAATTAATAAAAAGATGAATAATTATAAAGTTATAGACATTAAAGCCCAGTACTCTTAATGTAAGGCTGTTAAAATTTATTTGCTGGATGTTTAAGATTAAGTTTTAAAATTAAAGTTAAATCAAAAGGGCCAGAAAAACCAATATTTGGCTCTTGCCCTCTGAGTCAGTCTGAATCCAGGGAACAGGGGACTTCTCTAAAGAGCTTTGCAACTCTGGGCCACATAACCTCCCGATCAGGGAGACTAATGAGACCACTGGAGAACAGAAAGCCAGTCAGTGCATTTGCTATGAAGAGGAGAGTCATTAGAGAAGGGAGACATCCCTGATGCTTCCGAGGGAAGCCACATGGTCAAGCAAGACCTGGACCCATCCTAGTGCAAATGGCACTAGCAGAACTGAGAAGCTGCTCTCAAGTTTCCCCAGGAATGATTCCCATAAAAGCTCAGCTGACTGTTAACAATAGATAGAAACAAAAGTCAGTTTGACTGCTTCATCTTAAACACTTAGCAAAGACATTAAAACCAAAATACAGCCATTCCTGGGCATTTTAAATAATGATGATGATGATGATGATGATAATAATAATAATGATAATATTATTATTATTTTAGGGTAATTTTAGGGTATATTATATTTTAAGGTATACACTTTATGTTAGCCTCCCAAAATAAGTAAGACTGGAGGCTACAAAGAAGGATTCTCAGACAGAAACACCTGATAACTATAAAAAGAGACTATCAAGAGGAGCTGCCAGAGACAGAAGTTTTTAGTTTAAGGCCTACAGATATTCCTAACCTACACAGGAAGGCTTCGTGTTTGCTAGTATGATTATCCAGCCCTGAGTAACAGAATTAAAGATTTCTCTATTAGACACAGAGGTTATACTAGTAAAAGGATTTTACATGATCAGATGATGTTATTAAACTGTATCTTATGAAAAAGGACATCTGTAACACTAAAAGTTTAATGTTGTGTTTACATTCCTGATAACTTTAGGCCTTGTCCACTCTGGCTTTATTATGGAGACAGCTACTCCTAGTAAATATACACACTAACTTCTCAGCCCTCACACCTCATGGCGAGAGGACTTCTATACAGTGAAATGTTCCAGCTGCTGCAACATTTATTCAGTACTCATGGTTTTTGTTTCTCTCATAAAAGCACCATCCCCAGATGACTTTACAACCTGTTCTTCCCCAACCAGACTTCAAACCGAACTGGCTTCTAAAAGGCAACTCATGTTCCTCACACCATGCCCCCTCATGTCACCCCCTCTCAGCTCAGAAGAAGCCAAAACGAGCAACGCCTCTCTTCTTACAACAATGGAGCCAAAAATAGACTGTCAATATAAGTAATTAATTAAGTCAGGTAAAATCAGGGAGACCGGTTTTGGGTGAGTTCTAAAAATTTGGAGACTGTTACCTGAGGGATTAAAATTCCCTCAGTGCTCTTCCCCTACCCTATCAAAGATTTGAAAGGGACACATAAGAAAAGGGGGGAATGATAGACCCAACCTGATCTTTTATTAAAATTGGGAGCCATCTTGCCACAAAGCCATGAAAAGATAATTTCGGCTTTACTATAAATTGCTGCAAATTCTGAACCTGCTTGGAATGCCTGCCCGTGCCTTGAACTCACCCATGCCTGACTCTCTGACCAGATAGCAGCCCTCTCTGAAACTTAGTGACACCTCATAAATATTGGCCTTCCCTGGCCAGACAACGACCCTCTCTGAGGCTCTAATGGTCCTCATAAATTCTGATGTTGGGGCCAGCAAAAAAAAAAAAAAATGTAAACTACCATTAGTGTGATGCTTGTCAGAGTTCTGTTATCTGTAACCCCCCTATGTGTAACTTTCTGGGCTATAAAGCTGGGCTGCAGGAAAGCTGGGGTGCTGTCTTGTTCCCGCCGTTTTGGGAGGGAGAAGCAGCCCGGCCGGTCGAAATAATAAGCTTGCTTTAATTTGATTTTAATTGGAGTCAGTGGTCTTTTCTTGCATCCTGGTCTAACACTGGGGATCAAACCCAAGGACACTTTACCATTGAGCTACATCCCCAGAACTTTTATTTATTAGGTTTTTATTTGTTTGTTTTGTTTTGTTGAGACAATATTACCCAAATTACTTAGGGTCCTACTAAATTGCTGAGCCTAGCCTTGAACTTGATGATCCTACTACATGGATCTACAGAGGCAGTGGGATTACAGTCCTGCATGCAGCATCACAGCTGGCTTCAACAGATTTAAGAAAGAAAGGATTTAAACTGAGTTTTGTTCAGGGCACTATGCTAATTTCTACCTGGCTAGTAATTAATAGACTAGTTCTGTGTTAAATTATTTGATGAAAACAATAGAAACCTTAAACAGTCCCACCCAGTGTCATAATGGGCAAAAGGTGCAACTTATGCTGTTGACAGGGAGAAATAAAAAATGTCCACACGCTGCTGCCCTTTTCAATGCTTTATTCGCTCAAATAAATGTTTATTTTGAAATAGGTAAACTGCTCAATACAGTATCACTCTATAGGTTCTTAATCAAGAAAATGACAATCCTTAATGCAAGGCACTGCAATAGATTTAATCAATTCACAGCAAACAATTCTAGATTAATTCTAAGCACTGCAAACACACTTAATCATGACAGGCTCATGACGACATTCCCTCTGCATGCTAAGCTCAAGTGTCAGGTCATAAGTCTCAAGACTTAGGCTCTAAGTCCAGCAGATGCACACTCACTGAGACCATGGTGATCAGATCAGGAACCAAGGCAGGCTTCTCCTGGGGTGAAGCTGACGGCTGGCTGAGGAGGGTTATAGGGAGAAGTCCTTTTCTCACCAAAATCAAGAGGCTGTTGTGAGTTCGAAAGCAGTGAGAACAACACAGAGGATCAGATGAGAAGAGTTGGGATATCAGTCCAGGTCCTCATCAGACTCTCAGGCTCCTGTGCACAGGCTGAATGTCTGTTCATTTGCCCCATCATTATACTAAATTTTGAGGCTTCTGACCACCCTTTCAATCTCTATTAGCTACTACTCAATTTCTCAGTGACATCATTCGTCCTCAGGTTAAAGCATCTGGTCTGGTGGTCCCACCCTGATTTTCTTGCCTTTCCCCCTTATTGGGGTGAGGACAACAAGCCAGAGACTTCATTCTCAGATTAGGGAGAAGTGACTTGTTTGTACCTGAGGGCTATACTAGAGGACTCTGTAGGAGTGCCTTGGTGAGACTGCAGGTTTCAAACTGGAGTTTAAAATGGAGTTGTTTAGGCTGTGGCCTAAGGCCATCCTTACACCCAGTTCAAGGGAAGCCTTTGTTATTAATCTAAATTGATCAAAGGCTATGCCTTTGGTTGGATTTGTTATTGTTGTTGTTGTTAGTTTTTTAGTGCTGGGAATTGAACTTAACAGCACCCTCCACTGAGCCACAGCCCCAACCTCTTTTATGTTTATTTTGAAACAGGTAAACTGCTAAATTGCTTGAGGGACACAGTGATGTAAGCCTGTAATCCTAGTGATCTGCAAGGCTGAGTCTGAAAGATAGCAAATTCGAAATCATCCTCAGCAATTTAGTGAAGACTTAAACAATTTAGCAAGATCCTGTCTCTAAATAAAAGACAAAATGGGGGTGGGTGGGTGGGGTGATGCAAGCCTGTAATCTCAGCAGCTGGGGGCAGGGTTGAGTGGTGGGGAGCTGAGACTGGAAGATCTCAAGTTCAAAGCCAGCCTCAGCAAAAGCAAGGTGCTAAGCAACTCAGTGAGATCCTTTCTCTAATAAAACACAAAAACAGGCTGGGTATATGGCTCAGAGGTTGAGCGCCCCTGAGTTCAATCCCTGTACAAAAAAAAAAAAAAAAAAAAAAAGGAAAGAAAGAAAGAAAAGAAAAAAGTTTAAATAAAATAAAAAAGGCTGGGTATGTGGCTCAGTGGTTAAGCAACCTGTGTTCAATTCCCAGCAATCCCCCCCAAAAAAATTGCGAAATTGCTGAAAGAATTTATATAAATTTTATTTAAATGGCTATCTGAGTACTGAGAAAGAGGTTTCTGATTGAGGGTGCTAATCAAAAAGGATTATTGCCTACTGTTTTAGTTTTTTGTTTCTTTGTTTACATGGAGTGGGTACTTTGTGGTGAAAGGAAAGTGACCACAACACTCGGAGCAACCAAAAGATCTTTATTGCAGCAGTGCAACAAAGAGAAAAGAAAGAAGGAAAGAGAGAGAGAGAGAAAAGAGAAGAGATGAACAGGGAGAGAGCAAGAACAAGAGAGAGACAGCGTGCGTAAGAAAGATAAAGAGCAAGAGAGAGAGAGCAAGAGAGAAAGAGCAAGAGAGAGGGGGGCCTGGCAGGAGGGAGTTTTTATAGCCCAAATTTAATGGGGCCTCTGGGTCTGCAAGCTGCCTTGTTGGCCCAAGGGGGGTTAAGTGTTCAGCCTTAAGCAGGGTTGAATGTTCAGACTTGAGGCAAACAGGTGATAGAGGACCAGATAGAGGGGGGTTTGAGTGCGTGGGCTATCTTGCAGCCAACATCTGTTCAGCCTGCCCTGCAGACAACACAGTTCAGCCTGCTCTGCACCCAACATGTGGGCCAAGGTTGTGGCTCAGTTTTGGAGCGCTTGCCTAGCACATGTGAGGCCCTGGGTTTGATCCTCAGCACCACATATAAATAAAATAAAGGTATTGTGTCAACTACAACTAAAAAATATTTATATATTAAAAAAAGATCAACTTTGTTTTTTGGGCATCAGAGATTGAACTCAAGGTCACTGTTAGACCAGGACTCAAGAAAAGACCACTGACTCCAGTTAAAATCAAATTAAAGCAAGCTTATTATTTCGACTGGCCGGGCTGCCTCTCCCTCCCAAAATGGCGGGAACAAGACAGCCACCCCAGCTTTCCTGCAGCCCAGCTTTATAGCCCAGAAAGTTACACAAAGGGGGGTTACAGATAACAGAACTCTGACAAGCATCACACTAATGGTAGTTTACATTTTTTGCTGGCCCCAACATCAGAATTTATGAGGACCATTAGAGCCTCAGAGAGGGTCATTGTCTGGCCAGGGAAGGCCAAGATTTGTGAGGCGTCACTAAAGTTTCAGAGAGGGCTGCTATCTGGTCAGAGAGTCAGGCATGGGTGAGTTCAAGGCACGGGCAGGCATTCCAAGCAGGTTCAGAATTTGCAGCAATTTATAGTAAAGCCGAAATTATCTTTTCAGGGCTTTGTGGCAAGATGGCTCCCAATTTTAATAAAAGATCAGGTTGGGTCTATCATCACTCAACCACTGAGCCACATCTCCAGTCCTATTTTGTATTTTATTTAGTCTCCTAACTCAGACTCCCAAGCTGCTGGGATTGCGAGTATGTGCCGCAGAGCCCTGCTAAATACAAATTTTTGTTTTGTTTCCTACAGAAACTCTGAAGGATGTATTACCATTATCTTCATCACTAATTAAAGTGAGGTAATTCAAAGTCATACTGCTACCAATTGACAGTGGCAGTGTAACAGAATTCCCTTGATGCTTTCACTATATCCCTTTGGCTTTGAAACTTACATTTTTTTTTCTTTTTCCCAACCTTCCCCTTCCTGATCTTCTCTGCTCTGATCTTCTTTTCCCTAACCTTCTCCTCCTTGATCTTCTCCTTTCTGATCTCTCCTCCCTAATCTCATTTTCTCTGAATCACCTCTTTTAAAACCCCCTGTTCCATGAGGTGGACAGAATCACAACCTTTGGGACCAGAGTCCCTTGTGTTTCTCCTTTGCTAACAAAGGACTAAACCCTTTTCCTTTTTCTCAAAACTGTGTCCTTGTTATTGGATTGGCATCAAGGACAAGGACCAAGCTTTCGGCAACAGCAGAATTCAAACACAAGTCTGCTCAACTCCAGATACATAGTGATTTATTTTCCTCTAATACCTAGTATAATTTTGCCTGTCTCTCCCCACTGGACTTTAAGCTTTTGGTTTGTTTTGTTTTGTACTGGGTATTTAATCCAGGGGTACTTTATCACCAAATTATATCCCCAGCCTTTTTATTTCTTATTTTGAAACAGAGTCTCACTAAATTGCTAAGGGCCTTGCTAAATTGCTGAGACTGGCCTCGAACTTGCATCCCTCCTGTCCCAGCCTTCCAAATTGCTGGGATGATAGGTGTGGGCCACCATGCCTATACACCACCTTTAAGCTTCTTTTCATGTTTGCATTTCAGGATCTAGCTTAAAGTAAGTATAATCAATAAATATTTAAAAATGGACAATGAGTGCTTATAATGTAGTTCAGTGGTAGAGCACTTGCCTTATTTGTGGAAGGCCCTGGATTTAATCTTCAGCCCTACAAAATAGAAGTGATGTCCTCTGAGAGTTACTTCCAAAATGTCTGTTTCACAATTCTACATTTTGCTTACAAGTAAGATGTAAAAATCAATTCATGCCTACCTGCATAACCAATTTAAAAATTCTAGAGGGGGGTTGGGGTTGTGGCTCAGTGGTAGAGCGCTCGCCTCGCTCGTGCAAGTCCCTAGGTTCGATCCTCAATACCACATAAAAATAAATAAATAAAGTTATTAGGAAAAAAAAATTCTAGAGGTGGAAGGAATCTGAAGCAAATTTGACCTCAAGTTTGTTTGTTTTTATGTACTAGGGATTGAACCCAGGGTTTTTTTTTTTTTTCTTGTTTTTTTTTTTTTTTTTTTTTTTAAGAGAGAGAGAGAGAATGAGAATTTTAATATCTATTTTTTAGTTTTCGGCAGACACGACATCTTTGTTTGTGGTGCTGAGGATCGAACCTCAACCGCACACATGCCTTGTGAGTGCACGCTACCGCTTGAGCCACATCCCCAGCCCTGAACCCAGGGTGTTTTACCGCCAAGATGCATCCCAGCCTTTTTATTTTTTTTGAGACAGGGTATCCCTAGACCTCAGATTTATTGTATGACCACTACATTTTCAGCTATGTTTTCCATGTTGTGAACAACTAAACCTGTGGGGGGTGGGGGAGGGGAGCTGGAGCTGGAGGTATAAGTCAGTGGTAGAGTGCTTGCCTAGCATGCCTGAAGCCTTAGAATCAATTCTCAGTGTAAGATATGGAAAATGACAAACCTCAAAATAGTGTGGCTTGGGAAGAGAGAGTGAAAAAGAAGGCAACACATTGATAATATTGTCCTTTTCCTATACATTCTTTCCCAGTGATAAGTTAATCCCTAGAAAGGAAACAAACATCATCCAGTGGCTGGACAAACCTCGGGGAGGAGATATCCAGCAAGCCTAGAATGACAGTCTCTGAAAAAAAGACAAAGCATTGATCCTTCCCAAAATAAGTCTTTTTCCAGTGATAGTGCAATGGGACCTGGGAGGAAAAGAGATACATACTGAATGCTGACCCCAGACCCTCCATTTTTCTCCAAGTCAAAATACTGCCCAGTGAAAACAAATCTTAAATTCTCACAACTCTTTCCTGGGTGCCCAAACTGACACACTGTGTCAATAATTAAGTCACCTTTCTGTATAACCTATATAAGCACAAACTCCCCCTTTTGCCAGTGGCTCATTTCCCACCAGGAAAGTGGGTCCATAAATTGTGATTTTATTCCTGAATAAAGGGCGTGCTGATCATGAAGTTTGCATCTGGGTCTGTCATTCTGTGCTAACAGCACTTTTTTGTTGTTGTTGTTGTTATGGGAGAATTAACTCAAAGGGGCTTAACCATTGAACCATATCCCCAGGGCTTTTTTAAAACATTTACTTATTCATTCATTCTTTTACATATTTATTTATTTTTAAGCAGGGTCTCACTAAATTGCTTAAGGCCTTGTTAAATTGCTGAAGCTGGCCTTGAATTTACAATCCTCCTGCCTCTGAAGTCACTGGATTATAGGCATGCACCATCAAACCCAGCTAGCACCTTGTAGTATTTACTAAATAAATGTCTACTGTGAAATGAAGAGAAAGTAGGTTGGCAGATATTCCAGGCAGAACAGAATTTTAGGCAGGGGCAATGGTATGAACTGCAGGCAGAATAGAAGTAAATCAAGTTTGACAGATGGAAGGATTCTTTGGAAGTCAATGTCAAAGATAAACGTATAAAAATCAATAGTATCTAATCATACAGGCTAAGGAATTTATTTCCTCCTGTTTCTAATCCCTGCTAAAATGCTTCTCCCATAAGATTTTAAATACCAATAGGGGTCTCTAAAAGCAGAAAAGCCTTCTTAGAGATACTGGGGAATTAATGGTGGAATGACAGGTGGTGGGATTGATATTTTGGATAAGGAAGCCACCCCCTCAGATCCTCTGCTGCTGATATGGCGCCAGTTCTGCCACTTGAGTATGGGCCAGCTGTAGCCACTAAAGAAAGTATCTTCCTTGAGCACTCACTTGCATATCAACTTTAAATTAAATTAAGCAAAACTTTCCTGTTGAATTTTCAAGTATATACACATGGCAGTTGCCAGGAGAAATATGAGTATAATTTTCATTTCAATGCGGAAAAAAAATACACCTCTCACAGTGCACTAGGGAGGTCAGGAGTGGGCTTGACAATTTGTTCATCCTGGGCCTTCCCAGACATTCCCCTAGCCAAATGCTAATCTCTCAGTAGCTCAGGCCCTCTTCAGGGCCAAAGATAGTTCAGTTTGGCCTTTTGCAGAAACAGAATTGCTACACCTGTTGTCTTTGTAAAGCGAGGCCAAATGTCTTTTTGTTGAAAGATAAACCATAATGCTCCTAACTTTTCTGGCACTGGACTCTGCTCTAGGGAAAAATTGTAAAGCAGGTCATAGGTCTTGGAAATGATTCCTGAGCTCTTTTCTTTCAGTTTCCTGGCAGGCAAGGAAATTTCATCTTTATTTAATGTGCTGGGGCTATGAACCTAGGGCCTCATTCATGCTAGGTATTACTCTACCAATGAGCTATATCCCTAGCCTTATCATTCTTATTTTGAAGAGGAGGTTCTGAGGTCCAGAGAGATTAACTGTTATTCTTTTCTTTCCTCAGTCTGTCCCTTTGTTAAGTAATTATTGTTGTCCACTAAATAAATGCCTGAGACAATGAATCAGATTCTGTCTTAAAGGTGTTCATAATCTAGCAGAGAAACATATTCATTTTTTGTTTCTTTTTATAGTATTGGAGATAGAACTCAGGGCCTCACAAATACTGAACAAACCCTTTAATAACCGCCAACCCTGAAATTATTTAAGTTTCCAGAAATAGAGGATTAATTGTGCCAGAATGAGTAGGGCACTAGCTAAGGCTGAGAGAGGAGAAACTATATGTGTGACATAAAAAGATTGAAATTTCTCTGGATTAGGAAGGAAAGGAGGGGCTGGGGATGTGGCTCAAGCGGTAGCGCGCTCGCCTGGCATGCGTGCAGCCCAGGTTTGATCCTCAGCACCACATACAAAGATGTTGTGTCCGCCGAAAACTAAAAAATAAATATTAAAATTCTCTCTGTCTCTCTCTCTCTTTAAAAAAAAAATAGAAAGGATGGAAATTTCTTTTAAGTCAGGTTGCATCATTTTTGTGGGTGGGGAGGGTACCAGAGATTGAATTTAGGGGCACTCAACTCTGAACCACATCCCCAGCCCTATTTGTATTTTCTTTAGAGGCAGGGTCTCAATGTGTTGCTTAGTGCCTTGTCATTGCTGAGGCTGCCTTTGAACACAAGATCCTTCTGCCTCAGCTTCCAGAGCCACTGGGATTACAGGTGTGCACCACTGCGCCCAGCTGGTTTGCATCTTTAAAAAAAAAATGTAGATGGACACAATACCTTTATTTTATTTATTTATTTCATGGTGCTGAGTATCAAACCCAGTAGCCTCACATGTGCCAGGCAAACACTCTACCACTGAGCCACAACCCGAGCCCCAGGTTGTCTCTTATCAAGCACAAATTCATAAAGACTTTTTCAAAAGCCCAGATGAATTTTTTGTTTTTGTTTTTGTTTTTGGTACTAGGTTTTGAATCCAAGGGTGTTTTACCACTGGAGCTACATCCTTGACCCTATTTATTTTATTTTATTTTGTTAATTTTGAGACAGGATCTTGCTAAATTGCTTAGGACTTTGCCATCTAAGTATTTAACTTGTCATCATCCTGCCTCAGCCTCTGAGTCACTGGGATTATAGGCATGTGGCACCATGCCTGAAATCCTAACTCAATATTTTAAGCCAGTTAATGTTATATGTCACTGGTCACTATAGGACATGGAGATGTCCATCTCTGATCCAGTCAGCTGAGGTTGGGGTTGGTAGTAGGTCATGTGACATGCCCAGGGTTGCCACTTCTATAGGGACCATCCATGGCCATAGCAAGTATTAGGGGAAGCTTTTCTCCATTTTCGAAGAATAACTATGAAAGTACCAGGAGTGAGTAGCTAAATAGTTTACAGACATTCAACTAAGTCACCAGGCTTTAATGGAATGCACTTCTGGCAAGTGTTAGGGCCTTAAAAAGACAGGTTGAAGGACCCGGTATGATTCTATTAATTCTTTTTTTTTTTTTTGGTGCTGGGGATTGAATCCAAGGCCTTCTGCATTCAAGGCAAGCACTTTACCAATTGAGCTATATCCCCAGCCCTAGGAGGTCAGGTAATTCTATAACTATCCCCATTTCTCTAGGGATCGTTTTTGAGAGGTGAGACCTAGAGTAAAAAGTAAGGGATTAGACCAGGTGTCATGGTGCACGCTTGTAATCCTAGCATTTCAAGAGACTGTAGCAGAAGGATCACAAGTTCAAGGCCAGCCTCAGCAACTCAATAAGACCCTGTCTCAAAGTAAAAAATAATAATAAAAAAACTGAGGATGTAGCTCAGTAGTAGAGCATTCCTGAGTTTAATCTCCAGAATCAAAACAAACAAACAAAACAGAAGTAGTAGTTGGCTTAGGGAAGCTTGACATGGTGGCACATGCCTAAATCCCAGCAACTGGGGAGGCTGAGGCAGGAGGATCATGAATTCAAAGACCAGCTTCAGCAACTTAACGAGGCCCTAGGCAACTTAATGAAAAAAGAAAAAGGTCTGGAGATGTAGCTCAGTGGTAAAGCACCCCTGCATTCAAACCCAGTACCAAAAGAAGAGGAAGAGGAAGGGGAAGACGAAGAGGAAGAAGAAGAGGAGGAGGAGGAGGGGGATGAAGAAGAGGAAGAAGAAGGAGAAGAAGAAGAGAGGGCTAGGAGGATTCAGGATAGGGATCCCCCTTTTGGTTTTCTTAGTTCCTTGTTCTGCCCCCAAGATTTCTACTTCCATCTCCTATCACCACTACACCACATCTTCATCCTCCTTTCTTACATTCATTACAAGTTAGCATTTTATAACACTTCTAGAGGGGCTAGGGATGTGGCTCAAGTTGTGGCGTGCTCGCCTAGCATGCATGAGGCCCTGGGTTCGATTCTCAGCACCACATAAAAATAAAAGATAGAGTCCACCTAAAAAATAAATAAATAAATAAATATAAAAAATAAAACATTTCTAGAAAGGATAAGTAACAGTCATCCTTGGATGGAACAAAGCCTGTGTGTCCCTATACCTAGTGCCTCCTTGCCACTGTTGCCACCATGATTGAGATAAAAGGTCAAAAGGATGCTACAGCACAGAAAGCCAAGGTGAAGGATGAAGGATGAACCACAGAGAAGAGTATCTAGGTTCCCTTGCTAAGCATGCTTCTCCAAAGTCAGAGCTCAAGCTTTAAAAAGACACTGCAAAAAAAGGAGAAAAGGTACCCAAAGGAAAAAAAAAAAAAAAAAACAGACCAGGAACAGAAAGCTGAAGGTACTGAAGGTGCCAAGTGAAGTGTGTGCTGTGTGTCACCCCACCACCACCGTTTTATTTATTTATTTTTTGCAATACTACGAATTGAATCCAGGTCCTTGCACATGCTAGGCAAGCATTCTGCCTCTGAGCCACACCCCTAGCCCAAGTGTGTACACTTTTAATAACTCTGTATTTCCAGTAACTGTAGAGTCCAAAATACTATATATTTTTAAATGAGTCTCTGTGTTGCCCAGGCTGACCTCAAACTTCAGTTCTCCTGCCTTAATCCTGCAAGTAACTGAATCTGTGCCCAGCTTTGACATACTATGTTTTTGATCAAGTTTTGTAAACATGTAGAACTTTTTTTAAACTATGTTATTAGTACACGGAACATTCCATTGTTGTTTTGCGGGGAAGAGGTATATGTCACTAATAGGATGCCTCTTCAACTGGATCAATGAAGCAAATTAGCAACGCCCTCTCACTGTAAGTTTATATTTTTGGTGCTGGGGATTGAATGCAATGTCTTCTGCACACACACTCTACCCCTGAGTCCCTCCTTTCTAGTTTTGAGAGACATCCACTTGACTTCCAAGAAGAGAGAGTCCCTGATAGTCACTTTAGCACAAACATGTTGTGCTGTGAAAAAAACTCAAATTCATTTTATGTCTTACTCTCCCTCTCCACCTTTAATCCCAGAAACCTATTGGGACTTAATCTCCCCAAAATTGCTACCAGTATGTCAGGCAAACTGGACTTTCCAGTAACACCATTGACATGCATCCCCCAAAAGATCTGTGGTTCCTTTTTTGAATTGTGGATCTTCAGAGTTTTAATTCTGCCATTTTAACTTCATTTCCTGAAATTCAGGATCAAATCATGAAAACATGCCAAAAGTGAAAAGTCAGCCTTCACTCTAAATTTCCCCTATTCAGAACATCAAATGAAGACTTCATTGGAGGGCTGGGGATGTGGCTCAAGAAGTAGCGCGCTCGCCTGGCATGCGTGCGGCCCGGGTTCGATCCTCAGCCAATAACTAAAAAGTAAATAATAAAAAAAAAAAAATTCTCTTGAAAAAGAAAAAAAGACCTCATTGGAGCTTTCATCATTAGCTCCATCTTTTTATAAACCTCTGCAGTGGCTGGGTATTGGGGCACACACCTGTAATCCCAGCAATTGTGGAGACTGAGGCAGGAAGATTGAAAGTTCAAGGCCAGTCTTGGCAATTTAGCAAGATCTTGTCTCAAAATAAAACAGTTTTAAAAGGGCTGGAGATGTAGCTTAGTGGTAGAATGCCCCTGGGCTCAATCCCCAGTTCTGATAAGGAAAGGAAAGGAAAGAAACCTCTGCACCATGAAAGTCAAGTTGAGGAAGAAGCAAACAGGCAGACTGAAATGCTAAAGAGTGGAGATGAGCCTAGTGAAGTGGGTGGCACACGCCTGAAATTCTAGTGGCTCAGGAAACTAAAACAGGAGGATCCCAAATTCAAAGTTAGCCTTAGCAAATTAACAAATCCCTCAGAAATTTAGGGAGATACTATCTCAAAATAAAGAAAAAGGGCTTGAGATGTAGCTCAGTGGTAAAGCACCCCTGATTCAGTCCCCAGTACCAAAATAAATAAATAAATAAAGATGAGGCAGAAGTGCAAGTAAACTAACTTGTGCACTCATGTTGGTCAAAGGAGCAGAAATAAGCAATGTTGGAGGCCAGGGACACTGGTACAAATGCATGCTACCCTCTAGAATTTGTTTCTCAATGGATCTAGAACTTCCATCACCATCTGATTGCCAAGACTCCCTCTGAGAGACCCACCTTGTGCATAACCCAAGCAGTCTATGGAAGCTGGGAATGTAGCTCAAGGTAGAGCACTTGCATGAAGCCCCAGGTTCAATCCCCAGCACCGCAAAAATTTTTTTAAATTAAAAAATATAAAAAGAAAGGAAAAGAAAAAAAAATTAAAAACCCGACACGGAACAGTCCCTTTTTATCCTTTTGTCCTGGACCTGTGGCATTCTGGGTTAGTTCTGTTCTCAGTTGTGTCCCAGTGTAACACATGTACAATATATGCAATAAATAATCTCTCCTGTTGTGTTAGCTGACAGATCAAAATGACAACAGCAGCAATAGACCTCATTGGATTTTTGGTTGATAGTGGTTTTGTTGTTGTTGTTTTTTGGTGTGTGTGTGTGTGTGTGTGATACAAGGATTGAACCCAGGATCTATAGCATGCTAGAGATGGCAGGTGCTCTGTCACTGAGTTATATCCTTTTTTATTTTTTATTTTGTGAGCTAGCAGGGGAACACAGCTACTTTACCAAAGAATGATCCTCTACTGGGGAAGGTTGTCTTCTTCGATGTAGTGTCCCAACTTCTGGAATAATACACATGAAGTGGTGAGGGAGGAAGGGAACACCTGCCTAGCCACCAGATCAGCCAAATCAACCCTGATAATCAATGGGGTGACAGATGTTGCAGCCAGATTGCCCTTACATCTGCTTATCTTTTATTTTGAGACAGGGTCTTGCTAAATTACCCTAACTGGCCTTGAATTTGTGCTTCTCCTGATTCAGCTGCCGGAGTAGCTGAGATTACAGATGTAAACAACCACACCTGGCACTGTTTTTGTTTTGTGGTGGTAGGGATCAAACCAGGTCTCACACCTGCTAGGCAAGTACTCTATCTATCACTAAGCTTCAACCTTACCCCCATACTGGCTTTCGGATTTTGGTAGTCTATTGAAGAAAGGAGTTTGAAAGTTGGTGTGTTTGGTGTGTACTGTTATCAATTGTCCAATCATGACCTGTCTCAAATACCAAAATTGTTTGTGAAAAGTACCTTTAGTGAAAAACTGGAAGGGCAAGTATAACTCAGTGGTATAGCCATCGAGCACTTGCCTAGCATGTGCAAAGACATAGCACCTCAAAAAATAAATAAATAAAAAACACTTATTGCAGAGGCAGCATTATATACCTTTTATTTTTTGGTAGTGGGAATTGAACCCAGGCACACTTTATAAGTGAGCTATACCCCCCCACACTTTTTTTGTGTGTGTGTGGTGTCAGGGATTGAACCCAAGGCCTTGTTCATGTAAGGCAAGCACTCTACGAACTGAGCTACATCCCCAGTCCCCCTTTTTGTTTTTTATTTTGAGACAGGGCCTCATTAAGTTGCTGAAGCTGGACTTAAACTTGCTATCCTCCTGTCTCAGCCCCCAGAGTCACTGGGATTAAAGGCGAGTACCACCATACCTGGCCATTATGTACCTTTTAGCTATTATTGGCTCTGCTATTAATTTACTGTGTGACTATTGGTCAGACCCTTCCCTCACTAAATATATATCATTTTGTAAAACACAGTGGTTTTATTTTAAAAAATTTAGGGGATGGTGTTTACTGAGGATTGAACCACTGAACTACATCTCCAGCTTTCTTTTTTCTTCCTTTCTTTTTTTTAAATATTTTAATTTTAGCTGTAGTTGGACACAATATTTTTATTTTTATGTGGTACTGAGGATCGAACCCAGGGCCTTGCACATGCTAGGTGAGCACTCTACCACTGAGCCACAACCCCCAGCCCTTCTTCTTCTTTTTTGACACATGGCCTCACTAAGTTAGTGAGGCTGGCTTCAAACTTGTGATCCTCCTCCTGCATCAGCCTCCCAAGTGGTTAGGATTACAGGCATGCACAAACCTCCCCAATTTATAATGAAATCCTTCCAGCTATAAAAAATCTTAGGGCCAGCTGGGCGCAGTGGTGCATGCCTATGCCTATAATCCCAGCAGCTCAGGAGGCAGGAGGATTGCAAGTTCAAAGCCAGCCTCAGCAATGGTGAGGCGCTAAGCAACTCAGTGAGACGCTCTCTCCAAATAAAATACAAAAATAGGGCTGGGGATGTGTATTTTATTTAGAGACAGGGCCTCACTGAGTTGTTTAGCACCTCACTTTTGCTGAGGCTGGCTTTGAACTCGCGATCCTCCTGTATCAGCTTCCTGAGCTGCTAGGATTACTGGTGTGCATTACTGTGCTAGGTTTGGGATTCTTTTTTTTTTTTAATATTTATCTTTACTTTGTTTATTTTTATGTGGTGCCGAGGATTGAACCCAGAGCCTCACGCATGCTAGGCCAGTGATCTACCCTGAGTCACAACCCTAGCCCATGGCTTATGATTTTTTTATTTAGTCCTTTTTGTTTTTTTCTTTTTTAAAATTTGAGACAGGGTCTTGCTGAGTTCTGAGGCTGGCTTTGAATTTGTCATCTTCCTGCCTCTGCCTCCTGAGTCACTGGAATTACAGGCACATGCCACCATGCCAGGCTAACTCTGGGATGTTTTAAATATGCATCCTTCACACAAATCCAAATACCCAATGGATTAATCTTACATATTTTTCTATTAGGCTTATTCATATTCTCCTGGTTAAAAAAGAATTTTTTTTCCTACGTCAGAAATCAAACCCAGGGCCTTAACTATGCTAGGGAAGCACTTTATCACTAGGCTATATACCAGTCCCTCTCCTGATTATATTCTATAAAAGTTTGCATTATAATCTTTTTTTTTTTTTTTTTTTTTGGTACTAAGGATTGAACTCAGGGGCACTCAACCACTGAGCCACATCCTCAGCCCTATTTTGTATTTTATTTAGACACAGGGTCTCACTGAGTTGCTTAGTGCCTCAAGGTTGCTGAGGCTGGCTTTGAACACGTCATCCTCCTGCCTCAGCCTCCTGAGCTGCTGGGATTACAGGCGTGCACCACAGCACCTGGTTGTAGCATTATCATCTTATTATTGCTTTACAACCAAAGATTCTAAAAGCTAAAAGTGATCTTAGAGCCTCCCTCCTTTTCCTACAATATTTTATGTATAAGGAAACCAATGCTCAGAGAGGTTGGGTATCTTGCAAAAAGGCCCACAAACAAGTAACAAAGCTAGGTTAGGTGGAGATCTCTAGATCTTGGTGATATAGTATGTGTTCTATCTATCAGGTCCAGTAAGAAACTGATGGATAATTGATGTGAGTTTAATAAAGGAATGGCAGCAAGATATGGTGCAGTGACAGTGAAGAGGAGTGCTGAGGATGAGAGGACAAGAGAGAGCAGAGAGCAAATGAAAAGGGTCAGTTGACAGGAGTCCTCCATAGATCCGGTTTTTAGGAAAGCAGGGTGCACAAAGTAGAATAATTGATCTAGTTTTAGTCAACTTTTTCATTATGATAACCAAAAAGACTTGACAAAAACAACATAGAGAAGAAGTTTATTTGGGGTTCATGGTTTCAGAGGACTCAGTCCATACATGGCCAACTCTATTGCTCTGGGCACAAGATGAGATACAACATAATGGTGGAAGTGCATGGAGGAGAAAAGCAGCTTAGGCCTCACTAAATTGTCGATAAAATGCTCCCGTGTCAGCATTCAGACGGGGGAATCAGGAAGCAGAGAGAGAGAGAGAGAGAGAGAGAGAGAGAGAGAGAGAGAGAGAGAGAGCTCTACTTACCATAGACAAAATATAAACCCCAAAGCCATGCCCCATGACTTATCTCCTCCAGCCACAGCCTACCTGCCTACAGTTACCCTGCAGTTAGTCCATATTAGTAGATTAATGAACTGATTAGGTTAAGGCTCTCATAACCCAGTCATTTTACCTCTGAAAATTCTTACATTGTCTAACACATGAGCTTTGGGGGGACACCCCATATCTAAACCATAACAATCCTGATGTCTCTCTCCTCATGTCTTCTGGTCTCCATTGGATGAACTTACAGAAGGCAAGAGATAAGAAAGCCTATTGAAAGAACAAATAGGTACTGAACAGGGCAAAGAGTAGACCTGGAGGGGTAGAAGGATATACACCTACTATCACTTTATTTTAATATAAATATATAATATAATGAATATAATTTTGTTTTGTTTTTGAGCTACTGGGGATTTAACCCAGGGATATTGTACCACTGAGCCATATCTCAAGCCCTTTTTATTTTTTATTTTGAGACAGGGTCTTACTAAATTGCTCACACTTGCCTGGAACTTGTGATTCTCTTGCTTCAGCCTCCTTTGTTGCTCGGATTACAAGGGTGTGTCACCATAACCTGCTGACTATTGCTGAATTTCAAACAATACTGTTTATGTACGATAATTTGGCCTTGAAGTATGCAGCACAGCAAGGGGTGAATTTTGAGTGAATCCCTGTAAAATGGCTCCTGAGTCCTTTATGTGTGTGTGTGTGTGTGTGTACATGCCCTCCAGGAGGACATCACCATAATGGTGATGGGTGGATGAGGCAGGGAAGACTTCTCTAAGGGGCAATTCTCTGGAGCATCAAAAGTGACACTGGGAGTTAGGCACTATGGCATTACCTGTGATCCCAGCCACTCGGAAGGCTGAGGCAAGAGGATCATAAGTTTGGGGTCAGTGTGAGTAGCTTAGTGGGACCCTGTCTCAAAATAAAATAAAAAGGGTTGGGGATGTAGCTCAGTGGTAGATTACCTCCCTAGAATGATTAAGGCCCTGGGTTCAACTTCCAACACTGTAAGAGAAATAAAAACAACACTGATCTGGTGTGTTGGTATGTGTTCCAGCTACTACAGAGGCTGAGGCAAGAGGACCACTATGCTGGGCTAGGAATATGAGACTAGCCCAGCATAGTAAACCTCCATCTCATTTGTGTGTTTGTTTTTGTAGTCCTAGAAATTGAACTCAGAGCATCACACAAGCTAGGGCAGTGCTCCACCACTGAGCTATATATCCCCAGCCCATGAGCCTCCTCAAAAAAAAAAAAAAAAAGAAAGAAAGAAAAAAAAAATTCAAAAAACCACGATGACACTAACTTTAACACAAAACAAGGGAACCCAGGTGCAGTGGTGCACGTCCCAGATGCTCAGGAGGCTGAGGCAGAAGGATTGCAAGTACAAGGCCAGCCTGGGCAATTTAGTGAGCCCCTGTCTCAAAACAAAAATTTAAAAAAGGGCTGGTGATATAGCTCAGAATAGAGCACTTACCTAACATATGTGAGGCCCTGGGTTTAATTCCCTAATGCCCGGTACCAAACCAAACAAAACAAACAAGAAACAACAGGGAAGAGCTACAGACAGAGACCTGTCCTGGAATCTGTGAAGAGGTAGTTTAGGGGGAGTTCAGGGAATCCTGAGGGACCTTCTACTTTCTCAGAGTAGTCACCTCTCCAGGAACTTCCTAAACTTGGCAGATCTCTTTGGCTATATCCAGTTTTCTCCATCTCCCTTGCCTAAAGCCAAAGGAGTGGAGTCAGGACTCAGAAGCAAGTTTAACCAGTTCCTGCATGCCTGAACATGCCTGCTAAGGAAAAACCTCTGCCAAAATTCATGTACTTGACTATAGGCACAGTCAGTTACAGAGGTACAGGAGACCTGGGGAGGGAGAGATTTCAGGAAAAACAAATATTAGCACCTACCTGCAAACTTGATGGAGGTAAAAATTGGACCTTTAGATGCTGAGACACTGTCTGAATAGCAAAGCTAAAGCTCTAGTCAGCATAGAGGCTACTTCTGCCTGGGAGGGTAACTTTTAGTAGTCCCAATTTGCCATGGCACACACCCATAATCCCAGCAGTTTGGGAGGCTGAGACAATAGGATCATAAGTTCAAAGCCAGCCTCAGCAAAACTGAGGCTCTAAGCAATTCAGTGAGACCCTATCTCTAAATAAAATACAAAACAGGGCTAGAGATGTGGCTCAGTGGTTGAATGCCCCTGAGTTCAATCCCTAGTACCCCCCCTAAAAAAAAGTAGTCCAAATATAGTGGCATCCACAAAAACTTTTAATTAAACTTCTCCATAAATCTTCAGCATAATTGATCTTAGCCCCATTAGCAAGAGTCTCTACAAAAGAGTTCAATGTAGTTAAAATTCCTATTTCCTGTTGTTCTATCTTACTTGGCCACCAGCCTAGAAGAGATCAGCACTCCAGGTGCTGAATGCCT
Source organism: Marmota monax (assembly GCF_021218885.2). NCBI lineage: Eukaryota > Metazoa > Chordata > Mammalia > Rodentia > Sciuridae > Marmota > Marmota monax. The sequence goes on along the minus strand of NW_026695243.1, from coordinate 8,576,915 downwards.
CTTTACCAGTTTTTCACAAACATTTATGGAATATCTAGTATATATATAGCAACTCAACAAGACCCTATCTCTAAACAAAATTTTTAAAAAGGGCTTGGGATATGGCTCAGTGGTTGAGCACCTCTGGGTTCAATCCTCAGTACCAAAAAAAAAAAATGTTCATGTCTTGCCCCCATGGATACTGAACCCACAAGGGGTAAATTTTGAGTGAATTCGTATATATATATGAATGTGTATATATATATACGAATGTATATATATATATATATATATATATATATATATACACACACACACACACACACATATATATATGAATGTATAAAATAGTTTGTATGTAGAAGAGTGTTTGCAAATGCAAAACGTGATTAAAAAAATCCTTTTTTTTTTAATATTTATTTTTTAATTTTCGGCAGACACAACATCTTTATTTGTATGTGGTGCTGAGGATCGAACCTAGGCCTGCAAGCATGGCAGGCGAGCGCGCTACCGCTTGAGCCACATCCCCAGCCCCCCCAAAAAAAGATCCTTTAACAAGGCCTCAGCCTTGAGCTGGAGCTTCACAGAGATGTTTACATTTCAGAGATTAGAGAAGACATTTCTAATTGGGCTCCATGGTAATAGCTGGCAGTGGGAGGGAAGAAAGAAGAGAAGAAGTTCTCCCCTTCTCAGACACTGTCCTTGAAGGGTTAACTTGCCCAGAACAGTGAAAGAAAAAGCTGTTTTTGTGTGACCTTCTGCAGACTGTAAACTTCTGAGCCCCTTCCCCTACACACTAGGTATAAAGTTCTGAAACTGCCTGAACTCGGGGTTCAGGGAGATTAACTGATTACAGTGAAAGCTATACTCCCCTGAACCAGGCTGCAGCCAAATAAACCTGCTTCCTGTTTCCTATTTGGTGTCCTGCCTCATCTGTCCCCTACTACACCAATGCCTATTTCTTGGTGCATCACTCCAATTACACCAGCTCAAGTGCTTAGGGAGTTCCCAGTGTTCTCTTAAGAAGCCGCTCCCAGGGGCTGGGGTTGTAGCTCAGTGGTAGAGCGCTTGCCTAGCATGTGTGAGGCAATGGGTTTAATCCTCAGCACCATATATAAATGAAAGAAAGGTATTATATCCATCTATAAATAGAAAAATAAATAAAATAAAGCTGCTCCCAGCAACTACTCAAGAAGTCCAGCTATCAGCTTCTCCCTACAGGTTGCTCAGATCCAGAATACTGAGGCCATGTGTGACTTTTCTTCCAGTGTGAGCCACCAGGCTAGTCTCTTGCCTCACTGTGGTTAAACAGAGCAGGTTACAAACAGGAGGAGTAAAACTCCTGGTGCACACCTGTAATCCCAGTGGCTCAGGAGACTGAGGCAGGGGAATTAAAAGTTTGAAGTCAGCCTTAGCAATTTAGCAAGACCCTTGTCAAAATAAAAAATAAAAAAGGGCTGGGATGTGGCTTAGGGTTCAGTCTTGGGCAAAGGCTGTCTGTCATTTCTGTCAAAATTATCTCCAACCAGTCTCTCTGCTCCTGAGCCTCAATTATTTAGGCTGAGTTAAAATTCAGGGAGGGGCTGGGGATATAGTTCAGTTGGTAGAGCGCTTGCCTCACATGCACAAGGCCCTGGGTCAATCCCAAGAACCACCAAAAAAAAAAAAAAAAAAAAAAAAAAAAAATATATATATATATATATATATATATATATATATAGAGAGAGAGAGAGAGAGAGAGAGAGCAGGCCAGGCACAGTGGTACATACCTGTAATCCCAGTGGCAGGGGAGGCTGAGGCAGGAGGATCATGAGTTCAAAGCCAGCCTCAACAAGAGAGGCACTAAGCAACTCAGTGAGACCCTATCTCTAAATAAAATACAAAATAGGGCTGGGGATGTGGCTCAGTGGTTGAGTGCCCCTGAGTTCAATCCCCAGTACCCACCCCCCAAAAAATAAAATTAAGATCTGCCATCTCCCTGGAATGGTGAAATTATCAACAGATGACTCAAGTTACTGAGAGTTATAAGAATGCCTTATACTTGTGCTCTGTTTACAAAGCAGTTTCATATTCCTAATCAAAGAAGATCACAATCAATCCACAGAGATTTAGTGATCGGCCTATTGGAGGGACAGAAGAGGCAAGGCACCAAAGACAGCAGGAAACAGTTTTATTGGGCTTCAGCCAAGTTCAGAGGGTACTGCTTTTGCTGTAATCAATTAATCCCTGAACCCTGAGTTCAGGTAGTTTCAGAATTTTATTTTATTTTTTTCAAGTGTATCTCTTTTTAAAAAATATTTATATTTATTTATTTTTGTTGTAGTTGGACACAGTACATTTATCTATTTATTTTTTTATGTGGTGCTGAGAATCGAACCCAGGGCTCTGCCCGTATTAGGCGAGTGCTCTATCGCTGAGCCACAACCTTAGCCCCAGTTTCAGAATTTTATACCCAGCATGTAAGGGGAGGGGCTCAGAAGTTCACAATTGCAGAAGTTCACATAAAACTAACTTTTTTTTTTTTTTACTGTTCTGGGTAAGTTAACCCTTCAAGGACAACACCTGAGAAGGGGAGAGCTTCTTCTCCCCTTTTTTTCCTTCCCCACCAGCTTTTACCATGGAGCCCAATTGGTAACTTCTCTTATCTTAAAAATGTAGACATCTCTGTGAAGCTCTAGCTCAAAGCCAGAGGCCTTCTTAAAGGATTTGTCTTTTTTTTTTTTAATCACAGTTTGCTTTTGCAAACACACTTCTACAAACTACTATACTGGATACATGTTTGTGAAAAACAAGTAAAGTGGCATTTAGCACCTGAAGTGCTGATTTCTCGGCCAGTGGCCAAGTAAAATAGGGCAACATGAAAATAGGAAGTTTATCTACATTGAATTCTTTTGGAGAGAGAATTTTTTTTAATATTTATTTTTCAGTTTTCAGTGTACACAACATTATGTGGTGCTGAGGATCGAACCCAGCGCCCCGCGCATGGCAGGCGAGCGTGTTACTGCTTAAGCCACATCCCCTACATTGAGCTCTTTTGTAGAGACTCTCTTGCTGGTGAAGATTTCTGGAGAAGACCAGTCAAGATTTTTTGTGGAGGAGGGGGTGCCACTACATGCCTACTGTCAAACAGCTGGCTAGTGATTAGAGACAGGATTTAACTAGGAGAATCAACCTCAGATCCAGTGTTCTTTTTCCAGCCCAACTCTTACTTAATCCTTCAACAAAACTCCATCTATTGAATTTGGAGATCCAATGGCAACATCTCACTTCTTTCAAAGTAAGGTTTTATTTTAGTATTAATTTTATTTATTGTTATTTTATTTTATGGTGCTGGAGATTGAACCCAAGGCCTTTTGCAAACTAGGCAAGTACTCTACCACTGAACTGCAACCTCAGACCCTGTCTGGCTTTTAATGCAACCACACTTTTTTTTTTTTTTTTTTTTTTTTTTTTGCTATTAGGGATTTATCTTAGAGGTTTTTAACTACTGAGTCACATCCCCAGTTCTTTTTATTTTTTGAGACAGGGTTTCATTAAGTTAGGTAGGGTTTCACTAAAGTTGCAGGGACTGTCCTTGAACTTGAAATCCTTCTGCCTGGGCCTCTTGAGTCGTTGAGATTACAGCCATTTGCCACTTGCCTAGCACCCACACATTTTTGAGAAAGTGTATATGTGTGTAAATCAAATTCACACATAAATTCTTAGGGAGGCTTTGTTCAAGTACTACTACTCTGGCAACTAAGTGGCTCCCCCTACTGGGTATATAATGGATTAGTCATCTCTATAACAGGCTCTCCCAACAACCCTGCCTGGCCTGTTTGGAAAGCACCTGGAAGGCAGGGCTTCCTGAGGAGACATGTTGCCATCCATGTAAGATTTTCCAGAAGAGTTGGAACCTAAACTACACCTTGAAAGATTTTGACAGTGATACCAGGAAGGAATGACTTCACCACTACTGTGCTCTACTAAAGTTCAGGGACATATTGGAGATGGAAAAGCAGGATTTACTCAGGGCCACTTTACCACTGAGCTACATCCCCATACTTTCATTTATTGATTGATTTAAGCACTGAGGACTGAGCCCAGGGAAGCTCTACCACTGAACTATATCTCCAGTCCCTTTTGAGACAGGTTCTCTCTAAATTGCTGAGGCTGCACTTCTCCTGCCTCAACTTCCCAAGTTGTTGTTTTTCTTTTGGATCCTGGGGATTCAACCCAGAGCCCTGGACATGCTAGGCCCACGCTTTACCACTGACATTTGCCCCCAGCTCTGATGGTTGCATTCTGAATTTATGGGGGCATGTGAATTTGGGAGGAAACACATTCAAACTACTACAATTCCCAATGTTTTCTTGGAAGGGAAAATAAGATCCACATAAAATTTTAACAAATCCTATTATAATGTTTATCTGAGGACAGGGATCATTTCCTATTTTTAGATTTCCCTGCACCAACTGGACACCACTGTGCCCATCTGTAATCTCAGTAACTCAGGAGGATAGAGGATAGCAAGGCCAGCCTCAGCAACTTAGTGAGACCCTATATGAAGATAAAAAGGACTGGATTTGTGTCTGAATGGTAAAATACCCCTGGGTTCAATTCTGGAGGATTGATTGGAAAAACAAAACAAAACAATAACAACAAACATGTTGCTTAAAGCTGGTCTCAACGTTGCAATCCTTTGGCCTCAGCTCCTGAGTTGTTGCTTTAGTATTGTTAAAAACCACCCCCAACTGAAAACAACACAACAACAAAACAAAACAAACAAACAAACAAAAACAAGATCTAACAGTGGAATCCTAAGTATGGTGATTGTGGCAATTATTTTGTATTCTTAGCATAACGATCTAAAAGGTCAAAGGGCTTGGTGTAAAGATGAGGAATCTTTTTTCAGGCAAGCAACATGCTATTGCTCAAACCTCCACACATTATATGTCAAGGTACCCAATTTTTTTTTTGGGGGGTGGGTCTTTGTTGTTGACAAATACCTTGACCCTGATATGCTAGTCAGCTTTCATTTGCCATGACAAAATATCAGAGATAAAATGTAAAGGAGGAAAGGTTTATTTAGCTCACAGTTTCAGAGGATTCAGTCCAAGGTTGGCTTGGCTCATTGCTTTTGGGCTTGTGATAGAACATCATAATGGGGAGTGCATGGCGGGAGCAAAGCTGCTTACCTCATTGCAGCCAGGAATCAAAGACAGAGAAAAGGGTTGGATCCCAATATGTCCTTCAAGTGCATGCCCCTGATGACCCAATTACCTCCTAGTAGGCCCCCTCCTAAACAATTCTATCAGCTCCCAATAATACCATCAGTTGTGGACCAAGCCTGTAACCCATGAGTATTTGGAAGATACTTAAGATCCAAACCATACATCTGGAGAACAAAGAGTCCTCACTGCTATTTTCAGTCTTCTGTCCATATTGCCACTAGCTTAAAAAAAGAAAGAAAACTGGGTGTGGAGGCAGCATACCTGTAATCCCAGAGAAAAGGTAGGCTGAGGCAGGTGGATCCCAAGTTCAAGGCCACCCTCAGCAATTTATCAAGGTCCTAAGCAACTTTTTTTTTTTTTTTGGTATCAGGGATTGAACCAAGGGGCACTTAACTGCTGAGCCTTATACCCAGCCCTTCCTGTTTTATTTTGAGGTCTCCCTACGTTCTTCAGGGAGTCATTAAATTGCTGAGCCTGACTTTGAACTCAAAATCCTCCTGCCTCAGCCTCCCAAATCACTGGGATTACAGGCTTGTGCCACCATGCCCAGTGGCCCTAGGCAATTTAACAAGACCCTGTTTCAAAATAAAAAATAAAAGGGCTGGGGATGTGGCTTAGTGGTAAAGTAAGTGCCCCTGGGTTAAATATCCAGTGTCTCTCTCTCTCTCTCTTACACACACACACACACACACACACAAAAAAAAAAAAAAGGCTAGAAGTGAAGGAAGTTTAAGATAGTAGTTGATCATTTTCTTCCTGTCCATAACATGCTAATTACAGCGCTCTGAGTACAGTTAACAAGAACAGTAAACAAGTGACTCCGAGCTCAGTTAATGAATATCATTATCTTTTAAAAATTCTGACTTCAGCAATTACACATTAATCAAAGGGAGTGACATGTGAGGCCCTACCCTGGGAGAATTTGAGAGGACAGCTCATACTTGCAAAGCTGAATCATCTTTGAGTTCAACTTATACTTTTATCTCTGTGGTAGTGTTCTTACTTCTCATAATTTTTCCTTGAAACAGGATCTTAATCTTCCACATCCCATTGCACCCAGCTTCTGTATTATTATGTGTGTATGTGTATATCTATATATATATATATCTATATATATAGATATATATAGATAGATAGATAGATAGATAAAAAACTGGGGATTGAACCCAGGGGAGCTCAACCACTAAGCCACATCCCCAGCTTTTTTTATACTTTAGAGACAGGGTTTCTTTTGGTTGCTTAGGGCCTTGCCAAATTGCTGATGCTAGCTTTGAACCTGTCATGCTCTTGCCACAGCCTCCCAAACTGCTGGGATTATAGGCCTGTACCACCATGCCTGGCTCTGCATTATTCTTCTTTGGAAGAGTAGAGGTAAGGGGAAATCCCTGGTACCGAGGATTGAACCCAGGTGCTTAATGGCTGAGACACATCGCCAGTTCTTTATTATTTTGGGCATCAGGGATTGAACTCAGGGGTACTTGGCCACTAAGCCACATCCTCATCCCTATTTGATATTTTTATTTAAAGACAGGGTTCTCACCTAGTTGCTTAGTGCCTTGCTTTTGCTGAGACTGGCTTTGAACCTGTGATCCTTTTGCCTCAGCCTCTGGGGCCCCTGGGGTTACAGATGTGCACCACAGCACCCAGCCCTTTTTATTTTTTGAAACAGGGTCTCACTAATTTCTTATGGCCTTGCTAAATTGCTGAGGCTAGCCTCAAACTTGCTATCCTCCTTCTTCAGCCTTCTGAATCATTGGGACAAGTGTGTGCTATCATGCATGGAGAGCATGGAGTCTTTTTGACATGGAGCCTCACTGTGTTGCTTGGACTGGGCTTGAACTTGCGATCTTCCAGCTGTCAGTGTCCTGAATAGCTGTGATTATAGGTGTGTGTCACTGTGTTCCCCATAAAGTGAACTAGCATGAAGCAAATAGCTTTGAGCAATCCCTCTTTGTCTACCCTTTCTTTCATTGTTGTCTTCCAGACATGATCCAACTGAAAGGGATAAAAATACTGGTATCACAGGTTGACTCCTATGAGACTGATCCTCAAAACTAATTCAAGGGTCTTGACATCCTGACTTGCTATTTCTGGGTACCTGCATTAGGAATTGTCTGATGATAGCTGGGTCCATGAGGCTTGGGCTGGGAGTAGTCTTTAGTTTTTTAGGAAGGAGAAACAGATCAATGATCACCTCTTAAGAGTGGCAAGGAGTTATTGCCACCCAATTTATGGATTCTGGGCTATTACTATATAGAAGTGCATGTTCAATTTTTTATTTTCCAAAGAAAACAGAACCAAAGCGTATGCATTACAATTTTCTATCATTATTTATGTTACTTAATCCAATAATCTGTTCAACTATGTGAGCCTTTTTTTTTGGAAGGGGGGGAAGGTTACCGGGGATTGAACTCAGGGGCACTCAACCACTGAGCCACATCCCCAGTCCTATTTTGTATTTTATTTAGAGACAGGGTCTCACTGAATTGCTTAGAGCTTTGCTTTTGCTCAGGCTGACTTTGTACTGAGATCCTCCTGTCTCAGCCTCCCACGTGGCTGGGATTACAGGTGTGTGCCACTGTACCCAGCTTAGACCCAGCTATTCTAGAGGGTGAGGCAGTGGGATCATGTGCCCATGAGTTCAAGATCAGTGTGAGGAACACAGCTAAACCTGCAAACAAAGAATGGTAGGGAACCTAGAACATAAATGAGGCTTGAAGTGTTAGGAATTCACTTCTGTTCCACAGCCCTCTGTAAAAAGACTCAAAGAATGATGGGAGGAGTCATTTGAAATGAAGCATGTGGTATGTGACTTGACAACGAACAAGGAAGTTCTTTCATGGCCTCCATAAAGGGACTGCTGGCAGGAGGGGACACCATAAAGTTCATAAAGCCATTCTGATACATGTTTTGCTGGAAAATGGGAGCAGAGCCAAAATTCCATGGAGGCCAGAAACCCTACCAGGTCCACCCCACATACTCTATAGCAACTTTTTGAGTATGTCCCATGTAACATGAGTTCCATAATAACATTTCAAAAACCTGAGAGTAAAGGTGATTTTTGTTTTTGCATTTCCCCCAAATCATTAGGATTTGGTATTCTATACTCATTTTAGGAAAGTGTAGTTTCAGTCCCTATCCAACTGTAACTCTTCTCCTCCTCTAGGAAGCCCTCTCAAATTGCTTAGACTCAAGTCATTTCCCCTTCCTGTAATCTTTGATCATAGAGGTCCCCACGTGAGTCATGTTTTGAATCAGGAGTGAAAAGCAGCTGTAGTCAGCGTGTTCTGGAAAGGAACAAGTGCCATGTGGCAGAGGAATAGGCACTTCCTTGCCAGGTTCAGTGACCCAGTCCTGGTGGGCTGTATGGGGAAGGTGGTGTAACTCAGCAGCCTGCTTTTCTCTCAGCTACAGGGTCATATAGCCTCTGAGAAGCTCATCACTCAGTGTAGTTACCCTATTCTCTCCAAATAAAGAACAGCAAGGATCTGTGGGTCCAACTGCAAAAAAGTGCCATGCTCTTCCTAGGGCATTGTGCAGCCTTTCTTGGTCAACCTCTGTGAACCAACCAATAAGGCAGACAGGACCTGTCACTAACCCTGATTTAAAAGGAGCTAGTCACCTTGCTCAGATCCACAATCACAATAAAAACTAACATCCTCTGCCCACCCCCATCTTCAGCCAGCAGCTTTTTTATGCACTACACTACTTCCCCTGGACACATCCACCCTCAAATGGACCTCAGAGCAACCAATCTTGGGTCAGAAACAACCAGATCTTAGTATTTGTATCCCTGCCACTAACTTGAGGCACATCTTCCAACAAATCATAATGCCTTTTCCCTGCATCTCTTGACTATACATACTCACTCAAAACACTCTGCACTGGAATAATATTTATTTTTTCCTTGGCAAAAAGTGCTACATTTTTAAAAACAGAAAATCTCAAACAAACGTATTACCCGTCACAGAAGAGGGTCTGGCAACAGTACAAAACATCCTACTTAAGATTTTTTTTCTTAAATATACAAGTCAGTTTAAAATGATAGAAGTTCTGTGAGAACTAAGAAATCTACAGCCTGTAGTTTAATAGAAAAAAAAATTAAGACAAAAGATTTATAGCATCCAGCATTTTGCTTAATTCCCTGTAATATAGCACCTATTTCTCTAGGTTAGAAGATGAGAATTATAGAACCCGTGGTGTACGCTGCATACCACCAAGTCAAGGTAGACTTTGTTTCTTTTCGCAGCACCCCCACCATTATGAGGAGGTACTCGTTCCAATCTCCCCACTTATACCCAGAGAAGAAGGGGATAAGAAATTGGGGTGCAGGAATAAATGTGACTTTTCCTTTCCCCAGGATGGGATTTTTGACAGAGAAGTATTGTATGTGCCAGAGAAAGAATCTGTGGGTGAGAACAGCGGTTACTTTCGACATGATGCGCAAAAAGCAGGAACAACTGGACATCACAGTCAGTTGCCTGCAAGTTTAAAAACCTCAGACTAAACAGACAGTTCAAGGGAGGAACAGATAAATTACTAATCACATCGATGCTGTTACATGCACAATGATGCTGGCTACAGGCCATCCCATCACCATCCCAGGGCTGAGCCAACTGAGCAAAAAACGTGGCTTTAATCCTAAATTCCACTGCATTGACAAAACAAATATTCCACACATGAAGCACTCATTACACACAGATAAACCTACTGCTGACCCTTACCCTCCTGGACTGAACCTAATTTAGAAAACAGCAGGAAAATCCACTGGGGAGATTGGAAGAACGACAAAGGAGAAGTTTCTTTCAAAGCCAAAGGGACTATGTATGGGAACCTTAGCAGACTTGTGAGCCCCAGCCCTAGGCTCCTAAAATACCAGATGAGGTTTTGTTTGAGAATAAGGAAAGGGAGGTTGGGATGCAGTTCCCTTTACCAAGTCCTATGATGTTTTAGGAAAGTTGCCACTAGCTAAATAGATGGGAGGTTGGGAAGTGGCAGTGACACATGCACCAGTATTCTCACTTGGGGGACATGAAGGTGAAAAGAAAGGTAAGGCTGGATTACTTTGGAGTCCTGGCATAGAAGGCCCCAAGCTATCTGAAATCTCAACTCAAAAGATGTTCCCTGTGGTAATTTTCTTTGTGTTTTTACTTCCTACAATCATGTTGTTAGACTTTAAAATTTAAACAAGATACAGACCAGTTCCAAAGCTGGACTCTGTGAATAAAGTTTTTTTTTTTTATAAATATTTTAATTAAAAGTAATCCTCACTTCAGGTAATTTCAGTGACACACACTACCTACAGGCACACAAGTTCACATGCATTCACACATACATACGGCTCCCAAACTTTCACAGAAAGTCTGACAGCTACCACATAAACATAAAGGAGCCCTACCTCTGAAAAGTGAAGGGTGAGAATGACTACGTCATTTCAGCCTAAAGAAGCCAGAGAGGGAAAAAGTGTGTGCCACTTTAAGAAAAAATACAAATAGGGATTTGCAACAATGTTTGGTTGAGAAGCTAGAGAAAGAGAAAAAAAGATAGTAAAATTCTGATTACCAAAAAACAAAGAAAATAAAAAACAAAACAAAAACACCCTTTGATTTCTATACAGAGCTTCTTCCTATTAAGTGCCTAAACCATGGGCAAACTGGTATTCCCATGAAAATAGGAGAGCTTCACACAATTGGGGGAGGAAAAAAATCAAAAGAAGAAACAAGGAAACTGAAAGTGGAAGTTAGTGTAAATCTGCATTTTGGGAGAGAGTTGTCATTAACTCCAGAGCCCAGCATAGTTCCCATGGAGCCCTGAAGGGAGGGGACCTCCTGCCACAAAGAGTTTCGTTCCGGACGAGTCGTAGCAGTGGGTGTAAACAGCATTGGGGAAGAAATCAATGTCCGAAAAGTAATTCCTCCAGGTTTCATCATGATTCTACAGGAAAACAAAGAGACTGTTAGCACATTTAAGTCAGAAGGCAGAAAAGGGAGGAGGACAGGAATGCTTTCTGGTCTCTGTAAGAGGAAGGTGGTCCTATACCTTAGCCTTATGTCAGGAAACATGTTTTCATAGCAATTGGACCCATATTTCCAACTAAACATTAGAGAAGAATTGAGTAGGATGAAGAATTGATATACAAAGCTCAGGTCTTTTCAAGAGGATAGTTGAAACCAAATTACATAATTCACTGGCAGTTGCAGCAGAAAGTTCCTTATCCTTCCTGCTCTCTTTTCATTTGTGGGAGAATCCCCAGTCACCCAGTATATTTTACTGGGCCTCTGTTTTCCCAGAGGCAATATACAGAACAAAGCAAACCCAGGAGAAAGTACCTCTCTTCATGCCAAGGATTGCCTCTTACTAGGTAAAAAAGTTTGAGCAGGTCTTGTGTCAGCAGGGGTTGGGGTGAGGGAAGATAATCTATCACTGTCCAACAACCATTTCATGTGGGAGCTTACTTACCAGCCAGCCTTTGCCAGTAGTTAGTTTCAGATTTTCCCCTGCTAGCCTGGGTTTGGACCCATAACAAGCTGAAAGCCTCTCTTCCAGAAATCTCTGAGCTCGGATGTCATAGAACAGCAGGGAGCCCTGCCCTGTGCCCACAGTGATTATGTGTTCATAGAAGCTCACTGATCGGATCCCTGAAAGAGAAAAGTAAATGGCAATGAGGAGAGAGAGTACATGCTTAGCAGTCTGCTAGCCTGAATTTCTTCAATATTGAGTTTTCACTGCATCCCCTAATATTAGAAAATACTACTCTAAGGCAAAAATAGCTCATATTCACTAACAGGAACCCTCTGATCATCCTCTCATAAAGCCAGATTTCTGATGATGCCTAAGATGATTCTGGCCAAAGAACATGTGTCTGGGAACTTCTTTGCCTCCCTGAGTCACTCTGGAGTCATCACTCAAAGCTCTTTTCCACTATGATACCAACCTATACTGCAACTTAAGATAATGTGAATATTTACAAATCATTACATCAAAAAGAATTTTCGGGCTGGGGATGTGGCTCAAGCGGTAGCATGTTCGCCTGGCATGCGTAGGGCGCTGGGTTCTATCCTCAACACCACATAAAAATAAAAAATAAAGATATCGTGTCCATCTAAAAAAAAACTATAAAAAATAAATATTTTTTAAAAAATAAGAATTTTCTTGTACTTGACCTAAAACCATTAGCATGGCACTGCAAGACAACCTTATCTGGTACTAAGTGTGTTATGAGGGGTGGCACAGAGTTCAGCACCACAAAGAGTACCGTCTTTCACTCACAGTGTGCATTTCTGACATGTTACCTACTCCCTCTGGGTACTAGGGAAAATATATCTACTGTATCTGTGGATCAAATATCAAATAAATTCATGGGATATGAAGATATTTCTTGGGCCGGGTGCGGTGGTGGCACGTGCCTATAATCCGTGCAGCGTGGGAGGCAATGGCAGGAGGATCTTGAGTTCAAGGCCAGCCTCAGAAACTCAGCGAGTAGCTAAGCAACTCAGTGAGACCCTGTTTCTAATAAAATATAAAATAGGGCTGGGGATATGGCTCAGTGGTCAAGTGCCCTTGAGTTCAATCTCTGGTGTACACATACACACGCACACACAAAGATATCTCTTGGCCGGGTAGATTGTAGCTCAGTGGTAGAATACTTGCCTAGCATGTGTGAGGCACTGGGTTTAATTCTCAGCCCCACATAAAAAAATAAAGATATTGTGTCCATCCACAGCTAAAAATACTAGAAAGAAAAATATCTCTTGGTATATATGAAGAACTCAATATTTGTGGAATCAGTATTCCCTTAATCTCTTAAAAATTTTCACTGCAGTTGGTCATGGTGGCGCATGTTGTAATCCCAGTGGCTCGGGAGTTGGAGGCAGGAGGATAACGAATTCGAAGCCAGCCTCAGCAATGGTGAGGTACTAAGCAACTCAGTGAGACCCTGTCTCTAAATAAATAAAATACAAAAAAGGGCTGGGAATGTGGCTCAGTGGTCGAGTGCCCCGGAGTTCAGTCCCTGGTACCAAAAAAATAAAATAAATAAAATAAATCACTGCATACATTATTTCAGCTAAGCCTATTTACTCCTTCCCTCCTACTCCGATTATTGTTGTTTTCTGACTTCTACTAGTGAACATCTTACCTATATTAAAAACAAACTGCAAACAAAAGCAACTTTGGAAATATTTGGAGGAATAAATGCTACTTGAAGGAAACAAGTTAAAACTGTAATCCATACTGTGCCTTTTAGGTTTTCAGAATTAAGTAGCCAGTTTTTTTCTTTTTAAAAATTTTTTTTTAGTTGTCAATGGACCTTTATTTTATTTATTTATTTTTAATTTTTTTTTAAGAGAGAGTGACAGAGAGAGAGAGAGAGAGAGAGAGAGAGAGAGAGAGAGAGAGAGAGAGAATTTTTTTTAATATTTAAGTTCTCGGCGGACACAACATCTTTGTTTGTATGTGGTGCTGAGGATCGAACCCTGGCCACAGGCCAGGCGAGCGCGCTACCGCTTGAGCCACATCCCCAGCCCTATTTTATTTATTTAAATGCGGTGCTGAGACTCTTTGGCCCAATTAACCTTTTTTTTTTTTGCAAAAGAAACCCCTTTTGCAAATAAGTGAGATAAAGAAGAAAATACTATATTACTTTGTTTCTGATCTCTGGGCTCTTCCCACATCAGGCTGTGTGATGCTGGGCATTACTTTTTTTTTTTTTTTTTTTGCAGTGCTGGGGCTAAACCCAGGGTCTAGCACATGCAAGGCAAATGCTCTGACACTGAGCGATACCCCAGTCCCCTCCCACCTTCTTTGGTGTGTGTCTATGGTACTAGGGATTGTACCCAGAGGTGCCTAAGCACTCTGTACATCCCCACCCCTTTTTTAGACAGGGTCTCACTAAATTGCTAAGGCTCACCTCAAACTTGTGATTCTCATGCCTCAGTCTCCCGAGTCTCTGGGATTTCAGAGACCACATCTGGTTTTTTATTTTTCAAATTTTTGTACCAAGGATTGAATCCAGGGGTGGTGCTTAACCACTGAGCCACATCCCCAACTCTTTTTTGTATTTTATTTAGAGATAGGGTCTTGCTGAGTTGCTTAGGGCCTCGCTAATTTGCTGAGATGGCTGTGAACTCACAATTCTCCTACCTCAGCACCCTGAGCCACTGGGATTATAGGCATGTGCCACCATGTCAGGCACCACACCTGGTTTGGGCAAGTTATTTAGCCACTCTGATCTCAGTCTTATCTAAACAATGCTATTAACACTTAAAACTTTTAAACACTCTTCTTTTATCTGCTTTCCATGAGGTACTTGGTAGGATGAAATATGCCAGAAAAAGATATTCTGAAACAATGCATAGTATAAACCTAAGTCTTTTCCCCCAATATAGAACACAGGTGCTCTTAGAATATGCTAAAAAATATTGGAGGCTATATACTCTACTGTCATGTACATCTAAAAAGAACAAAGATTGGAGGCTGAAGATAAACTCACCTACTGGTTAGAATTCAAAATTTTCTTTAGTTTCATTAAGGTGGAATTGTCACATAACATACAATAATATGTACAAGTGCATATATTTGAAGTATACAATTTGAGAGTCTAATAATATTGTATTATCCATAACACTATCATCACATTCAAAACAATGGATATATTTATTTATGCCCTTTGAAAACTTCTCCTTACCCCACCATGCCATTCCTTATTTTAAACTGGTGGTGCATGCCCATAGTCCTAGTGGCTCAGGAAGCTAAGGTAGGAGAATCACAAGTTCAAAGCAGAGCTCAGCTACTCAGTGAAGCCTTGTCTCTAAATAAAAAAATAAAATGGGCAGGGGATGTGGCTCAATGGTTAAGCACCCCAGGGTTCAAGACTCAGCACAACCAACCAACCAACCAACCTGAAAATGGCCAGGTGTGTGAAGCACACCAGTAACCCCAGCGACTAAAAAGGCTGAGACAGGAGGACTTCAAGTTTTGAGACCAGCCTTAGCAACTTAGCAGAGACCTTAATTAAAAATAAAAAAGGGATGGAGATGTAGCTTACTGGTTGAGTGCATCTTGTGGGCTGGTTTAGAATGTGGGGATTGGACCGGCAAAACTGCTAAAATCCTGACTGGTGGTTTCTATCAAAGGGTTTAGTGGCCTCACATTTGTTTGTGGTGTTTGAAACTACTGTGATATGCAGGCATTTAAGTTCCTCTTTTTATTTTTTTTTTTCACCAATACTTCCATGTTTTGAGCCGAAAGGGCACACCAGGTCTTACCACTGCCTCGCTCCCTGGAGCAGACAGACTTGACGTTATATGATGGTTGTCGTGGATCCAAAAAGGAGACATGAGCTTGAGAGCCCACTGCATACACTGACCACTCACTACCATAGGCCAGACACACATTCTCACGGCAATATGGCAGTTTGGTAGAGAGGAGCTGAAAAGAGAGAGGAGAGGTGCCACCACGGCACCATCAGAGAGCATAAGGTGTTGTTCTTCCATTCCCACCTAAGTGGGCTTCCCTCATACGCTAGCCACATAGTCAGAGATTAAGGCAAACCCTGATTAAGGAAATAATACTTTAGTTTGGGAAAACAGTTAACCTGGAATTAAAATATCAGAAGTGGCAGGAAAGGCCAGGATGCATAGGTTGTTTCCAGAAATAATACCACGGCACTAAAATAAAGGTACCACCTTGTTCTGTCTCCAGAAAGAGCTACCACCCTTCCCACTGCTCTTTGAGAAAGGGGCTGACTTCTGGCTCTTCAATTGAATGGGAATTGTACTCTACAGAAAGCACACCCTCAGGACTGGCTTAATCCCAGATAGCCCAAATTGGCCTTAACCCTGGATCCTTATACTAGCGATTCTCAATGGGTGCCTACTGCATGTTAGACACGGTGCAGAACAGAGATCAAAGGAATCAATAATTCCCAGAGTTCTGCTTCCTCTTGAGAAAGAGCCTATTATAGAAATAATAAGCAGCAAATGCCTCTGACTCTTGACAAGGGCAAATAATCTACATTTTGGTTTAAAGTAATGATCAAGTTGCTTGCAAAAACTGCAAATTAAGTCCATTTTCGCTTTATCTTACATGATTACTTCAGAGATGATTTATCTTAATTTAATCTTCAATTGCCAATGGTTCCTAACATTTAGATTTTTCTGCCTTTATTACATGCCAAGTAGTTTATAAACAACTGTTTAACTGCATTGTGAACTGGAGAACTGGTGGTAAAAGAGCCTCTCAGGAAACCCCTGTAATCTCAAAAGAATCACCCCACACCTCCATCTTTTTTTTTACTTCAAGAGGCATGCCAGATGCTGACATGCATGTACTACGCAATAACATGCCCAGCGCATCAGAGAAAGAGTGCTTTACACAAGAATGAAAAGGCTCAGGGAGAATTATAATTATTATTTATTATTTTGTGTGCTGGGGGTCAAACCTAGGGCCTTGGGCATATTAGGCAAGTAGTCTACCACTGAGCTATATCCTCAGGTCCAAAAAATCGAGTATTTTAATCATAAGGTGAATTAATAGGTAAAACTAAGTTATGTTCATCACACCTTAGACAATGTATTTTCAGCTTTCCAGAGATGAAAGTAGCCATCCAGGGATACTGCTCCCAATTCCTACAACAGCAATGAAAAACAGATTACGGTCCAATCTGTAGCAACAGAAGTATGATAGGCATGCAGGGAAAGACCCCCAAAGTCAGGGTTCTCTTGTTCTCTACCTTGATGATGCCAACAAGTGCCAATAATTAATTATCAGCTCATCACTTCACCCTATGAACTGCAACTAGACAACATGATAAACTGCAAGAAGCAAGTCCAGGTCCTGGCAATAACATAGACACCTATGGTTCAAAGAGTCCTTCCTAATAAACATATGCCTAAAACATGATTGAAGATTTGGGCCAAAACTTTACAAATTTAAGAATGTTTTGCTAAAAGCAATTGGTACTGTTAATTAGCAGTTATTTTTTTGTTTTCCCCTGGATTGATAGCCTCGTTACTTCCAAACCTTTCTGTCTGAATAGCAAAAGGTACTACTGGAAAAAATACATATAAAAAGTAGAGATTTTTAAAAACAGTTTTATTTTTGCTTTAAAAATTAATGTATATTTCACCTTTTGGCTTTGGAGGACTTCAAGTTACCACGAACTTAAAAAAAAATTGGATTTACTCCAACTTGAACACTAATATTTCTTTTGTCCTCAAATCTCAGGAATGTCTTAGGCAGAAAACTGGTTTTACCCTGTTAATCCAAAAGAGTATGCTTTAGGATTTATTAAATAATAATATTCTTTTTTGAGGGGTGGGAACTGGGGACTAAATGCAGGGGTGCTTGGCCCCTGAGCCACTTCCCCAGCCCTATTTTGTATTTTATTTAGAGACAGGGTCTCACTCAGTTGCTTAGTGCCTCACCATTGCTGAGGCTGGCTTTGAACTCACAATCCTCCTGTCTCAGCCTCCCAAGCCGCTGGGATTACAGGCATGCCCGGCTATTAAATATTATTATTCTTGAAATCCTAACTTATCTATAGAATGAGTGGCCTCAAAGAGTTTGCTGAAGTGTACATGTGTTTCAAAAGTAAAATTAAAGGCCAGGTTCAGATTTTGTAGAAGTCTTTCTCCTTTTCTGGTTCTGGGTCTATATTCTTATGTGCGTATGTGTTGTTTATTTTTATTAATTTTTTTAATGGTACTTGGGATTGAACCCATGTATATTTTACCACTTAACTATATCTCCAGCCTTTTCTAAAATTTTTGAGACAGGTTCTTGCTAAGTTGCCAGGCTTGTCTCAAACTTGTAATCTTCCTGCCTCAACCCTTCAGTAGCTGGGATTTCAAGCACATGCCACCACATATGGCTTTTGGGTGTACATTCTTACACTCTCCTTAAAACCTCAGTGCCAGGGGATCTGACATAATGACTAGGTAAGACCTGGTGGCAGCATGAAGGGAAATAAAGAAGTAAAAAATGAGAAGGAATTAAGTAATGGAGAAAAAAATTTATTGCTTTTAGAGGCAAGTATGAAAACCACAGCCAAAACAGAGTACCTATAAAAGGATGTGCAAATGAGGGACAGTCAAATCAGAGTGGCCCCAGGGAAAAACTTTGAGGCTCACCCACATGTATGGGCCACCCAGAAAAATAACATAGAGGTCAATCCAAGGGCAGATTTTCACAATCTCGGTTAAAATTTCTCACTAGCATCCCTCAGCATTTAAGAGGTGCTCTGTAGGTTCAAAACCAAGTTACAAAGCAAGCAGTGACATGGAGAGAGGAAAGTGGAATGCACCTTTAAGATGTGAGTCAAAAGGAAGTGTCTGGTGATTTCATACCTTGTTCTTGTTGTTGAAGGCCAAAGCCCGGACCTTGCAGTTGTCAGGGTTTGTGTCTTCCTTGGGGATGTCCTTTAAGGCTTTGTGAGTGATGTGAGCATACACGGGGACCCTTGACATATTGTGCCTTGCATCACTTTTGGTCAACACATCATCTGTCACCTCCCAGAGTCCCATAGAACCATCACGTGAGCCTGTATGAAAGAGACCACAGATGTCAGATATATTCAACTCTCCATGTGACAATTCCACAGAAGCCAAGATGGGCTTTTTGAAGTTCACAGCATCATCCTCATATTATAACTGATCTAGAGTACCAGGCGGCCCATTTCAACAGCAAAACTAGACATTTCTTGCCTTTTGTTTCTTTTCTTTTTCTTTTTTTTCAGTGTTAGGGATTGAATCCAATGGTGTTATACATACTAGGCAAGTACTCTACCACTGAGCTACATTCACAGCCAGCTATATTAAGAGGACAATCAACTAAGGCCTAGGAAGTAAAATATGACCTTTCAGCTTAACATGATTAGTGGAGTCAGATGGACTGAACCCAGAAGCACTCACCACTGAGTTACATACCCAGTTCTTTTTATTTTTAATTTCGAGGCACCATCTCACTAAGTTGCTTAGGACCTTGCTAAGCTTCTGAGGCTGGCCTCAAACTTATGATCCTCCTGCCTCAGCCTCCTTAGTTGCTGAGTGGGGATTTTTAAAAACAGAATTTTAAACAGTTTGATAAAACCCAGTAATTTTCCAAGCTAAATACTTAGGAAACTGGAATATATCTGCAGCCAACTTCTAGTGGCCACTAGGATTTGGAAACCTCCACTTTAGATCAGCAATGATTAACTTTAAGTCTTGGATTCCTTTGAGAGATTAGGAATGGGGCTGGGGATGTGGCTCAAGCAGTAGCGCGCTTGCCTGGCATGCGTGCGGCCCGGGTTCGATCCTCAGCACCACATACAAACAAAGATGTTGTGTCCGCCGAAAACTAAAAAATAAATATTAAAATTCTCTTTCTCTTTAAAAAAAAACATAAAAAATAAAAAAAGAGATTAGGAATGTTACAGATCTCTTTCTTTAGATCCAATTTCAGGGAGGTCCACGGTCCTGTCCCATAAGGGAGCACTGTCCCCTTACTAAGAATATTTTTTCTATGGCTGGAGATGTAGATTAGTGGTAGAAAACTTGCCTAGCACATGTGAGCTCTAGGTTCAATCCCCAGTACCATGGGGAAAAAAAAAGAGTCTGTTTTAGTTGGGTGTGATGGTGTACACCTGTAATCCTGTAAGTCTGAGGCAAGAAGATTACAGTTCAAGGCATTCCTGAGCAACATAGCCAAATCCTGTCTCAAAAATAAAATTTAATAAAAAAAGATTAAGGATTAGCAACGTGCAAGGCCCAGGGTTCAATCCTCAGTACCACAGTACCACACAGTACCACACACACAAACAAAAAGAAACTGCCTAGCATGTGCAAGGCCCAGGGTTCAATCCCAGCAACATAAAAAAAGAAGGAAAAAACAATAAAAATATTGAAAAACTTTTATAATTACCATTTCTATACCATATTCTATCCTTAACATCCTTTCTATTGGGGACTGAACCCAAGGTCCTCTATCACTGAGTTACATCTTCAGCTCTTTTTACTTGGAGAAAGGGTCTGCCAGTTGCAAAGGCTGACCTTGAACTTACTATTTTCCTGCCTCAGTCTCCCAAGTTGCTGGGCTTGCAGGAGTGAGTGTGCCACTGTACCTGGCTGGAGCTAATGTTTTAAACTCCTCTATAATGTTCAGGAAATGTAGATGTGGGAGCTCTCAACTTGAGAACATAAGACAATGAGAGAGTATCTGAAAGAAGAGACAGAAGGTTCCTCAAACAAAACTAAGTCCTCAATAACCAAATTTAGTGTAAGCACCTAGCAAAAACATGGTTTCCCATAAAGGAGACATGACTCAGTTTCTGCCTTAAAGGAGCTCTCTCATTCCTTGACAAGGAATCTAAAATCTTCTCAACCCCTTTCTGGGTAACTCTGATCTTTGATTATGTTTATTAGATTTACATTCCCTTCTAGATGCTTTCTATTGCCTTACTAAGAACCCAAAGAAGGAATATTTGTGTTCCCTTTATCTTTGTAAATAGCCAGTTCTAAACATAGGCTTTAAAATAAGACAGACCTGGCCAGGTGTGGTGATGCATGCCTCTAATCCCAAAAGCCTGAGTGGCTGAGGCAGAAGTTCAAAGCCTGTTTCAGCAACTTAGCAAGGCCATAAGCACTCAGTGGGACCCTATCTCTAAACAAAAAAGGGCCAGAGATCCCTGGGTTCAATCCCTGGCACCAAAATAAATAAATAAATAAAACCAGACTTAAACCTGGGCGCAGTGGTGCACACTTATAACACCAGCTACTCAGGAGACTTAGGCAGGACAGTTTCAAGGCAAGCCTCAGTAACTTAGCAAAATAAGAAATTAAAGCTAAACAAGAACTGGGGACCTGGGGATGTAGCTCAGTGGTAGAGTGCCCCTGGATTCAATTCCCAGACTGCAAACAATAACAACAACAAACCATAGACTTGAATTCAAATCATGCTCCACCCTTAGTATTTGTGTGGCCAATGATGTATCAGAAAGGATTTGTGATTCTCTAGGTTAATTTCTCTAGGCTCATTTCTCTCTTTTTTCTTTGCAGTACTAGAGATTGAATCCAGGTGCACTCTACCATTGGGCTATATTTCCAGCCCCTTTTTATTTTGAGACAGGGTTTCACTAACTAAGCTGCCCAGGCTGGCTTCCCACTTGGGATCCCCATGCCTCTGCTTCCTGAGTGGCTGGGATCAAAGGGGATTGCCACCAGACTGTGCATTTGTGTTTTTTTTGTTGTTGTTGTTGTTTTGGTAAATCTGGTTTTGTTCCAACCACTGAAAAAGAAATTGCTCCAAACCATAAACCTGTACAGAAAATAAAGGTGGGGGCGGGGTGTTGGGGATATAGCTCAGTGGTATAGTACTTGCCTAGCATATGCAAGGCCCTGGGTTCAATCCCAAAACAGCAATGAAAAAAGTAATAATAATAATAGCCTGTTGTACTCTGGAGACCACA
The DNA here is from genome assembly GCF_021218885.2 of Marmota monax. Classification (NCBI taxonomy): domain Eukaryota; kingdom Metazoa; phylum Chordata; class Mammalia; order Rodentia; family Sciuridae; genus Marmota; species Marmota monax. The sequence goes on along the minus strand of NW_026695243.1, from coordinate 8,555,279 downwards.
TCAACATTTCCAAAACACTTGCATAAACTTTATCTCAATAAGGCCCCATAAAAATATTATGGCTAAGATGTTACCCTACAGAGGCTGGGGTTGTGGCTCAGCGGTAGAACGCCAGCCTAGCACGTGCAAGGTGCTGGGTTCGATCCTCAGCAACACATAAAAATAAATAAAAAGCCATTATTGGAAATATGATGTCCTAGAGGCTAACCTCAGCAATTTAGTGAGGCCCCATCTCAGAGCACTTGATAATGGTGTTTGTTTACCAGGTTATTCATATTTCACAACTAACACTTTTCAACCTCTAGCCCTCTCTGGCCACACCAAAAGCTCCTTAAAAAAGGGTAAATTTGGGGCTGGGGATGTGGCTCAAGCAGTAGCGCGCTCACCTGGCATGCACGGGGTGCTGGGTTCGATCCTCAGCACCACATAAAAAAATAAAATAAAGATGTTGTGTCCACTGAAAACTAAAAAATAAATATTTAAAAAATTAAAAAAAAAAAAAGGGTAAATTTACCAGACACTGCCATAGTATCACTGATCCATGCAATGGAAAAGATCCAGTCTTTGTGTCCATCCTTGGAAAGGAGAGAGTGATAGGTACAGGGAGAAAAACAAAGAAATTAGTGTATAAAGTATTCTAATAAACTCTCCTGAAAAGCATACAGATCTGACTACAAATAGTTCTTGTGGTTTCTAATGAACTCAACCCAGTGGGCATGATCCCACAATCTTTCTTGAATATCAAAGCTGGGACAAAACTGGCACTACTGTGGGTAAAAACACATCCAAATGATGCACAACTCTAGCCTTCTACCTGGATATATTATCTGGGACTCCTCTTCTGTCTGAATGTACATGGCTTACACTTTATTTTCTTTAAGTCTCCCTGCTCAAATGTCATCTTCTCAATGAGGCTTTCTCTATCCTCTTAAAGAGCATTTTCTCCCTCACTCAATCCCTTTAGCCTGCTATTATTCTTCTCCATGGTACACATCACACTGTGACATATTACTGGTAAACACTTATTGGCTTATATGACTTACATACTAGTTAATATGTCACCCTTCACCAGAATGCAGGCTTTAAGAGGGCAAGGGCTTTTTCTGTTTCATCCATTCTACTGTGTCCTCCAGGGTCTAAAACAATGCCTGGCCAATAAAAGACTTATTAATAGTTGCTGAATGAATGATTTAATATTCTTCTCTCTGACTCTGGGCAATGGGAAAATATGTGGGATTGAAAGAGAAATCCACTGCTATTTATTTGGTCCCCAAGTGTATTTCTTATTCTTTTATCAAATATACATCCTCTGTCAACATACTGATACACCCTATGGGAGTCCAGTCCCTAATCCACTATCATCACCCCACACTCATCCCCATTTCCTTAGAGTAAGCAGAAGTCTAGAGGACAAAGGTCCATGTAATCTACCAGGCCAATTAAAAGAAAAAGTTATCTCACTACACCTATTATGAAAACTTACATCTCCCACACACACAGGATCTAGTGTAGGCAGTCGATAGATGGCAAGACTGTTGGGGTTGTCTCCTCCAGTGGCTAACAGTGTTCTAGAGGGATTCAGCTCAATCGCATGGATACCACAGCCCTGCTGGGTCACACCTCCAGGCTCTCGGTCTTTCAAAATAGGGATCTTGGTGATTTGGCTTGTCTGGACATCAACTACAAATAGCTATAAAACAAAAGCAATACATAAGCTGAACATATTTAATGTGGTTAATGCTGGGTATAAACATCCATTTGTTCAGTTATGCATCAAACATTTTTTGTTGTTGTTATTACAAGGATTGAACTTAGGGCCTCACACAGGCTAGCTAAGTGTTCTAACACTGAGCTACACCACCTTCCTCCAAACATTTAATTAAAGTTTACTACAAACTACATCCTGGGAATTATTTATTTTTGTAGTACTACTGGGAACTGAGTCACACCCCTAGCCCTTGTTTGTTTATTTTTTGGTAAGGGAAGGGTACTGAGGATGGAATCCAGGGGGGCTTTAGCACTGAGCTACATCTCTAGCCACCCCGCCCCCCGCCTTTTTTAAAACTTGAGACTGAGTCTCAGTAAGTTTCTTAAGGTGGGCACTGCAGATTGAAAGAGCTGAGGCTAGACTTGAACTTGCGTTCTCCTTCTGCCTCAGTCTCCTGAGTTGCTGGGAATACAGGCATGAGTCACTATGCTTAGTTGATCCTGGAAATTATTAAAGGTATGGACAGACAAATCAAAAATGAAAACAAGCTGGGTGTGGAAGCACATGCCTGTAATCTCAGCAGCTCAGGAGGCTGAGGCAGCAGGATCATGAGTTCAAAGCCAGCCTCAGCAAAAAGCAGGATGCTAAACAACTCAGTGAGACCCCATCTCTAAATAAAATACAAAATAGGGCTAGGGATGTGGCTCGGTGATCAAGTGCCCGAGTTCAAATCCCTGGTACCAAAAAAAGGAAAAACATAATGTTAGAGATAAGTAAAACACTACTGGAACACAGACATTAGGAATTAGTAAATTTTGTCCAGAATATGTGCAATGTTTCCAACAGACCTTGCATCAGGTTATGGACATAAAAAGTCAGACCAATGTAAAGTTTTCTGGCCAGCTGTGATGGCGCACACCTGTAATCCCAACAGCTCCAGAAGCTGAGACAGGAGGATCATAAGTTCAAACCAGCCTTAGCAACTTAGCGAGGCCCTAAAGCAACTTACCGAGACCATGTCTCAAAATAAAAAATAAAAAGGGCTTGGGATGTGGCTCGGGGGTTAAATACTCCTGGGTTCAATCTCTGGCACCAAAAAAAGTTTTCTATCAGCATAAACATATTTTATATCTAATCCTCACACGCACAGAAACTTATAAACAAAACATAATTCCCAGAGCATCTCACAGCCACCATTAAACCTATCAATCACTTTTACTCGGCTTCTGGTAACTCCAGATATATCTACTACACACACTATTCTGTTCTCTACCTTCTTGACTTTGCCCATGGTGTTGCCTCTGCCTAAAAAGCTCTCCCCTTCCTTTCTTCCTTCCTTCCTTCCTTTTTAAGAGAGAGAGAGAGAGAGAAAGAGAATTTTAATATTTATTTATTTATATTTTTTTTAGTTTTTGGCAGACACAACATCTTTATTTGTATGTGGTGCTGAGGATCGAACCCAGGCGGCACACATGCCAGGCAAGAGCGCTACCGCTTGAGCACATCCCCAGCCCCTCTCCTCTACCTTTCTACCAACCTAAATCCTTTTTACATTTCAAGATTCAACTCAGAGAATGTTTTACCGAAAAGAACAGTCTTAGAAGAAACCAATCGAGTCTATTATTAAACTCTTCATTTGATTCAATCCTTCATTCACTCACTCATTTGCTAGTACTGTTCCAGGTGCTAATGTAATTACCTCAGCAAGTTGAGGGCTAGCTCAAGGGTAGAGCAACTGCCTAGAACATGAGACCCTGGATTAGATCCCCAGAACTGGGTGGGGGGAAAGAAAGAATATAACCACGAATGAGAGAAACAATCTATGCTTTCATATACTGCACAGTTTAAGAAGATGAATTAAGGGGCTGGGAATGTGGCTCAAGCGGTAGCGCGCTCGCCTGGCGTGCATGCGGCCCGGGTTCGATCCTCAGCACCACATACAAACAAAGATGTTGTGTCCGCCAATAACTAAAAAATAAATATTAAAAATTCTCTCTCTCTCTCTCTCCCTCCCTCTCTAAAAAAAAAAAAAAAAGAAGATGAATTAAAATTCTATCAGGTTCAGTGGTACATGCCTACAGTTCCAGTTACTCGGGAGAATTAGCACCACACTGACTGAAAATATTTCATTTACTTGTCTGTCTTTTATGAAGCAAATGACTCCCTCCTAATTCCAAGAGCATAGGATATATCTTCTTGGTTCTTGCCCTGCAAAGCTAAGCTACTTAAGCATATATAGTAATAGTCACCTTTTAGGCAATCTGTCCAACTTCTCTGGGAGGCTCCAACATCCCTGTAAGGGTGACACCCTGCAGTTGTTTACATGATGTTAAGTGCTGATTCCCTGATCATAGTGCAGAGGGATCTTCTTGTTCAGGGAGAATCAATTTGAAGGCTAGATAAAACTGGGCCATCAAATTCTCTCAGGGAAGCTGAGGGTGTAGTTTTAGTGGTAGGGAGTTTGCCTAGCATGTGTGAGGCACTGGGTTCAATCCTCAGCACCACACAAAAATAAATAAATAAAGGTTTTATGTCTATCTACAATGAAAAAAAATTTTGAGGAACGTGGAACTGGCTGATGGCACTAGACCAAACTGTTAAGAGTGGCCATTTTTAACCAAAGCCAGTCCTCAGAGAAAAGAAAACATAGGAGAGTAAGTGTGGACACCCCTGGTTCTTACTGGCCTCCTAATTCCTGGTTCTGTTTTGTTCTGAGATCCAGGGCTACTTCTTCTCTTGAGGTTAATGAATTAGTTCTTCCAGTAAATATGAATTTCTTACTTTACTTACTTATTTATTTATTTAGATAGAGGTATCTTGCTATATTGCCCAAGATGATCTTGAAGCCCCGGGCTCAACTGATCCTCTAATCTCATCTCCCAAGTAGCTCATACTACAAACCCACACCACCATATCTGGCACTGGTTCTTCCACTTTTAACTGCCTACTCATGTTTGTGTTGTATCGGATGATGCATTCACAACATTTTAACTTTTAGACCAAACTGATCATCAAAACAACCTGAGGAATATTCTTTAAAACAAACAAAAACCCCTGTGAAACAAAACAATTCCTAGACCTTACCCTAGAAAAACTCTTACATTAGAAATCTCTGAGTTTGCAGCCAAATTGTTTTGGTGATGCTTGAGATTGAATCCAGGGCCTTCTCACATGGCAGGCAAGCAGTCTACCACACAGTTACATCCCCAGCCCTCCCAAACTGAATTGCTCAAGACCCTGATTTGATACTCAACACTGCAAAATGAAAACAAATTTGCTTTTTGAAGGATCTCCAGATGAATCTTACGACTTCCCAAGTTTGACAGCTACTGATTTAGACCTTTGGTGCTCAAAAGAACACATGAAGGGCTGGGATTGTAGCTCAGATTGGTAGAGTGCTTGCCTAGCACGTCTGAGTCACTGGGTTCAATTCTCAGCACCACATATATATAAATAATAAAATAAAGGTCCATCAACAACTAAAAAAAAGAAAAAAAGAACACATGAAGCTGGATGTGGTGGTCCTTGATGACTAGAGTCCCAGCTACTCAGTAGGTTGAGGTAGGAGGATCAGGGGTCAAACTGGGCAAAACAGCCCCCTATCTCAAAAAAGAAAAATAAAGAAAAAAGAGACATTTGAGAACTTGTTAGAAATTCAGACTCTCAGGCCTGCCCCAGATCTATGTAAATCAGAATCTGTAGCTTAATAGTGTTGCTAGGCACAGTGAAGTTTGAGCACTGATTTAAAAGAGAATCTGCTCTGTAACACAGAAGACAGTGGGTGAGTGTAATAAAACTCAAGTAAAGGGACTGGAGTTGTAACTCAATGGTACAGCACCTGCCTGGCATGTGTGAAGCACTGGGTTCGATCCTCCGCACCACATATATTAAAAAAAGTATTGTGTTCATCTACAACTAAAAAAATATTAACAACAACAACAAAAGACTCAAATGTAAACTGTAACCTACAACCTGGAAAAAATATGAATTTCTCCTGTAGAATCTGAAGGAATGGCTAAAACTTTAGAACTATTTTTGTCCATTTCCTTTACTTTAAGGTGGACTCAATTCTGCTATCCACAATGGGTAAGGAGAAAAGGTTATTTATTCCAAGAAAGTTCTAAGTTCAATCAGTTCAATTCTGAAGTTGGGAGAGATCTAGGTTTGTTTTTGTTTTGGTATGGGGATTAAACCCAGCTTTTAAAATTTATTTTGACATAGAGTCTCAATTGCTGAGGCTGGCACTCCTACATCCCAAGTAATTAGAATTATAGGCATACAGATCTCCTGGCTGAGATCTAGGCTGGAATTTTAGACTGGTTACCAATTAGTTATGTCATCTTGGGCAATCCCTTAACCAACCTTTGTGAATCTCATTTTGTATCTGTAAAATTTAGTAACAATATATTGTATGAGACTAGGGGTATAGCTCAGTGGTAGTGCTTCCCTAGGATGTATGAGTTCTGGATTCAATGCCCAACACTACAAAATTAAAATTAAAAAAAAATAAAATTTACAAGTTGCTAAAGAGGCCTTAAAAAATTATAAAGGATTGGGCTGCGATTGTAGCTCAGAGGTAGAGTGCTCGCCTAGCAAGGGCAGGACCCGAGTTGGATCCTCAGCACCACATAAAAATAAAGACATTGTATTGTATCCATCTACACCTAAAAAATAAATATTAAAAAAAAATTATATTGGGCTGGGGATGTGGCTCAAGCAGTAGCACGCTCGCCTGGCATGCGCGGGGCACTGGGTTTGATCCTTAACCCTACATAAAAATAAAAAATATATTGTGTCCACCTAAGTAAAAAAAAACTAAAATATTTTTTAAAAATTATAAAGGCTTGGCTAGACATGATGGCACACCTATAATACCAGCAACTTAAAAGGATCTCAAATTTGAGCCTCAGCAACTTAGCTAGATCTTATCTCAAAATAAAAAAATAAAAGGGTTAGGAATGCACTCAGTGGTAGAACAACCCTGGGTTCTATCCCTAGTAACCAGAAAAAAAAAAAAAAAAAAAAAACCCACAAAAAGAAAGAAGAAAAACAGAGAATAGTTGGGTCTTCAGATGGATCAGGAAAATAAGAATTTATCCCCACTCTCGGAATTAGAGAGGAATGAGCAAGTATCATGTGAATAGAGCCTTCCTACTTTTTCAAGGAACAGAAATACAGTTGAAATGCCACAGAATCACTTTTTTTAAAAAACTTTTATTTATTTATTTTTATGTGGTGCTGAGGATCGAACCCAGGGCCTCACAAGTGCTAGGGAGTTCTCTACTGCTGAGCCACAATCCCAGCCCCAGAATCACTCTTTATTCTGTGACAAGGAGCCAAGGCTTTATGCAGCTACTTTAACATGTTCCAGAATTGGGCTGCTCTACATTAACCTATTGGGAACCCTGCCAGAAATTTGTAGCATGGCAGGTAAGCCTGAGACTCAGACTCCCTGTATTTACATTCTAGGACACAGGTAAAAAACCAACCAAAGACTGTTTGCTCAGGAAGATATAATGATAGTGAGTACATCTCTGCATGCATGTATAGGTATGGAGACACGTGTAAATGTTATCCTCAAAGCCAAAATAGCTTTAAAAAAAAAAAAAAAAAGGGGAGGGAGCCAGGTACAGTCATGGACACCTGTAATCCCAGCAATGTGGGGGGCTGTCAAAGGAGGATCCCAAGTTCAAGGCCAACTTCAGCAATGCAGTGAGACCCTTAGCATCTTATAAAACCCTGTCTCAAAATAAATAAAATAAAAGGTCTAGTAATAACGGCTCAGTGGAATAGTGTCCCTGGGCTCAATCTACAGTAAAACAAAACAAAACAAATGAATGAAAAAAAATTAAGAATGGCAGCCAGATTTGGTGGTACACACCTGTAATCTCAGTTTTCAGGAGACTTAAGCAGGAAAACTCCACATTTGGGGCTAGTCTGAACAACTTATTGAGATGCTGTCTCAAAAAAATTTTTTAAAAAGGTCTCAGATGTAGCTTGGGAGTTGAGTGCTTGGGAGTTGAGTGCTTGCCTAGCAGGAAGCCCTGGGTTCAACCCCCAGTATAGGGAAAAAAGAGAGCCTCACAAAGTTTCTAAAACTCAAGAGTATTTTAGAATGGAGCCTAATGGAGAAAGGAAAGCAAATCCATGCAGCTCACTCAGACATTAAAATAAGTTATATTTCAGTCAGACAATAAAAAGGCAGGTGGCCTTAATGTTAAAAGTTAGGGAAAGAAAAGACAACTAACATCAAAGTAGATGAATCCATGCCCTTTGCAAATGAAGAAAATAAGAAAGAACACAAGGAGAGAGTCAAGACCAAGAAATACAAGAGAAAATGTTCCAATGATATGTATCAAAAATCAAAAATAAGCTGGGTGCAATGGGGCACACCTGTAATCCCAGCAACTTTAGAGGCTGAGGCAGGAGGATCCTGAATTCAAGACCAGCCTCAGCAATTCATCGAGGCCCTTAGCAATTTAGCAAGACCCTGTCTCAAAAAATTAAAAAAGGAGCCGGGCTCGGTGACGCACACCTGTAATCCTAGCAGTATGAGAGGCTGAGGCAGGAGGATTGCGAGTTCAAAGTCACCTTCAGCAAAAGCAAGGCACTAAGCATCTTACTGAGATCCTGTCTCTAAACAGTACAAAAATAAATAAATTAAAAAAAAACAACTTTACTTTGCAGTTCCTAAGGAAATAATGATGCAATGATGGGTAAGAATAGTTTTCTTCCTTCCTTTTTTTTTTTTCCTTACGAGAGGGTATCACTGTATTGCCCAGGTTGGCCTTAAACCCCTGGGCTCGGGGCTGGGGATGTGGCTCAAGCGGTAGCGCTCTCGCCTGGCATGCATTCGGCCCGGGTTCGATCCTCAGCACCACATACAAACAAAGATGTTGTGTCCACCGAAAACTTAAAAAAAAAAAAAAAAAAAAAAAGTAAATATTAAAATTCTCTCTCTCTTAAAAAAAAAAAAAAAAAAAAACCCCGGGCTCAAGTAATCCTCCTGCCTCAACCTCCAATGAAGCCGGATGTGTAAGTATGCACCACTGTACCCAGCTGGGTAAACAGTTTTAACTACTGTGCAACATTGATGAACTAGTGGTGTACTATAGGAGTTTGGATATGTCACACAACTATTTTACAAACTTTAAGAATGATGGTGTGAGCTGGCACAATGACACACCTGTAATTGCAGAGACTCTGGAGGCTGAGGTCCTAAGTAACTTAGCGAAACCCTGTCTCAAAAGACAAAAAGGGCTGGAAGTGGTAAAGCGCCCCTGGATTCGATCGCTGGTAGCCCCCTGACAAAAGGCATAAAAAGAACATTTTTTAGAAAGCTCCTTATGCTATAGTATTAAGAAAAACAAAAACAAAAAGAACTCTTTAAAACATAATTCCAGATGGCCATGATGGGACACGTCTATATTCCTAGCTATTAGGCAGACGGAGGCAGGAAGACTGCACGTTTGAGGCCAGCCTGGACAACTAATTTTAATTTGAGCCCATCTCAAAATATGGCCTAAGGACACAGCCTAGTGGTAGAGTGCTTCCCTAGTATGTGCAAGGATCTGGGTTCAATCCTCAGTACCACCAAACAACAACAACAACAACAAAATAATAATAAAATACAAGAAAGATCACTTAATTCTCTTTAAAAAATTTTCATATGTCAGGTTCCTGGTTTAGTGCTTAACTACATGCATATAGTAAAGCAGAGACAAAATTTTATATCTCATTTCATTTAATATGAAATGCCTTGCACATTAGAGTTGTTATAATTATTTTAATGCCTGCATAAAACCATGGGGACTTGATCTACCATAATTTCTATATTGTTCAACAACTATCTTGTTTAAAAAAAAAAAAAAGTAAGGCTGGGGATGATATGGCTCAAGTAGTAGCGCGCTCGCGTGGCATGCATGAGGCACTGGGTTCGATCCTCAGCACCACATAAAAGTAAAATAAAGATATTGTGTCCACCTAAAGCTAAAAAATAAATATTAAAAAAAAAAAAGTCTTCAAACTGGATGTGGACACACATGCCTATAATCCCAGGGATTTTGGAGGCTGTGACAAGAGGACTGCAAATTTGAGGCCAGCCTTAGCAAGACCCTATTTTTTAAATAAATAAATAAAAATAACAAAAAGGTCTAGGGAATGTAGCTCAGTGGTAGATCACTCTTGGTTTCAATCCCTAGTATCCCTGTACCTCCCTCCAAAAGACTCCTTAGTCAGGCAATATGGCACAAGCCTATAATCCCAAATTACTGGGAAAGCTAAGGTAGAAGGATCACAAATTCACACCAGGCACAGCAGTGCACACCTATAATCCCAGCAGCTTGGGAGGTCGATCCCGGAGGATTGCCAAAGCCAGCCTCAGCAATTTAGCAACACCCTGTCTCAAACAAATAACAAACAAGTTCAAGGCCAGGATGGGCAACTTAGAAGACCCTGTCTGAAAAATAAAATAAAAAAGGGCTGGGATATAGCAAGCTTGAAGCTCTGGGTTTAATCACCAATATGCCCCTCCCTCTAAAAAATCAAAAAGTCAATTCCTAGGTCTCAAAGAAGGAAACCCTGCATCAGTACAGAGGTCCCTACCAGAAACTGCATTATTTCCCAATTTTTCCTGCAGATTTACATACATAAACATGTATATATGAATATTTTTCAAAGGATTTTTTTTATAGTTCTGGGATCAAATTCTGGGTTTCACACATGCTAGGCAAGCATTGTACTACTGAGGTACAACCAGCCCCAGGAATCTGCCTTTTATTTTGTTTTGTTTTTGGTGTTGGGGATTGAACCCAGGGGTACTTGACTACTGAGCCCCATTCCAAGCCCTTTTGTCTGTTTTTTTTTTTTTTTTTGAATATTTATTTTTTAGTTGTACACAATACTTTTATTTTGTTTATTTATTTTTATGTGGTGTTGAGGATCGAACCCAGGGCCTTGCGCATGCCAGGCGAGCGCTCTACTGCTGAGCCACAACCCCAGCCCCACTTTGTCTGTTTTTTAAAACAGGTTCTTATTAAGTTGTGAAGCTGGCTTTAGAACTTGTGATCCTCCTGCCTCAGCCTCCTTTAGCCACTGGGAATATAGGCATGTACCACTGTGCTTGATGGCCCTTTCTCTTTATTGAGACATACCATCTAGACTCAAACTTGCCATTCTATGCCTCAACTTTCCAAGTTCCTGCAATCATAGGTGTGCACCACCATGCTCAGCTGGGTACTTAAGATTAAATCCAGAAGTACTCTACCTTTGAGATACATCCCTAACCCTTTTTATTTTTTTAAATTTTGAGACAGGGTCTCACTAAGTTGTGCAGGCTTGCCTCGAACTTATGATCCTCAAGCCTCAGCCTCTGGGTGGCTGGAAGTACAGGCACCAGCTACGGTGCTAGGCTAGGAGTCTGCATTTTAAACATACACCTCAAGTATTTGTGATGCTAGGGATTCATGAGTTATGCTTGGGAAACAGAGGTATATACCCTTGGAAATCAAAGATACATTAATTTAAAATGTAGGTAAAAGGAGCCATGTTTATTAGCTCCCAGAACTTTTTTTCCTTTGATGATATGGCATTTCAGGTAACTGGGCCTGGGGGGTATAGTGCAGGACACTGGTCCAAAGGAAGCAGGATCCAACTCAAGTAAATATTAACTGTTTCATTAACTTTCCCCAACTTAGGCTAGGGGTGAACTCAGTAGTAGAGTGCTTGCTTAGCATGTGAAAGGCTGTTGATATGATCCCCAGTATAACACACAAAAAACAGTAACAAAACTTTCCGCAGGTTCTGTTAAAGTACCTCCCAACAAAGCTCTGATCTTATTTTTGCTCATCCCCCAAAGTTTCTGGGCTGTGCAGGAATAGACCCTAAATTCATCAAGCATCATACTGTCAAGCATGTAAAGAACAGAGATTAACAGGGTTATTTATTAATAAAGGCTAGAATGAATCAAAGGCAAAAAAGTGGGGGGGAACCTCAAGAGTGATTCAGACCAGATATAGTGGTACGTGCTTATAATCCTAGTTACCTGAGTGACTGAGAAAAAAGGGTCACAGGTTACAGGCCAGCCTGGACAATTTAGGGAGAACTTGTCTCAAAATAAAATAAAAAAAGGGTTTGAGATATTGTTCAATGATAGAGTGCTTGCCCAGCATGAGCAAAGTCCTGGTTTCCACAAAATAACTGAAAGATTTAATTAGCCCTTGCCATCCAATTCCCAGTTACATTCTCTTTTTCCCTACAGATTTTGCCCTGCATCAGTCAAGTCCATTCAGAGTCCCATAACATTTCTGGTAGTTTCCATGGACCACCTGTTTTCTTCTAACCAACCATTTTCCTCCCTAGGAGATCAACTCTGAATACTCCACCAATGAATGAATCCTTCTTCCTAGAAGCACTCATGGTTTGTAGAAGTGATAAAGCCATTTACATCATAATTAAATTTGTATGTAGCTATGTATATATTCCAGGTAAGCTAAGCAGAGGACAAGACCCTATGATGTAGTTCTAGGCCTTGTAAAGGAAAAACTGGCACTTCCTCTCCTTTTTTGGGGCACTGGGGATTTAATCCAGAGGCAATTTACCACTGAGCTACAACCCCACCCCTTTTCATTTTTTATTCTGAGATAGGATTTCACTAAGTTGCTTACGGCCTTGCTAAATTGCTGAGGGTGGCTCTGTCTCAGCCTCACAAGTTGCTGGGAATACAGGTGTATGCTTTGGCTATACCTCATCATCTTGGAGAATTAATTTAAACAGGAGATTAAAGAATATTTTCAGGGGCTGGGGTTGTAGCTCAGTGGTTGAGCACTTGCCTCGAATGCGTGAAGTGCTGGGTGCGATCCTCATCACCATATAATAAAATAAACAAACAAACAAATAAATAAATAAAGATATTGTGTCCATCTACAAAGAAAAAAATTAAAAAAAAAAAAAAAGAATATTTTCAAACTCCAACACAGTTTGGTTCTTTTTGTTTGTTTTTTATGCAATGCTGCACATTAAATTCAGGGCTTTGTGCATGCCAGGGAATCTCTCTACCACTGAGCTACATCCCAACCCTTTCTGAGTCAGAGTCTTGCTTGCCAAGTTGCCCAGGCTGGCCTTAAACTTGCAATACTCCTGCCTCAGCCTTCTAAGTCACTGGGATCAGAGGAGTGTACTACCACATCTAGCTCACCCCCTGCCCCCAATGCTGGGAATTGAAACCCAGAGATTATACATGCTAAGCAACTGTGTTTTATCTGAGCTATACTTCAAGACCCTAAACTCTCATATTGTACCAGATCTAGGTTCTGATCTCATTCCCATAGAAAACAGTTCTTCTGGTAGCTTGAGAAATAAAACCTGTCTTCTCTGACTGTAAGGCCTATCAAAGATCCAGCTAGGAAAAAAAGTTACAAGTACAAGGTTCATGTTCCTCCTCTGCTCACTGCCCAAGTGTTGCAAGCTTCAAACAGACTTGACCTGACTTTAGATCTGATCACTCAGATCATTTCAAATTCTACACTGGTCATTACCTGGAAGTGTAAATGTTTTAAAATGCATGCATGTGTACTTGTGTGTATGTATGCATGCCTGTCACAATAACGGGGGATGTGCGTATTTCTCAACTCTACAGAGCAGAAGTTAGGTATGTGAAACATCCTGCAATATGGGGTTAAGTTCCAGACAAGAACATGTGTCCCAAACACCATCAACATTCTTGTTTAGAAAAGCTGACCTAAATAAAATCTTCAATCAACTCTATGCTAGGGTTGCTCAGGCCCTAACATTCCCCACTTTTCTGCCCCAGTATTGGGGATTGAAACCAGAGGCCCTTTACCACTGAGCCACACTTCCAGTCCTTTTATTATTTTGAGACAGGGTCTTGCTAAATTGCTGATGCTGACCTCGAATTTATAATCCTTCTGTCTCAGCCTATAGAGTCGCTGGGATTACAGGCATGGGGCACTGCACCTGGCAGGCCCTAACATCCTCAACCATTAATTTCCTCATATATAGAAAGAGGGTAACCCAAATTCTGTCAAGCACTACCCTAAACAGGATTTCTCAGGTCCATACCTGTGCTAATCCACTAATACAAGCAATGCCCTCTCAAAGACAGAGACAAAAAAGGAGCAGGAAAAAACAAGTATAATCACAGATAAGAGGCATAAAATCATTCTTACTCCTGCTCTTCCTAAAGCTTAACTACATGAATTAACTTTGCACAGAACTTAGGGTTTATGAAATACTGCCAGTTATTTCCACCTTAGAAACACTTCTGCATATGTGCCCCAGCTAAAGGAACTTGCCAACATGGGCAATTCAAGTACTTCCACCTCTGAAATTCTTCCTCTCAATATAGTCAAATACTCTGAATATACGATAAAGATTAATTCTGGGATAAACCTGAGCATCTCTTCTAGACAGAAAATAAAAGGGCTGAAGATGTGGTTCAGTGGTAAAGCACCCCAGGGTTCAATCCCAGGTATGTATGTATGTATATATGTAGGAAGGAAGGAAGGAAGGAGGAAGGGAGGGAGGGAGGGAGGAGGGAAAAGAGGAAGAAAAAAATCCTCTTGGGAAAATAGTTAAGACAAGGTGAAATGAGTAAAATCTGGCCAGAACACAATTAATCTCCTACATGTAATCATACTTTGCTTCCCTGAGTATCAAGGTGAGTTTTATATTCTCCCTTTAGGATTTCAGGAATCTGAATATGTAAATTCAAGGATATAATATTATAATAGAAAAAAGCAGGGCTGGGGATATAGCTCAGTTGGTAGAGTGCTTGCCTCACATGCACAAGGCCCCGAGTTCACTCCCCAGCACCACATTAAAAAAAAAAAAAAAAAAAAAAAAAAAAAAGCAGCCCTGACAGTCTGATACTTTCAGCTAGGATTTTGTGTCATGGTGAAAATAAAGAATTTCACAAACACCAGCACCAGAGAAGATGACCCTATCTCTCTATTTTTTAGGTACCAGGGATTAAACCCAAGCGCACTTAACCATTGAGCCACACCCCCAACCCTTTTTGAGACAGGGTCTTGATAAATTGCTGAGAGCCTTGCTAAGCTGCTAACGCTTTGTCTGAACCTGTGATCTTCCTGCCTCAGCCTCCGGAGTTACTGAAATTATAGGTGTACACCACCATGCCAGGCTCCCCCGCCTCACCTTTTTTTTTTTTTTTTTTCAGTGCTGGGGATCAACCCAGGGTCTCATGAATGCTAGGTGATCACTCAGTCACTGAACAACTACCTCGGCTCCCATATAACGTCACTTGTACCAAATCTGAACAGAGATTGAAACATGAACATTGTCTAAACCACAGAAAGATCAAATCTGGCTAATAAAAACGACTGCTTCATCATTACCAATTCCAGCTTTAACCACCCTCTAGACAAGATTAAGATTCAAACAAAGGAATCTTGTCCCCACCAAAGAACTTCCTAACAGTATCTGATCTGGAGCCAAGAGTTTTATTTCCTCAAGACTTCCCCCAGACACCTAACATAAGCCCCAAGTTTAAGTTCTTTCTAACAACCTCTGAAAGTCCCCTTCCTTTCCTTATGGTTTAGGTTTCTCTCTCTCTGGAAAGAGCAATTATATCTTATTCTACTACAGGAGGGTCCCTGGTATCTTTGGCTAGAGGGCATTAATGATGGAAAATTCATATCTAAAGCTAAATACCATATGGGAAAATAAATAAATAAAAATATGAGCTAAATACCTCACCAGGGTGTGGTGACACACACCTGTAATTCTGCTACCAAGGAGGCTAAGGCAGGAGATCCAAAGTTTGAAGCCAACCTCAACAACTTAGTGAGATCTTCAGCAACTTAGCAAGACCATTTCTCTAAATAAAAAATAAAAAGGTCTGGGGCTGGGAATGTGGCTCAGTGGTCAAGTGCTTGTGTGTCATATGTATGAAGCCCGGGGTTCAATGTTCAGCAACAACACCACTTAAAAAAAAAAAAAAAGGCTGGGGATCTGGGGGATGTAGCTGAGTGGCAATACACCCCTGGTTCAACCCCCAGTATAAAAAAAATAAATAATTACATTCAATTAAATAATTTAAACTATATATGCCATACCCTTCATAAGCCACGACCCCTGCAAACATCCTCCTTTCTTATTCTTTTCTGTACTGTTTTCCTGAGTTCCCTGCTTCTTCTGTAGCAGTTTTGTTTTTGTCCTGTAAATGTAGGTGTTCCCTAAGATTCTGTATCTAGCTCCTCTTTCAGTATCAAAGGCTCTTAATCATTTCTGACTCAGTCCTCCCTTTGAAAATCTAATAAAAATTAAGACTTGCTTCCCAAACCAGCCCCCATAATCCTGCCCAGAAAATATACACATAATAAAAATTTTGCAATTTAAGAAAGTATATGGGACTCAAGTATTAAGAGTGCCTTCTCCTCTATAATAATTTCAATAATCCCTGATATATGATGAACGACTCCCAAACCACTAACTTCCTACCCTTTCTCAAATTTCAACTAATAGACAGAAAGCATAAAACTAAACTCATCTTCTCTCAATCTGCTCCTTAATACTCACCCTGCCATCTTTCCAGTTCCCCAGGTTCAACACATCAGTATTAATTTTGACTTCTTCCTCCACAACAGATTGTCTGAGCACATCATCACCTACAGATTTAACCTCTAAGATGTCTTAAATCTCTCCTCCCCATCCTCTCCCTTGTCACTTGCCTAATTTGGCCCTTCATTACCGCTCATGGTATACACCATGGCACTAGCCTCCTGTTACTGCCCTCCTGGATGCATTACTCCAACCACATCACTCCCCACTAGAAATCACTGAGCCACTGCCTCCCCACTCCAAAAGGAGTAATATCTTAGCTAGGTATTCAAGGGCTTCTATAACCTGATTCAGTCCAACTCTCTTATAGACAACTAAAACTTGTCATACTAGAACCTCAATATCTCTCATAAATAGTGATACCTTTTCACTAGATACTCTAGAAAAGCAGTGTTGCTGGTTCTCTGCTTTGGTTCTGGAAGCTATGCAAAGAAAAATACTAGAGGTAGGTATTAAGTTAAATTATCACTTAACATGCTCACCTTCAAAACAGTGTCAATAAATTCAAGAAACAAGAGATTTTGATGTTAACTCAGATTACCATTCAGCAATACTGCTGGGAAAAACACTATGGTGCATGTGTAAGGAGTAGAAAGAACCCTTCCAAGCAGGAAATTCTTTTTCTACTCCAAGTGATAATGATGACAGTTCTCAAGCCATCAGTGGGCAAGCTGAGAAACTAAGAAACGGGAAGCTTTGTGGAGGCTTGCTACTACTATTTAGTTTTGGAGGGCTTCTGTATAAGACAAGCAACTTTCAACAGAAAAGGAAATGAAAACTTGGCCCCAACCACCATGGTATTACTTCCTTCCTCAAAACTGTTTAAATTTAGTTGGGTGCAGTGGTGCGCGCCTACAATCCCAGCAGCTCAGGCAGTTGAGGCAGGAGGTTCATTAGTTCAAAGCCAGCCTCAGCAAAATTGAGGTGCTAAGAAACTCAGTGAGACCCTGTCTCTAAATAAGATACAAAATAGGGCTGGAGACATGGCTCAGTGATCGAGTCCCCCTGAGTTCAATCCCCAGTTAAAAAAAATAAATTAATATTTTGCCTTTTATAAACAAATACTTCACCTAAAACTTAAGATTTTCTTGATCTACAGGATCCTTCTCTCTTTCGACTGACCCCATATGTGTTTAGCTTTAGTGTAAATTTACTCAGCCATTATGACACTACATGCCTATTCACACAGGGTGAGGTGAAAATGGAGGGAGCGGCTGGTCCTAGTCATTACCCACCTCCAGGTCCTCCCTCTTCTCACTTGCCATTCCTCTGACATTGTGCCATTTGTAGTCTTCGGTTCCAATCGTATTCACTATTTGATTTATTTTATCCTTGCTAAAATTGTGTTGGTTACATAGCTTACTGATAAATTTTCCCCTTCATTTGTAACTGTCTCTCTCTCCCTCTCTTTCTTTTTCTTTCTTTCTTTTTTTTTTTTTTTTTGTTACCACAAATTGAACCCAGGGGCACTCAACCACTGAGCCACATCCCCAGCCCTCTTTTTTAAATTTTAAGACAGGGTCTCACTAGGTTGTCTACAGCATCTCTAAGTTGCTGAGGCTGGCTTCAAACCTATGATCCTCCTGCTTCAGCCACTGGGATTACAGGAGTGCACCACCATGCCTACCTTATAACTGTCACTCTCTTTAAAATTACTTCCCTTGGATGTGTGTGATGGCACATACCTATAATCCCAGACACTCAGGAAGCTGATGCAGGAGGATCACAAGTTTGAGGCCAGCCTCAGAAACCTAGTGAGACCCTATCTCAAAACAAAAAAATAAAAAAGATTGGAATATAGCTTTGGTGCCCCTGGTTCAATCCCCAGTACCAAAATCAAAACCAAAACCTCAACTCTAGAAGATGCATTATATACAGAGGATTAGGAGGCTTAAAGATGTGTTATTTTGAGGCTGGGGCTCTGTGGTAGCAAGGCACTGGGTTTGATCCTCAGCACCACATAAAAAATAACTGAATAAGATATTGTGTCCAACTACAACTAAAAAAAATATTTTAAAAAAAAGGGCTGGTGTTGTGGCTCAATGGTAGAGCACTCGCCTACAAGTGTGAGGCTCTGGGTTTGATCCTCAGCACCACATAAAAATAAATAATAAAATAAAGGTATTGTATCCAACTCCAACTGAAAAAAAAAAAAAAAAAAAAATATATATATATATATATATATATATATATATATATATATATGCCGTATTATTTTGAAAACATCAGAAGACGCAGAAGTTCTGAGAAAAAGAGCAGAAAGAGAGGAAGTGGTCAACAGGAGGGCATGGAAAGGAGAGTTAAGGGAGTTCCTTTTCAAAAGAAACTAATGGGGAAAATGAGCAGTGAGAGGTTCTGGAGCATGCAGAGATATATATTCAAGAACTAGGATAAAGTTTTCCCCTCCAGACACTTACCGTGTTGCATTTTGTGCCACACACCACTTGCCTATGATTCAACCATTGAGATGCAAACACTTTATTGAGGGTCCCAAGGTGAAACTCTCTCTCCTTCAGGAGACTGGGAAGTTGCTGTGCTGCATATCCATGCAACACTCTAGAGTAGTTGGTTTCATTCTGTAGTCTGACTTCCCGGTTCTTCAGGTAGTACACCAATGATCTCTTCACTGGGGGAAGTCTTTTCCTCTTGTGAATCGAGTGATCCCAGCCAAACTATGAAAGTAACATTAGAAATCAGGACTTTGTCTACCTTTCTTCTGAACAGGAGATCCTACCATATTAGCAAAATAACCAAAACTCACCCTGCAGAATTTACATACAACAGAAATACGAATATAAAAGAACAAGGACCTCAGTTCAGAAAGTTCAGTTTAACTCTTACAACAGCGAAATGACGTCGCTCATAGTTAAACCTATAATGGAAGTAGAAAAGAACTGAAAAAAAAAGGTTTACTAGACCTTCTGGGAGTGAAGGATTCAAATATTCTTTACCTATCCTTGAGAGCAAAAGAGAGGACTAGTGGTTCCCATACCCACCTGGACTGCATCTCTACCCTGCCCCCTTCTCCCTCTTAGCCTGTATTCCCCACGGAACATGGAGGGTGTAGCTCAAGTAGCCAGACTGGGTCCCAGGTCTTCCAGGGATGTGCTATCAATGGCGGCTCCTCTATCATTACGCCCGCGCTCCAGGCAGTTGTAGAATTCGAAAAATCAAATTACCAACGGGGTAGGCGGATGGGGAAATCAGAGTCCGAATCCAAGTTCAAGAAGCCCCCCCCGCCCCCCGCAAAGAGTACGGTGTTGGGATGACACCTGGTAACTACTGTTTCTTCTAGGGGTCCAAGTGCCAGAAGCCCAGCTCAGGCGTGGGTATCCTTAGTGACACTATTTCCTCAATGAAGGTAGCAATCGGCCCGCTTCACTGTGCCGCTGGAAGGTGGACTTCCCTCTCCCTCTCATTAATTTCTGGGAGTTTGATTTTGTTTCCGATTCCTCATGACTTATATTTTCTCTTCCTCCAGAATCAAGATTCCGGTTTCTCCTCAGGCCCTATTCCTGGCTCATGCCTCCTAAGGAAGGTCCCACTTCTGAGTTCCCCCTTGCCTCTAGACTATTTGCTCTCCAATGAGGTCCTGAGGGACTGGCCATGACCGCAGGTCCAGGCCCAGGTCTTGTCCCGCCTCGGACTACGGACCTTGGACCCAGATTCCTGTCCTTGGATCTGCAGACCCTAATCACGTCTTGGTGCCTCAGTCTCAACGCCCAGATCCCGGTTTCAGAACCCTCACCTGCGGGCCCTGAGCGTCGCTCCCAGCTCCTGGAGAGACAGGTGCTTTCCGCTTCCTGCTAACTGCTTTCCGAGCCATAGTGGGCAGCGCCGCCGCGGCCCCGCAGCCACATGGGGCGGGGGAAGCGAGGGGTAGCAGGAGAGCCGGTCATATACTGGGCCCCGGGGCCGCGCGCTGTAGTGCGCCCGGCCCGGAAAATGGCCCGGCCCCGGGGCGGCAGTAGAAAAAAGGGAGGCGGACAGAAGGAAAGAAGGGAGATTCGGGGTTGGGAAGGGGAATAGGAAGGGGGAAGGAAAGGTAAAAAACAGATTTCAGACGACCAACTCTGGAAAGGACGGCGAGCGGCAAGAACCAAAACACCCCCTCCCCCCTTCGCCCGCGCTCCGTCACCCTTGCGCAGCCGCACTTGGCGGCGCGTCGCCGCAGAGACGCTGCACGCACGAGAGGGGCGGGATTTAGGGCTCCGTGGAGAATTCGTAGCTGTTGCCGAGCTTCCGCCTTCCCCTTTCCAACGGTTGTTTGGCGATCTCGGGCGATGGACCAGCTGGGGCCAAAGGAATCTGGCTTTTGGCCGCAGACCTCTGACCCCAGCCCGCCCATCAGTCCGCACCCGGAAATGAAGACCACCAGCCCTGCTCAGGGACGGAATCCCTCCCAGCACACGTCCTTACCGTTACTCAGGTTACCTCCCACCTAGCACCCAGCACCGCTTGTTTCCCCGAAACTGTCACACTGCCGGGACTCCTAGGATTGGATATTGAAGGGCAAGTGCACACCCCATCCCACCCCCTTCCTTATGGTGGGACTTGGCTTGGAAGCCAGGACAGCGTGGCTAGACTTTCCCACCGCCGAGAACCTGCACTGCACAACCAGCCTTGGCCGCCCTGCGTAACTCTAGGCAGCCCTCTCCCCACCACTGTGGAGCCTTAAGGCGCTAGTCACTCCTGGCCTCACTCACTCCGTTGCCCCTCCCCCTCCTGATTCTTTCCTGTCCCTCAGTCAACTGACCCTTACCATGCCCCCGTTAAGATCCCGTGACCTGCCATCAAAGCCACACTGTCTTTTGCGGTTTAGAAAATAGGCCTCACGGTGTGATTTATCTGTCACTGCTTGCCTCTCTTGGTCCTGTCTTCGCCTTAGGAAGTTTGAATGAAGTTCCTAATCACGGAAGAGTTGCCATTTTTAGCACTTTGGTTAAGTTGGTCACTAAAAAGAGGTTTTGTTTTTGTTATTTTGGGATGCTGGGGATAGAACCCAGGCCCTCAAGCAACCTAGACAAGCAACTTTACCACTGAGCTACACCCCCAGTCCCGTAAGGGGTTTTTTTCAGGATCACCCTTGCCTCCATTTTCTGAAGATCCTGAAGGAATTTGAGTGCCAGCTTCCTCAGGCAAAGAAACCCTTGGAGGAATCAGGATGCTCTTTCTTGAGACTGACTGGCCTCTGGCTGTGGTGCCCAGTTACCTGCTGGTCCCTTCAAACTTCAGGCCTCATACCTCCAGGGAGCTCTATTGGCCCATCTGAAGTTCTGCCTACAAGGAGATTTGGATTTGTTTTTCAAGCTGAATCAAAGACCAGACTGAGACAGGGTCCTCCGCCATCCCAAGTTGGCACTGCCACTAACCCCTAAAGCCACCTTGGGAAAGGCAGCTCCATCTTTCTTGGTTAGGTCTGTTCCTTCAGAGACATGCACACAGTGAATGGGTCAGGAGTGGCCCAGTTTCCTTTTTGAGTCTGTTGTTCTAGTTCTGTCTTGCCTCACAATGCTTTGGATGACCCAGGAGACCATTGGGCAAGAGTCTGGAATCCTTTGAGAATCTCTAGGCTCAGGCTGGAAAGGGCTTGTCTTCTGGTCTCCTCAGGCTATATCCCAGGGACACACTGGGTTGCTGCAGGCTCATTTTTGAAGTTAGTGTATTTCATCTTATCCCAGGAACCATCTGCAGATGTACCTCACAGCAGAGCTCACCATTTCTGTGGAAATGAAGCAGAAAGAAGGCCCATTCAGAAGTTCAAAAGTTTACATTTTTTGTTATTTGTTTGTTTGTTTGTTTGATAATGCTGGGGAGTTGAACCCAGGGCCTTGCACACTCTAGGCAGGTGCTTTACCCTACATCCCCAGCCCCGTGAATGTTTTTTAAATGGCTGATAACACCAAGAATTGCTGAGGAGGTATAATGTCTGAAACTCTCATACATCGTTAGAAAAACCAAATTGAAAAAAATTTGTGGTTGTTGCCTGCCAAAATGAAGGTTAACTTTTTTTGTTTGTTTTAGTATTAAGGATTGATCCCAAGGCCTTGGGCAAGCACTGAACCCTCAGTCCTAAACATGTGTGCCTTTTGATTCAGAGGTTCTACTTCTGGGTTATACACCCAGCAGAAATGAGTATTTATGACCTCCAACATCATTGATAAGAAAGGTCAGCAATTTTATTCATAATAACTCCAAACTGGAAATAATGTCAATAGCAAAAAAGGTAAATGTGGTTTAATCATACAATGGGATATTACACAGCAGTGCTACACATGGACATTGTGTGGATGAATCTGTTTTGAGTGGAAAAAAATCAAACATGAAGCAGTAATTCCTAACTGTAAAATTAGTAAATGTAGGGAGCTGTAAGTGTAGCTCAGTGGTAGAGCACTTGCCTAGCACATGTGAGGCCCTGGATTCAATTCCTTGCTGCAAGCAATAAATAGTAAGTAAGTAAGTAAATAAATAAATAAAATCCTTAATCTGGCCTTTATGAGCCTGCATTGTCTGACTTCAAATTTGACTCCAGCCACATCTTGTATTTCCTCTTTCTCAGCTTCAGCTGCAGTAGCTCTCTTCCAATCAAACTGCTTCCTAATCAAAATGCTTCATTCTCTCACAGAACCTGGGCACAGCTTTATCTCTTGGTACACTCTTTCTGCTATTGGGATATCTAGTTATCCTTATGATTTCATTTACCGGTTGGGGTTGTGGCTCAGCGGTAGAGCGCTCGCCTAGCATGTGCGGGGCCCTGGGTTCGATCCTCAGCACCACATAAAAATAAAGAGATAAAGATATTAAAAAAAAAAAAAAAACTTCAGTTACTACTTCCTTTTTTAAATATCTTTTATTATTTTTTTTATTTTATGTGGTGTTGAGGATTGAACCAATGCCTCACACATGCTAGGCAAGCGCTCTACCACTGAGCCACAGCCCCAACCCAGTTACTACTACTTCAGGGAACTGTTCCCTGGCATAATTTATAATTCCCCTCCATGTTAGGTTACATAGCGCTATAAGTTTCTCCTTCATAGCACTTACTACAATTAGAATTTTATATTAATTAGTTTTTATTTAACACCTGTATCCCCTACTAGACTATAAGCTTCTTCAGAACAGAGACTATAACTGTTTTTGCTGCCATTGTATCTCTATTGTATGTGCTTGCACTAAATAAACTTTTGTTGAATAAATGGATAAATAAATGAATGGATTTTCTCCCAAAGTTAAGAAATGTCCTTTGTTCACTCATTCCAGCATCTAGTAAAAAAAATTTTAGGGGATACTGGGGATTGAACCCAGGGATGCTTAACATCCCTAGCCCTTTTTATTTTTTGAGACAGAGTCTCAGTTGCTTAGGGCTTGGCTAAATTTCTGAGTATGGCTTTCAACTTCTGATCCTCCAGCCTCAGCCTCCCAAGTTGCTGGGAATACAGGCATGTGCCACCACACCTGGATTAAAATAAATTTGGGGACCCAAGTATCACCTACTCTATAAGCTGGTCCACCCATTTTTTGGCCTAAGATGCTTTTCTTCTGTGCTCCCATGGAACTTTTCATGGTATATTATAGTTGTCTATTTTCATGCTTGTCTATCCCACTATCTTCGGAGCTTCCCCCCTTCCTTTTTTTTTTTTTTTTTTAGTTGTAGATGGACACAATATCTTTATTTATTTTTATGTGGTGCTGAAGATCAAACCCAGGGTCTCACACCTGTGAGGCTCTACCACTGAGCTACAGCCCCAGCCCTCCTTTTTTTTTTTTTTTTAAGGCAGGGATTAAACACAGGGGCACTTTACCACTGCCATACCTGCAGCTCTTTCTGTTTTGAAACAGGGTCTTGCTAAATTGTCAAGGGTGGCCTCAAACTTGCAATCCTCCTGCACCACTCCACCTGGTGTTTAGAAGTTGCTTGAAGGTAGAGGGCATCCTTTATTTATCTCTTAAGTCCTTTGCACCTGGGAAGGCATCTAGTTTATTTTACACAGGTGCGAAATGTTGAATGAGTGAAGATTAAGTCAGATGTGTGTTTTACAAAATACTCTTGGTATGTTAAGACTGGGTTAATGACCTGGGGCGTGGCTCAGAGGTGGAGCGCTCCCTAGCATGCTTGAGGCAATGGGTTTGATCATCAGCACCACATAAAAATAAAGGTATTGTGTCCACCTACAAATAAAATAAACGTTTAAAAAAAAAAAAAAAAAGACTGGGTTAACTAAAATATAGGGAAGAGATTGAGTAATGAGAATAATGCTCCAATAACCTGTTTCCAGAATCATGATTAGGTTGGGTATTTATTTATTTGATACTGGGACAACTCAAGTTACTTTGCCACTGAGTTATATCCCTATTCTTTTTTTAGTTGTTGATAGACCTTTATTTTATTTATTTATTTTTATGTGGTGCTGAGAATTGAAACCAGTTGTTTCACACATGCCAGACAAGGCACAACCCTAGCCCATCCCTATTCTTTTTTAATTTTTAGATTTTATTAATTTATTGGTACTTGGGGATAGAGCCCAGGGGTGATTTACCATTGAGTTATATCCCCAGCCCTTTTTTTTTTTTTTACTTTGAGACAGTGTCTCACTAAGTTGCTTGGGGTCTTGCTAAATTTCTGAGTCTGGCCTCTAATTTGATCTTCCTTTCTCAGCCTCCCACCAGGATTACAGGTATGTACTGCTCTGCCCAATTTATTTACTCACATATTATTATTGTTGTTGTTATTGTGTTGTTTTTAGCTTTTTTTTTTTTTTCAATACTGGGTATGAAACCCAGGAGAACTCTACCACTGATCCCCATCCCCAGCCCTTTTCATCTTTTATTTTGAGACAGGATCTCCTTAAATTGCTGAAGCTGGCCTTGAACTTGTGATCCTCTTGTCTCAACTTCCTGAATTGCTCAGATCACAGGCAAGTGCTTTTCATGCCCAGCTTGCTTACTTAATTAAAATACTTTTTCTCTAGTTACAAAATAAATATGTGTTCAAAGTAGAAACTTGGAAAGAAAACACATAAAAATTATCACAAATCCACTCTCAGCAATTACCATTGCTTACAATGTCAAGTAAGATTTTCCAGTTTTTTTTTTTAATGTATCTGTGTCAATATCTACATAGCCATATCTAAACCTTTTAAAAATAATTTCAAATACTAGTTGTAGTTTTGGGGGTTCCCCCTACACCTTTTTTTGAGACAGAGTCTCACTGTGATGCCCAGGCTGAGTTTGAACTCCTGGACTCAAATGATTGTATTCCTGCTTCTCAGCCTCCTAAACAACCGGAACTACAGGCATATGTCACCACATGTGGCCTATAACTTTAAATTAAAACCAATAGTTCTGTTATGGAAAGCTCAGTCCTTGTCCCCTATGCCAACCCAGTAATGAAGATATAGTTGTTTTGAAAAAAATGAAAAAGAAGGTTTATTGCTTTGCTAGCAAAGAAGAAACACAGGGAACTCCTTCCTGTCCCAGAGACCGTGATTCTGCCCATCAACAGGAACAGCAGGCTTTTGAAGAGGCAATTCAAAGACTACAGTCCAACTCTGTTGGAGTTGTAATTCACTTGTTAATTTGGGAGATAGTCATTTCTAAAATCTTCTGGTACCATCCCCAAAGTCTGGATTACTCCTTTCCTATGGTGGGTTTGTAATTAAGGACAGATAAATCTGCCTAAAATCAGAAAGAAAGGTAATCCTGTTTCCCCTGAGATTAGGGAAGGGGAGAGATTAGGAAGGAACAGGGAGAGAGGAAGAGAAAGAAACAAGTCTATTTTTAAAATAAATTGCAGTGGCAGAGCAGCAAGGATTATATTCAAAGCATAAAATGGACCACTGTTACAGTTCCAATCCTTTCCACCCTTGCTCCTCAAATTCAGTCCTTGTCAACATTTCATTACAATTCAGTATGTTGCCAGAGGCCCATCAATGGGCTGGAGATTCAAGACCAAAGCCATTATCTTTGGTTTGGTCTTGCCAGGAAAAATAAACAATAAATTTTATAAAACGCTTTGGACAAATTGAATTGTTATACTTGCTTAGTACTTTGCTTAGTAACAGTAATTCCTCTTGTTTATTTGCATTGGTTCCCTGAAACAAACAAAGCAGATGTTACTACGATTCCCTGTAGGACTGTAGCCTTGATAAAGTGAGGATTATTAACTATCTTTACTAGCAAAGAGGCAAATAAGAGCTCAGGAGGTAAGTGTCTTTGTTAGGAAAAAAAAAAAATTGGAATTTTAATTCAGACAAACATAATAAAATGTAGCAAGGAAAAAGACCTGGAAGATATAGAACATGAACTGTCACAGTTGGTTAAGCATTCAATAACTGCTCTCTGATGATGTTGAGATGTTAGAGGTCTCCAGGCAATGGGAATGGTCATTTCTTCACCCACTGTGGAAATATTTCTGAGATTTGAGGCATGGCATATTAAAGGTGGTAGATATTCTAAAAATATCTATTTATTTATTTTGGTACTGGGAATTGAACTCAGGAATGCTCTACCCCTGAGCTACATCCCCAGCCCTTTTATTTATTTATTTGGTAGTGGGTATTGAACCCAGGGGCGCTTTACCACTGAGATGCATCCCCACCCCCACCCCCACCCCACCCCCACCTTTTTAAAGACAGCTCTCCCTAAATTGTTTAAGGCCTTGCTAAGTAGCTGAGGCTGGTCTTGAACTTTTGGTCCTCCTGCCTTAGCCTCCTGAGCTGCTGGGATGATAGGTGTCCACCATTTCACCTGGAGAATTCTTATGTTTATATTTAACCCCTAATGAATAATTTGAGGGGGAAAAAAAGGCAGAATGACATGATAAGATATACTTTTTTTCCAGTTAGCTATTTTTTTCTCATTTGTTTTCAAAACAAATTACTTCAGTTTGCCCATGTATATGCCTTTAATCCCAGCAACTCAGGATGCTGTGGTAGGAGGATCACAAATTTAGAGTCAACCTAGGTAACTTAGTGAAACCCTATCTCAAAAAAAAAAAAAATAGGAAAAGAAAATAAAAGGGAAAAAACTAAAAAAGAGTATTACCTATCAATTTTGTTGAGGACTCATCTACCGGTTATATTTTTTGAGTCAACTGCAAGTCAGTCTTGGTATAAAAACAAACAGGTAGGCTAGGCTTCAACTATTAATAAATAAAATGGCTTACAAAGTGGAACAAAGATTTTCTCATCATTAGATAATAACATTTTTACTCTGATAACATAAATTACAAATGTCAGGAAATTTTTTTTTGCAGTGCTGGAGGACCAAACCCAGGCCTTCATGCATAATAGGCAAAAGCTTTTACCACTAAACTATACTCCAGCCCCCAGGAAATGTTTTTTAAAACCATTACTAAGAAATACATGCAATAAATATTGTGATTTTCATTCTGTTTGAGGATAAATTCCTTTTGTCTATGTGTATGTTTATTTTTTGAAATAAAATTAAACATAACTTTTCCTTATTGCTTAAATATAACATATAACATAAGAATTCTACCCCTGCTCCCACACACACACTGTATCATACTATGTTGCCTAGGCTGGTTTTGAATTAGGTCTCAAGCAATCCTCCTATCTCAACCTTCCCAGCAGCTGGAACTACAGGCTTGTACCACCACAACAAGCTCCCTCATGTTATTCGTGTGTCTCCTGAAAACATAATTTTAACTGCTGCACATGCTGGTACATGCCTGTAATCCCAGTGACTCAGGAAGTTGAGGCAGGTGGATGGCAAGTTCAAAGCCAACCTCAGTAATTTAGCAAGATCATCAGAAATTTAGTGAGACCCAGTCTCAAAATAAAAAGGACTGGGAAATGTAGCTCAGTGAGAAAGTGCTGCTTAGTTAAATCCTCAGCACAAAAAAGAAAAAAAGAACAGGAAAAAGAAAAAAAAAAAAAAACATGGTTTTAATACAGAAAAATAATTCAACAAATGAATGTACCATAATTTATTAACTAATTATTGTTGGACCCTCAGGCTATGAATTAAGATTCTCTAGAGAAGTGGAACAGCAAACATAGGTATGTGTATATAGAGATTTATTCCAAATAATTAGCTTATGCAATTATGGAGGCTGGCAAGTCCAAAAATCTGTAAGACAGACTGGAAAATCTCAGGCATGAGCTAATTTGCTGTCTTGAGGCAGGATTTCTTTCTCAGGGAAACCTCAGTTTTGCTCTTACAGCTTTTCAATTGCCTTCAGGAACTATCCCATCCACACAATCAAGGGTAATTGCCTTTACATACAATCAACTGATGGTGAAATGTTAACCACATCTACAAAAGACCTTCATAGGACACCTAGATTAGTGTCTGATGCAATAACTAGCATTATAGCCTAGCCAAGATGATATATAGAACTAATCATCCCAGTCTACCCCTTGTCAATTTGGCACCTACACACATCTCCTTAAACTATATATAATCTGCCAAGTGGGGTGGCACACGCCTGTAATTCCAGCAGTTTGGGAGACTGAGGCAGGAGGATCATAAATTCAAAGTCAGTTTCAGCAATTCAGTGAGGCCCTAAGCAACTTAGTGAGACCCTGTCTCTAAATAAAATATAAAAAAGGGCTGGAGATGTGGTTCAATGGTTAAGCACCCCTGGGTTCAATCCCTGGTACCAAAACAAAATAAAACAAAATGAAAATTACACTTAATCTGCTGGGCACATTGATGCACACCTGTAATCCCAGCAACTCTGGGAGACTGAGACAAGAGAAATTCAAGTTGGTAACCAGTCTCACTAAGTTACTTAGGGCCTCACTCAGTTGTTGAGGCTGCCCTCAAAACTGTGATCCTCCTGAGTTGCTGGGAATACAGACCTGTACCACCATATCCTGTCTTTTGAACCAGGAGTGCTTAACCATTGAGCTACATCCCCAGTTCTTTTTTCTTTTTATTAGTGCATTATAGTTATACATAATGGATTAGTTTTGACATAATCAGTTTCCTTCACTTCAATCCCAGTACTCCACTCCTACCTCCCCCAACCTCCTTCCTCTACTCTATTGGTTTTCCTTCTATTTATTTATTTGTTTTATTTGGTACCTTATAGTTATATATAAAATTGGAATGAATTCTGATATATTCATACATGCACATAGCATAATTTGGTCAATTTTGTTCTCCAATTCTTCCCCTTTATCTCCCCTCCTCCTTGCCCCTTGGTCCCCCACTTCAACTCTACTGATCTCCCTTCTATTTTCATAATCACCTAGTCCTTTCCAGGTCTTTTTTCTTTTTTCTTTTTTATACTAGGGATTGAATTTAGGGATGCTTTACTGTTTAGCTACATCTGCAGCCCATTTTGAGACAGGGTCTTGTTAAGTTGCTTAAGGCCTCCCTAAATTGTTGAGGCTAGCTTTGAACTTGAGATCCTTCTGCCCCAGCCTCCTGAGTTTCTGGGATTACAGGTGTGCATCACTTGTTATGCCAGATTCGTGGTACCCCAATAGACCTCCAGGAGCTGAATCCGATGCAATCACACAAGAGTGTTTATTGCAAGCTCGAGCCTGGAATCACAACCATTCCCAATGCAGCGGTCCCAGGGAGTGAGTCCCGGTCCTTTGTTCAGTGAGATTTTATAGGTTTTCGGGGGATACTCTATGCGTCACAACATCACACAGCAAATCATTCCATACCGCAGGAAAATCAAACAACAACTCTTAACATTGATTAGCACATTCACTGGTGGGAACAAGTTGGGTAGGGGTGATTGGCTAGTACAAGAGGGGGAGTTCGTTTGAACTGATTGGTTTAGGCCACGAGGGGTGTACTTGCTAAACTACATGGTTTCCCAACATGTTATCAACCACCATAAACTACTTGGGGGTCATCTGGCATCCCAGGTATTTTCCCTGTCTTATGCTGATTGGTGGTTGCTATGGGTCCTCACCTAGCCTAACTGAGTCAGGGACACCTGGCACCACAGACCTCTCCTGTTATTTACAGACAAACAACTCAGCAGGGTGGATATGTACTTAGGAGTGCTCTATGGGTTTTTCCAAGGACAAGGGTAGGACAGGCCTTGAGGTAGAAGCTGCTGATATTTATTTATTTTTAAAAATGGAGCCACATTAGTTTCTCATTACAGGTGTGCACCACCATGCCAGGCTATAAAAGTCAACCTTGATGACACTATCTGGGAACCTTTTCAATTTGAACAGTCATTTGAAACTAAGTGAATTTTAACTAATCCATAGGGATAACATTTAGGCAGATGCTATGCCTTTCCAGATGTTTCTTTAAAAAAAAAAAAAAAACTTATGCATACTACAAGGACACAGCCACAGCAATGTTTATAGCAGCACAATTCACAATAGCTAAACTGTGGAACCAACCTAGATGCCCTTCAATAGATGAATGGATAAAAAAAATGTGGCATATATACACAATGGAATATTACTCAGCAATAAAACAGAATAAAATCATGGCATTTGCAGGTAAATGTATGGAGTTAGAGAAGATAATGCTAAGTAAGATAGCCAATCCAAAAAATCAAATGCTGACTGTTTTCTTTTATATAAGATTCGTATAGTGGGATAGGAAGCGGAAGCATGGGAGGGCTAGACGAACTCAAGACAGAGCAGAGGGGTTGGAGGGGAAGGGAGCGGGCATGGGGTTATTAATGAGGGTGGAATGTGATGATCGTTACTATCCAAAGTACATGTATGAAGATACAAATTGGTGTGAATATACTATGTATACAACCAGAGATATGAAAAATTGTGCTCTATATATGTAATAAGAATTGTAATGCATTCTGCTGTCATATATAAATAAAAAAATACATTAAAAAACTTATATTTCGTATTACTCCAGGCAGTAGTGATGGTTCCTTTTATAAAGAAGTACCCTTTTTGGTGTTCTCTGAATTTTGCTATACAGTAAGTCACCAACTGGGATTTAGAGTTTTTAATCCTTCCTCCAACCACTTACTAAAAATGAAACCCTGAACAAATCAGGGGAATAAGACTGAACCTCAACTTCCTTATCTGTCAAAAGTATACAGGAGGGACTGGGGATGTAGCTCAGACATAGAGCGCTTTCTTAGTACGTGTGAGGCACTGGGTTTAATCCTCAGCACCACAAAAAAATAAATAAAGTTATTGTGTCAATCTACAACTAAACAAATATTTTTAAAAAGTATATAGGATTACAAATAAATCATTGAATTGTTCTATGGATTAAGTAAGATCACATATATAAATTGTAAAACACTTTAAGCATGTAAAGAATTATTATATGTTGAGGTATAGTTCAGTGGTTAAGCACTTGCCTAGCATGTGCAGTCCTGGATTATTCAATCCCCAGAATTACAAAATAAATAAATAAATAAAATAAAGTACACATCCACATACATACATACATACATATATAGAATTTCAGGATCTTTGGAGATCCTCTTCCTTTCATAGCCTGATTTTATTGTGAAATTTGGAGTGGAGTATAAAATTAGTGTCATCTTATCCACCGAGGAGATTCAAATTTACATTTTCCAGTTCCTAGCTAACACTGAGTACTACCAATTTTTAAAATATTATCTGAAATGTAGCAGGCACAGTCGTGCATGCGTGTAATACCAACAGTCTGGGAGGCTGAGGCAGGAGGATTGCAAGTTCAAAGCCAGCCTCAGCAATTTAACAAGGCTCTGTCTCAAAATAAATAAATAAATAAGGCTGGGGATGTGGCTCAGTGATTAAGTGCCCCTGGGTTCAATCCCTGGTACCAAAAAAAGAAAGGAAAAAAAAAAGAAAAAGAAAAAGTATATAAATAATCTGAAAAAATTTAGCAATTATTTTTGCACTTTAACCTTTTGAATGTTGCTTTCAGGGTGGCAGCTGGAGGTATACTTTATTTTTTGGTACTGGGAATTGAACCCAGGGGCACTTAACCACTGAGCCATATTCCCAGTCTTTTTTTATATTTTATTTAGAGACAGGGTCTCTCTGAGTTGCTTAGGACCTTGCTAAATTGATGAGGCTGGTTTTGAACTCACAATTCTTCTGCCTCAGCTTCCTGAGCTGCTTGGATTACAGGTATGCATCACCAAGCCTGCATTAGAGGTGTATTTTAAGTCTTCCAAACCAACATCCTAAAACCTGCACAAAGAGAGCAGCAACTGTTTTTCTCCTATACTGACACAAGTGATTATTCAGAATCATGGTTAGATAATACAGTTGGCCAGAGGCCTTTACAAGCTATTGTGGCACCACAAAATGACAACTCCAATGCCCAGGATGATCCTGTGAATCATAGTCTAAACTGGGTGTGGTGCATGCTTGTAATCCCAGGGCTCAGGAGGCTGAGACAGGAGGATCGATAGTTCAAAGCCAGCCTCAGCAAGGGCAAGGTGCTAAGTAACTCAGTGAGACCTTGTCTCTAAATAAAATACAAAATAGGGGTGGGGATGTGGCTCAATGATTGAGTACCTCTGAGTTCAAGCTCCAGTACCACCCCCCCCAAAAAAAGAAAACATAGTCCAATTATCTATATCTCTTCAAATCCATTTCCATTCACACTGCCTTTAGTGCCTTATAAAAGCATCTCATAATCCTGTTTAATTTCTGTTGATTGGGGGTAAGGGAGCTATCAACACATTTAAAATATAAAAGAATGATTAGGGGATGTTGAATATGGAAAATGACAAACCCCAAAATAGTGTGGCCTGGGGAGAAGGAATGGGGGAGAAGACAATACATTGATTTCTTTTTCTTTTCTTTTTTTTTTTTAGAGAGAGAGAGAGAGAATTTTTTAATATTTATTTTTTAGTTCTCGACGGACACAACGTCTTTGTTTGTATGTGGTGCTGAGGATCGAACCCAGGCCACACGCATGCCAGGCGAGCGCGCTACCACTTGAGCCACATCCCCAGCCCCTACATTGATTCTTTCCATACATTCTTTCTCAGTGACAAGACAGGCCCTAGGAGTAGATATCCATCAAGTCTGAAATGACAGTCTCTGGGAAGAGGCGGAAGCATTGATCCTTCCCCAAACAAATTCTTTCCCAGATACCTGCAATGGACTCCAGACCCTCCATCTGGCCCAGTAAAAGATAAATCCCACTGATAAATGACCACTGACCCCAGGCCCCCTTCCATTTTGCCCAGTAAAGCAGATCTCAAAATTCCTGAGTGCCCAAACTGACATGCTCATCAATTAAGTCACCTCTCACCTATATAAGCCCATATTTCCCCGCCTTTGGCTGATGACTCATTTTTTACCAGGAAAGTGGGTCCATAAGTGGCATCACTCAGGATTTTGCTGATCCATAAAGTTTGCATTTGGCCCAGTCCTTTTGTGCTAACAGGGGATAATATGGATAAAAACATATTCAATTCTACTTTAGAACCCTTAATGCTTTTCTTTCTTTTTTCTTTTCTTTTGTACTGGGAATTGAACCCAGGTGTGCTTTACTGCTGAGCTACATCCCCAAGCCCTTTTCTAACTTTTTTTTTTTTGGTGTGTGTGTGGTATTGGGGATTGAACCCAGGGCCTTAGTGCATGTGAGGCAAGCACTCTACCAACTAAGCTATGTCCCCAGCCCCTTTAATTTAGCTTTTTATTTTGAGTTTCATTAAGTTGCTCATAGCCTTGCTAAATTGCTGGCCTTGAACTTGCAAAGCTCTTGCTCCGCCTCCCCAGTTACTGGGATTACAAGTGTATGCCACCATGCCCAGCATCCCTTACTGCTTTTCAAAACACTATCACAGCATTATTCTGCTTGAGTTTTTCAAAAATTTTGAGAAATAAACCCTTATCATTGTTATTCTACAGAGGAGGACTTTAAGCCAAAGAGAGATAAAGCAACCTGCAAAAGTCACACTGTGAATGTGGCAGAGGCAAGAATAACAGCAAATCATTACCTAATCCAATGGTCTTTCCTCTTTCTTTCCCTAAAACCCCTTTGGGGACATGTTTTACTCTCTGTCATGGTGGAATTAATGTTCATAAAGTCCCATTACATAGTAGGAGGTTCGTTCTAGGTATAGATAGCTCTATCAAAGTCATATATTCCTCTGGTCCTTTGTAATGCCTTTGTAATGTCCCTCTCAGACAAAGACCAGGAGATATTTCTGACATCAGGTCTTCTACACTTATTAACCTGAATGTTGATGTTAGTGTTAGTAATCAAAAGCTCCCTAACCCTTCATAATTAAGGTTATGATCCAATCCCAGAGATTGGATCAGAATCAAGCAGTAATTACTACCCCAGTCTCCAAGGTCAAGTCTTAACATCATTGAATATGTTGATAATGGAGTTTTTCAATTATTGATGGGAATACAGTTTCAGTCATCAGCCAAGGGTCCATAAGAGAAAAATTTCTGACTCCAGCCAAGACATGTAACTTCAGCCAGTTCTCCTTAATATATGAGCCAGCTGGGGTTGGGGAAAGAAGAGGCAAAAGATGAAACATGATTCAGGAAATTATAAAAGAGGGAGATGGATAGGGCTGGGTTTGTGGTTCAGTGGTAGAGTGCTAGCACGTTTGAGGCACTGGGTTCGATCATCAGCACCACATGAAAACAAACAAATAAATAAATAAATAAATGTATTGTGTCCATCTACAACTAAAAAAAAAAAAAGAGAGAGGGAGATAGGAGACTCTAGTACTTCTAGGAAGTTAGCCAGACCTTGAGATTCAAAGGATCTTTTATTCCTTCCATGTGTCTTCCTTTCTTTGCTCTCTTCCTCCTTTATCTCTCTCTCTCTTTTGCAGTGTGGCTGTATGGGGATTAAAATATGATGGAGATTTAATTTCTCTAATTACTTGGAAGATCATCTGTGCCCAGCTTTGACACATGAGCCCCTGCTCTGGCCAGGGAACCATGCATGCACTGATCTGCCAGGCCTTTCTATCGCTAGCCTTCTTTATTCCCCATCCCCAACCATCTGTCTATGGGATCACTTTTGTCAGAGAGTAGAACAGGGAGATGTAGCTCAGGACCAAAACCCTGCCCACCCAGCAATGTCCCTAATACCCTGGGACTGGCAATCATCATAGGACCGTTTGACATCAGCCATCCTTGGCTACCAACCAATATCCATTTGGGTGGAAACCTACCATGGCAAGAGGAGTGAAGTGTTTTCCTCCCCCATCAAGAATGCTGCAATTTTATCTCTACTTAGCAGACTTGACTTAAGTTCAAGCCTGAGTCATGAGGATGAGCATGGGAATATTTTTGTTATGCTTAAATACAAGTTAATGAAGTCATAGCAGAATTCTGGTAAATATAGCATTTTCTTTTCTTTTCTTTTTTTTTTTTTTTCTTTTTGTGGTGCTGGGGATCGACCCCAGGGCCTTGTGCATGCAAAGCAACCACTCTACCAACTGAGCTATCAAGATGGAATTTTAATCCAGTTAAAATGTATTCTTTGTCATGAAAAATCATTGGCAAAAAATGGATTTTCAGATTTCTATTTACTCTCCAGAATGAACAGACTTTTATATAGGGTGTTTGGGAAGAAGAAAAAGTTGATTTAAATTTTGCATCTTTTTATTTTTTATTTTTTGCCATCAAGCAGCAATTTCCCTTCATCTTTACCTACTCCACCCCATTTTCCCAGGAATATGAGGAAGAAATAGAATAGAGCTAAAGAAGAAAAAGGAGGCGGAGAAGAAGAAGGTTGCTTCAAAGGGTAGCCCATTGCTGGGCACAGTGGTGCATGTCTATATCCCAGCTGCTTGGGAGACTAAGGCAGATGGTGTGGGAGATTCTCTCTTTTATTTTTTTATTTTTTAGTTTTCGGTGAATACAACATCTTTATTTTATTTTTATGTGGTGCTGAGGATCGAACCCAGCGCCCCGTGCATGCCAGGGGAGCGCACTACGGCTTGAGCCACATCCCCAGCCCCAAGATTCTCTTTTTTGTATATCACTATTCACTTTATGCAGGCATTTCTGTAGCAGATCTGCAAGCTACCTCTCTGCCCCTAGGGTACCCTTTTCCCTCCATTTGCTGGCATTGAACTCAGGGCCTTTCACCTGCTAGGCAAATGTTCTACTATAGCTCTTTTTTATTTTATCTTGATAAAGGCCTTGCTAAATTGCCCAGACTGGCCTCAAAATCGTGATCCTCCTGCCTCAACTTCCTTAGTAGCCGGGATAACAAGTGTGTACCACCATACCTGGCAGGGTGTCCATCTTTACTGGAATAAACCATACATCCCAGTTCAGAGCTGCCAGCTGGTTGGGGCACAAAGTCCAATAAGATGAGGCTTTGCTTTCCTCTTTGATTAACACAGAGCTCAATTCTTTGCCTTGCCAGTGGAAACAGAAATTAGCAGTAGAGTGGTCTGCAGAGATAAACAGATCTGACTCCTTTATTAAGTAGGTTAGAAAAATGAGAATATCTCTTCTCCCAAGGTTCTCCAAGATTATTGCCCTCTGGCTTCAGTGGCAAATGACAGGAGAGTTTTGAAGTTAGAACAGCTTGGGTTTGAAAACCAATCATGCTAAGTAATAACTTAATCTCTACACCTTTTTCTTCACTGAAAATCGGGGATAATAGTATTGTCAGTTTTATGTGACTATTTAGAAAATTGAGCCGGATATGGTGGTGCCTGTAATCCCAGTGACGTGGGAGGCTGAGGCAGGAGGATTCCAAGTTCAAGGTCAGCCTCAGTAACTTAGCAACTTAGTAACTCAGTGAGACCTTGTCTCAAAATTAAAAAATTAAAAAGAATGAGGCTGGGGTTGTGTCTCAGAGGTAGAGCGCTCGCCTACCATGCGTGAGGCATTGAGTTCGATCCTCAGCACCACATAAAAATAAAATAAAGATATTATGTTCACCTATAACTAAAAAATAAATATTAAGAAAAAAAATTAAAAAGAAAAAAGCTTGAGGAGGTAGCTCAGTGGTAAAGCACTGCCGGATTCAATCCCTGATACCCGAAAAAAAAAAAAAGAAAGAAAGAAAGAAAAGAAAAGGAAAGAAAGAAAGAAAGAGAAAAAAATTGAACGCAAAGAAAAGCCTTACTGGCCGCAGTAGTCCATGACTCTATGACTGCAGTGTCCGTTATTCAGATGGCTTAGGTGCGAGGATCACATGGTCCCAAGAGTTTGAGATCAGCTTGGGTAACATAATGAGATCTCTTCTCAAAACAAAAAGCCCATCTTGGAAGGGTTTTTGTTTGTTTGTTTGTTTAAGACACAAATTGGTCTCAAGCTCCTGTGTTTAAGAAAATAAATTTGTTAATATTATTCTTTTTCTTCTTCCTTTTTTTTTTTTTGCTCAGGGTCTTGCTGTTTTACTCAGGCTGGCTCAAGTGCTCCTCCTTGCCTCAGCCCTCCAAGTAGCTGGGACTATAGGTGTGCACTAATGTACTATTGTACCTGGCAAAAAGTTTGAATATTGTGTGTTTCCACATATTATCCCCTTTAAAAAAAAAAACAAAAAACTGGGGGCTGGGGATGTGGCTCAAGCGGTAACACGCTGGCCTGGCATGTGTGCGGCCCGGGTTCGATCCTCAGCAACGCATACCAACAAAGATGTTGTGTCCGTGGAAAACTAGAAAATAAATATTTAAAAAAAAATTCTCTCTCTCTCTCTCTCTTAAAAAAAAATTCTAATAAATGACAGAAGAAATAAAGGAAATAGGAAGTTACTTCCAAGGGAGCCCTGGCTTTTCTGTAAACCTAAGTTGGTAAGCTAAATTACTCAGAAGACCCAGAGCAAGCTATTACTTCTTTCTATTGATGGGAAAACTGAGTGATAGTAGAAATTTAATCTTCTGCCCTGTGTAACAGTATGGTATAAAATAAGAAACACACACACAGATTCACCTCAAGTTATGATGGAGTTACATCCAGAAAAACCCCTCATAAGTTGAAAATATAGTAAGCAAAAAATGCACTCAATACATGTACCTACAGAACATCACAGCTTAGTAAAATAGTATTATGTAGAGAATTAGTTGTTTATCCTTATGATAATGCCACTGACTGGGAGCTGCAGCTTGCTGCCACTTCCCAGAATCACAAGAAAGAATTGTATTCAATATTCACTAGTTCTGGGAAAAAATTGAAATTCAAAGTACTGTTTCTTGGGCTGGGGATGTGGCTCAAGTAATAGAGCACTCACCTGGCATGCGTGGGGCGCTGGGTTTGAACCTCAGCACCACATAAAAATAAAATAAAGATGTTGTGTCCACTGAAAACTAAAAAATAAATATTAAAAAAATTCTCTCTCTTAAAAAAAAGTACTGTCATTTTTAAAAAAATATTTATTTTTTTTTAGTTGTAGTTGGACGCAATACCTTGATTTCACTTATTTATTTTTATGTGGTGCTGAGGATCGAACCCAGGGTCTCACACCTTCGAGGTGAGTGCTCTACCATTGAGCCACAACCCCAGTCCCAAAGTACTGTTTCTGCTGAACAAGTATTGCTTTCACACCGCTGTAAAGTCAAAAAATTGTAGGTGTAAATAATACAAGTAAGGGCCCATCTGTATTGATCTTTGGCCTGGTTTCTGACACCTAAGACTTTTGTATTTCCTGAATGATAGGAGCTTCCAACAGAGTGTTCCTAAGTCTTTTGGAATTTCGTCGATGATAGGAACACCTTTTGTTCTAATGAGGTAGATTTTGGTGGACCTCTGATTGGCATTAGTCATCAGAAAGATCAGACCATAATAAAAAGTTTGGAACTTTTAGCTCTCCCTCCCATTTTTGAGAAATGGGGTTAATAATCAATTAATTACACCTACATGATGAAGCTTCTCCATAAAAATCCCAAATGCATAGGTTTGAAGAGCTTTTAGGTTGGGGGACTCATCCATGGGCTAGAAGGGTGGTGCATACC
Organism: Marmota monax; assembly: GCF_021218885.2. Classification (NCBI taxonomy): domain Eukaryota; kingdom Metazoa; phylum Chordata; class Mammalia; order Rodentia; family Sciuridae; genus Marmota; species Marmota monax. The sequence continues at coordinate 8,516,160 of NW_026695243.1, read as the reverse complement.
AATTCCACAGGGACAGAAGCTCCTGTGCTGGGACCCTTCCAGACCTTGCCTATGCATCTCTTCACCTAGCTATTCATCTGTGCCCTTGTAATATCCTTTATAATAAACTGTTGTGTGTAAGTAAACTCATTCTCTGGGTTCTGTGAGCCACTCCAGCAAATGAATCAAATCTAGCTGGGTGTGGTGGCACATACTTGTAATCCCAGTGACTCAGGAAGCTGAGACAAGAAAATCACAAATTCAAGGCCAGCCTCAGCAACATAGTGAGACCTTGTGTCACAACATAAAAAGGGCTGGGGATGTACCTCAGTGGTAAAGCACCCCTGGGTTTAGTACCAAAATAATAATCAAACCTGATGGGGGTGTGTGTGATAAGAACCCTCAATTTGTAACCAGTGAGTCAGGAGTTCTGTTTGCTTAGACTTGTGATCAATATTTAAAACAGATATCAGTCTTATGGAATTGAACCCTTAACCTCTGGGATCTGATTCTGACTCCATAGTGTCAGAATTGAATTAAATTATAAAATACCCAGTTGACAGGCATTGGAGCAATCACTAAGTGTGTGACAAAGGATTTCCACACATCTGGTCACAGGAGTGTTCTGTGATGTATTGAGTGTGTAGCAGGAGAAAACAATCTTTTTAATTTGTTTTTCCTAGTATACACATGATGTAACAGAAAGAGTGTGGGGGTTGAAAGCAGGATTTTTAAAAAATCATTTATTTATTCTAATTTGTTATATGTGATGGCAGAATGTAATTCATTCCATATTGCACACATAGAGCACAATTTTTCAAGTCTCTGCTTGGACTCAAAATATTTTCACAACATTCGTGGCTTCATACATGTACTTAGAGTAGAAAGCAGGATTTTAACCTGAATTCAAATGCTGGCTAGACTGCCTAGTTGGTGTGTCATCTTGGGCAAATTATATAATCTCTCTAAACTTTTTTTGAAGATGTTAATGCATACTACATAAGATTATTGTGAGGAGTAAATGAAATGATGTATGTATTTTGTGCCAAACACATGGTAGGTTGTGGTGAAATCTATTGTGTTTTCCTGTTCTAACATCTAATTTCCCCTTTTCTGGTAGCAAACTTTGCCCCTCCCCCTCTTTGGCTTTCCCTCTTTGCATACTCTAATGGTGAAGTTGTCAGGATGCCAGGCTAACCTTGAAGAGTGGCATATGACCCAAGTTAGCCCAGCTAGGCCCTTGTTTCTGGTAATTTAAATCCTTTTCAGAGGAAAATAGAGCTACAAAATGGTTACAGCTGATTCATCCCAGGGGTCACCCCATACAGATTATCCAATATCCTTTATTTTTGATACCAGGGATTGAATCTGGGGCACTTAACCACTGAGCCACATCTCTAGCCCCTTTTTAAATTTTTAAAATTTTGAGACAGAGTCTCATTAAGTTGCTTAGTGCCTTGCTAAATTGCTGAAGCTGACCTTGAACTTATGATCTTCCTGCCTCAGCCTCTGGAGCCACTGGGATTACAGGTATACATGAACATTCCCAATTTATCCAGTAGTTCTTATATTTATTTAAAATATCTTTATTGTTTAGTTGTAGATGTACAATACTTTTATTTACCTTTATGTGGTGCTGAGGCTGGAACCCAGTGCTTCACATATGCTAGGCAAGTACTCTACCACTGAGCCACAGTCCCATCCCCTATTTATTTTATTTATTTATTTTTTTTGTGGTGCTGGGGATTGAACCCAGGGCCTTGTGCATGCAAGGCAGGCACTCTGCCAACTAGGTTATACCCCCAGCGCTTATCTTTATTTCTTTATATTTTTTGTGATGTGGAGGATCAAACCCAGGGCCTTATTCATGCTAGGCAAGTGCCCTACCAGTGAGCTATATTCCATTCCAGCCCAGGTTTTTTTTTTTTTTTTTTAATATTAGGAATTGAACTCAGGGGCACTTTATCATTCGGTTTCATCTCCAGTCCTTTTCATATTTTATTTTGAGACAGGTCTCATTATATTCCTGAGAGTCTCACTGAGTTACTCGGGCCAGTCTCAAACTTATGATCCTCTAGCCTCAGCCTCTGGACACTGGAATAATAGATATATGCCTCTGTGCCCACTTAGCCCAGTTCTTAATTATTTTCTAAGGCCTGCTGGTTCATCTGTTGTATCAAGACTGAGCATCTCCACATTCTTTCAAAGAATCCCTTTTTTTCTATATCACATTAGCCAAAGACAGATCCTATGACTTGTGAAGTTGGTGGTACTATACCATCTTCAAATATACCACTTTGGCATATGAATTATTTTGAGCTGGAGGCAAATGAGAATCAACAAATGCAGAAACAAGCTAACTAAAAGAATACACTTCTGGGGCTGGGGTTGTGGCTCAGTGGTAGAGCATTTGCCTGGCATGTGTGAGGCACTGGGTTTGATTCTCAGCACCACATATAAATAATAAAATAAAGGTCCATTGACAACTAAAAAATATAAAAAATAAAATAAAAGAAGACACTTCTGAGAAATGAGAACTATCATAAAATTATTCTCGGTGGGGGGGAGGGGGAGGAGTTTAAGGTTATGAAGAAGACTGAAAGTTAATATTGAGATGGTCTACAAACATATAACTCTGTCAGAACTAAAATGATTGATAATTTACAATGTTAGCAACAATACAGCTAATAATAAAATAGGTACCTTAATACACTTTGGTTCTAGTGTAAATTGATGAAATTCCTTTGAGGTACAATTTGAGGAAATGAGAAGCTTTGGTAAGTGGGAACCCATAGTGTTGGATCTATGAAAAGCCTGTGTTTCTGCCAATATGGCTACTTTGTTTATGTACCTATTGTGCCTGCTCTGGGGTGTTTAATGACAGAGGCTGACTATTCTCAACTGTCTGAGGTATGTTGCTTATTTGGCTGTTTAGTCCCTCTTCTGTAGATTCTCTCTGGAATGTCCATGTTTAAAGTAAGTAAACCTACTTACTTTAGGCTTGGTAGGTCTGATAAACCATGATGGATTGTACTGTACCTGTGGTTGATGTTCTATAGTATGTTGTTATGAACTGAATTGTGCACCTCCCAAATTTATATGTTTGAGTCCTGACCTCTTAGTTCTTTAGAATATGACTATATTTGGAGGTACAGTCTTCAAAGAAATGATTAAAACGAGGTTATTAGGGTGGACCTTAATACAGTCTGACTTGTTTCCTTATAAGAGGAGAAAATCTGGACACACAGAGACACCAAGGATCCAAGTTCACAGAGGAAAGGTCATGTGAAGATACAGTGAGATGGTGGAAGCCAAGGAAAAAGACCTGGGAAGAAACCAAACATATAGACACCTTGACCTTGGACTTCTGGCCTTCAGAACAATGGAAAATTAATTGCTATTGTTTACTTTGCTTTTGTTTTTTCACTCTTTAGTATTTGTTATAGTAGCCCTAGAAACCAATGTGATACAAAGATCTTCATAGTCATGCCCATTTCTACATATTCACCCAAATGCTTAATCATTAGACTTCTTTTTTCTTGATTTTCCAATCTTTCTCACTCAAGGCTTCTAATCAAGCTACCGAATAACTTATCATTATCCACAATTCTGAATGTATCCTAACTTGAGGATACTTCTCTTTCTATCAGAATTGCATTATGTCCCTGCCAAACCTCCCCTGTTGGGAGGATTTCTCCTAACCACTATCTCTTAGGGTCGCTACTATGTGGTATGTTCTGCCTGTATTTTTTCACCTACCAAACTAATTTCATCTATTAATTGGTCATAAGAGCAAATGTGGTACTAGAGATAAGCTGAGTGAGATACCAAGGGGTTTGTGCCATGCCACCTGCTCATGCAGCTTCCTTAGGTCCTCTAGTCTTGTGTCTTACCCTGAATGTATCAATTCTATCTTGTTGGTAGACTGCTTCTGAACCTACTTACTTTATGACTTGGTAGTTCTGATAAACCATGATGGATTGTACTGTTGTTGTGGTTGATGTTCTATAGTCAGGCACTCCAACTCTACCCTGGCTAGATGCTGTTTTTCAAAAATTTTTCAAAAATTTTTTTACTCTTACCAACATGGTGATATATATTTGTAATCCTAGTGATTCTCAAGAGGCTGAAGCAGGAGGATCACAAGTTTGAGACCAGCACAGGCAACTTAGCCAGAATCTGTCTCAAAATAAAAACTAAAAACGGTTGGGTTTGTGGCTTACTGGTAGAAAACTCCTGAGTTAAAACCTCAATATCACAAACAAAAACAATACAAAAGAAGAAGAAGAGGAGGAGGAGGAGGAGGAGGAGGACTTCTCTTATGGCTGGCTTATTTTGCATAATATTATGTTTTGTGAAATTCCTCCACAAGGTGGCTAGATCTATTACATCTCATTTCTGAGTGTTAATTACAATTTATTTATATCTTCTGTTGGATATTTGTGATCCTTCTAATTATGAACAAAGTTGCTTTAATTTTTTTTGTGTATATACTGTAATACATATGTATGTATTTCTGATAGATACTAAGAGGAAAATTGAGTTATAGGATATAAGCTTGATCATTTATAAGAAAGTGATTAAATTATACTGATCTTTACCCTACCCTTTTTTTAAACCTTTTTTGAGTATGATTTGCTGTTCTATTCAAACTTCTTGAGATGGATACTTACTTGGCTTACTGATTTTTAGCCTTTCTTCTTTTCTAATGTATACATTTAGGGTGATATGGCTTTAGCTACAAATGTATAACTTTTTTAAATATTTATTTTTTAGTTTTAGGTGGATACAATATCTTTATTTTATTTTTATGTGGTGCTGAGGATTGAATCCAGTGCCTCATGCATGCTCGGGGAGCACTCTACCACTGAGCCACTATAATATTTTTGTTGTTCAGCTTCACATGCTATAGCTGATATTATGATTTTTCCTTTGACTCATCAGTTATTTAAAATAGAATTAAAAGTGTTTGTGGTTGTAGATGGACACTATGCCTTTATTTTTATTTGTTTATTTTTATGCAGTGCTAAGGATCAAACTCAGTACCTCATACATGCTAGGCATGCACTCTGCCACTGATCTACATCCCCAACCCCTAGAAAAGCATTTTTTAAACATAAGGAGATTTTCCTAGTTACTCATTTCTAATTAAAATGTACTCTCATGAAAAAAACATACTTTGATTAATCTCAGTCTAGGAAATAGTGTGAAATTTGCTTTTTGTATTGTATGATATTAATATACCATATCATATTTCATTCCAGTAATATTAGCAATGGTATAACTTGATACCCTTTTACTTTAAAACTTTTTATATTATGACATTTTGGGTGTGTGTCCTGTAAGAAGTTTAAAAAAAAATCTAACCAGGGCTAGGGATGCAGCTCAGCAGTACAGCACTTGCCCAACATGCACACAACTATGGGTTTGATGACTAACATTGCAAAGTAAATAAATACATGAAAAGAAAAATCTAACCCATAATTTTCCTATGTTCACATATGAATACACCACAGTGAACCTCCACATCATGTACAAGAATGGGATCCTAATTATATTAAGATATACTACATGTATGTATAATATGTCAAAATATACCCTACTGTCATGTATATCTAAAAGAATTAAAAAATACTCAAAAAGAAAGAAAGAAAGAAAGAAAAATCTAACCAACGTAGATTGTTGATTCTCTTATTGAAGTTTGTCAGAAACTCCACATGATGTCTTTTGCTTCTTTGTCCTTTTGTATTGCTATAATAAAATATCTGATGCCGGGCATAGTGGTGCACATCTGTAATCCCAGCAACTTGGGAGGCTGAGGTAGAAGCATTGCAAGTTCAAGGCTAGCCTCAGCAACTGGGTGAAGCCTTAAGAAACTTAGTGAGACTCTGTCTCAAAATAAAAATAAAAAGGGTTGGGGATGTAGATTAGTGGTAAAGTGCCCCTAGTTTCAATCTCCAGTTCTAAAACAAACAAACAAAATATATGTACACACACATTTACGTATATATGTGAAACAGGGTGCTTTATAAAGTATATAAATTTATTTCTCATAATTCTGGAGACTGGAAAGTCTAAGTCATGGTGGTGGCTTTTGGGAATCTGGTAGGGGCTGATCTCTACTTCCAAGATGGTATCTCTTGCTTGCTTCCTCATGTGGTGGAAGATGGAAGGGCAACAAAGGCTGAAAGCTGTGTGAAGCCTCTTTTATGAGGGCATTAATCCTTTTTGGGATTTTGTGTTCCTCAAAGGCCCAGGTAGTAAATGTTTGGTCCTCAGTTTGGCAATATTGGGAGATGGTGGAGGAATAGGCCTTTATTTTTAAAAGGTTAGGCCTTTTGGGAAGTCTTCAGATATTGAAGGTAGGTCCTGGAAGGAGATAATGGGAATTTAGACCCTTTCTCAGTTTTTCTTTTGCTTCCTGGATAAACGGGAGAAGTTTTGCTCTGCTGCATGCTTCTGCTATGATGTGCTATCCCCACTGGAGGACCAAAAGAATGTGTCTGGAACTTCTAAAACTGTGATCCAAAATAAATATTTTCTCTTTATAAGTTGATTTATCTCAGGAATTTGTTACAGTGATAGAAAACTGACTAATACAAACCCTCATGACCTAATCACATCTTAAAGGCCCTACTTTCTTTTTTTTTTTTTGCCATACTGGGGATTGAATCCAAGGCTGTATACATGCTAGGCAGTTGCTCTATCATTGAGCTACATCTCCAGCCCACTAAAGGTAGAACATAACCAACATTTACTAAAAGACGATAGGAAAACTTGTATGTGTGTGTGTGTGTGTGTATATATATATAAATATATTCTGAGTCTCCATCAAAGTAGGAAGAGGGACTGGATTGAAGTTTTTCTGGGATGCAGGATTTAACATATTGGCAAGGGCCCTGAGAAATGGTGGTAACATATGGTTAGATGTTCTTCAGAACTTAGAGGAAGTGATGGGCCTCAATTAATAAATAGAAATAAATGTCAGAACTGCTCTAGGAAATGGTGAAAGTCAGAATCAAAGGGCTCAGGAAAGGGCAAAATTATAATGGATATACACATAAAACCATGAAACTCTCCAAATGACTCTTTTCTACAAGGGAATGACTGAGGAGTGATCTGATGAAAATGGCATTAGTATAACTGAGAAACTCAGTGGTAGCTGCCCTTGCACTTTTAGAACAGGGCTCCTTGATAACAATGGAAATGACTGGATCCTAAAATAGTAGAGGCCAGATGGCAGCATTTAACCATCAGAAGCAACATAGGTGCATTTATCATAATGAACTATAAGGTTAGAAAAGCAGCCAGAAAAGTCTGACCAGCAGAGAGCTATGGAGATGGCTAATATACACAACGTTCCTAAAGGTAAAAGGGCCAGAAAGGATATTATTTCACCTAGACAATCAAAAGAAATCTAGGCTAGATGACCAAGAGGCTGAGTCATGATTCATTGACAAGTTTCTGGGCCAGAACTAGTTTTTAGACCTGAAATCCAATAACTGAAGAAAAGGCTAAGTCTTCAGAAGGAAGGACCCTGTGATGTATATATAGCAATGAGTTCCCTAATTATTCCTCAGAAAGGTCTGCTACCATTTGTTTGGGCATCCTAATACAGAGAAAGCGCAATATTATCCAAGCAATTCAAGGACTGTTAGGCACAGGGTCAGAAATGAAATTGATACTAGGGAACCCAAAACATCATCAGGTCCCCCACTTAGTGTGGGGGCATATGCAGTCCATTTAATAAATGGAGTTCTGGCCCAGGCTTAGTTCACAATGAATCCACTGTGTGCATGGACAACCCAATAGTAAAGTTCCAGTTCCCAAGTATATAAATTAAATTGACATACTTGGTAGTTAACAAAACTACCACATTGGTCCCATAACTTGTGAAGTAAGGGCTATGAGAAAAGTCAAATAGAAGCCTCTGAAACTTCTTCTGACCCAGCCAAAATAATAATAAAAAAATAAAGTCATCCCCAGGATTGAAGACATATGCCTCTTTTCCCAGCTACTCATGAGGCAGAGGCAGGAGGATGTCAAGTTTGAGGCCAGCATGGGAAACTTTGGGAGATCTTGTCTCAAAATAATAAAATAAAAAATAAATAAATAAGGATGGGATGTTGGTCAGCGGTAGAGCACTTATCTAGCATATGCAAGAGCCTGTCTTGAACCCCCAGTGCTGGCAAAAACCCAAAAATATCAATATCACATCTTGTGGGAAATGGCAGAAATCAGTGAAACTCTTAGAGATTTAAAAGATGCAGAGGGTTCTGAGGGCATAGCTCAATGTTAGAGCACATGAGGCCCCCAGTTCAATCCTCAGCACTAAAAAAAAATACAATTTGTAGAGGAGGTCATTGCTTTCATATTTTCCTTTGACTCAGCAGAATCCTAGATAGATTCTGGAGGATGTCAGTGGATGATGACAAACAAAAATATAGCCTTAATTGCAGTTGCTGTACCAGATTTAGTATCTTTGCTAAAGCAGATTAATGTTACCTTAAATATATGATTTGTATGGTATGTGACCACTGACTTGAAAGCTTTCTTTTCCATTCCTATGAAAAAGGAGAACAGAGATAGTTAACTGCCACGTGAAGTGAATGATAGCATACATTTACAGTCTGGCCCCAGAACTATGTAAACTATTGTCATGTCCACCATTATAATATATTCTGAAAGGACTTAGGCCATCTGGATGTACTACTAAACATCACATCTATTCTTTGTTTTTTGGGGGATGGATACCGGGGATTGAACTTAGGGGCATTTGTCCATTGATCCATATCCCCAGCCCTATTTTGTATTTTATTTAGAGACAGGGTCTCACTGAGTTGCATAGCACCTCGCTTCCGCTGAGGCTGGCATTGATCTCGAGATCCTCCTGCTTCAGCTTCCCAAGCTGCTGGGAATACAGGCAACTGCCACCAAGCCTGGCACATTGATTCTTATATTGAGGATAGAATATTAATCAGGATGTAGAAAAAATGGCAAATATATTAAAAGAATTTTAAGATGCCTGCTTTCAAAGGTGGGAGATAAATCCTATGAGAGTCAAGGTTAAGTCTTTGGAAGTCTAGTGGTTTGGGAAACCTTTTCGGAAGTAAAAGACAAATTATTGCATTTCTCACTTCCCTTTTTTTCAACTAAGGTATCTTTGTTCTGGAGACAAAATATTAGTCCTCACTTGGGAATGCCACACCAACCCATATACTGAGTGACACAAAGGGCTATCAGTTATGAGTGGTACCCAGTTAGGGAAGTCCTGCAGCAGGTCCAGTTTGGCCCTGCTATTTGGGCCATATGACCCACATGGTGGCTGCTGTGGTTAGAATATTTGTGTCCTTCCAAGATTCACATTGAAACAATATCCAATGTAATAGTATTAAGAGGTAGGGTGAAAGCTGAGCAAGGTGGCATCCACCTGTAATCCCAGCAACCAAGGAGACTGAGGCAGAAGGACCACAAACTCAAAGCCAGAGTTGGGTGTGGTGGAGCACACCTGGAATCCCAGTGACTCAGAAGACAGAGACAAGAGAATTGCAAGTTGAAGACCAGCCTCAGCAACTGAGCAAGGCCCTAAACAATTTAATGAGTCCTTGTCTCAAAATAAAAAAAATAATCTGGGGATATGACTCAGTGGTTAAATACTCTTGGTTTCAATCCTAATTACTTCCCCTCCCCACAAAAAATAAAAACAAAAACAAATCCCCCAAAACAAGTTCGAGGCCAGTCTCAGCTGTTAGGTGCAGGACAGGCTGAACTAAGTTGTCGGCAGGGCAGACTGAAAGAATGTTAGCTGCAGGATAACCCACACACGCACTCAAACACCCCTCTGTCTGGTCCTTTATCACCTGTTTGCGTCAAGTCTGAACACTCAACCCCATTCAACCAAGGCTGAACACTTGACCCCCACCCTTCTGGTGCAATGGAAACCCACATCTAGCTCCAACCCCATCTGCCTGAAGGGGATGATGCTACTGTATGATCCAATCACTGTACACCAACAAGGAGCTTGTAGACCAGATACCCTATTAGATTTGGGCTATAAGAAACTCCCTCCTGCTGTTAGACCAGGACGCAAGAAAAGACCACTGAGTCCAATTAAAATCAAATTAAAGCAAGCTTATTATTTCTACCGGCCGGGCTACCTCTCCCTCCCAAAATGGCGGGAACAAGACAGCCACCCCAGCTTTCCTGCAGCCCAGCTTTATAGCCCAGAAAGTTACACAAAGGGGGGTTACAGATAACAGAACTCTGACAAGCATCACACTAATGGTAGTTTACATTTTTTTGCTGGCCCCAACATCAGAATTTATGAGGACCATTAGAGCCTCAGAGAGGGTCATTGTCTGGCCAGGGAAGGCCAATATTTATGAGGCGTCACTAAAGTTTCAGAGAGGGCTGCTATCTGGTCAGAGAGCCAGGCATGGGTGAGTTCAAGGCATGGGCAGGCATTCCAAACAGGTTCAGAATTTGCAGTAATTTATAGTAAAGCCAAAATTATCTTTTCATGGCTTTGTGGCGAGATGGCTCCCAATTTTAAGAAAAGATCAGGTTGGGTCTATCACTGCCAGGCCCATGTCTCTTGCTCTTGCTCTCTCTGTCTCCCTCCTCTTGCTCTTGCTCTCTCTGTCTCCCTCTCTTGATTTGGCTCTCTCTTTCTTCTCTCCCTTCTCTCTCTCTCTTTCTCTCTTGCTCTCTCTTTTTCTCCTCTTTTGCACTGCTGCAATAAAGATCTCTTGGTGGCTTCGAGTGTTGTGGTCACTTTCCTTTCATCAGCAACTTAGTGCGACCCTGTCTCAAAAAATAAGAGTTGGGGTTATAGCTAATGGCAAAATGTTAATCATTCCACTCTTCCTGCTTTGAGACTCAGGATCTTCAGAATCCACTCGTATTTATATATATAATCTTGGCTTCTGTTAGTAAAGGTTGGTTATGTTCTACTCCTCCTTTCACTATGATCCCTTTCCTCCCTTGTCAGGTCCAAGCCATTCATGTTACTTAATCCTGTTTTTTAGCATAATGACCAGGCGGGGACTCTGTGGTATCCATGATGGTAAACACACATCTTGTAAAACAGAGATTTCTACATCATCTTAAAACAAGGGGGAAAACTAATGTTTAACAGGAGGAATGGGCAACTTACAAAGGGCCAGAGACACAAGAGAAACTGGTGATTCAAGATTTCAAGTATGCTGATTCAGATATTGCCAATATATGTCTATCATTCCACTGCTACTACTACTACTACTTCTTATTCTTATTTCTTGCAGTGCTGGGGGTCAAAATTTGGGCTTCCACTGGGCATGGAAACACATGCCTATAGTCTCAGCTACTCAAGAGGCTGAGGCAGGAGGATCATAAGTTTGAGGCCAGTTTGGGCAACTTAGCAAGACCATGTTTCAAAATAAAAATTTTAAAAAATAAAAAAAAAATTATTATTTTTTTTAAAATGAAGACATTCTGTCCATCTACAACTACAGTTTTTTTTTTTTTTTTTTAAATGGACTGTGGGGCTGAGGTTGTGGCTCAGTGGTACAGTTCTCACCTAGCATGTGCGTGGCCCTGGGTTTGATCCTCAGCACCACATAAAAATAAATAAAATATGGGCTGGGGATGTGGCTTAAGCGGTAGCGCACTTGCCTGGCATGCGTGCGGCCCGGGTTCGATCCTCAGCACCACATACAAGCAAAAGATGTTGTGTCTACCGAAAACTAAAAAATAAATATTAAAATTCTCTCTCTCTCTCTCTCTCTTTAAAAATAAATAAATAAAATTAAGGTATTGTGTCCAACTACAACTAAAAATAAATATTTAATAAACAAATAAATAAATAAAGGTATTGTGTCCAACTACAACTAAAAAATAAAATATTTTAAAATGAACTCTGGATTCAGATTCAGCTCAGTGGTAGAGTAATTGCCTAGAATGTGTGAGACCCTGGGTTGAATTACCCAATATCAACACCAATAAATAAATAAACAAATAAATAAAAATAAAATCAGAAACTTGTACATGGTAGGCAAGTGCTCTACTACCAAGGTTCGTGCCAGTGCTCCACTCTCCTGCTCATTAAGGATCCTAACCTTGTTGTAACCACCTGCCAGGGTTGAGAGGTCAACTTTTTCTGGAGCTCTGCAAATCTGATTAATTAAGTTCTATTTATATAATTAGCCTCAGTTTTTCCTGTCCTCTGGTTACAGGAGACATAGTCTCTTTATATATATACACTGCCAAGAAGGTCCTGTGACTGTCACACTTTGTCTTGATTGTCTTTCCCCAAAGGATCTATTATCTCCAACAACAAACATCCTGTTCTCAAATATCTGATATACCATTCTCCTCAGCCCCATGCATTCCTTTCCTTGGGCAAAACATTCCAATTACAACAGGTGAACATTTTAACAATAGCATTTCTATTACATGTTAGGGGCTAACAGTGGTCCACCTACCACTAGTGATAGTTCATTGCCAACAGGCTGGTGAGTGGTCCCAAATCCCATTTTTGAATTTGTTTTCTTTGGTTCACTCTTGGCACCAATTATTATAAATTAGGTTCCTCAGGAAGCAGCAGTTTGAGTTTATTGGAGAGTACTTTCAGGATCAATATCTGTGGGACAGGAAAAGAATCAGGACTGGGCTGAGGGAAAAGTTAGGTTGCAATGCATTTACAAAAAAGTTCATTCATTCAGAGCACTGGAGGTAAGGTAACCCTGTAAAACTGTCCCTAATTGGGTCAGTTTTACAGGGTTACCTTAAAGGTAACCTTAAAGGGTCTTTATGCCCCTTCTCATCTAAGGTTGTGTGGTGTGCTTAACTTGACAGTTGACAGCAATTAACACTACCAGTAGCTTGACTAGGGAGTGAAGGCTTCAGTTCTGTAAGGTAGAGATCTGGGGACTTCCTAAAGTACTTTCTAAAGTACAATTCCTATTACTTGAAAAATTCATAATGGGAAAGCAATGTGTTCTGTATGATAAAGTTTTGGTTTAACTTTTTTTTTCTTTTTAGTATAGGTGATTGGACCTAGGAGTGCTTTACTACTGAGCTACAACCCATCAAGTTTTTTTTTTAGGTAGGGTCTAAGTTGCCCATGATGATCTTAAACTTGAAATCCTGCTGCCTCAGCTTCTGTGTGGCTGGGGTTACATACAGGTGTGCCACCACCCCTGGTGATAAAAGTTTTCAGGCTGGGTGTGGTGGAACACACCTGTAATCCCAGAGCTTCGGGAGGATGAGGCAGGAGGAGTGCAAGTTCAAAGCCAGTCTCAGTGACTTAGTGAAGCCCTAAGCAACCTTTCAAAATAAAAAGAGCTGGGGATGTGGCTCAGTGATTAAGCTTCCTTAAATTCAATCCCAAGTACCAAAAAAATATTTTAAGAAAGCATAAACAAAGCTGGGGGTGTTGCTCAGTGGTAAGTGTATGCTTAGCACATGCAAGACCTTGAGTCCAATCCCCAGATCTAAAATATCCCACAAAAAACAAAACCCCAAACAAAACAAACCATAAACAAAATTAGGAAAAAGGCATGGTGGTCCATTCCTGTAATACCAGCTACTCCAGAGGCTGAGCAGGCCAGCCTGTGCAATCTAGTGAGAACCTGTCTCAAAATAAAATGCTTGCCTAGCATGCTTGAGGGTTAGAGAATAGAAATCACCCATGTTTCCATCAGTAGTTAACCACTATTAATATTTTGGTGTATGTACTTTAAGAATTTCAAATTTAAAATTATATAGAGGGCTGGAGATGTGGCTCAAGCTACCGAGTGCTCGCCTGGCATGCATTCGGCCCGGGTTCGATTCTCAGCACCACATACAAACAAAGATGTTGTGTCCGCCGAAAACTAAAAATAAATAAATATTAAAATTTTTAAAAAAATAAAATTATATAGAAATACACACGATTACTTATATAAATACAAATAGAATTTTACAAAAGTGAGACTATTTTTTTTTCTTTTGGTTACCGGGGATTGAACTCAGGGACACTCAGCCACTGAGTCTCATCCCCAGCCCTATTTTGTATTTTTTTTTTATTATTATCATTATCATTATTATCATTAATTTGAGTACTGGGAATTAAACTCTGGCACTTGACCACTGAGTGATATCCCCAGCCCCATTTTGTATTTTATTTAAAGACAGGGTCTCACTGAGCTGCTAAGTTCCTCGCTGTTGCTGAGGCTGGCTTTGAACTCGTTATCCTCCCATCTCAGCCTCCTAAGCTTCTGGGATTACAGGCATGTGCCACCATGCTTGGCCAAATATGAGACTATGTTGTACATGGTATTAGCTCTATTTTTTTTCCTGGTACCTGGGATTAACCCAGGTGTGCTCTACATTTAAGTTACATTCCCAACCCTCTTTATTTTTTTAAAAATTTTACTTACTTATTTATTGAACCCAGGGATTGAACCCGGAGGTGTTTAACCACAGATCCACATCCCACCTCTTTTTATGTTTTGGTACTGGGAATTAACTCAGGGACACTCAACCACTGAGCCACATCCCTAGCCCTATTTTGTATTTTATTAGAGACAGGATCTCACTTAGTTACTTAGCACTTCATTTTTGCTGAGGCTGGCTTTGAATTTGTAATCCTCCTTTCTCTACCTTCCAAGCCACTGGGAATAGAGGCATGTGCCACCGCGCCAGGCTCCCAGCTCTTTAAAAAAAAAAAAATTATTTAGAGGCAGGGTCTCATTTTGTTGTTTAGGGCCTTGCTAAGTTGCTGAGACTGGCTTTGAAATTGTGATCTTCCTGCCTCAGCCTCCCTAGCTGCTGGGATTACAGCCCAGCCCTTTTTAATTCTTATATTTTATTTTTCGACAGGGTCTTGCTAAATTCCTGCGATTGGCCTTGAATTAACAGTTTTCTGGTCTCAGCCATCTGAATTGCTGGGATTATAGAAATGCACTACCATGCCTGGCTTTATTTTTTATTTTGAGATAGGATGTCTCTAAATTGCAGAGGTTGACCTTGAACCTGTCATCCTCTTGCCTCAGCCTCCTGATTCACTGGGATACAGGCATGCACCACTATGCCTGAGTGACTACTTTGGTTTTTAGTCTGGGGCTTATGATAGGAGTTCATCCAAACTAATGGCCTCCTGCAGTTTTATTTAACATTAGCTTAAATCCATAGTTTAAAGTTCTATCTTTGTGTTATATAGTTCTGTGGATTTACACAAATGCATAATATCACACATTTACTTGCAGTATCAGGTAGAATAATTAAACTGCCCTCAAATACCCTATACTTCACCTATTCAGCCCACTTCTTCAATCCCTGGCAACCACTGATCTTCTCACTCTGTATATAATTTTGCCTTTTTTTTTTTTGTGGTACATGGGATTGATCTCATAACCTACACCCCAGCTCAAATTATATCTTTATATAACATCCTTTTTAATGGCTGCATAATATTGTCATAGTGGATTATTCAGTCAATCTTTTTTATTGAAAACCGGTAGATATTAAGTTACACGACTTAAGACTAGAATGGTAACTCCAAACCTGGCATTCACATAGCATCAAATAAAATTTTGTTCACTTGGTACAGGATTCACTAGCCCATGTATTTATACTTAACTGTATAGTGACATTTCACTATCTTTTTAAAAAATATTTTTAATTGACAGTGGGCCTTTAATATTTATATGTGTGCTGAGAATTGAACCCAGTGCCTCACACATGCTATGTGAGTGCTCTACCACTGAGCCACAACCTCAGCCCAATATTTCACTATCTTTGGGCAAAGGAGACTTTTAGATCTAATCCTGTATTGGAAACCAGAAGAAAACATCTGGCATTGGTCCTAATAAGAGAACCAAAGCATATCTGTAAACACTGTCTATTTTTCCTTCCAAAAGAGCCTTTCCAAATTTCTGGGAGTTTTCTTTGCCAACTTCTTGTCACAATTAGAGGCATTAGAAGCAAAAGTAACCTTTGAGGTCTCTCATAATGTTGTGGGGTGGGAGGCTGGATTCCCAGAACTTCCTGCTGTCCAGGAGCAGGTTATCATAGGATAACTCCACCCACTTCCATAGATGCCAGTCTCTTCTCCCTCAAGCAAGGCAGCTGGGATGTGCACTTTGTCCTCTGCACAAAAATGCCTGACTGAGGGGTCCTGAGAGGACTGAAATCCGGTTGCAGTCAGCTAGTGAAGTCGTATACCCTGGCATTGAATCTACTCAAATGTCTTTTTTTCTGTCATGTACAAAGGCATAATTTAGTCTAATGGCTGACCTTGTCTTGGAGCTCACTGAGATTATTTAACTCTAATATAATTGTGTGTTTATGTGCTTCCTCCTGAGATTCTTGATTGCTGAAACCTAGTCTTATTTGACCTTTGTTCCTTGGCAGCACAGGGCTTGGTGTATAGTAGACCTTGTTATATTAATCTTAATGAAATTCTACAGATGAGTATTTTGTCCTACTATCAGGACAATCTACTTACTCCATCTACAAAAATTTAATAAAATTAATTGCTCTTAACCATTTTACAGGAAATGGTTCTTTCTAGGCTTCCTTTTTACCCCCCTTTCTTTTACTAGGTTTTTTTCTTATCTTTCATATCTAGTTCTGCATCTCACTATGAACTACCCAATAAATTTTTCTCTTTTTTGTGTGTGTGTTACTGTGGAATTGAATCCAGGTCTTCTTGCTAGGCAAGTGCTCTATCACTGAATTATATCTTGGCCCTAGTCAGTACCTTTTTAGAGGTTACTACATCTTGTTTTCATACCCAATCTCTGCTCCTCTTCAACATCCCTCAGCTCCTTTGCCAAATGGATGTGTACTATCTGATTGAACTATGGAGGCACTGGCAGAAGACTGAAGGTGGCAGGAAGAGAGAAGTCAATGTAGTTCTTCCTCTCTTTTGTCTTTGGGAAATGTCCAAAATGTTCCAGCAGGAGCTACATCTCCTACATGGTTGCCACTTCCCCTCCTTTCTTGGTCCCAGATCCTGCCACCTACCTTACTATAGTCAAGTTCTATTCTCTCTAAAGCCATGATAGATTGGTGTGTAGCCTTTCAGTCTTTTATCTGTGCACAAATACGTATCTCTATAGGTAATATCCACACACATATGTGTTTCTTCTTTGGTAATCTGCTTCTTTTTTTAATTTTTTAATATTTATTTTTTTAGTTGTAGTTGGACACAATACTTTTATTCCATTCATTTATTTTTTATGTGGTGCTGAGGATCGAACCTAGGGCCCCATGCATGCTAGGCAAGCACTCTACCGCTGAGCCACAATCCCAGCCCGGTAATCTGCTTCTTGACATGCTACATCCATTCTTTCTCTTCTACTGAGTCATTCTACTATTAATATGTAGGTGCCTTTTGTATATTGGGAAAATTAACCCTTTTTCTGTTACATAGGTTATAAATATTTTTTTTCTGGTGTTGAGGAAAAAACCCAGGGCCTGGAACATGCTAAGCTAGCACTCTACTACTACTGAGCTGCATCCCCATTCCTGCAAATATTTTCTTCTAGTTTATTTTTTCACTTTGTATATGCCAACTATTTCCTTTAAGGCTTCTGAATTCAGTGTTATGATTAGACAATTTTTTTTTTCCTGCTACTGGATATTGAACCTAGTGTTGCTCTACCACAGACCTATATCCTAGCAACCCCCCCCAACCTTTTTTTTTTTTGAGATAGGGTCTCACTACATTGCCAAGGCTGGCCTGGGACTTGCAATCCTCCTGTCTTAGCCTCCTGAATTCATTGGGAATCATAGATGTGTGTCACCACCCTTGGCTGTGATTTTTTTTTTTTTGCAAGGGCAGGGGAGGGGGTTGGGGGGTACTACTGAATGCAGGACTGCATCTCCAGTTTTTTTTTATTAGTTGTTCAAAACATTACAAAGCTCTTGACATATCATATTTCATACATTTGATTCAAGTGGGTTATGAACTCCCATTTTTACCCCGTATACAGATTGCAGAATCACATCGGTTACACATCCACGTTTTTACATACTGCCATACTAGTGTCTGTTGTATTCTGCTGCCTTTCCTATCCTCTACTATCTCCCCTCCCCTCCACTTCTTTTTGAGACAGGGTCTTGCTAAAGTTCTGAGGCTGGCCCCAAACATGTGATATCCTCCTGAGTCGCTGAGATTATAGAAGTGCACAACCTTGCCTGGCTGTGATGGTTAATTTTAAGTGTCAATTTAACTGGATTATGGAATTCTTAGAAACCCGAAAGGCATTATTTTGGGTGTGTCTTTGAAGGTGTTTTCAGAGGATATTAGCATGTGAGTCTGAGTTGACTAGATGAGGCATACTGCCCTCAGTGTGGATGAGTACCAACCAATTGCTAAGGGCCCAGAGAGATAAATACAGAATCTCTGTTACGTCTGTCCCCTCTTTGCTGAGAATGGGGACATGCTTAGCTCCTGCCTTGGACATCAGAACTCCAGGCTTACTGATCTTGAACTCTAGGACTTAAACCAGTGGTCCCCTCATTTTCAGTATTGGGGATTGAACCTAGGGAGCTCTACTACTGAGGCACATCCTTAGTTATTTTTATTTTTTAAATTTTGAGACAGGGTCTTTATAAATTGTAAAGGCTGACCTTGAACTTGTAATCCTCCTGGCTTAGTTTCCTGAGCAGCTGGAATTACAAGCTTGAGCCACCAGGTCTAGTCTAGAATCAGTGTGTGTGTGTGTGTGTGTGTGTGTGTGTGTGTGTGTTTATATCTTCATTCTTCTGGATGTAAAAATCATCTTTATTTATTCATGGTCATCAGAGTAATTTCATCTTCATATGATGGTCATCATGTAGGTCTTAGAATTGGAAAGAACTTCAGAGGTGACCAGAGACCTAAATCCTTCATTGTAACTGTAAGCTTCTGGGGAAGGGCACAAGGTTTCAACTTGACCTTCAAGGTTCTAAGAATTCATTCTGACTTTTCTCTTAGTTTTCCTCAGATAAAAGATGCCTTTGCCAAGGATTCCAGTGACTGTATTTATAGCCTTAGAACTGTTAAACCCAAGCCAACCCTCCTCCCACTTCCCTCCTGGTTTCTCCAACCTTATCTCCCTCTACTATTCTACATATATCCTTTGTTCTACTTACTGATTCTGAATTTTCCTAAAACTTCCCTATATCCATGTCTTTGCTTAGACTACACTGGACACCCTTCATTCTTCTTGTCCTTTAAGCCTAACTTAAATGCTTCAATTTTTCATGAAGTCTCCCTTGATTTCTCAAGTCTGCCTGAACTATTTCTCCTTAGTCCTTGTGCATGAATTATGCTACTTAGGGAGCTCACGAGATTATTTTTTGTCAGATACCATCATTATCTATTCACATGTCTGACCCCTCATTGGACCTTTGTTTTTTTTTTCTTTTTTATGCACTCATACAGTATTTTTATTTATTTATTTTTTTATATATTTTTAATTTTTTATTGTGGGTTGTTCAAAACATTACAAATTTCTTGACATATCATATTCCACACTTTGATTCAAGTGGGTTATGAACTCCCACCTTCACCCCATACACAGATTGCAGAATCACATCAGTTACACATCCATTGATTTACATATTGCCATACTAGTGTCTGTTGTGCTCCGCTGCCTTTCCCATCCTCCACCCTCCCCCCTCCCCACCTCTCCCCTCCCCTCCCCTCCTCTCTCTCTACCCCCTCCACTGTATAACCCTGAGGGTCTCCTTCCATTACCATGCAATTTCCCTTCTCTCTCCCTTTCCCTCCCACCTCTCATCCCTGTTAAATGTTAATCTTCTTCTCCTGCTCTTCGTCCCTACTCTGATCTTAGTTACTCTCCTTATATCAAAGAATACATTTGGCATTTGTTTTTTAGGGATTGGCTAGCTTCACTTAGCATAATCTGCTCTAATGCCATCCATTTCCCTGTAAATTCTATGATTTTGTCATTTTTTAATGCAGAGTAATACTCCATTGTGTATAAATGCCACATTTTTTTTTATCCATTCGTCTATTGAAGGGCATCTAGGTTGGTTCCACAGTCTTGCTATTGTGAACTGTGCTGCTATGAACATCGATGTAGCAGTGTCCCTGTAGCATGCTCTTTTTAGGTCTTTAGGGAATAGACCAAGAAGGGGAATAGCTGGGTCAAATGGTGGCTCCATTCCCAGCTTTCCAAGAAATCTCCATACTGCTTTCCAAATTGGCTGCACCAATCTGCAGTCCCACCAGCAATGAACAAGTGTACCCTTTTCCCCACATCCTCGCCAGCACTTGTTGTTGTTTGACTTCATAATGGCTGCCAATCTTACTGGAGTGAGATGGTATCTTAGGGTGGTTTTGATTTGCATTTCTCTGACAGCTAGAGATGGTGAGCATTTTTTCATGTACTTGTTGATTGACTGTATGTCCTCCTCTGAGAAGTGTCTGTTCAGGTCCTTGGCCCATTTGTTGATTGGGTTGTTTGTTCTCTTATTGTCTAATTTTTTGAGTTCTTTGTATACTCTGGATATTAGGGCTCTATCTGAAGTGTGAGGAGTAAAGATTTGTTCCCAGGGTGTAGGCTCCCTATTTACCTCTCTTATTGTTTCTTTTGCTGAGAAAAAACTTTTTAGTTTGAGTAAGTCCCATTTGTTGATTCTAGTTATTAACTTTTGTGCTATGGGTGTCCTATTGAGGAATTTGGAGCCCGACCCCACCGAATGTAGGTCGTAGCCAACTTTTTCTTCTATCAGACGGCGCGTCTCTGATTTGATATCAAGCTCCTTGATCCATTTTGAATTCACTTTTGTGCATGGCGAGAGAAAGGGATTCAGTTTCATTTTGTTGCATATGGATTTCCAGTTTTCCCAGCACCATTTGTTGAAGATGCTATCCTTCCTCCATTGCATGCTTTTAGCCCCTTTATCAAATATAAGATAGTTGTAGTTTTGTGGATTGGTTTCTGTGTCCTCTATTCCGTACCACTCATTGGACCTTTGTAACAGTATCTTTGTAGACTCATGCACAGTGCCTGGCACATGGTAGGACTTAGTGAATGCTGGATGGAAATACGAATTAAAGACTACAGGTACTTGTCTGTCTTTCGTATCTCTTTCCTTAGACATCTCAACTGCATAGTGTATGAAAGGAGGGAAAATAAAGTGAGAAAGAGGAAGGGATATAAGCTGGTGTCCCTTGGTATGAAGTGCTATTGCAGGCCAGCAGCAGCAGAAGAGGATTTGACATTTTCTTCAGTCTCTTCTGGCTCCAGGTGAGTTACCTGAGATTCACAACTAGAAACTGAAGAAGTATGAATCACTTGTAGGAAGGGCAGGAGTTTTTGTTTTTTTTCCCAATACTGGAAATTCAACCCAGGGGCACTCTACCACTGAGCTACATCCTAAGATTTTAATTTTTTGAGACAGGGTTGTAATCCTTCTGCCTTAGCCTCTGAGTAGCTGAGATTATAGGTATGTACCACCACATCTGGCTGGTATTTGTTTTCCTAGGGAAATGTCCCCATTTTCTTTTTCCGTTTGATGCTGGGGATTGAACCCAGGATCTTGTTGCATGCTAAGCATATACTCTATTACTGAGCTATACCCCCTACTCCCACTTCCTTTCCATTTCTTAAAGATAGGCAACCCCCATGGAGGGTGGTGGGGGTACTTAGCAGCCTGATCCTCACTTAAAGCAAGAAGGCAGAAAAGGAAAAATTATTGGATCAGGAAACATAGGCTGATAGGGAATCTCAGAAAGTCCCTGTCTTGTGGGGGAGTCTCGTCCTTGGTCTCTGAGAGGCACAGGATTGGCTTCTGAGGTTTTTTCCTATCCTATTCCTTCCTGGCACAAAAGTCTTCTGATTTCTGCTTCTGTAGCCACTACTTCTCCATCTTTTTCTCTTCTCTTGCTCTATTTGTCAACGTTCCAGAGTCCTATTTTCAGAATATATATATATATATATATATATATATATATATATATATATATATATTTTTTTTTTTTTTTTTCAGTATGGGAAGGTTGTGCACTTCTATAATCTCAGCACTCATCATACTAGGTCTTATGTATGCTAGGCAAGTGCTCTACCACTGAGCTACCTTCGGATTTTCCACTCATTCAGCCAATCCTGGTAAAATGTGACTCAAGTTTAAAGCCTTAAAGACAGGTTGGAATCCTAACTCAGTGGTAGAATGCATGCATCTCTTGCCTGGATTACTACAGTAATAAAGATGGCCTTTCTTCCACTTTTCCACCTCTTTATTTTAATCTCAACCCAGATCCTGGCACCACATAAAAAATAAAACAAATAAAGTACAGTGATTGTTCTAGTCAGATTTTTCATCTCTACAACCAAAAAGACTCAACAAGAATAATTAGAGGAAGAAAATTTTATTTGGCTCAAAGTTTTAGGGGTCTCAGTGTGTACAGACAGCCAACTCCATAGCTCTGAGCCAGAGGTGAGGCAGAACATCATGACAGAAGGGTGTGGTAGAGGAAAGCAACTCATAACACAGTCACCAGGAAGCAGAGAATTTGGCTTATCAGGAACAAAATGTAAACCCTAAAGGCACGCCCCCAGTGACCTATTTCTTTTAGTCACATCCTACCTGCCTACAGTTGCCACCCAGTTAATTCATATCAGCAGATTAATGCTCTGATTACGTTAAGGCTCTCATAACCCAATCATTTCACCTCTAAACTTTGTTGCATTGACTTACACATGAGTTTTTGAGGGATACCTCATCTAAATGATAACTGTGATCCTGTAAAAAACTTGGACCTTGTCCCTTCTCTGCTCAAAACTCCTGTGGCCTTTGTCTTATTTAAAGTAAAAATCAAGCCAGGCACAATGGCGACCACTTGTAATTCCAGTGACTCCAGAGGCCGAGTCAGGAGGATTGCAAGTTTGAAGTTAGTCTCAGCAATGTAGCAAGACCCTGTCTCAAACTAAAAAATAAAAACAAAAAGGACTGGGGATATGGCTTAGTGTTTAAGGGCCCTTTGGTTCAATACCCAGTACCAAAACAAAACACACAAATAAGTAAAAGTCAAAATCCTTAGGATAGCTGGGCATGGTGGCTTAGGTCTTTTTTTTTTTTTTTTTTGGTGGTGGTGCTGGGGATTGAACCCAGGGCCATGTGCATGTGCATGTGAGGCAAACACTCAACAAACTTAACTATATCCCTACACCTCTGATGGCATAGGTCTTAATCCAACTCCTCCCTGAGGCAGGACAATTGTTAGTTTGAGGATACCCTAGACAACTGTGTGAGATCTAGTCTCAGGAAAAAAAATTCTTAAAATGATCCACCAGACTTTATTTGCTTTAGCTAGCTGTTATCTCTCTGACTTCATCTCTCATTATACTCTTTGCTCACTCCATTCCAGTCACCTTGGGTTACTCACTGTTCCTACATCATAAGAGGTGATCTTCTACCTTAGGGCCTTTTATACTTGCTGTTCCCTTGCCCTGGTATTATCTTCTAGATATTTGCACGGTTCATTTCTTTACTTCTTCCAGGGTTTTTTCTTTCTTTCTTTCTTTCTTTCTTTTTTTGTACTGGAGACTTTTTTTTTTTTTTTTTTAAACCCAGGGACATTTAACCACCAAGCCACATCCCCAGCCATTTCTTATTTTGGGATAGGGTCTTACTAAGTTGCTTAGAGCCTTGCTAAGTTGCTGAGACTGGCTTTAACTTTGCAATCCTTCTATCTCAGCCTCCTGTGCCACTGGGATTATAGCCATGCGACACAGCATCTGGCATCTTTCAGATCTTTATTTAGATGTTAACTTTCCAGTGAGGCCTTGTCACCATTTCTAAATTTCAACCATGAATATTTTCATGTTTTGTTCTTCCTAGCATTCATCATTTTTTTTTTTAGAGAGAGAGAGAGAGAGAGAGAGAGAGAGAGAGAGAAGTTTTAAATATTTATTTTTCAGTTTTCGGTGGACACAACATCTTTATTTTATTTTATGTGGTGCTGAGGATCGAACCCAGCGTCCCGCGCATGCCAGGTGAGCGCGTTACCGCTTGAGCCTCATTTTTATCTATTAGCTATCTTCCTCTAGAAGAAGAGTTCCTATAAGAACATGGATTTTTTTTAAGAGAGAGAGAGAGAGAGAGAGAGAGAGAGAGAGAGAGAGAGAGAGAATTTTAATATTTATTTTTTAGTTTTCGGCGGACACAACATCTTTGTATGTGGTGCTGAGGATGGAACCCGGGCCGCACACATGCCAGGCAAGCACGCTACCACTTGAGCCACATCCCCAGCCCAGAACATGGATATTTTTAATTTGCTTTATTATGTTGTCATACCCCCAGTGCTGAGAACAGTGACTGGTATAGTAAAGATACTCAATAATAAGTATTTATTGAATGAATGAGTAAAGTCTATTTGTTCAAGGAGTACCAATATAGTACACATCTATTCCTTACCTTTATCCTGATTTCCAGGCTCATATTCCTTCTTTTACATCCCTCCAGAAAGTTCTGCCATTATCTTAATCTCAGTGTGAACTCATTATTTCCCTTACCTAAGCAAGGCTCTACTTCAGTTCCAGGTGATTCTTGTTTCTGTTAATAAAGGACCCTAAAAACATCACCTTTTCCCCTTATATTGCACATTAAAAAATTTTTTTTCATTGTCAATGGATCTTTATTTTATTTTTTACTTATATGTGGTGCTGAGAACCGAACCCAGTGCCTCATACATGCTAGGCAAGTGTTCTGCCACTGAGCTACAACACCAACCCCTATATTGTATATTTCTAAATCTAGTTGAGTCTATCTCCCAGATTTCCCTCCAGTTTATCAACTAGTCTCCATCACCCACTGCTTCTGATTTAGTTTAGGTGTGAATATTTTACTCAATATAAGTCTACCAATAATCTACTTTATTCCCTGCTATCATTTTAATTCTAATGATGAGAAGTTTACTCAGCTTGGGCTGGGGTTGTGGCTCAATGGTAGAGCACTTGCTTAGCATGTGTGAGGCACTAGGTTTGATTCTCAGTACTGCATATGAATGAAGTAATAAAGGTCCAACAACAACAAAAATTTTAAAAAGTTTACTCAGCTCACTGTTCTTTTCACAAATTTGTGCCTGACCATTACCTGCTTAACTAAGTAAGCAGATAATTCAGAATTGTTGTCCTGTGCTCACTTTGACCCTCCTTTCTGGAATGCTGCATCCAGAGTTAAAGTTGCGCATTCTTACAAATATTATTTTCTCTGCTATTTAAGTTCTGGAGAAAAAAATACACTGGAGAAGTAGACATGGGAGTGAACATATGCCTTCTGCACCCAGAGTGATGTAAATCTTTCCTAATCCCTTAGGCAGAAGTAAATTTTTCAAAGCAAAAATGGGGGCTGGGATGAAATTCAGTGGTAAAGAGTTTGCCTAGCATGCACAGGGCCCTGGGTTTGATCCCACCACCTGTGACCCTTTTACTGGATTTAACTATTTATGTTTCTATTTCTCCCTTTGATTAGAAAATTTTGAGAACAAAGATTCATCTTATTCAGATATGAATCCTCCTTGCACCTAATTCTAGCAGACATGCAAAAAAGTACAGAAGGCAGTGAAGGCTTGGGATTGGATTATCTGGTTTAAACCCACTGAAAGTCAAAACTAGAGATAGATTTATTCTTTTGTATTTGTGGTATTGGGGATTGAACCCAGGGCTTTGCGCATGTTAAGCAAGTACTATATCACTGATCTACATTCTCAGCCCTTGGAGAGAGACTTAGTGGTCATTTTCTAGTTTATTCATTTATAGAGAAAAATGAGGCCCAGGGAGAGTATGACTTGCTGACCCAGGAAGAGAAGTTAGACGTTTTGATTTTCAAGTAGGACTCACTGCTACGTCTTTGTGCACCTTTAGCGAGTCAATGTTCTTGGGCTCTCCGCTTTAATAAGTCTTACCCTCTTAGTGACCCCTCTATTTTTCCTTCTCCTTGGGGTCAGCACAGCTCATCCACTCCAATTTCAAAGCTCTAGGTTGCGGGAGTAGCTCAGCTCTAGAAAAAGGGGTTAGTTACGTCACCGTCGGCTCCTCCCATTGGTCCCGGCGGGTGGAGCGCGGCGCCATGACGTCGGACGCCTAAAGGGGAGGAGCGGTGAAGGGGAAGAGGAGGGAAGTAGGACTTCAACATGGCGGCCGAGGTACTGGCGGTGGCTACGGCCTGGCCCGGGGCGGACAGAGTTGGAAGTGGTGTCTTTCGCTTTCCCTAGGGGCGTCGGGAACTTAGCGGGGACTGAGCCTGGGAGGTCGGCTGGTGCCAGAACCTTTCGGTTTTTGGGACGGCGGCGGCAGCAGCGTTCAGGTGAGGGGGCCTCTCTGGGGGAGGAGGAAAGAGGGGCGGAGTTGGGGGGAGGGGGCCGGTACTGAGCGACCTACCATGGAGGAAACCTGGGGAAAGACTGGAGGCCCTGCGGGTTAATTGGAATTAATGGGTGGGAGGGAGAAGGGGTTAGACCAAGATCCGAGACTTGGGAGGATTCTGGGAGAAGGGTCGGAGTGACGGGAAGAGAGTTAAAGGGGAGGAGGGCAGAAGAGATGTGGGAAAATGAGTTCGGATTACAAGCACTAATACTCTACTAGAAAGATGGGCGTATTGGACACCTATCGGGTTGAAGGGAGAACTCGGTGGGAACTAGAAAATGTTGAGGAGAGGGACCCAGGTTTTAGTAAAGAAGCTGAGCGCTGGGGAGTTGCGAGTGAGCTGGAAATGTGTAGATTTAGATATCTGTGAGGCAGTGAGATTAGGGAGAAATGGAGACCAGACCAGGGTTGAGTGTTTTTTGGGTATATCTTTGGCATCATCTGGTCTTCTCCAGGTATTACTTTTTTTGTTTGTTTCGCTGGTGGAGATTTATCTGAACAGCCCCAAATCTTTCTTGTGACACCAAGTTACAGTTCACTTATTTGATTTATATCTGTGATCTCTGACCTTTGTGTTCTTGCCACATGTAATTGTTTACAGACTAACGTGTTAAAAGTTATGGCTGGGCGTAAAAATAGACTTTCTGTTAAACTAGATTAACATTTTGAGAGTCTTTAGACATCAAGGAGTGCAGCAAAACCAGATTTGGTAATTTACTTACTAAACATCTTCTGTGCTAACCTTACATTGTAATGCTTTATCTCTTTCCTCAGTTCTCATTATTAGTATCTGAGAATTTGAATAGATGTGATGGATATTTCTCTGCTGAATTTTATTAGATTTGATGGTGGGGGGGAAAAAGACACTTAGTTCTCAGGGACAGATAGCTTTTTCTAGTTAACGTCCCAACCTAGTTAAACTGAAAATTTTTATTTTATCCTATAGGAAAGAATGTGAAATGTCCAAAGTCTAAAACAATTACAGTGTTTGCATCAAAGTAGAATTTTATATTAAAACAAGAATTTTATAAATTAAATTTTGCTTCGGTCTATTTTATTCAGTTTCTTATTTATTGAATGCCTACTTGTGCTTCATTAATGAGTCATTGTAATTATGGAAGTGGGAAGTTAGAAAATTAATGTTTCTCTAGTGAGCATCTCTTACAGCACAGCAGATGTGCTGATAACTTATTAACCACGCTGTGGCTTCTTTGGAGTGGGGGGAGTGTTAGAAATGAAAGCAAAGGAGAAAAATTAAGTATATGTATATAAAAATGTCTTGAATGTCTTTTGCTTAGTATTTAAGATTCATTACTACATTATAACATGTTTTATGTTTGTAACACATTATCATTATTTTTGCAGCACCAGGGATTGAACCCAGGAGCATTCTAACTTTTATCTACATCTGCCACTCTTTTTTTTTTTTTAATTTTGAAATAGGGTCTTGCTTAATTGACCATACTTTCCTCTTAATTTGTGACCTTCTGCCTCTTGGGTTACTGGGATTACTGGCATGTACCACCATGCCTGGTCTGATATTTCTTTTTACTTTGAAAAAGGTAGTAACAGTACTCTGATAAGATAATATTAGGTCTGTAAACAAGTCTCATCAATGGTTGTTAAGTGCACTTTTTTGACTGGCAACTTCACTTTATCTTGTGTGTCTTGTCTTTTGTCCTCTTTACTAAGGTATTTAAAAGGAGAATCCTATAAGTTTAATTTAGTGACTAAAATTCTTTTCAAGTAATTTGAATTAGCGTAACTCCCGGAGTGTACATACCAGTATTCTAGTTTTTCTTGTTGTAGTGTTGAATGCATTATGATTGTTCAAATGTAGATATTTCAACATAAACTAATATTTTCCCCCATAAACTAATCAGAAAAAAGGATACCATTCATTGGTCATTAGTCAGGTGGTTTTCTTTAAATAGTCTTTCTCAAGAAATGTATTTCTCATTAGAGACCATTATATTAAGTGAAATAAGTCAAACTCAGAAGATCAAGGGTCATATGTTTTCTTTCTTGTGGAAGCTAGAGAGGACAAAGGAAAAGAAAGGTGTGTGTGTAGGTGTCTCATGAAATTCAAAGGGAGATCAGTAGAGGAAAGGGTTAGGGGATGGGAGATGAGGAGGGAAAGGAGAAAGACTAGGGAGTAATATGGGCCAAATTATATTGTGCATGTATGAATATATAGTAGTAAATCCCATCATGATATATAACTATAATGCACCAATAAAAAAAGAAATGCATTTCTCTAAGAAATGATTGTTTACAACATTAAGTTTTTCTTAGAATCCTAGAGTGAAAAGAAACTTAGAAATCACTTTGGTTTTGTTTCCCACACAGCATGGAAATTAAAGATCCATCTTTTTTTTTTCAGATATTTTGTAGAAAACGATGGTGGGACGCAGGTGTACTTTACCAGTGAAATACATTGCCAGACCTTTAAAAGAAATTTTTTTTGAGAGAGTGGCTTTGAACTTGTGATCCTCCTGCCTCAGCGTTTGGGATTATTGGCCAGTACCTCAACTCTAGGCTCCTTTTTTTTTTTTTTTTTTAAATGAGTAGCAGAATAAGAGATTTATTATAAAGGGACAGTACACTAATGGGGAGCAGGCAGTCACACCAGACAGTGAATCACTGAGAATTTCTTATGGGAAAAGTACTTTCAGTTAGAAAAAGAACAAAATGTTTTGCTTTTCCAACAGTAATGTGTAGTGTACAGGTTCCTGTAATAATGGAAATAACTTGAATATAATAATAATATTTTTGATCTGGACATAGTGGTGTATGCCTGTAATTCCGGTGCCATGGGGAGCTGAGGTAGAAGAATCCCAAATTTGAGGCCAGCCTAGGCAATTTAGTGAGACTGCCCCTCAAAATAAAAAGGGCTAAGGATGTAGATGAGTGGTAGAGTGTCCCTTAGTGAATCCCCAGTACAACCCAAGGCAGGGGAAAGTATTTTTTTGTGGGGAGTAAGGCCTGTGGGATGTAGCTCAATGGAAGAGTGCTTGCTTAGCATGCTTGAGACCTTGGGTTTGATTTCCAGGTGAGGGACAAGAGGGAAGGTGCTAATCCTGGGTATATATTAATTAGCCAGTAACACTACATAATCTCACAGTTTGAGGGAGAAGTAGGTTGATTATAATATATATATTTTATGTTTTGAGGAATCTGAGGATCAGAGAATTGGAGTAACTAAGTTTTTTTTTTTTTTTTTTTTTTTTTTAAGAGAGAGAGAGAGAATTTTAATATTTATTTTTTTAGTTTTCGGCAGATACAACATCTTTGTTTGTGTGTGGTGCTGAGGATTGAACCCGGGCCGCATGCATGCAGGGCGAGCGCGCTACCTCTTAAACCACATCCCCAGCCCGAGTAACTAAGTTTATAGCTGTAAAATGATAGAATTTGAATTTAGATCTGTCTGATTTGAGTGCTCATGCTGCACATGAGCTATGGAATGGTCACAGGGCCATAAAGTATAAGTAGTGGTTACAAAGTAATGCCTTTTAAAACTACTTGTTTTCAGTGAACTACTGTAACTGGAATGAAAATGGCTCATTGAAATTTTAGACTTCATAATGTCATTAATATTCTCGGAGGAAATAAATACCTGAATATTTTATTCTTCACAAAATAAACTGGGTAAGTTTTTTTTTTTTTTTTTTTTAAATGAGCTATGTACAGTGTCATTCTATTACTTTATTTATTTTTCTTTTTGTGGTGCTAAGGATTGAACCCAGAGCTTCATGCATGCTAGATAAGAGCTCTCTATCTACTACTGAGCTACATCTATAAACTCCCCCACCCCCACTTTTTCTCTAAAGGGCTGGGGATGTAGCTTAGTGCTAGAGTGCTTGCCTAGCATGCACATGAACCTGGGTTCATTAATAAATTGGATTTTACTTTTGTATTGGTGAGTCAGATTGGACTTAGTTCATTAAGGGTCAAAATTTGTATTTGGCAGTAATTTGCATGTGTTCTCAAAATGCTAGATTGGTCATTATTAGTTGCTTAATGCTTACCAAACACTTCTAGTGTTTGAGTCACTGAATTGGCTCATGGCAGTTGTCCATCTTGTGGTTACTGAGTCAAGCAAGAGCAAGGTGTGTGTGTGGTATTTTTTTTTTTTTTTAAGGTTTCACTTCCTCCCCAACACTTGAAATTATGGACTTTTACATATTTTCTTATTTTTTTTTTTTTTTTTTTTGTTACCAGGGATGGAACTCAAAAGAACTTTACCACTGAGCTACACCCCCAGCCCTTTTCATTTTTTATTTTGAGACAATGTCTTACTAAATTCCTGAGACTTGCTGTCTTTCTACCTCAGCCTCCCAAGTTGTTGGAATTATGGGTGTGCTTCACTGTGTCTAATGATTTTTACATATTTCTGTCTGGTGGGTTTAAAATGTTGTGGGGTACATGGGTCCATTCCTGTAATGCCAGTAACTTGGGAGATTGAGGCAGGAGGATTGCAAGTTTGAGGTCAGCTTGGGCAACTTAGCAGATCCTGTCTCAAAAAATAAAACAAAAAGGATTGGGGATGTAGTTCACTGCTAAAGCATTTGCCTTGCATGTGTGAGGCTATGGTTTCAATCCCTAGTATTAAAAAAAAAAAAAAATCTGTTGTGTGTTTTGTATTTCCTGAAGCTGAACATAGGTTTTTTTTTTTTTTTTTTTTTTTTAAAGAGAGAGGGATAGAGAGAGAGAGAGAGAATTTTAATATTTATTTTTTAGTTTTCGGCGGACACAACATCTTTGTTTGTATGTGGTGCTGAGGATTGAACCCGGGCCGCACGCATGCCAGGTGAGCGCGCTACTGCTTGAGCCACATCCCCAGCCCCAAAACATAGGTTTTCATAGGTTCATTGGTCATTTGTGCTATTGTGAAGTGTGTATTAAAGTCATTGTCTTTTTTTTAATATTTATTTTTTGAGTTGTAGTTGGGCACAATACCTTTATTTCACTTATTTATTTTTATGTGGTGCTGAGGATTTTGATTATGGTGCTATTGAATCTGTAGATTCTTTTGCAGAATGTTAACATATAGTGTTCCAATCTATAAACATGATACATCGATTTATTTAGGTATTTAACTTCTCTTAGCATTTTTTATAGTTTTCATTTTATACAAAGGTTTTTTTTTTTTTTTTTTTTTTTTTTAAATGAAGTTAATATTTAATATCTTTTTTTTTTTTTAGAGAGAGAGAGAGAGAATTTTTAATATTTTATTTTTTTTAGTTTTCGGCAGACACAACATCTTTGTTTTGTATGTGGTGCTGAGGATCGAACCCGGGCCGCACGCATGCCAGGCGAGTGCGCTACCGCTTGAGCCACATCCCCAGCCCCATATACAAAGGTTTTGTATATTATTTTTATGCAGTAAATCCCTAAGCGTTTAATAATTTTTGGTACTATTATATTATTAAAGAAATGTTAACATCTGATTGTTTATTGTTTTTGTGTGATACACACACACACACATACATACATACATACATACAGACACTAGGTGTGTATGCAAGTATGAGAGGAAGCACAGAGTCAGTGTACTTTGTGGTCAGTATACAGTATTTTTGTGGTGCTGGGGCTTGAACCCCAGGCCTTGCTTGTGCTAGGAAAGTACTTTACCACTGAGCTACATCCTTACCCCTTTCATTGCTAATATGTTAAAAAACATTTTTTAAAATAACTTTTATTTATTTATTTATTTATTTATGCGGTGCTGGGGATCCAACCCAGGGCCTTGCACATGGGAGGCGAGTGCTCTACTGCTGAGCCATAACCCCAACTCCTAAAAAACATTTTTTAAAAATGTTTTTATTGTATATCCTGCAATCTTGTTGAACTCATTTATTAGTTCTAGTACTTTTTTTTGTAGATTACACTAGGTTTTCTACAGGCCATGTCATCTGTGAATAAATATAATTTGTTTCGTAATCTGAATATCTTTTGTCTTTTTTTTTAATCGCTGGCTAGCTCCTCCAGTATAATGTTGAAAATAAGTGATGAGAATAAACATCCTTGCCTTATTTGTAAACTTAATGGGAAAGTATGATTTTTTTTTTTTTTTCCTGGTACCGAGGATTGAACAAACCCAGGGGTGCTTAATCACTGAGCCACATCCCCAGCCCTTTTTATGTTTTTATTTAGAGACAGGGTCTCCTGAAGTTGCTTAAACTTTCACTAAGTTGCTGAATCTGGCTTTGAACTTGTGATCCTCCTGCCTCAGGCTCCTAAACTGCTGGGATTACAGGTGTGTGCCACTTCGACTAGTGGAAAGTATGATTTTAACTGTAGTTTTTTATGTGTCCCCTTTGTTGAGTTGAGTAGTATACCTTTTATTCTTGGTTTGTTGAAAGGTTTTTGGTTTTTGTGGGGTTTTTTGGTACTTGGGGTTTAACCCAGGGCACATTTATGCTAGGCAAGGGCTCTGCCACTGTAATAAATCCCCAGCTTGTTTTCATATTTTTTTTATATCTTTATTTCATTTTTACATGGTGCTGAAGGTTGAGCCCTTGAGCTAGGCGAGCGCTCTACCACTGAGCCACAACCCCAGCCCTCAAACTTTTCTTTTGAAGCCATGCATGTACCTGTAAACCCAGCAACCTGAGGAAGGAGGATTGCAAGTTAGAGGCCAACTTTTAGCCATTTAGTGAGACCCTTAGCAACTTACAGACAGGCTGTCTCAAAATTAAAACAAAAGACTCGGTTTGTAGCTGAGTGCTCCTGTGTTCAATATATAGTAGTAGTAGTAGTAGTATTACTTTTTAATTTTTTTTAAGTATTTATTTTTTAGTTGTAGTTGGACACAATACTTTTATTTTATTTATTTTTATGTGGTTCCGAGGATCGAACCTAGGGCCTCACAAATGCTAAGTGAGTGTTCTACCTCTGAGCCACAACCCCAACCTCCCCCCAGTCCCACTTAAAATTTTTTTTTTTTTAAGAGAGAGAGAGAATTTTAATATATATATATATTTTTTTTTTAGTTTTCGGCAGACACAACATCTTTGTTTGTATGTGGTGCTGAGGATCAAACCCGGGCCGCACGCATGCCAGGCGAGCGCACTACCGCTTGAGCCACATCCCCAGCCCTTAAAAAATTTTTTAAAAAATATTTTTTAAATTGTCAGTGGAGGGGCTGGGGTTGTAGCTCTGTGGTAGAGCCTTTGCCTAGCGTGTGTGAGGCACTGGGTTCGATTCTCAGCACCACATATATATATCAATTAAGGTCCATTGACAACTAAAAGAAATATTTAAAAAAATAAAAAAATAAATCGTCAGTGGACCTTTATTTTATTAATTAATTTATTTATATGTGGTGCTGAGAATCAAACCCAGTGCCTTATACATGCAAGACAAGTGCTTTACCACTGAACTAGAACCCCAGCCCCACTTTTTAAAATTTTGAAGCAGGCTTTCACTAAGTTGCCCAGGCTGGCCTTGAACTTGGCAGTCCTCCTGACAGCCTCCCAAATAGCTGGAATTACAGGCATGTGCCATTGTATGTCTCTCTTTTTTTCCCCCCCAGTGATACTAGGGATCGAACTCAAGGTCTCCTGAATGCTAGGCAAGTGGTCTACCACTGAGCTATATTGCCAGCCCATTTTTGTTCTTTTGTATTCATTTCTTGCCCCCTTTTTCCATCCTTTCTCTGTAATTGTCAGATGTTTGTTTGAATCAGAATTTGGTACTTATATTAGAATTGTGTTTTGCGTGTATGTTGCTGGAGGTTCTACCACTGTGCTCCATCCCAGTTTCTTATAATAAATATTGAATGATCAAGTAGAAGGCACTTATAGTTTATAATTGAAGTAATTTATTTTTTCACAGTTTGGCCAATTCAGTCAACTTAAGGTAGCTGAGGCGCATTATTTATCTTAATCAGCTTTTGTTTTAATTTCCTGAATAAGCTGTTATTATGTGGAAAAATTAGGAAAAAATCATCTTTATTTTACCACCCAGAAATGTTCACAATGAACTTCTTTTTGTGTGTGTGGGAGTGGTGATGAACCAGGACTTTCACATGCTAGGCAAGCACTCTACCACTGAACTCTATCCCCAGCCCTGAGAATGAAACAAATGATTCTTCTCCTTATGAGGTAAGATAGGTAGAAAGGAGACTAACAAGGAAGGGAAAAGAAAATGTAATTTTAAATTTGGGAAGCATTATGAGCATCCTCATCTTTATTCCCCAAGCCTTTTCCTCCGGAGGTAAATTCTTTCTTTTTTTTTTTTTAATATTTTATTAGTTATTCATGAATCTTTATTTATTTATTTGCTTATATGTGGTGCTGAGACTCGAACCCACTGCCTCACACATGCTAGGCAAGTGCTCTACCACTGAGCCACAACCCCAGCCCCCGGAGGTAAATTCTTAAAAAACCCTTGAATCTTAGAGTACTGTGAGTTTAGTTAATTTATTTATATATCTATTGCCAGCTTACACAATGTATTTTCTTTATACCTAAATAAAACCAAGTGAAAATATTGCTAGAGACTTATGATATGGGTATATTCCAGACATTATCTATTGACTGGATGACATTAGCTTAGTGATCCTGAAAGAACCAAACCACATGACCTGCTCTGTGTATTTAAAGAATTGTGTTCACCAGGCTGACATCACCCTTTATGCACTTCTCATTCTCTATGTGTTAAGTTTCTTTTAAAATGAAGAACCCACAGTTCAAAAGTGCATCTTAACTCGGAGAGTACTAGTTCTTTCTTCCTTTGAGTGTGTATACTGCTCTGTTA
Source organism: Marmota monax (assembly GCF_021218885.2). NCBI lineage: Eukaryota > Metazoa > Chordata > Mammalia > Rodentia > Sciuridae > Marmota > Marmota monax. The sequence goes on along the minus strand of NW_026695243.1, from coordinate 8,481,070 downwards.
TTTGCTTTCCAGAATAAAAATTGCTTTTCTAAATAAATGTTTGTGCTGGGTGCAATTATGCTTCCTGTAATCATAGCTAATTGGGAAATATAGACAGGAGGATGACAAGTTCGAGGCCAGCCTGGGGCATTTAAGAAGATTCTGTTTCAAATTAAAAAGGCTTGGGGATGTAATTCAGTAGAGCACTCCTGGGTTCAATCCCTAATACTGTAAAAGAGGGAAAAACAAAACCCCCCAAACCTTTGTGCCTATTTTTTAAAATTTTTTGTTCTGGGGATTGAACTCGGGGGTATTTAACTACTGAGCCACATCCCCAGCCCTATTTTGTATTTTATTTAGAGTCAGGGTCTCATTGAGTTGCTTAGTGCCTTACAGTTGCTGAAGTTGGCTTTGAACTCTTCATTCTCCTGTCAGCCTCCCAAGTGACTGGGACTACAGGCATGTGCCAATACACCCTGAGCCTTTTCCTCTCTGGGTGACCTCCTGGGACCACGTATCTGGTGCTAATTAATAGTGACTAAAGTGGAAGACAGACAGTAAATTCCCTATATAAATATGAACTTCAAAGGTATATTTGTTAGTTTTTGTTTTATTTGTTTAGATAAAATGGAAACATAGAACCTTAAATAGATCTGGTATTTGTATTAACATAAAAATATTTTACTTTCTTGTAGAATTATTTAGCCCTTATATTCTCATTTTAAATCCTTGACATTCTGTGAAGTTGTTTCGTTTTTGTATTGTTTGTCCCCTGGTATTTTACAGTGTTCCCCAGGAGTTTGAGTTTCTTATTTGGTGAACAAGGCTCTGTAACTTGTTTCTACAGGAAAAAATCATTCAGATTTCACGTGACTAGGCCAGTCAAAAGAATGTAATTCACTGGGTTTGGAAGACTGCTGTGAGAAAGAAAAATATATTTAATCTTTAGTTTTTTTTATTTTTTAATTTAAATTTATTTTTAAATTGTAGTTGAACACAATATTTTATTTATTTATGTTTATGTGGTGCTGAGGATCGAACCCAGGGCCTCTCACGTGCGAGGCAAGTGCTCTACCGCTGAGCCACAACCCCAGCTCCCCCAATTTTTTTAAAAATAGTTATTTTTTTTAATATTTATTTTTTAGTTGTAGTTGGACAGTACCTTTATTTCACTTATTTATTTTTATGTGGTGTTGAGGATCGAACCCAGGGTCTCGCACATGCAAGGTGAGCGCTCTACCGCTGAGCCCCAGCCCCAGCCCCTTAAAATTATTTTTTAAGATGGAGGGACAGGTGTTTTGCTGGGTTGCCCAAGCTAGTCTGAAACTCCTGGACTCTAGGGGTCCTTTTGCCTCATCCTGCTGAGTGCTGGGACTACAGGTGTCTGCCACCACACTGGGCTAGTTGACCTCTTTTTATTTTAAAATCAACCAATTAGTATTTCATTAGTTGCTTGTAGAGTGAAATAGCATCAGTAGTATCAAACATCAAGCATTTTCTTCTAAAAAGCAAAATGGATGTGGACTGCAAAGTGATTTCATGTGCTTATGTGTTCTTACTAAGTTAGACTTAAAGGTCTTGCAATATCTTTTATTTATTTATACAGGTATTGAAACCAGGGTTGCTTAACCACTGAGCCACATCCCCAGCTCCTGGCCCTGCCCCCACCCATCCCCCATTTTTTGGAGACAGGGTCTAAGATGCTTAGGGCCTTGATAAGTTGCTGAGGCTGGTTTTGAACTTGTGATCCTCAGCCTCCCGAGCTGTTGGCATTACAGGTGCACCCGGCTCTTTTTTGTAAGATTGTAAAAACTATTGAAAGCCATAGTTAGAAAAAAAAATGAATCTGAACCTTAATTCTGAAAAGGAGGCCAGATTAAAATTTACTTCAGGCTGGCCTACAACCTCTGAGCTCAAGTGATCCTTTTGCCTCAGCATCCTGTGAACCAAGTAGCTAGGCTTACCAGCATGTATTGCACATCTGGCTCCTTGGAAAAAAATTTTCCCTTTCAGAGTTTTAAAAAATATTTTTAGTTGAGATGAACACAATACCTTTATTTTGTTTATCTTTATGTGGTGCTGAGAATTGAACCCAGTGCCTCATATATGCTAATCAAGTGCTCTACAACAGAGTTATGACCCTAGCACATCTTTCAGAGGTTTTAACTGCTTCTAAATCATCCCATGTTGATGGAAACCAGGACTAGAACAAAGTCTCTTTTTTTTTTTTTTGAGAGAGAGAGAGAGAGAGAGAAATGAATTTCTTTTAATATTTATTTTTTAGTTTTCGGTGGACACAACATCTTTGTATGTGGTGCTGAGGATCGAACCCTGGCTGCATGCATGCTGGGTGAGCGCGCTACCTCTTGAACCACATCCCCAGCCCAAGAACAAAAGTCTATAATTGTGTGGGATGTCTTGGTTTTTCTTGCTTTTTGACATAAGTTATGATTTTTTGAAAGATTTTGAAGGAGATGTTATTTTTGAATTAACTTCTTGAATTTTTTTTTTTTTTGGACACAGGTTCTAAGTTGCCCACACTGGCTTCAATATGTGATCCTCCTGTGTTAGCCTCCTGAGTAGCTGGGGTTACAGGCATCGGCCACTATGCGCAGCTGAACAACATTGTCCCCCCACAGTGTTTATTCTGTTAGAAAAGTTAAACTGATAGGATTGTGGTTAGATTTCCACCTGAGAATATTGTGCTCTTACTCTCTAAACTCTAAGTCTCATTGAAGAAAGCATGTTAAACTTTGAATTATAATAAATTGTTTAAAATTCTGACTTGAAATTTCGAATTGGCCAATGATTCTATGTCATGACTCCCATTCTCTCTCTCTCTCTCTCTCTCTCTCTCTCTCTTTTTTTTTTTTGGACTGGGGAGTAAACCCAGGGGAACTTTACCATTGAGCTATGTCCCAGTCATTTTTTGTTTTTGTTGGTAGTTGTAAATGGACAGAATGCCCTTTATTTTATTTGTGTATTTTCATGTGGTGCTGAGGATGAACCCAGTGCCTCACACCTGCTAGGCAAGGGCTCTGCCACTGAGCTACAGCCTCAGCCCAGTCATTTTTAATTTTTATTTTGAGATGGAGTCTCAATAAGTTGCTAAGGGCCTTGCTAATTTGCTGAGTCTGGCCTCCAACTTGTGAACCTTTTGTTTCAGCCTCTTCAGTCACTGGGATTGCAGGTGTGTGCCACTGTGCCCAGCTCCCATTCTTCTGACTAACTAGTCAGTACTTTCCTGTTCATCTGTTCATTAGTCTCACAGGCTTTATAATTTTAGACTTTTCTTTTTGATAACTACAAGGGACTCTTATTATTTTCATTTTAAGGGGATTAATTGTATTTCTGAATTATTTATTAGCCAGAATTAGTTATTCTAATAGTAGAATTAATAATATGTAATTTCTAAATTATTTTAACTTAGAATTATTATTTTTAGGATTATTGATTTAAATTTTCAGAAAATTTGAGGAGAGAAATTATTAGGATATGAAAAGCCAGTGCTGCTAAAAAGATTAGACACTGTATTAGGTAAGTGAAGGATTAAGAGGAGTTTCCCAGAGTTAAGGAAAATCTGTGGGATTAGCTAGAATTTTTTTTTTCTTTTAAGTTGTTGATGGACAGCATGCCTTTATTTTATTTTCTTATTTTTGTATGCGGTGCTAAGGATTGCCACTGAGCCCCAGCCCCAATCCCAGCCCCAGCCCCAATCCCAGCCCCAGCCCCAGCTAGAATTCTTCACTGTAGTTTTGTTTTTTTTAGTTGTAGATGGACACAATACCTTTATTTTATTTTTTTATTTATCTTTATGTGGTGCTGAGAATTGAACTCAGTGCCTCACACATGCAAGACGAGAACTCTACCACTGAGCCACCACCTCAGCCCCACTGTAGTTTTTAACAAACCTAGATGGGTCAATAATTTACCTTATCTTTGTATGTACGGTTTGTCACTTCTTAAATTTTAGTGAGATGCAATTCAGCTTTAATCAGTTTTTAATGAACTATATGAAATGGTCTTTTTGAGTCACTAGTTGGATTTCTTGGTTTTGGTTGTGTCATGTGTTGTTATCCATTGTCCACCCCTTCCTACCTCCCCAGTAGTGAGCATTGAACTCAGTCTGGAGCATACAAAGCAAGCACTCTGCCACTGAATTACATCACCAGCCTTTTTTAGAATTTTGTTTTGGGACAAGGTCTCACTAAAATTGCCTAGGCTATCCCTGAACTTTCAATCCTCCTGTCTCAGCTTCCCAAGTAGCTGGGATTACATGCATGTGCCATTGTGCCCAGCACTTCTCTTGGTCTCGAGTGTGTCTTATAATTAATAACTTAGGGTATTACAGCATCTTGACTTTTAAAAATAACCTTCATTTTCTGAGTTTTCTATAAGGCATAAGTCTCAGAAAGTTATTTTAGCTCATTAGTTTTCATGTAGTATGAAATAGGATCTGTACATTTGGTTAGTTGCATAATGTTACTAAACTTTAGATCCATCTGGAATTTATTTTGGTACGGAGTGTAAGGTGAGTATCCGATTATACTTTTTCCTAGGTACTTTTTCCTTGTCATCTTTCCTTTTTTGCTACTTGTTTTTTTTATTTTATTATTTATTTATTTTTTTTAGTTCTTGGCGGACACAACATCTTTGTATGTGGTGCTGAGGATCGAACCCGGGCCGCACGCATGCCAGGCGAGCACGCTACTGCTTGAGCCACATCCCCAGCCCGCAACTTGTTTTCTATATAGAGCAACCATCTATACATCTATCAACTGATCAGGACACACAAACATATTTTGTTCTATCACTTTAAGATTTTAAATAGCAGCTTTAATTTATGTCAGATTTTCATATTTTAATAATTTCTGAGCTCTTCAACTAAGCTCTAATTTTTACTGGTTTAGAAACCACTGATTTTTTTCTTTGTTCTTTTTTTTTCCTCTTAGTTTCCTTTCTTTTACTGTGGATAGAATTTAGGGGCACTGAACCACTGAGCCACATCCCTATTTTGTATTTTATTTAGAGAAAGGGTCTCACTGAGTTGCTTAGAGCTTCGCACTTTCTGAGGCTGCTTTAAATTTGTGATCCTCCTGCCTCAGTCAAAATTCTGAGTCTCTCTGATTATAGGGGTGTACCATCACACCTGCATTGTGTTTTTTAGTCCTTTTATAGGTACTTGTTTTGTTTAGTTTCTTTGCTCTATTTTACTATTTTTCACTGTCATTACAAAGTATGTTTGTGTGTCCTGATCAGTTGATAGATGTATAGATGGGTGCTCTATATAGAAAACAAGTAGCAAAAAAGGAAAGATGAGGGGCTGGGGATATGGCTCAAGTGGTAGCACGCTCGCCTGGCGTGTGTGTGGCCTGGGTTCGATCCTCAGCACCACATACAAACAAAGATGTTGTGTCTGCCGAAAACTACAAAATAAATATTTTAAAAAAAATTCTCTCTCTAATCTCTCTCTCTCTTAAAAAAAAAAAAAGGAAAGATGACAAGTTCAATTTATAATCCCACCAATATGTTTACATGGGTTGTTTCCATATCCTTATAAACATATTCCCCACTTTTCGAAAATGTCAGGATCTGATCTTGTTTCTGCAGGTTAATGACTCAAATTTTCTTTTGTAGTTTTCCATAAAACAGTGGTACTCAGAAAAGATCTAAATATGCAGTATTCTGCCTGAATTGAAAGAAGAAATTAATGCATAAAAAGACTTTCCTGAACCAAATGGGTTGGCGTACAGCTGCAAGTTTTAAAGAGTAAGGCAGGAGGATCATAAATGCAAGGTCACCCTGGGCAATTTAGCAAGAACCTTCCACAGGATACATTAAAAAGGGCTGTCGGGCATAGTGGTGCATGCCTTTAATTCTAGGAGTTTGGGAGGCTGAGACAAGAGGATCACAAGTTTGAGGCCAGCCTCAGCAGCTCAGTAAGACCCTGTCTCAAAACAAAAATAAAAAGGGCTGGGGATATAAGCAGGAGTAAAGTATCTCTGGGTTCAATCCCTAATACCAGAAAACAAACAAAAAATGCTGGGTGTGTAGCTCAGTGGTATAGTTCTTTCCTAGCACTGTGAGGGCCTGGGTTCAATCCCCAGTATTGGGGGGGAAAAAGAAAGAGAAAATGCTTATTGGGGTCATTGAGTATTCCTCAGTATCTCAGTATGAATCAGGACTTTATTTTAATGGCCTTCTACCTTTAGCCAAATATGCAGATGTGCATGGGGCATCCAGTAATAGGAGGCTTACTTTGGCAAAACAGAGTTTGTAGTCTAGACAGTGGTAGATTATGAAATTAGTATCTAATTCTCAGATCAGTATAAACTGAATGTAAGGTCTTACAAACTCAAGTTTTCACACAACCACAGTCTTTTAATTCACAGTTCTAATACACTGTCAATGTTCAAATAAAAATTTAAGTTTTTTTTTTTTTTTTTTTTGTATAGGTATACTAGTGTAGTAGTAGCAGTAGTACTTGGTGAATGGTTTATTCTCTTTTAATTTATATTCAGTTCAACTTATGCTGAGCTCTTATTGCATGTCAGGCAGTATGAAAACAGATGTTTTCCTAATAATGAGATTATTATTTTACATGTGGTAGGAGAAAATGTTTCCAGGTTCTGAGTTTCAGGGATTAGTAAAATTAAGGAAAAAAATGTAGGGAGTATAACCAATATGATTCTGCAACCTGTACACTCAGAAAAATGAGAAATTATACCCCATTTGATTCAAATGTATGATATATCAAGATCATTGTATTGTCATGTTCAACTAATAAAAAAAATATAGGGAGATTAACATGGTTGCCAGTTTTTTGCTTTGTCAATAAAGACATTTAAAGGGCTGGGGTGTGGTTCAGTGGTAGAGCATGTGCCTAGCTTGCATGAGGAGCTGGGTTTGATTCTCAGCACCACATTAAGTAAGTAAGTAAATAAAGATTAAAAAAAAAAGACATTTAAAAAATGTTACTCTGAGGTGGGTGTGATGGTACATGCCAGTAATCCCAGTGGACTCCAGTGGCTGAGGCAGGAGTATCGTATCACAAGTTCGAGGCTAGCCTTAGCAATTTAGCGAGGTCTTGAGCAGCTTAGTGAGACCTTGTCTTAAAATAAAAAAAATAAAAGGGACTGGGGATGTGACTCAGTGGTTGAGTAATGTTGAGTTCAATCCATAGAACCAAAAAAAAAAAAAAAAAAATTACTCTGTGTATAGTAAATGGTTGACCATATCACTTACCTCGAATACTCAGCATTTAATTCGGAAACATGAATGTTTTTCCTTCATTATAGAGATCTCAGAAGGAACAAAAAAGTTCTTTTGCAATGAATGTAATGTAGCCTAATATTTATTAATAGTGATTACACATGTAATTTTTGTCTTATGTGTGTTGGTTTGAGTTGTAGGGGTGTTAACTTTGTTTTCAGACTTGAAATGTGATGGTTCTCAAAGCATTTTTTCTATAAATTAGAGAATTTCTTTGGTTAATTTGTATCTTGAGAAATTCTAGATTGCAACTATTATTGTAGAAGTGTGCCTGATAGCTTACTGATATATTGAATCATCTGTATTGGGAAGTTGTTCATAGAGTGTAATTTCATATTGTTGTTATTTGATGATATGGGAATAGGAAGAAATAGAAAAATTAGAACATTAAAATGATTGCCCTTGGGCTTTCTTTTCTTATGGAAGGGCCTAGGCCTTGCCAAAGTGTTTGTTTTCATTTTCCTGACTCCTCCTTTAATTTTTATTCCCCTGCCCTCTTGATCTTTTCTTTTTTTCTTTTTTCTTTTTGATAATATAGATTGAACCTAGGAGTTCCTTACTGCTAAGCTGCATCCACAATTCTTTTTTTATTTTTTTAAATTTTGAGACAGGGTTTCACCAAGTTGCTTAGGGACATGCTAAATTGCTGAGGCTGGCTCAAACTTGTAATGTGTGCCTTTCCTTTTTCCATTCCTTAACCTAGCTCCAGTTCTTTCACTGTTTCTCTTCCTCTTTCCCTCTTCTCCTTGCATTTCTCTTCTTGTTGCCTATTCCCCAACTTTCTTATTTTTAGATGTCTGTTATAAAACTTCAAATTAAAACTTTAAATTATTATATTTTGTTCCTGTATTATTTGAACTGAAGTGAGACTGAGCTGCAAAAGATAGAATTATAGGGCTGTGGCTGGGGCTCAGCAGTAGAGCGCTTGCTGTGCACACGTGAGGCACTGGATTCAATCCTCAGCACCACATAAGAATAAGTAAACAAAATAAAGATATTGTGTCTATGTATAACTAAAAAAATATTAAAAAAAAGAGCTATAACTTAATTGCTATCAAGGTCTTAATTTTTTCAAGTCTTATTAGTATAAAAAGTCCCAGCGGCTCCTGAGGTTAAGGGAGGAGGATTATGAGTTCAAAGCCAGCCTCAGCAATATATCGAGGCATTAAGCAACTCGGTGAGAACTGGTCTCTAAATGAAATGCAAAATAGGGCTGGGAATGTGGCTCAGTAGTTGAGTGCCCCTGAGTTCAATTCCTAGGACCAAAAAAAAAAAAAAAAAAAAAAAAGTGGGCTGGGGTTATGGCTCAGAGGCAGAGCTACTTGCCTGGCACATGTGAGGCACTGGGTTCAATCTCCAGCATCACATAAAAATAAATAAACAAAATAAAGATATTGTGTCCAAAAATAAAAAGATACTTTAAAGAAAGAATATGTATTATGGTTAATTTTGGCTTTATGTTTTCCTTTTTTTAAAAAAAGGATTAGGGGTGTTAGCTTAGTGGTACAACACTTGTCTAGCATACATTAAGCCCTGGGTTAGATTTACTGTGCCACAAAAAATGGCTCTAAATTGAGTAAACTATACAAACTAAAGAATACTTAGGTGTAATAATAATATTGTGTAATTGGCAATTGAATCCAGGGCCTTACACATACTAGGGAAGCACACACAACCATCAAGTTATAATTCTAGACTTTAAAAAAAATTTTTTTGAAACAGAGGCTTGCAAAATTGCTCAGGTTGGCCTGGAGCTTGTGATTCTCTTAACTTGGCCTTCTGAGTAGCTGGGATTATGAATTGCCCAGGCTGGCGTCAAATTTGCAGTCTTCCTATCTCAACATCATGAGTAATTAGGATTATAGTTGTACACTGCCATGCGTGGCTGAGACTTTTTTTTTTTAAAAAACAGCTGTATTGATATAATTTATATACAGCTCATCATTTAAATGTGCCATTCAGTAATGTTTACTACATTCTCAGATTTTTAGAACCATCACCACAATCAATTTTAGAATATTTTTATCACCCTAAAAAGAAATTCAGTGCTTGGCTAACTATAGAGGACTGCATTTTGAAAACTGTTTTAGGCTTTCTCTTTTTTCTTTTTGTGGAACTGGGCATTGAATCTCTACCACTTAGCTATATCCCAACCCTTTTAAATTTTTTTGAAAATTTGAGACAGGGTCTCACTATGCTGTCTTAGAATTTCTAATCCTTTTACCTCAATCCCAAATTGCTGGGATTACAGGCATCTGCCACCAGGCCCAGCTAGGATTTATTTATGTCTGCTAAGTTCAGCAGGTATTTTAATACTTCTATATAGTATTAAAATAATGTTATTTCAAATCTGCATTTTTCAACTTTGTGTGTGTGTGTGTGTGTGTGTGTTTGTATCGGGATTGAACCCATGAGTGCTTAACCACTGAGCTACATCCCCAGCCCTTTTTATTTTTTATTTTGAGACAGGGTCTCACTGAGTTGCTTAGGGCCTCACCAGGTTGCTAAGGCTGGCCTGGAGTTTGCAGTCCTCTTATCTTAGCTTCCCAAGTTACTGGATTACAGGCATGTGCTACCACACCTCACGGTTTGTAAACTTTTGAGTCTTTTTTTTTTTTTTTCTTTTTCTGAGGTAATGGGGATTGAACTCAGGGTCTCACCCATGCTAGGCAAGCACTCTATCCTTAGCTACAGCCCTATCTCTCATCTGTCTTCATTTTACTTTCCTGATGTATTTGAGATTCTACACCTTGTGGTGGTGTATTTATCAGTGGTTCCGTGCTTTCTGTTACTAAGTAGTATTTCATCTTATCCATGCATTACTTCAGTTTATCTTTTCACTGGTTAGAAGGACATTTGGCTTATTTACAGTTTTTGGCAAGTACAAATAAATTTGTTGTTAGTATTTGTGTATAGGTTAATTTCACTTAAGTGACTTGAAGTTATAAGAATTTTGTCATTTTTTTAGGAAGTTTTATAGTTTAATTTTTTTTTGCATTTAGGTCAGTGATTTCTTTTGGGTTAATTTTAAAAAAGATTGATATAATTAATATACCATAAAATTCATCTACTAAGTCTATTTTAGTGTATTTGCAGAGGTGCAGTCATCCTATACTCACTTTGAAACATTTTCATCATCATCACCAAAAGAAACTTCCACATAAACCATACTCCCTCCATTCCCTAGTTGTTGGTGCAAGATATTTACTCAGGTTTACTTAGTTTTTGCATACAATTTGTTGAAAAGACTATCCCTTTCTTTTATTTTTTATTTTCTATTATTTATTTATTTTTTAAAATATTTATTTCTTTAGGTGTAGATGGACACAACACAATGCCTTTATTTTTATGTGGTGCTGAGGATCAAACCCGGGTCCCGCCTGTGCTAGGCAAGCGCTTCACTGCTGAGCCACAATCCCAGCCCCTATTTTTTATTTTTATGTGGTGCTGAGGATCGAACCCAGTGCCTTGCACGTGCTAGGCGAGCGCTCTGCCGCTGAGCCCCAGCCCCTATCCCTTCCTTTTTGAATTGCTATTTCATCTTTGTTGAAAATCAGTTGGCTGTGTCTATGTATATTTATATGGATCTATTTCTGACCTTTGTTCCATTGATTTATATGATAGCCTTATGCTATTGCTACATTGTTTTAATTACTGTAGCTTGGTAGTACTGAAATTAGTTGGTGAATTTTTCAACTTTATTCTTTAAAAAAAATTTTTTTTTGGTTGTTGATTGACCTTTATTTTATTTATTTATTTATTTTTCTATTTTTAATTTTTTATTGTGGGTTGTTCAAAACATTACAAATTTCTTGACATATCATATTCCACACTTTGATTCAAGTGGGTTATGAACTCCCACCTTCACCCCATACACAGATTGCAGAATCACATCAGTTACACATCCATTGATTTACATATTGCCATACTAGTGTCTGTTGTGCTCCGCTGCCTTTCCCATCCTCCACCCTCCCCCCTCCCCACCTCTCCCCTCCCCTCCCCTCCCCTCCCCTCCCCTCCCCTCCTCTCCTCTCTCTCTACCCCCTCCACTGTATAACCCTGAGGGTCTCCTTCCATTACCATGCAATTTCCCTTCTCTCTCCCTTTCCCTCCCACCTCTCATCCCTGTTAAATGTTAATCTTCTTCTCCTGCTCTTCGTCCCTACTCTGATCTTAGTTACTCTCCTTATATCAAAGAATACATTTGGCATTTGTTTTTTAGGGATTGGCTAGCTTCACTTAGCATAATCTGCTCTAATGCCATCCATTTCCCTGTAAATTCTATGATTTTGTCATTTTTTAATGCAGAGTAATACTCCATTGTGTATAAATGCCACATTTTTTTTATCCATTCGTCTATTGAAGGGCATCTAGGTTGGTTCCACAGTCTTGCTATTGTGAACTGTGCTGCTATGAACATCGATGTAGCAGTGTCCCTGTAGCATGCTCTTTTTAGGTCTTTAGGGAATAGACCAAGAAGGGGAATAGCTGGGTCAAATGGTGGCTCCATTCCCAGCTTTCCAAGAAATCTCCATACTGCTTTCCAAATTGGCTGCACCAATCTGCAGTCCCACCAGCAATGAACAAGTGTACCCTTTTCCCCACATCCTCGCCAGCACTTGTTGTTGTTTGACTTCATAATGGCTGCCAATCTTACTGGAGTGAGATGGTATCTTAGGGTGGTTTTGATTTGCATTTCTCTGACAGCTAGAGATGGTGAGCATTTTTTCATGTACTTGTTGATTGACTGTATGTCCTCCTCTGAGAAGTGTCTGTTCAGGTCCTTGGCCCATTTGTTGATTGGGTTGTTTGTTCTCTTATTGTCTAATTTTTTGAGTTCTTTGTATACTCTGGATATTAGGGCTCTATCTGAAGTGTGAGGAGTAAAGATTTGTTCCCAGGGTGTAGGCTCCCTATTTACCTCTCTTATTGTTTCTTTTGCTGAGAAAAAACTTTTTAGTTTGAGTAAGTCCCATTTGTTGATTCTAGTTATTAACTTTTGTGCTATGGGTGTCCTATTGAGGAATTTGGAGCCCGACCCCACCGAATGTAGGTCGTAGCCAACTTTTTCTTCTATCAGACGGCGCGTCTCTGATTTGATATCAAGCTCCTTGATCCATTTTGAATTCACTTTTGTGCATGGCGAGAGAAAGGGATTCAGTTTCATTTTGTTGCATATGGATTTCCAGTTTTCCCAGCACCATTTGTTGAAGATGCTATCCTTCCTCCATTGCATGCTTTTAGCCCCTTTATCAAATATAAGATAGTTGTAGTTTTGTGGATTGGTTTCTGTGTCCTCTATTCTGTACCATTGGTCCACCCGCCTGTTTTGGTACCAGTACCATGCTGTTTTTGTTACTATTGCTCTGTAGTATATTTTGAAGTCTGGTATCGCTATACCGCCTGATTCACACTTCCTGCTTAGCATTGTTTTTGCTATTCTGGGTCTTTTATTTTTCCATATGAATTTCATGATTGCTTTCTCTATTTCTACAAGAAATGCCATTGGGATTTTGATTGGCATTGCATTAAACCTATAGAGAACTTTTGGTAATATCGCCATTTTGATGATGTTAGTTCTGCCTATCCATGAACAGGGTATATTTTTCCATCTTCTAAGATCTTCTTCTATTTCTCTCTTTAGGGTTCTGTAGTTTTCATTGTATAAGTCTTTCACCTCTTTTGTTAGGTTGATTCCCAAGTATTTTATTTTTTTTGAAGATATTTTGAATGGAGTGGTTGTCCTCACTTCCATTTCAGAGGATTTGTTGCTGATATACAGGAATGCCTTTGATTTATGCGTGTTGATTTTATATCCTGCCACTTTGCTGAATTCATTTATTAGCTCTAATAGTTTCTTTGTAGAGCCTTTTGGGTCTGCTAGGTATAGAATCATATCATCTGCAAATAGTGATAATTTAAGTTCTTCTTTTCCTATTTTTATGCCTTTAATTTCTTTCGTCTGTCTAATTGCTCTGGCCAGTGTTTCGAGAACTATGTTGAATAGAAGTGGAGAGAGAGGGCATCCCTGTCTTGTTCCAGATTTTAGAGGGAATACCTTCAGTTTTTCTCCATTCAGAATGATGCTATCCTGAGGCTTAGCATAGATTGCTTTTACAATATTGAGGTATGTTCCTGTTATCCCTAGTTTTTCTAGAGTTTTGAACATAAAGGGATGCTGTCCTTTGTCGAATGCTTTTTCCGCATCTATCGAGATGATCATATGGTTCTTATTTTTAAGTCTGTTGATGTGGTGAATAACATTTATTGATTTCCGTATATTGAACCAGCCTTGCATCCCAGGGATGAATCCTACTTGATCATGGTGTACAATTTTTTTGATATGTTTTTGTATCCGATTCGCCAGAATTTTATTGAGGATTTTTGCATCTAGGTTCATTAGAGATATTGGTCTGTAGTTTTCTTTCTTTGAAGTGTCTTTGTCTGGTTTAGGTATCAGGGTGATGTTGGCCTCATAGAATGAATTTGGAAGTTCTCCCTCCTTTTCTATTTCCTGAAGTAGCTTGAAAAGTATTGGTATTAGTTCTTCTTTAAAGGTTTTGTAAAATTCTGCTGTATACCCATCCGGTCCTGGGCTTTTCTTAGTTGGTAGTCTTTTTATGGTTTCTTCTATTTCCTCAATTGATATTGGTCTGTTTAGGTTTTCTATATCCTCCTGACTCAATCTGGGCAGATCATATGACTTAAGAAATTTATCTATGCCTTCACTATCTTCTAATTTATTGGAGTATAAGGATTCAAAATAGTTTTTGATTATCTTCTGTATTTCTGAAGTGTCTGTTGTGATATTGCCTTTTTCATCCCGTATGCTAGTAATTTGAGTTCTCTCTCTTCTTCTCTTCGCTAGCATGGCTAAGGGTCTGTCGATTTTGTTTATTTTTTCAAAGAACCAACTTTTAGTTTTGTCGATTTTTTCAATTGTTTCTTTTGTTTCGATTTCATTAATTTCAGCTCTGATTTTAATTATTTCTTGCCTTCTACTTCTTTTGCTGTTGTTTTGCTCTTCTTTTTCAAGGATTTTGAGATGAAGTATGAGATCATTTATTTGTTGGTTTTTTCTTTTTTTAAGGAATGAACTCCAAGCAATGAATTTTCCTCTTAGAACTGCTTTCAGTGTGTCCCATAGATTCCGATATGTTGTGTCTGTGTTTTCATTTATCTCTAAGAATTTTTTAATTTCCTCCTTGATGTCTTCTATAACCCATTGATCATTCAGTAACCTATTGTTCATTCTCCAAGTGATGTATGCTTTTTCCTTCCTTCTTTTATCGTTGATTTTCAGTTTCATTCCATTATGATCAGATAAGATGCATGGTATTATCTCTACTCCTTTATATTGTCTAAGAGTTGCCCTGTGACATAATATATGATCTATTTTTGAGAAGGATCCATGTGCTGCTGAGAAAAAAGTGTAACTGCTTGATGTTGGGTGGTATACTCTATATATGTCAATTAGGTCTAGGTTATTAATAGTGTTATTGAGTTCTATAGTTTCCTTATTCAACTTTTGTTTGGAAGATCTGTCCAGTGGCGAGAGAGGTGTGTTGAAGTCTCCCATGATAATGGTATGGTGGTCTATTAGACTCTTGAACTTGAGAAGCGTTTGTTTGACGAACATAGCTGCACCATTGTTTGGGGCATAAATATTTATGATTGTTATGTCTTGTTGGTGTATGGTTCCCTTAAGCAGTATGTAGTGTCCCTCTTTATCCCTTTTGATTCACTTTGGCTTGAAATCTATTTTATTTGATATGAGTATGGACACTCCTGCTTGTTTCCGAAGTCCATATGAGTGATATGATTTATCCCAACCTTTCACCTTCAGCCTATGTATGCCTTTTCCTATCAAATGCGTCTCCTGTAGGCAGCATATTGTTGGGTCTTGTTTTGTGATCCATTCTACTAGCCTGTGTCTCTTAATTGGTGAGTTTAAGCCATTAACATTTAGGGTTATTATTGAGATATGGGTTGTTCTTCCAGCCATATTTGTTTATTTCTGTTACTAAACATGGTTTGTTTTCCTCTTTGATTATTTTCCCCCCCTTTACTGTCCTACCTCCCACTGTTGGTTTTCATTGTTATTTTCCATTTCCTCTTCCTGTAATGCTTTGGCGAGGATGTTTTGAAGAGATGGTTTTCTAGCTGCGAATTCTTTAAACTTTTGTTTATCGTGGAAGGTTTTAATTTCATCTTCCATCTTGAAGCTTAATTTCGCTGGATACACAATTCTTGGTTGGAACCCATTTTCTTTCAGTGTTTGAAATATGTTATTCCAGGATCTTCTAGCTTTCAGAGTCTGTGTTGAAAGATCAGCTGTTATCCTGATTGGCTTACCCCTAAATGTAATCTGCTTCCTTTCTCTTGTAGCTTTTAAAATTCTCTCCTTATTCTGTATGTTGGGCATCTTCATTATAATGTGTCTAGGTGTGGATCTCTTATGATTTTGCACATTCGGCGTCCTGTAGGCTTCTAGGATTTGGGATTCTGTCTCATTCTTCAAGTCTGGGAAGTTTTCTCGTATTATTTTATTGAATAGACTGCTCATTCCTTTGGTTTGGAGCTCTGTACCTTCCTGTATCCCAATGACTCTTAAGTTTGGTCTCTTAATGTTATCCCATATTTCTTGGATGTTCTGTTCATGGTTTCTTAACAGTCTTGCTGAGCTGTCTATGTTCTTTTCAAGTTGAAATACTTTGTCTTCATTGTCTGATGTTCTATCTTCTAAGTGTTCTACTCTGCTGGTAGTATTCTCCATTGAGTTTTTAAGTTGGTTTATTGCTTCCTGCATTTCTAGGATTTCTGTTTGTTTGTTTTTTATAACCTCTATCTCCCTGTATAGTTGATCCTTTGCTTCCTGGATTTGTTTGCATAATTCATTGTCGAAGTGATCTTTCATTGTCTGATTTTGCTGTTTAATGTCTTCCTTGATACTCCAGATCATCTGAAGCATGTATATCCTGAATTCTTTATCTGACATTCCATCTGCTGCAGCTGTTACCTCTTCTAAAGTTGCGTTGACCTGCATTGCTTGTGGTCCTTTCTTTCCTTGTCTTTTCATACTGCTTGCGTATCTTTCCTGCACGTGCGGGCGGCTGCTCTGCTCTCTCCTTATTCCAATTGGGGTGTCGTGGCTACCACGCCGGCAGGTCACTGGGCCTGTTCTGGGCGCTGGCGGCGGCTCTGTTCTGCCGCTACTCCAATTGGGGTGACCAGTGTACCACGCCGGCAGGCCACCGGGCCTGATCCGCCGGTCGGTTGCAGGTTTGCCTACCCTGCAGGCACGGGCGGCGGCTCTACTCTGCCCCTACTCCAAATGGGGTGACGTGTCTGTCGTACCGGCAGGCCACTGGGCCTGTCCCGCTGGTCGGTCGCAGATCTGCCCACCTATCGGGCACAGGTGGAGGCTCTGCTCTGCCCCTACTCCAATTGGGGTGTCGTGACTACCCCGCCTGCAGGACGCTGGGCCTGTTCCTGGCACAGGCGGCGACTCTGCTCTGCCCCTACTCCAATTAGGGTGGTGTGTGTACCACGCCGGCAGGCTCCTGGGCCTAATCCGCCGGTCTGTTGCAGGTCTGCCTACCTTGGAGGTGCAGGCAGCGCATCTGCCCTGCCCCTCCTACCACGCCTGCGGACCCCTGGGCCTGATCTGCAGATTGGTCACAGGTCTGCTCACCCTGTGGGCACGGGTGGCGGTTCCGCTCCGCCCCCACTCCAATTGGGGTCACGTGACCACCACACCGGCAGGGCCTGATCCGGGTGTGGGAGAAGGATCTGCTCTGCCCCTACTCAAGTTGGGGTGACGTGTGTACCACACTGGCAGGCCACTGGGCCTGACCCGCCAGGCTGTCACAGGTCTGTTTACCTTGCAAGTGCGAACGGCGGCTCTGCCCTGCCCCTCCTACCACGCCCATGTACCACTGGGTCGCGGGTCTGCCCACCTTGCGGGTGCGGGTAGCGGCTCCGCTCCGCCCCCTCTCCAATTGGGGTCACACGGTCACCACGCTGGCGAGCCGCTGGGCCTGCTCTGGGCGCTGGCGGCTGCCCGTCTCCTCCCCTCTGGCTCGACGACAAATTGAGGAGACTCGGGTGTCTGTGCCTCACCCCCCCTACCAGGAGACCAACTGTTTATGTTGCCGCTGGTATTGATGAAGTTCTCTCCTCCGCCGCTTTCTGATGACATCAGATCTCTGCCATGTTGGTATCCTATACGAATGGCAGCCTTTCGTTCCCCTTGCCGGGCAACCAAAGCAACGGGTGAGTCCTGACCGGCCCTCAGCAGGACCCGGACCGAGAAGCAGTTTCCGCGGGCTCCTAGCCCTGGGCCAGGGAAGTTCCGGGAGCCGGAACTCGGCCGCTCCGTGCTCGGTGTAAGCTCCTATAAGTGTAGGTTCCAAGAAGCAGTCCCCGAGGGCTCAGTTCCGGGAGCCGGAATTCGGCCGCTTAGTGGTTGGTGTATGCTCTGATAGGAGCAGGGTCCAAGAAGCAGCCTCCGCAGGCTCCGCAGCCCTGGGCCAGGGCGGTTCCGGGATGGTTCCGGGAGCCGGAACTCGGCCGCCCCGCGCTCGGTGTTCGCTCCGATAAGATCAGGTTCTAAGAAGCACCCAGGCACTGAACCCTAGCAATCTGTCTGCAAGCCGCAGGCGAATTGCAGCCTGAAATTACCTGTTCTATGGCTGAATGAGCTGCGGTCAGTCGAAAACAGGTATGGTGACGTCAGCTTTCCAACATGGTGGCTGCTGGCCTCCTCTGTGGTCTGACCGGTGTCCCAAGTTTCCTTTTAAAAAAAGAGCTGGATGTCCAGTCCTGCAGGACACATCAACGGCAGGACATATCAACATGGGCAGTGAACCTCTAGTGACTTTGGTGACATGTACTCTCCTGGTTCTCCTCTTAGATATCCAATGGCCAAAGTTGTCAGAACTTTCCTGAGTTCAGTTTCCTTTTACTCAAAGTGGACCATGTTGGAGCAACCCATCTCCTAACTCTCCTGCAGTTGGCTCTTAACAAGTTTGCCAGTACTGTGAATCCGCAGCATGGAAGTGGGGTTCCTTGGAGAGCCAGACCTGCCCAAAAAAACTGGAGCAGGGACTGCTCTCAGGTCCCATTGGGGTACCAAATTTGTTGCTGAGAGCTCAGTCCTTGTCCCTAATCGACCTTTATTTATTTACTTATATATGGTGCTGAGAATCGAACCCAGTGCCTCACACATGCTAGGTAAGCGTTCTACCAACTGAGCCGTAACACCAGCCCCCAACTTTTTTCTTTTCTTTTTTTTTTTTTTTTGAGAGAGAGAGAATTTTAATATTTATTTTTTAGTTTTCGGCGGACACAACATCTTTGTTTGTATGTGGTGCTGAGGAGTGAACCTGGGCCGCATGCATGTCAGGCAAGCGCACTACCGCTTGAGTCACATCCCCAGCCCCAACTTTATTCTTATCTTAAAACTTTTCATTATTTTCTTTGCCTCTCTGTAAATTTTTTATTATTTTGTTTTCTTTCTTAATGTAAATTTTAGTCATCTTGTCAATTTCTGGAAAAGAAATCTGCCGCAGTCTGGCTGGTCACAATCAGGAGCCACTTGTCAAAAGAAACTAACTTTATTTTTAGAACCACACACGCCAAACAAAACAGCCTCTCAGGAAAAACCCTCAGAGCCTCAACTGCCACCACCAGCTTTCCACAAGCCTCTCTCTCCCACACAAGCTGGTGAAATTACTGATATACCCTTTGGAGTACTGGCTATAATTTTTATTTCACCTTCATAATTGGGATCAATTACCCCAGGACTTATCATAAGTCCTTTTAGAGTAGAAGAGCTGCGTCCCAATAATAAGCCTACTGTTCCTTTGGGAAGAGGTCCTTTCACCCCTGTGGGAATGATTTGAACTCCCATCTCTGGAGTTAGTACTGCTCTGGCGGAGGCGCAGATGTCCAACCCTGCGCTCCCTCTGGTTTGTCTGATGAGGGATCTAATGGACAATGTGTCCTGGGCACTACCCTGATGGGGTTGCTGGGTTCCTCCAGTGCTCCGTATATTTGTGGTTTTGGGCCCCGGAGCATTGGGCCCCCCTGTCCATTTTTTGGCAATGGAGCCCGATGCCTTTCTCCACGATATCGTGGATAAACACCTGGTCCTTGTTCGTTTTTTGATAATGGAGTACCCTCTATGGTGGTTTGAGAACGGCATTCATTAGCCCAATGTCTCCCTCTATGGCATCGTGGGCAAATACCTGGTATTCTACTCCTTTGATACCTAGTTTTGTTAAACCCTCCTCCAATGGGGCAATTGCTTTTAAAATGTCCTGTTTGTTCACAATTGTAGCATGTTCTTGGCCTGGCATCTAAAGCCTGTTTTACTGCAGCTGCCACGACTTGCTCTTGTTCATTAATGTCTCTACATAATTTAATATATGTGTTTAAATCTTCATGTTTCCATGGTCTAATGATATCTCTGCACCAACGATTTGCTTGCTCATAAGCCAGGTGTTTTAGTAATGGCATTGCTTGTTCTGTATTCCCAAAAACTCTGGTAGCTGTTTGAATAAGCCTATCTACAAATTCAGCATAAGGTTCATTAGCTCCTTGTATTACCTTAGATAATTGACCTTGTAAACCTCCATGTCCTTGTAAAGTCTTCCATGCCTTAATTGCATCTGCAGCAATTTGTGCGTATACGCCAGGATCATATGCAATTTGTTGCTGCTGATCCTCATAAGGTCCCTTTCCTAACAACATATCTAGATTTCTCTGAGGATAACCAGCTGCTGCATTTCGCCTAGCCGTCTCCTTGCAAAATTCCTCATTGGCAACCTTCCATAACAGGTATTGTCCTCCATTTAGCACAGCTTTACACATATTAGCCCAATCTGCTGGCGTCATGTTCAAGTTGTTAATGGATTCGACCATGCTTACAGTGAAGGGTGCTTGAGGACCATAGGTTGTTACAGCCTCTTTTAGCTGCTTCACTGTTTTGAAATTTAAAACTTGGTAAAATCGCTGCCCTCCTGCCTCAAATACAGGGCATGTTAATATTTGAGATCTTGTCTCAGGATCCCAACTATCAACTGCGGGGGTTGGGGGCCTCCCAGCATATGGAGGTGGCGCTGTTGGTTGGACACTTACACCCTCTGGTGATAGAAAGGTGTTAGTAGCAGTCTCCTGTTGTAACTTTCCCCCTGATGGCTTTTTCTGTTTTACACTTTCTTTCTCTGTCTGACTAGCTTGAGAGGCCTTCTCTTTTACTTGAATCTTTTCCTCTGTCTGACTAACTTGAGAGACCTTCTCTTTTACTTGAATCATTATGTCTTCTCCTTCCTCTACCATTGTCTGAACTGAAGGCTTTGGACTAAGCAAACAAGATATGAACGTCCACAATGGCAATGTGCCAACTGGCAGAGTCCCTGGGCTTTTCTTTTCTATTCTTTTTAAATCTTCACCATGATGGTTCCATTGTGATATATTCAACAACTCCTCCTTAAAAAGCCATGGGCTACATTTTTGTATTGTATCAACGTATGCCCTGACTGCTCTTGATTTTACTGGGATGCCTCCTTCCTCTAACAATTTACTTAACACTCTTTCAGTTTGTTTTTTACTAATTTCTGATCCCATATTTCTACTATAATACAACCCAACAAGATGACGCCAAACAAAACCGAGACAGAATGAAATAAAAAGGGAACAACAAAATGTCATTATAGCCTTTCTATCCTCCTGACATGTGCATCCGTCCTTTCTCCCTATCTGTTCCTCAGACGTAAATAGTTTTTCCTCAGATGTGAGCGGTTTTTCTTCCGTCTCACTCATCTCCAGGGACAGGCAACTTAAAACAAAAGTGAAGCAAAATAAAAGAGGAATCTTAAAATGGCTACCCATCCTCTCGCCCTGCCCTCAGGGGCGAGCAGTTTCACTTACCCTCAGTCGTTCCCCGTACGGGCCACCAAATGCTGCAGTCTGGCTGGGCACAATCAGGAGCCACTTGTCAAAAGAAACTAACTTTATTTTTAGAACCACACACGCCAAACAAAACAGCCTCTCAGGAAAAACCCTCAGAGCCTCAACTGCCACCACCGGCTTTCCACAAGCCTCTCTCTCCCGGTGGTGGCAGTTGAGGCTCTGAGGGTTTTTCCTGAGAGGCTGTTTTGTTTGGCGTGTGTGGTTCTAAAAATAAAGTTAGTTTCTTTTGACAAGTGGCTCCTGATTGTGCCCAGCCAGACTGCGGCAGAAATCCTGTGTGGATTTTAATTTTTTTATTTTTGTGTATATGTGTGTTTTGTTGTTGCTGTTGCTGGGGATTCAATTCTGGTCCTGGAGAATACTAAGCATACATTCTACCACTGAGCTACACTACCACACTCTTTAATTCTATTTTGAATGACTTTTCACAAGATGGTGCAATGTGCTTTTTGTTTTTTTACTTATAGTAGAAAATAACTTTTTCCATATGATATCTTATAATGTACTGTGATGCAGGCTAATAGACACCATAACCATAAATTCATGTAATTGTTTAATATTTTTCTTGCTTATGTTTTAGATAAATTAAATATATAAACATGGGCTGAGTGTTATAGTATGTGCCTGTAATTGCGTCCACTCAGGAGGCTGAGACAAGAGGATCATAAGTTCTAGGCCAGCCTCAACAATTTAATGAGAGCCTGTCTTAAAATAAAAAAAGAACTTGGGATGTAGCTCAGTGGTAAAGTGCCCCTGGATTCATTCCCAGTACCCTTCTCCCCAAATAAATGAAAGAAAGAAAGAAAAGAAAAAGATAGAAACATCATATAAAGGCAGATAAACATTTAGGTTGAAGAGCTCATACTAGTTTGTATGTGCAGGAAAGGACTTTGTGTCTTTTTTAGTTTGTTTTGGGTACTGGGGATTGAATCTAGGGGTGCTTTACTACTTTTCTACATCCTTAGCCCTTTTTTAAACTTTGAGACAGGTTCTCTTTGTTTTTTAGGGTCTTGCTAAGTTGCTGAAGTAAGCCTGGAATTTGGAATTCTCCTGCCTCAGCCTCTTGAGTTTCTGGGATAATAGTTGTGTGTCACTGTGCCCAGCTGTGCTTTTTCTTTTTCGTACTGGGGATTGAACTCAGGGGCACTTGTCCACTGAGCCACATCCCCAGCCCTATTTTGAATTTTATTTAGAGACAGGGTCTCATTGAATTGCTTAACACCTTGCTAAATTGCTGAGGCTGGCTTTGAACTTGCCATCCTCCTATCTCAGCCTCCCGAGCCACTGGGATTACAGGTATGCACCCCCACACCTGTTTTGTACTTATTTTTGAAGAGACTGAAAGTACAAAAATAATATTGAACTAAATGTTTGATCTTATGGGGATTTCCCCTTCATTTTTTATTTTTGAATTTTATACAAAGTTGAAATGGTTCATAAGATTATTCCCCATTTTAAAAATTTGTCTAAATTATAACTAATAATTAGTATTTGCTTAGCTGAATACAGTGAGATCTTTTTCTTAGTATTTACATATTAGTCATTTTTAGCAGGAAGATATGTACCCAGTAATTTTTTCATTTGGTAGTGAGCATATAAATGGTGTACTTTTCTCTGATTTTTTTTTTTTAGATGTAGATTTAAGAAATATTTAAGTTTTCTTTGAAAAACTCATTTATTTTTCTCCATTGTGTCTTTATGAGACTTTAGAGCCATTGTCTTTTTTTTTTGTACCAGGTATTGAACCCAGGGGTGCTTAGCCACTGAAATATACATATTTCCAGCCCTTTTTATGAGACAGGATCCCTCTAAGTTGCTTTGGGCCTTGCTAAGTTGCTGAGGCTGGCCTTGAACTTGTGATCCTCCTGCCCCAGCCTCTTGAGTTGCTGGCATTACAGGCATGTGCCATCACGTTGGCCCTATTATGGGACTTTGGGAATGAGATGTGAGGACCATGTCAGTCCTGAAATTGGTCTTTTGGTTTCTTTTTTGTTGTCTTTATTTTTGTATTTGTTTATAGTCCCCTAAAGCATGTGCCTAAGAAATATTTCCTTGTTTTTCAGGTTCTAAATGGCTTCTAAGAAGTTGGGTGCAGATTTTCATGGTAAGTGGACTATTAAATATAGTTTTGGTTATGATTTGATCAGAGAATTTGAAATCACTTAGCATAATTTTCAGTGCCAGCCCTCTTTTTGCCCCTTTAAATGAACAGGTTGAGGAAAATAAAGTTGTATAGCATGTAAATATACATACCAGGGTCTTCAGATACCTTTAAAGTATTTCTTCAATTGGATATTTAGATTCTCTGTGGTTATTGTAGTTGAAACTAATAGAAATGAATAATGGGCTTATTTTTGTTGTTCTTCAGTGTTTTGAGGGAGTTGTCATTCCGATTTCTGTCCCTTGGTCATAGCTCTTCTCATCATCTCCATCTGTGTGTATGAAAAATTTTAACCCTTTATTTAATGTTTGTTTTGGTTTCATTCTCCCATTGTCCACCCCTCTGCCAAAAGGAAATAATTAAGTTACTAGGAATCACTATTATTAGAGTGATATCAATGGTAGTAATTATAGTTTTGTACTTGAAACTAACAGTTTCTGTATCATCTTTTCCTAAGATATATCCTTCCAAATGTAATTCAATATTAATACTTTATTAACTGCATTTGGGATAAATTGAGGTGTCTTAAGAAGTTTAAGTTAGACCATCTTTTCATACAGTAAAAAAATTATACATCAGAAAGATCCAGACAACACAAATTGTTTTAAAGCTGATCTTCCACTCTAAAAATGGTATCATAATATTATAGGAATGATTTACGAGACTATCTAGCAACCTGTATTGGTATGTTTTCTGAGCTAAAAGTGGTTGCTTAATAGTAATCACTCAACTAAGTCAGGGTGATGTAGCAGTTGTTGTGTGTGTTTTTTTTTTTTTTTTTTAATTGTACCAGGGATTGAACCCAGGGGATCTTAACCACTGAGTCACATCACCAGTCCTTTTTCTATTTTATTTATAGACAGGGACTTGCTAAGTTGCTTAGGGCATCACTAAGTTGCTGAGGCTGGCTTTGAACTTGCTATCCTCCTCCCTCAGCCTCCCAAATGGCTGAGATTATAGGTGTGTGTCACTGTGCCCAGCAGTCATTGTGTTTTTAACTTGTTTGTATATTTTATACAATAACTTTAAAAGTTTGAATTGCCATTGTTTACATACCAGTATACATAACTTACATATATTTTGTTAAATCTTTATGGAGTTAAGTTACTCAGCCTCTGGAATTAGCAGTCTGTAACAAGTCAGGTACCAGATCTTCCTGGAAAACCATCTCCTGTTGTTCAAGGTTCATTGTAAGGCTCTTTCACAGTATTTGAATGATAATAAAGAGGCATATCTGAAGTTGCCTGTGGATCACTTTTTCAAGGGAAAAAGAGGACAGAGCCAAGAACAGAGAAAAGGCCTAGAGAGAAAATTGCACAAATGAAAATTCTAAACTTATAATCTTATTTCAAAAGATAAGCTTTCAGTCTTTGGAAACTCCAAATCAGTTGGATCCCAGGTTATGTGTCCCATCTAAACAATCCAGAGAAAAAATATTATAATTCTGAAGGTATCTGAATAACAACTTTTTTTCAAAAATCATTTTCTCTGTCTCCTTAAATTCCTAACCATCGTTTAAATGAAAACCTTAACTTGGAGTAAGAAGAAAGATGATCTTTTGTTTCCTTTCAGGTTTCAATAGGGCTCTGCTTGCTGAGCTCTTGGTTTAATTTCAGTGGCTTTAGTTAGGTTTTTATTTTTCTTTTTTTGGTACTGAACCCAGGAGCACTTTACCACTGAGCTACATCCCCAGCCCTTTTCATTTTTATTTTGAGACAGGGTCTCACTAAATTACTTAGGGCCTAGCTAAGTTGCTAAGGCTAAGCTTGAACTTGGGTCCTTCTGCCTCAGCCTCCTGAATTGCTGCACTTACAGGCATGCGTGACCATGCCTGGCTAGTTGGGTTTTTAGAGTAAAGAATTATATTCAGGTAGTTTAAGGAATAGAAATTAAAAGGAATAGGTGAATAATTTTTTATAACAATTTTCTAGGCATATGAATACAGGAAAAATCAAGTTCAGAATAGTTTTTACAAGACTGAAATTTGAGAGCCAGGAAACTAAGGCTACTTCTTCCTTCTCTTGGGAAACTGTTTAGCTTTTTCACACTGCTTTTCTCTGTGACTGTGCTACATTTTTATTCTTCTATTAATATACTTGGATTTTTGCTCTACTTGTATAGAATGTACAGGGCCCAAAATGGCCACTGCAGTTAGGGTGCTACATGTCATTTGATCTTTGTTTAAGTGGCCAATATCACAGAGCAAGAGTGTTTGTATCTTTTGGTCAAGGAAATCTGATGGCCTGGCCTAATATGTGAGCCTATGGCTTTGGTTTTCGTAAAGTTAGATATTATCTGGTTAATCCATTAGGGGTTTGGTTAACGGTTATATAGGTGTTATTTTTCTAGGGCACTTGGGGTGTGGATGAGGAATAATGACTGCTTTTATGATTGGATATTAGAATGCCCTTTTTTTTGTTGGGTGTTGTGGTGCACACCTGTAACCCAGATGACTTTGGAGGCTGATGCAGGAAGATAGCAAGTTCAAAGCCAGCCTCAGCAATTTATCAAGGTCCTAAAGCAATTTAGCGGACCCTGTCTCAAAATAATGAATAAAAAGGGCTGGGGCTGGAGATGTGGCTCAATGGTTAAGTACCTCTGGGTTCAATCCCTGGTTAACTCTCTCTCCCCTCAAAAAAACCTTTTTTAATTTTCTGTTTAAATATTTGGTCTAGGTCTTGAGCTATGCTATCTATGATTACCATTTGATTTACCTTCAAGTTTATTCTTTTAAACTAAATTTCTTTTACT
Source organism: Marmota monax (assembly GCF_021218885.2). Taxonomy (NCBI): domain Eukaryota; kingdom Metazoa; phylum Chordata; class Mammalia; order Rodentia; family Sciuridae; genus Marmota; species Marmota monax. The sequence continues at coordinate 8,454,930 of NW_026695243.1, read as the reverse complement.
ATTTGTAACACATATCCCTAAGTAACAAAATAAAGACTACAAAAGTCTTAAAATTCTTTTCTGTTGGTGGTGTAGGGATTGAATCAGGGCCTCCTGTCGCACATTCTAGGCAAGTGCTCTACCACTGAGCCACATATACTCCTAGCCTCTAACAAAGAGTTTTAGATACATTGTCCATATATAAATCACAAACTCTTGGCTCAGTTTAGATTAGGATTTTTTGGATGCTGGTGATTTAATTTTTAAATTAAAATAATTTTTTAAGGTGTTGATAGACATTTATTTAATGAATTTCTTTATATGTGGGGCTGAGAATATAATGCAGTATTCCACACATGCCATGCAAGCGTTCTGCCACTGAGCCACAACCCCAGGCCCCTAATTTTAAAATTTTTAATTTTTTTGTTCTATATATATAAAAAAGTTGTTTTCAAAGTGTTCTTTCTTTCTTTCTTTCTTTCTTTCTTTCTCTCTCTCTCTCTCTTCTCTCTTCTCTCTTCCTCTCTTTCTCTCTCTCTCTGTCTCTGTCTCTCTCTCTTCTCTCTTTCTCTCTTTCTTTCTCTCTTTTTTCTTTCTTTCTCTCTCTTTCTTTTTTTTTTTTAATTTTTTATTGTGGGTTGTTCAAAACATTACAAATTTCTTGACATATCATATTCCACACTTTGATTCAAGTGGGTTATGAACTCCCACCTTCACCCCATACACAGATTGCAGAATCACATCAGTTACACATCCATTGATTTACATATTGCCATACTAGTGTCTGTTGTGCTCCGCTGCCTTTCCCATCCTCCACCCTCCCCCCTCCCCACCTCTCCCCTCCCCTCCCCTCCCCTCCCCTCCCCTCCTCTCCCCTCTCTCTACCCCCTCCACTGTATAACCCTGAGGGTCTCCTTCCATTACCATGCAATTTCCCTTCTCTCTCCCTTTCCCTCCCACCTCTCATCCCTGTTAAATGTTAATCTTCTTCTCCTGCTCTTCGTCCCTACTCTGATCTTAGTTACTCTCCTTATATCAAAGAATACATTTGGCATTTGTTTTTTAGGGATTGGCTAGCTTCACTTAGCATAATCTGCTCTAATGCCATCCATTTCCCTGTAAATTCTATGATTTTGTCATTTTTTAATGCAGAGTAATACTCCATTGTGTATAAATGCCACATTTTTTTTTATCCATTCGTCTATTGAAGGGCATCTAGGTTGGTTCCACAGTCTTGCTATTGTGAACTGTGCTGCTATGAACATCGATGTAGCAGTATCCCTGTAGCATGCTCTTTTTAGGTCTTTAGGGAATAGACCAAGAAGGGGAATAGCTGGGTCAAATGGTGGCTCCATTCCCAGCTTTCCAAGAAATCTCCATACTGCTTTCCAAATTGGCTGCACCAATCTGCAGTCCCACCAGCAATGTACAAGTGTACCCTTTTCCCCACATCCTCGCCAGCACTTGTTGTTGTTTGACTTCATAATGGCTGCCAATCTTACTGGAGTGAGATGGTATCTTAGGGTGGTTTTGATTTGCATTTCTCTGACAGCTAGAGATGGTGAGCATTTTTTCATGTACTTGTTGATTGACTGTATGTCCTCCTCTGAGAAGTGTCTGTTCAGGTCCTTGGCCCATTTGTTGATTGGGTTGTTTGTTCTCTTATTGTCTAATTTTTTGAGTTCTTTGTATACTCTGGATATTAGGGCTCTATCTGAAGTGTGAGGAGTAAAGATTTGTTCCCAGGGTGTAGGCTCCCTATTTACCTCTCTTATTGTTTCTTTTGCCTAGAAAAAACTTTTTAGTTTGAGTAAGTCCCATTTGTTGATTCTAGTTATTAACTTTTGTGCTGTGGGTGTCCTATTGAGGAATTTGGAGCCCGACCCCACCGAATGTAGGTCGTAGCCAACTTTTTCTTCTATCAGACGGCGCGTCTCTGATTTGATATCAAGCTCCTTGATCCATTTTGAATTCACTTTTGTGCATGGCGAGAGAAAGGGATTCAGTTTCATTTTGTTGCATATGGATTTCCAGTTTTCCCAGCACCATTTGTTGAAGATGCTATCCTTCCTCCATTGCATGCTTTTAGCCCCTTTATCAAATATAAGATAGTTGTAGTTTTGTGGATTGGTTTCTGTGTCCTCTATTCTGTACCATCTCTTTCTTTCTTCTGGGGATTGCACCCAAGGGTGCAATCTATACCCAACCCTTTTTGTTTTTTGAAACAAGGTCTCATTCTCACTCAGATTGGTCTTCAACTTGGAATCCTCCTGTTTCAGCTTCCCAAATTGCTGGGATTACAGAGATGCATGCCTGGTGATTTTTAAAGAATTTTTAAAAAAGTTTCAACAAAACAATTCTTTTTATATCTGAAAAAATATCTTCAGATTCTAATTCAAGAAAAAAAAATAGGTCTTTGCAATAGGACTTTATAATTAAACTCCCACTCTTTAATCCACTTTATTGGGATATATTGGCATAGGAAAATGTATACATACTCAACATAATGCATACATACTCAACTATGTATACATACTCAACTGAAAATAATTTTTGTTTTTAGAAACAGGACCTCACCAGACTACCCAGGCTAGCTTCAACTCACAATCCTCCTACTTCAGTCCCCTGACGTAGCTGGAATTATTAGGTGTTCACCACCATGCCCAGTTGTTGTAGATTATTTAAAAAGTGAATCTATAATTGCTTTGTAGTTTAATGTGTAGAAGTTGGCCATCATTTTAATCATCATTCTATTTATGTATCATCCCTCTTACCCACTGTACCTGCTTTCAAGGTTTTCCCTTTATTTTTTGTTTTCAACATTTCCTTGGTTTGAATTTCTACATATTTATTCTGCTTGGGTTTGGCTAATTTCTTAGATCTGCATGGTTGATGTCTTTTTATTATGTTTGGAAAATTCTCAGACATTATCTCTTCTCATATTTCTTATGCCCCATTTCTCTTCTTTTGAGACTCACCTATACATTAGGTTATTTGGTATTGTTCCAGATGTGTCTTAGCACTCTGTTTCTTTATTCCCCCTAACTTTTATGCTTTTTTTTTTTTAAAGACAGAGTGAGAGAGAGAGAGAATTTTAATATTTATTTTTTAGTATTTGGCGGACACAACATCTTTGTTTGTATGTGGTGCTGAGGATCGAACCCGGGCCGCACGCATGCCAGGCGAGCGCGCTACCGCTTGAGCCACATCCCCAGCCCACTTTTATGCTCTTTGAGGTTCCATTTGGTTGCCGTTTTTTGGGGTTGTGGTTATTGGGGATTGAACTCAGGGGCTCAGTCACTGAGCCACATCCCCAGCCCTATTTTTAAAAAAACATTTATTTTTTTAGTTGTAGTGGACAAAATACCTTTATTTATTTATTTTTCCCTGTGGTGCTGAGGATCAAACCCAGTGCCTCACGCATGCTAGGAGAGCACTCTTCCTCTGAGCCACAACCCCAGCTCCCCACCAGCCCTATTTTGTATTTTATTTAGACACAGAGTCTCACTGAGTTGCTTAGCACCTTGCTTTTGCTGAGGCTGGCTTTGAACTCCTGTCTCAGTGGTTGTCCTGTGACCTAACTTCACATTCACTGAGTCTTTCTTCTGCTAGGTCTTGTCTTCTTGAATAGCCTAATTTATGAGCCATTAACATTTTTCTTCTCTGATATTACATTTTTCATTTTTAGCATTTCCATTTATCTCTTTACCTTTCCATCTCTGCTGGCATTCTACATCTGCTCATACTTGATCTTTTCATTAGATTCTTTAACATACTTATTATAGTTAATTTAAAAGTACTTGTATGAAAATTACAGTGCTTGGCTATCTTTGGATTTGGGAGTGATGCCTGTTTCTTCTCTTGATGATGGATCACATTTTCCTTGCCTATTTTTTCTTAGAATTTTTAAATAAATGCTAGATAATGTGTATTAAAAAGCTGATTTTGTGGGTCATTTGTCTTGTTTTGTATTAGGGTATAACATTTCCTTGTGACTTCACATCTTATAGATATATCTCTGTGTTTATAATTTTGCAAGTTTTACTGGACTTCTGGTTTTAAAATAGTGATGATTAGCCATGAAATTAGTTTTTCACTTAATTTTAGGTTTGATCTGTCCTAGTCTTCTTTCTCAAAAACCTTTATTTGTATCCTCTCATAGTAAAATCTGAATTTAAACATAATCCAGTTGCTCTCCATAGTAGGATTTTTTCCCACCGTCTGCAATTGTACCCCACTCCCCCACCCCCAAAAAAATCACATAAGAGAGAGGATCATAACATACCCGTAAATTAGAAAGAAAACAGAACCAGTCTTCCCAGAATTTTTCCTGAGTCATTACACATTTATCCCAGTCTACTCCATCATAGCATAATGCAAAGTTATGTGCAAAACCTGGCTTCAGGAAATTCCCACAGAAATCAGAGATGCACTCCCCCATCTCCTCAATAGAACTTGGGAAAATAGGTTCAGATATTTAAGGAAGAGTTTCAGAAATAGGAACTGAAACTAAAAGGTCTTTGGAGTGAGTCACAAAATTGTTAGCTATGTTGCTTAATTCTGGGAGCCGAGCGGCTATTGAGTTTTTATTGAATTTGTTTTAAAAAATGTATTTAGAAACAAGAGAAGTTGATAACTTGTATACTTATATACTTATATATCCTCGTGTGTTGGATAAAAATGGATAATTCCTAAGACATAGTAGGTTACATTGGGGAAAAATATTTCTTTGATCCTCACAGCAGCATCATTAATAGTATTTATGGTGATCTTCATTATTTAAAAGTTCTTTTTGTTTGTTCCCGTGTCTTTATTCATTCATTCATATATATATGTATATAATGTTGTAGTTGGACACAAATTTATTTCCTTCCTTCCTTCCTTCCTTCCTTCTCTCCCTCCCTCCCTCACACATGGTAGGCAAGTACTCTTATCACTGAGCCACAACCCCAGCCTTTGTTCCCATGTCTTTACACAACTTTTTGCCTTTATCCCTACCATTTCTTCCCAGTAACCACACAGTTTGTTCATTACCTGTTAACCAAGTTTTTAAAGGACTAAGTATGATCTTGGGTAAGAAATATGCTAAATCACCTTGGCATTGGCTTTGTTAGTGAAAGGAAACTGCTTTTTATTTTTATTTTTGGTACTAGGGATTGAACCCAGGGGTAGTCCACCACTGAACCACATCTCCAGCCACTGTACTACCTGCTTTCAAGATTTTGAAAGGCCCTAAGCAACTCAGTGAGACCCTGTATCTAAATAAAATACAAAATAGGGATTTTAACAAATATTTTATTTTGAAACAGTGTTCACTAAGTTGCTGAGGCTGGCTTTGAACTTGTGATCTTCCTCTCTCAGCCTCCCTAGTCACTGTGCTGGGCAGAACTCCTTTTTAAAGCAGGTATTTGTAATTGGTGCTAATGAGTGGAAACAGCAGTTGTTTAAAGGTATTCTATTTTAATCTTGTCTGTACCTAACCCTAGAACTAGTTCCATTTATAGAATATGGGTCTGTCAGTGTATTTCACAGTGTGTAATAGTTTCCTAACTGAAAGGTAGGTGAGGAAATGGAATACCTTTCTTGGAAGGACATTCACATTTGGTTCAGATAATCTTTAGCCCAGTACCTTTTTGTAGATGCCCCCCCCCCTTCTCTAGTCAACTCTTTACACTAAACTGCAGAAGAACTATTTATTTAAGAAAATATAGTTAGTGTTAATGTGATAGTTTTCCTCTCTCCTTCCCTTATTTCACTTTGTGGTATAATGGATTGAAGCAATGGGTGATCTATCACCGAGTTACATCCCCTGCTCTTTTTATTGTTTATTTTGAGACAGGGTCTTGCTAAATTGCTGAGACTGGCCTTGACCTTGTGATCCTCCTTCCTTAGCCTCTTTTTTTTTTTCTTGGTTGGGGGGAGGGGGATTGAACTCCAGGGCACTTGACACTGAGCCACACCCCCAGCCCTGTTTTGTATTTTATTTAGATACAGGGTCTCTCTGAATTGCCTAGCACATTCTTTCGCTGAGGCTGGCTTTGAACTCAAAATCCTCCTGTTGCAGCCTCCTGAGCCACTGGCATTACAGGTATGTGCCACTGTGCCCAGCCTGCCTCAGCCTCTTGAATCTCTGAGACCATAGGCATGCGCCAACCCCCTGACTTAATAAACCTACTTTAAGTGAATCTTTTTATTCAGCAAAAGACTTAATATTTAAGGGCTGGGGTTGTAGCTCAGTGGTAGAATGCTTGCCTAGCATAAATAGCATGTGTGAGGCACTAGGTTCGATCCTCAGCATCACTTAAAAGTAAATAAAATAAAGGTGTTATGTCTATCTACAGCTAAAAAAAAATTTAAAAGAAACTTAATATTTCAGTTGTTAACTTGGCTGTACATCTCTTCGGTGATTCTTAAGCAGTGCTAAAAGTTCTAGCTTGGGCTTCATTTTATCAGGGTACCAGCCATAGTAAAATATGAACATCTATTTTTACAGAAAACTGATAAAAAAGTTTGAAAGTAAGATGAGTTTTGCTTTTCATCTTTTTCATACAAACCATTTTATAAGTGTCAGGGGGTTTACATGTTGTAATGAACAATTTTCTTGGCAGCTGTGAAGGCATCTGACTTTTTTTTGTCTTTTTTTTTTTTTTTTTTGATGGTGTTAGAACAAGCACCTGCTGTATTTTTGTCACTTTATCCAGAATGTTAGATAGTATCTAGTATGAGTACTCACTCTGTTAAAAAACAAAAACAAAACATTTTTATGACCAGCCTTGTCATTTTGGGTAAATTATTTTAATCAAATGTAAGTGGGGTTAGGGGTTAGAGTTGAATACAAAAGAAATATAAAACCATGTCTTACTTCATTTGTTCTTCATTCTTTGAATAAATTTTATCTGGCAGGCTTTATGGTGAGTTTGGGAGATGCACACATGAAACATTTCTACACTGTTAGTTCATTTTCATGCTTAGAGTCTCTAGAAAAAGAATAAGGAAACAAATTTTTATTTCTATTTTTCCTGTGTTGGGAATCCAGTCCAGGGTCTCATGCATATAGGCAAGCTGTCTACCACTGAGCTACACCCCTAGCTCTAGGAAACAAACTACTAAACGATGCATAGTGGCAAGTCCTGAAATGGTGGTATTAAAACTGTGTATTTTATGAAAGAGAGTTCTTGAGTTTATTCTTAAAAGTAGTATAAATAATTCCCTAGGTAATTTATTTATTTATTTATTTATTTATTTATTTTAAAGAGAGAGAGAGAGGGAGACAGAGAGAGAGAGAGAGAGAGAGAGAGAGAGAGAGAGAATTTTTATTTATTTTTTTAAGCTTTCGGCAGACACAGCATCTTTGTATGTGGTGCTGAGGATCGAACCCGGGCCACACGCATACGAGGCGAGTGCGCTACCGCTTGAGCCACATCCCCAGCCCCCTAGGTAATTTAAAGTAACAATGAGGTAGACATTGCTAGTTTTAAAAAAAATGAAACCTATAAAAGAATGGCTATACTTTGAAAATTTCCTAAAGGGTTAATGATTTTGATTATGCCATAGAAAAATTATTAAATAAACACAGTTGTGGATTTTTTTTTTAAGAGAGAGAGAGAGAGAATGAGAATGAGAATGAATGAGAATTTCAATATTTATTTTTCAGTTTTTGGCAGATACAACATCTTTGTATGTGGTGCTGAGGATCGAACCCGGGCAGCATGCATGCCAGGCGAGCGCGCTACCGCTTGAGCCACATCCCCAGCCCCACAGTTGTGGATTTAATTTACTAGTTATGTGAAATACAGTTTTTGGCATTACTGGGATGGAATCCAGAGGTGCTCTGCCACTATCCACACCCTCAGACCCCCAGTCCTTTTTTTGTGGGGGGAATTGCTGAGTTCTGGAGACTGGCCATGAACTTACAGTTCTCCTGCTTCAGCCTCTTGAGCAGCTGGGATTATAGATGTGCACCACCATGCTTGCATGTTCAAATGTTTTAATCTGGATTAGAAGTTAGATGGGAGGGGCTGGGGTTATGGCTCAGTGGTAGAGTGCTTGCCTAGCGTGTGTGTCATACTGGGTTTGATTCTCAGCACTACATACAAATACATAAAAAAATTCGTCAACAACTAATAAAAATATTTTAAAAAAAGAAGTAGTAGTTAGATGGGGGAGAGAGAATTTCCCAAGCAGGAGAACAGGGCCTTCTTCCTGGTAAAGGATATTGGGTGTATAAGAAGAATATATACCTCAGGGAATGGGATGATGACATGATATCCAGTATATTCTGGCATTTAAATCTTAAGATTCATAGTTCTTAGAATGAATGAAATCTTCATGGAAGAGGAGTAATTGTGTTACTCTGTGTTCATCAATACTCAAGAAAATACAGTAGTGTGAGGTCCCACAGATAAGCCTTTTTTTTAAAAAAAAAAACAAAACAAACTAGGTGCTCATACTGAAAAAGCAAAATTTATTTTATTAGTTTTGTTTTATTGTTCATGTTGGTTCTGCCAGTGCATTGGCCTGTCAGAATTTGTTCAGAAAAGAAATCATGGCTCAAGTCAGAGTGTATAGAAGTATTCCCTTTTCTTCTGACCCTGTAAATTTATGATCATGTCCTGATCTTTCTGTATTATTCAGCTGTGATAGGCACAGAACCATTAGGGGATTGAAGCAGTTTAGTTGTTTGTGGTATATGCCTCCAGATAATTCTGTTTAGATTCTCATGATCTTGTATGGTTATCTCTTCTTTTTCTTCTTCTTCTTTTTATTGGGGTGGTGGTGGTGGTACTGGGGATTGAAGTTATGGGTGCCTTTGAGCCCTTTTTCTTTTTTTGTTTTGAGACACGATCTTGCTAAGTTGCTGAGGCTAGCTTCAAACCTCAATCTTCCTGCCTTAGCCTCCCGAGTTGCTGGGATTATGGGAATGTGCTTCCATACCCGGCCTTCCTTTTCTTATAAGTGCTGTGCTGCTGAAATATTTCCCCACTGGGGGAGGTTTAGTGATAGATTTGTACTTAGCATGTGTGAGGCCCCTGGGTTTAATTTCCAGCACTGCAAACAAACAAATAAACAAACAAAAACAAATGAAAATAAAAACCCACATTATTCTAAAATGTTATAGTTTATTTTAATATCTAGAGTAACTTTTTGTGTTATTTAAAAAATCATGCTGTTTACAGCTATAGTGCACCAATGAAAAATATGAAAAAGAATGTAAAGAACTCCAAATCAAAGAGATTCTTTTGTGTAGTGTCTGTCATCAGTTCAGCAGTATTTGTTAAATGTGCTAGGTAGTGCTGTAAGTTCGAGGATATATTCTTGGATAAGATAGACTTAAGGTAACTTGCCTGAAGGAGATTACATTGCATTGGGGAAGACAGATGATAATAAAAAGTCAATTATATAATGTTAAAAAGTAATATAAGTGAGCTGGGCTTGTGGCTCAATAGTAAAGCACTTGTCTGGTATGTGTGAGGCACTGGGTTTGATCCTCAGCACCAAATATAAATAAATAAAATAAAAAGTCTTTGACAACTAAAAAAAAGAAGTAGGTTTGTCTTAAAAAGAAAAAAGTAATATAAGTGCTTCATGGAAAAGATAGATTGTAATATATGAATGCTGTAATAAAGGTGAGTTAGTAAATTTAAGTAGGGGTCAGGGCAAGCCTCACTGGGAAGGTAACATTTGCACAGAGACTTAAAAGAAGTGAAAGAGTGAGTCATGTAAATAACTGAGGGAAGAGCATTCCAGATAGAGGGAATATCCAGTATAGGATTTTTTAGCCTGTCGTCACTGGGGACAGGGCTGGGGATGTAGCTCAGTGATAGAGCACTTGCCTAGTATGCATAAGACCCTGGGTGCAATCCCTGGAACTGCAAGGGAAAAAAATCATTGAGAACAGAGAGCTCATGACTTAGTGTAGTGAACTAGAAGTTGACTGCTAGGGATATGAAGGCAGAACAGTTGTGGGCTGTGGGGAGACCTTTTAGGATGCTGTGAGTACTTTGGCTTTTATAGTAAGTATAATGGAAAATAAACCTTAGTAAGATTAAGTAGTCTGTGATGTTGGATTTTCTTCTCAGATCTAGGTTCAGGAGAAGGTAAGCAGTTGGAGAAGGAACTTTTATAACTTCTAGTCTTAAGATTATAGGAAAACAAATTAATAAAGTTCTTTGCTGATATTTTCTACTTTATTTTTGATTATAGGGACTTTCAGTTACCTTGATGATGTCCCATTTAAGATAGGAGACAAATTCAAAACACCAGCTAAAGTTGGTCTACCTATTGGCTTCTCCTTGCCTGATTGTTTGCAGGTTGTCAGAGAAGTACAGGTAAGTGGTGATTTTTAGTTAAAGTTTAGTGTATTTAAAAGTTTAAAGGATAAGAAATTGATGCATAGTGAAATGGAAAAAAACCCCACTCTTAAATCTCTTATTTGTATTTCTCAGAGCATCTGATAATTTCCTGGCTCACATCATTACACACATACTTCCATTTAGAGATTGTTTTTGTTAATTTCTTAGATTGTGTGTTTTTGGGGCTCTGTGCCTTGCACAAAACAAATCCTCATTTACCATTATTCACCTCTTTTTTTTTTCTTTATCTCTTAATGTTCATATTATCATCTTAGTCACTGAAGTTAGGTAATAATTTTCTTTTGTTGTGTCTTATATTCCATTTCATCCCTACCTTATTTTTCAGCTGTGCTATTGTAGTAGTCTCTTCAAGTGACCTCTCTGCTGGGAGCATTTTGCTTTTATTTTCATGTTGTTTCTAGAATAATATTCTTTTTTCCCTACATTTTTATTGGTGCATTATGATTGTACATACTGATGGGATTTGTTGGTACATATTCATATATGCATACAATACACAATATGACAATATAATTTGGCGAGTCTCACTCCCTCTCCATCTCCTACCCTAGAATAATATCGTTGTAAATTGTCATACCCTTCTTCAAAACTATTAATTTTTAATAGTTTTAGTGATTTTAATAGTGTTTAGTGATTCACCAGTCATCATCATCATTATTATTTATTTATTTAATTGTAGATGGATACAATATCTTTATTTATTCATTTTTATGTGGTGCTGAGGATTGAACCCAGGGCCTCACACGTGCAAGGCAGGTGCTCTACCACTGAGCTACAGCCCCAGCCTCTCATTACTCAATTCTTAAGTGTAATGGTCCATAAATGTTAATTAGGTCAATTAGCCCCAGCTCCACCAATCATTATTGAATCAAGTATAGATGTAAAAAGCACTTTAGCTCAACTCTTCAGTGTTCCCACCAAGCCAGGTTACCAGCAGTTTATTGAATGTACATTGTATGTTACTCTGTTATTCTACATGAGCTCCTAAGTCTATGCAAAATATTCTTCTCTTACTGTACTCAAAGCTATTAAAATCTATTCATTCTTTTACACTGTGCTTAAATGCCATCTCCCCAAAGGCTTCTTTCTCAACCCTCTCATCTTTAAAGCTTAGTTAATATAAAGGTACTGAATTACCTCTTGAAAGCAGCAAATAGCTGCTTGTAATTTCTTTTGTAAACATTTACTCAATGCCTGCTCTTGAGAGGTGTTATGCTAGTACTGAGGATAGAGATAAATGCTTTTATCACTGTCCTCAAGGTGCTTAGAGCTCAGAGTCATGTAGAAAACAGTGAAGTACAGGATAGTATTCAAAACACTTCATACTGTGTTTTGAAAAACACATTTATAAAACACAACTTTTGGGAAAAGATGTTTTGTTTCTGGGGGATTCCTGAGTCATCATGTTACTTTAGAACACATTCCATTTTCTCTTTCATAGTCTATATGCTATGAGTAGTTATAGTAGGAGAACTAGGACTTTTTCTCTTTTTGTACTACTGGGGATTGAACCCAGGGGCAGTGTACCACTCAACTATATCCTCACCTCTTTTTCTATTTTATTTTGAGACAGAGTTTATTAAGTTGCCTAGGCTGGCCTCTTAACTTCTGATCCTTCTGCCTCAGCCAGTATTTGGGATTATATGCGTATACAACCATGCCTGACTTTAGTTATTTTATTTTATTTTTATTCTGGGGATTGAACCCAGGGACACTTTACCACTCAGCTACATCCCCAGCCCTTTTTGTTTTTTATTTTGAGACAGTGTCTTTCATTAATATGCTGAGGGCCATGCTGAGTTGTTGAGGCTGTTCTTGAACTTGCAATTCTTTTGCTTCAGCTTCTCCCCTGGGATTGTAAACTTGGGTGACACATCTGCTTCAGTTATTTTTTAAAAATAGCTTTGTTCAGACATAATTCACAGACCATGAAATTCACCCTTTTAAATTGTGTAGTTAAATGGGTTTTAGTATATTCAAAGTTGTGTAAGCATCATTGCTATCTAATTCCAGAACATTTTCATTTCACTAAAAAGAAACCCATGCTTGATGTGGTGGTCTGTGCTTATAATTTCAGTGACCCAGTAGGCTTATAATCCTCCTGCCTCAGTTTCATTTAACATAATGTTTTCAGGGTTTATCCATTTGTATGAATGAAGTAGTATTAGTTAATTCATTTTTATATGTCAAATCATATTCTCGTTCATTTGTCAGTTGGTGGACATATTGGTACTTTCTACTTTTTTACTATTATGAATAATGCTGTTATGAACATTTGTATACAGGTTATTGTATGGAATATGTTTTTAATTCTTTTGGGTATATACCTAGGAGTGGTATTGCTGGGTCCTGTGGTAACTCCATGTTTAACATTTGAAGAATTGCCAGACTATTTTCCAAAGGTTTGCTGTGCCATTTAAATCCCCACCAACACTATAGAGGGTTCCAGTTTCTCCATATCCCTATCAACTTTTGTCACTAATTGTCTTTTTTTTTCAGTGTTGGGGATTAAACCTAGCACGTTGTATGCATGGTAGGCAAATGCTGTACCACTAAGCTATATCCCCAGCTGTTAAGATTTTTCCCCCCAGTCCTGGGGATAGAACCAGGGGTACTTGATATCACTGAGTGACATCCCCAGCACTGTTTATTTTTTGGGACAGGTCTTGCTAAATTGCCAAGGCTGCCCTTGAATTTGTGATTCTCCTGCCTCTCAGCCTCCTGATTATAGGCGTGTACTACCATGCTTGGGGTCTTTTTGATTATATACATCTTTGTAAATGTGATGTTATCTCTCATTGTGGTTTTGACTTGCATTTCCCTAAACACGGATGTTTAACCTCTTAATGTAATTTTGATTATGGAATTGATATTCCTTTGTGTATGAAGACTTCATTGGGCCAGAAGAGAGACTTATAAAAATTTTCCTTGTTCATTTGCCTAATAATTTTTTATTGGTAACAATAGAATCATTAAGTACCTCTCTATGTGTACAAATACTATTAGCAGTATGATCTTTAAATATCTCTAGGACTGGGGATGTAGCTCAGTGTTAGAATATGTGTTCTGCAAGCATGAGGCCCTAGTTTTGATCTCTGGTATCACAAGAAAAAAAGAGGGTGTGGGGAGACAAAGAAAATAAAAAGGTTTTAAAAAATTATACAACAGGGCTGGGGCAGTAGCTAAGTTGTAGAGCACTTGCCTTGCAGGTGTGAGACCCTGGGTTTGATTCCTCTGTGCCACATAAAAATAAATAAGTAAATAAAGATATTTTTAAAAATTATATAATACACCAAAAGATAAGATGCAGTGATACATGCCTTTAGTCCTGGCTAGTTGGGGTTTTAGGCAGGAGGATTGCTTGAGTCTTAGAATTTTTTTATGTGTGACAGGGTCCCTGGGTTCAATTACCAGGATAAAAATAAAATAAAAATAACTAAAGCCAGGGATTAGGGATTGAATGCAGGGGAACGCTACCACTAAGCTTCATCCCCAGCCCTTATCTATCTATCTAGCCATCTATTTATTTATTTACTTATTCACTCGCTTATTTATTTATTTAGTTTTTAGTTGTAGTTGGGCACAATACCTTTATTTTATTTATTTATTTTTATGTGGTGCTGAGGCTTGAACACAGGGCCTTGCATGTGCTAGGCGAGTGTTCTACCTCTCAGCCACAACCCCAGCCCTCCTCTGCCTTTTTAAAAATTTTATTTTGAGTCAGGGTCTTTCTAAGTTGCTAAGGCTGGCCATGAACACCTCTGTCTTGTTTCTCATATTAGTCACTGCTTAATTGATGAATTCAGAACACTTGTTTTGAGCTAGGCACAGTGGCAAATGCCTGTAATCCCAGCAACTAAGGATGCTGAGGCAGGATTGGAAGTTCAAGGCCATCCTCAGCAATTTAGCGAGGCCCTCAGCAACTTGGTAAGACCTGTCTCAAAATAAAAATGGACTGGGGATGTGGCTCAGTGGTTAAGTGCTCCTGGGTTCAGTCCCTGGTACCAAAAAACCCGCCAAAAAAACAAACGTGTTTTGAATCACAAATTGTTGCCATTTTAGGTTTTGTAGGGTATTTCTTATTTGAGCAGCGTGAGACACTGATAAATGTATGATATTATGTTCATAACATCCACTTTTAACCAGAGATTGAGGCTTTGGTCCCTATTCCTTGTGGGCAAGTTGAAATTTTTTTGTTTCCTGATTGTACAAAGCACCTTTTAAATTTTGATTGCATGGGATTCTCCTCAGAGATTTGGTTGTGGTACTGGTGCTGGTTCCCTCTCTATGTAGAGAATAGTGAGATCTGGAGCCCTAGCCACATGGCTTGAAGTTTCCTATGAGTTTGTCATAGTTGCTCTTGCATTGGAACACAAATTCAGATTTTCAGTTAAATTTCCATTGAGATGAACCAGTAAAACATATTCTTGCATCTAGGATCCAGAAAGCTTCTATTGAATATGTAGTTGCTGCAATAGTAGTGTCAGGGTGGTCCTTTGTGTTACTTTTTTTTTTTTTTTAATATATTTTTTTAGTTGTTGATGGACGTAGTATCTTTCTTTCTTTTATTTTTATGTGGTGCCGGGGATCGAACCTAGTACCTCAACCATGCTAGGCAAGCGCTCTACCGCTGAGCCACAACCCCGGCCCTGTGTTATGGTTTATAATAGATTCTGCTGTCACACATGGGCTGGAATTGTCATGTACTAACTGTATGATTTTGTGTAAATTTCTTTAATTCTTCAAGGCTCCATTTCCTCACATGGAAAATACTGATAACTAGCTTTTTTTTTTTAATATTTATTTTTTGTAGTTGGACACAACACCTTTATTTCACTTGTTTATTTTTGTATGTGGTGCTGAGGATCGAACCCAGGGTCGCGCACGTGCGAGGCGCGCGCTCTACAGCTGAGCCACAACCCAGCCCCAATAGAGTCTCTTAAAACAACCAGCTTTCAGGAAATCCTGAAAGATTGAGAAAGCCCTCCTGAAAGAAAAGGATTAATCCATTTAAAAAAAATATTTATTTTTTAGTTTTAGGTGGGCACAACATCTTTATTTTATTCTTTTTTATATGGTGCTGAGAATCGAACCCAGTGCCTCACGTGTGCCAGGCAAGCGCGCTGCCACTTGAGCCACATCCCCAGCCCCAAGAATTAATCCATTTTAAAGTCCCAATCACCTCCTATTAGGTTCCATTTCTTAACTGTTTCAATACTTCAACAGTGACACACTAAGAATCAAGCGTTCAGCACATTAACCCCTGGGGGACAAGCTACATTTATACTGTAGCATCCTCCTTATCCTAAGGAGGATATGTTCTAAATCCCCAGTAGATGTGTAAACCTAAGATAATACTAAACTCTATATAAGATACTCTAGTACCACACAACAGTGGAGTTGATTACTAAGTGACTAATTGCTGGGTATCAGATACAGTGTGGATATGCTGGACAAAAGGACAATTCATATCCCAGGAGGACGGAGTAAGGTAATGTGCCAGATTTTATTATGTTACCCAGAGCAGCTTACAATTTGAAATGTATGATTTATTTATTTCTGGAGTTTGCCATTTAATATTTTTGGACTGTGGTATATTAAAGGTAACTGAAACTACAAAAAGGTAAACTACAGAAACTGTAATGCATTTATAATACTTTGTCTGTTTCCTAGTACTCCATAAATGCTAGATGCTATTATTATTTATTATCATACTCGCAAACTATGTTCTTATTTTCTTTTACTTTTGCTTTTTTAAAATTTCCAATATGTTTTCCTCTGTTACGTATATTCTGCATTACTTTGGTAATTAAAAAAAAAATTCTAAGGGAAGATTTGCTAGAAAAGGAAAGACATTTCTAGTTATTGCTTCAAGTTAAACTTCAGAGTTCGTGTTTATAAGTAGAGGTAAATTGGTTATAGCCACAGTTTTTATTAGAGGAAACTGACTGTAAAATTGGGTTTCCTCCAGATAGATGCAGCAGTCTTTGCCCAGTGCTCTTTTCTTATTGTTCCATAACTAGTAGAAATGAAGCACAGTGATTCCCCCACGTGTCTTTCTGAGGCATAGCAGCTGATTCAGGAATTTAAATTAACCTCTTGACATGTGCATTTATAGGCTTCTCTTGTTATTTGAAGCTGAAAAGGTTGGGGATGGCCAGAGCTCGTCATTAGGTTTCTTCTACTCTAAAATGCTTGTCTTAGCATGCTTCCCTTTGTTCTCCTCCTATTATACTTTTAATATGTCTCCAACCTTGAATATACATACACAGAGACATTGCTTAACTCTGTTGCTTTAGAGTGAATGCCAAAGATTTGTTTTTCTTCTGCCCTATGTGAATTTTGCTTTATATAATAATGTATTTCTTTTAAATGTGCAAATGAAATCTTTTTTTTTTTTTTTTTGAGAGAGAGAATTTTAATACTTATTTTTTGGCGGACACAACATCTTTGTTTGTATGTGGTGCTGAGGATCGAACCCGGGCTGCACGCATGCCAGGCGAGCGCACTATACCGCTTGAGCCACATCCCCAGCCCCCAAATGAAATTTTTTACTTTAAGGTCTTGTTAAGGAACCGTGAAGCATATTTCCTTTTCAGTTTGTTCTGTACAGTCTTAATCTGAGTATGTCTAGACCTGCTCCCGCCCTTTTCTTTCCTTTCTTCCTCTCTTCCCCCCCCCCCCCCCACCTTAGAGCTTCATAAATGTATGGTCTACCATTGAGTCTATCTCCCAGGCACTCATCTAGATTACTTACACTTTCTGTGTTTTTGTTTTCTCAGGTGCTAGGAACTGGCCTTGCTCTGCTAGGCAAGTGCTCTACCACTGAGCTATATCCCCAGACCTCTAGATTTCTTAAGAAAATTTCCTACATTTGGAGTATAACCTGTTCATTCTAATAGATGGTGGTTTAAGAGAACAGAATTGTCACACTGCCTGGATTCCAATCCATACTTCAACACTTACCAGTTTTATCACCTTAAGCATAGCCCTTTTAAAATAGGTATAACAATAATTAAAGAATTGAGAAAATCTAGAGAGTTGATACATAAAAAGTGCTTAGAATTATGCATGGCATTGTGTTCTTAAATATTAGAAGATATTACTGATTATGGGATCTATTTAGGACATTGTACTAGATAATAGAGACCCAAAGAGGGTCTGTAGTTGGGTTGCTGCCCATAGGAGACTTGTGATATTGTTGGGGTAGTGCTAGGGATTACAGATTAAAGGTAAGTATAGTCACATGTTCGCCATATCAGATGACTGATAGAGACAAATGCTGTAAGATTTTAGAATAAAGATGAGTCACCAGGCAAAGTTTCACAGAGGATGTGACTGAATTCTGCTGGAGCCACAAAAATTTCTAGGGAAATAAATGGCCTGATGGATGAGAGGCAAAGAAAGTGGCAAAAGTCATTTTGCCTAGTATATAGGATTAGAGGGTGTTAATTCTTTGTAGTTAATTTCTAGTAATACTTTGGGAGTATAGTTTAGTTAAGTCATATAAAGACATTGGAAATCTTCCTGAGCCGGGATCATTCCACATAAGTAAATACTGCTGGCCTACTTAATCTTGTGTAGAGTGAAGAAGGAGTAAATTGGTGGGGGAAGGGAAGCCCATGGGTTTACACCTTCTTTCTCTGCTGTATCTTTGCAGTATGACTTCTCCTTGGAAAAGAAAACCATTGAGTGGGCTGAAGATATTAAAAAAATCCAAGAAGCCCAACAGGAAGCAGAACGCAAAGCCGAGGAAGCAGAAGCTAAAGTGAATTCTAAGAGTGGCCCAGAGGGTGATAGCAAAACGAGTTTCTCCAAGACTCACAGTACAGCCACAATGCCACCTCCAATTAACCCTATCCTTGCCAGCTTACAGCACAACAGCATCCTCACTCCAACTCGGGTCAGCAGTAGTGCCACGAAACAGAAAGTTCTCAGCCCACCCCACACAAAGGCAGATTTCAATCCTGCTGATTTCGAGTGTGAAGAAGACCCATTTGATAATCTGGAGTTGAAAACCATTGATGAGAAGGAAGAGCTGAGAAATATTCTGGTAGGGACCACTGGACCCATTATGGCTCAGTTACTGGACAATAACTTGCCCAGAGGAGGCTCTGGATCTGTATTACAGGATGAGGAGGTCTTGGCATCCTTGGAGCGGGCAACCCTAGATTTCAAGCCTCTTCATAAACCCAATGGCTTTATAACCTTACCACAGTTGGGCAACTGTGAAAAGATGTCGCTGTCTTCCAAAGTGTCCCTGCCCCCTATCCCTGCAGTAAGCAATATCAAATCTCTGTCCTTCCCGAAACTTGACTCTGATGACAGCAATCAGAAGACAGTCAAGCTGGCAAGCACTTTCCATAGCACATCCTGCCTCCGCAGTGGCATGTTCCGGAATTCCCTAAAGCCTTCCACCCAAAGCAGTGCCAGTGAGCTCAATGGGGACCATACTCTTGGGCTTTCAGCTTTGAACTTGGACAGTGGCACAGAGGTGCCAACCTTGACATCCTCTCAGATGCCTTCCCTGTCTGTCTTGTCTGTGTGCACAGAAGAATCATCACCTCCAAATACAGGTCCCACAGTAAGTCTTTTAAATATCACTTCACCCCCACTAGGTTACAGTTTCAAAGATTTCTAAATTCTACCTTGCAGTTGCCTTCCTCATATTATTTTCAAGGTTTATGGCAAGATTTGATATGGCATGTTGATTGCTTATATAATTTTATGTAAAATTCTGGTTATTCTTCTGAGGACCAGGATTATGAATTTTAAATTTAGGCTGGTTAAATCCTCCCCTGCCCCCATGCTGGGGCCTTGAGCATTCTAGTAGTTCAGTGCTCTACTACCACTGAACTCCATTCCCAGAGTGAATTTGGTTAATGTTCACTGGTCCCTCCATGCATCTTTGGGTCTTTTCCTTTGCAAAGGTAGGGTGTGATGTGGATCTTGCAAATGGTATTTCCTGTCTGATCGCTTAGTTTTTGTGTTGTCATGTCTTGTAAATTTTTTTTTTAATGGCTTGTTTTATACTTACTAACTTTTTGGTATTATCCTTCTCTTCCTCCTTCATCTTCCTCCTCTTTCTTGAATGGTTCTTTTTATCGTGGTTTGGCTAATTTGAGGTTACATTTTTTTCATACTGGGTTCCTTAGTAACCAGCAGATAATTTGTCTTGGAAGTTGAAGCACAAGGTGGAAATTTTTGAAAGGTCTTTAAAAAATATGAAGATTTTAATCATGTAATTCTTTTCTTCCATTGGGAATTGTGCAGTTTTCTTCAAAGGAAGGGAGGAAGGAGCTTGGGATGGATTGATTAAAAAAATTGCAACTTGTATCATCTTGAAGAAAATCAAATCTGATTTTGCCACACTAAAACATTGTAGATGCAGTGAGGTCCCTTTATTGTCACAAAGTGTAGGTTTAGCTCTTGGTATAGTTGTTTCAGCAGCACAGAACAATACATTATTGCATTCTAGAATAGAAGTTAAAGAAGTTTGCTATATCATCAGCTCATAATTCTTTTTTTAAATGATAGCACCTCAAGAGATTATTTAGAGCCGGGAAGGAGCCTATAATTGTATTGGTGTGATGTCTGTCAGATATCATAACAACCTTGCTATTAGTAAAGAAAAGAAACTTTGGCCTGCTTTACAAGTGCAAGTTTCAAGCAGTAGCATTCTTTGTATATAATCATCTGTTCGAGTGCCTTCACTGTCAAGAGATCTCCCTGCTGCTTATAAACTTCCTGGACTCTGGCCCAGATGAACTAGATAGAGTGCAGAGCATCAATATTAATCTCTTGGAGTATGCTTCATCCTAATTCTCCCTAGTCATTGTTGGGCTTTGATCAGGACCATATCCCTTTTCATGATATACTGTACACTTTAGATAAATTATAAGCACCCTGGAAAAGATAAGGGATCCTCAGTCAATACTTCCCATTCCCATTTAAAGACAGATTAAACATTTAGAGATCAAAGCCAATGAAAACAACAAAGCTCTTTCTCAAACCAGAACACTTTTTTCATTCTTTGATTAACTTGATTTTTCTGGCCCATTTTTCTCTTGATGGGAAGGGACCTGCTTCCTGCTGACCTGAGAATTTACTGCTTTGAATGTGCTGATATAAAAAGAGCTCAAGTTCTTTTAAGTCATGACCCTATCCCCAGGGAGCAAAGCTTGATTCTCATCCTGGCCCTCTATCTTAATGTTCGAGTTGGAGCCACCAGTAAGAACCTTTCCTAGTGACAGAAGGACTAGTGAGAGAATAATGCCAATGGCAGGGGTGGTAGTGGTCATCTGGGCTGTGTACATTTTTCATATACTAATCCTAGAGAAGTGTTAGTGGAATTAACTGTTTATGTTGTAATGTTTCAGTTTCATTTTTCAGATTTTGATTTCGTATTTTACTTTTTACATAAATTTATCTTAGAAGTTGAGAAACTCATAGGCTAATCTTGAGAAGAACAGGTGCCCCCAGCCCACCAGATACTGGGGATTGAACCCAGGGCTACACACATGCTAGGCAAATATTTTACCACAAATATATCCCCAGCCCCACAAGTATTTTCTTCCAGTTTATCTCTTTTCATTTTGTATAAAGTTATTTGTTTTGACATAGGATCTTGCCCAGCCTGGCTTTAAACTATGATCCTCCTTCTTAAATCTCCAAATGGCTGGGATTACAGGGTGTGTGCCATTGTGCCCAGCTGAGAGGAACAATCTTGAAATGTACTCTTCTGAGTCAAACCTAGAACTGACTGATTTTGATAGTATCTCTTCCTACTGCTTCTTAGCCCTTCAGAGGCCTTGCTTTGCTTTGCTTTGCTTTTTTTTTTTTGGTACTGGGGATTGAACTCAGGGGCCCTCAACCACCAAGCCACATCCCCAGCCCTATTTTGTATTTTATTTAAAGATGGGGTCTCAAGTGAATTGCTTAGCGCCTCACTGTTGTTGAGGCTGGCTTTGAACTTGTGATCCTCCTGCCTTAGCCTTCTGAGCCACTGGGATTTCAGGCTTGCACCACTGCACCTGGCTACTCTGCTTTTGAGTTAGGCTAATTCTGCTGTTGGGTTCTGTTTCTCTAGGTATGTATACTTATTGCTTATACTTTCACAGTGAATTCAGGAGAACATTTCTGCCTTTCCTTTATATTTCTTAATTCTGAATTTACTAATTGTGGTCATTAAACAGTAGCATTAATTTGCCTTTAAATTTATGTTTAAAATTCTTTTTTGACATATAGAATCCCTTAGCTTTTTTGTTTTAATATATATATTTTTGTAGTTGTAGATGGATACAATACCTTTATTTTATTTATTTATCTTTATGTGGTGCTGAGTACACAATCCAGAATCCAGGACCTCACATGTGCTAGGCAACACTCTACCACCAAGCTACAACAGCCCCTAGAATCACTTAGCTTTTATGTATTCATATCCCATTCATCATTTGCAATTACTTTAATGTAGAATCCTTTTCTCTTTTAAAAAACATAAATTTATTTTTATTAATGTAATACAAACGCAATTTGCAAGATGAAGTAGCTTTTAAAAGGCTCACATTGTTGAGTGTGGTGGCATGCATCTGTAATCTAAGTACTTGGGAGTCCAAGACAGGAAGATCACTTCAGCCCATGAGTTCCAGACCAGCCTGGGCAACATTGCAAGACTTTACAATAAAACAAAAACAAACAAACAAAACCCCAAACCAAAAAGGCTTTTATTGAAAAATAGTACATCTCTATCTCACCTCTCCCTATTACCAGTTTTGTTTCCCACAGGTGCTTTGAACTCACTGAGCTTTTTCTTTCTCTCTTACCTTCCTCTGTTCCTTCTGATGAGATTTCACTATATTACCCAGGCTGGCCTCATACTCCTGGGTTCAAGTGATCTTCCTCCCTCCATCTCCAGAATAGCAGGAACTATCAGCACACACATACCATTGCATCCAGATCTTTGCTGAAGTGTTTCTGCTGAGATTTATCTTTGTATTTCTAAATAGAATGTTTATATTGCCATTTTCTAAAGATAGAAGGTCTTATTCTTCCTGTTATAGTAGTTAAGGGTCTAGCTCTTATAATGGCCCCTCTCTCACTTCTTCCATTATCCTCCACCATATTTTCATACGAAATTTGGGTAAATAAATGTTGTTCACATTGTATTTGGATAAATATGTGTTACTGAGGGCATGGTGGTTCATGCTGGCAATCTCAGTGACTTGGTAGACTGAGGTGAGAGATTGTAAGATCAAGACTGGCTTCAGCAACTTAGTAAGACCCTATCAGATAAAAAGTAAAAAGGACTGGGGATATAGCTTAGTGGCAAAGTGCCCCAGGGTTCAATCCCCAGCACTAAAAACAAATAAACAATGTATTATTTTTCCCTTTTTGTTTATATGATTGTTTCTCAAACTCCTTATTGAAATTCAGTTTCTTGGGCTGGGATCGTGACTTAGTGGTAGAGTGCTCGCCTAGCATGGGCCGGACCCGGGTTCGATCCTCAGCACCACATAAAAATAAAGGCATTATTTATTTAGTTGTAGATGAACATAGTATATTTATTTTTATATGGTGCTGAGGATTGAACCCAGTGTCTCACAAATACTAGGCAAGTGCTTTACCACTGAGCTACATCCACACAGCCCTTTTTATTTTACTTGAGATAGGGTCTTGCTAAGTTGTCTAGGCTGGCCTTGAATATGGGGTTCTTCTGCCTCAGCCTTCTGGGATTATAGGAGTGTACCACTGCATCCGGATTGCTTAACTTGTTTTTGATACCAGGGATTAAACCCAGGGGTACTTAACTACTGAGCCAAGTTCCCAGCCCTTTTTTTATTTTGAAATAGGGTCTTACTAAGTTGCTTAGGACTTCACAGAATTGTTGAGGCTAGCTTTGAACTTGTAATCCTCCTGCCTTAGCCTCCTGAGCCACTGAAATTACATGCATGTGCCACTGCGCTCAGGTAGTTTATGTAACTTTTTACTTGGATAAAAGCTCCACTGATTTCTAGCATTTTAGTGCTATTCTGAGGTCTGTTTTATTCTTTTCCATTTCTAACTTTGGAAGCTTTGGCAATCTTTTCCTTCATCTCTAGAGATCTGAAATTTACCAGTGATATGCTTGTTTATTCATTGTGCTGGAGCCTCTCTTCTATAATGGGGGACAGTCCAATTTTTAAGTTCTGGAAATTATTTTTGTTTGGTATTTCTTTGATATATGTATACATTACCTGCCCCCCCACCTCCCCAAATTCCTATAAGCTAGATGTTTGTAATTTTGACTGAAGCTCTCACTTTCTGTCCTTTTCTGTTTTCTTTCTCTTTGTGTTTTGCTTTCTGGGACATATCCTTGTTTTTTTTTTTTTTTTTTAATCTTGTGTTTGGGATTCAGTCCAGGGCCTTAGGATGTAGGCAAGTGCTCTACCACTAACCTGCAACTGCAGCCCTATCCTTGTCTATTTTATAAACCCTTTTTGTGTTTTAAAATCTTCATCATATTTTAAATTCCCATGTCTGTTTCCTCTTATGTTTTGGTATCATTCATGTTGATTGCTATGACCTTCCTGTTCATGTTTAAGAGTAAGGCACAGGGCTGGGGTTGTGGCTCAGGGGTAGAGCGCGCTTGCTTAGCATGTGCAGGGCGCTGGGTTCAATCCTCAGCACCACATAAAAATAAATGAGATGAAGGTATTGTGTCCAATTGCAATTTTAAAAACAGTGTGGGTTAGGGGCATGCTGCTGATTGTTAAAGCTTCACTAGAGGTAGAAAGTTGACATTAAGGGGGAATGTCCCAAAATGTCAACTTGTGATTCTTTGGAATTACAGTTTTTCCAGAGAATTCTTCCTGAGGGCTAAAGAAGGTGGAGATGGCTGATGTAGACTTTTAGTTAATCCTCATTCTGCTCTATATTGTGCATGGAGACCTTTCTATCTTTTTGTCTCAGGTTCATATTTTCTTTTTTTTTTTTAAAGAGAGTGAGAGAGGGAGAGAGAGAGAATTTTAATATTTATTTTTTAGTTTTTGGTGGACACAACATCTTTGTATGTGGTGCTGAGAATCGAACCTGGGCCGCATGCATGTCAGGCGAGCGTGCTACCGCTTGAGCCACATCCCCAGCCCTCAGGTTCATATTTTCTAAGAAATAAACTTTCTGCCTCCTGTAGAGTGAGGCAGATGGGATGGGGAAGGTTTTTACTCCTCTGATCAAGGACCCTTTGACTTATCCCAGTAGTCCTTGGTGTTGAGTCCTATTAAGAGCGCCTGAGTACTGAGGGACCCCTAGACTGACTCTGCTCTTTCCTACTTGGCTCACTTTATATTTCCTTGCTTCTTTATATTACCCTCTCTTCATGAACTTTCCACATTTTAAGATTTCATTGGAACTTATTGTCCATTGCTTTCCCTTTTTATCTTATCTTAAAGGTAAATGCAGTTTTAATACTCTTTTAGTGGGCTTTTGGGGAGAGATGGTAAAGGCATTTGGTTGATTTGCTCTGTTACGAGTTTTACTTTGAAAATCCTAATCAGCTTCCGTTTATTACATAACTGTTGATTAGAGGGCCAGTAAGTTCCAAGCCCAAAGCCAGGCCTTGGGAATTTGGATATGTATGAGACATGGTAACTAACCTCTAGGAATTCATGGTAATGTACTATGTGCCAGCAATGGGACCAGAATGCTATAGGAACTCAGGCTGGAATGTACCTGCAGTCTGTGGGGTGAAAAAGAGGCATTTGGGAGGACTTGGCAGAAGAACCTTCTTGATTTGAAGGCTGCATAGTTATAAAAAGAACTGCTACCTCTGAAGCCTAGTAGTATGCCCAGGCTCTTTAAGAAACATTTCTTTTTTTTTTTTTTTTTCTTGTTATCCTCTCCCCCTGCCCCCCTCCCATACAAAGGATTGGACCCAGCGGTGTTCAACCACTGATCCACATCCCAAGCCCATTTTATTTTGAGTCAGGGTCTTACTAAGTTGCTTAGGGGCCTTGATGAATTGCTGAGGCTGGCTCCTTTCTCTGCTTCCTGAACCTCTAGGATTATGAGTGTGTGCCACCACTCCTGGCCTTTGAGAAGCTTTGAAACACTAATACTCATATCCTCTTAATAACTTGCTTTCCCTCAAACACTGATGTTTGGAAAGGTATCTAAATTTCAGTTTTTTTCAAGTTTCTGCTTTTTCTTGTTTGTTATGAGATTTTAGTCAGTGAATATGAAAATACCATTTTATACCGGCGTTAACCCCTGCCTCCTCCAAGAACTAACCTGTCTTTTTCCTAAAAAAAATACTTAATGACAAAAGTCTGCTATGAATATAATAATAGTATTTAATAAATCCTATATGGGACTCAGTGGTAGAGTGTGTTGTTTGTTTAGCATGTACAAGACCCTAGCTAGCTTTGATCCCCAGCAAGACACACACACACACACACACATACACACACACACACACAGTTGTATCCATATTATAGGAGTATTATATAAATTTTAAAGTTGTACCCTGGATTAAATAGCTTTGGTGAATGACTCCATAACCTAAATACTTACTGTGTTATAATTCTAATGAAGGATTCTTTAAAAAAAAAAAAAATTTTTTTTTTTAGTTGTAGTTGGACACAACACTTTTATTTTATTTATTTATGTGATGCTGAGGATCAAACCCATTGCCTCACACGTGCTAGGCGAGCGCTCTACTACTCAGCCATAACCCCAGCCCCTGTAATGTGTAACTTTTTTAGAAGCCATGAGGCATTCAGGAGACTTTATGAAAAA
Organism: Marmota monax; assembly: GCF_021218885.2. NCBI lineage: Eukaryota > Metazoa > Chordata > Mammalia > Rodentia > Sciuridae > Marmota > Marmota monax. The sequence goes on along the minus strand of NW_026695243.1, from coordinate 8,428,807 downwards.
AAGTTAAGCATTTGAAGAATAGTTCTGAATCCTGACTAGGCTCCTTTTGTGAGAGATGGCATTGTTCTTTGTTTTTTGAAACTGGAAATTAAACCCAAGGTGTTTTGCCACTAAGCTACATCCCCAGTCTTTTAAAAAAGTTTTTATTTTGGGGGCTGAGTTGTAGCTCAGTGGTAGAACACTTTCCTAGCATGTGTGAAGCACTGGGTTCTATTCTCAGGGCCACATATAAATAAATGAACAAAATAAAGGTTCATTAACAATTAAAGACGTATTTAAAAAAAGATAAATTTACTTTTGAGACAGAGTTCCGCTAAGTTGCTTAGAACCTGAGTTACTGAGGTTGACACTGAACTTGCAATCCTTCAGTGTCAGCCGCCCAATTACAGGCATGTCCCACTGTGTCTGGCTAGATATTGGTATTCTTGAGCCCAAGTAGAGCCTGTCCCTAAGAGACAGACACAATTGTAGGGCCGGCAAATTGGCTAGATTGGCATGATACATTGTCCGTGCCCTGCCAATACTCCTGTAACCTATAGATTACCCTGTGATTAGGCTGCTAAGTGTTGTGGGTGAGATGGGTATGTGGAAACAGACTGAGCTCAAGACTGTAGTCTTCCTGGCTTTCCCCAGCAGAGTTTAAGAACATCTGGTTATAGCAATATAATTTTGGACTTACTTCTAGGACAGAGGACTCCCTTTCCTAAAAAAGAAAATAAAATTACAGAACATCTTCTTTCATTCTTGGGAGCTGACCCAAACTGTAGAACAGCTTGTGACCTGTTCCCATGGTGGATGGGTTCTTTGACCTGGGAGTGAGCTGTCTTTGTGCCTTAGACTTCATTAACAGAGGTGATAGGAGGAACTAAACTGAGGAGCTTGTACACCAGTCAGATGAAGCTTATTAGTAAGGTCAATTAGTAAGGTCTGTTGCCAGCACAGTAGATTGGGACAGGGTCTTGGAGTGCACATTCCTGTCCTTGGGGTCCAGACTGGTATGGCTAATACTCCCTCTGTCCTGCTCTGTAGGACAGAAACTTTAGTGTGAAATGAAGCTCTGAGCTGGCCATGTGTGGGAACAGTGAAAAAATAGGCTGAGGGACAGCGTCAACTCCAGAATGGGAATGTTTGGAGTGAGTGATCCCTCATGACACTGAGTTACAATAGCCTAGGAGAGCCCTGGAGAGAACTGATTGCAGCTAGCTTGGACACCAGTCCTGTGAGTAGTATTAGGGCTTCTTTATCCATCTCAAGCCCAGGTGATTGGGACATAGAAGGGCATATGGCTATTTATGAGCTTTCTCATTCTGTAAGATGGGATGAGAGCAGCCACAGTTGCAGGTGTCTTCCCAGCTTTTCTCTCCCTTGGATGGTACATCACCCTGTCCCTTTTCATACCTTTTCAGGATGTCTGGTACTTTGTTTCAAGTTGACTGCTCAACCTGGGGCTTGATTACTATCAGAAATGGAAAGCTTCTGGATTAGGCTGCCTCATTGGTATGTCTTCTGGGACCCAGATTGTCCTTCTTGATCTTCTTGTTTCTCTATCACCAGGTTACCCCTCCAAATTTCTCAGTGTCACAAGTGCCCAACATGCCCAGCTGTCCCCAGGCCTATTCTGAACTGCAGACACTGTCTCCCAGTGAGCGGCAGTGTGTGGAGACAGTGGTTAACATGGGCTACTCCTATGAGCGTGTCCTGAGAGCCATGAAGAAGAAGGGAGAGAATATTGAGCAGGTGAGTGGCTGGTCTACAGCAGAGCGGGTGGTGAGCCAAGAACATTTGACCCCTAGAACTGGGATAGTACCTCTTATAGAGGCCCTTGGACTTATAGCATCAGCTTCTCTCCTGTGGATTAGTGGGGTCTGACAGGGTACTATATGAGGGAAACCAGCAGTTTCAGCAGCAGCACTTCTTTTTTGGGGTCTGCTTTTGAGACCTAGGCTGAGGAAAAACCTTGGGAGTAGTGAAGCTATTGGACTCTTATCCAGTTATCCCCTTTAAAGGGGCAAAACTGGGTTGTTCTAAATAGGGTACTGGAGCCCTACACCTTTGAAATATTTTGTGACTTGGTCTGTTAATAAGAGGACTCTCCTGCTCAGGCTATGGAGTTGACATTCTAGGAGAGGTGTCAGTTTTGGCAGCATCTCCTTTGGCAAATGGCTGCTCATGTTTAGAAGGGCATGTCTGTTTAGCAAGTAGTCGCTGAGGTGCTGTGTTGGACACAATTCAAGTTCTGTCCAGAATCTGATGGCTCAGGTGTGGCAAGGAACACACTTCACACTAGCTAGTAAGACTCTTGGGAAACACAGAGGAGCAGCAGTAGGTGCTCAACTCTTTGTTTCTTTCCTTAGATTCTCGACTATCTCTTTGCACATGGACAGCTTTGTGAGAAGGGCTTCGACCCTCTTTTAGTGGAAGAGGCTCTGGAAATGCACCAGTGTTCAGAAGAAAAGGTGGGAACCTTTATGCTTCATGGGAACCTTGAAGGAGGGACAGAATAGTCTGTCCTGGTTTTCTCCCGTGGCTCACAATCCCCTTTCCTTGACTACAGGCAGAAGCAGTGAGGGGCAGAATCTCCCAAGTATCAAGACAGACTGAGGCCAGTGTTTGCCTCAGATGAAGCACTAGGTTGAAGACTATCTAGAATCCCAGGGAAGAGAAGATTGATTTGGGCTAAAAGCCAACTTTTAGACTTGGCCATTGTTAGTCTGACCTCCTCACTCCTTGGAGAGAGCAACTATGGATGGGGGTGGTGAGATCCAGAGAGAAGTCGGCAAAAATGAGTTGGGACTGGGCATGGCTCCTGAAAGACAGTGGGCTATGGCATCAAAAACCTGTCTGCCCTGGCTTCGGCTTATGAAGCAATGGTTAAAGGAGGCAGATGCCTCCCCAACAAGTGTACACACTGAGCTGTTTTGCGTGGCTGGACCTTTTTATTTAATTTGTATTCTCTTCTGTCTCTTAGATGATGGAGTTTCTTCAGTTAATGAGCAAATTTAAGGAAATGGGCTTTGAACTGAAAGACATTAAGGAAGTTTTGCTATTACACAACAATGACCAGGACAATGCTTTGGAAGACCTCATGGCTCGGGCTGGAGCCAGCTGAGACCAGGCCCTGCCCAGGCCCTGCCACGGAACCACCACCCCCCAGAGGCCCTGCAGAGCCCACATGTGGGGAAGAAGGGGCACACTTCTGGATTTTCTTTTGGGGATTAGAAGATCAGGTGTGGAGACTGTGCTTGCCAGTCTCTGTGAGCCTAGGCTCTGAGCTGGGGAGAAAATGGGGAAGATTTGGGCATGCCCCAGACTTTTCCTGGCTCCTTCCATATTAAATGTATTTGTATTTGAGAAGTGTCCTTCCCACTTTGACCCTCCAGAGAGACTACTTTGGTCTTTCTGGGGGTCTCTACATCCTCAGCAGAAACCTGGTCTAGCTGCCAACAGGAGTGGGGAGAAAAGGGAGGGCTAGACTTAGTGCTGCTTTGGGGTTAGATGCTTCCCCCACTACGTGCACTGGTGGATTGAACTCTAATCCAAGTTGAGTACGAGAAGGTTCTTCCAGGGTTTTGTTCTTTCTCCCTTTTAATGAAGTCTTAGTGTTACACTGGTTCTGTAATGTCTCTGAGGTACAAGGAAAGCACTTTTCCCCATGGGGCCCAGTTTGCCTCTTCTGCCAGGCAGTCACCATGCTTCCCTTTCCAGCCTGTTTCTTTCAGCTTGGTTTGGACCACAGTCCTCTGCTGCCCAAGGTCTTAGAGCCCTGCTCTAGGAAACCTTTTGTCAGTTTGAGTAATCATTGGCCCCTTCCCAGCACACTGAATGGGTTGAGAAAACAGGCCACGACTTGGTGGCCTAGCACTAACCCTCCCCTGTTATCCTTGAACAGCCTCTTCCTCCAGCCCTGCTTTAGGATGACACATGAATAACACCTAGGTTTAGAAATCACTCTCTTTGGTTTCTTTTGTATTATGTTGTACATCATTATAGATCTAAATACAAAGGATATACAGCCTTGATGAATCTAAAATAATTTGCTAACTATTTTGATTCTTCAGAGAGAACTAATAATAAAAGTCTAAAAGGTATCCTGCTGTGTTAACTTCTTTATTGCCAGGAATTGTTTTACTGAGGAGGGTGGGCTGGTGGATGAGTAGTAAGGGGAATTCCTGGGGCTAGAAAAGGACGGAACACATGCTTTCCTGGTAGACTGTGCATTCAAGGAAGTCCCTTAGGAAATAAGTCCTTTTTCCTGTGAGCAACACCAGGCATTTATGTTTTGTGCCACAGGCAGGACTGCATTTTTAAGTGCTTCCCTAGCTCTCAGTGGTGCTCTTGTATCTGATAGAATTCATCCCTAATGTTTCTTGTCTTTATTATTCCTATTAAGTCTCTGGGGATCTTGGCTGGGAGTTAGTCTCTGGTTTTTAGTGATAATGTGAGGGGCTTCAGAGCCTTAAACTGGAAACAGAATGCCCTCTGGTGGTCCCATCTAGCCCCACCTGAGGCTGACAAAGGATGGCTACTACAATTTGGCTATTTAGCTTTCCTTTAGCTTTTTAAGTCCTCCTCTTATAACCTCAAAGTTATCCTTTACTTGAGATTGTTCATATGGTAGGACTTTTAAGGCCAAGGCTGTGACGTATGAATCTGTTTTATTCAGTGTGGCCTCTAGAAGTGATGGGCACCTGGAGGCTACTTTGTTTTCCTTGTCTTGAGCTTTTTCCTGATAAAAAGATAACGTAGGGAGCAGAACTCAGATGGAAGGGTGTGTGTGTGTCACTATAGCTCACAGCACTCAATGCCAAGATCTTAAATACAGGCTGTTGAATACAAATGGTCAACAAATACGTGAAAAAATGTTCATCTTTAGCAATTAGAGAAATGTGAATTAAAATGAGATTCCATCTCATTTCAGTCAAAATGGCAATTATCAAGAATATAAATAACAGTGTTGGCAAGGATGTGGGGGAAAAGGTACAGTCATACATTGCTGGTGGGTCTGCAAATTGGTGCATCTACTATGGAAGGCAATATGGAGATTCCTCAGAAAACTAGGAATGGAACCACCATTTTACCCAGTTATCCCACTCCTCAATATATACCCAAAGGACTTAAAATCAAACTCTGGTATGTATACACAATGGAATATTACTCAGCCACAAAAAAGACTTACTTTTGCCAGAAAATGGATGGATCTGGAGACTATCATGATAAATGATAAGGCAATCCCCCCCAAAATCAAGGGTTGAATGTTCTCTCTGATTTGTAGATGCAAACACAACACGGCAAGCGGGGGCAGGGAGGAGGGAAGAATTTCAGTGGATTAGAAAAAGGGGAATGAAACAAAAGGGGAAGGGATGGGAATCAAAGACAGTAGAATGAATCATATAATTTCCCTATGTTCCCTATGTTCATATATAAATACATGACCAGTGAAACTCCATATGATGTACATTTTAAGAATGGAATCCTAATTGGAATACGTTATACTCCGTGTATATATATATGTCAAAATAGACTGTACTGCCGTGTATCTTAAAACAACAACAATAAGGCCCTTAAGAGTGGCAAGCGAGCATGTCCTGGAAGATAGTAAGCCTAGGAGATAGACTTGCCCGAGATCCTCTAGCTCTTCAGGTTTCCCGAGAGGAGCAGGAAATCAGCTAGGCAACCAGGAACTGCCATAGAAACAAAAGGGCTAGCATAGGGAGGTGCTGATCACCTTAGCAAAAGGTTGAAATGGGGACAGAAAAGTACCTACCCTCTTCTGCTTCGGAACTGGATTGCTGGAAGGAAGGGTAACTATAAACACAAAGCCTGCCCCACATCTGCTATTAAAGACATCATCAAATCAAGGTTTATTCATTTTACATTTTCAAAAGTAAATCTACATTTCCAAATCAATCTCCAAGGGCCAATGGGGCAGAGCTCACCCTACTGCTGCCCTGCTAGCACCTATGTTTTAGGTTTTTTTGTTTTTTACTTTGAAGACTGAAAGGCACAGAATTCAGCTAATAAACACCCTCCCTGGACTTAGCATATTGTCTCCCTTAGCTTGTGTCCTCTGACCTCCAGGTTACCACTGATTACCCAACTCCCTGATACTCAAACTTAGGAACATCTATAGAGTTTTTAGACCCATGTGTTCCCACAGTTATGGGTCATTAAGCAAATGCTCTTGGTGCCCCAAAGGAAAGGGAGAAGCATTAAGTTCTTCAGCCCGACTCTGAGGGAACGGAGCCCCATCTAAGGCCATGGGTGGCTGGATGAGGATAGGACAGGTGGGACCAGCGAGTAGCTTCTGGTATGTGCAGGGAGGACGTGGCAGAGGCCTCCACCAGCCCCTGAAAGCCCAACACTGACTCCTATACTACCTCTACTATCTGGTGTAAGATTTTTCTCTAAGACACTACTGTTCTCTCAGGGGCTACAGCTGGCCTGTGGTAGGTGAGGTACAGCTGCAGCTGGCTCCTCAGACTTTGGATGCACTTGGATTTCAGAGCCATGATTTCATCCAGCTGGGTCACAAAATCTTCGAAATCCTGAGAAAGGGAACACAGGACAAGTGGAGGTTTGTTGGTTCTCTGTAAGATCATCTTTTCTAGTCCCTTTCTCTTCAGGAAAACTCAGAACTCAGATCCTCCTCCAGTTGAAACACCTGCAGGACAGCTGCTATGGCACTGGATAGGGCTTACTTCTCTGCCTTTGAGACACTTTATAGGAAGAGAGGTATGTTGTAGAACAAAAGGATATTGAGGTAGAAGTACCTCGTCTGTATATTGTAGGCAGCAGGCTGGTCACTGTTCAGTCACAGGAGTCCCAAGGCCACTAGGGAGGCAGAATGACTAGGGACAGAGGCTGGAAACTTTTAGTCTTGTCAATGGGCAATGTGGCACCATCTCCCACCTGGGGCCAGACCCTCTTAAGCTATCTCAGAGAAATGGCAAGAGGAGGCACAAGGCCTTGATAGTGGTTAGTGCGTGACAGCAGACCCTTACTCACAAGTACCACATCAAACTGGCCACAGGCCAACTTTCCCAACAGCCCATGATTGTTTACCAAGGCTACTTACATTAGAAGACAGTTGGCTTATTAGGGTCTCTTCCCTGAAGCCCAGCTTTGCCATTTCATCCAGTTGTTCTTGGTGTGCTTGGATGACCACCTGCCTGGAAACACCAGAGAGGAAACTGATATTCCTGGCCTCCCATTTTCTCGGGGCAGCTTTCTCACATTGGTCCTTACTTCCAAGTTGGGAACTGACTCCACCTAAAATTGCCAAGGCTTTGACTAGAACCGGCTCCCCACCCCTTCCATCTCCCCTGTTCTTTTCTCTGGACTAGTCAAGGTATTAAGGAGACCAAAAAAATACCAGGAAAGAGATGGGCTTCTTAAGCTGTCCCTACCTCCCCAGCTATAGTGAAGGAGAGGGCTGGGTGCTGCTTCTCCAAGGAGCTGCCCATTTCCCATGGCTTCCCTGAGAAAGACTCTCAAGGCTATGACCACTGCAGATGGCATACTCGGCATAGAGTCTGCTTTCATTTCTACTTCCTATGCAGGGTCCAAGACCAAAGCAGGAGGCTGGAGATAGAAGCTGAGGGATCTGAAGTGTTTTATTAGTTATTGATAGACCTTTATTTATTTATTTGTTTATATGTGGTGCTGAGAATTGAACCCAGTGCCTCACACATGTGAGGCAAGTGCTCTACCACTGAGCCATAACCCCAGCCCGGGATCTGCCTTTTGTCAGACTCTAATGATGGGTAGAGGACCACAGAGCAGCAAGGTTGTTAAAGCCTCCAGAAATAAACATGGAGAGGCAAGCTCCTCACTGTGCATCTCTGCATGACCTTAGCTTTTTCCATGACAGATTATTACCTGGAGCAGAAGTGGGGATGACAAAGGAGCTCATGTTTTAGGGAGAAAGTCCAACTTACTGTGCTTGTTCCAGGGTGGGCTGATTGAATGTCCCTATGGTCTCAGGAGGGCAGTTAGGGACCAGAAGAGAATCTGGCGATGCTAAGCACCTTGAGATTGGCTTGTGTTTGAGCCACATAATGTCCTCTTTGTAGCAGGGCAACTTGATGGAGTCTGTAGACAAACCAACCTCCTGCCAACTGAGCCCTGTAGGATGTTTACTCTCCTGGGTCCAGGGCTGATCAGCCACATCACTGCTTCCTGTTCGTGTGGTAAGTACAAGTCCAGAATGGGGTACACTAGTATGTATGGTGGAGAAGGGCTTTCCTGGGAAACCCCAGGAACCATCCAGCTCTGTCTCCTCAGCATCAGTATCACACTGCTTGCCACACACATGTTCCTGGGAGAAGAGTGCAGTTTCTCTACTCTGGCAGGCCTCTCCCAGGTTTGCCTCCCTGTTGGGCAGCTTGTCAGGTAGGTGCTGGCGGATAGGTGATGGGGACAGAGCTGGAAGACCACTACCAGGCTTATTGTCAGGGGGAGATGAGGACAGCCACAGGTGCCCAGTTGTTGAAGACACTGGCAAGGCTGCCTCTTGATCATTAGATGATACCGTGTGGCCCACAGCTGGTCCCCCTGTGCTCTCTGCCACTAGACTGTGCACAGCCCCCTGGGCCAGTTGTTTCAAAGGAGAAGGGCTGTCATTATCTGGGGTCTCTAGGAGGGACACAGTGAGGGGAGCCATTAGTCTTGAAGGATATTCATAGCATGTGCCTAATTGCCCTCCAGAATCTTCTCCTTGTACAGGGATACTATTTTTTACTATTCTGGTCATCTGAGTGGGGTTGTCTTTACTGACTTCTCTCAGTGGGGTGACTGTATCTCTTTGGTCTGGGGATCCAGAAACTGTAATGTGGGATGGCGAGAAAGAGAAACCATCTTCCAGGGATGGCGAGCTGTCTTCAGCCTGCCCAGGAACCTTACTGCTGAAGGTATCCTGTCTTAAGTCAAAGGCTGGGCCTTCACCTTTTTTCCCACTGTATACAAAATCTACCCGTGAGCAGAAAGGCTCCTCTGCTGGGTTGTCTCTAGAAGGCCCGATGGAGGTAGAGTTCTCTCTGCTCCAGTCCAAGTGTACCTTATTTGGGCTTTGGCTATGATTGAGTGCTTCTCTTCTATGGCTTACTGGGTCCTTGGAGTACACCCAGCTTTCAGTTAGATCCTTTTCTTCAACATCTGACCTGGAACTAAAAAACAGGCTCTGCTGCCTTTCTGCTACCAGTTTCTCAGGACCTTGATCTCTCTTCTGATGAAGGAAGAATGAGCCTTCACTTTTCTCCAGGGTATTCCTCTGCTTTGTGGTTCTCTGATTGGAGACATGTGAAAAAGAATCTTCACTGAAATCACTGTCATCTAGGTCCTCAGCTTGGGCTCCATCCTGACTCTCAGAGAAAGAATGGGATGGAGGAGGGGTCTCATTCTGGAACTGACACTCTGGGGGCCTGTATTGGCATAAAAACTTTTCCAATGGTTGGTATTTTAACTTCTGTTGAAGGAGAGGTGGCTGCTGGAACTGCTGATGATAAAAACGCAAATGTTCCTCCCTCTCTTTCTGATGTGGAGGGATGTTTGTCCAAGCTTCAGAGGTAGGCCTGGAGGGCATGCTCATCTTATTGTCCTGACTGCCCTCCTCAAAGAGGTGGCTATTGCTAAAGGAGAGTTCAACGCGTGACACGAGCTGTTTTTGTACTGGCCGCACTGGCTGCACTTTCTTGCATTTGGCAGGCAGCTTTCCAAGCCCTGGGCCTTCTCCTAGGCCTGGTATCCTGCCTCTCCACTCAAGGATGGTCTTGTTGCCAACTTGATTTTTCTCAGAGCACAATGGAATTGACTCTTCTGCCCCCTTTTTGACCAAATGTTCAGACCGCAGGGTTCCTTTGACAGGGCTAGTCTGCATGACCCACTCCTGGGGAGGACTCCCTCTGGAGCCACCCCTTTTACCAGGGACTTTTGGTATACAAGCAAAAGGGATGTTAGGGGTATGGCTGGCCAAAGGATGGGTCTTCCCCCTTGTAGAACCAGGTGCCACTGTAACTGACTGCTGAAGCCCCAGCTTGACTTTTTTTGGAGAACACTTGTCCCCTGGCAGGGCCACAGGGGAATTCTGAATTCGTTTTGGAGAGGAGTTTTCAGATGTCTGATTTCGACTGGTAGCTGAAGTGCAACACTTAATGCCTTTCTTTAATTCTTTGACTCTGTGAATAATAACATATTTAATAGTAAATATATGTTCTATAATTCCTTTTCCATATTTTCAAGGAAAACACAAAATAAGAAGAGTATTATAAGGATTGGTAGGTTTTTTGTTTGTTTAAATCTGGGAGAGAATAAGAGGAAATGGGAACATTCTATTTTAGCATGAGATACCCCTCTGAACTTTAATAAAAAAAAGCAACATCTTCTCCGAGAATATAAGCATGCACCCAACATTCCATGATCAGAAGATTTTTGGAAATTGACACAACCCCATATAAGGGACAAGCCAGGGATGCAAGTCTCAGAACTACACTGTTCACACAGGGCCCATCCTGTGTGTCCTGAAGATGGGCCAGATCAGCAGTTCATGTCTACCACTCAGCTGCAGTTCCACAAACAGAGCTCTTTTTTCCTGAAAATTACCCCCTTGCAGGCTCCTCTGGGAAAATGAGTTCCCTCAAACCAACTAGGCATTTCAGAAGTCAAAACCTCAAAAAATAAGCAGGACTGTGCAAATTCCATTAAGGGAAAAATGACTTGTCTATTTAAAGGTTTCTCAAATGTTAGCAGTTGACATTTTGCACTAGGTAATTTTTTTTTTTGTATTGGGGATTGAACTCAGGAGTACTCGACCACTGAGCCACATCCCCAGCCCTATTTTTGTATTTTATTTAGAGACAGGGTCTCACTGAGTTGCTTAGCCCCTTGCTGTTGCTGAGGCTGGCTTTGAACTCATGATTCTTCTGCCTCAGGCTCCGAAGCTGCTGAGATTACAGAGGTGCACACCACTGTGCTTGGCCCAGGTAATTCTTTCTTATAGGGTGCTGCCCTGTGTACTGTAAGATGTTTAGCAGCATCCTTGATCTCTGGTTTCTACCCACTAGATGCCAGTAGCATTTCTTCCCAGTTATGACAATCAAAAATGTCTCACCCAGCTGTGTGCAGTGGTGCATGCCTATACTCTGGAGGCCGAGACAGGATTGCAGGTTAAACATCAGCCTCGGCAATTTGAGGCCCTATCTCAAAATAAAAAAATAAAAAGGGTTAGGGATGTAACTCAGTAGTAAACACCCCTGGGTTCAATCCTAGAACAAAACTAAAAAAAAAAAAGTTCAACCCACTATAAGAGACACATGTGACAACAGGCTAAAGAGAGGAGAGATACTAGCAGATACCAAAGTCATCTGAGAAAGAGTCCTGACCTGCTGGGTATGGTGGAAAATGCCAGTGATTTAGGAGGCTGAGGCAAGAAAATACAAGTTTAAAAAATTTTTTTTTGTGTGTGAGGACACTGAGAATTGAACCCAGAGGTGCTTTAACACTGAGCTACATCCTCAGCCTGCCCCCTCTATATTTTAAGATAGAGACTCACTAAATTGTTTAAGGCCTTGATACATTGCTGAGGCTGGCCTCAAACTTGCAGTCCTTCTGCCTCAACCTCCTGAGCCTGTGGGATTACTGGGCCTGGCAAGAATTGCAAGTTTGAGGTCAGCCTCTGCAATTTAGTGAGACCCTGTCTCAAAATAAAAATAAAAAGAGGCTGGTGATATAGCTCAGTACGAGAGAGCTCCTGGGTTCAATCCCCAGTACTCAAAGAAAAAAAAAAAAAAAAAAAAAGAGAGGCCTGACCAGGCATTCAAGAGGTACTAGCTCTGCCACCAACTTCTGATGAACTCTTGGAAAATTCCTGCCCTTCTCTGGGCCTCAGTTTATATATGTCCAGGTTAGTCCATTCTAACATAGCTCTAAGTGATTCTGCCTTCACAAGTAATGTCTATTTTTGTGTGTGCAAGTGGTACTGGAGATTGAACCCAGGAGTGCTTTACTACTGAGCTACATCCCCAGCCCTTTTAATTTTTTTATTTCAAGACAGGGTATCACTATGTTGCCCAGACTGGTCTCAAACTTGTCATCCTCCTGCCTCAATTTCCTGAGTAGCCAGAATTACAGGCATGTGCCACCATTCCTGGAAGTAATATGTATTCTACCTTTTACAATTAGGGCTGAGGTCAGGAGGAAAAAAACTCATTGAAGCAGGAATAATGGCACACACCTGTAATCCTGGCAACTAGGGAGGCTGAGGCAGGAGGATCACAAGTCCAAAGCCAGCTTCAGCAGCATAGCAAGATTCTAAGCAACTTAAGTAAGAACCTGTCTCAAAAAAAATTAAATAAAAGGGCTGGGGATTAAGCTCAATGGTAAAGTGCCCCTGGGTTAATCCCCAATACTAGAAAAAAAATAATAACAACAACAACAAAACTGAGCTGACCAACTCAGATTAATATTTCACTTTCCAGTAGCCACTGAAAAGCCACTTATGGAGTCAACTCCCAAGTAAGGGGATATATCATCTTCCTCTTGTCATAAGTGCAAAAGCAGGGCCTACCAGGTCACATTCTTCAAATCACCAGTTTCTCCAAGAAGGTTGGAGAGCAAAGTGAGATCCCTTATTTGTGTGAGACATGTGCACAAATATCCCCCCCCTTTCTCTCTCTGTCTCACACGTGCACACACACACACTCTTACCTGTCAGCATAGCGTAAAGTATTTAGAGTGTGTTCAGTGGCCACATGGCTTGGTGAGATGTTAGCAATCATACAAGTTTTGGCATTGCCGATGAAAGAGTCCTTCAGAACCTGTCCAAACCAGAAGGTGGGTTAGTGAATGAAGTCTACTAACAAAAGGCATATTGACTACTTGTGTTCAGGACACTGGGGCAAAAAAGGCAACTCACAAAAGAAGAAATACAAATGATCAAATGCAATAAACAGAAAAAGGTACTAATCTCACCCTTAAGAAATACAAAAGAGCCATTTAAAATATTATATAGTTTTACCCATAAAATTAAAAAAGACCGATGAATATCCTGCCCTGGTGCAGATCCAGATAAATGGGTACTCTCCTATTCTCCCATATGCCATGTACCATGACCTGGCACAAGCTTTCCAGAGGGCAGTGCAGCAATATGAAATAAAAGGTAAAAAACATGCACATCAAGGTTTTTATACTGAGGGACTTCTCAGTTGACAAAAAAAGTATACATGGGATATTCATTACAACATTACTTAATAACAATTCTAAAACAACCTGGGAGTTTGTAAGTAGGGAACAAACTAATTACAAATTGAATGCAACAATTACAAATGATTGTGTATATCTGTACTCAGGCACATGAAAAAATAATTAAAATATAAATCCCCTTTTTTTGGGGGTGGGCAGAAATCAAAACTATGGCCTCACACATGCTAGACAAGGGCTTTTGTCACTGAGTCACACACCCAGGTATCTTGAGGCAAAGTCTTGTTAAGTTACCCAGGCTGGCCTAGTTCTTCCAATCCTCCTGCCTCAGCCTCCTAAGTAGTTATAATTAAAGGCATATGCCATCCTAAACTTAAATCTTTGAATAACAAAACATATGATCCTATGCTTATGATTAGATCGACATGCGGAGTTAAGTGCATAGAAATGTTCACTAAAGCTAGGCATGATGGTGCACACCTATAATCCCATTGACTCAGGAGACTGAGGTAGGAGGATCACAAGTTCAAAGCCAGCTTCAACAAAATAGTGAGGCCCTAAGCAACTCGGTGAGACCCTGTCTTGAAATAAAAAATAAAAAGAGCTAGGGATGTGGCTCAATGGTTAAGCACCCCCGGGTTCAATCCCTGGTATGAATAAAAGGGGGGAAATGTTTTAAATGTCACAGTGTGGGAATCAAATTCAGAGAACACCAATTCTGACTAGCATGGAGTTGTATTAAAATAGGTTCTGTCTCACGTCCTATGGTGTTACCAAGATCCTCTCCTACTTGTCTGTCCTCTAATGTGCACCATACATAGTGCTGAAAGGAATCAGGGAAGACATAACTATCTTCACAAATGTTTGTACCTAGGCAGATCTGTCCTCATGTAGCTCTTCTGCAGTTATTATGGATGCTGATTTAATATCCAAACATTTCCATGATAGGAAAAAAAAAACCAAGAAAAAATAATTACCAATATTTCCAACACTTAGAATAAGAATAATCACAATTAATGCTTGTGTAGTTTTGTTTTTATTTTTTCATTGTTTTAAGAATGTACCATTTATTTCATGACACATTGCCTCTGTTTTTACACAATTCTTAGTATTATGCTATAATTTTAATAAAGAGCAAATAAATCTCAATCCAATTTTAAAATAAAGATATACATTAAATGTATTTATTAATTTGTTTAATACATTATGTTGTCTTTGAACAATGAACTTAATTTTGGTACATAGCACATTTGTGTTTTGTTATTGAAATGAAGAAAGACATACTGCACCTGAAAATCTGCCCTAAGTGATTAAAACCATGACAATGACAGATTTCAATCAATTAGCAAAATCAAAATGTTCTAGAGTTTTTCTGATTATTTATAATAAAAGTGAAACAAGATTAATACTCAACAGGAGAGAATGTTTCTGTTTTTTGAGACAGGGTTTTGCTATGTTGCTATGTTATTCCTGTACTCAACAAATCCTACTGCCTTAGTCTTTTGAGTAGCTGGGATGATAAGCAAATGCTGCCATGCCCAGCTGTCATTTTTTCCTTATTGCCTTTTTTTTTTTTAGTATTTATTTTTTAGTGTAGTTGGACACAAATACCTTTATTTCACTTATTTATTTTTATGAGGTGCTGAGGATGGAACTCAGGGTCTCGGTGTGAGGCAAGCGCTCTACCGCTGAGCCACAACCCCAGCCCCGCCTATTTCTTAAACTATAAAAACAGCAAGCGGTCAAATCATACATACTCTCATAACATGTAAAGTTACAGTTCCATCTTTACCCCCATTGTTATTCTTGAGATAATCCAATGCTGTTTCTTCTGCATTTTTAAAAATATTTTTCCCTGTGTGATTACACATATAGTAGAAAAATGCTTTAAGATCACACAGGCAATCAGATTATTACACTGTTCTACAGCTTGCTTTTTAACATCATAATAGATCTTGGTTATCTTTCTTATCAGTACATGTGGAAAATCTCAATTTTAAAAACTGTAGCCATTATTTATTTATTTATTTTTGTACTGAAAACACTGGCCTAAATCTTATAGCCAAGAAATTACCAACTATAGCTTACACCACTGTCTTTAAGGGCTCAGAGGCTCCACTAAATGATGAAGTCTTGGACTGGGGTTGTGGCTCAGTGGTAGAGCATTCGTCTGGCATCAGTGAGGCCCTGGATTGGATCCTGAGCACCACATTAAAATAAATAAGTAAAATAAAAGTATTGTGTCCAACTACAACTAAAAAATAAGTATTTTTTTTTTAAAAAGATAAGTCTCACTGTATTGCCTATTCTAGTCTAATTCATGAGCTCAAGCAAACTTCCTGCCTCAGCTTCCCAAGTAGCTGAACTATAGGCACATGTCACCACACCTAGAAATAGTTTCTTTACTGGAAATAAACACAAAGGTGGTAACCAGAAGGGCATAGCTGCCTCCTGGGGCCCCAGCTGCCCTGTGTTGAAGGTATCTCTGCCTGAGTGAGCCCTCACTAGAGGCTTAGTAGGTTTGAATGTTCCTGGAGGGAATGTAGCACTTCTCTTCTCCCCACTATGTCTAACTTGTGCCTTGCTGGCAGTGGACACTCTTCCGAATGAACACAGGAATGGAAGAAGGAACAATGAATGAACCAGAAAAAACTTGAGGTTCACATTTAACTTTACCTGAGTTAATTTGCTCTGCCTGAAGGGAGTATGGGTGTGTTCCTGGTCCAGTGCTCGGATACATTCCTTCAGCTGCAAAGTAGAAGAATAGCAAGCACATCAAATATCACAAAGTGAGTAACAGATTATTTATTTTTTTATGACGGCGGAATGCATTACAATTCTTATTACACACATAGAGCACATTTTTTTCATTTCTCTGGTTGTATACACAGTATATTCACACCAATTTGTGTCTTCATAACTGTACTTTGGATAATAATGATCATCACAGTCCACCATCATTAATAACAGATTATTTTTCTTAAATAAAAAACACTTAAGACAAGCTGGCCCTAGGGAAGAAACTGTCACTTGTCCCTAGACATGGCCCTTCAGTAAGAAATATTCATTGCACGTTACTGGGGTCAGCATAGACCTGGATTGAGCAAAATGCCCATTAGAAACGGTGGGGAGGGGGCTGGGATTGTGGCTCAGTGGTAGAGTGCTCGCGAGCACGCATGAGGCACTGGGTTTGATCCTCAGCACCACATAAATGTAAAATAAAGATACTGTGTCCACCTAAAACTTAAGAATAAACATAAAAAAAAAAAAAAAGAAAAGAAATGGTGGGGAGGGGTGGGCTAGGGTTGTGGCTCAGTGGCATGAGGCACTGGGTTTGATCCTCAGCACCACATAAATGCAAAATAAAGATATTGTGTCCAGGGCTGGGATTGTGGCTCAGAGGTAGAGCACTTGCCTAGCATGTGTGAGGCACTAGGTTCGATTCTCAGCACCACATATAAGTAAATGAATAAAGTAAAGGTTCATCAATAACTAAAATATATTTAAAAAAAAAGATATTGTGTCCACCTAAAACTTAAAAAAAAAAAAAAATATATATATATATATATATATATAAAGAAAGAAAGAAATGGTGGGGAGGGGGCTGGGACTGTGGCTCTGTTGTAGAGCGGTTGCCTACTACATATGAAGCGCTGGGTTCAATCCTCAGCACTACATACAAAAATTAAATAAATAAATAGATAAAGTTATTATGTCCATCCACAACTAAAAATCGTTTTTGTAAATTATTTATTTATTCTAATTTGTTATATATGATAGCAGAATGCAATTCCATTCATATTACACATATAGAGCACAATTTTTCAAGTCTCTGGTTGTACACAAAGTAGTTTCACACCATTCGTGTCTTCATACATGTGTTTAGGGTAATGATGTCCATCTCATCCCACCATCTTTCCTACCCCCATGCCCCCTCTCTTCACCTCCCTCCCCTTTTCCCATGTGTCCTTCTCCGTCCTCAGCAGTGGACATTTGGGTGGTTCCCCTGTTGTGGGTGGTGCTGCAGTGACCATTGAGGGCAGGATCCTTCGTACCCGGACATGACCTGCTCTGGATCTGTCTAAAGTTCCTCCATTCCTCTCATGCGCCCCACCCCATCCCCATTATCAGTCAGCATCTCAAATCAAAGAAAAGATTCGGTCTTTGGTTTTTTTGGATTGGCTTACTTCACTTAGCATAATGTTCTCCAACTCCATTTACCTGCAAATACCATGATTTTGTTCTCTTTTAATGCTGAGTAATATTCCATTGTGTATATATCCACAGTTTCCCTATCCATTCATCTACTGAAGGGCATGTGGGTTGGTTCCACAATTTAGCTATTGTGAATTGTGCTGCTATAAACATTGATGTGGCTGTGTCCCTGTAGTATGCTATTTTGAAGTCCCTTCAGTATAAACCAAGGAGTGGAATGTCCATTAGAAATGGTGTGTGTGTGGGGGGGCTGGGACTGTAGCTCTGTGGTAGAGTGCTCGCCTAGTATGTGTGAGGTTCTGGGTTTGATCCTCAGCACCACATACAAAATAAGTTAATTAATTAATTAAAGTTTTTATGTCCATCCACAAAAAAAGTAGTTTTTAAAAAAAGAAATGGTAGGGAGAGTGGGAGAGCAAGATGAGGAAGGAAAGACCTTCTATTTCTGAGTCAAGCATATAGGCTAAAAGGCAATAAATGAGAAAGAGGAAAGAGGAAGAAAGTAATCCCTTGGAAGTATCAGTGAGGGATTCTGCCAAGAGGAGGAAAATTAGCCTCCAGAATTTGCTGTGGCTGTTATTGGCAGCAGTCATAAAGGCCCATCATTGCCTAACCTCTATCCAGGAAGCTGCAGGACATAAAGTATAAGGCAATATCTTTCTGTTTTAAAAATCAATCCAGTATCCCCCAATTTTAGCACTGGATAGATTTTCCTGAAGGAATGAAAAAATAACTAAACCCTGCCTCTTATACCCATCCCTTACATCTTCAAATCCAAGTGGTACAATCAATACCTATGAGAGTCCTTGGATCCTTTTTAGCCCTGCTCAATCAGAATGGAATGGTCAACAAAGTTTACTAAACACTAAGGAACCAAGGGAAATGCCCAGGAAAGAAATAAGGCTACCTTTGTATACCTTACAAAGCACAATATTTTGATACTATTCTAGAAGGTCCAGGCCCCTTTGCATGCTTGTTCCCCATATGAAATAGACAAAGTCAAGTCACAAAGGGCATATGACTTCATAGATATTTCTTTCCATGTTTCATAGTTGATTCCTAGACCATTGTTTAAAATCAGAATCACATATTTTTTGGTTAGAGGTGGTGGATCCTCAGATAATTCAATCCATCTGAACCTGGGAATCCTAATCTATAAGGTAGGAATAAGAGAATTTGCTTAACTTGCCTTACAGAGTTGTTGGGAAAACTAACATTTGACATTTAGCAAATGCTAAAAATATATTGGTTTCTTGGAGAAATGGTTGGTGGCAGGTGAAATTAATGGTACTCACATATTTTATTTAATCACTATATCCAAAATATAACTTTGGCGGGGGTACCAAGAATTGAACTCAGGGGCACCCAACCACTGAGCTACATCCCCAGCCCTATTTTGTATTTTATTTAGAGACAGGGTCTCACTAAGTTGCTTCGCCTCACTGTTGCTGAGGCTGACTCTGAACTTGTAATCCTGTCTAAGCCTCCTGAGCTGCTGGGATTACAGGCATATTCTATCATGCCCAGCTCAAAATATAATTTTGCATGCAATAAACATGCAAAAATATTAGTGAGATTTTTGCATGCTTTTTTTTGGTAATAAGTCTTCAAAATCCAGACTAGCCACACTGAACAGCACAGACAGATAGAGATTTAACCACATTATAGGAAATACAGAGGGAAGAATAACATATTAAACATCAGCATGGGGATGCAAGACAAGTGACCGTTTTTTTTTTTTAAATACATAGATATAGAAAAAAATAAGAGGGAGGGAGGGAGAAGCAATGTAGGATATTGTTTGCATGTTAATTTGAACAAGTTGACAGTAAAAAGACATTTATGGGAAACCTGCAGAAATTATAATATATACTGAAAAACAGATAACATTAAAGGTATGATGTTGGTATTATGGTTATATTTTTAAAAGTGTCCTATTTTTGAGGTATATAATATTTATAGAAGAAATGACTTGATGACTAGGATTTTCTTTAAAATAATTTGACAAGGGGAAAGTCGGGATTGTTTACTTTTTCAAATGTTGATAACTGTTGAAGCTGGATAACAAGTATATGGAAGATCATTATGGTATTTAATCTACTTTGGTAGATTGAGGAATTAATACAATTTTAAAATTTGGAGAAAAGGAAAAGCTTACTAAGCTAGTAACTTGCAGAAATATTTTTATTCCTACTTGGCAGGGATTGACCAAAAAAGAGAAGGCAGGGATAGAAGAGTTGTCTAGCATTGCTAAGAGCCCAACTTTTCTCCAGTCCAGGAATTCTTCTGCCAGATGAGAACACACCTGTTGCTCTAATTTCACTCCATTCTCACCCATTCTGGTTGCATGTAAGAGGTAACATCTCTCAAGAAAGATTTTTAGATTTTGAACAACTTACAGCCAGAAGACTCTGGTTTATTTCTGCACCTTCCATCTTTGTCTGTCTATCTGAGTCCCTGGCATCTGCTGCTCTTTCACTGCCAGCCAAGTCAATAAAGGAGATCCTAGAGAAAAGACACACCAAAAATGACTTTGAGGTTTGGGTGTTTTTTAAATTTTTTAAATTTTTTTAAATTTTGATATTAGTTGACATTCTGTAACTTCAGGAAGAAATTAACACTGGCCATCCTCAGGAAAGAAAAAAACATTACTGTCAGCTTTCCAAAAACACGGATCTGTCAGCTGCTATTGGAGCTGTTCACATAAACACTTCTATTGGTTCATTTGTGAGAAAGTATGACTGAAATTGATAAAGTACTCTTCCCATAAGGCTAAGTGACCCTACTACAAATCAGTTTGGTTATCATTAGGTAATTAAATAGAAACTTTTGTAGCTGCTTTCCAGCAAAAAAAAAAAAAAAAAAAAAAAAAAAAAAAGAAGAAGAAGAAGAAAAGGAGGGAAAGAGAGAGAGAGAAAAAAAAAAGACTCATTATTCAGAGGTGAGACAGGCTCATCTATCAGTGTGTCAGAGTGTTTGCTAAGCACCAGAGAAGCAATGAATGTATCCAATTGTCTTATGGCTTTTTCAAGAAGAATGGATTAAGTCCCCCCACCCCCTGACTTCTTTTATGGCTTGTAAGCTTTCTGAGATGCATTCCTTGCTGTTTCTCTGATACTGTGTTTCAAGTTAGAAGCAATCAATGTCCCTTTCAATAACTTAGGATTGACCAACAATAGGTCATTATTTCATGGTCAATCAATTGATGGCATTTTGGTACAATGATTTATTTCAGGGCTAACAACTCTTCTCTGTATCCTCCAAAATGAAGACTTCCATGATGGCATGGTGTCCTGTTGTTGATAACAAATATTTCAAAATCACATTAAGCAAAAGCAGACAATGCAATTCCCTGAATATTTCCAGCTCACCTGCCAAATGTCCTCTTGGCTGAATCTTTGATCTGAATTTGGATGATAGCATGAGAGCGGGAGGAGTCCGCATTAACTCCAGTGGCCCCAGTGCTACGCTCCTTGCTGCCCTTTAAGATCACCTGAAAATAAAACACATAGAATAACTTCCCCAAGGAGCAAACAAGCCCTCTGGCTCCAAAGAGTTGGCAAGTAAGCAGTACAGACCAGACATATAATTTTGTCAGTATGATGCAGTTTTTTCTGTCCAGGTGGAAAGCTGCCCAAACACTAAATCATACAGAGCACGTACCCAATGGCAATGAAAACAATGTGGAATACTGATTTCGTGGGAGAACATTCAATAGCTCAAGAGCTAATTTACTTCTTGATCTCATATGCTCTTTTTAATAGCTTTGATGGATTTAGCCTAACTAAAATCCCTGGGGCATACTTGGCTCCAAAACAAAGTCTCATAATATTCATCTATCTTAGTAACTGAAGGACAGAAATGCATAACAAGGAATGACCAATCATATCTACCTGTTCTGTCAGGATGCAGGCATGAAGCATGCCAGGCCTCATATGTAGGAATAGGGAAGTGATGAGTTATTTTGATTATCATGAGCCCATGACTTCCCTTGAGACCAATCCCCTCACCCCCCAATTGGAATAAAGACTAACTGCAATGTGTTTCAAAAAGCCTAACATGTTGAGGTGAACTTTTCTGGCTAAATGCCTATTAGGGTAGGTGTGAAGGAATTTCTGGTTCTAGGTCCAGTTTTTTTCAGTTTCAATAACTGTCTACTATCACCATACCTTTCAGAAACTGTGGAATAGCTGGGTGTGGTGGTACATACCTATAATTCCCACAGCTTGGAAAGCTGAGACAGGAGGATTGCAAGTTCAAAGCCAGTCTCAGCAATTTAGCAAGGCCCCCAAGCAACTTAGCAAGACCCTGTCTCAAAATAAAAATTTTAAAAAGGGCTGTGGATGTGGGCTGGGGTTGTGGCTCAGTGGTAGAGTGCTTGCCTAGCATGCATGAGATGCTGGGTTTGATCCTCAGCACTACATAAAAATAAAAAATAAAGATATTGTATCCACCTAAAGCTAAAAAATAAATATTAAAAAAAGGGCTGTGGATGTGTCTCAGTGATTAAGCACCCCTGGGTTCAATCCCTAGTACCAGGAAAAAGAAAGAAACAAACAAACTGTGGAATAAGGAAGCTAAGCTCTGAGGAGTAAAAACGAGGTAGTTTGTGAATATCAAACATCATCAAACTTTTGGAAATTACATACAACTGAAGTGTAGAGGTTAAGTGAAATCTAATATTAGACTGTCAGGGTTCACATGCCAGCTCTACTATTTGTGCAAACCACCTGACTTTTCAGGGCATCAGTTTATTATCTATAAAATGAGAATCTTAAATGTTAAGTTATGAGGACTAAAAAAGATAATATATGTAAAGCATTCATTACTACTAAATTGGCACATGGTAATAATAAATGTTAATTAAAAAATATACTAAAGAACATTTTTGTGTAAGTTTCCCTAACTTAAAATGGTTTCTTTCTATAAATGTAAAATACAGCTTTAGAGATCAATGTGAGATGCCACAAGTTCTCCAGTACAAGCTAAACAAAAAGGAAAGGAAGGAAAAGAGGGAGGGAAAGAAGGAAAAAAAGATAATTTACTTGGGAGAAATAGAAGTCTAGGAACTGAGCAAAATTAACGCAAACACCTTAAAAATCATTAGGCCCACTTTTCCTCTATGTCCTTCTCAAACTCCCCCCTCCCTATCTAAGGTCTACTGGACAAGTTTCAGTATCTAGGTTCTTTAGAATGTTATATGAGTAGTGAAATGGGAACTGCTGCAATAGAAAGTAGAGACAACTATTGAATTCTATGGTGCTGGGAAATATTCAGAGACTTTAGAATAATATATGTGAAAAACAGAGCCACTATCATAGTAATTAAGCACCTCTTGTACATTATCTCAATTCCTTCTATCATCCAACCCAATCATCTGTTATCCATGTTTCAAGCTCAGAAAGATAAAGGATATGCTCAAGGATATATGGCACTGGCACCCAGATCCATCTGGTTATAAGGCTTTAATCACTAAGCTTTCCTATGCAAATACCAAAGAAGGGCTATGCCCTTCTATGTTAACAGAAGCAGTATGAAGACAGGTGCAGTCAGCTGAACTCTAGGGACTTGTGTTGCTTTGGAGGCATGGCCATACTTGTATTTTGCATTCTTCATATGTAATCATATTGCCAAAGACAAACTATTTCATCATTTATTGGAAATAATACTTTCCCCCAGACCTATCATAAAGTTTCTGTGATGTATTGTCTTCAAGTTGCAATAGAAACTACTCACTTGCATCAGTTAAAACACACACACACACACACACATATTAAAAAAAAAAAACAACCCAAACCCAAAACCCTGCAAATCTCTAAATTTAAAAACATGCTCATTGGGGCTGGGGATGTGGCTCAAGCGGTAACGCGCTTGCCTGGCATGCGTGGGACGCTGGGTTCGATCCTCAGCACCACATAAAAATAAAATAAAGATGTTGTGTCCACCGAAAACTAAAAAACAAATATTAAAAAATTCTCTCTCTCTTTAAAAAAAAATGCTCATTATAGGCTGGGATTGTGGCTCAGTGGTAGAGTGCTCGCCTAGCATACGTGAGGCACTGGGTTCAAACCTCAGCACCACATAAAAATGAAATAAAGATATTATGTCCACCTACAACTAAAAAATAAATATTTTTTAAAATGCCCATTAATTGACAGAAAAAAAAAAGATCTTGATTCCAAATTTGGGAACTGTGATGAAGCAGTGAGTCCTCTTTAAAGTCAGGGAAGTCCTGGTCCCTATGTTGGTAAGATTGGGTAATCAAATACACATGAAAGGAGAAATTTTCTAGAGGAAAGATAATCCTATATGAAAAAGGAAGCTGCTGCTGCACAGGCAGGCAACAAGTGGCCATGCCTGAGTGGACCTGAGGAGATCTGAGAGTACCACCTGAAGAAGACACTTCAGCAAACATGTGCGAAATACCTGAGACGTCACAGTGACACCTGAGTCAGCAAGTGTAGTTTCCAGTCAATAAATGTTTTATGAGGGTAACTGTGTCAGATGTTTATAATTTATGTCAACTTTCCATCTTGATCTTTGCTATTTTCTTGCTAATACAATACCCTAAGTATCACAGACTGAGGGTGTCCTTAGTGATAAAATAATAATTTGTTGACTAACAAAGTTTTTTCTGCTTTTCTTAGGAACAATACTTTAGAACAATGTTTTAAACTCTTTCAGGATACAGAGGGTGACTTGAAATACACAGCCCCTTAGCAGCACAATTATGGCCCACAGACAAGGAAAATGGATTTTCTCATAATGTTTGTTCCTGTCCCATTTAATTAGTGTAATCTCAGGGACAAAGAAAGCACGAGGACCAGATTTACCCAAAACTCCTATCAAATGAAGGATTGGCTGGGGAGAAGTAGGAAGAAAACAACCACAGGGAATAAGTGTGGGATAAATAATTTTCTTAGGATTCCATAGTGGAGGGAGCTCCAGACAACTTAAGAAAGCTCTCAGTCTCAAGGAAGCCCCAACAACATGTCCCATACACTTTTGTTCTGTGCCTTCCTCTGCAATCACAAAAAGGGTCCTTAAAAACCAACCACAATCAGATGCTATCCTCATGTTTTGGATCCTAAGACACAGGAATCTGATAATCACAAAATATGAGGTCTCAGGCCTCATAGGTAAGCAAAACTTACCTATTTGTCCCAGGAAAAAGAAATATACCAATGGTGGGCCAACCTGTCATTTCACTCACCCAAGTCCCAACTCTTAGCTTTGAAAAACCAATAATAAAAATTTCCATAAACCCTGTTATTTGAGGTTAAACAGTCCTTTAAATATCCATTTTTTAAGCAAATGATCTCAGTATCCTTTTTCCTACTTTTTCTTTTTTTGGGGGGCAGAGGTACCACTCAGGGGCACTCGATCACTGAGCCATATCCCCAGCCCTATCTGTATTTTATTTAGAGACAGGGTCTCACTGAGTTGCTTAGAACCTTGCTTTTGCTGAGGCTGGCTTTGAACTCATGATCCTCCTCTGCCTTAGCTTCCTGAGCTGCTGGGATTGCAGGTGTGTGCCACCATGCCCAGCTTTCCTACTTCGTTAAGAAGAAAAATTTATCTCTAATCAATAATCTAATGCCACTATAGGTAGTATAGTATAGTGAAAAGGTCTTTAGAGTATGGAAATGGGCTTTAGACTATGATTAATCTGAGTCAGAATTTGGTTCTGTCAGCCACTAGCTATGTGATAGTTGTCAATTTCATTCTCAGTTTTTCTCATCTGTAAGATGAATTTTACAATATTTACCTGATTTTGTGATAATTAAAGGGAATAATATTTGCAAAAATCCTTAGCCAAGTTTTCAGTAGATAGTACCCAAAATGTTTGCAACTATTATTAAAACACAGTGAGAAAGAAAGCAGGAAAGATATAATTAGCCAGAGAGGCTTTAATTTTGGTGCTAATTGAAGGCATTTCTACAATACCAAACCTGTCTGCTTTCCCTGGTTCCTTGGGCTTGGTCAAAGCCTCAGATATTTCTCCCTGGAGTGGCATACTTGAAGCTATACTAAATGTAAGTCTTGTCAGGTCCTTCCCATCCTAGCCATCCCCCCTTACTCGAGCCAGGATTGTTGGATGTACTAGAAGAATGACTATGAGGGTGGTACATTATAACCACCTGAGGAGATTCTAAAATAATACCAATCCTCATATATTGCTGGTGGGAGTGCAAAATGGTACAGTTACTATGGAAATAAGTGTGGCAGTTCCTCAAAAAAGTATGTCCCAGTAATTCCATTCCTAGGCATACACACAATAAAACTGAAAACATGTCCACACAAAAACTTTTGTACATGAATGTTCATAGCAACACTATTCATAATGGCTAAAAGTGGAAATAACTCGAATGTCCATCAATTGATGAATGGATAAATAAAATGTGGCACAGCCATATAATGGGCTATAAATCAGGCATAAAAAGAAATGAAGTCCTAAAAAAAAAAAAAAAAGAAAGAAAGAAATGAAGTCCTAGATGGGTGCATGCCCATAATCCCAGCAGCTTGGGAAGCTGAGGCAGGAGGATCATGAGTTCAAAAGCCAGCCTCAGCAACTGCAAGGTTCTAAGCAACTCAGTGAGACCCTGTCTCAAAATAGGGCTGGGGATATGGCTTCAGTGGTTGAGTGCCCCTGAGTTCAATCCCTGGTACCAAAACAAACAAACAAACAAAAAGAAATACATGATATATATATATATATATATATATATATATATATATATATATATATATATATATATCTCATGCTATATATATATATATCATGCTATATATATATATATATCATGCTATAGCATGGGTGAATCTTGAAAATTTTATACTAAGTGAAAGAAGTTGAGACAAATGGTTGTATGTTATGAGATTCTGTTTATATGATATAGCCAAATTAGCAAATCCACATAGATAAAAATTAGTGGATGCTAGGCACTTGGTAGGAGAAATAGGGAATGACTGCTAACAGACACAGGGTTTCATTTTGAGGTGATAAAAATTTTCTGGAATTAGTGGCAATGATCACACAACTTTATGGATCTACTAAAAAAGTTACTGAATTGCATACTTTAAAAGGGTGGGTATTATGGATCTAAATTATATTTCAATAAAAAAGCTATATTTAAAAGCCTACCAAATTATACAATTAGGTGAATTTTGTGGCATATAAACTATATTTCAGTTTTAAATAATTATCAAACCTGTGCCTGGGCCCCACCACTGAGAAATTCTAATTTTATTGACCTAAGGAAGACTCAAGGAAGCTGAGTCTTCAAATGAAGGCTGGGGATGTAGCTTCGTGGAAGAGTGCTTGTCTAGTATACACAAGGTCCTGGGTTCAATAACTAGAACTACATCACCCTGACAATAAATAAATAAATAAAACTAATGAAATAATGAAACTGGAAGACAGGCCACTGAATTAGACCACATGCTTATGACATAAAATAACTGAAAAAAAGACTCAAATCCAAAATACATAATAGGTAAGGAAAAGACCACCTCAACATGAGCAAGACCCAAATTGGCATCCCCAAAAGAGGAAATTCAAATGATAAATTAAAAATATACGGGATAGGGCTGGAGATGTGGCTCAGTAATAGAATACTTGCCTAGCATGCACAAGCACTAGCTGAATTCAATCCCCAGCATAGTAAGAAAAAAAGAGTAGGGGTTCAGTGGCAGAGTACATGCCTAGCATGTGTGAGGCCCTGGGTTCAATCCTTAGCACTTAAGATATTCAATTTCCTTCTTGATCAAAGAAATAAAAATAAATAAATTAAACAAAGGTATTATATTCATCTACAACCAAAAATAAAAAAGTATTGGTGAGCTGAGCAAGGTGGCATACACCTGAAATCCCTGTAATTTGGAAGTTTGAGGAAAGAAGATGGCAAATTCAAGACCAGCTTGGGCAACTTAATGAGTTGAGATAAAAAGGCTGGGAATAAGCACAGAAGTAGAGTGCTTGCTTAGCATACAGGAGGCTCTGACTTCAATTCCCAATACCAAAAAAAAAAAGAGGAAAGCGTTGGTGAAGTGAAGAGCAATGGGATTGCTCACATACTGCTTGTGGGAATGCACATCTTTTTGTAAAACAGTTGTCATCATTTAGTGAGGCTGAAGATATGCATGTCCTCGGATATAATCATTTTATAACCAGACAACCAAAATAAACGTTAAAGATAAGGACATCCCCAGCTGTGCTGTGCAGAATAACCCCAAAACAGAAACAACCCCACTACCCATTAACAGGAAAATGGATAAATAAATTGAATAAATTGTGGTATTTTCCTATGATGGAATACTACACTATAAATCAGATAAGAAAGAACAGAACTACATCCATATGTAAAAATCATAAATGAAATTCAAAAGCATAATTTTGAACAAAAGAAGGAAAACAAAAAAAAAGAATATATATAGTGTGGTTCTATTCATACAAATCTCAAAAACAGGTGAAAACTCAAAAAAATGTGAAAACTAAGTTATATAGTTTTAGGAAAGAATACAAAGGTGGTAAAACTATAATAGAACAAGAAAGCAATTAGTGTAAAAGTCAGGACAATTGAGATGTGTGACTAGGAAGTTACACAGGAGATTTTTTTTAGTACTTTTATTTTTTAGTTGTAGTTGAACACAATACCTTTATTTTACTTATTTATTTTTATGTTGTGCTAAGGATCGAACCCAGGTCCTTGCCCGTGCTAGGCAAGTGCTCCACTGCTGAGCTACATCCAAGCCCCCACAGAAGACTTTTGAGGTACTAAAATGTTCTATTTCTTGATCTCCATGGCTGATTGCTAGGGTGCTTGCTTCTTTACACTGTTCACACTTAGGTTTCATGCATTTTTCTGAGTAGTGCTATTTTTTTTCCACAATAAAAAAGGTTAAATCATTTTTAAAGTAAGGAAATAATAGTATATAAGTGATCTAATGTAAAGTCAGAGGACCACTGCATTAAAGGAAAGTTCACCAGAAATGTATTTATACATAAGTTAATAAATACCTAGAACAGTGGATATCTCAGGGGGATAGCAAGTCAGTGGTGGGATGGGGTCTAGTTGTATAGAGTAAGTTAAAAGGAGCTTTATTTTCTATTTTCTTATGTGTTCCTATAATGTTCAGATTTAATAATAAGCAAGTATTACTTTTGTTATAATAAAAGGATAATTTTTTAATAAAAGTAGATTTTTAAATTCTTAGCTAGGCGTGGTGGCATGCAATCCCAGCTACTTGGAAGACTGAGGCCAAAGGATTGCAAATTCAAGGCCAGCCTAGGCAACTTTGTGAGACCCTATCTCACAATGAAAACAAAAAGGGCTGGGGTTGTAGCTTAGTGGAGTAGAATTCTTTCTCAGTATGTGAAAGACTCTGAAAGAAAAAAAAAATCTGTGGTAGGATATTTAAAAACCTAATAAAATTAGTTAAAACCTAATTAATTAGTCTCAGGAAAAGGGAATTAAAAAGATAAGGCAGAAGAATCCATCCAAGTTTGAGGCTAGCTTCAGCAATTTAAGAGAGGCCCTGTATTTAAAAAAAAAAAAAAAAAAAGAAGAAGAAGAAGAAAGTCTGGGGATGTAGCTCAGTGGCAGAGTGCCCTTTGGGTTCAATTTCCAGGACCTCCCACCCCCAATTTTCTTTTTTTTTTTAATAAAAATGTTCGTCTCCAGCAGCATTCCCCAGAGTTCACTGTCACAGAAAAACACAAAAGCAGTCTTTGAAACTGGTGCAGGAGCAACTTTGCCATGAATTAGCTTTTCCTACATGCCCTACCTCCTACTCCATAGCATTGGAACATCAACTCTGTTAAGAAACAAGCCATCCTCTGAGAAGATGACTCACATTTTACATTTTTGAAGTGGTGTGCTTATCATTGTCCTTTGCCTAGATCTGAGAGCGTCTACCTACTAGGTAGCAGAATAAATTCTTTCCTGGACTTACGCTGCTATAGGGGAGTAATAAAGAAGAATTAATTACCTCTAAGAGGACCTCCACACTATCCACCTGGAGCTCCTGCAGTCCCACTATCTGTACCACATGCTTGCTATCTTCTCTTGCGAAGAGCCTGCAGATGCAAAAATATGGTTGGTATGTTGGCGCTGCTTTAACAGACTTTGTTCTTGTCTCCCCAGAAACAATTTTCCCACTCCCCATTAAGTAGCAGTTTTGCCACTTGGGTGGAATAGAAAACTTCTTCTCCCCAGTCCTACCCTCCTGACCTCAGCCTCAGACTTCCATAATCTGTAATCCCACCCTATAATTCCAGCTACTCCAGAGGCTGAGGCAAGAGGACTGCAAATTTGTGACCAGACTAGGCAACTGAGCAAGACCCTGTTTCAAAATAAAAAATTATAAGGGACTGGGAGGGCTGGGGATGTGGCTCAAGTGGTAGCGTGCTCACCTAGAATGCATGAGGCACTGGGTTTGATTCTCAGCACCATATAATGTAAAATAAAGATACTGTGTCCACCTAAAACTAAAAAATAAATATTTTTTTTTAAAAAAGGGACTGGGAGTGCAGCTCAGTGGTAGAGCACCCTTAGGTTCAAATCCCTAGTTAAAAAAAAAAAAAAGAAAGAAAGAAAGAATAAGCATATAATCCAGACCTATGCCAATCAGTGGATGGTATGGTATATTCCCAGCTATAATGATTGTCGAATGAAAATAAAGTCCTGGTCGGGTGTGATGGTGCAAGCCTGTAATCCCCGAGGTTTGGGAGGCTGAGACAGGAGGATCACGAGTTCAAAGCGAGCCTCAGCAAAAAGCAAAGCGCTAAACAACTCATGGAGACCCTGTCTCTAAATAAGATAGATAGATAGAGTCCTGATCTCTTATTAGGTGCCTGGTGGTGAGGTACTCTGCTTCTCTCTCTAAAAGTGAAAGCATATAGTCTTGGGAGCAGTGGCAGACATTTTTTTTTCTATAAAGAGAACTAGTTTTAAGATGAAGCAAACACCATAGAAGAACAGAGAAGCAAACTTGGTCCTTCTAACATCCCTGAGCTGTTGGAGTAAACTAACCCTGAAGTCTACACATTTCCATGGTAGACAGGAAGAGCTAATGTGAATGCCTCAGACCTGTGAATAAGGTAACAAAAGGTTATGGACTTATGGACTCCATTATCATTAAACCAGATATATCAAGGGCATCAAAGATTCATCAAAGGATATTTTTCCCCTTAATAAGATACCGATTAAGGTGAATAATGGAATTCCACTTTACAGCAAACCCTGTCCCCCATACACACAAAGAAAGAAAGAAAATGACTATCTCAAAAAAAAAAAAAATTTTTTTTTTTTCTGCTGGGTGTGGATTGCCTATAATTCCAGCTACTCTGGGTCTGAGGTAGGAGGATCACAAGTCCAATGCCAGTCTCAGCAATTTAGAAAAATCCTGTCTAAAAAATAAAAAGGCTGGGAATGTAGCTCAGTTGGTAGAATGCTTCTGAATTCAGTCCTTAGTATCACCAAAATTGCAAACTTTTACAGAAGAATTGGACAAAAACAGTCTTGCCAACGCCCATGATCTCTTGGAAAGAAACTACTGAGTAGTCCGCCTTCTGGAATGAAAGAAGGATCTAGTTTTCAGATTCCTCATATATGCTAGACCCAATGTCCTAAGCTAACCCCAGGGAGGTTCTTAGTGGATAATTAAAAATATACTGCTAAATTTTTAAGTCACATAAGCTAGAGTTATATTACTTCACCCTTTATGCAAGGCTCTGAAAACAACATCCTCTACTTTTAGAAATTTGACAATCCTTAATCTTTGTTTTCCAGTTTAAGAATCAGACTTAGCATATAAACCTTGTCAAAGTCCCTGCATTATAAAAAATATATATATATATATATTTTTTTTTTTTAAAAACAAGATAAAACATAACTATGAAACCAGGAAACAAGACATCAGTAGACCAGAACATTTCAAAAGTCCCATAAGGTAGGAAATAAAAAGATCATATTAAGCCAGACACAGTGGGGCACACCGGTAATCCAGCTACTTGGGAGGCTGAAGTAGGAGGATCACAAGTCTAAGGCCAGCCTTGGCAATGTAGGGAGACACTGCCTCATAAAAAGGGCTGGGGATACAGTACCTCTGGGTCTAATCACCAGTACTGAAAAAAAAATTATATTGTGGGAGACCAACCTCGCAAGTGACTGAGTTACTCCCCGGCTGAGTGTTTTGAGGCATCAGTAGCAGAAAATGCGGCAGGACTTCCCTGCCCTTCTTGGGTTCAAGAACGGTGTCCTTGTAGAGGCATGTCTCTCCACTACCCTAGGGAACCAATCATCTCACCTGACCTTGCAACACTGTCCCCCTTGACCTTCATTGGATGGGATTTTCCCCAGAATTTAGAGTTCCCCAATAAAAGCCCACTCCCAAGCGTGCTTGCTCTCTCTCGCTAGCCTCTCCTGTAGACCCTTGCTTCCCCCAGGGAGCTTGAGGCAGAGAGCACAAGGAGCAGTCCTGGAGCTTGGTTTAAAGGTAAAATTGTGTGTCTGTGTTTTATTTCTAACTCCCTGAGAATTTCCCTGTGTTTACCGTCTGTGCTGGCCACAGACTAAGTTATATTAGCCAATCAACAGAGATATAAAATCAAACAAACAGGGCTGGGGTTGTGGTTCAGTGGTAGAGCACTTGCCTAGCATGTGTGAGGCACTGGGTTCAATTCTCAGCACCCTATATGAATAAATAAAGGTCCATTGACAACTAAAAAATATTTCAAAAAAAAAAAAAGGGAAAAAAATAAAACAAACAAAATTACATATAGCTCAAGACATCTGCAGAGTAATAAGTGTGATTCTTCCCTATTAAGCCTCACAGAAGCTTCAAACTTGGGAGTTATTATAGTCCCATCCTCCTATCTACAATTAAAGAATGTAAATATACAGGGAAATAATCTGGGCAATTCATTAAATAACTGTATTCAGAAAAAGCTAGATATCCTAATTGGCCTTTTGCCCAAAGAAACACATACATACATAAACACACACACACACATACACACACACACACAGCACAATAGTGACTTTTATTCTCATGCCAACTCTCTTTAAATAAAATGGGCATTCTGACTGGAAAGGACTTTTAATAGGGACATTGGGCTTGGAAGAGAAGCCATGATTGAGCTAATACACAACTTTGACACCAACACAGGTAAAAACGAAAAGCAACTCTGGCCCAGCGCATCCCCAGAATAGAACCTTTTTTTGGCAGTTGTGTGCCTGGACAGAATTCTAGATACCTACACATTCTCTCAATTGTGGCATACCCAAAGGCCCCTTTTTTGATGAAGTAGTCCAGAGGACAATAGTCTAAGCCTAATTGCTGGCTTCTTCAGTTGCTCAGCACCCTAGTGGCCCTCTTTGATGAGGGCCTGCCGTATCATGGCCTCCCTATTTGAACAGGAACTGCTTTTCCAAACCTCATTCCACTGCTTGCCTAAAGCACATGAAACTTGAACATCCTATCAGATACCTTTGCTGGGATTCTAGTCTCATGCTGATTAAGTTTTCCACCATGCTCAGCCTCAACTCACTCCTCCCCACATGCATCAGGTCTGGTTCATTCTGTAATGACAATTCATATCCAGTACCTTTTTCTTCTATTTAGGAGGTCATAAAGCTGTCCACAGTAGATTTCATAAAAGCTGATCCACACAAAGAAATGCCTTCTTGGCTGGGACATTTCTAGTTGCCTGAAGATATCTTTGGCTGCCAGAGCATACAGTCCTGGGTTCTGATGAGTTCCTATCATAGTGTAGGTCTTTCCAGCACCTGTTTGTCCATATGCAAAGCAAGTAGCATTGCCTCTGGGAGAAGAATAATTTGAATCATTTATTCATATTAAAAGAAGTGCTAATTTACATATAGATTTTTAATAACAAGTCAGGTATAAACTGAATCCTATAAACATACAATTCTTTAAGGAAAGAAAGGTTTTATATTATGAAAACATAGCAAAAAATTCTCAAACAAATGTGTTGAGTTTTCTTATAGGAATTTTTTGTGGAAGTGATATAATTATGTAAAACAACTATGGAAGATAAGGAAATGAAGACTTTAAAAAAAAAATCACTTGATGATGTCAGGCATGGTGTTACATGCCTATAATCCAGAAAGAAAGAAAAATCAGTGGTTTGGAGGAATAAAAGTTTGAGGCTAACCTTAGCAACTTAGCGTGGCTCTAAACAACCGAGTGAGGCCTGTCTCAAAATAAAAACACAAAATGGGCTGGGGATGTAGCTTAGTGGTAGAGAACTCCTAAGTTCAATCCCCAGTATAGGGGAAAAAAAAAAAATCACTTAGTCAACAAGCATTTACTCAGTTCCTACCCCATGGTAGGTGCTTTAGATAATCAAAAGAAGATTTCACCTTATAATTTAGAAAGATGTGGAGAAAGACGTAATAGAGAATTAAAACAAACATAATAAGTAATAGAAGATCATATAATAAATAGGATAGTAGTGACTACACTCATATGATAATTAAGGAAGTTTGGACAAAGATAAAATCAATGTAAGCAAAGCATCTGAGGAAAGACTCACAGGAGTAGAAAACTAGACTGGGCCTTGAAAGCAAGCTGAGAAGGCAGAGAGCCACTACTGTGAAATAGGAACAGTATGAGCAGACCACAGTAGTAGCATAGATTTGGTGTGGCAGACATGTCAAATATTGAAGCAAAAAACTTGGGTTTTGGACTTTGCCCTGCCGTTAATTAACTACAGGCTTTAGGAAAGTCACTTTACTTCTCTCTGGGTGTGAATTTTCACTTTCACCAGTAAATTTATGGATTACCTGGTTTCTAAAAATCCCTTCCAATCCTGATGTCCTTATGATACTAAGTGGAAAAAAATCACTATTCTTGCATGTGGGTACATGTGTGTGCACACATCCTATATGAGAGTGAATAACTATAGAATAAGAGGTAGAAAAGGGAGTTCAGGAGGCCAGATTGCCAATTATAGTATGTTAAAGGAGGAGCTGGAGGCCAAGATTATCTGAGTATTATGGGACCCAGTTATGCAGTGCTAAGTAGTGACTTAATATAATATTGGTATGAAGAGCTATTACAGACTCTTGAACACAAATCATATGGGTTACTGATAAAAGCAGATGCTTGCAAAAGAAATAAAGTCCATGTATTGAGTAAGAATAAGAGGAAGCTAGAGGTGGGCAAAGAGACAAGTTCCCAGAAAGGCACTTGAAGTCAGGTAGAAAATAAAGAATGAAATGAGAAGAGCAAGGAAACCTTGGTGAGAAACAAGAGATGGGAGCTAATCAGATTTAAGCTGTTTCGAACAGAGACCAGTTATTCCTTGTCTTTTGAACCCTGGCTCCCAGAAGCATAGGTAGTTTATTTTTTTATTTATCTTTTTTGGTACTGGGAATTGAAACCAAGGGTGCTTAACTACTGAACCACATCCCCAGTCCTTTTTATTTTTTGAGGCAGGGTCTCACTAAGTTGCTTAGGGCCTTGCTAAGTTGCTGAGGTGGCTTTGAACTCAAGACCCTCCTGCCTCAGCCTCCTGAGTCACTGGGATTACAGGCATGTGCCATCAAGCCTGGCAGCATAGGTAGTTTAAATACACTGGCATGGGACATAGGTACAGTTAGGAAAAGGAATACAGGAGGAAAATCTGAACTTACTCTAGAAGATCCAGCAGAATGAGAGTGAAGAATAGTATCTATCTTCTAAATATTTTAGGGATGATTTTTTTAAAATAACAAATACTGGTAAGAAAATCTTACTACATTTTACATATTGGATGCACTTAATTTGCAACTATATCTTTTATTACTAAAGTCTTGATGTTCAAATTCAAACTTGTTTTAGAAACTTGCTCTCTCAAAAAGCACTCCCTATCTTTAGTGCATAAGAAATTGAACATGAAAGATATTTGTGCTTTATTAGCCTGCTTAGAAAAAAATTTTTTAATTAAAAACTCTACAAAATAACAATAAAAAGATAACACAAAAAATGGGCAAATGAAGATATTCAAATGGTCCATATGCACATGAAAAGATGGTCAGTAGTGCTAGGCACTAGAGAAATTCAGATTAGAACCTTGGTAAGATATGATTTCATACCTATAAGACTGACTAAAATAAGAAAGACTGACAATACTGTCATGCAGAAGAAATATCTCCAGAAAGGGTCCCAGGATTTCCTAGAGGAAAGGGGAAATTCAACTCAGGATCAGTGGAGTTATTGGCATTCTTGATGGAAAAGAATTTCAGCAAGAGCCAGACAAAGACATAGACCAAGGATTCTTAGGAGGTAGAGAAACATTCAAGGGAGAATGTGGGCTATCTTGAGAGTAAGATAGTAAAGCAGGTCGATGATAACATAAAAACCTGGAGAGAACATTCTGGGGTGATGGAAATGTTCTATGTCTTGTTCAGGTATGAGTTACTTATGTATATACAGCAATCAAACTCCATCAAACCTGAATACTATATGTGATTTTTATTGTATGCAAATCATAATTTTACTTTTAAGTTATTTTTTTTAAAATAAGGGCTGGGGATGTAGGCCAGTGATAGAGTGCTTGCATGGCATGAGCAAAAACTTGGGTTTGATTCCCCCAGTCCTGCAAAATAAATACATAAATAAAAATTATAAAATTAAAAGTAAAAATTATCCAGAATTAGTGATTCTATCAGGTTATTTGGCATTTTCCTCTAGTACACACCTACATTTCAAATATAAAACAGGCTCCTACTTACTTTTTTTGTCCCATTTAATGTCTGTTCTCCTCCCCCTCATTAATGTTTACTAAGTGTGAATAACAATTTCAAATAAATACATCTATGAGAAGTTGATAAATGATATTTACTTATCTATTCTACTCTGATAAAAAAAATCAACTGAACTGTAGCCAGAATACATAGTTGTTTCTCTATTATCAAAACACTTAAGCCTTTTAATTATGAAGATTTTGATAAAATTAAGTTGTTTACAGATTGTTAAGAGACCATATCAATTCTGCTGCAAATTTCTGAATGCGTGGTAAATCCTATAAATTGAGACAGTGTACTCTTCTAGAATCTGAACTCATTAGATCAAAACACAGAATTCATGTTCCAGTCAAAAGAAGTGAAAAGCATAAATGATATTTGTACAGAAATATGACTTATGGAAAATAGAAAACAAAAAGCAAGAGAAGAAAATAATTTTTCTCACCCATTGAAAATATGCTGAATGAGTGGGTAAGTAGTGTTCATGTATACATCTCCATTGGTACATGCCTCACCAAAGACTTCATCAAAATAAAACACATGCTGAAAAATAAATTTGATTTTTTAAAGAAATAGACATTTTCTGTAATTTCTTATTTATTTTTTAGTTGTTGATGGACTTTTATTTTATCTATTTATACACAGTGCTGAGAATCAAACCCAGTGCCTCACACATGCTAAGCAAGCATTCTACCACTGAGCTACAACTCCAGCCCCTGGAATTTCTTAACTACTATTCTAGTTAACACATAATAATGGTCTAAATATATTTTTACATAATAGTAACTGACCATGACAAACTCAAATAAATAAACAATAACTGGTAAATGACAGTGCTTTTTTTTAACTTGAGATCTCTGTAGCCATGTTCTAACAATGTAAAATCTAAGACATACAATTTCTGCTATCACTTAGATAAGTAAATCAATGAATGAAAATGAGTGAGCCAATCAATCCTCTTTAGGTCTGGGAGAGTAATTGAATTCTATAGGGGATTATACTTATAGTCCGGTTAAGACCAGTATATTTGAAAATTTGGGGAAATTCTAGGGAAGATTTCCATTCTGTAGGTTATAAAACTTAAATTTTATTCCATAAACATTTATTGTTCAACTGGTAGAATGCATATTGCAGTAAGCAGATGTAGGAACCCAAAGATATAGACCACCTCCTAAAGATGTTCTTTAACACAAACATACAAATGACTATAAGGCAGCAGAAACTTAAAAGAAAGTATGTGTGGAAGTCAATGGAAAAAGACATGGTCTCTCTGACTGGGAAAGATATTATGAAAAAAGACTGTACTGAGACTATACCATGCAGGGGAAGAGGAATTTGAGAGGTAGAGATGGAGAGAAATTAGGGGAAGTATGAGCAAAGATTCAAAGCAGAGAAGTTGAGGAATTAACTGTTAATCAATTTTTTAAAGAACAGCAAGAATCCAAGGAGTCTGAAAAATAGGACCTTTATAAGGAGGAAAGTAAGACAAGGAAACAGAGTTATGACTATACCATAGAGGTCTTGGAATACTAGCTTTAAAGGAGTTGACAGAATGCTCATATTCCATTCAGTAAATGGGGGAGACAGTAAAAAATGTAACAAAGGAGAACGACAATCTGAGTTATTTCACTGAAAGATTAATTTGGCTTTACAATATGAATGGACTGGGAAAAGGAACTCAAGTAATAATTCAGTGGTGCCAGGTGTGGGGGTATATGCCTGTAATCCCAATGATTTCAGAAGGCTGAGGCAGTAGGTTTGCAAGTTTGAGGCCAGCCTCAGCAATTAGCAAGGCCCTAAGCAACTTAGTGAGACCCTTCTCAAATAAAAAATAAAAAGGGCTGGGTATGTAGCGCTGTGGAAAAGCCTCCCACACCACCCTGAGTTCAGTTCTCAGGACCATAAACAAAACAAATCAAAACAATTCAGTTGTAAGTTAGGAAGGATCTAAATTAGATGATGATAATGGAAATAAGGAGATGAAAACCTGGCAACTGACTAGATATGGGGAAAGAAAGGGTTCTAAGATGGCTTTTGAGTAAAAAAATCATGGTAATTTGGAAAAGGAAAGATGGGAAACCCTGTTACATTGAGTCTGGAAAGCATTAATTCAGCAGCTGTAATTATTTGCATAATTTAGCAGCTTACCATATTAGCAACCCAACTATATCTGAGTTAGAAATGCTAATAAATTCCAGGCTCACTGTAGTATGAGAGTCCATACACAATGAATGAGTGATAAGGCCCTACCTTCTGCTATCTTTTCATATAGCTCTAAATATCTAGTTAAGAAAAAAATTGTATGGGCAGATCCAGAAAACTGGACTTGGGCTATTTAATGTGGGTCACTCTATCCCATTGCTTTGTGTACCATTATATTACATAGAAAGCTTGTTAGATCATTTAAAAGAAACTGGCACCACAAAATCAAGTTTATCAATTAGAAAATAATTCCAAAAGTCAGGTGGTAAGAGAATAATGAATCTGTGAAGAATGATAAAAAGATCTGTGAACTTTTAGTCTTTTGAAAGATGTGATGAGATTTTTAAAATGCTAAGCTGTTAACAACTATTAAAGGGGGGGGGGTAGGTACACAGGGTTCATTATACTTTTGAGTAAGCTTTAAAAGATCAATAATAAATTTAAATATATTTGTAAAATATGGCTTTAATGAACATTATTTATACCTGACTCAATAAAAATCACAACCAAATGTAGGAATACTTTTGTTTCCTTTTATTTCACTGAGAATATGGAAATTCTTCCTCTCCCTCAATAAATGCTCAGGAATAACTTTAGCTTTTGATAGAGTACCTAACAAAGTCTTTATTAACAGCATCAATATCTTGCCTTTCATAGGATTTATTTCTCCCCTCCTCTCCCTGCTTTCAAGAGGAGATATGTGTGTGTGATGTGTGTATAAATAGGATTTAAATGTTGGTTTTTCTAATACTTTTGTAAACATTCTTCATAAAAGATGTGTAAATATGAAAGATACTACTGTATACTGTAGTTAACATAAATATATATATATATATATATATATACACACACAATTCATATTGTTTTCTTGTCTTCATTTGTGTTGATATTATAAAAGGTAATTGTTAAATCAGATAGTACAACTACATGTATATGATCATATTTCCTAAGCAACAAGATTTGAAAAGATACCATATTTAATTAGATGCACAAACCTTTTGCTTTAATCCCTGAATAAGTTAAAAAATAAAACAAAGAATCTAGAATCGATATTTATTTAGCACTACATTTGTTATAAACCTCCCTTTTCTTCACTCTTTGAGGAAAGAAAAGAGAAAAAAAAAGTCCTTCCAATATTTTTATATTACAGCATTGACAGGTAAGAACTTTGACCTATGAAAGCAAAGGTCCAAAGTTCAAACAGCAGAGAAAATGCCATAGAAACTAATGGTATTCAATAAATATTGATCAATGGCAATGACAAAGAAGTAAGGTTATTGTGTTTGGGGATAATGGAAAAATACTAAGATAAGATGATGCCTCCCCTTAAGGGAATTACTGTGACTGAAGCATCATTAAGGAAATCTTGGGTAGATGGTAATTGGTTAGAGTTATTACTATGGCTATAAGTAGCTACGGAACTAGATAGCATTACCACAAATTGGTCATTTAGACCATCTTCAAAATAAATACCTTCCACTGAAACCTAATAGACTGTGCATTGATCAGCAATCGATATGGCTGTTAAAGTGATTGGGTTGATTGTACAGTGGCCTGGTAATTTATTGCCCATAGAAAGAATTGGTGGAATAAGCTGAATGTCACTGTAAAACCAATTTTGGTTACCAAAGAAAAAGAAGAACAAAGCAAGTTTGAAAGAAGAAGAGAGTCTTAAAAACTTGACTTCAGTGTTAAGATTTTTCCCAGTAGAAATAAGATCTCAGCTGACTAAGGTGAACTGCTAGCACATCAGATTACTCACTTTTTCCCCCTCTCCCAAGTCACTGGGTTTTGAGATAAGAGTGATAAAGGAAGAGAGAATGAAAATAATACAAATGTTAAAGGAGAACTTAACTCTGAATTCCAAAATCTTAACATTTAGCAGATTATCAATTCTCTGTTTTAGATTATTCACAATTGTTTCACAAATTTAAAAGTACCGAAAGTTTGATTTCTTCCGTCTGTGGAGTTGGTTGATTCTGTATGAGAATGAAGAGTTACTACAAGGATACCTATTAGCTTGGAATAAGTTCCATTCAATAGCAAACTCTCTTCATAATCATTTTAGCAGGGAACATTTTTTATGTGTCTGAGCTAATAGTGCTTTATTTAAACCCTTATGTTAGATTTGAAAACATATTCCTGGATTATATTTATTCATTGCAATCACCCTACATACAGTAGCCTTCTGAGAGTTCAATTTCCACCAATTAAGTCTAAGTTCAAGACAGTTGGGAACCAAAATAAGAATTTGGTTGGCAATCTAGTGCCTTGTAATTAAAAAAGATACTGCCCATCATTAAACTCACAATCAGGAGAGTAGATTCACACTGCAAGATGTAGGCAAGAGGGGCTGGGATTATAGCTCAGTGACGGAGCACTTGTCTATCATGTGTGAGGCACTGGGTTTGATCCTTAGCACCACATAAAAATGAAACAAATAAAGGCATGCTGTCCATCTACAACTAC
Source organism: Marmota monax (assembly GCF_021218885.2). Lineage (NCBI taxonomy): Eukaryota > Metazoa > Chordata > Mammalia > Rodentia > Sciuridae > Marmota > Marmota monax. Next base: position 8,387,975 of record NW_026695243.1, on the reverse strand, counting down.
AAAAAAAAAAAAAAAAAAATGCAGGCAAGAATAGAGATCAACTAAGTGACCATCCCATAATCACCCTGGGGCTTATATAAGTTCAGTGACTGGCACTATGCACAATCACTCATTTAAATTCTTTTTACCCTCTCCTATCTCCCTTTTTGCTAAATACATATAATAAAAAGCATGTAAAGTATGTTAAAATATGTATGATGTAGCTCCATTGCACAAGAGTAGAAGAATTACATTTTTGTATACCCTATTACACCATATTTTTAAAAATTGAAGGTCCAAAGTATCAATGATTTAATGAAATATCACACCAAGAACAAATAACACTGAAACAGAACTGGATTTTACAATTTGTATGCATTCCACTCAAACAAAAAGCAGAGAATTGACATACTTGATAATATAAGTTCCAAACACAAAAGGAAAAAAATCATACCTGCAAAATATATTGTGTGAGGTCAAGTGCTTCTTTCTTCTCGTGTACAAGCAGAGTTTCTTTGTCTTCTACAATAATAATATTAATTTCTCCACGACGTACCTCTTTTATATTCAGTGGGCGTTTTCGAACACAGACTCTGATTTTTTCCACCTCAGTCCAAGGATTCTCTTTCTCTAAGGTGTTCTGTCTGATACATGGTTTATAAATATATTTTAATTTTTAATAATAGGATAAGGCTGCTTAAGAGGTAAAAACATCAGTACATTTTGTTGTATACTGGGCATAATATATTTTTTAAATTACAAAGTGTCAAAAATAACAAAATTCTTTTATTAACAATCCTCATTATTTTCATCTCTATCCCTATCCCACCTACTTCTTGCTCCACAAAAACAAACCAAATAAAACCCCTCAAAAAAACCCAAAACCCTAAAAATTATTTTAGCTGGTTTTTAGATGTGGTCTCCTAACAGTTTATGCTATTTTTTAAAATTATTTATTTATTCTAATTTGTTATACAGGATGGCAGAAGGCAATTCATTTATATTACACATATGGAGCACAATTTAAGTCACAATTTTTCAGGATTGTACACCTATGCTCTCTCTTTATGTCCTCACAACTCAGGATGATGAATTCTCAAAATCTAATGCAATATACTGCCACCAATCTCCAAGGTTTTTACAAAACCCAAACTTATGTTTCTTGCTTCCTTTTAAGCCAATTATTCTTGTGTGTTTACCATTTTCTCGATCACTAATCTAAATTATTTTTTAACCTTACAAGGGTTTACTAAATTCCTTGAAGTAGGTGGTCGATTTCAATGTACTCTTTCTCTGGTTCCTTGTATATATATTCTGCCCTGCTCTATGTTCCATTTTTCAACTTTGTTCTTTTTGTTCCATCCTGATATGGATTTATTCGTTTGTTAGAATTATATATTTCTTCTTCCCAAGACAATTTTATGACTGGTCCTGTCTACCACTAATTCAAACTTTAATTCAAATGCATTCCTTCACTAGCTTCATACTCAACACTCAATATCTGAAGCAATATTCCATGAGTTAGGAATACAAAATTTATCAGGTTCACTTGCTGAGTCTCCTCATGGTGCATATTATCTAAGAATATCCACTTACTTGTATAAAAACTAGGTAACAAGAAAATTGTATGTGTGTTTGCAGGTGTGTTTGGTGGTACTGCAGATTTGAACATGCTAGGTGAGTGCTGTACTACTGAGCTATATCCAAGCCCTTTAAAGATTTTTTTTTTTTTTAAATTTTGAGTCAGGATCTCACTAAGTTGCCCAGGAGGCCTTCCAACTTGTGATCAGGGTTTTTGAAAAAAAATGTTTTTACCAGGTTCAATCCCTTTGGTCCATTTACTAAGAATGCCTTAGCAAGACAAATTATTTGCTCCTTTACACTTTAGAATTTTTTGATAGTCCCTAAAACACCTTTCATAATACATTTTACACAAGATACTAATGCTATGTAATTTTTTCATATCAATTCTGATTTTCTGAACCCTCCAATTGGTTAGAATTTTTTTTTTTTTTTGGCCAGGATCTCAACTGGTGAAACAAAATTGTAAATAAAAATTCTAGCATAATACATAAGACATTACTTTTAAAACTTCTTTTAAAGAATGCTTTGATTTTCAACCAACATATAGGAGAATTTTAAAAAGCATTAATTTGTGCTGAGGACATAGCACAGTGGTAGAGGGTTTGTCTAGCATTTGCAAGGCCCTGGGTTCGATCCCCAGTACTTTTGGGGTAGGATGAGGAGGTGAAACAACTATGATTTTGAGATAAGTATGGGAAATTATTTATTTATTTTGGGTACAGGAATTGAAGCCAGGGGCCCTTAACCAGTGAGCCACATCCCAAGCCCTTCTTTTATTTTTTATTTTGAGACAGGATCTTACTGAGTTGCTAAGGCTGGCTTTGAACTTGCGATCCTCTTACCTCAGCCTCCAAAGCCACTGGGATTGCAGGCATGTGCCACTGTGCCTGGCTTCAAGTATGGGAAAATCTTGATAATTATTAAAAAACAGATAATAGGCATGTGGGGGATTCATTGTTCTATTCGCTCTTCTTTTGCATATGTTTAATTTTTCACAAGAAAAAATAAAATTTTAACATCATTTTAGCATCATTGAAGATTTTGGGGTCAAAATCTCTAGCTGTTGTTGAGTATTAATAACCTAATCAGATGAAGCTAATCAAAGACTAAAAATGTTTAGCCTTTTTAAAATTGTACAGGAACTCTAGGACAAGTTATGCAGACAAAAGGTCTACGGTTTTAAGTTCAAAGGGCAAAAAGGAATACATTCTTCTCCTAAAAGGCACTGGTTTTAAATTCTGATCTTCCTTAGGGGGAGTAAATGATCTATTTGACATGAAAAGAGTTAAGACAGGGGCTGGGGTTATGGCTCAGCAGTAGAGTGCTCGCCTAGCACATGTGAGGTGCTGGGTTCCATCCTCATCACCATGTATAAATAAATAAATAAATAAAATGTATTGTGTCCAACTACAACTAAAAAAAAAAATATTTAAGAGTTAAGACAACTGAAGTTAGGTATATTCAAGATCTTTTTTTGTTTGTTTGTTTCATTTTGTTTTGGTTTTTATACCAGAGATGGAACCCAGGGCACTTAAACACTGAGACATATCCCAAGCCCTTTTTTAAGTTTTTGAGATAGGATCCAGTAAGTTACTTAGGACCTCGCTAAGTTGCTAAAGCTGGCTTTGAACTTTCTATCCTCCTGTCTCAGCCTCCCAAACTGTTGGAATTAAAGGCATGCACCAGCAGGCTCAGCTCAAGATCTTAAATAAGTCAGTGCAATTGGTTTCCTAAATTTTGTTAGACTTTCACTAAAATTCCAAGCCAGGCAATTTATTTTGAACTTCTGGAATATCTGAAAAGCAAAAACCTGATTTTTTTTGGGGGGGGGGCGGGGGTACCAGGGATTGAACTCAGGGATACTTGACTACTGAGCCACATCCCCAACCCTATTTTGTATTTTATTTAGAGACAGAGTTTCACTGAGTTGATTAGTGCTTCGCAGTTACTGAGGCTGGCTTTGAACTCGAGATTCTCCTGTCTCAGCCTCCCAAGCCACTGGAATTACAGGGATGTACCACCGCACCCAGCCAAAAACCTGATTTGAGGTAACAAAAGAGAATGCTTTGGATAGGATGACTCCCTATTAGTAAGACTCCCTATTAGTAATAAGGTGGTTTTTCAGTGTGCTAGAATCCTGATTACTATCTAGGGTCTGGGTGAGAAGATAATATTGATGGTTACTGAGGAAATACTTTCTTACCTTCAGTTTTCTAATATAATTCCCATTCACCCTGTCTCCTGAGAATCTATGAGCCCCCCAGATATCCTAATTATATCTAGATTCAGGCCAAGTAGATAGTACTTATTATTTGTCAAATAAATGTAATGGTAATATTTAAACTAAAATATGCATTCTATCTTTGATTGTATTAACTAATGCAAAGTATTATTCTTATTAACAAATAATTTAAATTTAGATTGTTATGTATTATTCAATAAAAGACAAGTTGCTGAGGCTGGTCTCAAACTTGCAATCCTCCTGCTTCGCCTGCCAAGTAGGTGGGATTACAGGCATGTGTCATCACATCTGATACAGCATTTTTTAAAAATTATTTTTAAAGAAAACATGGCTTAAGAAAGAATTTTGTGGGCTGGGACTGTGGCTCAGCGGTAGCGCACTTGCCTGGCATGTGTGAGGCACTCAGTTCGGTTCTCAGCACCATGTATAAATAAATAAAATAAAGATCTATCAACAACTAAGAAAAAAATTTTTTTAAAAAAGATAGAATTTTGTGCTGGGTGCAGTGCTGCATGCTTGTAATCCCAGCAGCTTTGGAGGCTGAGGCAGGGGGATTGCAAGATCAAAGCTAGCCCCAACAAGTTAGTGAGGGCTTAAAGCAATTTAGCGAAAACTTGTCTCTAAATAAAAAATTTATTTTAAAAAGGGCTGAGGATGTGGCTCAGTGGTTAAAGGGTCCCTGCATTCAATCCCTGGTACAAAAAAAAAAAAAAAAAGAATGAATTTTGTTTTCCTATAATTCAACATAAAATTTTTTTTAAAAAATTTTTTAGGGGTACCAGGGATTGAACTCAGGGAACTCACCACTAAGCCACATCCTCAGCCCTATTTTGTTTTTTATTTAGATCGAGGGTCTCACTGAGTTAGTGCCTCACTTTTGCTGGGGATGGCTTTGAACTCATGATCTTCCTGCCTCAGCCTCCCAAGCCACTGGGATTATAGGCATGCGCCACCTCACCACATATTATTTTTAAAACAAAACAAGAATATAATTTTTCTAAAGAACACATTTTCTATTATATCATTCTTTTTTAAAAAATATATTTTAGAGTTGATGGACCTTTATTTTATTCACTTATTTATATACAGTGCTGAGAATTGAACCCAGTGCCTCACACATGTGAGGCACGCACTCTATAGCTGAGCCACAACTCCAGCCCCTATATCATTCTTAATATTAGGGATTTCTCAATATTTCACCTCTTAGGGAATGTATTTTAACTTGAAACATTAGGTGAAAATAACATTATTATCTGGACTTAATAACTAATCTCCCCCAAAAGTGTCTTACTCTTTGTAATCACTAAAATTTTCAGAAATGGACCCACATAAAAAGCACTCAAAATCAGGATCACAGACTGAGGATGTAGTTCATTGATAAAAGTGCTTCCTAGCATGGTCAAGGCCCTGGGCTCAAGACCCAGCACTACAAAAAAAAAAAAAAAAAAAAAAAAAAAAATCAGGATATTTCAATGTGTGCAGATGAACTAATTGCTCCAAAGACCTACTTAATTATTTGTTCTTTATTTTTAACTAAGCTATAAGTTTCCTGGTTGGTTTAAGTGAATTTGATACCCTAAAAAAATCTTATGAGTTATATAATGTTTTTCCTATTGAAGAAGGCCAGTTAACTATTTTTACTTTCATAGATGCACTAGACGCATCATGTTATGTTATAATAAATAATGAAAATAGGTCTGCTAGAAGAATAACAACAGATACTGGCAAGAGGTAACTCTTTGATGCACATGAACAATATCTTTCTCCCATCCAGAAAGTTCCAATTCCTCATTAATTTCCTCACATCCAGGTATTTCTATTATTGATGCAAAAGCTGTTCACTTATCACTTTTATGTGACATTCATCTGTTGTTGTAAATAAAAAGTAGCTGCTTTCCTTTGGCCAAGGAGAGACTTTCCCTTGCCTGAGGCTACCTTCCCTTAAAAAAAAAAAGAAAGGAAAAAGCAAATTATTACCTGATACAAGAACGAGGAATTCCATAGTTATACCCTGAAACATGAGAGACTCTTTGAATAACGGGAATATCACAATTTCCCAGTATTGGAGAAAAGAAATTTGATGAAAAGAGTGAAGTGTTAGTTTCTGTTTGCACATAGGAATCAGCAGTTGTGGCATTCAGAGTTCTTGCTTTTGCGTGGTACTGGTAATCATCTGAGAGCATGTGATCTAGCACTTTTAGGTAAGTGGACTTCTGTTCATTTCCAGAAGAATCTGACATATTGCACATTTCAAACTCATTGTTGCTGGCAGTTCTGTTTTTGTTGTCAGTAGGAGAATCAAAATGTAGTTGTCTGCGAGGGCCAGATCTGAATTCCTGTGGCTTGATGTACACGCTGCTTGTCTGAATAGGATGCTCTGGGCTACTGACTGCTTTATCTTCTTCCTGCATAATCTTAATAATTTTGATAAGCTGGAAAAGACGTTTACGGTCATTCATGTCATGCACTCCCAATTTGGAGTAGTCCTTCATTGTGACCTTGGCTAATTCATCTATTTTCTGAAGGCCAAGGGCAGTAAAATGAGGATAATACTGTGCAAGTTCAGCTTCACAAAGACATTCATATAACCAGGATGCCATTTTTGTGAAGTTTTTTAAATTCTAAAGAGAAAAAGAAAAAAAGTCTTTCACTTAAAATAGAATACATGTAGTACAATTATTCCTTTAAAAAATAAAACTTGAAAAAAATGAAGAAAAATGTCATATTTTCTCAATTTTATTTATTTATCTACATATTTATTCATTTATTTATTCAGCAGTACTAGGAATTGAACACAAAAGCATTCTACCACTGAGCTACATCCCAGCCCTTTCTATTTTTTGAGATAGTATTCTCACTAAATTGCCCAGGTTGACCTTGAATTTGCAATCCTCCTGCCTCACCCACCTGAGTCACTGGGATTACAGGCATGTACCACTATGCCTGGCTCTTAAATTTTTCATAGATATATATTTCTTCTGAAATTGATTAAACAGCATGGTATAGAAGTAAAGATGTTTTTTTATAACATATGAAGACTCTGTAGCAATAGACGTAATTTATCCATCTACTTAATAAAAAGAGACCGTCAATTATCTATTTATTTAAGTATATGGCCATACACATAACCCAAGTCACTTACTTGTTTCTTGGTAGATCCTTCTAACCTTGCGATGTCTACTTAAGACATGTCACAAACTACTGGAAACCTTGTTCTCAACCACTGATTGTAGCAGAACTAATTTTAGACTGTTCTACTTAATGTCAAGGCATGTCGAACAACTGTTTCCCATGATTAATGAACAAAGGCTAAGAACTCTTTCAGAATAGAAGGAAGAATTAAATAGCAGACCATGGAGGATTACATTAATACAACTTAGAGGCAAGTGCATTTGTATCTATTAAGAACTGGCAAAAGTTATTCAGAAATAAAAAACACATTGATTCGGAATCAACTAATTCAGTATTTCAAATCATTCTAAAAGGTTGTCATCAATGTCTATCTGTATAAAATATGAATCAAATCACTACCTAGGAAATTAAAACTACAAGTCAAGATTTTAAATGGTTACACATTAAAATGTTTAAACACTTTAACAACAGATATTTGATTAAATACAAATGATGTGGTAGTAAAATATAATCCTAGTCTACTATTAAAGTCATGCTCTGAGTAATTTTCTATAGCATTGTTAATCAAATTCAAGTTCATGAGAATATTAAAAAATAAATTTAAAGCATATTTCTTTTTAGTTGTTGATGTACTTTCATTTTTTATTTATTTATATGTGGTGCTGAGGATGGAACCCAGTACCTCACAAATGCTAGGCAAGGGCTCAGCCACTGAGCCACAACCCCAGCCCCAAGTTAAAAGCACTTTTTAAAAAATGGTATTCAATTCATTAAGTAACTGCTAACACTTTTGTTTTCATTTGAATTTATATTTTGTCTCCTCTCTAGGAGAAACAGAGTTGAGGGCAGGGTAATAAATATAATCAAAGAAGCTCAAATAACTCTGGAGGAAGTACTACTTAAGCTAAAGAAAAGGCTAAATGGAGGATTGGGGATTTAGCTCAGTGGCAGAACACATGCACTGAGTTCCATCCTGGGCCCTGAAAAAAAAAAAAAAGGCTAAATGGACTAGGAAAAAAAAAAAATTCCTTCCACCAAGAGGTGGAGACTATTTGTCCTTTCATTGCATCTAGGCTAGCCAACTTGTTTTGGCCAATAGAATATTATGGAAACAACATTGTGTGACTTCCATGTCCACATATCAAGAGTCCTTGTAGCTTTTACTGCTCTCTTAGAATTTTTCTCCTGCTACGTGAAAAATTCCGGCCAATAGCCATCACGAAAGCTAGATATACAGGAGAAACCATCTTTATTATCCAGCTCCAGTGGTGCCACTAGATGACTACAGTCACAGTAGAGACCCCAGATGAGATAAGGTGAAGAACTACCTAAGCCCAGCCCAAAAAATCTGACTCAAAGAGCTGTGAGCAAATAAAATGGTAATTGTTTTAAGCCCCTAAATTTTAGGGTAGGTTGTTACATTGCAGTAGATAATTAACAATACCACTTAGAGTTTTTTTTTTTTTTTTTGGTGGGTGGTGGGGGTGGGGGTGGGTGGGGGTGGAGTATCAAGGACTGAACTCAGGGGCACTTAATCACAGAGCCACATCCCCAGACTTTTTTTTTATTTTAAGGCAGGGTCTCACTTAAATTGCTTAGAACTTCGATAAGTTGCTAAGGCTGGTTTTGAACTTGCAATCCTCCTGCTTCAGCCTCCGAGCTGCTGGGATTATAGGCATGTACCATTTTTAAAAATTTTATTATATTTTACTTACTAGAAAAATTTTAGGCTCACAGCAAAACCGGGTGTAAGATACAGAGATTTCTTAAATATATGCTGCCCCACATGTGTAGCTTAACTACAGTGACACATGATCGTCACATGATCACCAAAGTCTCATTTTACATTAGCGTTGTATAGTCTATGAATTTGATAAATGTATAATGACATGTATCTACTATCTGAGTAAAATACTAAATAGTTTCAGTGCCCTAAAAATCCTGTGTTCTGACTATTCATCCTGAAGGATATGAAAAATAACTTCCCCCAGAAAAGGAAAATGACAGCCCCCAGGGAGAAAAGGAGGACAGTGTGATCTGGGGAGTGGTGGAGGGAGGAAGGAAAGCAAACATTATGCCCTGGGCTATAGGCTTTCATCCTTTCCCAAGGACTGTAGGTCTGGGGGAGAAAAAAAGGTAAACAAATGGGCTCTGGATTTTTATCCCAGTTTAACAATGAGTTTCAAGCTTTTAAAACTGTTTCTCTGAGTCAGAATGAGTTTCCAGCTTTTACAACTGTTTTCCTGAGTTAGATTTTTAACCTGCACAACTAGTTTCCTGACTGCCCAGCCAGCATGTCCCAAGTCTCTAATGATTAAGTCACACTAAACATTCTGCTATGATTAATTCTCATTAAGACCTATAACAACAGACCCCTTTTGTAACCAGTCACCATTTTCTCCTCTGAAATGTGCCACGTGCCATTCCACTGTTCCCTAATAAAGACAGCTTGCTGATCAGTGAGGTCTGCTCCTGTTTTTGGTTATTTTTGCTTACACATCCTTCCTGCCTCTCAATCCCCTGGCAACCACTGATTTTTTTAATGCCTCCATAGTGCCTTTTCCAGAATGTCAAATAGTAGGAATGATAAAGTATGTAGCCTATTGGACTGGCTTCTTTCACTTAATAATATTGAAGTGGCACCCCCTTTCATCACAGAAAAATCTTAACTGGGCTTCTCTAGAAATCTTCACCTTGGCTAATTTTGCGACTGTCAGCAAAAGAGTCTCTGCAAAAGAGTTCAATATAGATAAACTTCCTATTTTTGTGTCTCCCTGTTTTACTTGGCCACTGCCGATACTAGCACTCCAGGTGCTGGACACCCCCTTACTAGTTTTTCACAAAATAACCAGTATAGTAGTTTGTAAAAATGTACAAACAAGACCTCTGGCCTTGAGCTGGGGCTTCCCACAGATGTCTACATTTTTAGATAAGTTACTAACTGGGCTCCATGGTAACAACTGGCAGGAGAAGGAAAGAAAGAGAAGAAGCTCTCCCTTTCTCAGGTGTTATCCTTGAAGGGTTAACTTGCCCAAAACAGTGAAAGAAAAAGCTGCTTTTATGTAAACTTCTGCAGACTATGAATTTCTGAGCCCCTCCCCTTACATTCATGCTGGGTATAAAACTCTGAAACTACCTGAACTCGATTGATTGATTACAGCAAAAGCTGTGCCCTCTGAACCTGGCTGCAGTTAAATAAAACTGTTTCCTGCTTTCTTTGTTTGTCCCTACAACAATATGAATTTAAGTTTCCTCCAAGTCTTTTCATGGCTTGATAGCTTATTTCTTTTTTACTGCTTAAAAACATTCCATTGTCTGAATGTACTAGTTTTATTTACCCATTCACCTATGGAAGGACACCTTAGATGCTTTCAAGTTCCAGCAATTATGAATAAAGCTTCTATAAACATCTGTATAAGTTTTTGTATAGACATAAATTTCAACTCCTTTGAGTTAATATCAAGGCAAATGATTGATGGTTCACATGGAAAAAGTATGCTTAGTTTTACAAGAATCACCAAACTGTCTTCCACAGGAGCTGTGCAATTTTGCATTCCCACCAATGAGAATTTCTGTTATTTCACATTGCTGTCAGCATTTGGTGTGGTCAGTGTTCTGAATTTGGATCATTTTGATTAGGTGTAAAGTGGTATTTCATTGTCTTCAAGTGCTTTTTCATTTTATTTTTGTGGTGCTGAGAATAAAACCCAGGGCACCTCACCCATGTTGGGCAAGTGCTCTACCACTGAGCTACACCCCCAGTCCCTCCAATGTCTTTTAAAATGCTGGTACCTTTGTCTGAAATGTTCCCCACTCTTTCTTTTGCCTACTGAAGTAAGTTATGCCTATCCTTTCAAGATAGCTCAAGAGCTTTCCCCCCAACATGAAGCTTTCTTTCATCTCTAAGCCTCTTCTACTATTTTACTCCCAACACCCTATGCAGTGCTAAACCAGGTCACTAATCCTTTTACTACTATTTCTTCTACCTAGAATACTGGTCTTTTCCAGGTAAAACACTATTCTTATTTTTTTTCAACTGGGGAGGTGGGCCCTAGCAAGGAATAAATTTCAGTAATGATAATAGCAACTAGTATTTATTGAGCATTTAATACACACCAGGCACAGTTTTAAGCATTTGTATTTGTTAACCTCCAAACAATCCTATAAAGGAGGTTAAGTGTGTGACCTTTCATGAGTTACCTACTTAGCATTCTCTCCTCTCTCTTCTTGGTGATACTGGGATTGAATGCAGGGGTACTCTACCACAGAGCTTCCTCCCCAGCCGTTTTTATTTTTTGAAACAGGGTCTTGAACTTGAGGTTGTGAAGGTTGTGAACAACTTCAGCTTTCAGAACAGCTGGTATTATAGGCATGCACCATCATGCCTGGCTTTATTTAATATCTCTGAAACTCATGTTTCCCACTGTAAAATGGAAATGCAAGAGACCCCACAGTTCTCAGGGTTAGGATTCAAGGAGAAAATACTTGTCAAACCAGCATAAACTACCACTGCTACACATTTAATGGCCAATAAGTTATGGTTAGTTTATTCCTACAGCTATTGCTATTTTTGTTTCTACAGCCTTCACTAACTAGCATAGACCCAAGAATAGAATAAGCCCTCAATGTTTTAAGTTATTTCTAAGCAGCTAAATTCCCTAAATGGCTCCACCTAACCCACAGTAATAGGTTATGTTACATGGTTTTCTCATTTTCTACAGGTTGTTTTAAGATCCTGTTTTCCACACTCTCGTTCCCTTGGTGACATATTAAATGTTTCCCAATTTAACTCTGAAAATCATTGCCTCTACTACATCCCTTAATCAGTAGTTCCTACAAGATGAACATGCATTTTTCAATGCCTGGATATTCTAGTATCATAATTTCTGAGTCCTACAGTTAGCTTATGTTCTTAAAATTCAATATGCTAGCCTTGTGCTATGGCACATACCTGTAATCTCAGCTACTTTGGAGGCTGAGGCAGGAGGATCAGCAAGATTGAGGTGCCCAGTGAGACCCTGTCTCCAAATAAAACAAATCAAAAGAGCTGAGGACGTATTTCAGCTTTAATAAAGCCCCTGTGGACTTAAACCCCAGTTCAAGATTTAAAAAAGCATTTCTTCATTGTATAAAATATTGTATTTGTAACAATACTGCAATCTACTTTTTAATTTAACATAAGCATTTTCACATACTATTGGTTATAGCCAGCCATAAACAACATTTCACACTATCATAAATAATGTTTGCTAAATAGATTAAGTATCCCAGGGAGATGTGACTTCTTTCCAGACTACTACAGCATTTGTTGTAAAACTGATAGGGTATTTTTAAATTTATTGCCAGCTTTGTTCCAGAGGTGATAATAAGGTGGCTGTCTTGGAGTATAGTTTGAACTCTTATAGACAAAAGCAATATGATCTAACTCAGCCTGGGACAAAACAAGCACAATGATCTACATATAGCATTTTAAAACATTTTTACTGTAAACAATTTAAACATCACAAAAGCAAGTAGAATTGTATTTGAACTCCCATATTCTTTATCCTCATTTTCTTCAATTATCCAAATTTGCCACACTTGATTCCTCTATCCTTGCTTTCCTTTGCTGAAATATTTTAAAGTAAATCCCAGATAACATGTCATTTCATCTCTAAATGTATTTTTTTAAATATTTTTTTTAGTCATTGATAGACCTTTATTTATTTATTTGTATGTGGTATTGAGAATTGAACCTAGGGCCAGGCAAGCACTCTAACACTGAGCCACAACCCCAGCCCCTCTAAATTTTTTAAAATATTTTTTTTTAGCTATACATGGACACAAGATCTTACAACAATGTTTATTGTTGTTGTTGTTGTTGTTGTTATTATTATTATTATTATTATTATTATTATTATGTGGTGCTGAGAATTGAACTCAGTGCCTCATATGTGAGGAGCAAGCGCTCGGCCACTGAGCCACAACCCCAGCCCTAAATTTGTTTTTTAAAGTACATTTTCTTATAAAACTCTAATTTAATAAAACCCTAATAAAATTTAAAATAATTCCTTGATATCCTATGTGTAGTCCCTAATCTAATTTACTCAATCATCTCAAGAATCTTTATATTTTAAAATATATTTTTACAAAACACCTTTTGTTCAAATCAGAATCCAAATAGGTACCACATAGTTGGTTATATTTCTTAAGACTTTTTTTTTTTTTTTTTTAGAATAAAGCAGTCCCATTGGGCTGGGGTTTTGGCTCAGTGGTAGAGTGCTTGCCTAGCATGAGTGAGGCACTGGGTTCGATTCGCAGCACCACATATAAATAAATAAAATAAAGGTCCATGGACAACTAAAATAATTAAAAAAAGAAGAAGAAGCAGTCCCACATCTCCCCTCACTATTCTATTGACTTGTTACAGAATCCAAGTATATTCTAAACATGGGACTATTTATCTTATTTTTTTTTAAAGTGAAGAACACATTTTATAGAGAAAGAAATATAATAAATATAACAAAATGCTTATAATTTTAAAATATCATGATACTGTCTGGGAAGAACCCCAATCTCATAGATGATGGCAAGGTGTAATCTTATTATGATTTCATATGTGCTGAAAGTATATATGATTTAATGGATCAGGACAGGACAGTTTATTACAACACTACATGTGACAGACACATTAGCAAATTGTATTGGTTTTCCTTGTCTCTAAATCCAGCATGGGACATATTTATACTAAAAATATCACTCATTGTTTATCTGAAATTCAAATTTAACTACCCTATTTTGTTTTGGCCAAATGTGGAAACCCTGTTAGAATCAACTTCTGTATTTCTGGCAAAAATACTTCAAAGGTATTAGCATGTGCTTCATCATACACATCAGATTCATAATATATATGAATGTCAGCAAGTACTGCAGCCTGATCTCTTGGCTGTGAAATTCTCTCAACCAAATTAATACAATGGTTTCATCTATTGATGATCAATGCCTATCTTAATTATTTCATTAGGAGTTGCAAAATGGTGATTTTCTGATCCTATATATTCTTTATGGAATTCTCCTGTATAGAAAAAACTTTCTGTTAACAATTAGGGCTATTTGACTATTTTCCCCCCCTGGTACTGGGAATTAAACCTAGGGATACTATACCACTGAGCCACATCCCCAGCCCTTTTTTATTTTTAATTTTGAGCCAGGGTTCTCACTAAGTTGCCTGGGCTGGCTTCATAGTCAAGTTCCTCCTGTCCCAGCCTCCCATCTCCTCAGTCACTGGGATTACAGTATATACCACCATACCTGGCAATGAAGGCTATTTGATTACCCCAAGTATTTTGTACATGAAAGTAGGTATAAATGCTTCCCTCTTTCCTTTTAATTTTCAATTCACAAAGTGTTAGTACCCTAGTTATTTTGAATGGTATCAAATGAGTTCTTTTAGGATTTTTTTGTGTGGTGTTTTGCTGGTTTGTCAAATTCATTATTAACTCATGGGGTTTTATATATTCCATGTGTTTTCACTCAAATGCAGTAGTCTCTGATACCTTCATCTTGTATATTTCCCATCCAACCCTAAAATCAGCTTTCCTCCTATGAAAATATGACATGTAGCAGCCCATAGACCTAAATTCAGATCAAGGTTATGCATTCCCAATAAATCTTAAGCAGAGAGGACCTGGGCATTAGGAAAAGAATCAGAGCAACAACCACAATGGCTCTGATTTAAAAAATGGGCAATAGATCTAAACATACATTTTTCAAAAGAAGACACACAGAAAAGCTGGATGTGGTAGCATGCAAATGTAGCCCCAGCTACATAGGAGGCTGAGGCAGGAAATCACTTGAGTCCAAGAGTTTGAGGTCAACCTCAGCAACATAGGAAGACTCTATTGAGGAGGAGGAGACAACATACAAATGGCCAATAAGGTATATGAAAAAATGTTCAACATCACTAATTGTCAGAGGAAAACCAAACGACAATGAGATATTACCTTATCCCAGTTAGAATGGTTATTATAAAAAAAGAGAAAAGATAAGTTCTGGTGAGTTTATGGAAAACTTACACACCAGTAAGTTTGTATAGCAATAATGGAAAAAGATATGGAAGTTTTTTTTTTTTATTAGAGATAGAACTACCATATGATTCAGCAATCACACTATTGGTTATATTCATATCCAATCAAAATGAAATCAGTATGCTAAAGAAACATCAGTGTTCCCATGTTTACTTACTGCAGCATTATTCACAATAATCAAAAACTGGAAACAACAATCAGCTGATTAATGGATAAAGAAAATATATATGGGGGCTGGGGTTGTGGCTCAAGTGTTAGAGCACTCGCCTATCACGCATGAGGCACTGGGTTTGATCCTCAGCACCACATAAAAAATAAAATAAAGGTACTGTGTCCACCTAAAACTAAAATAAATAAATAAATATTAAAAAATGAAAATGTATATGTACACAACAGAATTCTATTCAGCCTTATAAAGAAGGATATCTGTCATTTGCAACAACATGGATGGAACTGGAGGATGTTAAGTAAATGAAATAAACCAAGAATAGAAAATCAAATACCTCATGATCTCTTATGTGGAATCTAAAAAAGATGATTTCATAGAAGTTAAGGGTAGAATAGTGACGACCACAGGTTGAGGACAGTAGTAAAAATAAGGAAAGATTCATTGTGGTTACTAAGTAACAATTAGATGTAAGTCCTGGTGTTCTGCACAGTAATGTCACTACAGATAATGATAATGTACTGTACATTTCAAACAAGCTAGAAGAAAAATTTTAAATGTTTTAATCACAAAGAGATGACAAATGTTTGAGGAGATAAACATGCTTACCCTTATTTGAATATTACACAACAAATACATGTATTGAAACATCACTTGATACCCTATAAATATGTACAGCTTATAAGTGTCAATTTTTAAGAAAGCTTTTTTTTCAGATATTTTATTTTTATATGGTGCTGAGGATTGAACCCAGTGCCTTACGCATGCTAGGCAGGCACTCTACCTCTGAGCCACAACCCCAGCCCTTTAAAAAGCTTTTTAAAAAAGAAAATTAGATTCTTGGAAGAAATCAAGTAGGCAGAAATTCAAACTTTCTTATACTAACGGTAGAGAAAATCAACTGGAAGGAAAATATATACAACTTTACAATTATGTAAAAAGTTTTAAAAATTTATTCATGTTCTAAGATGTGGATAAAATCCAACAATCTAACATGCTCCCTCAAAGTGTCCACTCATTCACCTAAACTATTTTAAAAGTACTTTTTTCCCCTTCATTACCATAGTTGATGCAAATGCCTCACAATATGGAGATATTAGAAGATGCTATATCTCAAAAGGCAAAAACAATGCAAACATAAGTTTTTTGTACCTGTGGTCTTAATGTTCTTTTAATCAACTTTATTGAAATATAATTTATACACAATCAACTATCCATTTTAAGTATATGATTCTCTGAGTTTTGACCAATATATACCCTTGTAAAAATAAAACAAAAATTTACAACCAGGACAAATCATCTGGTGACAGAAACCTATAGTTCCAGCTACTGAGTAGTGTAAGACAGGAGAATCCCTTCAGTCCAGGACTTTGAGAGTGGCCTGGGCAACATAGTAAGACCCTGGTCTCAAAAAACCAAACAAAACCTTCATCAATCATTCCTTAAATGCCTCTCTTGTTTTCTGTTCTGGCCCAAGGCAATCACTGATCTGCTTTCTGTCACTAGAGATGGGTTTGTATTTTGTAGAATTTCACATAAAATGAAATCACATAGAGTCACTATTCTAAATTTATATAGCATATGAAGACTAAACGGATTTTCCATTTTGTGGAAAAATTTACTTTGAGTGATTTTTCTTTCTTAGGACTTTGGGAACAAGTTAAAATGATTATATTACTTTTCAGAGCTTTTTTTTTCCCCCACTGAACTCAATTACATCTGCTAGTAAAAAATAGGAAATATTTGAGTATTTAAATCAGTGAAAAATTTTTATATCAATCTAAAAAAGTTAGTGAAATAAGTATACATATAGTCAATGACTCAGAAAAAGTATTCTTTTTAAAAAATTGTTTGAAGCAGTCCTTAGGATATTTTTACTAAGTTTAAGTCTCTGTCCTTAGTATGAGACAGTTTAATAACTAACATGAACCCAGGAGCAGCTATTATAATTTCAAAACCTTAGATATCAGAATCTACTGTTGCTTACTTATATAACTACCATGAATATTTCTTGTAAAAATCTTTAATTACTATATAGAACTACCTAGTGTGGTGGTGCATGCTTGCAATCCCAGCTACTTCAGTGGCTGAGGCAGAAGGATTACAAGTTCAAGGATGGCCTGGGCAACTTGGTAAGACCCTGTTCTCAAAATAAAATAAAAAGGGATAGGAATGTAGCTCAATGGTAGAGCACTTTTGAAGGAGAAGAGGGAGGAGAGGGAGGAGGAGGAGGAAGAGGAAGAAGAGGAGAGAAGGAGAAGAGGAAAGAAAAGGAAGAGGAGGGAGAACGAAGTGGGAGAAGAAAGGAATGGCGGAAAGGAGATAGGGAGAAGAAAACTAATTCTAAGATCCATATACTATCCCTTTCCAATCAGAAAAAAATAGGGGAAAGTGGTCTAAATTCTAAGGCATTTAAGTTTTTCATGTCTCAGACTCATATAATATCCCAAATATTTCAATTACCAAAACAAAATTAGGAAAAAAAAGATCAAAAAATCCCTCTAGGATTATTAGGACATCATTACATTTTAAACAACTTTATTATGATATAATTCACATACTATAAAACTCACCCATTTAAAGTAGTCAATTCAATAGTTTTCAGTACAGTTGTGCAACCATCAATCATCACAATCCAATTTAGAACATTTTTACCACTTAAAAAAAAAATCTATCATTTGGGCTGGAGATATAGCTCAGTTGGGTAGAGTGTCTGCCTCACATGCACATGGGTTTAATCCCCAGCACCACACACACACAAAAAAAAATCATTAAATTTTATATGCATCTAAAAGGAAAAAAATCTGTTCTCCTAAAACAAATTCTTTAATTATCAAAAACAAAATTAACCCTGAAAAAATTTGAGAAACTTATTGACATTTTCCATAGAAATCTAAGTTGTAGTTAGCATTATCAAGCAAGCACATGCAGAATACATTTTTCGACTCTTCAAGCACAGAATGAAAATCCTAAGAGCTTTAGTTAGATAAATTAGAAGGGTAAAATGAACATATTCTAGGGGGGTACACTGACTATAGGTTTTAAAAACTAATTCAACATAAACTTAATAATGCATAAATCAAAAAGTAGTGCATTTTATTAAGATGCTATGACCCTTATCCTTATTTTGAATAAAATAAATCTGCCTGTTTAAAAAAAAAAAAGGAAAAAAGCTTCACTTGCTTATACATAGTTTTTATAGTATTTAATAATATTTGTTATTTTGATAAAGGTTAATTAAAATCCCTCTTTCGAGATGGGAATTTAGTTCAGTAGTAGAGCCTTGCCAAGCATGCCCAAGGCTCTAGGTTTGATCCTCAGTTAAAACACACAATTTTCTTTAAAGGTACATTTCTTTTATTACAAAAAATATATGAACAAGTAAAATGTGGCTTTGGATAGAATTTAAAATATCTCTACCTGAAAAGGTTTATGCATCATGCCTTTTTTTGCGGGGGAAGAGAGTTGTTGGAGATTGAACTCACAACCTTATGCATGCTGGGCACGCAGTCTACCACTAGCTATCCCTGACCCACCATGAAACTTTAAAATAAATATTTCTTTTTGGAAAAATTTTTAAAAAGTCACTTTCAGCAAATTTCATTTGTAAAAAGTAAAAGCTAATGTCTACTTTTAAATACAATTCTATTATGCTAGAAAAAATATTTTTTGCTTTTTTCCAGTTCTGGGGATTAAACCCAGGGGCACTCTACCATTGAACCACATTCTGAGCCCTTTTTTTTCTTTTTTCTTTTATATTTTGAGACAGGGTCTTGCTAAATTGCTGAGGGTGGCCTCTAATTTGTGATCCTCCTGCCTTAGACTCCCAAGTTGCTGGGATTATAGGTATGCACCAGTGAACCTGGCAAAAAGAAAAGATTCTTACTGAAATGGCAGAATCATGTGGTACAGTGAAGCAGATTACTTCCATCAAGGAAAAAAAAAGTATGGAAAAAGAGAACACAATAAATTAGAAAAGACAGATTTATGGAGAATTTTCAGAGTAAAAATCATAATGTTAAATCAGTAACACCGAAAAACTGTTTAACCTTAATAAGTAGTCTTTATATATCATACAACCAAATGATTCTACTTGATAAATAGAAAAACTTTTGCATGAGTACTTCAGGAGGCACACAGAATGTTCATAATAGAACTGTTCATGAGATCCAAAACTGAAAATAACCTAAGTATCCACTGACTAGAGAAGAAATTTGGTTTTATTCATACAATGTATTATTATACAGCAGTTAAAAATAATTATCTACAGCTATATTCAATAATTTATCAAATCTCAGAAACATCACAAGAAAATGTTTTCCTTTTCATAAAGCTCAAAAGCAAACAAATCCAAACAATGTATATTTCAGTATCTAAACACAAAATTTAGGATAGTGGAAACTTCTGAAGGGAGAACAGGGAAAAAGGGAACATGAAGAGAACAGAGGGAGATTGCATGCTAGGTGTTGGGTATTTATTAGTTTTGTATTATGTTTTATAATTCACACATATATTTTGCCATAATCTTTGGTATATACCACATTATTTTTTTCCATATTATATTTTTGTCACATAAATTTTTAGATAATACTACAGCAACCAGGGCAACAGAAATCATATATCTATAGCTGATTTTTTTCCATAATATCTGGTCCATGAGGGAATGTCTTCATATTTTACAGCTTGAGAAGTGTTCAAAACTTTTTAAGATTAGTTTCAATGCTTAAAAATCAGGAGCAAATAAAAATACCCAGCTCCTGCTTTTCTTGAAAATTAAAATGTATAGCTAAATTGTGCCTATAATTAGGACAACAATAGATCAAAACTGGGTAGTGGTTGTCTCCTTCAAAAAGAACATATAGTCTTATGTACCCAATGGTTCTCACTGCTCCTGGTTCCTTTATATAAATCAACTTTATTCATTTATATTAATTGGTTAGCCTTGTGGACATTAGAGTTTGAGATTCATGATTTAGTCCAATACCATCTACCATCATTTTATGTGGTAATTAGAACTATGAATGGTTTAAGGCACTTACTCAATGTCATACATTTTTGGTAGGTAAATGTGGCTTTTCAAACATTTTACTGTTTTGCACTAACTGTACAATTATATATGTTTTAAATGTATTATATTTGTATTATGTTTTATACCATTCTTGAAAATGAGGGACTACATGGGAGGAATTAGAGGTATTAGAGTCAATCCTTCAAATTGGTCCACATAAGAAGTTAATTCCAAAGGTAAAATCAAATTTTAATTTCATTATTGTAGAAGTAGTATGAAAATGTAAGAATTAAAATATCTTCTAATTGTCAAGAAAGTTTTTTTATTTGAGTTCTATCAAACTGTGTCAATGATCACTTTTAAAAGTATATATAACAATTTTATGTATAATTCACATGCCATACAAATCCTTAAATTCAATGGCTTTTTGTATGTTTATAGAGTTGTAACCATCACCACAAGCAATTTTCGATTATGTTCCTCAACCTCCATAGAAACCCATTTCCCCCAACCCATCTAGCTCTAGACAACCACTAATAATTGTCACTTGTTAATGTAATACAAAGTCAGTGGGTCCATTGTACCATCAGAAAATGATACAATAGCTTGGAGCATGATGGTGCATGGCTGTAATCCCAGCAACTCAGGAGGCTAAGGCAGGGTGATCTCAAGTTAGAGAACCACATTAGAATTCAGTGAGGCCCTACACAACTTAGTGAGATCCTGTCTCAAATAAAAAAATAAAAAGGTCTGGGGATGTGGCTCAGTGATAAAACACCCCTGAATTTAATCCCCAGTATGGGGTGGGGCAGGGGTGGGGGGAACTGATACAATATAAACCCAGTACTCTCAACTTTCATTAAAATGTTTTGCACCTCATGATATGCATTAGATCCCTAACTAAGAACTCAAAAAATTTAGGATATAAAGAGTGGCAGATTAAAAGATGAGTAATATAGTATACATTCTTCCTCCATAAGAGAGTTCATTATTTCAAATTCTAGGAATTATTCTGTTTATAGACTACAGATCTCAATAGAAGACAAATGACACTAGACAACTGCTTAGAACAGCTGCAAAGAAATTAGAATATGATACTTAATGGAATTTTTTTTTTTTTGGCAGAACTGGAGATTGAATTCAGAGGTGCCTTTTCATTGAGCTACATCCCCAGGCCTTTTTATTTTGAGACAAGATATTGCTAAATTGCCAAGATTGGCCTTGAACTTGTGATCCTCAGTCCCCAATAGCTAGGATTATAGGCATGCACCACCACACCCAGGTAATGGAATTTTTAAGGCTAGGCGTGGATTTTGTAATACCAAACTGTGAGTTATTCCCATTTTTTAAAAGTGGTTTTCAAGAGATTGTTTCTGCTTATAACTGAAAAAAAAGTTTCAAGTTCATTTGTGGTTTAATTGCTAATACCTTGCTATTACTGAAATTCCCTCCAATGGGTTTATTAGAGTTCTTAAGTTTGATGAAAAGCTTGAAAGCAATTACCTAAAAATAAACATAAAAAATTGTTGAACCCAGTTATCTTAAAACAGTCCAAGCATTACTCTAAATATAGAGGTTCCATTCTGAAAGAATTCCCAGTAACAGGTGGTGACCAGTACTGGTAGTTTAAATTCAGTGCTTTATTTTTAAAGTCTTGGTCTAATCCAACCTCAGGAAGCTGTCATTTGCAGATTTTGCTACTCTGCAAATACTTTCAACAAATGCTCTCTCGTGTTTAATTGGAAAAATAATGATCAGGGATTTTTCTTGTTGTTTTGTTTGTTTGTTTAGTGCTGGGGATCAAACCCACCACTTTGCATATGCTAGGCAAACACTATACACTGAGCTACATCCCTATCACTTTTTTTATTTGAGAGAGGGTCTTGCTAAATTGCCCAGCTGGGCTTGAGCTTGGAATCTTCTTGCCTCAATCTCCGGTGTAACTAGAATTAGAGGCATGCGCCATCATGCCCTGCATAGTCTGTTTTTTTAAACATACAGACTCAATCAGAATTTTAACCCTTTGGAAACAGTTGCCACTATGACACCAGGAATTATTTCCAAAGGAATGACATTGAGAAAGCAATGAACAATTTTGAAAACAATAATTCTATTTGTTGTGATCTAAATAATTAATATGTAATTAGTTGTGCTACCCAATTAATTTTCCAAGACTTTTTATGATAAATGGCAATTATAATTTAACAAATTAAGAAAATGAGGCATAATTTATTTGAAACAACCATAAAAATTTGTTTTAGAAAGTGTATGGATAGGGCTGGGATTGTGGCTCAGCCGTAGAGCGCTTGCCTAGCATGCGCGGGGCCCTGGGTTCAATCCTCAGCACCAAATAAAAATAAATAAATGGAATAAAGGTATTGTGTCCAACTACAACTAAAAAAATAAATTAAAAAAAAAGAAAGTGTATGGATAGCCACAATATTGGCTATATGATTCTATACCACGGCTTTTAATTAATTAAATTTCAACATAAACACAACACACTGCTAACTTTAAAAGTCTATAATAGACATAGAACTGCCCCTAATTGCTGGTGAAATCTCAACTTGTATTTTTGGCATGGATATTGTGCAATATTAGAGGGATACTTTCAAAAATCCCAGTGTAATTTAAGTTTTCTTCACAGTAAAACGGTCTCATAGAAATATCTTGTTAAAAAAACATGTAGGTGGCTGTAGCTGTAGCTCAGTGGCACAGCGCTTGCCTAGTATGTATGAGGCACTGGGTTCAAACCTTAGCACCACATAAAAACTAAAGGCATTCTGTCCATCTACAACTACAAAAAAAAAAAAAAAAAAAAAGAAACAAACAAAAATAAAAGACATGTAGAATTGTAGGAATCATTAATGTCTTATGGGGATGGGAATATACCTTAGTGGTAGAGAGCTTTCCTAGCATTTATGAGGCCTTGAGTTTGGACCCCTGCACTAAAGAAAAGAAAACAAAACAAAACAAAAAAGTTAAAAGAGTACCAGGATTAAGAATCTGAACTTTGCTAGAGTTGTGGCTCAGTGGTAGAGCCTGGCATGTGTGAGGCACTGGGTTCAATCCTCAGCACCACAAATAAATAAATAAATAATGAATATCCATCAACAACTAATAAAAAAAATCTGAACACTTGTGAACTCATTACCTCCTGATAAAACTCTGCTCCTATACCTTTCTCTTTCGGTGGTGATTAGATGATAGCACCATTCATGAGGTCACTCAGAGAAAACTATAAAGCATCCTAGATACCCTCCTCTCCTTTAACCCCAAATCCAATCAACAGATTCATCCAATTTAATCTAATAATCTTTCAAATTTCCCCTCTCCTATTCTCATTCCCGCCACCACTGCCTAAGTAATTCAGCCACTACTGCTGTCACCTAGATCATTATGCCTTAACTTCTCTCCTTACTTTCTGTTTTGCCCGTTTTAGGCTACTGAGCCAGATCACTCTTTCAAAAGTACAATATAGCCATGCTGCTCCCTTATTTAAAACTTCTCAGTGGCATCTTAACCATCTTATCATCTATATACATGGCAAAATCCAAGCTCCTTGGCATGTCCCACAGTCTTCTATAATCATGCCCCTTCCTCTCTCTCCAGTTTACTCAACCCTTTGAACTGCTTTATTTCTCTATGTAATTGTTCATGGGCTCTTAAATAGCCTTCTTCCACTTTTATCAAGTCTTACTTTACCTATTTACTTCTTAGGGATTAAAATACAAATGAGGTATTTTCTGAATTTGCAGATGTGATCAGATGCCCTTTCTGTGTTTGCATTGTATCTTTTTTTTTTTTTTTTTTTTCAGGGGGGAGAGTACCATGGATTGAACTTAGGGCACTCAACCAGTGAGCCACATCCCCAGCCCTATTTTGTATTTTATTTAGAGACAGGGTCTAGGGTTTATTTAGAGACTGAGATGCTTAGCGCCTTGTTTTTGCTGAGGCGGCTTTGAACTTGTGATCCTTCTGCCTTAGCCTTCTGAGCCACTGGGATTACAGGCAAGCAACACCACACCTGGCTTCACATTATATTTTAATAATCTCCATCATTAGTTACATTTTGTAACAATTATCTATGAACATTTCTATGTGCTCCAACAGAATATGATTTCTTTGTGGTCAAGGAATGTTTTATCCCCAGTATCTAAACTGTACCTAAAAATAATAAACATTCAATAATTGCTTCAAAAGCAAATATTCCTAACACTATATTTAAAACTCTACAAAAGAATTTGATACTAGTAGTAATCAGGGTGATAAAAACTTGTTTATCAGGTTAATGTGATTACCTAGCAAAACTTTGGCAGAGTTAGTGGTACCCTAACTCACTGTTCCTGCCAACAAAATGAAGTTATTGCTTCAGTGAATTGTTAGGGACACAGATATGGTCATAGTT
Organism: Marmota monax; assembly: GCF_021218885.2. NCBI lineage: Eukaryota > Metazoa > Chordata > Mammalia > Rodentia > Sciuridae > Marmota > Marmota monax. Next base: position 8,363,390 of record NW_026695243.1, on the reverse strand, counting down.
GCAACAAGAACTTTTATCCTGTCATTCAAGAAATATGTTTTGAGAAGCTTTTATGAGCTTGGCCCTGTTCTGGACAATGGACAGTGAACAAAACAAAGGAACTGTCACTGCCCTCATGGCACTATTATCTTAGGGTGAGAAGATAACAATCACATAAATGGAGTAATTTCAGAGAGTGATAGGTACAATTTAAAAAAAAAAGAAAGGGCCTAACTTACATTGAATGATCAAAAGATCTCATTCAGAAGGAACATGGAGGTGAAACCTGAAATAGTATAAATGAGTAAAGATCAGGAGGAAAAGCATTCCATGAGAGTATGTAAATTCTAGGGTAGAAATGAGCTCAGCATGATAAAGTAATCAACAGAAGTCCATGCTGGTGAGCATAGTAGGTGAAGAGAGATGAAGTCACAAAGGTTGGGTTCAGATTAGGGACATGTAAAGGTGTCTACATTTTATTTTTAAGGGAAGCAGAAATTCATTGGAAGACTTTAAGCAAGCGAAGAGATAGAATCTGATATATATCTTTAAAAATTACTGGGCCAATTCAGTGAATGTGCTGCAGGGGGTGGGCAAAAATGGAAGGAAGGAAATTATTTAGGGAGCAAAAAAAAAAAAAAAAAGAAAAGAAAATGATGGTGACTTAGATGTTTGCTTCCAAAGATTACAAGGAGGGCTGGGACTATAGCTCAGTGGTAGAGCGCTTGCCTAGCATGTGTGAGGCACTGGGTTCGATTCTCAGCACCACATATAAAGAATATAGGTCCATCAACAACTAAAAATATTTTTAAAAAAGATTACATAGAATAATGCAAATTAAGTGCTACATTCAGTATATGATAAAAACTCAACAATATATGGTATCCATTGTAATTCACTTATAATCAAATGGAAAAGTTGTCTTGTTGAACAGGACACAAACACCAAAACCCCTGAGACAGTAACTCAGAAAGTTTACAGTGACCATGACACTCAAAGTATAACAAGTAAAACTTATATAACTCTTTATTTTTTATTTTTCCCTCAAAAAGGTATGAGATCTTGTTATACTGCATAGGCAGGCCTCAAACTCTTGTGATCCTTTGACCTCAGCCTCCCAAGTAACTGGGACTAAAGGCACATGTCACAGCACATGGCTCTATCACTCATTTAGCAAAACTTCCTGAAGTCTACTCTTCACAAATTATAAATTTCATTAATTTTCATTAACAAATCATTAATTTTCATTAACAACATAAAAGTTTTTAATGAAATGCTATCTGGGTGGCATATTTATATGCTATACTAAGAAAAATGTAATATTTATACAAAGCCCTTGTAATTCTCACAAGATAAATGCTCTATAAATGGTAGTGACTACTTTTAGCTGCTAAAAGAAATCAGGATGGTCTTTGGAAGGCCAGGAGTGTGAGAGATAATTGATAGAGTCACATGAGTTCTAATCTAATTCAGCCCTTAGATTTTTCTTTTTTTATATAATACCTTTATATTATTTTTGTGTGGTGCTGAGGATCGAACCAAGTGCTTCACAAGTGCTTCCCTCTAAGCCACAACCCCAGCCCAACCCTTCGATTTTTCCAGTTAAAAAAAGCAAGGTCTGAAGGGGTAAATGACTTGCAAAGCCATCTACAGTGAATGAGATAAAGACAGAACCAAAACCAAGTTCTTAATCCCCAATCCAGTTTCCACTGGATTCCATCTTACAGATCTGCAGTTTAGTTACGGGGTAGTGTTTCAAACTTAGAATTCTAAGAGGGTAGTAAGAACATAACTACTATAACCTGGCTTTTTCAATCCTTTTATTAAAGTCACCAATGATGTATGAGAATAATGAGCAAGGAGACTGAATACTGAATCAGCAATGAGAATGAATTAGGTTATGAGCTAACAACGAAACAGTCTTGGTAATGCAATTCTATCATGGACACCTCTTGAATGGATAAGATAGGTGCCAACTGCACTGCTACGTGCATTGAAGTAGACCACCACAAAGCCTCTCTATAGAAGAATAAAAACTTAAAGGGGAATCCGACCTATATGTGATGAATTAAATTCAATGGAACAAACATTTCCTGAAAATAGACTACATGTAAAACATGTGAAAAAGCTTGCCTTACCTCAAAGATTTCAAAAAATTTATGAGAGGAGGACACTGGGATTAACGAAGTACACAAATAACCTAAAGCCAAATAAACCGAACCAAAGAAGGGTTCCCTCCTGGGTATGGGTTCAAAGGCAGGAGGAATGTGCAACTCAGAAAGACGTCATGAGAGAGGTGGTGTTCAAGATCATTGCTAAAGAAAAAGTAGAAATATGGGGATGAAAGGAAGAGTGGGTAAACGTTCAGAAGAACCAAGAGGAACTAACTCCCAGTTCCCTCATAAATGCTCAGCGGCCGTCAGGCGCACCCTCTCCACAGGGCAGGCGCCACGGCTCCCGACAAGCCTCTCCGCCCCGATTCCCCAATTCTCTCACCGTGGGGGCTTCCTGACGCCTGGTCAGTCAGCCCTATCTCAGGACAGGAGAAAAAGATGCCGTCTTCTGAGAACTCCAAGGCTAGCGACCTGAGCGTCTGGTCACCCGCCAACCTCCAGAGGCAGCCAGGCCGCATCCCCATGGCAACGCCGCCAAACGCCAGTTCGAACGCCCGCGCTGACACCCGCTTACCCGCAGGCCCGCACGGTCCACCAATGGGCAGTCAGGAAACCCGTTGTCGCTCACTGCCTTCTCCTCTAGAAAACCAATCGGAAACCTAAGAAAACAGCGGGCGTAACGCCCAATTTCCGTCCTTTGACCAATCAGCCCGCCTGCACATAGATCTCGCGACATTTCCAGTGAGACCCGCCTTAAAGGAGGACCACAGCTCCTTTTACCCAATACTGTAGAGCTACCGAATTATGATGGAGCTGTCTTGATTGGCCAGTGTACTTCCGGCCTCTGTTGAAGGCCCACTTCCTGCCTCTCTTTTGCTTCGGGTGAGTAACCCTGGGGGTTTAATTCTCCATAGTGTAACTGGGTCTTGGAGCGATGGGTATCAGCCGCTGAGTAACCTCATGTCGCTGCCGGGTCAAAAGTGGACACGGCCTTCTTCGAGCCGGCGGGCGTAGGGAGGCCAGACCTCAACCGCTCGCAGGGCCTCAGTTTACCTGTTTGCACCGGTGGAAGGGAGGGCTAGTGGCCTGTGAGCCTATTTTGCCAGCATGCAAAAAAGGGGTAAATGATCAGAATCTCAAAGACAGGCGAGGTCCGGGTTTTCCTTCCAGTACCAGGGACTCAATTTCACTTTGTTGTCATCCGTTAAACCTCGCCTGCTTTCAAATGAGATTTTATATTGTAATTACTTCGTTTTATGAATGAAAAATATCGTGGTCATGTAAGCAGAAGTGGAGAAAGTCAGTCAAGCCATAGTAGTGGTGCACGAGTGTAATCCAGCCATTCTGGAGGCTGAGGTAGGAGGATGTAAGCTCAGGGGCAATTTAGGAGACCCTGTCTGAAAATGAAAAAAAGAAAAATTGGGGGTGGGGTGGCACTGGGGGTGTACCTCAGTAGTAGAGTGTTTGCCTAGCATGGGGGAAGCCCCAGGTTCAATTACAGTACTCCCAAAACAACAAAACAAACAAAAAATAAGAGAGTTCCACTACCTGAAGAAAACAAAAATAACCGCGGTGGTGGTGGTGGTGGGGGGAGTCGTGAACAGCTTAAAATAAACTGAATGAAATCCAAATATCAATTTTTTTTTTCTTTTTCGAGGTGCTGGGGATTAAACCCAGGGCCTTGTTCATGCAAGGCAAGCACTCCATCAACTGAACTATATCTCCAGCCCTTCAAATATCAATTTAAAAACACTAAAATGGAAGCAGAGGTTAAGTGCTATAATGTTGGGCCGGCCCGGTGACACACACCTATAATCCCAGATACTAGACAGGCTAAAGCAGAAGGATCACAAGTTCTAAGGCAGCCTCAGCAATTTTAGTGAGACAGTGTCTCAAAATAAAACGGACCGGGAATATAGCTCAGTGACAGAGTTACCTGCCTAATATGCACTCAGTCCTGGGTTGGATCCCCAGTACCACACTAAAAAGAAAACACAAGGAAAGTGCAATGATGTTGGGAGTCGGGCATACCTGCTTTTGAATGACTACCCAGGTATCTCTGAGCTATAGTTTCTATTTTATCAAAATATTTGGATTTCATTGAAAATGGCAATAAAGCCTCAGTGGGTTGTGGCAAAGATTAAGTGAAATAAAGAAGGTAAAGCATTTGGCACAATGCCTGGCCAGACGTAACTATTCAAAAAATGGTAGTTGTTATCCTTCCAATAATTACAAAAAAAAGATGGGAGCCCAAGTGCACCTCTGTAATCCCAGCCACTAGGGAGACTGAGACAGTAGAATAGTTAAGTTTGAGGCCCCTCTCTGCAACCTAGCAAGACCCTATCTCAAAAATAAATCAATAAAATTAAAAACTGGGGATGCAGCTCAGTGGTAGAGATTCCCCTGGGTTTAATTCCCAGTACCAAAGGGATGGGGGGATATTTAGTAATTGAGTACTCAGTTTAGTTCAAAATTAAGCAGTTAAGCAAATAAGGTAATTCTTACTAATAAGTAAACAAATCCATTCTTTTTTTGGCGGGGGAGCTACTGGGGGGTTGAACTTGGGGGCACTCGACCATTGAGCCACATCCCCAGCCCTATTTTATATTTTATTTATAGACAGGGTCTCACTGATTGCTTAGCTGCTTAGTGCCTCACCAGTGCTGAGGCTAGCTTTGAACTTGTGATCCTCGTATCACAGCCTCTTATCACAACCTCCCTAGCCACTGGGATTAGAGGCATGTGCCACTGCACCCAGCACAAATCCATTCTTTAAAATAAATCTTTTCTTTGTATCTATATTAAAGAAATTTTTTTCTTGTTGGTTCTTACCCAAAAAGAGTAACATAGTGTATAACAGCTGTTTTACAGAAAATGTGAAAATCCATTTCTCAGTGATCCAAGGCTGAGTGTGCCATTAAAACAGAAGTTTTTAGCTTGATGTTTTACAATACAGGATTAAGAGTGATAGTCACCTAAACCAAACACCTCTTTCCCTTTCCTTTGGATTTATATTTAAATCTCTTTCCCTTAGACAATGAAACATTTTTTTTCAATTTTACTTGAAATATCTCTTCAGTTTATCCTCTTTTTTTTCCTTCTCACAGCCTCTACCTTAACTGGACTGTTGAAGTAGGTTCATAATTGGCTGGTCTCTTTGCCTCCAGGCTTTCTTTCTAATGTTTTTCACTTTGCTTGCTGTGAGAATATCTTTATAAAGTGTCAATCTGACCAAATTACAGCCCTGCCTAAAACCATTGAAAGACCTCATTGCCTACAGAATATAAGCTAAGCTATCAATGGAATATCTGTGTTTAAGGGTCTTTACACACACTCCTTCCTTTACCTGGAGTGCCCCTTGCCTCCACCTTTATTCTGCTGGTAAACTGGCCATCTTGAAATCCTTATGGGGTATACTTCTTGGACCTAAAGATCCTTCTTTGCTATCTTTTCAACTTATACCTTATGATGCACAAAACACACTGACATGTCTGTCTGAATGCCTTCTACTTTAGGCTTAAACCTCTAGCAAATCTGGGTTTTGTAGTATTCAGCTTCATATCTACTCCTCAGTCCTGTCACACTGCCTGTGGCATATGACATGTTCAATAGACATTAGATGAGTGAAGGAATCCCTTCAGGCTCTAATACTGTAACTCCCCAAATTTGCTTTCTAGAATTGAACAGCAGATGGCACTAATAGGCCACTTAACAAATATCTAGAAAAATTTTTGTCCCAACCTTGTCTGACTTTGGCTTCGTCCTAGAAGCCAATATGCTATTACAGGTGAAATCTCCTGTTTCCTCCCTCAGCCAGATAGCAAAGATCGCAAAATGACTCAGCAGTTTATTCTCTGAGAAGAAGGAAGTGGTAGATGTCCAGAAAAAGGTACAGTTGAAGGAATATTTTCTTTGTTTAAATTTATTCATGTAGTTAGGGATTTTTCTTTTTAAGAGAGAACTTTATTGATGGATGGGATATTATTATTGTCCATTCAAAAAGAGAAGAAGGAAACTGGTGAACTACAGAGAAAGCAGTTATGTGGAAAATGAGGAAAAGCTGAATAATCTCATGGGTTGCTTGTAAGCTGGCAGTTGGCCTTCCTCCCCAAAGTGAGTGGCCTAGACTAATTTTTCGGATATCAGGGCCTTAAGTTAGATGTTTATATGCTTGTCTGAGGCTAACATGAAGGGTGTTCCCAGTACTTGGTGCTTTTGAATACCAAAGCTATTGGGTATGACTTTGAACATGTGGTTTTAGGTTCCTACTTCCCAGAAAAGAGCAATAGAGGCATAGAAACCCTTCCCTGACGGGCATTTTTAGGGCTCTTTTTTTTTTTTTTTTTAAGATTCACCTACTTTCTCTGAGGTTATACTTCATTTTTATTGTATGAATAGATAATGAACATACATTGGGTTGTTTTAAGTTTGAGACTATTATGAATTATACTGTTAAGAACATTGTGTTTCAAGTAAATACATAGACATGTTTATTTAGGGTAGATATTCAAGAGTGAAACTTCTAAATCAAAAGATAATGTGTCTTTACTAGGTAATGCAAAATGATTTTTCAGATTTACACTCCCATAATTGTGCATGAAAATTCCCATCACTCCACATTCTCATTAACATGTAATCGTCAGATTTTTAATTTCTGTCAATCTAATGAGTACACAGTGATATTTTCTTCTGAGTTCAATTTGTATTTTCCAACTGAGTGCAGTGACGTGTGCCGTAATCCCAGCTGTTCTGAAGGCTAAGGCAGAAGGATCACAAGTTTCAGGCCAACCTCCACAACTTAGGTGTGAGACCCTCTCATACGGTTTCCGTTGTTTACCCGTGACAAGTCCTTGCTTTCCCCAATGTTGACGAGTCCTTGCTTTCCCCAGTGTTGAAGTATAACACCAGAGAAGCACGCCAGGCAAGGTCAGAATAGAAATTAGAAGTTTATTAAAGGACAGCAGAAAAGACTTCTCCCGGAGGAAGAAGGGGACCCAAGAAGTGGAATCCCTTTTAGGGCTCTTAAGCTACACTTTCCCCTCCAGAGTCTTTTGGGACACCAGGACCTTTGTTTACTGCTTCACCCACCTTCAGCCTGTTTCATGGAAAAGATTACAACTAGGCATCTTAAGCAACCTCCAGATGAATAGAGATTAAAGTTCAGAAATTTTCAAAACTGGAAGTGATTTTTATAATCATTTGTATGTCCTCTGTCAGGGCTTTTTGTGCCCTAAGCCCTATTCTTTCTTGGCAAGCAGAGTAGTTTAAAGGGGATGGGAGAAAAATACAGACTGGAGTTAGATTTATTTGGATTAAAATTTATTTACAGGGCAGCTATTTCCTTGGGCAAGTATTTAACCTTTCTTAATATCTCAGTTTCCTCTTTTTTTTTTTTTTTTTAAAGAATTTTTTTTAATATTTATTTTTTAGTTTTCGGCGGACACAACATCTTTGTTTGTATGTGGTGCAGAGGATCGAACCCGGGCCGCACGCATGCCAGGCGAGCGCGCTACCGCTTGAGCCACATCCCCAGCCCTCAGTTTCCTCTTAAAGAGATAATAATGCTTGTCTTGAAGGGTTGTCTTGGGCATTAGAAATGATAATTGTCAAAAACCTTGTACAGTAGGCACAGTGGCACACGCCTTTATGATCCCAGCAGCTCGGGATGCTGAGACAGGGGGATAGGGAGTTCAAAGCCAGCTTCAGCAAAAGCAAGGTGCTAAGCGACCCAGTAAGACCCTGTCTCCAAATAAAATACAAAATAGGGTTGGGGATGTGGCTCAGTAGTTAAGTGCCCCTGAGTTCAATCCCTGATACAAACAAACACCTTGTATAGTGTAGCTGACACAGTATTGATGCTTACTTGACAACGTGGTAGCATGAAACACTATACAAGGGCTTTTAAGACTATGGAAAGCAAATCAGGAGGAGGATTTGGGGAGCTCTTTCTATCTAAAGTCATATTAGTGGGGCTAGAGTGTAGCTCAGTGGTAGAGTGCTTGCCTAGTGTGCACAAGGCCCAGAGTTTGATCCCCAGCACCGCTAAATGAATAAATAAAGGTATACTTCTAAGGGCTTTTGGAGTTGAACTATGCTTACAAGAGCACTCTAATTAATTTGATGGAAACATTGGAACACATCAGCTTAGCCATTTATTTGTAAATTCTTTTTTGGCACCTAGGTTTCAAACCTCCTAGGCTGTGAGTGAATTGCATGTATAGATCAAGCCAAGAGCACTTTTCCTTAGCTTCTGGAACCTTCTGATGACATTGAGGGATTTTTTTTTTTTTCTTCAGATTTTTTCTAACCACCTCAGGCGCTCTGCCACTTTTCTGAAGTGTGAATTGCCTGCTGTCAGCCTGGAGTTCTCACCTCTGCAATCCTGGCTGCAGGCATATTTGCATATTGGATGCTATGTTCTTTAACCCCCTGAGGTTTGAATGGGCTTGGAGTCTGTGTGTGAAAGCTGGCTCCTTTCCAACCCCTGGACAGTTTCAGTTCTCTGGTCTCCAGAAAAACAGAAAACCCCCCAACAATAGCGCCATTGACTTTTATGTAAATGGTACTCTTCTGGAAGACACTGGGCTATTTCCCAGGGCCCCAGAACATACTCAAACATTTGTTTGAGTGGGAGGTGGGGAGAAAGTTCTGTTGAGTCAATGAACATCTGTTGAGATCTGCTATGCTGAGTCCCAGTGAAACAGAGCTCAGTCTGGCTCTTCCTTGCCAGAGGAAGATTTGCCAACATAGATTTACCATACTAGGTGTGCATGCTTATGAATGCTTTGTACTGTGTCACTTTAGCTAAGTAGGAACTACATGTCCCAGGAGTCCTTTCCTGTTTGGTTCCAGGTCAGTATTGAACACAAAATTTTGTGCAAGATTTGGAAAACTGAGAGGCTGAGGAAGGAGGATCATAATTTGAAGTCTAACCTGTGCAACTTACCAAGACCCTGTCTCAATTAAAAAAAATAAATAAAGGGGCTGGGGATGTGGCTCAGCCGTAGAGTGCTCACCTGGCACGTGCGGGGTCCCGGGTTCAATCCTCAGCACCACATAAAAATAAAAAATAAAGATATTGTGTCCACCTGCAACTAAAAAATAAATATTTTTTTAAAATAAAAATAAAAAGGACTAGGGATGTAGCTCAGTGGTAGAGCACCCTTGGATTTGATCCTTAGTACTGGAGGTGGGGGTTACATTTAGAATACCATGAGAGAGGGATATTAAAGATGTAGAATAGGGAAAGGTCCCAAATCTATGAAGATTTGGAAAGCTGAAGTGAAGTGGCAATCAGTACACTAAAGGACAGATCTGGGTATCAGGCACAGGGGCTGTGCATACACTTTAACACTGATCTGCTGGTTCACCTTGCTGGCAAAAGACATATCCAAGCCTGCAGCTTTCTCAGCACCTATGGAATGTCCCCCTTCATCTCCTCTGAATCCTGGGTCACATGTGCATTCAGCTTTGAGGCAAGGGGGTCCAACTTCTGCAGGTCATCTGTGTCACTGAACTTAGAGACAGTATCAAGTTTCAGTTTGTCCTGATGAATTCCAGTTGTCCTCATGGATCAAAATTTGTTTTCACAAATTCCAGTTTGTCCTTTCTCCTCTACTTCACATCATCTTTCTTCCCAACTGTTGGTATCACCTATAGAGACTTCAGGCCCACAACAGATGCAAGTTAAGTAGTTGCATGGATTTCTCTACCAGTTTCCAAAATTGTTACAAGGAATAATTCTTATAATAAATTCTTAATTTTCCGTTACTCATAGCTCTGCTTCTCTGACTGAACTCTATAGTAAAAGTTTGTCGAGTAATTAGAAACCAGAAGGCTTCACAGGTGAAAGTAACATTTGAGCTGCTTCAGAAGGGGTAAGTAAGAGTTTGTATGTATGGCCTGTGTGGGGATGGAGAAATTCCAGCAAACATCTGACTTGAGCCAAGTAATAGAAAAGGGCAGTGAGGAATTCTCCCTTTAGAAGGATTGTATTCTCTGTGTGTCCAAAGCATAGGTGAAGAGTGAACATCTGATCCAAGGTCTTTGGGTCCCATTTAGATGAACATTTGGCCAGTCTGCTTCTTAGTTGTGATCACCCCTATATGCTGGTATCCACCAAGATGCATCTTGCTAGGCTGTACCTTGTTGCTCTACCTCCACTACTTAGCACATAGGAAAATATTGGCCTGCTTCCACATGGCCACTCAAGGCCTATTTATTTTGTCTCCCATGCAGGCATATTTATGTTACGTTATCATATTGTACTGAAGGTGGTAGTGGTATGGAGAAGTATTATGGGGCTTTCTGTCCCAGGCAAGGTACTGCACCCTCTAGTCTTGGATCCCTAAACTTATCTATGGGCTCCAACATTCATTTTGTGGGATTGTACCTAAGGCAACAGTTAGGTATGTTACATATCTCACTTTCTAATACTCTGAGTATCTGTAGGAGAGGCATTGGATCAGTCAGCTGTTTCACCCTCAACTATGAACCAGTAATTTGAAATCTTTTTTCATCTGTTCTGAAGTAACAGTAACTTCCAGCTTCTGGAGTGGGAAAGTTCTCAACATAAATAAGGAGTCCAGAAAAATAGAACACAATGTTTAACAAAAGCCTATTGCCACTTAACATATGAATTTTTAACTCAAAAAATTTCATTATTCATACTATTCTGAACCATACTATTTTTACTTAATATGTCTGAATTTCTTTTCTCATAAGCAGCACATTTGGTTCTAACACATTTTAAGAAATGCCTTCACAATATTCTATCTTATAAATATACTTTATTTCATGATCCCCATATTGGTGTATATTTGTTTCTGCCTTTCTTTTTGATACTGCAGATAAGTTGGGAGTATGTACCCTTCCTTATCTATACATCTTAAATATGTATTTCTGTGAGAGCACCTAAAAATGGCATTGCTAGGTCTAAGGAAATGTGTATTTTATATATATAAATGTATGTATATGTGTGTATATATAATATTTTTAGTTGTAGATGGACCCAATAACTTTATTTTTTTATGTGGTACTGAGAAGTGAACCCAGTGCCTCACATGTGTTAGGCAAGCACTCTACCACTGACCCACAATCTTAGCCCTGTATTTATATTTTGATTGTTATTCTAAAACCACCCTACTAAAGATATATGCCAATTTATTCTTCCTTCAAAAGCATGTGATAATAGCTAGGGGGGATGGTGTATGCCTGTAATCCCAGGGACTTGGGAGGCTGAGACAGGAGAATCACAAGTTTAAGGCCAACCTCAGCAATTTAGCAAGGCCCTAAGCAACTTAGCAAGACCTTGTCTCAAAATAAAATATAGTAAGCAGCTGGGTGTAGTGGTGCATGTCTGTAATCCCAGCAGCTCTGGAGGCTGAAACAGAAGGATCACAAGTTCAAAACCAGCCTCAGCAAAAGTTAGGTGCTAAGCACCTCAGTGAGACCCTGTCTCTAAATAAAGTACAAAATAGGACTAGGGATGTGGTTCAGTGGTCGAGTACCCTTGAGTATAATAAGGGCTGTGGATGTGGTTCCACAATAAAGGGGCCTGGGTTTAATCAACTGGTACCAAAAAAAAAAAAAAAAAAGCATATGAAAACATAGACGATTTCAAAATCCCCTTTGACTTTTTTTTCAATCCTTAAAAACCCCTTTGGGGAGGGGCAGAGATTTAGCTAAGTGGTAGAACACTTGCCTAGTGTGCCAAAAGACCTGGGTTAAATTCCTGGCACTAAGAGGAGAAAGGTTTGGAAAGGTGTATTATGGTTCTTTGGTAAGAAACTGATCTTTCCTAAGATAACATTACCATCTATTAGCAATCCTAAGGATTGCCCTAGAACAGGTTTCAGTTTGGATCTGATTTTTAGTATGCCTTTGACAGCCTCTTAATTGAGCACCAAAAAGAGGGCCAAGAATAGCCACTCCTACTCCATAAGACCTCCCTGAGCATCAGCTCCTTCTCCCACCCTGTTGACATGAAATGAGCCTTATCCATCTTAGGCCACTCTCCCAGACCTTCACTGCATTTGAGACATGTAGCTTTCTTTCAGTTCTGCCATCCCACCTTGAGATTATTCTTGCTGTTCCCTCCCCCTGGAACACACTCTCTCCCCTCCTTCCCTCTGTTGATTTATCTTTGATTCATCCTTTGCTCCTCAAACATCCCTTTCAGGGAGCCTTCCATGATCTTTCATACAAGGTCAGGTTACCCATTATTCATTATTCCTTTGTAGTACGTACATTATTGGCAGGTTTTTTAAAATTAGCTTATTTGATTAAATTCTGCCTCTCCCATGTGATGATTAATTATCTAATGACAAAGGCAGTTTATAGGTGCCTAGTATAGTTGAGTCTCAGTATCCAGGGGTTCCATATCCACAGATTCAAACAACCACAGATCAAAAATATTTTTTTCAAAATTGTGTCTCTTGAACACGGACTCTTTTTCATTAAATTTTTTTTAGTTGTTGATTGGCCTTTATTTATTTACTTATATGTGGTACTGAGAATCAAACCCAGTGCCTCACACATGCTAGGCAAACACTCTACCACTGAGCCACAACCCCAGCCCTTTCTTGTCATTATTAACTAAACAATAAAATATAACAATAATTTACCTAGCATTTATACTGTATTTGGTATTATAAGTAATCTAGAGATGATCTGAAGTATTCAAAGGGACCTGAATGCACTTGCCTAGCATGCTGGAGGCTCTGGATTTAATCCCTAACACCATAAAGTAAAAATTAATTAACTAAATACATTTTAAAAATAAAATATGCAGAGGATATTCAGAGGTTATATGCAAATACCAGGCCATTTTATATAAGGAACTTGAACATTTGTGGAGTTTGGTATTCCTAGGGGTCCTGGAACCAACCTCCCTTCAATACCAGGGGATGACTGTACATAGTTGGTGCTCAGTATAGGTTAAGTGAATGAGTAACATAAATTTTTTTTTAGCAGGGTCTTATATAAAAGATCTTCAACTGGGCCTGGTGGCGCACGCCTGTAATCCCAGTGGCTCAGGAGGCGGAGGCAGGATGAACAGGAGTTCAAAGCCAACCTTAGCAATAAGTGAGGTGCTAAGCAACTCAGTGAGACTCTGTCTCTAAATAAAATACAAACTAGGGCTGGGGTGTGGCTCAGTGATCAAATGCCCCTGAGTTCAATCCCCGATACCGACCCTCCAACAACAACAAAAAAAGATCTTCATTATTTTTTGTTACTTTGATTATATGTGTCCTCTCAGATCATGAATTTTCTATTCACTTGTACAGATCTTTTTACTTTTCTCCCTTTCTTTCTTTTTTGTTATTTTTTTACTTTTTTTTTTTTTTTGGTACTGGGGATTGAACTCAGCGGCTGGGGATATAGCTCAGTTGGTAGAATGCTTGCCTTACATGCACAAGGCCTTGGGTTCTAATCCCCAGCACCACAAAAAAAAAAAAAAAAAAGAAAGAAAAAATAACAAGAAGTTTTTTTCGTACACCAAGCTACCTGTTTTAGGTGACCCCTCTGAATCATCAGACTACACTTTTGGGGTCCCTGTGTTGCAGGGGCTCAGAATATATGTGAAGGAAATGGGATTGTGGGTTTGATGATACTTGCATCTTTCACATTCCCATTCTCTCTCTTGTTTCAGTGGGTTTACTAAGAATCTTTAGACTCACAAATACACACAAGCCTTGTATTTTATAGGGAGACCTAGAAGACTAGAAGTAGAGGCTACATTGATTTAGGATAGTTGCCGGATCCTGCAGTTAACACACAAAGGTCTGTCCCTAATTTCTGAATTTCCATCATTGGCCCTTGGCATGCTGCCTTCTCTAGGTTATAAGATCACTTGTTAGTGTGTTACTCTCCAGCACCACGGTGCCACCTTCAAGTTTGGATCTTCCTGTTTTGTATAACTTCCAAATGTCCTATATTTTCTTCATTAAGTTCTTAGATAAACCATGGCCCTGAGAGCATGTGGCTTGATCATCTTCCGAAGACGCCTTATTCCCAAGGTGGACAACGATTCAATTGAATTTCTACTGCTGCAGGCATCAAATGGCATTCATCACTGGACTCCTCCCAAAGGTGTGAAGCCAGAGGGGCTGGCTTTTAGGGAAATGCCAAGTGTTGCTCTTGTTTCCCAGTGACTGTACAGCAGGAACTGGTGGGATAGGCAGAAGGCCTTGATCCTTTCTATGTACAAGGTCTGCAGGCCAAAGCAAAGCTGAAAATAGAATTCTGTGGTTGCATTCCAGGGCAGAAGCAGCATCTGGTTTTTTTGTATCATTCACCAGATCTCCAGATTCTGTGGTGAATGATGGTGTAGGAGAAAACCATCATCGGACTGGGAATTATGGGTGTTGGGAGTTGAGTCATGACTGGGCTATGTGCCCACCTCTCTAGGCTTTTGAATTTTTCATCTGTCAAAGAAGGAAGGGGTTGACTAGAAAATCCCAAGTTTTCTTTTAGCCCTGTATTGGATTTCATTTGATCAGGTTCCTTTGACTACTTGTTCAGTGTCCCATTCACTAGGTTTTTCTTTTGAACTAAACATCCGGAGTGTTTTTTAACGTAGCTATGTTTTGAGTTAGAAGCACAGAGAAGGTGGGTTCCCTGATCATGCATTCTTCTGCGGTCTCTGACAGAAGTGGAAGAGTAAGGGAAACAGAGGGCCCTTCTTAAACCAGGAGGTTTTGAAGATCGGAGACCTTGGGATTGCAATTTGATCAACCCCCTATGCCCTGGGTCCATCATTCAGCACCCAGGGTAGAGTGGTCAGTTCTCTAGCAGGCTGAACAGTGAAGACTAGTGGTCCGGGGTCTTCAGCCAGGCCAAGATCTGTTTGTAAGCTGGCTGTATTTCATCCACTAGCATTCCTGATCTCACTTCTAAGAGTAAGAGAGATTTCCTCAGATGATCCCAAAAAATAAGCCATTCTGTGTAGGGAGAAAGAGGGGAAAAAAGCCATTAGAATGGTCCAAGTGGGCAGGAACAGACTTGTTTGGGCCCCTATGGGGATGAGAAGCCCTGAGTGAATGGCTCCCAGACAAGATAACAGGGAGTGAGATGGGGAGGGGTGGACAAGGATCTAGGGTTGGAAGGAAATGATAACAGAAAATAAAATTTTGCACATTTGTGTTGTACCGGGAAGAAACAAGGTGGAAAAAATAAGTGTCATAAATACTATGAATAGGAATATTCACACTTATCTTCCGATCACCTAGTCACACTGCATGATCCCCTCATTAAAGGACGTCAGCAGCTCTCCTAGTCATTTCCTGCCTGGACTTGGGGAGAAGTTACCCTGTTATCATTAAATATCATTGAATTCTGGAAGGAATGTGCTCAGAAACTCGCACACACTTGAGGGGAGACAGGGAATCCTAAATATGTGTCACTAATCAGCATCCTTCCATTTTACTCCCTCAGTGTATTAGCTATCTGTCTTTATGTACACTATAGGAGGTGCTATGCAGAGAAAATGTCCCACAGCCATAAGCTAAAAAGGGTTCTTCAAGTGCCAAGTTCCTGATTTTCTGTGCAGCAGCAACTGACTGTGAGCATTGTATGTGGACCCCTGGGAAAGGGAAGTACTAGGGTATAACTCCAAACCAAGAGGGTAACAACTAAAGAGTTTCTGCTTCCCCTGAGCTCCAGGAGGCTCCTCGGCAACTTGCCACAACCATGAGTAGACAGGTTACCAGAATACTCCCTGATATTTCTGGGCCCCTCAGGGCAAGCTGAGAATTTGTGGAAAAAGCCTAGGCATAAAGCTGAGGGCCACTCTGGTCTGCAGAGCCTCAAATTCTCCTACAACAGTTTCTTGGCAGCTGTCTTCTGGAATTTCAGTCTTGCCAACAAATTTTCTTAGAACTGGCTCTCAACTTGTGCTTAGTCTAAGTTTCCATCAGGACTTTCCCTATGAAACCGAAATCTGGCCTTGTTCAGTAAGAAAGATGAAAACAATTTGGAAAAAAGCTTTATGGCTACTTGGAAACAGCTGTTGGTGTAGCATTTCAGGGTTTTGAGTCGGTCTGTTGGCCCTGGAACTTAAGGGTCCAACTATAGATAGTGTTATGTCCTCATTGGATTGTAGGTGAAGTATCACCCTGCCAAAAAGGGACTGCTCCTCAGAAATTGCTTAAAGGTCTCTAAGGGAAAAGTCTCTAAGAGCACAGGAGATAGAAAACTGAGAAGAACTATCTTGCTTACCATCCAGAAGCAGTATTCTAAGCCTGATTTGCCAAACATAGTTTGTTTTGCTGTCTTCAGAGAAAATGGAGTGGGAAGGAAGAATTCCTTAGATCTCAAGAGCCAGGCACTACCTACCTTGTACTCCTTCCCAGGCACATCAGGATATTACCAATCATTTTTTAAAAATATTTTTTAGTTGTCAATGGACCTTTATTTTAGTTATTTATATATGGTTCTGAGAATCGAACCCAGTGCCTCATGCATGCTAGGCAAGCACTCTACCGCTAGGCTACAACCCCAGCCCAAGATATTTCCAATCTTTAGACTTCTTTTAGCCCAGAAACTCCTAGAAAAATCACCTAATACCCTATCTTCAAGACATCAAGCCTGGAAAAATCTATCTTTAGGTACTACTGAAAATTCCCTCCTCCTTTTCTCTTAACCAGGCCATGTGGACCCAGGAGAGAATGACTTGGAGACAGCCCTAAGGGAGACTCGGGAGGAAGCAGGAATAGAAGCTCACCAGCTGACCATCGTTGAGGGGTTCAGAAAGGAGCTCAATTATGTTGCGTGGCAGAAGCCTAAAACAGTTATTTACTGGCTGGCAGAAGTGAAGGACTACGATGTGGAGATCCGCCTCTCCAATGAACACCAAGCCTACCGCTGGCTGGGGCTGGATGAAGCCTGCCAGTTGGCTGAGTTCAAGGAGATGAAGGCAGCACTCCAAGAAGGACACCATTTTCTTTGCTCCACAGTGGCCTAAGCTGACCAGAGCAGTCATTTGCTTCCAAAGGATTCTTGAGGGCTGTTGGAAATTAACCCTGCCCTTTGGTCCAGGGAAAGATATGCGGGTCTTTGGCTTGTTACAGACAAGAGCAGAAAGGTTACTGAAGTCAGTTTAGGATTGTCAGATGAGAACAAGTAAGAAAATTAGCTGAGTGAAAAGACAAAGTAGTTAAAAAAAAAAAAAAACAGTAAGTGCATTCTTTTACTTTATAAATAAACCTCAAGTAGCTTATCTGTCCTTCTAACCTATGTGTTTATTTCTTGGACTCTTGGCATTGGTGAGGAGAAGAAAGCTAAAGTGAATCAGAGCTCTGACCTTAACCAGAAGAAATCCCATGACCATACACTCTACCCTAGAAAAGCTAAGGGCCAGGGAATCAGAATGGGAGAAACCCAGCACTGCTAGGGTGGCTCTTCTACCTCTAACTAGGCATCCCACCCCTGCCAGTGTTCCTGGGTCTGTGCTGTAGTCAGGATTTCTAAGCAAGTAAGACTCGGAGCACAGAAATTTAGTTTGTTCTGTTCACTGGTGTGTCTCCACCACCACAACCATACACACACATGCTGACATCACTGCACACATATCTTATATGTACTCAGTAAATATAATTAGATACCCAAGGAACTTTGGCTCCCCACAACAGAAAGGGACAGGCAACCCTGGAATACAGGCCCATGACACACTCCGACCTCCCAATCCACTCTTGCCTTGCCAGGTAATGAGCCTTGTCAACATGACGTAGGGTCACCAAGAATGAGGCAATCCCAGTCTCGAGTTCTGCTTGGCTTCCCAGCAGCCATATCATTACACCTGTGCATCCCTCTCCTGCAGCTGCCTTTCCCACCTCCAGCAAACTTTATCATTCCCACCCCCAACTACTCCGTTTCCACATAACTCCAGTGTAAGACCCAGAGGTGCAAGAGTTGGGTCTCAGCCTTCTTTTCCCTTGCTACTAGGGCTCAAAGAATGTAGGGGCAGGTGTTAGGTCTTATAGCTCTTCCAGAAGCTGTTAGCAGCTGGGTTCATGTGGATTTTATTACAGCATTGTTGTCCAATGTAGTGAAGAAGACTAGAAGGGAAGGGGCATTGGCAAAGGTCAACCTGGATTACCAGAGTCAAGAACAGTCACCCCAAAGGAAGGAAAGAGGAGTCCCTTAGGTCTTAAGCAGGCTTCCAGATGTTTCCAGTCACTGGTTCCTGCAGACAGGGCAAAAGTATTAGTGAACAGAATCTTGGAGGACAGCCAAGGACCTAAATGGTTTTGTTCCTCACCCTTCTGAGCAGCAGTCTCCAAAGGAGGCCTGCTGCAGGAAGTTTTTGGAGCTTAATGTTCTCTTCCAGGCCAACAGGGACCACATCCCACTGATTTAATAAATGCCTGCTGGGCAGTGGTGCCAAACCACAGACAAGCTGCCTCCTAACAAGGCTGGCCAGCTCTGTGCTCTCAGAATGAGAGGCTGTGGAATCTCAAAAAACTAAAACCTCATACATCAAAGTTGGAAGGGAACTGGAAAATTACCTGATTTTGCTGCTCATTTTTATTGCTGGGGAAATTAAGATTTATAAAGGTAAATGGTAAATTGGAGGCTGAGGCAGGAGGACTGCTAGTTCAAGACCAGCCTGAGTGATTTAGCAAAAAAAAAAAAAAAAATGCACTTAATTAAATTTTTAATTTAAATTTTATTAAAAAATAAGAAGAGCTGGGGATATAACTCAGTGGTAGAGTGCTTGCCTAGCATATGCGAGATCCTGGATTTAATACTCCCAGTACTACAAAAAAAAAAAAAAAAAAAAAGATCCTGGTAGTTGCCTAAAAGCAGGGGTTTTTAGAGATTGAGATGTCAGAGGGAAGACTGCTTTAGAATATCTTGCATGGCTTTGGAGTCGTGTACTTTAGTGAATGGGTCTACCATAACTTGTATTATGTGGAGGGTGGGTATGGGCGATTGAATCCAGGAGCACCTAACCGCTGAGCTACATCCCCATATCTTTTTATTTTTTTATTTTGAGACAGGGTCTCAAATAATTGACAAGTAAGCCAGGTGTGGTGACACACACCTGTAATCCCAGCAGCTCAGGAGGCTAAGGCAGGAGGATCGCAAGTTCAAAGCCACCCTCAGCAACTTAGCAAGATTCTGTCTCTAAAATTAAAAAGGGCTGAAGGTGTGACTTAGGGTTGAGCATCCCAGGGTTCCAATCCCAGTACCAAAAGAAAAGAAAGAAAAAAAAATGTTATGAGAAGTGGATAAGGTGAGGACAGAATGGAACTAAGATTGGAATGTGGTAGTGAATAGGCTTTCCCCTCATCATCACTTTGCTTTTGGTCACCCAGGCTTGTTTGATTTGAATTTAGAGACCCCCAAAAGCATCTCAAAGTCCACCTCACTTGCCCCCGCCATACTCTCTCATTTGGTAGAGCCCTACTCTGTTGATGCTGCACTTTGGAGTAGGCCAGGCCTCAGACCTCTGCAGAGTTGTCCCAGCTCAGGAGATACTTACATGATGAAAGTTTTCTTCCAGAGGATGGGACAGGTTGAAAGGAAACTGCCACAGGACTGATCACAGAGACATACCAAGGACGAAGCAAATTTATTGTCAGGAACTTGACAAGTGCCTCGCACAGAGAGAAAAACAGCAACTCCCCTTGAGCATTAATTTTTATAAGCCAGAGTCATGGCCGCACATTAAGGGTGGGTTTAGCTTTGTGATTGAAGGTGAAGAGTGCAGGTGGAGAGCAGGCTTTCAAAACCTTTTTTTTTTTTTTGGTAATACTGGGGGTATTGAATCCAGGATCTCACATATGCTAGAGGGTCAGGAGGGGCAAGTACACTTCATAAAGTGTCACCAGGTTCTCAAAATTGACTCCTTCTATACACACTCAGGAAATAGGTTAACGTCTGCTGCATAGTTTAAAGACATTGTGGTCAGGTCGCAGCTGTGTGGGGGTGTCAGCTTCTATGTGAGTGGGCTCTTTTAGGAAGGGGGCCAACTTTGCACAGAGTGAGATGTCTGAGCAGAATGGGGTCAGCCTGACTTAACTTTCAAATCAGCCCGTAGTTCTGCCAACACAGGTCAGCACTGATCAGAAATGGGAGGAGTCCCTTGCTCCAGCCCCTCTGAGGGAAAGTGCTCCTGGGATTCCAATCAGTTTGCCATCCTTTGGCTCTCAGAGTTTCAGAGTTCTAAAGCCCAATCCCTCCCAGGCTTTGTGTGTAGAGTTTAAGTGGGTTATATGACCAGGGCAAAGAGATTGCTGATCTGGTCATCCTTCTACTCCACAAGGATCTCCCTAAGGGCAACCTTAAGGAATAAGGTGCTGAAAGAGGGTTCTGTTCTGTCCTGAGCTTGGGCAGAAAGTAGAACCACTCATTTCTTCCTACAGGTATCAGAAGGAAAATGCCAGTCCTTCCTAAGGTCTCAGTAGAGGTTGACTTGGGAAAGGATCCTAGACAGAGCCACAGTTTGGGAAGCAGGAACCTCTGGCTTGAGTTGCCCCTATTTAAACATTTTATTTATCATTTCTGTGTCTCCTGAAGTCCTGACTCTTTCAAAAATCTTTCCCAGGATTTTCAGAAATTTCTGATTTCCATTCCCCTGATGTCTACTTGCCCTTCTTCAAAACTTATCTTGTACCTTAGAGAGTTGCTCGTTGATTTTTTTTTTTTTTTGTACTAGGGATTGAACCCAGAAATGCTTTATCACTGAGCCAGATCCCCAGCCCTTTTTAAAAATTTTATTTTGAGATATGGTCTCACTAAGTTGCTTGGGACCTACATTGCCAATACTGACCTTGAATCCTCCTGCCTCAGCCTCCTGAGTCACTGGGATTAAAGGTGTGCACCACTGTGCTCAGCTGCTTCATTGTTTTTTTGTTTTACTATTTTATTTATTTATTTTCTTGCTGTAATGGGGATTGAACCCAAGATTTTGTGCATGCTAGTCAAGTGCTCTACTATTGAGCTACATTCTCAGTTATTTTTATTATTTATTTGTTTGTTTGTTTGTTTATTTATTTACTTATTGGTACCAGGGATTGAACACATGGGCTGATTTCACTTAAACACTGAGCCACATCCCCAGCCATTTTTAAATTTTTATTTTGAGGAAGGAACTAGCTAAATTGTTTCGAGCTCACTAAGTTGCAGAGGTTGGCTTTGAACTTTTGGTCCTCCTGCTTCAGCCTCCTGGATTGCTGGGATTATAGGCATGTTCCAACAAACAATGACTTTTAAAACATTTTATTTCTATTTACTGCATATGTAATTAAAAGGTATATTTTGAAAAAATACTCTTGTCCCTCTGAAGAAAAAAAAACTGGTTTGGGTATGAGCAGAAGATGTTCAAAGGCTAGAAAAGTTCATTGTGAGTAGATATTATTTTTAACAGGACCTAAATTACAAAAGGGGGAAGACAGGAGAAAAGGGGCCAAAAAGAATATGCAGGTCATAGTTATTCCTTCCCCCTGTTAGACCAAGTCCTGGGCAGAAACAAACAATGGGTAAAGTATGTTGACTATAAATGTAAAATAATTTCAGGTGACAAAGTTCACCCAGAACTAGAATTCTGTTCTTCTGTTTATTCTGTAAGGCTTTAAAAAATTCAATATAATTCATATATAATAAAATTCACCCTTTAAAAGAGTATAATTCAGTGGGTTTTAGTTTATTCACAAGGTTATACAATTATCACCATCACAATATAATTCTAAAAGATTCTCAACACCCAAAAAATAAATTACCATATCCATTAGCAATTATTCTCATTCCACTTCCTTCCAAACCCATCAGTCATTAGTTACCATTATCTTACTTTCTATGAAATCTGGATATTTCATATAAATGGAATCATACAGTATGTGACTTTTTGTGTCAGGTTTTTTTCACTTATCATAATGTTCTCAAGGTTCATCCATATTGTAATATGTGTCATTACCACATTCCATTTTTATTGTTATAACAGTTTTGTTGAAATATAATTCATATACCATATAAAATTTATTTTTTAAATTTAATTTAGGGGTTTTTGGTAGTGGGGATTGAACCCAGGAGCACTCTACCACTGAGCTACATTCCCAGCCCTTTTTATTTTTTTATTTTGAGACAGTCTCACTGAGTTACTTCACTAAGTTGACAGGCCTCACTAAGTTGCTGAGGCTGCCCTCAAACTAGCAATCCTCCTGCCTCAACCTCTTGCAGCATGCACCGCCACACCCAGCTTGACAGTGTCTTTTAAAGCACAGAAGTTTTAAATTTTGATGTTAAAATGGTCTGGTTTTGTTGTTTGGATTGAACCCACCCATGGCCTTGTGCTTGGCAAGTGCTCTACCGCTGAGTTACATCCCCAGCCCTTTGGCCTATTTTATTTCCTTTTGTTGTTTTGTCCTGAGGTGAGGCTGAACATCATGGTGGCGGGAACATGTGGAAAGGTGGATGCTCAGCTCATGTGCACTCAGGAAGTAGAGAGAGAGAGAGACAAGAGATAAGGTATAGTCCCCAAAAAGCATGCCCCCAGAGACCTACTTTCTCCAGCCATGGCCCACTTGCCTACAGTTTTCACCTCTGCCGCAGTTTGGCTGGGCACAATCAGGAGCCACTTGTCAAAAGAAACTAACTTTATTTTTAGAACCACACAGGGCAAACAAAACAGCCTCTCAGGAAAAACCCTCAGAGCCTCAACTGCCACCACTGGCTTCCCACAAGCCTCTCTCTCCAACACAAGCTTCTCTCCACCTCCCACAATCCTCCTGCTCTTGAGGCGGATTGGCTGGGTCACATGGGCGGAGCCAAAAAAGTCCCCCAATGAGCAGCTCCGTGGTCTGAAAGGGCAGGGAAACAGCCCAATGAGCATCACCGCAGAGGAGCCAATCAGCTAGATGTTGCTGGGGCCGCTGTGAGCCAATCATCAGCCGGCAGCTGGAAGTTTGCTGGGGCCCCTTCGGCTGTGGCTCTCAACACACCTCCTTCTAAAAGTCCATTTAAATTATTAATCCATCAAATTATGAGGTGAGAGCTCTCATGATTCAATCACTTCCCAAAAGTCCCACCTGTGGACATTGCTGCATTGGGGATCAAGTCTTCAACACATGGGGCTGAAGATATAGCTCAGTTGGTTGAGTGCTTGCCTTGCAAGCACAGGGCCCTGGGTTTAATCCCCAGTACCAAAAACAAACAAACAAACAAAAAAACCATTTGGGGGAACATTTTACATTCAAACCATAACATCTAATTTTTTTAATATTTATTTTTTAGTTGTAGTTGAGCACAATGCCTTTATTTTATTTATTTATTTTTTTATGTGGTGCTGAGGATCGAACCCAGTGCCTCATGCGTGCTAGGCAAGTGCTCTACCACTGAGCCACAACTCCAGCCTAACATCTAGTTTTTTTGAGGTAGAAGATTAGACTATGATTTAGGATTTTTCTTATTTTTCTTTACTTTGATTTTTTTTTGCAAGAATACAATACATTATTATTAACCACAGTCATCATGTTGAAATAGATTCCCAGGAATTTTTTCATCCTAATTGAAACCTTTTGCCCTTTTACCAACGTGTCCTCATCCTTCACTTATCCCATTATCAGCCTCTAGCAACCACAATTCTACTCTGCTTCTGAATTTGACTTTAATTTTTTTTCTTTAATATTTATTTATTTGTAGACAAACAGTATATTTATTTTTATGTGGTGCTGAGGATTAAACCCAGTGCCTCACATTCGAGGCAAGCACTCTACCACAGCCCCGACGTTTAAAATTTTTATATATAAATATAATATGTTGTTTGTCTTTGTGTGCCTGAATATTTCACTTAGCATAATGTCTTCTGGGTTCATTCATGTCACAAATGATAGGATTCTCTTATTTTTAAAGGCTAATGGATATTTTTAAAGGCTAAAGGATATTCCTTTGTGTATGTGTGTGTGTGTGTGTGTGTGTTCTTTATCCATTTATCTATTGTGTTAGTCAGCCATGTAGCTGTGACCAAAATACCTGACCAGAACAACTTACAGGAGGAAAAATTTATTTTGGGCTCACAGTTTCAGAGGTTCAGTCCATGATGAGGCTATTCTATTACTTTGGGCCTCAGGGGATAGAATACCATGGCAGGAGGGTGGTAATGGAGGAAACTGCTCACCTCTTAGCAGCCAGAAAACACAGAGAGGAAGGGGAAAGGGCCTCAGGGAAGATGAACCCTCCAGGGCATGCTCTGGTATTCCAGCTCCATCAACTATGCCCCATCCTCCTACAGTTACCATTCAAATTAGGATGGACTGATTTGGTTACAGCTTTCATAATCTAATAATTTTATCTCTGAATATTCTCCAGCATTAACACAGGAGCTTTTGGAAGACACCTTATATCCAAACCAAAACATCTGTCAATGCACATTTAGATTGATTCCAAATCTTAGCTCTTATGAATAATGCTTCAATGAACATGGCAGTGTAGCCTTGCAGCCTTGACATACTGATTTTATTCCCTTTAGATATATACCCACAAGCAAGGTTGCTGAATCTTTTGGTAGTTCTATTTTTAGTTCTTGGAACCTCCATACTGTTTTGCACAATGTCTCCTTTCTTAGTACAGCTATAAGATTATAGCTGTAAATCTCTCTCAAGTACTGGTTTTAGCATATTTTCATTTTAATTCATCTCAAAATATTTTCTAATTTCTCTTGCAATTTTAATTGATTGATACTAGGGATTGAACCCAGAAGTGCTTAACCTTTGAATCACATTCCCAGCCCCCCCCCTTTTAATATTTCTTTTAGTTATGCATGGACATAATATCTTTATTTTGTTCATTTATTTTTATGTGGTGCTGAGGGTAAAACCCAGTGCCTCACATGTGAGAGGCAACTCCTCTGCCTACTGAGTCACAATCTCATTTTGAGAGAGGATCTTGTTAAGTTGCTTAGGGCCTCACTAAGTCTCACAAAATTGCTGAGGCAGGTCTCAAACTTGCAATCCTCCTGCTTTGGTCTCTTTGAGTTGCTAAGGTTACAGGCACATGCCACCATGCCCAACTGTCCTATGCATTATTAAAAGCCAATATTGTTGTATTATGTGCACAAATATGTAACAACAAATCCCACCATTATTTACAACTTCAATTCTCCAATTTAAAAAATGTGGAACAAAATGTAGGTATTGAAGCTGTGCATTGTAGCACATGATATAATCCCAATTACTCGAGAGACTGAGGCAAGAGGATTGCAAGTTACAGATCAGTTTCAGCAATTTAGTGAGACCCTCTCTCAAAATAAAATAAAACAAACTGGGGATGTAGCTCAGTGGTAGAATGCTTCCTAGCATGTTTGAGGCCCTGGGTTGGATCCTGAACACACACACACACACATACACAGGTGCGGACGCACACACAAAATGTGTAATGAAGTCTCTAGCTTTTTTGGTTGACTTGTTTGGTTGACAGTTTTTGCTCCATATGTTTTAGAGCTTTTTTGTTTCACCCAACTTTATGCTAAACAAGAACAAGACTAAATCATAATTGATAATAATTGAAGTTCATTAAAAAATGTCACATTGAAAGTTGGTCTTGGTGCTGTGTACCTGTAGTCCCAGCTACTACGGAGGTTGATGCAAGACAATCATGAGTTCAAGGCCAGTTTGGACAACACAGGCAAAATAGTGAAACCCTGTCACACACACACACACAAAATAGTGAAACCCTGTCACCAAAAAATAGTGTGTCAAATCATATATGTGCTTATCTTGCTTAAAATCTTGTTTATCAGGCTGAGGGTGTAGCTCAGTGGTAGAGCACTTGTGTAACATGCACAAAGCCATCTCCAGCATCACAAAACCAAACCAAACCCTTACTTATCATTATATATCAATTTTTTATTTTAGTTTTTATACACAAATTTTTAATAGGAAATAATTTATTTTGTGCTTTTGATTTTCCTGGGAAACATACAAAAACCACAAGTAAGTCTAATAAAATTTTAATATAAACTCAAAGCCTCTCTTCTTCTGAACAAGGGCCATAAAGTCCTAGTCTGACTTTTGTGTCATGCCTGGAGAATGTGGGGCCCATCCAGAATTATTAGTGATGAGAATTAGGGAACCAGGGTGGAGTCCAGGATGGTTATGCCTGAGAAGCTCAGAGGTAAAGCTGTGAGTGGAATGAAAGCATAGTACAATTGAGAGGCCAGTTACAGGCACTGGGGAAGAAAGAGGGAACAACTATCTTAAGTGAAACAGATTATATCCCTGGGCCTGAATGTACTGGGCCCAACCATGGTCTGGCTCATAAGAGCTGGGAGGTTTAGAAAGTGACCTATATCTCTTGCAATATCTCAAGTACAAAGATGAATGTGCAGGGAATTAAGCACTTCTTGTCCACTGCAGGATGGACTCCTGGTGGATGCTGGCAAAGATGCCTGATAAATATTGTGAGAGGTAGTGAAGGTAGGTGGTTCATCTTAATTTTGAATTTGGTTTCATCTATGAAGGGACAGGGATGAGACCTCAATTTCCTTCTTTAATATGGGGTCCTCCTAGCTCTAAAACATCTCCTTCTGGAAACTTTCTTTAATAACTACCATCCTATTTCACCACCCTTGCCCAAAGAGGCTCCCTCTCAAGTACTACCTGTTTCCCCACTACCGACTCCTCCAATGGTGAAGAAGCATCAGATGAACTTATCCCTACCAGAATGGGTTTAAGTTCCCCCCTATTAAGGGCATGGAATAGAAGTTTTAGAAAAACAAAATGCCCTCTTGACCTTCAAAACAATGCCTTATGTCTCGATAGAAAGCACTTGCTTGAATTGAAGACCTAAAGGAATGAATTTATGATGGGAGAATTTCTGTTGAAATTCTTGTGCTGGTGTGGGATCCCAGATAAGGCTTCTGTATTTGAGGAGTACAGACTGACCTCTCCAGGAATCCAGCCCTTGGCCCAGCTGTTTCTTCTTTTCTACAAGAGGGTTGAAGGGCAGAGCCAGCTCCTGCCGCTGTCCCCTTGAGTTTCTGCTATAGGTACACAGAAGAACCTGCTCCCAGACTCCCTCCATCCTGCTTTGCTTTCCACCCCTCCCCCATCCTGCTTGGGACTGTGAAATAGGAAGTCAAGAGACTGGACTCCAGAGGGACCTGAGAGGGAAAAACAGTACAAGGATACAGAGCACATGAGGCACAGTCC
Source organism: Marmota monax (assembly GCF_021218885.2). Lineage (NCBI taxonomy): Eukaryota > Metazoa > Chordata > Mammalia > Rodentia > Sciuridae > Marmota > Marmota monax. The sequence continues at coordinate 8,336,146 of NW_026695243.1, read as the reverse complement.
CGCTGAGCCAAACAATGGCAGGAAAGGAAGCCACCCAGTAGCCACTGCAGTTTTTCTTCAAGGCTAAGTCTGAGCAGACCTCTCCTGGCAAGCATGTTATACAACTATTTCAGAACAGAAGGTAGTATTTCTTCAAATGCTTTTCAAAATAGGTGTGTGTGTGTGTGTGAGAGAGAGAGAGAGAGAGAGAGAAACAGACAGAGGTGTGAGAAAGATCCAGATCTTTGAAGACTTGAACACCAGTTTGGATCCCCACCTACTCAGGACATGATTGAATTTCAGAAAGATTTCCTTGGCTGCTGTGAGAATTGGATTTAAGGGTTTGAGAGTGGAAAGAGTTAGGAGGTCACTGCATAGTCCCCCCTTTCAATTTTGAGGCAGTCAAGGCCAGAGGCTCCCAAGAACACAAGGTTGCAGAATGGGAGCCTACGCCCCAGTCCCAGGTTTCCTGCAGTGGTCATTCAATCCCTCCCCATTACTTCTAGGGAAGGAAGCTTCCCATTACTGCATATCAAATACCCCTCCCAACCAGACATAGGGGAGACCTGTTAAAAGCTCCTTGGAGGAGCTTTGGGACCTCCAGATCCAGATGTGCAGGGAGAGAGACAAACCTAGAATGCATCAGAGTTGCTGGCAAGAATGGGGGACAGATAGGACAAGACTGGAAGGGGCTGGGAACTGTGATCTGGAAGAATTCTTGTGTGTGTGCGGGCGCGCACAAGTGCGTGCATGTACAATACTAGGGATTGAGCCCAGGGTGTTCTGTCACTGAACTGCATAACCCCTCCCTTTTAATTTTGAGACAGAGTCTCCCTAAATTTCCCACACCGCCTTCAAACTTTGAATCCTCCTGCTCTAGCCTCCAGTGTAGCACCAGAACCCTTGTTTTTAAGCAAGAAAACAAGAAATGGTATAATAGCTACCTTTTATTGAGCACCTACTTTATGCCAGGCACTTTACATAGTCTGTGCTTATAATTCTCACAATGACCTCAGAGGTAGGCATCATTATCACTTTTTATGTATGAGGAAACTGAGATAAGTTTAAGCAGCTTGTTTAAGATCACACAGCTGATTGATGAGTGAGTGATATAATCGGCACTAATGAGATGTGCATCTTGAAGGACCCAAGACCTTTGACAGGTATTTTCCACACTAAGAAAATAAAGAGGAGGGGCCAGGGCTGTAGCTCAGCCGCAGAGCACTTGCCTAGCATGCGTGAGGCACTGGGTTCAATCCTCAACACCCACATATATGACTACAAAAAAAAATTTTTTTTAAAGAAAAGAAAGGGGATAGAGAGGTGGGTGAAGGGAAGAATTCTCTAGGGGGTGGGACACTAGTTCTGCTGTCAGAGCTGTTGAGGAAAACTGAGCTCCACTCTGCTTTCCCATATCTCCCCTCTGACAAGCCACTCCTTCCCAATAGTCAGCTACAAAGTCAGGAGAAACTCTGGCTGAGATTGATCTTCTCAAAAAGGAAAAATGACTGAGATGAAAGACCTTACTTACCCTGTATGTGTATTGGCAGGTGTCACTGTGTGCATGCCGCTCCAGTGCCAAAGCATACCACTGCCAGAATAAGAACACTGCTCACTTTTAGGTCACACTCCTGCCACATGTGCAGAGTGAGATACCAAAGGAATAGTTAAGAGTTGTTTATTTCCTACCAGAGTCCAGGGAAACCACGGGGGGGGGGGGCAGGTCAACAATCAAAGCCTCAAATTTGCCCCTTGCCCCCTTCCTCCAGGCTTATCTAGCTTCAGGGATACTGTGTTTATTCTGTGGATTCAGGGACCCATGGTGTGTGCCATTCTTTCTCTCTCTCTCTCTCTCTCTCTCTCTCACACACACACACACACACACACACACAGTTCTTGAGTTAAGGCACTAAGTGTGGTCTGCATGGCCTTGGAGTCTGTGCCCATCAAGCACTTATAGCCAGTGACTGAGCCCATGTGTGTACACAGATGGGTTAGTGCAATATTAGGAGTCTCTTCACAAACAGGGACAAAAGTGGTGACTCTGGGCTAGGCCTTCTGTTCTCTAGGAGGGAACCTCCTGTCTCCTTGTCAATTGTTGAAACACCTGACTTCTCCCCAGCTGGAGTAGAACCAAGTCAGCCACAGTTCAGATATGTGCTGTGAACTCAGGGCCTGGCTTCTAACACCAAGAATGTATACTTTCTGAGTGTGGCAGGGAATATTTGGGGGACTTTTAGGAGGACAAAGATGGCCACGAAGGCCAGGATGGAGGGGAGAGGTTTCTCTTTGTGCTTTTAAAACCGGACCATAAGTAACAAACAAACAAACAAACAAAAAAAGCCAATCTTTCTCCTCTGAGCTCTCTGACTCCACCTCAGGAAAGAGGTTTCTGTAAACTGGAGTAAGTGTGGAGGGAAAGGGAGCTATTAGGATTGTGCATTGGTGCCAGAGGTTGATTTGATGTCCCCTGCTTCGGTCCCACCTACAGCAGTTGGCTCCAGCACATTTAGTTCAACACCCACATAATGGGTAGTACAGAGGTGGAGATCTCCGGAAATGTGTGTTCGGGTGTGATGGAGTTAAAGATCTGTATGAAAGCTAGGGTTAGAGCTGTGGGGTTCCCGGGCCCTGGGCTGAGTCAGGACGCCCAGGTGAAGTAGGCAACCTCGTCCAGGTCGACGGGGTAATCAGTGAGCAGCACTGGCGTCTTGTCGAAAAGCTCGCCCTTGTAGCTGCGCCACTTGCCAGCAGGCAGGTAGACGTCGCGCTCCTGCTTGCCTGGCTCCAACACCGGCGCCACTAGCAGCGTGTCCCCGATAAGGAACTGAGAGTCAATGCGGTGAGCTGTCTCGTCGCCGGGCGCGATCCACCAAAGGGGGCGCACTATGGGGTCGCCAGTGTCCGTGACCTCACCGGCGAGTTCCAGCAACAGCGGTGCCACAAGCGAGGCCCGCAGTGCAGCGAACTTGTGTGCAATGGTCACCACTTCTGCGTCATATTGCCAGGGCGGGATTGAAAACTGCATGGCTGGCATGAAAGCGGCCACCTCTAACCAGCGCACGTAAAGCTCGCGCTCCGGACCATCTCTGCCGCCAGCTGTGCGCTCAGGGACTGCGTTGCCACCCACCATATCTGGCAGGATGAATGGGTAGCCCAGCATGCTGACGGTGAGCACCGCTGGAATGAGCGAGCGCAGCCCCAAATCATAGCCCCACACCGAGTCGCGGTCCACCAGGCGGAAGAAGCATGAGATGTTCTGTGACTGGTAGCCCACACGTACCTCGGCCAGTGAGAAGAAAGGCAGAGCCATTTCAGTGTAGCGCCGGCTCCATACGCTGGGGTCAGGCAGCGATCTATAGGTGCTGAAGTCCCGCGGCAGGTAGCTGACTTCACCCGCGTCGAATTTAAAGGAGGCCACAGCGTAGCGCGAACGCAGGCGTCTCAGGTGTCCCTGAAACCAGTCGCGGGCCTCTGGGCGCGTGAAGTCGAGCACCGCGCCAATGCCATTCCACCATCGCACAAGCGCTGGCAGCCTGCCTGTGGGTTCGCGCACGAACAGCTCACGCTCCACGCCCTCGCCGAAACGTGAGGAGTTGTAGTTGACAAATGGGTGCACCCAGAGTGTGACCCGGAAGCCAGCGTCTCGCAGGCGGCGGAACATGTCGCTGGCGTTGGGGAATTTGGCCTCGTCGAATTCGAAGTCGCCGTAGGCCGGTGTGTACATGTCGTCAATTTCCAGGTGGCTGCTATTGAAGCGGTGCTGGCGGATCTGCTGGGCAAAACGCAGCACCTTATCCTGGTCCACAGCACGCCCATAGAGCGCCCACGTGGACCAGATAGGGTCTCTGAAGGCCTCGGGCGCTGGCACCCTCGATGGTTTGTTGAAGTAACGCCGCACCATATACTTGTGGATGGAAGTGACGTCTGAGCCGACGCATACCCGGTAGCTGAGCTCTGGTGCTGCGGTGCGTCCAGCAGGCGGCTTGTAAGGCGTGTCGTGGTAGCGTGCCTGGAGCCGCATCGAACGCTCCGTGCTATTCCAGCCCAGGTGGAAAGGCACTGAGTCGTTGACTTTGATGGCAGCTGCGCGAGATGATAGCCAATAGCGCTCAAGTATGCCCCCAAATGCGGCGTCAGAAGAGTAGACATCGCTAGTGACAAATGGCTGCGGTTCCAGATGGCCCTCCAGGCGGATGGGCCAGTGTTGCGTCCTCATCTCAGCACCGCCATACCAATGAGCAGCCGCATCGCCCAGGAACATGGCATGCTCCACCGCACGTCCTGGGGCTGCTTCCTCCCAGCGCACGCGATAGCACATGACGGTGTCCTTGGGCCTCACAGTCTGGATGAAGAAGTGCAGTGGGCGCCCATCCGCCGTGCGAGAGCAGCCAAGCAGGGCGCCCTCGCGGCTGCAGGAGTCGAGGTCCAATGCTCCAGAACGGAAGGCTAAACGGAAGACTTGCTCGCCCTTCTGGTTTCGGATGGAGAAGCCGCCACGGTTGAGGTCCAGCAGCTCTGCGCGAAGGCGTTCTGCTTTGCGTAAGGAAGCGCTATAGTAGCACCAGGCCACTACCGCGGCCAACACCAGCAGCAGCCCCAGCACCGCGGAGCCCAGTAGTGGCCTCAACTCTTTGGACGGCTTGGGCTTGGAGGGAGAGAAGTTGTCGGGCAGGAAAGTGTACATGGCTGTTGCTTCGACAGCCTCAGAGCTTTTATGGCCTGTGTGGTGACCAGGGCGGCGGCGGGGGTAGGCCTGGCTCCTCTTGAAGGTTCTGGGGCATCAGCCTCCAGCTAAGGAAGGAGCTGGTAGTTGGTCCACTTGACCAAGCCCATCTGAACCTCACCTGTAGGACTCTGAAAGCCGGGGAGAGGAGTAGGGAGGAGGGGAGTAGGGAGGAGGGGAGTAGGGAGGGAGGGAGGGAGTGGGAGAGAGGGAAAGAGGGGGAGGGAGAGAGAGAGAAAGAGAGGAGACTGAGCTTTCTCATTCCATAATATTTTCATTTGCTGTGGCACAGTGGGTACTAGAGATGTACTGGAACCTAAGGTCTTGATGAGTAGAAAAGATGACACCAGAACAGTCTGCCTGGGTCCCACCTGTCCTTTCTCATGGGCTCCAAGTTCTTGACAAAATGAGTCAGGACTCTGAATGGGGAGAATCATGTAATTGGCAAATGGCATGCTTCCCCTTTTTCCTGATGGAGAAACAAACCCAGAAAGGGTCAGGGTGCTGTCCTGGACCACAGGATAAATCAGGCCTACTGGGTGACACATGGAGCAATTCAGGTTTAAGAGGGATGGAAATGGAGAGAGTCTTGTCTCCCAAAGGCAAGGCCATGGTAAGAGAGGGGGATGGTCCAGCCAGTTCCTTGAGAACCCCCATATCAGGAATTCAAACCAGAGGTGCTTTACCACTGAGCTGCACCCCTAACCCATTTATTTATTTATTTTTGAGGCAGGATCTCACTAAGTTACTCAGGCTGGCCTTGAGCTTGCAATCCTCCTACCTCAGCAGACCCAATATTGGGATTACAGGGGTAAGCCACTGCACCAGCTCCTTGAGAGTTTTAACAGGGCAATAGGATAGCTTCCCTGTACCCAGAGGGGAAAGGAGGAAGAGGAGACAGCTCAGGCATGGAATTTTATCTTGAGTTAGAAGCCAGATGACATTTTGAAATTAAAGAAGATAGTCCAAAATCAGACTCAATCCCAAGGCTTGGTTTAAAGGGAGGCAGGGGTTAGTGCTGGGGTCAGGATATGCCTTCTCAAATCAGCCCCTTTGCCATAAAACCCCACCTAGTTCTGAATCATTAACCAACATTCCATTTCTCTGCCCACCTTCTTTCTTTGCTCCAAACATAACATCTGTGCATCACCTGCTTCCTAACTTTATCTCTACCACTTACCCTCTGTACTGCTGTCCCTGCCTTAGTTTGGATACTGTCACTTCTCCCCTATACTATTGCAACACTTCTCCAGTAGGTCTCCCTACCCCCAACTTCTTTTCCTCTAGTGTCTTCTGCTCACAACAACTAAAGTGATCTTTCTAAAGCACTTATCAAACCACATCTGTGCTTACTTCAAGAGATGCTCATGGTAAAATTCAGATCTGCAAGCTTTGAAATCAAGGTTCAAGACATTCCTTAGCTACCTTTCTGATTCTATCTCTAGCCAGGCCTGTCCAGTGACTTATCAAGCGCATTCTCTCAATCTAAATTTTTTCAGGCCACCTGCTTCAGAAGATTTCACACTCGGCCTGGTAACTCTCCTTCACCTACAAGCTCTCTAGTGATCAGACTGACCACCACACATATAAAATTTCACATACTATATGCTGAACATCTGGATATGACTGTAGAGAAATAAAGGCTTGGGGGAAAGTTTGTGTCTGAATCCGCTGCTCAAAGTCAATGATCCTTCCTGTTCCCAACCCTCAGGGCAGAGTTCAATAAAAAAACACCACCACATGTACACACACAGGCAGATACACTGCCAGCTAGCTGGCTGCCTAGCTGCTCCAGCTGGGGTGAAGAAGAGATGGAGACTGGCAAACAGTAATTAGCCTCCTTCCAGATGCCAGTGTCTGTGTCTGTCTCCAGTGACTTCCAAGGAAATGCTGGAACTACTCAGATTCTTTAACTCTTTTAGCTTCCCCTCACAGAAACTATCAAAAATGCCAAGTGCTGATCAGAATATTGATTGTAGATGTCAATACACAGCACCTTCCATACCCTTTCCTCAAGTTGCTCCCTCCCCCTAATTCCCTAAATTTTTCAGTCTCCCTGGTCTAGAACAGCCTCTTTCACTTCCTCTAAGCACACACAACTTAATTTTGCTCCTCACTTCCTATAAGTACAGGTTAGAAAAGTCCTCCTGGAAAATGCATGCAGTTGCCTTTTCTGACATGCTCAAAGTTGAGCAGAATCCCAAGAAGGCTTTAGAGGACCAGTCCATATTTGCTATATTCATTCGTTTAAGACAATCATGACTTCATTTCTGGATTCTAAGGGAATATGTGAGAGGCTTCATATCTAAATAGGACAGAGACGTCCTCATCCTCAAAACTTTATATTGTCAGCCTGATTTCATGACTTTTGGAGGTATAAAGAGCCTGCCCACCTTAGTGACCTCAAATGCCTCAAAAGTCATTTCTAACACTTGGGTTCTGAGAATCTTAACTTTTTGAATCCTAAAGTTTTTTGATATAGGGTCAGGTGGCCCAGGCCTGTAATCCCAGCCAATGGGGACTGAGACAGGAGGATTCCAAGTTCCAGGCCAGCTTCAGCAACTTAGCAAGGCCTTCAGCAACTTAGTGAGACTCTGTCTCAAAGTAAAAAAATAAGAAGGGTGAGGGTGTATGTAGCTCAGTAGTAGAACTACCCTGGCTTAAATCCCCAGTAAAAATAAATAAATAAATAAATAAAATAAAAATTTTGTCTTCATTGATGACAGGCAGGAGCCAACTGACCTGGGCACCCATTCTGCCGGGCACCATTCTGGTCTCCCAAATGTACCACAACATTTAACCCTAACGATAATATGGAATGGCAGAGGTAGGTTAGTGTCCATTTTACAGATGAGGAAACAGTGGCTCAAAGAGACAAAGGGGCTTGTCCGAAGTCACCCAGGCAGTAAGTCTGCTTCCAAATTCCCACCTCCACTCTCCACAGCATATTTTGGGAGATGGGAGATAATGGTCTGATTTGGTTACCTGAAATGCACAGCAGGCTTCCATCAGATGGGAGTGGGCATGGTGAGGCGTCTTTTAAAGGTTGGTGCTGTGGATTGCTCTGGGCCAACCAGAAAGATTCTAAAGGTGGGAAAGGGACAATTTTTCTTTGAAAGGGGCCATTTTAATGATATCTGGTACCAGGGCTGTGGGGTAGGAATTCTGTGGTTCGGGTGCGAAGTCATTAGAGACCCCTGTAATCTGCCGTCTCCACCATCTGGCCAATGGCCAACCACAGGCTAAGGCTAAGCAAGTGGGGTCTGCGGGTCGGGCCTTCTTGGGTCTTTTCCCGCTCGACATTCAACCGCAGTCTTGGCTTCCAGCCCCTGGTCTGGTCTGAGGGAGAGAGCCCAGCTTGGCTCAACTGAGTGGGGGCCATTTCAGAGACGTTTGTTGGACACGGTTGGGGGATGGGGCGGGTGGAAATGTCAAAGGCAACTCGATCCGGCCCATCTCCCTCCTCTGCAAGATCCGTGAGGATCGAGTGACTGCACCTACACCGCCTGGAATACTCCACACCCACTCTCAGCGCCCCACCGCAATTTCATTATTCAAAGGGGCAGACGGAGGTCATGGGACCTGCCGTCTGTTAGGAACCTTGGACTCGAGGAGGTGCCCAGGTGTCCTGGATCGCTCCACCTACTCTTCTGTAAGAGCGAAAGTTCAGAAATAGTGCTCCCTCAGCAGTCCTCCTACCCGCATCGTCCCGAAGTCCTTCCGCTGGATTCACTCACTGCTGTGGCCTCCGGTAAAGGTGGGAGTGAAAGGATCCTTCTGCAGACCCCCTCCACACTAGCAGGAATTGAGCTGCCACCCCGCCGCGCTGGGCGCAGCCTCGCTGGGCTCAAGAGTCCCTCCTCGGGCCCCGCCCTCGGACTACTCCGCCACGCCCCAGTCGTCCAATCTCTCTTGGGCCTCTGGCTCCAGCCCCGCCCTTAGTGCCCGACACTTCCCCCATATTTTCAAGAGGACCTGAAGCCTCACCCTTTAGCCTCCACCTTCACGCCCGCAGCTCTACTCCAAGCCCCTGGCATCTCAAGCCCGCCTCCAGCTGGGGTGCCTCCGGGCTCGTTCTTGGGCTTGAGGACCCGCCCTTTCTGGGCCATTTCTTACCCTCGAGCGGGCGGGTCTTTGCCCCAGGCCTATTGGGTAATGTAGTTCTGAAGAACGTTGGGGTTCTTGCACCTCCAGGCTAGGTTTGGGATAATTATGAGAGTGAGAAAATAAGCTTCGACATAAAGGGGCAGGGCTGGCCTTTGGGTTCAGTCCCCTCCAGGTTTGGGGAGGCTGTACCTGTATAACGCTCTCAGTTTTCTCATATGGAAAAAGAAGTAGCGCAATATTGGGAAGATGTCAGCTCCCACTGCAGGATAATTCCCAAATCAAGGGCCCCAAGGACAGGGCTTGTAGTTCACACAGCCAGTGGCCTAAACTTTCAGTTCTCATTGGACCGGATCAGTGGTGTCCAAGATCAGGCACTGAGAAGACCGGTTTCTGCTCAGTTATTTTACCAAGTCTCTCTGTCACCTTCCCACCCTAGTTATTTATAGGGTCAGCTGCTCCTCCTAGTGATAGACAGCCTTTAGTTAAATGTCTGTGCTTTGGAGAGGTGGGAGTGCCCCACCATACCCCTTCTCCTGGAGTGAGGGATGGTGCAAGACTCTTGAGATATCATCTGTTTGAGAGAAAGGAAAATACTGAAGATTCTGGTGATTCGCCCCACCCCTTGCTCCTCGAGGGACTAGAAACCTGTCTTGGTTATTTGAAATTTCTTGGTTATGATATCCTCCAAAATTATGTTTTAGACCCTTTGGACTTGGGTCGGGGAGGGCAACAAGGGTGTCTGAGATGACTTTTGGGAAGCTGTAATGGAGACTCCAGGAGCAGGGAGCAAGTGTTTTGAGTGTAGGGATACAGCTTTTACTGTGGAAAGGAGGATTCTGTTCCTCTGAGATATAGGCTGGCATCTAAGTTTGGGGCATATTGAGGAGCTATGGGCTGGAGGGTTTTTGTGGGGGTGAGAAGTAGATGGATCCTTCCTGCATGGTTAGATGGACCTATTAGTTTGGGTTCTGGGGTGGAGGGGAAGGGGACACCAGCTAATAGGGTAACTTATGTGTCAGAAATACTGAGATGGGAGTAGGGAGGGTTCAAGGATGGGCAACTTTGAGAAACTGATTCCTTACTTTCAGATCCTGTTGGGTAAAGACACAAGAGGCAGCATTTGGGGTGGAGAGTTTATTTATTGCTCCATCCCATTGACCTGGCCAGCCCAGACTCTACCAGCAAGGGTAGTCGCAACAGTAGTTAGGATAAGTCTCGGACACAAACTCAGGGTGGACAATATAGTTGTTTCTCTGGGGACCACCGGTCTTCTTGAAGTGACTTGTGTCCCATCTGTAGGGAGAGATGGACCAGCTCTTCTGGACCTTCATATATCAAGGTGAACTTCTGACTCTAATTCTCAATACTAACCTTACTCCAATATTTTACTTCTAGCACTGACCCCTGGGCTCCAACCAGACCCACACTGACCTCCTGACCTCAGGTTCTACTGTTAAGTTTCTGAAACCCCCTATATTCCTAAGACTTCTTCTTCTACGTAAAGCCTCGAACGCAATGCCCTTGACTCTCAACCCACTGCCAACTATAATCCCTCAATTCTGGCCTTGCTCTCTCCTAGGGTCCTTTATCTCTTGCCAGCTTTGGTTTCCCCATGGCACTAGCTCCTCCTGGTGGCATCTTCCTGTCGTTGCATCACAGCGGACAATTTCCACGCCAACTAGTCCCCTCCCCCGACCTCCACGGCACTAAGGGAACAGTCTCCAGTGCGCATGTGTAAATGAATATGTGCGCTTCAGACTTACCTAAGGTTCGGACAAGGGTAGAAAGACCGCGGGGGAGTTGTAACAACACATTGCATTCCGGGCCGGTGGTCGTAGGGCGAAACACCCCTGGGGGAGGAAGCAGTGGCAGGGAGGAATCGGGCCTTTTGATACTCTGGTATCCCCACAGTCCAGGCCGGCACCTGGGAGACGCTTCAGGTGTCAGTCCTACCGCGGGGATCCTCCCCTCCTTCTTTCTTGTTCTGAGACCCTACAGCGGCACCGCTTCCGGGAAGCCCTCTGAAAGTCCCCTCCTCTCAAGGCCTCTTTTCTGCCACTCAGGGTGGGTATTGATGGAGCACGCGGGATTCTGGGGTGGTTTGGTCAGTCATTGAGGGACTGGGAGCCTCCAAGTCCCTGCAGAGGGACAGCAGTTTTCCCAGCACGATGGAAGAGGCAGCTTTTCTGAGACTCCTAGAGGTTTAGGCTTTTTTCCACACCTCCTGGTATCTCCCAGCCTCAGCTCCTTTGTTTGGCACAGGGAATTAAACCCAAGGCCTTGCACATGCTAAGCAAGTGCTCTACCATTAGGCTACTTCCACAACCCTCATTATTTTTTATTTTGAGACTAATAAATTCGCTAAATTGCCCAGATTGGCCTCTGACTCCGAGTCGCTGAAATTACTGTTGTATGCCACAAAGCCCCGCCTCTGTACCTTTTTGAAGACTAGGCCCCAGTCTCTCAAAATCAATCAGGCTCTCTTGCCTTGGGAATCACCCAGGAGTTGGGGATAGGGCTCAGGACCCTCTCTGCACAGCTTTCTAAACTGCCACAGACTTAAGAGTTTGCTGATTACAGGTCGAATACTGTGCTGTTTCAGTCTGGACGGGGTCTGAGCCCTGTAGCCTTTCCTTAGAAGTAACATGCATCTCTATTCCCAGAGGTGGTGAGGGACTATGAAGAGGCCAAGTCTGCTCTAGAGGGGCGGTTATTTCTTTGCTCACTTAGCCCCCAGCAGTGACCCCACTCTTTACTGACAGTGACCCGAGACCCAGGAAGACATTCTGCAGGCTAGAACCTAGGTCTGTACGACCAGGTAGGTGACCAAGTAGGGGGCAGGGCTAGCTTGTGTGGAAAGCGGATGGGACTGATATGCAGGATTTCGAATCCTCAAAAAACCCTTCTGCAGGACCTCCTGAGAACCTGAGAGGCACCAGGTTGATCTGACCGCAGTTCTGGAGGGACAGGGTCGGATACTTGGGGAAACCTTTCATGAAGTTTCTCTGCCTCAGCTGTTCACTTGCTTCCTGGGGCCCTATAAAACGAGAGAGCCCGGCTACAGGCCGGCGGGGGTGCTGGCGCGGAGTCTGGACTGGGTTAGAAATATGGTGGGATGCAGTGCGTGCAGCTAGGTTTGGCCGGACTCCGGGGCCAGGCTCGTTTGGGGGCGGAGTCCGGCCGAGGTGGGCAGAGCCCTGCGAACCTTACACTCGGAAGCTCCGGACACACAGGCCGCAGGCGGCGATCGGTGCAAGGGTCCCCAACGGAGTAGCAGTTCAACCCACGCAGACAGTAGTGGCGGCCGGAGCAAGCACTTTGGTAACCTTGGTAAGGCAGGCGGCCTGGCAGCGGATCCAGGCACCCGCAACGGGGAGTGATTTGAGGCAGCGGCTGTTTCCGAGACAGCGAGTTTAGCATGTTCACCACCACTTCGCGCTCTTCGCCCGCGGGTCCACAGCCCAGGAGACCCAAAGACAGACACAGGGATGAGAAAAGGCAGGGCCAGAGACAGGGAGAGGCAGAAATAAAAATGAACAAATAGACACAGTTACACCTTCTTCAGGATCCTTGGCCTCTGCTCTGTCCCCCAGATCCCCATCCGGCCCCCTTTCGGTCTCCCCCTTCCCTCTCAATAAACATTCTCTCCACACTGCCATCACCCTTTACCATAAGCATTGAGGCGCTCCGGCTTAGAGGGGCACTCCAACGGCATTCCTCGAACTACAGTCTCCATCCCAGCCTCCTGGAAATGACACACATGCTACCTAAGGCTGTGACCCGGAAGAAATGTTTGCTTCTGGGGACCCTCTCAGAACACCTAGACCTGTTGCCAGGCTGAGCCTTTCCCTGCGGTCAGCAGCTCCCCTAACTTTCCAGGGTGTGTGGGGTTGTAGTTGGGCAACGCATTTACTCCGCCTGAGGGGGCGGGGCTAGGGTGAGAGGATGTGGATGGAGGAGGGGTTTTGACCTGGGCCTCTGCAATCTTGCCTCAGTATTGGCCTTTGATTTTACTACTGGTTGTCTAGTTGTGTCTGGCTGTCTAATAGAGGACTTTCAATAATACTTGCCCATCAGAATCGCCTGGGGGAACTTTTGAAAAATTCTGATTCTTCAGGAAGTTCTAATTCAAAATGTTTGCTCTGCCCTTGGGTCATCTTACATTTCTGCCAGCCACCTGGGCCTTTGGTGGGATTCCCTCCTACCTCCTGGGGACAGTCTCCTATGTTTGCACTGCTACTGAGTAGCCTTGCTATCCTGCTGTTTGCTCACATCACAAGGGAGGGGGAGGTGGGTCAGGAAGATCCAGCTTATTATTGACTCCTTGGTCAGCCCCTGTGTCACAGTGGCCAGATCGGGTGGGGATGGATCGGTTGGTAAGCTTGGAGAAGGTAGCATGCCAAGGATGCACACCAGTCATGTCCCTACCGAGCCTGATCAGAGATTGGAACCCAGCTCCAGGTTCCATTTTCAGTTAAAAAATACAAACCCTAGTTTCACAGTTGTGGAATAGCTCTGGTGTGTTGTTGGTGGGAAAGGAATGAGGAACTAATGATGAAATATCAGTCACCATTGGTTGGGAGGTGGTGTGTGTGTGTGTGTGTGTGTGTGTGTCCCAAACCCAGACATTTGTGGTGGGCATCGTAGGTACCTTAGGCAGTCGGGGAAGGCAGGTGGTATACTTATTCCAGTAGGCACAGTTGTAAGGTCCTGTCCTCCATGTGCTGCACCGGTCATTGTCCATGTAGCTTGAGAGGCATTTGTCTTCTTCATGGGGGCGGGGGGATGGAGTTGTCAGTGTTCAGTGTTATTCCTTACTCCACTAAGGATCAGCCCCCTGTCTAAGTTCCTTTTCTGATCTCCAGCAATAAGCTGATCCTTACTTACATTCTTCAGGTCAGTCCCAAGCCCATCCTGTCCTCATTTGTCATTTTATTTTTTAATTGTCAATGGACCTTTATTTTATTAATTTATTTATATGTGGTGCTGAGAATCAAACCCAGTGCCTCACACATGCTAGGCAAGAACTCTACCACTGAGCCGCAACCCCAGTCCTCATTTGTCTTTTGACATTGAGATGAAGCCTATGTCCCACATAAGACAAGCTTCTGCATGTCCATTGTGCTAATCATTCTTTATCCTGATATTTTCTTTTAATGAACCAACCTGGAAATGGGGACTCCTCCCATCCAAGCTTCAAGATATGTCTATTCTTTTTCCTTAAAATTGCTGAAATCTATCCCCTCTTCTAGCCCTTCCCCCATGATTTCACTTCCTTATCTCTATAGTGCCTTAACCTAGAGGTAATACATAAAGTCATGCTTAACAGAATGGATTGCCTGGATTCAAATTTCAGTTCTGCTAATTATTTGTTAATGTGTGAGATTGACCAAATTAATTTTCCTGTTTTCTCAACTTCAGAATGGGGTGAAAATATATCATAGGGTTGTTATGAGGTTTAAATGAGTTAACCTATGTAAAACTTTTCTATTTTTTTTTCTATATGCAGAACTGAACCCAGGGCCTTGTACATGTCAGGCAAGTGCTCTACCACTGAGGACCATTAACAGCCCCTACATAAAACATTTAGAACAATGCCTGGCATGTAAACAAGCTATTGTGATTAACCCACTGATCTCCTTCCCTAATTTTTGAAAACCTATAGTCCAACCTCAACATAGAAGCTGTAAAATGAAAATTTGACCAAGACCCTTCCCTAGTTAAAACCCTTTAACACTGTCCTTATCTATCACCTAAGGTAGCATGCCATGACCTACAAGATCCTCTGTGATTCACTCCCCCACAGTGATAAACAGGAAGGAAGAAGTCCTAGAGGGAGAGGAGGTGGGTGAGGAGAGGGTGTGGCAAGTTGGGATTTGGAATTCTGAGTTGGTGGGTTAGACATAATGAGTTTGAGGTGCTTGGGCACATCCAGGTAAAGTTGAGAGGCATTCTGGGGAGAAGTCAAGGCTGGAAATACAAAAGTGGAACTACCAATAATTACAGCTATGGATTAGATAACCTGGCATTGGGGGAGGAGCAAGGAGAGAAAAGAACTCTCAATAGCACCCTGAAGGACCCCATGTTTCCATAGTGTATACACAAGAGTCCTAGGAAAGTGAGGCATCAGAGAAGCCAAATGTGGAAGTAATTTCAAGAAGTAAACAGTGGTCAGAAGAGTGAAGTGCTTAGGGTAGGTCTCAGAGGGTACATTGAAATCCCATGATTTAGAAGTTAGAACCACACAAGTGCAATTTTAATGTTTGAGTGTAGGAAATGTAATTCTTAATTTCAATTGGGAATTACCAATTAACTAGGAAAACTGGTACCTCTGAAGCCCCTTAGCAAAGGAGGAACAGATATGAATTAGAGAAGATTATTGACCTCTTTTGGAGTGGACTGGGAGACAGATCATAAACACTTAAGCAAAGAGGAAAGATAATTTCTCATGTAGGGGTAAATGAAGGGTGAGGAAGTACAGACAAAGAATATTGACTATGTTTCTGGGAATTTTGGCTGTGAAGGACAGAAATGAGAATTTTTATGCAGGAAAAATTAGAAAATGTTATGGGTTCAGGGAAAGAGATAGTGGGTACAGGAAAAATGGAGAGAATGGATGGAGCAGTGTTGCTAAGAAGATGTGAGGCGAGCTGGATGCAGTGTCGCAGATCTGTAATCCTAGAGGCTCAGGAGGCTGCAATGGGAGGATTGTAAGTTCAAAACCATCCTCAGCAACAGCAAGGCACTAAGCAACTCACAACTCAGTGACACCCTGTCTCTAAATAAAATACAAAATAGGGCTGGGGATGTGGATCAATGGTTGAGTGCCCCTGAGTTCAATCTCTGGTATCCCTCCCCCCCAAAAAAAAATGATGGGAGAAGATGGCATCTGAACACTTTGAGGAGGTTGTGTGGTAGAGGTTAATATTCTCTCCATCTCTGTAAGGATTAGAATCCAGGGCTCTTCCAGATGTGTGTGTGTGTGTGTTTTTTTCTTTTTTCTTTTTTTCTCCTTTTCCAGAGAGAGAAATTCCAAAAAGCAAGGAGGCTTGGTCAGGACAGGTGATTGAGAGTTAAGTTGGATTTGTTGTTAATTAGGGAACAGGTATAGGTCATGGGTGGAATTCAGGTTGGGGGTCACTGTTGGGGTTTCTTCTGGGGTCAGAGTAGAATGAAAAGTGGGGCCCTACCTTCCTCTTGAGACAGCCAGTACTTCTCGGGAAAGTAAGGATGACCTGATATGGAACTTTTATAGCCATAGTCTTGGGTAGCACATTTGATCATCTTCTGCAGGGCTTCAGGGTCCACATGGCGCTCCATAGTTTGAGTCAGACCCTGGGTAAGGGGAGAGAGGAGAAGTGGCTAGGTGTGTAGAGACCCCAGCCCTGGGGCCTTGCTAGACCTAGATCCAACCCTTTTTGATTCGGCTCTGGTAGTTCCCAATCCTCTCTATGCAAGAGGGATTCCTATGCCAGTCTTTATTCCTTGGCACAGTTTCTTGTTTGAATTATTCCCTCCCCCTCCTCTCCATCTGAGGTTAGGGCTTGGAGCCAGGTTTTTGCTCCTAGTCAGAGTAATTTTCTGACCTTCTCATTTCTGTAATTTCCTGACTGCCAGCTCTTGAAGGTCAGAGCTGAATGTTCCTGTTCTCTTTCTTCTGGACTATGTTTTGCTACCTGGGAACAGGACCTGAGTCTCTTCCAACAGGGCCAGTAGGCCTCTGGAGAATTGAGAAATGCTGGATGTCCTTATACAGGTTTCTTGGACAGGGAGGGCTCTCTGAGAATCTTGCATCATAAATGGGCTGAAGGGTGGGGTTGGTGGGATGTCTCCTTTAAAATTTAATTCCTTATCTCTGACCAACTCTGATTCTGCTGTGACATTGATCATGACTCAGTATTGACCTTGACCCTTCCTCTGCCCTCCTTCTCATCCTACCTTGATCTTTTTCCTGTTCTTGGTCTGAGCCCTAGTTCTCTCTGCTTCTTGATGTTCTCCTAATCTCAGCCCATCATTCCTGGTTGGGCTAGATCTGTAGAAACTCAGATTAAGACCTCCCTTTGGGGGCCCCTTGTCCTTAGCTGAGGGCAGAATGTAAGGTTTGGGTCCACAGGTCTTTGTAGGTAGCTAGTTTGAAAAGTCAGCTGTGTCACAAGTATAGGACACCCAGCAAAGTCAAACACCAGGGAGGGTTTCCATACAATGGACCACTACCTAATGGGTGCTGGGATAGTGACACTACTACCAATTCCTCCTGCTCTTTATGGTTTTAAGGGCAGAGGCTTCCTTTTCCTTGGCTAGGGCTGCTATCTGGTGGTTTTCAGACCTTCGATCAACCTGGAAAACCCCTCAGCTCAGGGGCTTCTGCGATCATCTGTGCTCAGCTGACATTGTGGGGTTTTTTTATTGTTGTTGTTTTGGGGGGGCAATATTAGGGATTAAACCCAGGAGATCTTTACACTGAACTAACATCCCTAGCCATTTTTAACTTTAATTTTGAGACATGGTCTCTCTAAATTGCTGAGGCCTTGAATTTGTGATCCTCCTGCCTCAGTCTTCTGAGTAGCTGGGATTACATGTATGCACCACTGTTCCTGGCTGAGTTTACACTCTTTTGGGGGTGGATCCAGCACAGTCACATTCCTGTGTAGGTGGAGGGCAAAATATGGGAGACATAAATGCAGAGATCCAATGATTTAGCACTTCACTGAACCTTACACACCCATATACACCTATCCCTATGCACTCTGACATAGACACATTCACAAATACAAAAACAGTTATTTAGAAGAACTCATAGACATCATCAATTTTTTTGTTAGAGGCTTTCTTCAAAGTTCTGCAGTCTTTACTTATGTTTACATGTAGCAGAGTAAAAGAGCTTATCAAAGGTTTGGAACTGTGGGTGGGCTTTGTCAACTGTATGCATCACCATGGGATGATCTAGCTGAACTGTTTTTAAAAATTCCAATGCAGTGTCTGTATGTCTTTCATTTTGGACTGAGAAGAGTCTTCAGAACATACTTCTTCAATCTTTGGCCTAAGGGCAATAACCAAGCTGCCAGTGTTCTGAGAACTGAACACTGATCTAGGTAGAAGAGGGCTGCTGGGGCTTTAGCATTCAGTATAAGGAGTTTTACCTGCTTTTAAGTGTGGTACCCTGTCTTCAACTTGTATTCCCAGTGTTGAGATCCTTGCCAAAAATAAGCCTGTGACTTTTGCAGAGACAGAGGCAGGCAGTTACCCTTTGGCATGGAATAGAAGCGGGGATTAGTGGGTCTAACTGCTTCTTAAAGGCTTTCAAATAATCCTTGCTTTAGCCTTGGTCTTGTCCCATCTTCAGTTCCAGAGAGGCCTGGGATTACCAATTCCTGAGGCTTTTGGAAATTCTGCAGTTTTAAATTGAATTATGTCTGGGGTTTCCTATTGCTGGCTTTGGATTCAGCTTTCTCAGATCTGCTAAACCAGTTACTATTTATCTACCATACTTTCATCTTCCAAAATTTTCTTGCCATTATCCTTTCTTTCTCACCATCCTTGTGATTTTATGTCATAAACATCCATTTTACTATAGTTTTAGAGGGTGTTTCAGGAAGGAGTTAAAACACATGTGTTCAATTTTAACCCAGAAAATTATAGTGTTTAATTTATTCTGTATACTAATCAGTTGCGTGTTGCAAATCTCTCAGTCTGTGGCTTCAATCTTTTTCTTTATGGTGCTTTAAGTGAACAGAAGTTCTTAATTTAAACAGTTGAATTTATTAATTTCTTCTTTTATGGTTAGTGCTTTTGGGGACATAAAAAAATCTATCCATACTCTCAGATAATGGAGATTATGTCCTGTATTTTCTTCTAGAAGCTAGACAGTTTTACTTTCCATATTTAATCTGTCAGGACTTGTATCTGGGTTCAGTGAATTATGGCTTAATTTTATTTTTATCCATATGGATAACCAATTTTCCTATTGAGTAGTCTATCTTTCCCCACAGATTTTTTTGGGGGTACCAGGGATTGAACTCAGGGGCACTCAATCACTGAGCCACATCCCCAGCCCTATTTTGTATTTTTATTTAGAGACAGGGTCTCGCTGAGTTGTTTAGTGCCTTGCTTTTGCTGAGGCTGGCTTTGAATTTGTGATCCTCCTGCCTCAGCTTCTCAAGCTTCTGGGACCCACAGATTTTTAGTGTCATCTCAAGCCTGATATATTTTTTTCTATAGCTTTATTTTTAAACATCTTCGTTGAATATTGTTTCCATATATTCGTGGGTCTATTTCTGATGTATTAAATCTTTCTAATACTATGCCTTTCTATCTTTCTAATACTATGCCTTATGAATTTCTTTCTAATACTATGCCTTATGAATTTCTAATACTATGCCTTATGAATTTCCATAACTTTGTAATAAACATTAATATCTGCGTATGTCCCATTTTTCAGATGCATTTTAGCTATTTTGGGGGGCCTTTGCTCTACTCTATAAAATTTGGAAACAGCTTATCAAATTTCTCATAAAATCCTATTGAGATTTTAATAAGATTACATTGAATGTTTGTAATAATAACTCTTTTTATCCATGAATATATTGTATATCTTCATTTATTTAGTTTTTTTCCCCCAGGGTTGGGGTATTTAAGTATTTTCTAAAGTATTAAATAAAGTTTCATAATATTACTCCTACATTCTTTTTTTTTTAAGAGAGAATTTTAATATTTATTTTTTAGTTTTCGGCGGACACAACATATTTGTTTGTATGTGGTGCTGAGGATCGAACCAGGGCCGCACAAACGCCAGACGAGTGCGCTACCGCTTGAGCCACATCCCCAGCTCCCTACATTCTTTTTCGTGTGTGTTGGAGAGGATATTGGGTATTGAACCCAGCACTTTACTACTGAGTTACAGATCTAGTACTTTTTATTTTTAAATAGTGTCTCACTAAGTTTCTGGAGGGTCTTGCTCAATTTTTGAGACTGGCTTCAAATTTGTGCTCTTCCTGCCTCAGTCTCCTGAGTTGCTGGGATTACAGGCCTGCACCACAGCAGCAAGCATGGATTTTTTTGTAAATGTTTTTTTTTTTTTTTTGGATACAGTTCTCACTATGTTTCCCAGGCTGGTCTCTAATGCTCCAACTCAAGTGATCCTCCTGCCTCAGACTCCTGTGCTGGAAATATAGGTGTACACCACACCCAGATTTATCCATACAGTTTTTTGTTTTTGGCACTGGGAATTGAACCCAGGGCACTTTACCACTGAGTTATATCTCCAGTTCTTTTCATTTTTTGAGACACTGCCCCATTAAAATTGCAGAAGGTGGCCTCCAATTTGCAATCTTCCTGCCTCAGTTATGCAAATTAGTAGGATCACAGATGTGCGCCACTGCACCTGGATAGCCATACCGTTGTGAACACATTGTTTTCTTTCTTTCTTTTTTCTTTTTTTTTGCTTGGAATAAATGTATATTTTAAAAATCATGCTTCTTAAACATGTTTGTATAAGAAAATGTGATTGCCTTTTGATCTTATATTCATCCAACTTTCTAAATTTTCTTATTCTAATAATGTGTAGATTCTATATGCACAATTATTTCATCTATAAATAATCACAGTTTTATTTCTTCTTTTCTTTATATCTTTTTACTTTTCTTTTCTCCATGTCCTGGTTAAGACCTCTAGTGTAATGTTGAATAGAGGTAGTGATGTAAACATCCTTGCCTTGATCCCAATTTTAAAAAGAATTCTTCTAACATTTAACAATAGGAGGGATGATGTTGGCTATATGCTTTAGGTAAATATATATATATATATATATTTATTTATTTATTATATAAATTAAAATATCTACCTATCTATCTATATACATATATATAGTATTTTCCCAGTAGTGGGGATTGAACCCAGCAGTGCTCTACCACTGAGCCACATCCCAAACCCTTTTTATTTTTATATTTTACTTTGAGACAGTGTCTGACTAAGTTGCTTAGGGCCTCCCTAAATTACTGAGACTTACCTCAAACTTGTGATCCTCCTGCCTCAATATCCTCTGTTGCTGGGACTGCAGGCATGTGCCACCACCCTTGGCTCTTTGGTGTATGTCATGTCATTCTTTAAAAAGTTTGGGAGTTTACTTCTATTTAAGTTTGCTAATTTTTTTTTTTTTTTAAATCAGGAATGGGTATTGGGGCTGGGGATATGGCTCAAGCGGTAGCACGCTCGCCTGGCATGCGTGCGGCCCGGGTTCGATCCTCAGCACCACATACAAAGATGTTGTGTCTGCCGAAAACTAAAAATAAATATGAAAAAAATTCTCCCTCTTAAAAAAAAAAAAAAAGAAAAAGGAATTAATTAAAAAAAAAAAAGGAATGGGTATTGGATTTTAGTAACTGCTATTTCTGCTTTGTTTTGTTTTGTTTCAAATAGCTTTATTGAGGTTGTGGCTCAGAGGGAGAGTGCTTGCCTCACATGCATGAGGCACTGGGTTCAATCCTCAGCACCACATAAAAATAAAATAAAGATATTGTGTCCACCTATAACTAAAAAAAATGTTTAAAAAAATCCACTCTGTTTAAGTATACAATTCAAATATTCTTAGTGAGTATGCAGAGTTGACTATCACCAGAACCCAGTTTTAGAATATTTCTACCCTCCCAGTACTCTCTTGCACATTTAATTTTAGTGTATTTTGAAATGATTTTATAGCTTTTCTTCTTGAATTATTAATGTAATAAATGGCATTTATTTTTATAATTTTAAACTATCATTGCATTTGTGAAACAAACATATAATTATATATTAATGATTATTATTTTTATAAACTCCTGGATACAGTTTGCAAATATTTTGTTGAGAATTTGGCTTTTGTATTTATGCATAATATTCTTATTCTGTTATTTTTGTGTGTGGGGAGGTACCAGGGATTGAATTCCAGGGCACTGGACCACTAAGCCACATCCCCAGCCTTATTTTGTATTTTAGAGACAGAGTCTCACTGAGTTGCTTAGTGCCTTGCTTTTGCTGAGGCTGGCTTTGAACTCGTGATCCTCTTGTCTCAGCCTCCTGTGCTGCTGGGATTACAGGCATGGGCCACTGCACTCAGCTCTTATTCTATTTTTTTATTAGTTTTGCTTCAGAATTATATTGGGGGGCTGGAGCTGTAGCTCAGTGGCAGAGTGTTTGCCTAGCACGTGTGAGGCACTGGGTTAGATTCTTAGCACCACATAAAAATAAACAAATACAATAAAGGCATGCTGTCCATTTATAACTACAAAAAAAAATTAAAATTAGGAAGCATCCTTTTTTTCTACTTTGTCTGGAAGATTGAAATAAACTATTTCTTGAACATTTGGAGGAACATACTGTTTAATTATCTAAGCTAGATACTTTTGTTGTTGTTGTTTTGGTAGCAGGGATTGAACCCAGGGGCGCTTAACCACTGAGCAATATCTCCAGTCCTTTTTTTAAATTTTTAATTTGCTAATTTGCTTAGGGCCTCTCTAAGTTTCTGACGCTGGCCTCAAACTTGCAATCCTCCTACCTTAGCCTCCTGAATCACTGGGAATAATCACTGGGAGTAAAGGTATGCCCCACCATGCTTTGCTTAGATCCTTCTTTTATTTATCAGTGACTTATCCTTCCTTGATTAATCACTCTAGAGATTTGTCTATTTTATTATTTATCAAAGAAGCAACTTTTGACTATTGTTCTTGTTGAATCTTTAACTTTTGTTCTTATTTTTTATTACCTCTATTCTTCTATTTTCTTTTACTTCTGTTTTTTTCCCCACTCTTTCTTGTTAAATCTGATGTTCTTGTCCTTCATATTTCACCATTTTTCTTAAGACAAGAATTTAGATCTAGAGGTTTTTCTCTCCAACTTCTGTTTCATCCCACAAATTTTGATGTACAGTCTTTTTAGTTCTGAGTATTTTTTTCTATTTCTGTTTTGATTTCTTAAATGACTCATTATTTGGGATGATATTTTTGTGTACTTTGTTTTAAAATATATTTTTTGTTGTTTATCTGTAATTCAATTGCATTGAGTTGTTTTATATGCTGTCAAACTTCAAATTCTATTAATGTTTGTTTTATGGATTTGTACTCAGTCGATTTTTATAGTGTACCTTATATGTTTATACCTATAGGGTCAGCATTCTATTTATATTCAGTAAATGAAGGGTATTAATTATGTTTTCAAGTGTTTTAGATCTTTGCCTTTTTTTTGGGGGGGGTCCTGGTAGATCTATCAGTAATTGTGTTGTGTTAAAGTTTAATTGCCCTGATTTGATCAGTAAATATTGTATACGTGACTTGAAGCATCACACAGTACCCCATAAATGTCTATACTTATTATATGTTAAACAAAAAATTTAAACAAATAAAGAGAAATGTTAACTATCCTGATTTGATCATTACACACTATAAATATATTCTGAATTATCACACTGTACCCCATAAGTCACTTTCTCCTTTTTGTAATTCTATTAGGTCAATACAAATTTAAGAATTATAATATCTTCCTGGAAAATTGAAACTTTGTTATTTATATAGCCATCCTTCTAAAATTCTCTTATCTGTAATTAGCTTATTAAGCTTTTTGTTATTTTATCTACATAGGCAAGTTTGGACCAGAGAAATAGAATTACTATGCATGATATAGCATAAGGATTTTTTTAGGGGTTAGATTTTCCATAATTGTAAACTCTGCAAGACTGTTATCTTTGCATCTATTGTTGAGCCTCAAATTACTGGCTGGCAGTCAGAGGGTTGGACATGAAGTGGGGGAGTGCAAGGACAAACAGGAGCCCATGAAGACAACCTAAAACCTGCGTATGCTTCCAACATTGATGATATGGATGGCCTTCAGGAGAAGCTGGTGCCCTTTGTCAAATAGCCATATACACACCTGGCCCAGGAAGAAGTTGGAGGAGGAGAGCCAATCGTAGCTAAAGGCATTCTGGCCAGATGCTGCCCTATGCCAGTATGGTGGACTACTAAATCAGCAGTATTGTGCACAAGCCCCCACAGTGGTTGGTACCCTACGTTAACTTTCAGAGGGTGAAAATGGCTGCTCTTAGAATAGAATAGACATTATGATTGCTGTATGTATATAGGTGACTCTATGACCAGTGTGATTCTGCAATCTGTACAATTAGAAAAATGAGAAATTATACCCCAATGATTCAAATGTATGAATTGCCAAGATCATTGTAATATCATGAATAGCTAATAAAAATAAATAAATAAAAAGAAAGAAAATGGCTCCTCTTTTATTCATTCCTTCCAAATCACATTGCAAATTTCTCTTATGATACTCAAGGCCCTGGGTTCTATGCCTAGTACTGCAAAAAAAAAAAAAAAAAAAAAAATCTCTTATGGCCAATTGAAGGGAATTCTGGGAAGTATAGTTCTAGCTCATGAGCAGTACAACACTACATCTTATACCCTTTTTAGGAAAGTTTTTTGTTGTTGTTGTTGTTGTTGTTTGTTTTGTTTGGCATGGGATATTGAACTTAGGATACTCTACTATTGAGCTAAGTTGCTGAGGCTGGCTTTGAACTCATGGTCCTCCTGCCTCAGTCTACCAGGGCACTGGGATTATAGGCATGGGCCACTGGGCCTGGCTACATACTCTTTTTAGAATATCTTAAAACACCTTGGGGCTGGGGTTATGGCTCAGTGGTAGGGCACTTGCCTCGCATGTGCAAGGCCCTGGGTTCGATCCTCAGCACCACATAAAAATAAACAAATAAAATAAAAAGTTATAAAATAAAAAAAAAATCTTGACTCTGCCATGCTTCAATTTATATGCTGCTGTTTTCCAATATTTTGGTTCTTTCTCTAAATGTTACAAATTGAAAAACCACTATATTTTAATAATTAATTAATTAATTATTTTTGCTATACTGGGGATTGAACTAGAGGCAGCCTACTATTGAGCTATATCCACAGCCCTTTTTATTTTTTATTTTAAAAGACAGGGTCTTCTTAAATTGCTGAGGCTGGCCTTGAACTTTTGATCCTTCTCCCTCAGCCTCCTGAAGTGTTGGGATTACAAGTATGCACCTTTGAGCCTGGCTTATAATTATTTTCTATAGGTAATGTTTGCTTAAACTCAACTTTTTTTTTAAGAGAGAGAGAGAGAGAGAGAGAGAGAGAGAGAGAGAATTTTTTAATATTTATTTTTTAGTTTTCGGCGGATACAACATCTTTGTTTGTATGTGGTGCTCAGGATCGAACCCAGGCCGCACGCAAGCCAGGCGTGCGCGCTACCGCTTGAGCCACATCCCCAGCCCTTAAATTCAACTTTTTAAAAATCAATTTTTTTCACCATTCTTTCCTGCATCTCAGACTTGCCTTCCAAGATCATTTTCCTTATTCTCAAAGTATATCTTTTAGAAGTTCCCTTATAATTTATAGATCTGATGATAGTAAATTTGTGTGTGTGTGTGTATGAGAGAGAGAGAGAGAGAGAGAGAGAGATAGATAGATAGATAGATAGATAGATAGATAGATAGATATGGGGGTGCTAGGGATTGAATCTGGGGTCTCATGCACGCTAAAAAAGTGCTCTAACAGGGAGCTAATGACCTTCAGTCCAACCTTTCCATTTTTGTTTTCCTGTAAATGTCTTTGTTCTTGAAAGGATGACAGTGAAACTTTTTCTTTGCTTGATTTTAAGCTGGTGTTCTATAGTTTCACTGCAAGGCATCTGACTGTGGAATCTCTTTTCTGGGATTTGTTCCTTTCATTAGCTCTGGAAAATCCTAAGCCTATTTCTTGTTAGATAATGCTTATTCTTTTTTTTTTCCCCCTCTCCTCTTCCTTTCTGGGACTCTGATTAGATGAGTGTGGGACCTTCTCATTTTTTAAAATTTTTTATTCTAATTTGTTATATATGATAGCAGAATGCATTACAATTCATATTATGTATATAGAACACAATTTTTCATATCTATGCTTGTATACAAAGTATATTCATACCATTTGTGTCTTCTTCATACATGTACCTAGGGTAGTGATATCCATCTCATTTCACCATCTTTTTTTTTTAACCCCCGAGACCTTCTCATTTTTTCTTTCATATTGCTTAATGTTTCGTTCATATTTTCCATCTCTTTGCCTTTCTGTACTGCGTTCTGGGAAATTTCATTCATTCTATCTTTCATTTCACTGAAACTCTTCAGGGATGTTTAATCTCATCTCTAACCTATCCACTAAGTTTTGGGTTTTACTAATATATTTTTCAGTTCTAAAATTTCTACGCATATGTACATTTATTTGCTCAATTTTAAGAATGTTTCCTTGTTGCTTTCTTATTTTTACTTCAAAAATGAAACATATTTTGTATTCTTTGTTAATTTCATTATCTGAAAACTTTGGTAGTTAGGTCTGCCATTTGTTGTTACTGCTGATTCTGTAATATGGTGGATTTCTCTTTTCCTTGTGGTACAGGGATTGAGCCTAGGGCCTTGTGCACATTAGGCAAACACTCTATCACTGAGCTATACCAGCTGTTTGTTTTCCTATATTTTTTATTGTGAGCTTGTGTCTGGCCTTACTCTGAAGGATGCCTGGAAACCTACATTGAGGATGTTTTTTTACCACAGAAGATATAGATTACTTGTGTGTGTGTGTGTGTGTGTGTGTAGTGGCAAGGAGCAAGAGATATTAACCTTCTTTTTCAGTTGGAAATTAACAGATTTAGTTTCTCCACCTCTCTGCTATTTTAACGTTTAAAACTCCAGCTTATAATGCCAATATTGGCATTTGCCCTCAGGGCAATGCTTGTCCTCTGTCCATTTTCTGCATCAAGTATATATTTATTTTGTTGTTAGTATATTTACTATTCACCCCCATAAGAGTCCAAAACAAAATAAGAATTAGTTCTAATGCAAGCCTTAGTTGTTTTGAAGCAGGAGGGGACGTCAGAGACACAGAAGCCTTTCCTTCATTTTTACTCCCATGGTAATCTGATTCACTTCTCTCACTGAACTAAAGCTGTCTGGCCAGGTTACCAATAATTACTATTTCTGAGAGATCCCTTTCTGTGTCAACAGCATTTCACACTGACCGTTGTCTAATAATTCAGTGTTTATTGGTGTCTCCTTGATTTTTCCTCCTTTATGGCTATAACTCTCTGTCTTCTTTTATGATTCTTGAATACTGATATTCACCAAAGTTCTGTCCTTGGCCATTTTCTCACTCTTCTTGGGCACCTCATTCACTCCTATTACTTAGCTACCATTTATATGATGAAAACTTTGAGCTCTCTCTGTAGCCCAGGCCTCTTTCCTTTGCTTCAGGCAAGTACTATGTATCTAATTACCTACCTATCTCAAGTATTTGTGTCCCAAAATGAATTCCAAGTCCCCAGTCTGCTATTCCAAACCACATTTTGGTAGCACTACCTTTCCTCTAGCTGCCAGAGCCAAAAAACCCAGGAGTCATCCTAAACTCTCCAGCTTTATATCAAGGTAATCACTAAGATCTGTCAATCTACTTCTTAAAATTCCTTATTATGGAGAGTGAAAATGTAGGCAGGCACTCTCATATTTTGCTTGAGGGAATATAAATTATTACATCCCTTATTTTAGCAATTTGAGGCATATATCAAAAATTTAAAAAATGTGTATATCCTTTCTTCCAATAATTTCATATATAGGAATTTATCCTAAGGAAATAGTTGAAGATGTGTACAAAGATATAAGTAGAAGACTGATTATACTGGCAATATTTTATAAATAATCTAAATTTCTGATAAGATTCCTCAAATACATTATGGCACATTTGTACAAAGAATTCTATGTCATCAATAAAATTACATTGCAAAGTATTTTTTTAATTAAATTTTTTAAATTTTATTTATTTGTTTATATGTGGTGCTGAGGATCAAACCCAGTGCCTCACACATGTCAGGCAAGTGCGCTACTACTGAGCTCCAGCCCCAGCCCCTGCAAAGTATTTTTGAAACAGGAAAATATACCTGATATATGGCTATTTGAAAAATGCAAGATTTAAAATATTAGTATAATATGATGCCATTTTTGTAAAAAAATTACCTCCTAAAAGGGCATTTAATAACATATTAATAGTGGTTATTTTGGACAGTAGGATTATGGATCAGAGATTGAACTCAGGGGAGCTCAATCCCTGAGCCACATCCCCAGCCCTTTTTAATTTTTTTTTTTTTTTTTTTTTTGAGACAGGGTCTTGTTCAGTTGCTTAGGACCTCAATAAGTTTGCTGAGGCTGGCTTTGAACTTTCATCTTTCTGCTACAGCCTACTGAGCTGCTGAGATTACGGAGTGCACCACCATACTTGGGGCTGGACCATTTTTCTTATGATTCTGAGTTATTCCCATTTTCTGCATTGAGCATAAATATTTTTTAAAAAATATTTTTTTAGTTGTAGATGGACATAATACCTTTTATTTTATTTATTTATTTTTATGTGATGCTGAGGATCGAACCCAGGGTCTCGCACATGCTAGGCTAGCGCTCTACTACTGAGCTACGACCCCAGCCCTGAACATATATTTATTTTGTTGTTAGATGAAATATATTATTTAAAAATTTTCCAATTAAAAAAATCACTTTTTTTTTAAACTGTTGCAGTTTTTTGTTGTTATCTTTCACCCACATCCTTTATCTTCCTTTTTGTTTGTAGTACTGTGGATCAAACCCAGGGCCTTGTGTGTGCTAGGCAAGTGCTGGGAGATATATCCACCCAGCCTTTATTTATTATTTTTTTGAGACAGTTTTACTAAATTTGAACTGTGATCCTCCCACCTCAGCCTCTAGAGTAGCTGAGGTTATAGATATGTCCCACTATGCCTGGCTCTTCTTTCTTTTCATTTCTCACTGGCCTTCATGTCCTCAGTCCCAACCTGTCTAATTCTGTGACACTGTGTCTGCAGTGGCTTAAATCACAATTCAGCTATGACACTCTCAAACTCAGGAACCTGGAGCCTCTTGTCCATGTTCCTCAACATAATCTAAGGGCCCTTTTTGGTCTGCAGCCTATGATCTCTCTCCTTCTGCTCTAACAGCTTCAGTTCCAGGTAGGGCCCTTAGGCTGCCTTTTCTCAAAACTCTTCTGTAGGAAGAGTCACTCAGCAGACTCCAGGACGTGGGAGTGCTCATCCCTTCCTGGAATTCCAGTCAGCACTTGCTCTACATGGCCCACATATAGTAACCTGACTTTGCTTACCTGTTTGCTGAAAGCTCCTTAAAGGCAAGGGCTGGCCCTTCCTTTTTTGTATCCCTGGAGCCTACACAAGAAAATACTCAGCAAAGTTTTGTTGAAAGGTACACATGGCCAGTTCTCTTAGTCAGAGTTACAGTTAGACTCCCAGATTTCTTCTCCCTTTGGTGAAAGCTACATAGACCCACTTGGCTGCTCATCTTCAAACACAGACAGACACAAAGAGATGGTGATAAACGTGCATGAAGACATGCCTATAGGACATTTTCTGGCCTATCCTACAGGCAACCACTGGCCTTTATACTTTCTGATCACTCTGGTAGAACTTTCAGTTCTTCTATTCTTTCAGCTCTTCACAAGCCTATTTCTTTCTCATCTTTTCATACTCAGCTCAATGTTACCTTGAAAGAAAGAGATGTAGGCTAGGGCTGTAACTCAGTGGTAGAGCACTCAGAACTGTAAAATGGAAAGAAAGAGGTCTTCCATGACCTACCCACTCCTTTCTATTTTCATACCCTGTTTATTTCCTTTACAGCATTTCTGACAATTTATAAAACTCTTATTATCTCTCTCTTTCTACCTCCTATCCTGGTATAGATCCATGAAGGTAAGATCTTACACTTTTTTTACATACCATTGTACATTTTATGCCTAGACAAATGAATAAATGACACATATGCACAAAGCTATAAATAATTACAAACACATAGTGACAGCCACATTTTGCCAGTCATCCAGACACACATGGCCATATACTCGGGCCTACTCCTCCCCAAACCTCCACTTACCCGGGTCACAAACTTGTTGGCCTCCCAGGCCCACAGAGGTGGGTCCTTATAGACCTCCTTGATGGAGGTGGGAGCCCTGTAGGAGTCACTGTAGGTGCTGATGGGGGTCTTGGTCTTACGGGAGAAGAGGAACATGGTGAGTTCTTAGGGATGCTGTGGTGGACTCTACCTATCAAGGACTCCTGGTAGACATCAGTGACCACCCCTCCCACTAGATAGCCCACACCTCCAGTCTGACAGGTGCCCCTAGCTACTGTGACCCCCTCCTATAGAGGATCTCTCAGCTTTCCTCCCACACAACCTTCCTGCTCCTACTCCACTCTGCTCTTCTCTCCAGGATGGGCACTGCCCATTATGATATCACTTGACCCAGTCCCCTCCCTGGGGAGAGTCTAATTTCCTCCCCACTCCCAGCCCCTTCCTGCCTAGAGCCCCTCAAAAGAGTATAATTTCCAAAAGTTCAGAGAGCCCCTGGAGACCTTTTAGGCCAGTCTCTTTTGTTGGACAGAAATAGAGGTTCTGAGGGTTCGTGACTCACCTAGGGTCACACAGCAGGTCAGTGGTACTCCCAGGAACCCACAAGTGGAGGTAGAATGACATGTGCATCCAGAGGGTCAGTTCTTGTCCCTTCCCAGCCCACTTGCCCCTAGCCCACACCCCAGGTAGGGAGCTGAGGCTGGCTTGTTTGATGCTTTTAATATCATTATTTGTGTTACACGATACACAACCAAGGATGATGGTCAATACTGCAATGGAAATGTTAAAAAAAATATTATACACGGCTCATGTCTTCCACACACCTTCCTGGAAATAAATTAGTGAGCGCGGAGAAACCTGGCTGGGTGAAAGCCACAGCCAAGGGTAGGGGGAGTGTTAAGGCAGTATCTACAAGGGGGCAGGAGGCAGGGGCAAGCTAAGGCCTTGGTTCTTCCCCTTCAACCTCCCAGACAGGGAAGGAGGGAACCATGCATTCTCCTTAGATGTAGAAGCTGCTGGCTGCCAGCTTCCTATCTCTCCCTGCCACATGTACACTGCCTCAGTTGGAAGTCCTTGCCTGCCAGAAAAGTAGTATGTCCTGTGGGGAGGGAGCTTTCCTCAGGGCCACAGAGATTGAACAATGGGCCAGAGTCACACAGTAAGTCAGCAGCAAAGGCAGCAGTCTATAAAAGAGGAGGTACCCATGTTCTAGAAAGGTGAGTAAGGAGCCCAGGATGGTGGTAGTGGGAGGCCTGGCTCTGGATCCTAGATGACAGGGAGCAGGGATGCTGATCAGGGTGGGAGAAGAGCTTGAGATGGGGGCCAATGTGGGCTTTGTGGGCCTTACAAATCCCTATTCTGTCCTCCCTTTGGCATTTCCTCATTATATAACTAGAGGACATAAGGGTAGATTGGAGGAGAGGAGAGCATAGAGTTGCACCCCAACACTTTGAACCTGGCAGCTCCTGGGTGTGATGCAGAGAGAGATGCTACCCTTCCTAAGCCAGCAGCCTCACTCTTTCCTCTCACCATCTGCCCCTTCCAGTTCCCACGTCCCAGGACTATTGTCCAGAGGGCAGCATGTGAGTGGTATCCATGACAGTGGATACACCAGCATGTGTGGGGTGTCATATGTCAGCACAAGAGCACAGGGAAAAGTACTCCTTGAACCTGTGGGAAATTTGTGGGGCCTAGGTCCAAGCAGTCTGAGGCCATCTGTGCTTTCATTTTTCTTTGCATGGGAGCAGGTTCATATTGCCCAGCCCAAGGGAGAGCCCTGTTCACCTCCTTCTCTCCTTTTTCTTTCTTTCTCTCTTTCTTTCTGTCTCCCTCCCTCCCTCCCTCCTTCTCTCTCTCTCACTGTCATTCTCTCTCCTTTTTTTTTTCTTTTTTGGCAGAGCTGAGGATTAAACCCAGGGCCTCATGCCTGCTAGGCAAGCACTCTACCCCTGAGCGACATCCCCAGCCCCAACCTCCTTTCTCTTGATCTTCATCCTCAGCTGTCCTGCCCCCAGCCTCCAACCCAGCAATAGCAGCAAAAGCAGCAATACACATTCTGATCCCCAGACATCCCAAATAGTTACAAAATAAACACCTCCATGCACATACACAATCTCTCTCTCTCTCTCTCTCTCAATAAACACCTCCATGCACATACACAATCTCTCTCTCTCTCTCTCAATAAACACCTCCATGCACATACACAATCTCTCTCTCTCTCTCTCTCTCTCTCTCTCTCTCTCTCTCTCTCTCACACACACACACACACACACACACACACTTCTTTCCAAACAGATTCACATATACTTCCCCTTTCTGCAGAGACACACTTAGGGAGGCCCCCCTGGGTGCACTCAAAGACACACAGAAATCTCCTCATACTCTTCCACAGAAATTCCTATGAAAAAATTCCTTCAGGTGTGAAGGAACCTTAAGAATAATTGCAGCTGCTTTTTATTTTTCATTTGGGGAAAATGAAGCCCAGAGAAAACATGTGGCTTGCTGTAAGACAGTACATGAAGAGAGTGTCAGAACCCAGGCTTTTGATACCCAGGCCAGAGTCTCAAGTCAACTGCATGGCTGAGCAGGCTCCCACATTGTAAAAAAAATCAGTCACTTCCCCACTGTGGACACTACATATATGACAGGAACAGAATCCTGGAGAGGCAGGTCCTACATGAGATGCGTGCACACACACATTCTGCCAAGCGCTCCCTACCATGTACATGCAGCTGCTCAGCTGCTATATCCTCCTAAGCTTGCTCCTTGAAGAGTTTTACTGGGAACCAGACTCTCAGACCTTGGGCTGGGGTGGGTTGGGAATGGGGACTGGAGGCCAGCCTTACCCTGCTTCCAACCTGAGACCAGTGTTATTGGTGAAGGGAAGAGGGAAGGCAGAGAGATAGATGTATTGGTTAGGGGCATGAGGACAGGTCATACCACGCCTGGAGAAAAAGGAAAGGGGAGAATGGGAGGAAGAGGCAAAAGAAGGCAGTGATCTGATGAGAGGGGGACAATATCTCCTTGGACAACTTTATCAGACTTCCCATCTAGAGAAGAAGGGAAAACACAACAAGGTACACTGGCTGACAGGAGTCATATAGAGAGGGCTCCCAGGTTCTGGGACCCACCCCCATTGCCTTAGGCCTTTCTTTCTTCCAACCTGTTTGCTGGTCAGTCTGGGTCTGGGGGATTCATGGCTTTGCTGAGGTGGGGTCAAGCCCTGGCTTTGTGATCCCTCTCCCAGCTCATACTGCTGGCCTCCCTGCCTTCCAGGTCTCCCCACCTCCAGACTGTGGCTTTGGAGAGGGGAACAGGGTGCTGGGGGAGGTCCCTTAAGCAACTGAACAAGAAACCCCCACCCCTCTTCAGCCCCTGGGGTAGAGAGAGACCCGGTTTTGGTTTCTCCGGCTCCATGAACACACAGAGGTACACGTCCTACCATAGGAGGAAGCAATGACTGTTACGAGGTTGGCGGCTGTAAGGAGTGTAGGGCCAGGGGCACGAGGACGAGCTAGGGAGGGATCAGCCCCTGCCTGGTCCAACCTGGCCCGTGTTGGCGCCTCCCCTTGCAGCCGCAGCGGCCCCGCCCGCTACTGAATGTGGCAGGCGGTGGAGGATGTGGCCTGGCAGCACATGCAGGTGGGGTTCACGGACTTGGGGGGGATGAGGTCTAGGTCTTCGTCGTCGGGGATCTCATCTAATCGATAGCCATCCTTCAGCAGCTGGATGTTCAAATCTTGGTTGATCTGCTGTAGGCAAAGGGGAGGGAGGTCAGGCTCTGGTCGGTGGGAAGGCCCTGCACCCACTAGGGCAGTCACTCCACTGCAACCACCCAACCCATCCCAGGCCTCTCCAAAAGTCCAGGCACTTCCCTTTATAGACCCCACCCCAACTCTGGCCTCACTTTCTTCAGTGCACATTTTCCACACATCTCTACAGATCCCTACCCACTCCAAAGACTACTGCTCACATCTAGTTGTTCTTCTGTTAGGGTTTTGCCCAATTTCAGGTCTACTTCTATAAGGTGTCCCATATATTTCACACTCCATTCTATTTAAGAGCCCTGCTCCAATAACCCTGGCCCCTAACCATAGGCTTCCTGCAGTTGAAGCTAATGATTCATATGCTTTCCCATCTAGCCCCAGCTCCACATGGAGCTCTGTCCCCACAGGGCTCTGCCCAGCTGTGCCTATTCCTCTTCTCCAGGTGCTTTGGCTTTGGCCTCACCCTGGGCTGCTTGATAGAGGTGGTCCTGCTCAGGTGTGTCTAGGGCGGCAAGGGGTGGGGCCTCACCTCAGCAGAGGAGTAGCCAGATGAGGAGTATCTGGACATGTCAAAGTCATCATCGCTAGCCGTGGAGAAGAGAGGGCAGAGAAGAAATGATTCCAGGAAATTAAATAGAAAACTCCCTGCACCCCTGCTTCCATTGGTCAATACAACACCCAGCCCCATGACACCAAATGTCAAGTTCTAAATAAAATCTATGCATGCTGTGTAAATTCAGGTTTTAAAATGAAGATTCCCCAGCCCCACCTTTCTAAATAAATTATTTAGAAATAAGTTATTTCTTCCAAACAGAACTGCTACTCCCTTCACTGCATCCCTATCCCCACCTCCTGCCCCCATTAGGCTCAAATCAACCCCACTTGTTGGATTTTCCCAAACTCTAGGTCTAGCCAGATGTTTTCTGAGGAGTAGGGCTCTTTCCTTACAAAGAGTGGGGCATTAAGCATCCATCCTACTTCCCAGATTCAACAACAGGGCTGTTCCAGGATAGCAGAACACTGTGCTGGTCCTCCTTTCCTCTCTCTCTGCCCACCCTCTTTCTTCTAAAAAATTACATTCCCTGAGGAATTCACCCTTGCAGAGCTCCTAATTGAGGAATACATCAATTCTAGCAATATAGCAGGTGTGACCTGTATGTGCTCACACAGGTTCATATGGCTTGCCTGGCTGTCCCCAGACCGTGTACACACCTGTCCGTGTCTAGAGCTACCAGTGGCTTCTCATCTGGGCTCTGGTCAAGCGAGGAGTAGCCTTTATTGGGGACGACCAGCCTGGGTGAAAAATTTGGAGTTGGAATGGAGACTGGAACACAAACCTGGCAGGGGACTGGGCTGAGCCTTGTTTCATTCACTCCCTCCCTTCCCTCTTCCCTCCCTCCCTCCCTGCCTTGGACCCCACCCTAGGACAGAGGAAAGAGGAAGAGACTCAGGACCAGCAGAGATATGTGCTGGCTGGCAGGGTCCAGCTGGGGTAGAGAGGTCTCTACCTCGTCCGGGCCATGACATTGTTCTTCTTGGGTTGTTGGTTGACAGGGCTGCCCATGCTGCCATTCTTCAGAGAGCCCTTCCGGGCCAGCTCCCGCTGCTTCTCTGCAAGGGAATATGGGAAGGAAGCTGTGTCCTGCCCCAGGTAACCCTATTTTACCACTTGGGGCAGCCAGGGCCCTGCCTCCATTGTGAAACCCCTTGGTCCTCTACGAACTGAGGTAGGAATCCTAACTCCAGGCTTCTGCTACTCAGTAGAGATGGTACTTGTCCCTGCATAACTTGAGGTAGATAGTAGGAGGCAAAAGGAGAAGGCTGAGCCTTGCCTTGAAGGAGCCACAGCTCCCATATTGGGTAGTCAATGTGTGCTTGATGCCAAGGAAAAGCTGGAGAGAAAGAGATGATCACAGGATGGAGCAATCAGGGAGGGCTGCCTGTGGGTGACATTATGAGTTGGACAAAGAAGGGCACTCTAGGAAGGAGGGAATCATATACAAAAATGCATTTAGAAGAGAACTTAAGTATGCATCTGGATAGATCTAGAAGGGTGAAGAGGGAGAGAGGTAAGGTTGGGAAAGGAGCCACTTATTGAAAAACTCCTAACATTGGAGTTACTAATCATGTGTCAAGTCTTGTGCTAAGAAGCTAGAGACTCCCTCTGTTTACAAACTCAGAACATGAAAGCCTTGAATGTTACATTGAAGAGTTTGGAATTAATGCAGAAAGAAAAAGGGAGCCACTGAAGGTTTTAGAGTGGAAGAAACAGAAAAGGGCAGGCAGGGTAGAGGCTAAGGGAGCCCATTTTGCTATACTGCCTAAGCAATGCTCCTGACTCCTACCAGTCTCTGAGTTCTCTTAGGGTTCAGAGCTTACCAGGCTCATGGGGCTGGCCATCAGGTGACCCACTGCTTGGTATATGATAAATGTTACCATTAGTAGCTAGCCGCCTGGTCCTGGAAAAGCCTGTCTACTCTTTTCTACTCATCTCAAGTAAAGTCTAGATTTAGGAAAACTGCCTGTTTAGTGAAAAAGACACTAGGGGAAGTTGTCTCATAAAATAACTGCATGCTCCAGAGTGTAAGAATGGATGGGTCTTTATAGCTACTTCACTTTATTTATGATGTTGGGGAATGGGCATAGGGGAGCTTTACCACCAAGTACATTCTTAGCCCTTTAAAAAAATTTTTTTTTTTTTTTTTTTTTAAATTTGGAGACAGGGTA
The DNA here is from genome assembly GCF_021218885.2 of Marmota monax. Lineage (NCBI taxonomy): Eukaryota > Metazoa > Chordata > Mammalia > Rodentia > Sciuridae > Marmota > Marmota monax. The sequence continues at coordinate 8,299,881 of NW_026695243.1, read as the reverse complement.
CTAAGTTGCTTAGGGCCTCCTAAGTTACTGAGGCTGGCCTTGAACTTGTAATCCTCCTGCCTTAGCCTTTCAAGTTGCCAGGCCTGGCTGTGATTCACTTTAAAATATCCCCTAACCTCCATGTCTCTAAATTTCTCATTTTATATTCTCTGACTTTTTTTTTTTTTTTTCACCACTGCATGTCTGGCTCCTTTCGCTTTTCCCCAGCCTCTTTCAGCAGACAGCATCTGCCATAACCATCCATGCCTCTAGGGGGTGCAATTTGCCTAATAGTTCCTGGTGGTGATTTTCCTTAGTGCAACTGGCAAAAGTTGTGAATTTTCATGAGAAGCTTTAGTGGTAATGTAACAGAGAGAAAACAAAACGTTATTTTAAAGAATGATAATATTGTTGGAAAGAGTGGAAAAATGCAAACAACAAACTAGCAAAAACCAAACTATGGACTATTATGCAATCATTTAAAATAATAAAATTTTTACTATATACTGATGTTCAAAGGGGAAGACTTTTTTATGTGGAGGGGAGGAGAATAACTTTCAGAAAGTGTGTACAATGTGATACCATTTCTGTTAAAATACAAAATAAAACTATACAAATTTAAAAAAAAAAAAACCCTCAGAATGATTACCTCTTGAGGGGGAGGGAAGAATGATTACCTCTGGAGAAGAGAAACTGATGGGTGAGAGTAGAGGAGAACTTATTCTCATTAAAATACAACAAATTAAACAATAACAAACAAAAATGGCTGCAATTTTAGTATTATGTCCTAGGAAGATGAATAATTCCACTGAGAAAAATGCTCTCCTGTTCAGGAAATTAGCTCAAGGGGCTCCCTGGATGTGGTCTGGAAGGAGAAAAACAAAGTAAAAGAAAGACAAAACAAAACAAAAATGTAAATTAAAAGAACAGAACTCTGGGGCTGGGGTGTGGCTTAGTGGTAGAGTGTTTGCCTAGTACACATGAAACTCTGGCTTTAATCTCCAGCACAGAAAAAATAATAAATTTATTTCTGAAAAATAAAATAAAGGAGTCTTGGCAGATGTGAGGAAGAAGGTTTGTGAAGGGATGGGAAGGGGCTCTTAGGACTGAGGAATGGCCCACTATTGGTGAGAAGTTGGAATCTGAGGAGAAAGATGGCTGGGAGGATGGCTGGGATGGCAGAGGAATTTGAAGGATAGTGATGACTTATATTTGCAAGCTCTTCTCTGTGTGTACTGTGCTGTAATTAGTAAAAGTCTATTACCTACATCAGTCTGAGGTCAGTGAAACTTTGGTCCCTAAAGGGAGAAGGGCCAGTAGTTAGCATAGGGTGAGGCATGAACTGCACCTGCAGGAGCTGTGGGTGGTGGTGGGGAGCCAGATGACTTCAAAGGAGTCATTGTATAGTAATCTAACATTGAGTGGACATGAAATAAACCTTCAAGGGAAAGGTGATGAGATATCTGGAAAGGTGGAGATATTTAGGTTACTAAGGAAATAAGGGACTGTTTCTCGAGATGGGAATCAATAAAGTCCTGAGACCTCCAGGTGGGATAAGGTTGGACTGGGGAGAAGGGCTCATCTGCTAGGCTTTGGAACTCACATTCTTTTCTATCCCTCGGACAGAACTGACAGCCCACCTCTAAGTCAGCTTCCTCTTACCTGAATCCAGTGTTTGATGGGACTTCTAAGTCCTCTCCCTGTGGTATCATGCTTTTACCCCTGAGGCTATCTCCTAGAACTCCTGGAGCCTTCTTGGCCTCAGAGATGCCTCCTGGAATTTCAGGATTCTGTAGAGAACTGTAACTGCCTTCTTAGCCTTGCAGGAGATAAGCAACTCAGGCTAGTGATTACAACATGCAAGCCACTATGCTGGCTGGCATGTTGTAATCACTAGCCTGAGTTGCTTTATTTGTAGTACCTCACTGTAGACCCAGCCCAGAGGACCTTGTTCATGTCCCACATCTCCCTCACCCCCAGGACACACTCACCCAGCTTCACTTGGAGCGGGGATGGTTTGTAATTCATGGCTACTGACTCACCCTCCCGGGCATCACAGTCTCCGTCTGAGATGGAGGCGGCGGCTGGGTCCTGTGAGGAGAAAGCAGAGAGACAGAGAGTTGTTAGCAAGTGAGCACAGAGGGGGCTGCTCTTGGCCCTGAAGCAAGCCTTTCCAACTGTCCTCCAGGCTTCTGGGAGTGTTTGTCCTGGGCAGCAGGCTGAACATTAAGAGACGGAGGGGCATGGGGCTGGGGATGTGGCTCAAGCGGTAGCGCGCTCGCCTGTCATGCGTGCGGCCCGGGTTCGATCCTCAGCACCACATACAAACAAAGATGTTGTGTCCACCGAGAACTAAAAAAAATAAATAAATATAAGAAAAAATAAAATATCAGTTGTTTAAAAAAAAAAAAAAAAAAAAAGAGACGGAGGGGCAGACTCACCTACCATGGGACAAAAATGTAATCCTGGACAGAAGAGCCAAGGATCTTGGTCCCACTAACACCATTTAATGTATATCTCCAAAGTTCTGTGAGATCCAGGCTCCTCCAGAAAGCCCACCATGATTCTGCTATTTTTTTGTTCCCAGGGATTGAACCCATGGGTGCTTAACCACTGCATCACTTCTTCAGCCCTTTTTACTTTTTACACTGAGACAGTGTCTTGATAAATTGCTGAGGCTGGCCTTTAACTTGCAGTTCTCCTGCCCCAGCCTCCCAAGTTGCTGGGATTATAGGTATGTGCCACCATGCCCAGCTCAATACGATTTCCTTAAACCCTCAGGACCTCCTCTCCAAACCTTCATACTTGTTGCCCTACTCCTCACTCAGGCCTTCTTGTGTACTTGTTAGGAAAGATCTTGCTAGTTCCTGGGGACTTAAGTATGGATCAACATCAGAGATGGTTCTCCCTGAGGTGGGCCTTCTTCTTCCATTTCTCTTAATGCTAAATAAGGTCCTTTGCAGAATCTAGAGAACTAACTGGCCAAGTCAAGCCAGATTACAATCCTTAAGCAATTGGACAAAAACAAACAAACAAACAAACAAACAAACAAACAAACAAATCAGTTCTCAGATGGGTCCCAAGGAGTGTCTCCTGAGAGAATCTGAAAGGTTGGCTGTACATCGTAGGCAAGAAGACAAACAATGACAAATTAGCAGGTATATAGTTTGTTTTGTGCTGTCCAGAGTGCAAAACACTTGCTGCTATAGATGACAAGGAAGGTAGGAGAGCATGCAATTTTGTGTGTTGTCCAGGATGTGCAACCTTCTCAATCTCCCTTGACACCATCCTCATAGCCTCCACCCCTGTGGTAGGCCCTGGGTTGACCAGAGTACTTATCTAGCCTAGCCACCCCTTCAAAATACAATCCTTTGCTACAAGATTCAGGACCCTGGCCTCCCCTTCCTCAGCCAGTTGGAAGGGACTGGAGTTATCCATATTTTCCCTGAGAAGCTGATGACCAATTCTTGAGATGGATGCTACCATCCCACGCATTTTTACATTTTTACATTTTTACAAGGGACAACAGAATGGAAGCCTAAGGTATAAGGACTGCAGAGGGGATCCAAGGCTGCTGCCTATTCTGCCTTTGAAGATGCAGAAAATAGACAGAAGATAGAATGCTCTAAGACTGGCTCCACCAGATCAGGCTCAGGGATTTGTGTGGCTGCTAGTGACTCAGTAAGGGAAAGTGTTATGGGTTAGATATCAGGAATTCCCCAAAATCTCATGTGTAAGTCAATGCAAGAACATTCAGAGGTGAAATGATTAGGTTTTGAGAGTCTTAACTTAATCAGTGCATTAATCCCCTGATAAGGATTACTGGATGGTAACCATAGGCAGGCAGGGTGTGGCTAGAGGAGGTGGATCATTGGGGGTGTGCCTTTGGGGTATATATTTTGTCCCTGGAGAGAGGAGCTACCTTTTTCTCTGTTTCCTGGTACAATTCCCTGAGCTGCTTTCCTCTGCCATGCCCCTCCTGCCATGATGTTCTGCCTCACCTTAGGCCCAGAACAATGGAGCCAGCTATCGACAGACTGAGACCTCTGAAACTGTGAACCCCAAATAAACTTTCTCTCCTTTGTCAGTTCTTTTGGTCACAGTGATGAAAAAGCTAACTAAAATAGAATGTTATATGACATATAGTGGCTCTGTTCCTTTAAAAATGAGGCAGTAGTCAAAAACACATGCTTGTCACTAGGGATAAAGGAAAAGTCTAGAATGTTTGTGATGGAAATCCTGGCCTTGTTTGTGTTACTCAGGCCATTCAGAGCATAAGGTCCTGGTTGGACTATGTTGCCAAGGTTGTTTGCAAGTTCCTGAGGGCAGAACTTGGGCCTCCCTCCTCTGCTCTGACTCTTATCCCTTAGTCGTGGTTGAGGGGGAGGTAGACAGGGGGCTTTGTTCTGAAAGGTGGGGTGCTACAGTGCCTGCATCTCAGGCAACTTCCCAGGCTGTGAGCCCTTCCAATCTTCATCCTCCCAGGCTCAGCAGCCTCCCTGGGAGGCTCCTTAGAGATAGCACCTGCCCCTACAGCCTTGGAGAAACAGGTCCCTAGTGACCCTCACATGCCTTTCTTTCTTTCATATATATATATATATTTAGTTGTAGATGGACAAAATACCTTTATTTTATTTACTTATTAATTTTTATGTGGTGTTGAGGATCGAACTCAGTGCCTCTTACATGGGAGGCACACGCTCCACCACTGAGCTATAGCCCCAGCACCCCTCACATGCCTTTCTGCAACCACAATGTCTTCTTAGCTGTAGGAGAGGTGGAGACCCAACAGCTGGGCTCTGGTATTCCCCTTGGGCCACAAGAAGGGTCACCTCCAAAGCAGCCAGAGGGAGACCTTTTCAAAGGGTACATCCTATAAGTGTGCTAGTGGGATATAAGTTCTGGTATATTTCCAAGTTCCTTGGTCACATTCCTCCAGATTTTCTGTAGTATTTGTCACATGCTACCCATACTTCCTCTATTGGGAAATGGCTTTCTTCCCTGGCTTTCAGCATACTGTGCTCTCTTGGATCACCTCTTGCCTCTTTAACCACCATTTCTTTGTGCTCCTATTGCTCTTTGTCTCCTCTTCAGGGTCATATCCTCAGCCTTCTCTCTCCTAAATAAATCCTGATGCCTCCTATAGTTTGGATTGACATTTTTACCCTAGAGACTCCTAAATTTGTGGCCTTCAATCCATGCATCTCCTCCTTAATCCTCTACCCCATTGATCACATGAGAGTGTTAGGTATTGCTGTTCTTTCTCTGAGGTTAATTTTTACTTCCCAGTGCAGATAAGTTCCTTAGCATCTTCTTTCAGGTTGGAGGTGTTAGTAATAGCACTGGAGGTGAACTGCACAGGAAGGAAAGGTCCTGGGGTGAGGACTTGGAAACTAGTGAGCAACTTTGGTCAAAGTGACCCACGTGTGGCTCCCAATGCCTTCTGGGAAGTTCTTGGTGTTATCTGATTCTGAAGAGAACTGACAGCTCCTTTGGGCCATGAGTCAGATGGCAAAGGCCTAAGCTTAGAGGTCCCACACAAAGCCCAGCATTTAGCTTCTCCTCAATCAGTCAGTGTCCATGATAGAGGGCCACATTTAAGTGGCAAGCACAAAGCCCACTACTATGGGCTTCCTGTATACATTCCCTGAGAAACTCAATGCACCAGGTCTATCACATGGAGATATAATCAGGGAGAATAAATGTAAAATATTCATGAATGGAAGTATCAGAAAGGAAATGTCTGGCTCCAAGAAATCAGGGAGAATTTAAAATGTCCCCCAAGGACATCCGACAGGCGTTAGCTAGATCCGGGAACTAGAGTGGGGATTAACAAGATTATTAATAAACACTCAGCAGAGACAGACACTGAAATGCATCACTAGCAGCAATCCCTGTTCCTGCAACCATTCAAACAAATTCTCCAAAGACTGCAGAGATGATTAATGGCCTAGGCTTACTATTTCTGGGACAGGATATGTAGGCTAATGGCCAGTGCAAAGCCAATATAGCTAGAGAAAGGCAAAAGTGCCAGAATAATCTTTAGTCTGGTCCAATGATTTTCATTAAACTGTGTTCCCTAAATTTTGTGCCTAGGGAAAGACTGAGTATGAGGTGGGGAGCAATAGGGATGGGGGTCTGGCTTTTCTTTAACCTGAAGAGATCCACCTTTATTTTATCTACATATAAAACTTTCTGTAAGATTTTCATTAGGTAAAGGGTTCTATTACTTTAAAAAGGTCCTATTCTGGTCCTCAAAAATGTTTTGTTATGGAAACTATTAGGGAAAGTAAACAATATAGTAAGACTCTGGGTATCTATCACCAGTTTCAACATTAATTTATTAAATGATTTTTCTTTTTTTGTGGTAGAGGGACTTGAACCCACAGATGCTTTACCACTGAACTACATTCCAAGTCCTTTTTATTTTTTATTTTGAGGCAAGGTCTTGTTAAATTGCTAAGGCTGGCCTCAAGGTTGTGATCCTTCTGTCTTAGCCTCCTGAGTTGCTGGGATTAGAGGTGTGTGTCACTGTGCCCAGTTTAAGAGTAAGGAAACCTGCCCAGTGCAATAGTGCATGCCTGTAATTCCAGCAACTCAAGAGGCTGAGGCAGGAGGACCGTGAGTTCAAAGCCAAAGCCATCTTCAGCAATTTAGCAATGCCCTAAATAACTTAGTGAGACCCTGTCTCGAAATAAAATATAAAAAGGGCTAAGGATGTGGCTCAGTGGTTATGTGCCCCTGGGTACAATCCCTGGTACCAAAAAAAAGTAAGGAAATCTGCCAAGGTGTGGTGGTGCACACCTGTAATCCCAGGTACTTGGGAGTCTGAGACAGGAGGCTCACAAGTTTTAGACTAGTTTGGGCAATTAAGTGAGACCCTCTCTCAAAAAGGGTTGGGGATGTGGCTCAGTGGTTGAGTGACTGACCACCATGCATGAGGCTCTGAGTTCAATTCCAGTACTACAATAATATCAACAAATAAATACATAAGGACACATAGACCCAGAGTGGAAATCTTACCCGAGGTCACTGATAAGTTATCCAAGGTCACTTTTAGCTGGGTGCAGTGGCAAATGCCTATGGTGCCACACGCCTATGATCTCAGTGGCTAGGGAGGCTGAGGCAAGAGGATTGTGAGTTCAAAGCTAGCCTCAGCCTTGGGGAGGCACTAAGCAACTCAGTGAGGCCCTGTCTCTAAATCAAATACAAACTAGGACTGGGGATGTGGCTCAGTGGTTGAATGCCCCTGAGTTCAATCCTGGGTACCCAAAACAAACAAAAAAGAGTTAATGACTTTCAAAGCATGCAAAGGAGGACCATAAAGAAAGAGACACTGGGGCTGGATGTCGTGGCTCACACCTGTAATCCCAGTCACCTGGGAGTCTGAGGCAGAATGGTTCACAAGTTTGAGGCCAATTTCAGCAACTTAGTAAGATCCTGTCTCAAAATAAAAAATAAAAAAGGCTGGGGATGTAGCTTGGTGGTAAAGACGCTAGGACTTGGAGGTAAAGAAGGCTCTCTGGGAGGTCCTCCATGTAGGCCTGAGTGTCAGCTTTCACCATGTTAACCTCCACCCCTGACTCCCAATTCCAGGGCTGTACTAGCTCATGAATGGTCACAAGCTGGCTGGTCTTGCTTATTGGAGCTTGGGGGTCATGCAGTAAATACAAAGGTAGGCTGAGACCCAAGAGACCTACAGATGAGCAGGATAGAATTGAGTGGGGAAAAAGGCAAAACAAGGAGAAAAAACAGAGTGGAACTTTCAAGGGCCAGAGGTCTTAAGAAGGAAGGCCCTGGAGAAGTAACAGAAGGGACTGCTTTCCTGAATGAACAGCAGATCTTCACAATCAATCTATCCTGCTAGGACTCTGGGTGGCAAAAAATAAGACTTGTGGGGATTTATAATTTCTAATGCATGTCTTCAAATTCATGAGCTCATCTGATTCTCACAAGTATACAGCAGACATTGTAATTGCCTCCCCAGTACTCAAATTATGTCTCCTGCACTGGGCAAAATCATATGGCTTGGGTGAATTGATCTCATTCTCAGCACTGGGGGATGTTTGCTGAAAGGAAGACAATTCACATAATCTCCTTGCCACACAGACTGAAGGATGATTGTAATGGTTCAAAGCACAGACTCTGGCACCAGGTTAAAATCCCAGCTCCTCCATTTGCTAGTTATGTAATTGGGTCTTCAGTTTCCTCTAAAAATGAAATAATATTAATACCTATGTCAAAGATTCCTGCAAGGATAAAATGAGTTAATAAATGTTTAATATAGTACACAATGGTCCTTAATATAGTACACAATGAACACTGTATTTGCAGTAGCTATAAAGTTGTTATTTGTATAGGTCCAATGATGCCTACACAATCATGGACAGTATATGTTGGGACTGACTGGCTCACAGTGGCACCCCTGGCACCACATAGGTTGGGGCCTTGCTTACATGTGGAGGTACCTGTGTAAAGTGTTGTTTCTCCACAGGGTGAAGAAAGGCCTAACCTAGGGGGCATCCTGTTTTCTTTCTTTCCTTACTCTGTCATAGTACATTTCCTTCAATTATTTAACAATGCTAATCCTGAGTCTCCTAAAGACAAATAGAAAGTAAGCCCATCCTTAAGGAGCTCCCAATAATTATCGATAAAGGTAACATGAGCCATAAAAAGTGTAAGGAATAGGACAAAGGGAGGATGGTCAGAGGAGATGCTTGAATTTATCTTAAAATATCAACTCACCAGTGTAAGAGAAAGGAAGAACATTTAGAGAATATGTGCAAAGGCTCAGAAGCTTGAAACTTGCAAAGTATGTTAAAGGCACAGTCAGAATTTTGCTACAATTAAAACTTCAGAGGTATAGTGAAAAGTAGCAAGAAATGACGTTGGTGGGATTAAGAGGGCTCAGATCATGGTGAAAAATGGGTCTTAAATTTGTTCTGCTTTGTTTTCTCAGAAGATGGTAATGCTACCTTAAACAGAAGAGTAACGTGATCAGATTTAAGATGATGAAGGACCTGCTGATGGCCATGTGGAAGATGGGAGGGAGTGGAATGAATGAAGGTAACTGTAATTAGGAAACTACTGCAATTCTACCAGAAGAGATAGAAGGAATCTGAACCAAGTGGAAGCAGAAGACACATGAACAGAAAGGGGAATGTTAATGAGGGTAGAATTGGCAATAAAATGTAAAAGATTTAGAGATAAAATATAAAAGGGAGAATTCTCACACTTCTAGTTTTCTCTCTGCAATAACTGTGAAGGAGTACTAATTGATAAGAAATTGCAGGAGAAGGCATAGCTACATTGCCAGGGGAAACCAGATTAGTTTATTTGGGACTATGTTGAGTTTTTTAAAAAATATTTTTTAGTTGTCAATGGACTTTTATTTTATTTATTTGTATGTGGTACTGAGAATGAAACCCAGTGCCTGACACATGCTAGGCAAGCACTCTACCACTGAGCCACCAAACCCAGCCCCTATGTTGAGTTTTGAAGCATCTTTTGGATACTCAGATGGTATCACTAGTCAGTAAGATTTGAGGTTCAGGAACTCAAGAAAGAGGTGTGAGTTGGTCATGATGTAAGCCACAAGGAGTATAAGCCCTCCCAGAGAAAATGGCAGAGTGAAAAATATAAGAATCAAGAATGGAGCCCTGGGAAAACATATAACCTTAGGGAATGAGTAGAAGGAGACTGGGTAGAAGCAGAGAGATGAAATGTAGGAACAGAACTGGGAAGTTGTAGAGTGCCAAGGTGGAAGAAATCAACACTGGTAAACAGGACAGACTGGTCCATAAGATAAAGACAAAATTTAGAAATGAGAAAGTCATAGAGGAGCTGGGGATGTGGCTTAGTGGTAGAGAGCTTGCCTAGTATACACAAGGCCCTAGGTTAGATCCCAGGACTTGAAAAAAAAAAGTGTGTGTTGGCGGGGAGACACAGATAGTCCCAATGAACACAGATTTAGGAACAGAGCCTAGATTACAGAATACTTAAGAGGGCATATGATATAAGGAAGTAGAGACAGTGAACACAGGCTATTCTTTCAAGAAGCTGCACTGGAAAAGGAGGAAATAAGAATGGATGACAGTCAGAGGAAGTTTCAGAGTTATAGGATTTCTTTAGAGCTAGGGAATACATGACTGTTGTCCTATATTAAGGGAAAGGAAGCTGAGTATAAAAGGAGATATCATATGGGGTGTGGTCTTTGAGGAGTCAAGAACAGATGGAACTAGAACTTTGGACCAGAGGAGGGAAGCTTCTTACTGAAATGAAAGGGGGTGAGGAGTAGGAGATGCAGATAACATGGAGGGAGAAAAGTGAGTGGAAAGTTAAGAGAGTTCATTCCTAAAGCTCACTAGGTAAAGGAAGAGGGTCTATACTAGGGAGTTGGGAGTTGGGAGAAGAGGGACACATGGTGGCTGGCCGAAGTGGTAGATCATAATGGCTGACTCTCAGCCACAATCCTCATCTTTTACTCATTGGTGATCCAGTCACAAGAATGAAAGGCGCTCTCCATGGTGCTGAACAATCTTGACTATGTCCTGTGGACAGAGTATGGATAATTGATTCAGGGTAGAGATGTGATCCAATTTTAGTTTCCTCACAGGGAAAGGTAACCTCTGTCTTTATTTTCAAGCATTAACTCTCAAGAAGTTGGAAACTGAAATGGATTTAGGGTGAGATATGAAGAGGCAAAATGCTCAAACATTATCTTTCTTCCCAGAACACATATGATTTTTTCTCTAATTTTAGGAGCAGTTGGGAAGGCATTTCAGAATTGGAGGACACTAAACAGCTACCTTTGGAACACAGTCATGTCAGTAGTCAGTTCAATCTCCCTGGATGATTAGGAAGCAGAACCAACAGAAAAGCGGAAAAAAGAAGTAGGAGGCAGGGCCAGGAAGGATATAGTTGATAAGAAAACAGGAAATCAGGGGAGATCTTATCAAGGGAGAATGTCAGGTGGGCACAGAAAGATAGGGCATCAAGGACCAATTTTGTTACAATTTGTCCAGAGAACAGCTCAGAAACTACCTGGAAATGTGGTCTTCCAGTTCAGAGCTATCCCACTCCCCAAAGACATCTCTTGGCAGTGCATAGAAATCAGCATGTTTAGATATATTTAAGAGGGATATCCAGCAAATACACCTGTACTTCATTGAGTGCCCACATCTGGAAAGAAAGTTTACCTCCTGTCCAAGAATATTTGGTAGCAGCCTAGGCATTTGTTAGACCCCTCCTAGTTCCCTACAAATGATTATTCATCCAGCCTTTAAGGCATTCCCACCTGTCTCTGATCTACACTTAACATGAAAGCTATTTGGCCACACAACTCTCCTCAGTGGTATGAACTGAAGTTACACCTCAAATGGCACTCATTGGTCCTTTCAGAATTCCATTGTTGGGCAGCTCCTGCTTTTGTTCATCATCTTCCATTCTCCAGGTGCTGTCTTCAGTGTGAGGCAATTGGCCAGGACTTCTATACTTCTATCCTTTTGGGACATATTAAGATCTTTAGGGGCCACAGATGGGTGAAAGTGAACATGATGTTTGGTACCAGAGACGAGGAACACACTGACTTCCTCTCATCCAGCGGCAGTTGAGTGATTGAGAAGCACAGGACAAAGAGCATGGTTGAGAGAGACTGGCAGATGATTGCAGGAAGTTGATCTCTTCTCAGGCCTCTTTCCAATTTCTGAGTCCAGACCCTTGCCACATTCTGGTGCTTATACTTCTCAGAATCTTGGGCAAACCTTGCAACTGGCTGAATCTGTTGATCTGGGTTCTGGACCCAAAATCTCCCTTGATACACAGTATGATTCTCCCTTTTGCTCTCTAGGTCACAGTTTCTCCAGTGAAATGTGGTGATTGCTGATAAGACTGCCTGCCTACAAGTTTTTATAGGAGTCAGCTGGGGCCAATATAAGACTTTCTCTTCTTCATGAACAAGGTGGTGACAACTTTAGAACCAGGACCTGGTGGGTCAGCTCCAGCATTCTTCAAAGTCCAGATTGGATGTCACCTTTTTGGCACTTTTCCTTCTCCCATCACCCCAGGAAGAGTAAAATGCTTTCTCTTCCTTACTATAAAGAAAAAATATTTTTAGGGGTCCCACTTATAGGAAAGGACAAAGGCTTCTAATGAGGTAGAATTTGAGGGAGATCTTTCCAAATGTTAGTGGCTCTTAACATAGAGAAGAAAAACAGAATAGCTGGACAGAAAGTTTTTGAAGCCTGAGTTTGAGAGTGAGGGCAGAGAATCCTTGCTCAGGGAGACCCCTTTTATCAGTCTAAATCTTCCAGTCTTCTAGGTTTTTCTTTAATAGAAGACTGAATTCAAATAAATAAAGTGAACATATTGAATGTGTCCACTTTCTTTCTATCTGTGGACTACTGCTAGCAGAATGCAGAAGAAAGCACTCTCCCTGAGCATGGTGGTGCACACCTGTAATCCCACCCACTTGGGAGGCTGAGGCAGAAGGATTGCAAGTTCGAGGCCAGACTCAGCAACTTAGTGAGGTCCTAAGCAAACTTAGTGAGACTATATCTCAAAATTTAAAAAAAAGGGATGGGTGTGTGGTTCAGTGGTGAAGCACCTCTGGGTTCAATAAAGAAGGCACTCTGTATATACCATATTTTCTTACTTCCTTCCTTCTTTCCTTCCTTCCTTCTTCCCTCCCTTCCTTCCTTTCCTCTGGGTTCAATAAAGATAGCTCTCTGTATATACCACTTTTTTTTTTGTGGTGCTGTGAATTGAAGACAGGGCCTCACACATGCTAGGCAAGAACTCTACCACTAAGCTAAATTCCCAACCCCTACATACCACATTTCTGCAGAGCATTTTGGATAAAGTAAAATTCACATACACACACAAGCACACACACAAGGGTTGGGGAAGAAGATTCTATGCCAGTGCTAGAGTCTGGGAACTCATGCTGATCCTGTGAGTAGCTGAGGATTTTCCTTCTCCTTAAACAACTCCTAGGATAGAATTCATTATCAAACAAGTATCACCAAACCTTAGTATCTTTATGGTGTTTGTCATTGGGAGAACCAAAATGTAGGAGGGTGCTGCTGATTCCAGGCCTACTAATAAATGCAACCATGACAGGTTTTGTTTTGTTTGTTTTTTGGTACTGGCAATGGAATCTACGGTGCTCTATTACTCTACTACAGCCCTTTTTATTTCTGATTTTGAGACAGTGTCTCACTAAACTGCCCAAGCTGACCTCAAACTTAAGAGCCTCCTGCTTTAGCCTCCCAAATCACTGGGATTACAGGTGTATGCCCCTGCTCCTGACATCCATAGCAAGTTTAATATACTTTTTTTCTTTAATATTTATTTTTTAGGTGTAGATGGACACAACACAATGCCTTTATTTTATTTATTTATTTTATGTGGTGCTGAGGATAGAACCCAGGTCCCACCCATGCTAGGAGAGTGCTCTACTGCTGAGCCACAATCCCAGCCCTAATATACTTTTTATTATAAAGTAATACATGCTAATTTTTTTTAAAAAATCACTTTTAGTTTCACACCTTCAGACAACCTCTGTTAACATTCTAGTATATTAGAATCTTTTGTTTGTTCTACAGTTAGCAACATGCTGGGGTTTCTCTTCTCTGGGAGTTCACATGGCTTTCATCTCCTGGTCACAGGGGTGGGCCTCGAAGAACCATGTTGATTATATGTGGTCCTGCCCCAGGGAAGAGCCAATCAGCCTTTCCCAATATTAGGAAATGTGATTAAGAGGAGATACAAAGTTTAAGACTATGCAACTCTGCCCAACAGAGAAGCCTGTGGATGAGGAAATAAATATAAAGCTGATGTCCAGTGGAGATACTGAAAGTACTCCCTAGGATGCAAATTCTGGTTCCAGAATCTGCTCTGCCCTTCTAAGGCTTGACTGCATGCTGCCATTACACACTGTAAGAATCTCTAGAGTCCTTAGAGGCTACTCTCCTGTTTAGCTTAAACTAACTTCAGTTGGATTTTGTTACTGAAACCAGAGAGCATGGACTAATACATATTCATAGAACATTTAAAGAAAAATACACTGTATCTTCTATTCTGAATTTAAAAAAACATAGTAACAGGATATAATTATTTCTCAATACTCTGAAATGTTTTTTATAACTATCAGTTTGACAGCTCTATTTCCATAAGGGGGTGTACAATAACTTTGTAATCATTCAGGTTGACATTCAAATTGTTTGTATTTTTTCAGGATAATAAATAATGCTACACTGAAATCCATATATTTTTAAACTTAGGAACATTTCATTAAAAAAATAGAATTACTAAGTCAAAAAGCATGAGTGTTTTTAAGATTCTTGATATATATTACAAACTGCTTTCCTAAAGGACCGTTTCAATTTATAATGCTCCCTATCATGACTGAGAATACAGCTAGTTTTTAATATTTTAGTTTTCACTGTATGCCAGGGAATTTCAGGCCATCACGTCTATCCATCATCTTCCAAGAGAGTTCTGCTGTAGGCCAAATTTACCTGGTATCCTCTAGTGAATCTTTTTTTCAAAGAACAGAATTTCCTCTGGGAATCACCTGCCAGATAAAATACTTCTGACTTGAGGCCACCAATAAAAAACAAAAAGAGGGAAGGCTTTGTCACACTGAAGCTTGGGGAGGGCTCTAAGTGAAGGAGTATCTGGACACCATGCTTTAGCTGGTCCTTGCCTATGCCAGCACATCAGCTGTAGGAACCATGGCTGAAATTGCAGAGTCAGGAAGCAAACCACACTAGGTATCTTCCTTGCCTTCAGACTTGAGCTGGGAGAATTAACCAAAATGGCTCTGGAGTTAAATAAGCTGAAGTGGAAGGTCTTACTCTTTTACCTGTTGTTTAGTTTTTAGACTAGCTCTTCAGAAACAGGGAGAGAAAAAGATGATGAAAATATAAAGTTAGAAGTATGTTTTAAAGAAGATTTAGAATACTATTCTTCTTTTTATTCTAACTGTGCTTGTCCCAGGTCAATTCTCTGCTATCCATTCCCATTTCCACTCACCTGGAAACAGTGTGACCATTTGGAAGATAGGACAAATTCCTAAACTCAGGGACATCCACAGTAGCAGCTATGATTTGGCAGAACCCTGTGCACAAAGGCCCAGATGATAAACTTCATGACCCAGGAAATCAGAGCCAGATGCTGATAAGCCTTGGTTCCTTGTGGGAAGCCTCGTTTGGCATCTTTCTGGTGTTTATCATTGGGAGATAAACCCTCTTTTATTTTTTTATTTGTTTTAATTAGTTACACATGCCAGTACAATGATCTTGACATATTATATATTTGAATCAAATGGGGTATAATTTCTCATTATTCTGAGTGTACAGGTTGCAGAATCACATTGGTCATACAGTCACGTATATACATACAGCATACTAGTGTCTATTTTATTCTACTGTCCTTCATATCCCCCCTTCCCCTCCCCTCCCCTCCCGTTACTTCTCTCTACCAATCTAATATGACACACTTCTTTTTTTTTTTAACCCTCTGTTAATCTCATCCCCTGAGCCAGATGTTGAGGAGGCTCTTGCCTTACACTAGGGCCAGCTACACACAAGTGTTAGCTCATACAGTTTTATGATCTATAAGTCTCTGAGCTCCACATCACCTCCATCTACATAATTTCAACAAATTATTTTTTAAACTATTTTTTATACCTTTATTTAATTTATTTTTATGTGGTACTGAGGATCGAACCCAGGGCCTCACACATGCTAGGTGAGTGCTCTACCGCTGAGCCACAACCCCAAACCTCAACAAATTCTTTAGGGAAAGATCATCTCATTTAAAGGACAAAGGAATGGAAGTAAAGTTCTTTAAAAACAGACCAACAATGGCTTAAATGTTAATTTTTAAAAATATTTGTTTTTAGTTATAGGTGAACAGAATGTCTGTATTTTACTTTATGTGGTGCTGAGGATCGAATCCAGTGCCTCATGCATGCTAGGTGAGCTCTCTACCACTGAGCCACAACCCCAGCCCTAAATGGTAAATTTTATGTTATATATATATTACCACAATGAACAAACAAATAACCACCCCCCCAGCATGACCCAGGCAGGAGAAGGTTGTGTGAGGGTAGGCAGTGAGCAGGCAGTTCATTCTTAGTCATCTTCTTTTTTCATTTAGGTTCAGTCTACATAAACATTTGGAGATGAGGCTTTTTATAGGAGTGAGGAAATTGTTCTAAGATCAAGAGAGTGAAAGGGCCTGGGGATGTGGGGATATATTTCTGGGGGCTTTCTACTTGGGGTACTCCTTAGACAGGGACCAGAGAGGAAGAAGGAAAGAGGTGTTCAAGGCTACAGAACTTTAGGGAGCAAGATTCAGAGGATCTTTCCATTTTCTTCCAGGATATGGATTCCAGTTCCTCAAGATAAGGAGAGAGGTACAGACACTGAGGAGAGAGAATGTCCAGGAATCAATATGGAACATTTGATTGGAAAGGTCTTGAGACTAGTCAGCCCTTCACATGGCAGAAAGCTAAAGCAGGGAAGCGCCAACATATACTGACATTTGTCTAGGCCACAATGACTGTAGGATCCTCATCTGAAAGTTGGCTCCAAATATCACTTAATAATTTTTGTTAAGCTTCAATTTCTCAAGGAACTGAGCCTGGCGTGCACTATTTCTTTAATTTTGGGGGCTGTTTGATTTTTCCAGGAAGACAAAGTTTAGTCCAGCAGAATCTATGAGATACATTCTCAGAGCCAAAATCTTTTATATCTTGCCTCTGGCCTTGAAAGAATAAGAAACTACTTGTCTTCAATGGGCAATGGACTTGCAGGTTCTCACCTCTGTGGCACTTCCTGCCCCTGTCTTTGCTTTCCTTTTCATACAGTTTTTACTCTCTGACCCCATTCTACATGGTAGGGACAACTTTTTGCTCAGAAGGGCAATTTTCAGCTCTAAAGTTTAGCTCTCTTCCCAGAGCAGTCTCCTATTTCCCCCCCCAATCCTTCAACAAACATTTATTGAATACTTGTTAGTGTTATGTGGGGAGGTTTGAATAAATTAAGAGTTCTTTCTCTTGTTGAATACATCTCTGACACAAAACAAATTTTTATTATTAAACAGTTATTATAAAACAGGGAAGAACTGAATTAGAAGAGCCAAAGTATTATTATTTTTCCCTTTTTGTCATCCCAATAATTAAACATTGGTTAATTGGCATTTGTTTAAAAATTTGATATTCAGTGAGTCAAGGGGTAGGATAAGCATACATTGGGAAGGGAAAATCAACAAGCCCTGGTTATTGCCAAGACCAACTACCTTCCTTCTTTCCATGCTGGGATGGAACCTGGCACCTTGCATATGCCAGGCAAGTGCCCTACCACTAAACTATACCTCTGCCAAGAAGACTTTACAGGTGTGGAGATGTCAGGCATAAAACTCAGCCTATTTAAGGCAGAAAGGGGAATAAGGAAAATAGAAATGTGTGAAGAGTAGTGGGAGCACAGAGGAGAAATGGTGATGGAGGATTGTTTCCTCCTAGTATAGAGTGAAAGAACGACCGGACAAGGCTTGTGAAGTCAGAGAAAGTACTGGTTATTGAGGAACAGCTTTGCACATTTATAGAGCTGGGGGCGGTTCAACAGAGCAGGGTATTGGGAACTTTCTGATTGGTGGGTAAGGATTGTGAGGGTCAGCAAGGCTCACCACTGGGCAGCTCTTCCCGCCACTGTCTCGGGGCATGGGGAAGTTAGTACCAGAAGAGAAGCACCGTGGGTGCCATCTTTGGAGCTGGGGTGACTCCCAACACAGAGGGTCAGGCCTGGGCAGGAGCCTGATTTAGTCAGAGGCTCAGCTATGGGGTCACTGGGAACTTTGTGAGAGGGTTTGAAGCAACAATTGTGAGGCTTGGTCCCAGTGGCTAAGGCTTTACCTTTTTTTGTTTTTTAATACCAGGGATTGAACCTAGTAGTGCTTAACCACTAGTCCTTTTTATTTTTTATTTTGAGACAGGGTCTTGCTAAGTTGCTTAGGGCAGCACTAAGTTGCTGAGGCTAGCTTTGAACTTGTGATCCTCCTGCCTCCACCTCCCAAGTCGCTGGGATTATAGCCACTGTGTCCAGCACTCTACTCTTTTTTTTTTAATTGATTAAAAATAAAAAAGACAGTGGAATGTTTTACAATTCTTGTTACACATATATACCACAATTTTTATATCTCTGTTTGTATATACAGTATGTTGATACCCAAAATGTGTCTTCATATATGTACTTTGGATAATGATGTCTATCACATTCCACCATTCTTGCTAATCCCCTGCCCTCTCCCTTTCCCTCCCACCCCTCTTCCCTATCTAGAATTCATCTATTCCTCACATGCTCCCCCTCCCTACCCCACTATGAGTTAGCCTCCTTATATCAGAGAAAACATTCGGCATTTGGTTTTTTGGGATTGGCTAACTTCACTTAGCATTATCTTTTCCAATCCCATTTACCTACAAATGCCATAATTTTATTATCTTTTATTGCTGAGTAAAATTTCATTGTGTATATATGCCACATTTTGTTTTAATCCATCATCCACTGAAGGGCATCTAGGTTGGCTCCACAGTTTAGCTATTGTGAATTGTGCTGCTATAAACATTGATGTGGCTGTGTCCCTGTAGTATGCTGTTTTTAAGTCTTTTGGGTATATCTGAGGAGAGGGATAGCTGGGTCAAATGGTGGATCCATTCCCAGATTTCCAAGGAATCTCCATACTGCTTTCCATATTGGCTGCACCAATTTGCAGTCCCACCAGCAATGTATGAGTGTACCTTTTCCCCCACATCCTCACCAACACTTATTGTTGTTTGTCTTCATAATAGCCGGCACTCTACTCTTATGACTTCAGTTGCTGCTGCTGTAATCTCTCCCCTACCACAGGGCATTTAGTCCAACCCATTTCTGAGGTATCAGGCATAGCAGGGCCTTTTACTTTTTTACTGAGATGCTCAAACAACCTTACAATGGAGAAGAGGGAAAAGGCCCCAGGTGGATGGCTGGGAAGGATTTTTATTGAGAAGAAAAGAGAGATTCAGAGTCCTTAAAATGCTTAAGAGAGGTGGTGACTCTGCTGGAGCAAACTCTTGCTGCCTCCAACCAAGCTTAGGCCTGTAGATCTGCTCAGTGCAGCAGCAAGGACAAGGTCAGAGAAAGGAAGGAAAGGTTAACTTTAAAAAGGTTTATGAACCCCTTTGCTAGTCAGCTTTCCATCACTATAGCAAAATACCTGAAGCAATTAATTAATAAAAGTTAAAATATTTATTTTGACTCATGGTTTTATAGATTCTAGTTTATAATCAGACAGACCCATTGCTTTTAGCCCTCTGATGGGGTTACTAGATGACAATGGCAAGGAGCACATGATAGAGTAAACTGTTCACCTCATGGCCAGGAAGCAACTCATGACCTCTTAAAGGGAAAGCCCTCAATGACCTAATGATTTCCCACAAGGCTTCACCTCCTAATAGCACACTGGGGACCAAGCCATTAAGACATGGAACTTTGGGGGACACTCTAGCCATAGCACCTGAGTCTCTGAAGAGAGGTAGTTTGGGTGTGAGCTGGTTGGGGGCAGGGGTAAAGAGGGGAAAGGGAGATCCTTGTGCTTAGCCCAAGTCTGAGGCATGTTTTAACTGTTGTTAAGTATGCATCTCTCAAAGGAAACAATACTCATATGCTAGGCTAGATGGCTCCTGGGCCCTTGCTAGAGGGTCTCTCCAGTCTCGGGTTGGAAGAGAGCCTTTCTCTGTCCACCTGTCACTCCCTGGCTGGTGTAGTGACAATGACTGGGTAGCTTGAAAGTACAACTTCATGTCCAAGGCATCCACAGGAAGGGGACTTGAAACAACAATCAATATTCTCCCAAAGACACCCAGCCCTTTCATACTTATACTGCCTTCACCTCTTCTAGACAGTTCTGATACACTTGCATAGCCCACATCCCTGCAGTCCTGTTGAGCCTATCTCTGAACCTTTAGTACTACACTTCTTAAATATAAGCATCCATACAAATCATGTGGGGATATTGGTCTGGAGTGGAGCCTGAGTGTCTGCATTTCATACAAGGTCCCAGGTGATACTGATGTTACTAGTACAGGGACCACCCTTTGTTAGCAGGGTGGTGCCACACTATATACCCACACTATCCCCAGATAGCTCCTCAGAGAGCCCTCTATCCTGTCCTTAACCTGGTTCTATTCTTAGTGCCAGGAGGGGACAGCCATTTGCAAGGGAAGGAGAGGAGAGACTGCCCAAAACTCAGGTTGGGGAGGCAGTTCTTTAGGAACTCTGGCTGGTTCTAGGCATGAAGTCATTCACAACTATTTGTTCCAAGTGTGGTTCTTCTGAATTCAGTCATTTTTTTAGTTAATATTGCTTAGTTAACACCTGCTCTATGTACAGCCATAGCACTTGAGGCTTTATCTATATTACCTCAATCCTTCCCTGAACCAAGTAAGGTAAATATCATTTTAATTTTCAAACTGAAGAACCAGATTGTGTAAAGTAATATGTTCAAAGTCACACCTTGAAGGTGGTTTGAATCTAATTTGTTCATCTTTCATACTCCAGTCTCTCTTCAGAGACATCACATAAAATCATGAGATTAATACCTTACCAGAACTAACACAGCAGGGGGACTGCTGTCTTGCAAAGCAGTCACTTGGAAGGCTGGCACCTAGTACAATCATGTCTCTAGAGCTCAGTGCATACTCAGGGCCCTTCTTCAGAAAATAGCATGGATGTTTTCTGATCATGAACTTTCTGCTCAATGAGTTCTCCACAAGAAGGAAATATTGAAGCCACTGAAGCAATCAATAACTCAGGATGGAGAGCCTGGCAGGAAACAGAAAGAAAGAAAAAGCACTGGGAACAGAGAATGCTGAGCCCAGGAGAGGAAAAAAGAGGGCAGTGCAGGAAAAGGAGAGGAAAGGAATCTTAGCCATTACATTAATTTCTGGCCCCACATTTTAGGGGCACCTATATTCTAGGCAGAGGGCTGAGTACTGGGTATATAAAGATATGGCTCCTGCTCTTGAAGATTATAGACCAGGAGTGAGGCAAATGAATAGCAATTTTCATAGTATGCTAAATGCTACAGCATAGATTTTTTTTTAATTTGGTAGAGTTTAATGGTGAGAAATATTATCTTTAAACTTGTAACCAATTTTCGATTAAATCTGTACATACATTATAATTCTACTTCTTTCTTTTTTTTAAACATGGAGGGAAGGAGGGAGGGAGGGAGGGAGGGAGAGAAAGAGAGAGAATTTTAATATTTATTTATTTTTTTAGTTTTCGGTGGACACAACATCTTTGTTTGTATGTGGTGCTGAGGATCGAACCCGGGCAGCACGCATGCCTGGCGAGCGTGCTACCGCTTGAGCCACATCCCCAGCCCCTACAGCATAGATTTGTATAGAGTGTTGTAAATGCACAGGAGAGAAGCACCCATCCTACTCTAGGGAATTAGGGAAGACTTCTAGAAAGCTCAAGGATGAAGCATGTTGGGAAACAGAAGTGAACCAAATAGAGAAAGGAGTGAGGAAGAAGAAGAAAAGAAAGGCCCATGAGGAAGATGCATAAGATTATATAGCAGGCGAAAGAATTAGCTCAATTGTGCTAGAATGTTCAATGTTAGGAGGTAAAGTGCAGGTGATGAGACTGGGAGGAAGATTTAAAATGAGGAAGCGTTTGTAAATCAAATTCAGGGATTTGGACTTGAACTGGCAAGAGTGGGGAGTCACTGAAGAATTTTCAGCCCATTGTCAGATTTACATGGGTAGAATCAGTCTGGGAACAGTATCAGGAGAGTGGGCTAGAATGATTAAACTAGAGGCAGGATGGCCCTCTGGCCAAGAATCATTGCAAGAGGCAATAAGAACTTGAAAAAGACAGTGTTCAGGAGATTAGAAAAGGGGGATGGAGAAGAAAAACATAACAGAGGGTAGGCTACTGGGGCTTAGTGGCTAATTGAACCTGGGTTTGAGGGAAAAGATTTAGGCAAGGATGACTTGTTTCCCTCCTGACTCAGGTGACTGGGTGAATTGTGACGCCACCAAACAACAACAACAACAACAACAAAAAAAAAAAAAAAAAAACAGAAATACATTTTAATGACTTTGTTTTGTGCAGGAGTGTGTGTAGATTTATTTGGAGAAATAACATGAGGAACACCAAAATAAAAGGCATATGCAGAAAACTGGTAGCCATGGTAAAGGGTGCAGGTGACAAGAGAGACTGGAATCAAGGATGTCTGGGAAGGGCAGGGTTTTAAGAAGAGTAATGTAAGACAGGAGGAAACTAGAACCAGAATCCTGAAGGAGCTCTTGCTATATGACAGGAGACTGTTAGAGAATGAGGCTGAGAGGAAAGGGCCATCAGAGAAAGGCCAGCTGTCTAAAGACATAAAGAAAGAGAACTGATAACACACTTTTCTTGGACTTGTTGACATTTCAGCAAAAACTTTATTTTGTTCTCAACAATTATGGATCTGATCCTTGGAACCTTGAGATTTCCCACAGAGGGAAGCCCTCTGGTAGAGAAGTCCAGTCATGGTCGAGATCATGGTGGGTCTGCTGTTTTTCAGGAAGTGTGGGCTGAAGACAAGGAAATCTGGGCAGGGTCTGGCCAACCTAGAAGTGACAGCAAGGAGTGGGGTGTGGATTTTCCCCAAGTTCTGGCTGCATCAGAGTCTCCTGACTTACCCTTGGGCCACCATTCCCAGGCTGTGATTTAAAAAAAAAAAAAAAAAAAAAGCGCAACATTAGACTTCTAGTCCTTTGAGGCAGGAGGCAGTGCAGAGTTAATAGGAGTGGACTGGGATTCCAGGACAGAGATGGGAGCAGAGGAGAAAAAAAAATTTTTATTTTATTTTATTTTATTTTGGGGGGGGGGTTATTGGGGATTGAACCCAGCATGCTCTACTAATGAGCTACATCCCCAGCCCTGTCTATTTTATTTTTATTTATAGACAGGATCTCACTAAGTTGCTTAGGACCTTGCTAAGTTGCTGAGGCTGGCTTTGAATTTTTGATCTTCCTGCCTCAGCCTCCCAAAATTGCTGGGATTACAGACATGTGCCATTGCACCCAGCCTGCATTGAGATTTTTACAGAACTGGGAACTCCTATTCCACCAATTGTGAACATCCAGATGGAGGCTCAACCTTGGAACTTATACTCTGTAATGTGGTAATCATAATTTCTCACTTTTAAAACCTCCAATAAGGGGCTGGAGTTGTGGCTCAGTGGTAGAGCACTTACCTGGCATGTGTGAGGCTCTGGGTTTGATCCTCAGCACCACATATGAATAAATAAATGAAATAAAAGATCCACTTACAACTAGAAAATATTTTTTAAAAAACCTTCAATAATACCTTTTTGTAAAAATAAATAAATAAAAGTAAAAAAAAAATCACTTGACTTACTTATTAACTTATCTTCAGGCATTGTAATGGAGTCAGAAAGCAGCATAGTTTCACTGTGCCCAGAGAAGTTTTAAAAAATTACAGGCATATACCTGTAATCACAGGAACTCAGGAGGCTGAATCAGGAGGATTATAAGTTCAAAACCAGCCTCAGCAATTTTGTGAAGCCCTAAGCAATTCATCAGGACCCTGTCTCAAAATAAAAATTAACAGGGCAGGAGATATGGCTCGGTGGTTAAGCACCCCTGGGTTCAATTCCTGGTACCAAAAAAAAAAAAAAAGGTACAGGTAAATATTTGTTCTATTTCCTGTATCCAAACAATGAAACTTATGAGTGAGTTGGCAGGGTACTAAAGTACAGGAAAGGCTTGTGACTAGCAACCTCAATGAGGTTGGACAGACTTCTCCTGAAATCTTGACCTTGAGGACCTACTACATTCTGAAAAAAAATCATGGGCAGGAACACCCTATCTTTGGCTATTTATAAAAAATAATTACAAATTCTGGGAATGCTGTCAAAATTGAATGAAAGTATTATGCTATTTGATGCATTTGAAATAACCCAGTAAATTGAATTTTTTTTTTTTTATGCTATGAAAGGATTGCTTGTTTTCTAGAGTTAAATCTTGGTTACAATTAGAAAGGAGACTCCAGAAGTTACTATGTTCCCTGGCAGGAGAACAATACTTTTTCTTCACCCACTCTATACCCTTGTAGCTATCATAAAATTAGTAATAAAGTTGCACATTGGGCCTCAAGGAAACACAGAGTAACCACTTCTAGGAGTATTTTGGCTTTTAAATGGACACCTAATTTCACAGGCAGTTGGAGTCTTTTCATATTATGACTTACATTCTTTTCCCAACCCCTTCTATTTTACACTCCAGTGAAACTTCCTGAGTGTTGGATTATTGGTGATTTTATCATAGTAATGGGGATTTTATCTTAGTACAGGGGCACTTTATCACTGGACACACCCCCAGGCCTTTTTATTTTGACAGGGTCTCCATAAGTTGCTAAAGGTCCTGCTGAATTGCTGAGATAGGCCTTGAACTTGCCATCCTCCTTCCTTAACATAGTCCAATATTTGGAGAGTAATTTTCTGCTCTTTGTTGGTGGGACTAAAACAAATTCTATTCATAGATAGGAGAAATGAACCCCCAAATCCTGGATGTCAGTCTATAGTAGATCCTGGGCTGCTCTGGATTCTGAGAAAATTTTGCTTTCTCACCCCCACTACCTCTGGCCCAGCTCCAGCCAGCTGCAAATTGTCTGGATCGCACTGCTTCGACACACTGATATCATCAGCCTTGCTGTGCCTGAAGCATGCAGATAGGAACAGGCAATGGCGCCGTCTCACCGGACATAGTAATGTAATTTAGTTTCTGAAATCCAAGTATAAAATCTTGAAAGTGGATTTTTTTTAATCTACATCAGGAGGAGGGGTGGTTGTATGGAATTCCCAGTGGAAACCATCTAAATAGGAAAATGGCTTCTGTCATGTATTAATAAATAGTTCAAAGCAATGGAAAAATATACAGAGAGGATTTGTAGGGAAAGTTAAGTGCCTAGTCTTTCTCATCTCCTTTCTCCTCCCTCTGAACTGTGCCTAGAAGTAAGGACCACTCTATTTGTGCGATCCCCAAGCTAGAACTGGCAGACTCTTCCTGAGCATTCCTGAGAATCCCCTGTTAAGAGAGATCAACAGGTACTGCCTGCCCCTGGGGTCATGCCATGGCAATTTGAGTGGGCCTCAACAAGCACTTTTTTTTTTTGGAAAGGAGTTATTCAGATATGGCTAAGAATAGGGGGCGGGGAAGGGGGCAAGCAGTGATAGAGTGCTTGCCTAGCATGTGTGAAGCACTGGGTTCAATCCTCAGTACTACATAAAAATAATTAAATAAAATAGGGGTGGGGCTGTTTTGATCCTATGTCTGTTCAGTGTTTTCTGACAACCTAGGGCTTCAACAATGTTCACCAGGCAATTAACTCACCCAAGGCAGAGGAACTCTTGGGAATTCAGACATAAGGGCAAGGAGACTATGAAAATAGTCCCTGGAACAGCAAACATATCTTGTGGCTGAAGAGTAGGTTCTGTAGATTCCAGTTTGCCTGTGAATGCACAAACTTTTAGAATCCAGAGAGATTGTTTCACTCTCTGAGAGACTAGGTCTGTTTTTATTCAGGCCCTGAGATCCCAGAAAAAAAAGCCTCCAGGGCAGAGAGTAAATGAGTTGTCTCAGGTCAATGCCTTATAGCAGCCCTGGGATTAGAATTTATGGGCCCTTCTTTCCAGTCAGCTGCTCCCTACCCTGAGTCCTGCACTGTTCTTCTTCTGAATGCTCAGGATTGTATTCAATTTAGTAAGGTTTGTGGTCATACAATCATGGCTCCTAAATAAAACAATGAGTACAGAGCATCTGCTATGAGGAAGACAAACACAGGGGCGCCTTTGCCCCTGAGAACAGATGGAGAGCAAGCTCTGGCTGAGGTTAGGCTGTTCTACTTGAACAAAAACCAACACAAACAGACCTCTTGGGATCTGTCAAAATCCTCATCTGTTCTTGTTGCTTCTCTAGTCATTGTTGTGAGTTAAAAGAACCTGTGCTTAGTCCCATTGTAAGGGCCTTTCCTGGAAGATGGAATGAGCTATTTCCAGGAGCAAGAAAGAGGCCAGGCTGAGGGGACATTCTGGGTTCAGATCCCCTGAGCATTTTTTCACCATAAATTAGTTACTACATTGTCAATAGCCCCATCTCCAGGAGCACTACACAGCAATACCTCTTCAGGTGGGGTGGAAGCAGCCCCAGTCATTCAGACTAAATTCTGCCAGGTCTACTCATGGCTCAGTGAGATGTTCTTTCCTTCTTGCCCTTCTTTGTCTTTTATTTTATTTATTTATTTTTGGATTGAACCCAGGGGTACTTAACCACTGAGCCACATCCCCAGCCCTTTTTTATATTGTATTTAGAGACAGGGTCTCACTGAGTTGCTTAGTGCCTAGCTTTTGCTGAGGATGGCTTTGAACTTGCAATCCTCCTGCCTCAGCTGCCCAGGCTGCTGGGATTACAGGTGTGAATCAACACGCCCAGCCCTTCCTTCTCTTATTGTGGCTGATTGGTGTAGTTGGAGGAGCCTGGCACTGTTTTCCAGGGGTTTCTCTATTTCACCAGTTAGATCAGTTTCTTTGACTGGGAAGTTCTTTAAGATATAAGGCATGCAATGTCCTTTGGTTTGATGGTTCCTTCAGTGAAAAACCCAGGAACCTATGAAAGTTGAAGAAAACAGTCTCAAAAGGAGGAGGACTTACATGAGATCAGAGCAGGGCTGATTGATAGAAATGGGATGGCCATGGAAGACTCCTACTTCATGTCTTGAAACATGCTCAGTATTACTTTGTAGTATCCCATCCCTCATGCCATGATGGAAGAGGTGATGTTAGAGGAAAAAGGCCCTCACCAACATGCAGAGTCCTACAGCCCTGAGGTATTAGGGTGCCAGATTCTGGCTAGAGACAGCTCAGGAGATGACCTGATTGTCTTGTAAGCTTACTTTACCTTCAGAGTGATGGTGACTTTAGTAGAGAGCTCAGTGGGTCTAGTTGTGTTTGAGGGGAGGTAGGAAAGGACTGGAAGAGATAAGGGTTGATCTTTGAAGAAGAGGTCAGGATCTTCACAGATAGGGAAATAAACAGGAAGGCTACTAAAAAATCAATAAGCACAGAGGATTAAGGACATGGGCATCTAGGTCTTTCAGACCTGGCAGGACAGGCAGGACTCATCTAGGAGCTCTCCAGGGTTCTGAACTGTATCCCCTGAAGACCTTGAAGGATTTGGACAAGAGCCCTTCCCACTGGTTAATGCTGACCTTAAATGCCACTGAATCATCTATGTCCACTGGTGATATCAATTGCTTGTCTGAACCCGTGTCCTGCATGGCCCAAAGCAGCTCCAGAATGATTCCAATCACTCCCTATTACCACAGCCTGGGCTTCACGCCAGCTGCCTGTCTCTCTGGTCAGATTTTGAACAATGGGTGAGGTTCAGACTCTTGGTGTGTGTGTGTGTGGTGTGTGTGTGTGTGTGTGTGTGTGTGTGTGTGAGAGAGAGAGAGAGAGAGAGAGAGAGAGAGAGAGAGAGAGAGAGAGAGAGAGAGAGAGAGATATCTCCCAGTCACTCTGAAAGCTCAGGACAAAGCATACCTGGCTCAGGAACAAGTAGCCATAGGGAAGCGAGAGGGTTCTCCATTTAGTATATCCTCAGGATGCTGCTCATCTGCCTCTCCCCTCTCCTCAGCAGCCACTGCACACATGCCAGAATTCTCCATTCTGTCATTGCAGAGTCTGTTCTGCTGCAGAGAAGGTAGTCTCCTTTGTCTGCAGCAGAACACACCTGATTTATTCTCATCATAGATATTACAGAAATTTGGCAAAGAGCACCAAAATGTAAATTTTTTTTTCTAAATTCAAGGGGAATACAGTCACTGTAAAAAGTTCAGATAAGCAGAAATAAGAAGGAAAAACATCATCACCCTCAATCCTACCTCCCAGAGCTATCCAGTGTTAATTTCCTGGCACACAGTGGGTCCTTGTGTATGCATATGGAGTGTGTGTATATGTGTATATATGTATGTATGTACACACACACACACACACACACACACGGTTCTCTCTTCAAGCGCAGGGGCCCCAGCCCTTTGGCCCACCTTCTCTGGCCATCAATTTTCTGCCTCTCTGCCTAGGAGTATCCATTTTCCTCATACAAGTCCATTTGCCTGGCTTGGGTAAACCTGCTTCTGGCAGTTTGATTCCTGCCTCTATTTCCCACTCCTTTCCTTACCTGCTCTACTGACTCTTCTCTTGGGGTCAATATTCCTAAAATCCAGTGGTCTTTTCTCAGATGATCTCCCATTGGCTTTTGAGTGCTGACCAGATATTTCTGGAAACCTTATATTTCTTTGACTTTTATGCAAATATTCTATCCCTATTTATTCTAACACTTTCCTTATTGTTTCTCTTCTTACACTGTAGGCACTCTACCCAGTGTGCCTAGTGATTTTTTTTTTCAACATGTCCTTTCCTGGCATCTCAAATAAACATTATTTCAAGTAACACCTCTTTGGGTTTTATTCCCTAGTCTACATATCCATCTCTGACCTCTTTCTTAAATACCAGACCCAGACTTCCAACTGCCTGCTACTTCCAATGATATCATGCTCCTCCATGGCCTAGTGCTTCCTTTCCCAATCAAATGAACTCAAAAAATGTGGGGGTGGGAGGAGTTTAAAAATGTTTATTTTGAAATATATACATACATATGCATATATATGTATATATATACACATACACACACACACACACACATTGTACCATAGGCAATCTCTTAGGTATCCCATTATGGTTTTAAAGTGAAATTCTCTAACAACAAATAATGCTGAGTATTTATTCACATGCTTATTTGCCATTTGGTTATCCACTTCAATGAAATACCTGTTTATGTGCTTTGTTAATTTTTAAAAAATATTTTTAGTTGTAGACAGACACAATACTTTTATTTTTATGTGCTTTGTTAATTTTTAAAAAATATTTTTAGTTGTAGACAGACACAATACTTTTATTTATTTTTATGTGGTGCTGAGGATTGAATCCAATGCCTCACACATGCTAGGCAAGTTCTCTACCTCTGAGCTACAACCCCAGCCCTGTTTTGTTAATTTTTAATTGCATTATTTACTGATTGTTGGAAAAAAAAGAACCTTGATTCACACATTAAACTCAGATTAGCATGTATTTACTAAAAACAGTATATATAAATTATGCTGGCTACTGCAAATAAAAAGAAAAAAACTAAGATGCTTATTATTATTAATATTATTATAGTTGTAGATGGACACACAATATCTATGTTTATTTTTTATTTTTATTTTTTAATTTGTTTAGTTGTAGATGGACAGAATGCATTTATTTTGTTTATTTTTATGTGGTCCTGGGGATCGAACTCAGTGCCTCACACATGCTAGGCAAGCATTCTACCACTGAGCCACATCCCCAGCCCCCTAAGACATTTTTAAACTTGGAGAAATTAAAAATTGTTAGTATGTTTAAAAAAACTTTTTATTTTGAAATAAATTTATTTACTTGTAGAGACAGTCTAGAGAGTCCTTGCATACCCTTCACCCACTTCCCCTAATAGTAGCATCTTACATAACCATAGTATGTTTATCCAATCTAAGAAATCAACACTGCTACAATATTATTAACTAAACTAAGGAGTTTATGCACATTTTTCCAGTTTTTCTACTAATATCCCTTTTCTGTCCAGGTCCATATTACATGTAATTGACATGTCTCCTTAGTTTCTCAGTCTTTTCTTTACTTACATGATCTTGACTTTTGAAGAGTATAGGTCAGGTGTCTTCTAGTGTCTGTTCAATTTGGATTTGCTTGGTGTTTTCTCATGTTTGGACAGAGATCATGATTTTGGAAAAGAATACCATGGACGCAATGCATCCTCTTCATCACTGCATATTAGGAGGTATTTGCCTTATTACCTGTGTTATTAACCTTAATTACTTAGGGTAATGTTTGCCAGGTCTCTTTATTATAAAGTTACTATTTTTCTCTTACCATATTCTATTTATCAGAAAGAAGTCACTAAGTCCAGCCCATACTCAAGGGGAGGGAAATTAAGTTCTATCTCCTTGAGGGAAGAGTATCAAAATTTGTGGAACTATGTTAAAACTATCAGAGTAATTAATACATATTTTAAAACAGATTCTTATAGGCTATGCAAATATCTTGTTTCTCCTTAAAGTTTCACCCACTAATTTTAATAATCAATTTGTCTTGATAGCAGCCATTATTACTATGATATTCTAATGTAATTTTTATTTGCCTCATTCTTTCTATAAATAATGTAAAATTTAAACAAAATAAAAAATATAAAAGGGCTGGGGATGTAGCTCAGTGGTAGGTACAGTGCATGCTTAGCATGTTTGAGGACTCAGTACCACCAAAAAAAAAAAAAAAAAAAAAGATATGTGTGTGTGTGTGTAAACTAGAATTCCTCTGAAAAGAATATCTGTCCCTTTTCCATTTATTTATTCACTCATTTATTTATATCAGTATGGATTGGTATATATTTATTTTATTTGGGGAGTTCTAATCCAATACTATCAATATTTATTTTTTTTGCTCAGATTGTTACAGCTTTGACCACTGGGAGCTCTTTCAGGTTTGCTCCTGTTTCCTTTTGACCTGCCTATGAGGTCACTGAGGTCATTTTGATCCACCTCCTTCCTCTGTATAACTCTGAAAAAATAATTGTAAACATGGCAGCATTTTCTTCAAAATATCTAACATTGTTTGTTTGTTTCGGTACTGGGGATTGAACCAGTACCAAAGGGATACTTGACCATTGTGGTACCTCTCCAGCCCTTTTAATTTTCTTTATTTTGAAATAGGGTCTCATTTCATTAAGTTGCCAAGACTAGTCTTGAACTTGTGGTCCTTCTAACTCAGCCTCTCCAATTGTTGGGATTACAGGCATGCACCATTGCACCCAGGATTTTTTTTTTTTTACTTTGACACTGGTTTATGATATGTTGCATGGGCTAGTGTTGAACTGCTGGAGTTAAGTGATCCTTCCACCTCAGCCTCCCCAGTGCTGGGACTACAGGTGTACACCATCATACCCATGTTTGTATATTTTAACATTTCCTCAGCCAACACTCTGCTTCAGGTCTTTGACAACTTATCCCCATCTCACTACCCTGTCTCCTTTTCCTCCAACTCATCTTGTAAATTACTCTAAGAATACTCTTCTGAGAATTAAACATTTCTCTGATTATAGTACTCCTTTGCTTGAGACCCCCCCAATGGCTCCCACTACTTAAAAACTCATTGATCTGGCATTCAATATTTTTAAAAAAATGACTCCAACTTGCCAATCAGGCTACTTCCCCCAATTGCTCATCTTTCTAGATTCTTTGTTCTCTTTCCCCCATGTCAGCCCTCTACAATGACTTCCAATGTCTACATCTAGTCTGACTATATCATTTTAAGCCATTAAAATATCTTTATTGGTTTCCTTAACTTACAAAAGTAATGCATGTTCAATGGAGAAAACAAAACAATACAGAAGCAGATGAAGTAGAAAATGAGTCTGATTCTCCTCTGCCCTCCCCCTTCCTCAGGTTGGATTTAAGAATGAGTGGCCTTTTGGGCTGGGTGTGTAGCTGGGTGTGAGAAAGCACTTGCCTAGCATACACAAGACCATGGATTTGATCTCCAGCAACACACACACACACACACACACACACACACACGTCTCTTTATTAAAAAAAAACACACGTCTCTTTATTATAAATCAATGGCCTTTCAAGATTTTTCAGTATTCTCCTATCATCCTACTAAACTGCTATGTCATAATAAACAGATTTAGAGGTATGCTTGTTTACATGAGTTCATAATACAAATATGAAAAGGTTAAATTTAGAAAAATGTAGATCTTTATGTTTGTATTACAACTTATAGTTTCAAAGCATTTTCCTTATTATTATCTCTCATCTCTGACAATCGTAAGAGAGAGAAATAGCATCTATTATTTAATCCCAATTTTGCAAATAAAAAAATCTGAAATCCTGTCAAGCTGAGCAGCTCCCCTGGAATCTCCTAGCTGGGACAAGGTTCCAAGTTTTCTGGCCCCTTTTCTACTTTACCACACAAAAAGACCATATGGAAAACCACAACACAATAAGCAGCAACACTGGGCTAGGATGTGGCTCAAGCGGTAGCGCGCTTGCCTGGCATGCGTTCGGCCCGGGTTCGATCCTCAGCACCACATACAAAGATGTTGTGTCCGCCGATAACGAAAAAATAAATATTAAAAAAAAAATCTTTCTCTCTCTCTCTCTCCCTCTCTCACTCTCTCTTTAAAAAAAAAAAAAAAGCAGCAACACTAATGGGAGGGAGGCCAGAAGCCAAAGAGAACCACCCAGAATATTCAAATATAAGCAGTCATGGCTTTACCTTGGGGAATGTGAGAATAAATTTGTTCCTTTGCTTCTCTTCTATGGCAAAGATAAAACTGCAGGAAATCTTTCAACAGGTAGTAAGATTCAGGACTATAACTGTTTAAGGTTAATGGCTTTCTATTCCGCCCCCCAAAAATGCCTTGCTCTTGAAAGCCACAAGGCTCTGCAGAACTGAAGTGAGAAGAAATGAGTCAGGTGTGTCAGGTCCAAGCTGGGGATGCCTAGCAGGGACAAGATTTTTAGATTTTTCTTTTCCTTTTTGAACTGGGGATCAGACACAGGGGAGCTTTAACTCTGAGTTACATCCCCAGTACTTTTATTTTGAGATAGGGTCTTGCTAAGTTGCTGAGGGTCTAAGTTGCTGAGGCTTGCCTTGAACTTGTGATCCTCCTACTTCAGTCTCTGAGTTGCTGGGATTATAGGTGTGTGCCATCACACCCAGACATTTATCTATTTTTTAGACTAACAAATCCCTAGAAGTGGAATTGCCAAGGAAATCAATGGGCATGCAGGCATTGTGTTGTCTTCCAGAGAGACTGTGACAATCTATACTCTTACCAACTCCATGTGTGTGGGGGTAGTTGGGTTTTATTTGGGGGTAGGGTACCAGGGACTGAACTCCGGGGCCCTCAACCACTGAGTCACATCCCCAGCCCTATTTTGTATTTTATTTATAGACAGGGTCTCACTGAGTTGCTTGTGCCCCACTTTTGCTGAGGCTGGCTTTAAATTTGTGATCCTTCTGCCTCAGCCTCCTGAGCCACTGGGATTACAGGCATGCTCCACCTGAATTAGTTTCAAGGGCAGCTTGAAAGTTTCCTTTGTCAAATTACCTTTGTTAACACTCCTTTCCTTTCATGGGTGTAATATTGCTTACTTTGCAAAGCTAGTGTTAGAATGACATGGAATAATATATGTGAAATGCTTTATAGCATGTATGGTGTTTATTTGTATGTTGCTCTCTCCTTATTTATAATATCATTACCATCTAAAGTATTCATCAACCCCAATTTCCTTCTCTCTCTCTCTCTCTCTCACACACACACACACACACACACACACACACACAAAAGAATATCTTGGAATTCTGACTAACTTGAACTTTGCTAATCAACAAGAGTATTACTCTCTTACTGAGCTTGAGTCTGAGCCTCCCAGGAAAGCCTTGAAGCCAATTTCCACAACTCTATCTTTCATGACTAAATCACAAAGAGACAAACACTCCTATCTTCCTCCAAATTAACTTTAGTAGGATCTTAATCAGGGAATACCTACTCCCCAGGACACTGCGATTAGGCCATTTTAATAGTTGGCCCTTTTTTCAGTAAAACATGACAGTATATTACAACCCACTCCCTATGTCTTCCTACAGCCTAACAAAAGCAGAATCTAGAGCATGGTTTCTTGGGGCTTTACCAACAGTACTGATTTACAGTTGAAATTTACCAAGGCCCAGTGACAACTCTCTGAGATGCCAAAAGAGGGCAGTGTAGTGCCATGGTTAAAAGCTGGGCTTTGATGTCACATAACTGGGCTTGAAATGGCTTTGCCACTTAGCTGTGTGTCCCTGGATCTCTCTTTTCCTCTCTATAGATTAAGGGATAGCTCCTTTACAGAATTGCAAGGATTAAATAAAATGTTGTGTGTCTGATAGCAGTAAGTGCTCACAAACAGCAGGACACACCCCTGGAGGAAGCTTGGTTAAATATGACAGTCAGAATTATATAGGATTATCAAGTAAAGGAAATAAGACTGAATTCATTCAAGTCATACATTCACTCAACAGGTATATAGTGAATGTCTATAAAAAATAAAATAAAGATATTGTGTTCATCTACAACTAAAAACATTTTTTTAAAAAAATACCTTGTAAGTCATCTGAAGAATATGAGTGGAAGTTGTTGAAATGTGAGGGGCTATACTGAGCATCCCTGCTACTGGCAACATTTTCCTCTGGTATCTCTTCTCATTGTATGAAAGGAATTGGGCTTCAGATAATTTCTGCGGTGACTGTCCAGAAGAGGAAAGCAAAGTAATATGGAACAGGTCCTTCTAGAAACAGAATGTGGTACTCTGGATTCTTGCTGCCCAAAGAAGAGCTAGACATGAGGAATGTGGGTGGGGTATCTAAGACTGTGAGGCTGTCATCAGAAATCCTATGTAGTTGGGCCTCCAAATCTGTGGGTTCCACATGAGTGAAGTCAATTAATTTAAGATTGAGAATATTCAGGAAAAAAGTTGAGTCTACACTGAACATGTACAAACATTTTTTTCCTTGTACTTACTTCCTAATAATATAACAACTACTTTTTACATGGCCATTTATATTGTGTTAGAGATTATAAATAATCTAGAGATGATTTAAAATATATAGGAGGATGTGCATGTGTCATATGCAAATACTAAGCCATTTTATAAAGGAACTTGAGTATGCATGGATTTTGGTATTGGCAGAAGTCCTGGAACCAATTCTTCATGGATACTAAAGATGACTATACTTGGTGATTGTTACTCCAGAGTTCCTAATGTTTTCTGGCTGCTGCATAGCAGTCCCCAGCTAGCCTCCACTTCTCCAACTTCCTGATTCAATAGAGACTCTATTGCATTGGACATAGTGACCAAAGGACTAACAGGTATTAGGCTAGGTAATGGAGGTACAGAACTTTTGTGGACAGGGGCAGGGCCTGGGTATGGGTACAGGTTTGTAAGAAGCAGCTCCCAACTTTCATGTGTTCCCAGTTAGCTGGCTTACAGGGCTTACAGGGATGAATGTGCTGTATTTGTCAGGGGTGCACACAGCACATAGGCTCTACAGTGTCACCTCTGTGAGGAGAAGGAACTAGGAGTGGAGAGCCTAGGGCAGCATAGGAATGCCAAAATACCAGAAGGTAATAATTGTGTTCCAGCTCTCAAAGCTCCCCCCCCACCCCGCACGGGGTACCAGGGATTGAATTCAGGGGCACTCAACCACTGAGCCACATTCCCAGCCCTATTTTGTACTTTATTTAGAGACAGGGTCTCAATGAGTTGCTTAGTGCCTTGCCATTTCTGGGGCTGGCTTTGAACTCACAATCCTTCTGCCTTAGTTTCCTGAGCTGCTAGGATTATAGGCATGCACACTGTGCCCAGCTCTCATAGGTTTTTTAACTTGGCAGGAAAAAAGAAAAGGACCTAATAGTGCTAGAGCTGCCCACCCTATTCTTTCTCCCAACTTCTATCAGCCTACATCCCAGCTAAACGGGAAACCAGGCTTGGGTCTCTGCCAATGCCCAGGCTGGGGCAGGAAGCTCAGGAAACAAGTGAGAAAGACCCTCCTCAGCACAGACGTCTACTCAGAAATCCCTGGAAAGGTAAAAGCAACCCAAGCCTGCTAAACTCTTTCCCACAGGAGAGAAGACAAGAGCTATTTCTCCTTCTGGGGTCAAGCATATCCCCAGAAGGATTCACAGAGAGCAGACCTAGAACTTCATGAGGGGAGATAATGCTGTCTCAGTCAGAATAGAAAAGTTAGCGCCCTCCCCTAAAGGAAGGTTATCAGTGAAGCAGGGAAGTATATGAGACCTAAAGATATCCTAGTATCATCTTGTGTTGATAAAGAAGGAAATGATGGTGCAGAATAAGGGCAGAGGTGGAAAAAAGTAGACCTAAAGGAGAGAGGCCAAAGACCAACTGATACTGATGGGGATGAAGGCAGAAAACTAAAAGGGGTTCTTTGTTGTACAAATGTGAAGGAAACTCTAATGAAATAATGGGCTGCAGTAATGACAATCAAGGGTTGTTAAAAACACTAGGTAAAAGGCTGAAGGGGGAATTCTGTAATGGATTTGCAATCAGGCAAATTACACCACTAATCAATTTGAAGTCATAAAAAATAGGACATGTCATGTGTCTCCTCATGGAAATGAAGATCACACCTCAGAAGGCAAGCTGGAAAGTAAATGGCAAACCTCAAGCATTCTTCACAAAAAGTCAGATCTGAATCTGATCAAACCTTGACATCTAACTAATTTGCAGAAATATAGGAGACAGAAGAATAGGATAAGAAACACCAAAGGGATGCAATCAACAAAACCCAGAATGTGGGAGACTTTACAGAGCAAAGGACTGATTTTTAAAAACAAATCAATTGTAAGAAAAAGTAGGAGGAACTATAGATTAAAAACATGTAAGCTTGGTGTGATGGCACATGCCTGTTATACCAGTGACTTGAAGATTGCAAGTTCAAGGCCAGTCTCAGCAATTTAGTGAGACTGTGCAACTTGGCAAGACCCTGACTCAAAATTAAAAAAAAAAAAAAATGGACCGAAGATTTTGTTCAGTGATAAATCACCCCTTAGTCCCTAGTACTAAAGAAAAAAATTTTTTTTAAAGAGACATCAAACAAATACAATATGTAGGCCAGATTCAAACAAACCAACTAAAAATTTTTTATGTTAAGGAATTACTGGTTTTAGGTGTGATAATGGTATTATGGTTATATTAAACATGAACTTTTTTAGAGAAACATACCATGATTGTATAGTTGAATAATTGTTCAGAATAATCCAGTGGGTAGGGTATGGGGGAGGCAAGATTAGTCTGGTGTCAATAACTGTTGAAGTTGAGTGATGTACACTAGTAGGTTCATTTTACCTTTTTCCTCTGCTCTGTGTATGTTTGAAATTTTCCATGACAATATGTTAAAAAAATGGAAGAAAATAAGCAGACTGGAACTGCCTCCTTCTTTAGTCCATTGATGACAGGACTGGGAATGGGGAGGAACAGCAATACAGACCTTTTTGAATCTTTCTTGAGTTCTGAGAGCTGAACTTTGGGAACTAAAATAGAAGCAGGATACTTTTACCTACCATCAACAGTGGGCTCTCCAGGAAGGTTCCACTGTGCCAATAGCACTCTGCCACAGGCATGGCGTGGAGGGGCAAGGGCAGGGCCTCAGCTATACTCCAGAGCTCCCCCTGCCCAGATCCACTCAGTGAAATCCTCTCTGGGAATAGATGGGAACACAGAGCACTTCCATCTCTAGCCTGATCTCACCACAGCCTTGTAAAGGAAGCTGAGGACTCTTCTTGTTTGGTGAAAAGAATAAACCATCTCCTTACCCTTTCCCACAAAAGTTCCCTTGGGAACCTCTGATGGAAAAAGGAAATCACCAACCCTTTCATCACCATCAACCCTAGACCAGAAATGATGGAGTAATTTGCAGTTCCTTTTCACATGTATGATCTTATTTATTTTACAAATAGCCCGAAAGAGGTTAGGAGACAAGCCAAAGGTCAACAAATTGGTAGCTAGAGTGTACCCAGCTGACTTCCCACCACTGCTGGGCTCAGCTCCTGCCTTGAGGCATGTGTCCCTCACTAACTCATCCTGGTCTTCCCATCCACTAAAGGATACTCAAACTGATTTCTCTTGAGGAAGCTTCTGGGAGATTGTCCTTCTATTGCACCTCAGACCCTGGCAAATGAAGGATGTGAAATGAAAGGGTCCATGAGGAAGCCTACCAGCTTCCCCTGACTTTTATAGGTTCTCGCTCTTCTTCCCCAAGCCATTAGCCACCACTACTTACCCATGTCATTATCCTCACTTGTCCTTTCCCTGAGTCTGTGTTTT
The DNA here is from genome assembly GCF_021218885.2 of Marmota monax. NCBI lineage: Eukaryota > Metazoa > Chordata > Mammalia > Rodentia > Sciuridae > Marmota > Marmota monax. The sequence continues at coordinate 8,261,803 of NW_026695243.1, read as the reverse complement.
CCTTTAAGCCAGGGATGGAAGCATCAGGTCAACTGAGAGCAGACAGGACTTTCTGGAAAATCTTCAGGGAATAGCTTTAGGATTCACAGGAAGCCCAGTGAAGGCCCCTCTCATCAGATGCTGCAATCTGTATACCAATGTGGCTAGTGGTTTTCCCCTTAGGGGCAGGCCTGCTCTCACACAGAATGGCCTATAACATTTGGTTTTTGTGGTAAGCAGAATGTGAGCCTCATGCCTGATATACTAAGAATAGGACATCCAGGCTGGCATTCTTCCTCCAAGATCTCTAGATACTTTTTCCACCTCTAGGAAGATGCGTGCAAGTCATACAGTGTTGGAAGATTCAGGTAGGAGCTCTTCATCAGCAGAGCTGTTTTTGATCATTAAATATTAAAGATCACAAATCTATTATTAGCCCTATGACAAAGCTGGCAGTAGTTATAAGCTCTGATACCAATGAAAGAAGGGCTACATTGGTCCTCCTATGTCCCTCACTTCTAAAAACTTACCTAATGCTGCAAAGAGAGGATGGAGAAAGGCCAATTTAGAAGGAACTCAAATTGTACAACTCAGCTGGGAGCCCCTGACCCACTGGGGAGCAAGAAGTAAGTTATTCCTTGTCAGAGCATTCAAGGTCCTTCTCATCCTGTGGTCTAAATTTAAACATCACTTTCTCATAGGAGCCTTACCTGACATCCCTAATCTACTGTAGGATGAAAATTATTTTCTCTTATTCTACCTTGTTCTTGTCTTTTCTACCACTTGTCATAGTTTGTAATTTTATTTGTGTGCTTATTTGTTTATTTGTTTTTTCTCTACCACTGGATTGCCAGGTCATAAAAGCAGGAAACATGTTCACTTTTTTCATTATTTTATTTCATATGTCTGGTACAATGTCTTTCATGCAACAGATGCTCAAAAGATGTTTTTTGAATAAATAATGAATTCCCCAACCATATATTCCTCTGAATCTCCCACAGTTTCCCAGCATGTAACTTCTACTTTACTCACTAATTCTGACCTACTCATTTCTCTCCATGTCTCTACTGTTCCCTCCTTAGAATTACCACGCAATCTCTTCTCCACTGTTACTCATCCTTAAAGGAAACAGAGCAAGTTTCTTCTTTGCTAAGTTGTAAGTTCTGAAAATAGAAGCTATATGCCAATGAGATCAAATGGGAGTTGGGAAAAAAAGACTCATAATACAACATATCAAAGTGGCACCCTAAATCAGAATATCATGTATCAAGTTATATACCAGAGGTTATAAAAGCTTTGGGATTGGTTGAGAGCATAAAAGAATAGTTGGAGAAGCTTCCTAGAAAAGGAGGGTTCACAATGATCTCTGAGAGTGGAATAGTTAGAGAAGGAGATGGGAAAGAAATCTTAAGAGGAGAGAAGGTCTGAGGATACCAATAGATGAGAAGAGGTGAAGGGCTTGGTCAGATCTTTAAGGAAGTAATTTCATGAATAGGTGTGAGGACAAAAGCCTAGTGTAGATGGCTTAAAGATCAGTGAAGTTTAAGCTTGATGTATAAGAGTTTAAGTCCCAGGTTGTGAAGAAAATATCCTGAGCCTGGGAGCCAGGGTACCTGTGTTCTAGTCTAGACAATGCCAACCTTCAGCAGAGTAATGGCCAAGACTATTTACCTTTCTGGGGCTGTCCTTGCTTATCTGTAACATTAGAAAAAATTATTTTCCTAATTTAGTTCACAAGGTGGTTCACGTGCTCTGGAAACATCTTTTCATCTCTCTTATAAAGGAATTTAAGATAGGGTTAAAACCATTGCGCTTTACACAAAGATGATGCAGTAGGACCAATAGGACGGGTAAAATAGAGAACTTGCATCTCATTGAAGGAAAGAGAAGGATGCATGAAAAAAATGGTATTTTTGTAATAGGTCTTGGAACATAACTTTTGAAAGTTGGTATTACAGAAATTAGGACAGCATTCCTCATGCTAGTTCCACAGCGGAGTGTGTGTGTGTGTGTGTGTGTGTGTGTGTGTGCTGGTAATTGGACCTAGGGCCTCAGGCATGCTAGGCAAGTGTTCTACCACTGAGCTATATCCCAAGCCCTTACAGTGGATTTTTAAAAACATCGTTATATTGCACATACACAGAGCCTTGTTTACTGCTCAAATACTATTCTTTGCTCCTATTTTCAAAAGAGCAAGGCATTTTACAAGGAGCAGTGTGTTTTACAGGTGTCCTCCAGTGCATTTTAAGAATTGCTACCCCAGGGAATGGGGTGGCAGATAGGATAACATTCACACTTTTCATCCACTGGCCCTGGTTCCTCCCTGTGCAGCCATAGGTAACACAAAGTCTAATTTCTTTTTCTTTCCTAAGCCCAGTTCTTTAGGCATTTGAAAAGCTTACAATCCTCTGAGACTATTTATTCACAGGCTGAACTGCCTCAGTTCTTCCAACTGTTCTCACACGATGTGGTTTTGACTCCTTTCATTATTCAGTCACTCCCTCTCTTGAGTGATATCAGCAGAGAATGCAGAGCTTCAGATAGTGCTGACCAGTAAAGAAGAGAGAAGACTAGGATCATCACCTCCTAGGACCTGAACTCTATACTTTTAATAATGAAGTCCAACAGTACATTAATTTCCCAGGTGGCTGTTATGTAGTAGTCTTTCCCCCTCCTCCACTCCTGTGGTACTGGGGATTGGACTCAGGGATGCTTTAACCACTGAGCTAGATCACCAGCATCCCCCACACCTTTATTTTTTAAAATTTAATTTAAGTTTTATTTTTGTAGTACAGGGGATTGAATCCAGGGTCTCATACATGCCAAGGAAGTGCTCTACCACCAAACCACATCCTCAGGCCCCTTTTTATTTTTTAATTTTGAGACAAGGTCTCACTAAGTTGCCTAGACTGGCATTGAACTTGTGATCCTCAGATCCTGAGTAGCTAGGATTACAGGCATGCTCCTCTAAACCAAGCTAATGGTCTTGTATAAAGCCTTCCATCCACTAAAACACTAGCTATTCAATCATACAGACTCATTTAGATTCTATTTAAACTTTACCTTGCTGAATTCAGGTAGCTTTTTTTGTTTTAATCTCCGCTATTTTTCTTAGAATAAGAGTTATAAGTAGGGGGCTGGGGATATAGTTCAGTTGGTAGAGTGCTTGTCTTTCATACACAAGGCCCTGGGTTCAATCCCCAGCACCACAAAAAAAAAAAAAAAAAAAAAAAAAGAGTTGTAAGTATTAAAACACCATCTCACTAACCCCAGTAGACCATTACCTGTATTGCCAGTCTGCCTAGCTTGAGATGTGATTCCAGGTTTTTACCTTTGATTTTACACCGCTAATGCAAAGAGCTACCCTATTTAAAATATGTTTTAAGTTCAATATAACAATAGGTACAGCCATTATCATGAAATCTCAACTGACCATAATGGAAGTATAATATCAATATTATGGGTACGGGCAGCCCTATAGTAATCTGTGCTGGTCAGATCACATAAAGGGATCTATGTCTAGTATCAGGGATGAAAAACTTCAAAGTATCCACTGAGGTAGCTAGGGTTACTAGGGATTTGGAAATCATTCTCCAGGGAAATCATGGAAGGAAAAAACAGGGTCTACTTAGCCTGGGGGTTGGGAGAGATTGTTGAGGTTTTATGCTAAATGGTAGGGACTGGCATCTGCAGTAACTGATGGCTTAAGTGAGACTTCTTGTGGCCTATTTCTTCTTGGCCTTTGGTCAAGGGCTTACAGCTTCATTTTAAGCATAGCCAACCATTCATATGATATTCATGAGATCTCTTCCTGAATCTGCCTCTTTTTCCCTCTAAACTATTTAGAAGAGTCAAAGGTTACTCCTTCTCACCTGGCCCATCTATTTTCAAAGGATTATTAACTTCATATTAATCTATTCTTCAAAAACCAGTGCTGAAGATCAGGTTAGGAAGGTCAATTTTCTCTATTAATTTCTTAAAGAGCCCTATCATAAGAATCAAACCTCTCAGTGAAAACAGAATGCTGAGCTGGCTAACATCCCCCAGAGTCTTCCTTTCCTGTGTTCTTTACCCAGTATAACTATGATGATTCAGGACTGCCAGGATGGCAACCAGAACACCAAAACTGCTGTTCTTCTTGCTGAAGATCATGGCAGACATGGAAAATCAACCATATCACTATTTCTCATGAAACCAGGACTCTGCTTCAGAATCCTTCTTAACACAATGCTCTGGATAGCTACTACTAACTAATAGGCATTGGTATAGGGGATGAAACTCCTTATAATTTATGCTTTATGTCACCTATGGAGGGCATAAAATGATTATGTAGGAATGCCCCTTAAGCTTGTTGTGAACAGTGAGGATATTTATTGATACTGCAGGTGAAATATTCCCTTAAGTCAGGAATCCATTTTTCATTTTAAATCCTCATTGAGCTGGGATTTTTCCTGACAAGATATTTGGAATATAATTTTTATCTGTTGCCTGTGAGAACACAAAGGACAGGGACAACCCATAGGTATTAAAAAAAAAACAAAAACCTAAAGCATGAGTTAACCATGTCAGGATTAAAAGTAAAGTTCAACATGGCTAAAGTATACAGTATATAAATTACATCTTTTTTTTTTTTTTTTTAAAGAGAGAGAGAGAGAGGGAGAGAGAGAGAGAATTTTAATACTTTTTTTTTAGTTATCACGGACACAACATCTTTGTTTGTATGTGGTGCTGAGGATTGAACCCGGGCCGCACACATGCCAGGTGAGCGCGCTACCACTTGAGCCATATCCCCAGCCCAATAAATTACATCTTAATACAGCTGTCAAAAAAAAAGGGACATGAGGAAAGTAAAACTCCCTTAGAAATATCATCAGAAAATCAAGGCTCTTAGTATTTGCTTCTGTACCAAAGTTTACTAGAAACTTCCTAATTGATGGTAGTTAAGTACAGACCTTAAAACAAATCAACATCTCACTAGAGACTAGCACAGGGCAAAATGGTGTTAATTATAAAGAGGCTCTAAAGAATGGGGAAGAAAATAAATCTAGACTGGATCACAACACAGATTAATTTCTAAGCTTTTTGGTTTTCCAAAAAGTAGTCCATGAAGACACATTGATTCTATAAGAGTGAGATGTTGTAAAAAAAAAAAGGGGGGGGGGGTTGTAGTTAAATAATCTTGAGAAATATTTAGTTAAACACAGTTGAAAATGTTTATTTCAGGATTTCTGAGAGCCTTTAAAATTCTAGTTGAAACTGGGAGTAGTGGCTCATGCTTGTAATCCTAGTGACTCAGGAGACTGAAGCAGGAGGATTACAAATTTGAGACCAGACTTGGCAACCTAGTGAGACCCAGTCTCAAAAATAAAATAAAAAGGGCTGGAGGTATGGTTCAGTGGTAGAGGAATTCTGGGTTCAACCCCGAGTACCATCGCAAAGGAAAAAAAAAACCAAAACACTAGTTAACATTGTGGTATGATAGAATGTATAGTGTTTCCCAAAGGAATTTTCCTATGGAGACTCCTCCTACCCCATGAAGTATGCCATAGGATTAATATTCCTAACAATATACTAAGGGAAAAGTAGATCTAAGCCATGCTTGTATAAGGGCTTCATCAACTCCTTTATAAGGATAAAATCCATATGGAAACTATAAATCATTTTATAGCATGTACATAATTATATTTAAGTTAACTATAATATATATGGCTCTTACTCTACAGTTTGGGTGTAGTTAATTCAGTAAATCTTAGTTAAACTAAGTTAAACTAACTTAGTTACTAAGTGCACTTTAACTAAGATTTGGGTATAGCTCAGTGGTAGAGTGCTTGCTTACCTACCACTTGCAAGGCCCTGGGTTCAATCCCTAGAAAAAAAAAATAGTGCCTTTTAGGTACTGTTTTAGATAAATAGATGAACTATTTATGAGAACCAAGAGTATGGTGACCAAAGTGAACAAAACCAGGCAAGGAGCCACAGCAACTGGGCTTTTGTCATTCTTATATTTCTTAGGGGTAAGAGTCATTCATGGCAGTTAGTTTCTTCTTGGCACATAACCATATACCTTCATCAAAGAAACTTAATATTGACTTTCAATAATCACATCCATATGATCTTCAACTTGACATCTCAGAATGACAAAATAACAACAAACACAGGAACACATTTGTTGGAACTGGCTCCTAAGACTGTGGCATAAGGGAAAACTCCTGCAGGCATGTTTACACTCCCTTTCCTAGGCCAGACCCTCTGGACCTCCATCCTAGAGAACTTTTCCACTCCAGAGTTCCTCCCTGAAGCCCAGAAGCTCACTTGGCTGCCCCACAGCAAGGTCTTGGGTCATGTGCCAATTTCAACTACAGAGCAGAGCCAGATCCAGAGTTTTACCCAGCTCTGCCTCCTTCCTTCCTTCCTTTCTCCCATCCTGAAAGTCAAATTCCCACCAAAGTCTCCTTAGGAAACAATGACTTGGGACTGTCCCAAGCTATACCTCGATTCCTTCAGCCAGAACTTCTGGGTATTTGTCTTGGATAAGGGCTTCATCAACTCCTTTATAAGGATAAAATCCATATGGAAACTATAAATCATTTTATAGCATGTATATAATCATATTTAAGTTAACTATAATATATATGGCTCTCACTCTACAGTTTGGGTGTAGTTAATTCAGTAAATCTTAGTTAAACTAAGTTAAACTAACTTAGTTACTAAGTGCACTTTAACTAAGATTTGGGTGCAGCTCAAATTCTGATTCTCCCCTTCCCACCTCCTCAGAGGCTCCCTGTACCAGTTTTCCCATGGTCTGCTGGAAGGTACAAGGCAACTAAGCCCAAGAAGTGGTTTCCATGTTCCCTTTCCACACGTAAGTCTCCATCTTTCAAGGAGGGAAGAGGGTCTCTGAAGTGAATCAGATCTAAGTAAAGAAGTCTGTTTTCCACTTCTGTTCACCCTAGGCTACAGGCAAGGACAGCAGGCAGCTGAGGCCTGGGAATGACTCAGCCTGAATCCTAGCTACCATGGAAGCACCTGTCTAGTAGAGGCTAAGGTACCTTTGAGTGATCTCACCCTAGAAGATTGCTCCTTTGGCATACTTTGTCTGGAAGGAAGTAGCACCAGTTTTTTACCCTAAGCCCCGCTTTCAGGGTGGTCTCGGAAAAGGGAGATATAAATACTTTTCTATTCTCACAGATAACGCCATAACACACACACACACACACACACACACACACACACTCTCTCTCTCTCTCTCTCTCTCTCTCTAAGAAATGAATGAGAGGGCCTACAGGTAAAACCATAAATTTGACTAGAAAGATAGTAAGAGCCCAGCCAGAAACTGCAACACAAAACACTTAAAATACAAACGATTTTATTTTTCCTTCATCTAAGTGCTGCTGAGAGGAAAAACAAAACAAAAATAACAAAAACCCATTCATGGCCTTGCTATCACCAATTCTCCTGTATTCAACAAAACAGAGGAAAAGTATTCATTGGTAGGTGAACACATTTCCCAGCAGCCCTTTTGAGGCTGTGAGTCAGTGCTACGTTCACGTTTACTCTGTCCATGTCTTTTCTTTTTTCTCCCAGTACTGGGAATTGAACCCAGGGCCTTGCACTGGCTAGGCAAGTGCTCTACCACTGAGCTCCTCAGCCCCTTTTAAATGTTTGAGGCATCATCTTGATAAATTGCTGAGGCTTCCTTGAACTTGTGATCTCCTGTCTTAGCCTCTGGGTAGCTGAGATTACAGGCATGCGCCACCACTTCTGGCTCATCTTTGGTTTTCTACAACTCATAACCCGAACTCATAGCTCCATTGCTTCAGCAATAGAGCAAAGGAAAATAGCAGCCTTCTCTGTTACAAGCAATCTCTGAGGCTAAGAGATCCACAGGCCTCCAAATCTCCTATGGTTCCTTCTTCCACCCAATGTTCACACCAGAAACCTGGGAGTCATCCTTAACTCACATTCCACCTCCAAACAGGTACCATATTCTGTTATTCTGCCTTATTAACATCTGCATATCTATCCCCCATCTCTCTGATTTTGCTTTAGGGTAGAATTTATTATCTCTTGCCTGGATTATTGTATACACCTCTATATTAACTTTCCAACTTCCAATCTCATTTTCTCCAACCCCTCATTCACCACTGGAGTGATGAACTCAAATTTGATCATGCTATTCCCTTAATTACATTCCAAATGTATCATTTTTGTTTCTTCCTCCATGCCCCTTGCCTGGAATTCCTTCCCTTGCCTCATCTTGTTGTTCTGCTAAGCTTTTAGTCCTTTTCCAAGAGCCAGTTCAGCAAGGTCTCCTCTGTGAAGCCTTTTCTAACCACCTAAGGAGGACCCATCTCATTTGATTTTGGTCCTATTGGACTGGATTCTTACTTCTTTTTTAGTGCTTTCTACCCTGTAGTGCCTCAATGTGTTCTATACCTTGGATACCCCTTGAGTAAGTTTCTGTGTCATTGTGCCCTGGATAATACCTAGCAGAAAGTAGGTTCTCACTTAGAGTTTGTTGGATGAAAGACAAATGGTAAGGGGCTGAGGGCCTAAGCAAGCCTCATTTTGCAATAGAGGAAGATAGGGAAGGGTGTCTTCTTTCCAGAAACCTGACAAATACTGCTGGGCCATGAGCCATATGGACCCACTAGGAGAATCCACTCTTAAATTGAAAAGTCAACTGACTATAAGGAATAACATAAAGGTGCCCAGACCATAGAATACCTGTAGGTCAATTTTCCATAGTGGCTACTGCTGTCTTTATAGTGTGTTCCCTGACACTTTCAGAAGCTTCTATGGGCCACTTACTGCACAATCATCCTGACCATCCCCATCCCTCAGTGTCAGAGGGAATACAGCCTGAAACTCCTGAAACTCCTTGCCAAGTTCCTGTAGTAACAAGGCAGAACCTCAGCATTCTTCACTTTCTAAGGGAGTTGTCACCTTTCTTGGGAACACCTTCCATTCCATCTCTACCCTTTTCTGACTTGTATAAAAACTTTCCTATCACCATTTGAGCCCATTCATCCTTCTGGCTCCACTGGAGAGATCTGACTTGTTTCTGTATCTTTAAATTATCTGGAACTAAGTAGAGACACAGCAAATAATCATGAACTAAACAAATGAGTTAAAGGATAATCTAGTTTCAGTAAGGCCAGACAAGCATTTCTCGCAAGAGTGCAGAGATCCAATCTGTTGCCATATGCCATTCTTTAAGTATCTTTGGCCTCTAAAAGCATCAGCAGGGTGTTGCCTGACACAATTAAGTACTTAAAGGCTCCATTTGTTTTTCTTGCAACAATTCTCTTCCTCCCAACTACAGCTGATGACAGACTTTGCGGCTATAGCATCAGACTCAGCAGACAAACAGGACCAGAGAGCCTATGCCTGCCACTCCTAGAAACAATGGCCCAAACTCATCCTAATTGCTCAAGAGAAGGCAGTTAGGATTTTCCCTAGTTCAGTGGCAGTATATGGTTCAGAGCTTACATACTAAGCCATTCCAAAGTTTCTTGGAGAGAATCTATACTCTGACATACTCAGGATTGCCTGGGAGACAGACACAGCAGGAGTGGATCCCAGGGAATAAGGTCTTCAAGAGGAGCTCTCATTTCTTTCATAAGGAGATAGGAAGAGACCTGGGGAGCTCAAGAATAAGCCAAGGCCTGGTTCAGCTGCTGAGATGCAGCCTGACCAATTAAATAATTGGTGTGATGGGGAAAGGAAGGAAGCCACTCCTTTCAGGCAAGATCCAGCCCCAGGCAGGAGGCTCTGGGCAGCTGTGCAACAACAGGGCAGGGATCTCTTCCTCTTCCTCCCACTAGCTGAGAGCTAATGCTTAAATTAGCACCTTGGAAACACCCAGATCTCCTGGTTGCTCCTTCTTGCTCAGTTCCTGCCACTCCCCCAGGCCTCCTTCTCAAGCTGAGTTTCTCTTCCAAGTAAAAGAAGAAAAGGGGGGAAAATGATGCCTTCTCCTACAGCTCACCTTTCCAAGTAAGGAATGGCTTCTAGATTCTTCCCACTACTCTGGGGTAGAGGAGGTTTTAATGATAAGAGCCCAAATAACTGGCCTTTTGGGTACTCAAGGTCCTGAAAGAGGCAATGATGTTGACACCAGATTGCCCTGTTTCCTTTGGGATTAAAGAAGCAGCACCCTCTTTTCCCTCAAGAGGGGCTCATTCAGAAAGTAGTGGGTTTTGTTGTTGTTTGTTTGTTTTTTTGGTTCTGGGGATTGAACTCAGTAACACTCAACCACTGAACCACATTCCCAGCCCTATTTTGTATTTTATTTAGAAACAGGGTCTCACTGAGTTGCTTAATGTCTCACCTTTGCTGAGGCTGGCTTTGAATTCATGATCGTCCTGTCTAAGCATCTTGAGCCACTGGAATTACAGGTGTGGGCCACCACTGTGCCCGGCTCAGAAAGTGAACAAGAGAAATAAACCTTCACCAAACTGTGAGCTCCGGGAGGAAAGGGCCATATCTGTGTCTGTGTTGCTAACCATTCCCTGATATCTAGTGTAGTGTTTGAAACAGGGCAGATGCTCAATAATTATTTAGTAAATCACTTGCTAAATCAATGAAACCAGGTTCTATGATATACTTTGGAAGAGAGAGTGGGGAGCTACTATTTAAACTTCAAATGCATAATTTGTCTTCATTTTCACAAATGGAAAAGGAGACTTCCTAGAGGTCTCCATAAATAATGGTAATAAATAAAAGAGATCACAGCTAAATCCAAGCCTGGAACCCTAGTTTTATGGTCTACCTGAGTACCCCTAAAGAACCATTTTTGCTCTCTCTTCTGCATTTTACCTCTGTGATATCTTCTTGATTGCTAATGCTACAAATGAAGGCTCCTGTATTTTGTTGAGACCAGCAGAGTCTTGTATGGGGAAATGCATACAAGACTCTGCTGGTCTCAACAAAATACAGAAATAATCTGGGGACAGAAGTCAAGAAGCTGGGCAATGTTTATGACCTCCAAATGGGGGAGGGCTATATTGCTATTTCTATAAGACTCACTCAACCTCAATAAAATATTCTTTTACAGACAAGGGCTACTTTAGTCTTCAAGAAAAGGGTCTGCCAATAGCTACAGTTATTCTAATAAGTACCTCCTTGCTACAAATACTTTTACTCCAGGATCACACAGCAGAATTAGCTTACTATTAAGAACTTCAGGGGGGCTGGGGATGTGGCTCAAGCGGTAGAGTGCTCGCCTGGCATGCGTGCGGCCCGGGTTCGATCCTCAGTACCACATACAAACAAAGATGTCCACCGAAAAAACTAAAAAATAAATATTAAAAAAAAATTCTCTCTCTCTCTTTTTTTTTTTAAAAAAAAAAAAAGAACTTCAGGCACTAGGCAGAGCGGCACACACCTATGATCCCAGAGACTCAGGAGGCTGAGGCAAGAGGATCACAAGTTTGAGGACAGCCTCAGCAACACAGTGAGACCCTGTCTTAAAAAAAAAAAAAAAAGGACTGGGGATGTAACTGTGGTAAAGCACCCCTGGGTTTGATCCCTAGTACCTAAAAACCAACAAACAGCAACAAATCTCAGTCAATAACAGAGGCACAAAGGACAACTGAGAGATTCTGGTGGCCTTATTCCTTCTTCTCCTTCCTTGTACAGTTACTATCTTCCTTCTCAGGAACCCCAAATGGAAGACAAGAACCAACTCATTGCTTCCTTCTCCTGATTTACTTGAACATCCCGCTTTCATTCTACCTCCCTTTTGTTTCTTGGTTAAAACCTTAGAGCTGGAAGGGTAATCTAGTCTGACAAGCAAGAATGGTTGGATAGAGAACCTATCAAGGAAAAATTTCCTAAACCAATCCAAAGTTCTTCAAGTTCATGATACAAACTCCCTCCTTTTCTGGCTCCAACATAATTCACTAGTGGCATCAGGCTACAAAAATGTCCTGCACCATCTCTTTACTTTCCTTAGTTTAAAATTGTACACTTCTATAAAGCTTCTCTGTTTTGGCATCTAGAACTGTCTAAGTCATCACAAAAGGGGGGAAAAGTCACTTATTTTCATTCACATTCAGTCATTTGGTGGCCACTAATAATTCTCTCTACCATCCCCCAAAAAGGCATGGCACAAAGGTGGTCAAGGGTCCCTGCCAAGGCCCACCTTGTCTATTGATAATGGGCAGGTTACTTGCCTAGGAAGCCATAAAATACATTCATCAGCCAGAGGGCTACCTGCTCAAGGGCAGAACCTGTTCCTAGCCACCAGAGGAGGAGTCTTAGGGAGGCCCAGAGCTTCAGGACTTGGAGAGCTCAGCTCAGCTCCAGCAGAGAGCAAAGAATAGGGCACCCACATCTTCAGGTTTCTGGCTTGCCCTGCCTCCTTCCATCTCATGATGGCTTGGGCTCCAACGGGAGAAAACCAACAAGGCCTAAGAGCTCTCTCCCTTCCCCTCTCTCTAGACCGGCTGACTAGGCCTCTGCGCTTGCTATTCGGTAGCCGGACAGAGAGGTCAGTCCGCTAGATTCCAGGGCAATGGCCATCAGGCATGGTCTCCTTTAGGCCTGGCCTTCATAAACCCGCGTCACCCGCCCCTTCAATCCCTTCGGCGCCGGCAGCGATGACATCATTTCTCCCTGACTCCGGGACCACGAACCGGCGGCAGGATCCGCTCCCAGCAAAGACTCCAAGCACGTAGGCCTAAGATGACTGGGGCTCTTGCAAACCAGTGGGCACAAACCGCTTCAGCGCGGCCCCACCTTCTCTCCCATCGGTACCAGAGCGCTATCTTCAGTACCCTTGATCTCGATCTCGCCGCCGCACACTCTCCTTCCTGGTTCCGATCCCCCAGCCTGGCCTGCCTGCGCTCTTCTCAGGAAAAGAACTGATTTCCCAGGTCCTGCACCGACTCCCTGCCCCCACCGGTCCCAGACCGTGGCTCAGCGTTCCTAACCTCATCCAGCGGACGGGCGGGCAGGCCCCTCCTCTTCTAAAAGCCTAGTCCCAGTCTCTCTTAGCTTGACAGCTCCCTCCCCCTCTCTGAGCATCACAGGCCTCTAGGGCTAAGGGCCTATCCACCTTCAATCTCAGCCCCCTGGGCCTAGCGCCTGCGGTGCTCCATGACAGCTCCCTTGCTATCTTCCTCTATGGGCCTCCAATAGCGGTGTGCACCATTGTGCCCTGCTTGGTTCCATCCGACGGCGTTCCGCCTCCGCCGAGGTTGCCCTCCACCCGTACAGGTCCCTTCGCTCTCACACCCTGCGTGTTCTCCCGTTTTCTTGTCCTGTAAGTCTCCCTCCAGCGGCAATGCGTTTCCAGGGCCCTTTGCCCTATTTAATGACTCCCCTCAGAACAATCCCCACGGACTGATTCCCTTCCACCCCCTCAGGTGGCGCCTCCTCCCGGCCCTGGCCTGCTCGCTGCCCGCCCCCTCACCAGCGGTTGCATCTCCGAGTGCGCGGTGGGCACCTGGAACCGGTCGATCTCCTCCATCATGGTGCCGGCTGGCGAGCTGGCCAGGGACCGGGCGCGGCCAGGGATGCCGACGGGACCGCGCGGGGCGGCGGCCCCAGGAGCCCGGCGGGTAGTGCAGACTAGGCCGCCCCGGATGAGTCGGGCGGGCAGGCGGCCAGGTGGATAGAAGGGTGGACAGTGAGAGAGAGGTTCGTGGGCGGGCTGAGGCAGGCGTGGCTCGGTGGGCTTGTCTAGCGCTACCGCGGCTGTGGCCCCACAGAGCCTCAAGTCTGGCCTCTCCTCCTCCTCCGCCGCCGCCTCCTGTCAGCAGCTCAGCCACTGCGGTGACTCGGCAACTCCACTTCCGGGTCCGGGACACCGCCCGGATCCTACATTATTCATGAGGAGGCGGTGTCTGGGCGCCCTAGCCCTCCCACATGCGGGAGTTCCGAATGCGCCAGGCCTCCCTAAGTATTATTCCTGAGAGGGCGGAGCTTAGTGGAGCCGGAGGATCCCCGCTTGCCCGGCCCCGCCTTCTCTCCGTACCGGGAGGGGGCGCCAGCGGCGCCTGCGCCTTAGCTGCCGGTCGGTTGCTGGGTAACCGCGTCAGGGAGGAGCCTATTTTATCCTACAAGGACTCGGGTACTCACGACGATAGCTGTCCCCAAAGAAACCCTGCAACTAGTAATTGAAGTGGAAGAAAGTTAGGATTTCCTGTGTGTGGTCAAGGAGACGGACAAATTTTATGTTCTTAGGCGAGAAAGCGTTTAGTAGACTTTCCAGGGCTTGAGGTGCTTCTTACTTCTGCGGAGATGCCCCCGAAACAGCCTCGTAAATCGGTAATGCATATCATGACCTGCTCTCTCCTGATGGCCTCTGACCTTTGCCGTCAGTGACCTGATGCTACCTCTTCCACCGATCTTTAATCTTCTTTCATCTGTTGACCCTTAACCTTTTCTCGCTGGTGACTCCTGGCCTGTACTCTCAAAGACCTCTGACTTTGTCCTGTTCTCTCTCACTAATCCTGTTCTCCTTTCCTAACCACCCCCCTCAAAAGCTGTTTTTTACCTCTTTCTTACCTGTCTCCCTCACCATTCTGATCTCACCCCACTCATTGCACATACTCATCTTGTCCAGTCTGCCCTACTTGGCACTCTTACCTCCACTTCCACCAATCCCTTCCTCATTGCCCCACACTTTTGTCCCAAAAGAATTATTTGGCCAACTCTGCTGAGTTCCCAGCACTGGGATAGGTGGGGACACAGACCTTGCTATGAGGGAGTCCACAGAGGGGATGAAAGAGACATGGAACAAGAGACTCAGAATATTATACACAGGAGTTTGGCTTAGATTTTCTGTGCTAAAAGACTTGTGAGGAGGGAGAGGTCAAACAGAGAGAAGGAGGAGGCCCTTTTCCCATCCCTGCTCCCACACCACCCTTTGCACATGTCTTTCTTCCCTATGAGTCTGGTCTGCTCCAGTAACTCATTCAACCCATGTAGACATTATGTCCTTGTTCCCACTTGGCCAGATGTCATCTCTTCTCACAGGAAAATTGAGTCACCTCTCCCCTTAGCCTGAGCAGAGGATTCTTTCTTTTTTTCCCAGCATTACCACAGAAGATAAGTAGTTCTGGCTTCTCCAAGAACCCTCTGAGGTATAAAGGACGCATTCACTCATTCCTTAAGAAATTACTTTTCTAAAGCCTTTAGGATTTACCACTCTGAGGCTAACATGCAGCTCCAGCGCTGTAAAGCAGAACTTCTATTAATTTATTCTAAATTTACTACTCTGAAGCCCAGGTATATTGAGGTTTGAAGAGTAAATCTGTGTGTGTCCATGCTATTTATGATTTTATATATTTTTATATGGCTGCTTGTATATAATGTTGACTCCTCTGCTGTTTTTTAAAATATATATTTTTTAGTTTTAGATGGATACAATACCTTTATTTATTTATTTTTATGTGGTGCTGAGGATCGGACCCAGTGCCTCATATATGCAAGGCAAGTGCTCTGCCACTGAGCCCCAATCCCAGCCCGACTCCTCTGCTTTTACATGGCCTTCTGTGGCAGATGACCTATCTTTCTTAGATCTCTGTAGCCATGGAAGGTAACTATTGGGCTGTGCCCTAGTTTTATGTTGAGGTTGAGCTGTGCTTTGAAGCTCATGTACTGTGCTTGGGCCATATGATCCCTTATTTATAGGTAGTTTGTTTTTAACTTGACATTATTGAGTTCTGGTTACATACAATAAAATGAACCATGTTAGTTTGACATGTTTCAAGTTTTGACAAAGTTATAATATATGAATTACCAGTCAAGATGGAGAATATTTCTTCTATTCCTAGAAGTTCCGTGTACTTCATCCCAGTTAGTTCTCTTTAACCTCTTTATCCAGGTAACCATTGATTGGCTTTCTGTCACCATAGATTAATTTTTCCTTGCAACTTGCAGTTTGAACAAGCTTGGGGACAGGTTTCTCCAGCCCATTAGAGGAGACATTAGAGACTAGTTACATTGAGAGAGCAGAGAGAAGTGATAGCAGATAAAAAGAGAAACCTGATGGGGCTGGAGTTGTGGCTCAGTGGTAGAGTGCTTGCCTAGCATGCATAAGGCGCTAGGTTCGATCCTCAGTACCACATTAAAAAAAATAATAATAATGTGTCCACCTAAAACTAAAAGAGAAAATACTTAAATAAATAAATATTTTTTTAAAAAAAGAGAAACCTGGATCAATGGGCCCTGCACATACCATTTAAGGAAAAGTTATTTAGTACAATATAAGTATTGATGAGTAGAGTGTAAGAAAAGGCTAGATTATGGTTCATTGTATTTATCACCATCATGATCCAGTGAAGCCTAATTTGGGTCAGTGCTGATTGTGGAACAAAGTGGAGATGTTTGAGATATTGTCCCTATCTCCTTGGAACTCAGTACCATGGAGGTGACAGAACATGACAGACAAAATATGGAAGGATGAGATCCCTGAAACTGAAAGGGAAGGTGGAGCAGCAGAAAGGCTTCAGGGAGGAGGCAAGTTGGACTTGGATGTCTGCAGTGAAATGGGAAAGTCAGGACTGGTTTGTTGGGGGACAGAGTGGATTTAAACTCTATTTGTTAATGTCACTCTACTGATCAGACCTTTTAGTGGCTCCCTGTTACTTTCAGGATAAAGTCCCAACAGTTGAACTAACTTGTATGGCCTATAAGGCCCTTTATGGTCTGGCCATTACTACTCATCCTACTTCAGACCTTACCATTACTCTGTAAAAATTCCACAACCCAGATACTGAACTGCCCTCACTGCCTTTAAAATAATATCTATACTCTTTTTTCCTTCTAGGCATTTAAAACTGCTGTTTCTACTGCCTGCCTTGTATAATCTTTTCTGTCACCCCATCTTGTCCCAAATCTTCCCTTCATCTCCTGTTCATCCTTCAGGTCTCGCTTGGCCCTCAAATTCTCCTCCAAGAGATTAATTCTTTTTTCTGGAGACAGGTTAGAGTGTCATGGCACCTATCTGTCATGGCAAATATCATGTATCTTCTTGTTCATTGTTGATTCCCCTGTACCTAGCACAATGCAAGGAATATATTAAATTCTGGGGAAATTAGTTTAACTTGAATTCTGAATGCATGAGCTGTTTTTTGGAAATTTTCATTGGGGTATTTTTGAAGGATAGGAGTGAGTGAGCCTGGGATGGGGAATAATAATAAGGGAGAAACTAGTAGGAAGTGATAACAAGGAAACACACTGTATAAGCATATTTTTTCAGGGTTTATATTTGTATTGCCTTTGTAGTAGATCTACGAATGATTCAAATTTGAATTTCATGTATCCCTGGCTTAAGAGCTGGGCATTGAAGACAAGAGGTTAAAAATATTCATGATGTAAATATTCATTTCATTTAATAATTTATAGAGTACCTACTCTGTGCCAGATACTGTTTTAGGTATGGTGACATGGTAAGAAACAAAACAAATAAAATTCTCTGCTTGTGGGACATGGTGGTGCATACCCATAATCCTAGCTCTCAGGAGGATCATAAGTTTGAGGCCAGTTTGCACAATTTAGCAAGACTGTATCTCAAAATAAAAAATAGCAAAGAGCTGGGGATATAACTCAATGGTAGAGCGCTTGCTTAGCATGCATGAGGACCTAGGTTTAATTCCCAAGACTGAAAAAAAAAAATCCTTGCTATCATGGAGCTTATCTTTTAATTGGAAGTAAATTGTTGGTAAATAAATAATACAATAGTATATCAAATGATGTTAAGTGCCAAGGAGAAAAATAAACCAGGGAAGTATAATAGGAAGTTCAGGGAATGAGAATAATTTAAATAGGGTTGTCAAAGAAGTCTTCACAGATATGATATTTGAGCATAGACCTGAAGGAAACGAAAGAAAGAGTTAGGTATGTGATATCGGGATGTGGGTGGGGTGCATTCCAGACAGATGGCATAGGAAGTGTAAAGTTCCTGAGGTGGAAGCCTATTACACATGCTCTGGATCATCAGGGAAGGGAGGGGGAACATGGCAGAAGATAAGGTCAGAGAGGTACATCCCTCTACTCCACAGAGTTAATCAAATAATCCATGGCATATTAAATTGGTCATGATGGAGCTCCATGAATCATAATTTGGAATTAAAATGCATGAATGTCAGGCACCATAAACCATGACCAGCTCAAAACATCACTGGTAATGCCCCAATAACAAAGTGTCCTTCCTGAAAATTGCGAGAATGCCAACTGGCTGCATGTGTACATGTGCAAGAGGAGCTTTGCAGCATTGCCAAACATTGCCTGGCAGCCTGACTTCTTAGTAGAAAACCAAATTAGAGTCTTCTGTGAACTCCAGTTAAAAGCTAATTTTAGTTTATGACTAACAAATTTTAGTACCCCTTTATAACTCAGTTGGTTACCATAAAAAAAATCAAAGTCTGGAATTTTGTATTATTTGCCTATAAAAAAAAAGAAAAACTTGCATTTTAGATCATTTTGTGGACTCCCTAGAGGCTCTTTTAGGACACAACTTTTAGAAATATCCATCTAGATGAAGAGTTACTAGGATGGGGTAAGGGGCAGGATTGGGTACAAGGCTAAAAGAGAATCTTGGATAATTCAGAAATTTTGAGTCTGGTAATGGGGCCTAGAATCCATAGAAGGAAGGATAGGAAATGAACAGAATCTAGGGGAAGTTAATGTGTTTCTTTATGTCCAAAGTAAGATCTCTATGATTCTTCACCTCATTGTCAACCTAACACATATCTTTCTCAAGTCCTAAGTAGGATCTTTCTCCCCTTTACCTCTTAAATATCTCTCAAATTAAATCACTGCTACCTCCCTGACCCAACCTATAATCCTCTCTCACTTAAAAACTATAAAAACCTTGGAAATGGTCTTTTCCTCAGCCACTCATGACTTTTCCAATCTGTCCTCTACACTGCATCAAGAATGATCTTTTCAGGGCTGGGGTTGTAACTCAGCAGTAGAGTGCACCACATAAAAATAAATAAATAAATAAAGAGATTGTGTCCATCTATAAAAAATATTTTTAATAAAGAATGATCTTGGGGCTGGGGTTGTGGCTCAGCGTTAGAGCGCTTGCCTAACACATGTGAGGCCCTAGGTTCGATCCTCATAAAAATAAATAAAAAATAAAGGTACAATACCTTTGTGTCCAACTACAACTAAAAAAAAATAAATAAATATTTAAAAAAGAATGATCTTTTCAAATTGCCAGTCGGATTATGCTATCCCCCATTCAGAATCCTTCCATGACTTCTAATATCTCTTAGGATAGGATCCAGATATTTCAAAAACCCTGCAGGGACCTTCATGGGCTGAAGCCTGCATGATCTATTCTGTGCATATTTTTAGTACTTGGTACATGCCAGGTACTTGAATAATAATGGCAGAAGGCTCTTGTGCTTATCTCTGAACTTTAATTTGTACTATCCTTCCCCCATTATTACTGTACTTCATTTCTACGCGCTGTTTCCTTTTTCTAGAACATCTTCATACCCTCCCTCACAAATGTACTCACTCATAAATTTTAGTCCTGACATCAATCACCACAACTGGTTCCCATGTCATCTGCCTTGTTATTGAAGGCAGGGTTGAGGTTCCTCTGTTACATAATCTCACTGCTTTATGTTCCTTTTTTTTCATATCATGCATTATGGTTTGTAATTATTTAGTTATTTGTGTAATTATTTGATTATTGTATATCTCTTTCATTACCTTATGAGCTCCATGAGAGCAAGGCTTGTGAATGTTTTTGCTTACATTTGTATTCTCAGCTCCTAACAGAGCAGCTATCACATAAGAAATTCTCAGCGAATGATTGGTTGTTGAACAATGATGAAAGGTGGTGGAGGAAGTAGCATAGGGCTTTGCTGTGGAAGCATGGATGGGGTATCCTAACACTGATTCGTGGAAAATCAGGGAAGACTACTTCTGAGAAGAATAAAAACATTTAAGGTTTGGACAATGGAAAAAGAGTCCAAAATGGAGAATAAGAAGATGCAAGAGGGAAAATAAGAAGACAACAGGAAGAATTCTGTCCCAGAAGCCAAAGGAAGAGTGAGTGGTCAGTTGTTTCACATGCTACTAAGGTGTCAATGATGATAAGCACTAGGACATGGCCACTAGATATAATAATAATTAGGAGTCATCAGGAACTTTGGAAGAAACAACTTCAGTGGTAAAGCTAGACTGAATTGAACTAAGATGGCAGTGCAGACCATATGGGTTTTTTTTTTTTTTTTTTTAAGATGAAAGCAAGACTTGAATTTATTAAATGCTGTGGGAGAAGGGTCTGGGTAGAGAAAGAAGTTGAAGATAAAGGAGAAAGATTAAAAACTGACTAGAACCAATTCTCTGAGGAGGTGGATAGGAGGAACATTTTGAAACAGAAGAAGAAAAAGAATGGATGCACATGATGATAATTTTGAGGTTTAGCTGCAGGAAGTTGAGAGAGTTTTCTCTTCCCCTAGTAGTATTATGGAATTCCTTCTGGAAGTGATAACTAGAAAACAAATTTTGCCAATGGCTGTTCCATTTTGTTATGATTACAGTCATGCTATTTTCAGAGTTATGGTCTGAGGTTTGTCATGCACAATTATCAGATTACAAAACAGCTGTGAGCATTTGAGACCAGAACTTGGTCTACTCCCCCATGCACAGTGGAGCCTAGCACATTGTTAGTACTTGGTGCATGCCAGGTACTCGAATAATAATGGCAGAAGGCTCTTGTGCTTTGCAGCCTGCAGGCTGATGCTAAAGAGTAATGTTGCTTCTCTGGCTCCAGCTGTGAGCAAGCCACATGAAATTGTTTTCTGCCAGTTAGGAATTTGTATGGCATGTTCAATCTTCCCAGTTACTGAGTACTAACAGACTTGTATGGAAGAAGCAAACAAAGGACACAGCTTTTGATCAATCTTTATTTTCACTGCTTTGAGTGTCACAACACTTTGGAGTCACTGGATTCTAGTTTATATGATGAGTTTATGTCCTCCATTGATCTTACCTCCTAGATTTGAGAATCTGGGGAGAGGGGACCAGCTCAGCCTTGCTTCTTCTTTAACTGTCATTCTAAGACCTGCTTAATAAATACTGGATGAATGATTAATGACTAGTGAATTAGCTGATGAGTGACTAAATGTATGATGGAAAGGTATGTACTGCAATACTCTGAACACTAATTTTTCTTTCTGGGCCTTCAGAAGAAGCAGTTCTTGCCTTTTTCATCCTAGTAAAAGCAGATTAATCCTGTTTATTTATTATGTAGGGAACCCACCCTGTTGTTAAGATTATTTCCTACTTTTAGTATTTCTACCTCACATCCATTTTCTTGTTTACTTATTTCAATGTGTCAGGTATTCAGCCTCAAATTTTGTTTGGGAATAAATTGGAGGATAGATGAATAAAATAATCCATTGATCTTGGGTTAGACACCTGTTCTATGCTTCTGTGCCTTTGTTAATGATTTTGTTCCCTCTATCCAGAATGCCTAAGTCTTTTTTACTCTTCACGTTCTTTCTGGTCCTGACAAATTCTAAAGCTCAGATATTTAACTTATGATAGGCTTACATCCAGATAAATCCATCATAAATTGAAAATATTATAAGTAAAAAATTCATTTAATGCACCTAATCTACCAAGCATCATAGCTTAGTACCAGTATACTGTAGAGTAACAGTTGTTTACCCTTGGGAAAGCAAGACTGACTGGGAGCTGTGGCTGGCTGCTGCTTCCCAGTATTTCAAGAGCATTTCAATACTGCATACCCAATATTTGAATACTACATATTGATAATCCAGGAAAAGATTAAAATTCAAAGTATGATTTTGACTGAATGCATATCACATCCACACTACTATAAAGTTGGAAAATATGTAAGTTGAAACATCAAAAGTCAGGGATCAGCTATATTTCAGATACGCTCTTTAAATTGTAAAGAACAGGGGCTAACTCAAATTACCTCAAATAAAGGATTGTTGGAGAAGTGGGGAGATGTTTATATGGGGGTTTGTATATGGGTGTTGTGAATATGTAGATAGTATAGAACTTGGGGGACAGATGTAGGGACCAATGACATCTATCTCATAGCTGCTTTACTTCTTTTAGCAACTGTTCCATTTCTTATTCTCATTTCCCAACCAGCCCGCTTTCCCATGGTCTCTGTTCCCTCATAACTTAGTGGTTTTCAGCTCATCATA
This sequence comes from Marmota monax, assembly GCF_021218885.2. Taxonomy (NCBI): domain Eukaryota; kingdom Metazoa; phylum Chordata; class Mammalia; order Rodentia; family Sciuridae; genus Marmota; species Marmota monax. Next base: position 8,239,661 of record NW_026695243.1, on the reverse strand, counting down.
GACTCTCGGACCTCACAAGCATTTCTATCAGTATCTCTGTCATATTGCCAGTTCTGTCTGTAATCTTGGTTCAGACATTTAGGAAGGGGATCTGACTGACCTGAGCTCATCTGTTCATGCTAGGGTGTGGCAACAAAGGATAAGATTCTAAGGCTCTCAAGCAGTCAAAAGCTGTGAGCAGGGCATTTTTCCTTAGAAAGAGGTACCCTCTTTCCTTGACTTCTCCAGTACAAAATATAATCTGCTTTATTCTAAAGTAACTTCTGTGTTGTTTCTGGTAAATCTCTTTCTCATGAATTGTGCAAGGAGGAACCTCAGATTTCTTCTGGTCCCATGCCTTCATTCAGGATTGATATTTACATTATAAAAAGTTCTGTCCTTCACAAAAGCTTTTACAGTAGGTTTTTTAAAAATAGCATGTTTCTACAATGAATTTTAAAATGTAACATATTTTATATGTAACTATTACAGATATCAATATACGGGACTTATATTCTGGCCATGATGAAGCAATTAATAATGGATTTGCTCTCCCACTGTAAACAACTACACATGTGGACACAATATAAGAGACAAATGGTTTTAGGCATTGGATGATAGACATAGGACAGTTATTCCTGAGGTGAAGAAAACACTAGTCACACATTTATCCTTGCTCTCTGCCTAGGGGCAATTTCTTGATCATGGCTCAGGGATACAGAGCCAAAGGAGAACATGATAATATCATTGGGATAACCCAGATATGAGAGGAACAGGCAAAAACTTTAAAGCAATTATCAAAATATATCTATAGCTGGGATTGATGACATATGCCTGTAATCCTAGCTACTTAGGAAGCTGAGGCAAGAGGAACACAAGTTTGAGGACAGCCTTAGCAACTTTGCAAAGCCTTAAGCAATTTAGTGACACTCTGTCTTTAAAAAAAAAAAAAAAAAAAGGCTGGGGATGTAGCTCAGTGGTAAAGTGCCTTTGGGTTCAATCCCTATTACTCCCCCTCCAATAAATAAAATAAATAAATAAAAACATTTATAGATTCAAAGAAAATATTGTCTTAATGGGTAGATAAAAATATAGAAATGAGGGGCTGGGGTTATGGCTCAGTGGTAGAGCACTCGCCTAGCACATGCAAGGCCCTGGGTTCGATCCTCAGCACCACACTAAAATAAAGGTATTGTGCCCAACTACAACTGAAAAATGCTTTTTAAGAAGTATTTTAAAAAAAAGAAATGATAGAAGAATACATTATTAGAAATGAAGAATTTATTGGATGGGCCTAACAGCTGAATATGAAAATGGGTCCATGGAATTATTGAATTTGAAGACCAGAGAGAAACAGTTTGTTTTGTTTATGATACTGAATATTGAATACAGGAACACAGTACCACTAAGCCACATCCCCAGTCCTTTTTATTTTTTATTTCAAGACAGTATCTCCCTAAATTACCCAGGCTGGCCTCCAACTTGAGATCTTCTTTTCTCAGTCTCCTGAGTCTCTGGGATTACAGATGTGTACCACTGTGCTTAGCAAGAAACAAGATCTTTTAAAAAGGAAAGTTAGTGACCTGTGGGAAAATATTATATATGTACTCAGAAGATGTATGTAGTTGGAATACCAGAAGGAAAAAGAGAAGAGAAGGAGGAAAAAATATTTGAAGAAACAGTGATCAAAAAAATTTCAAATTTTGAGGAAAATGTATAGGATTTTCAGAAGCTCCGTGAGCAACAAGCAGGATAATTATGAATAAAACCATGTCTAGGTTTCTTACAAACTACTACAAAACAAGATAAAATTAAAAGTTTGGAAGTAGCCAGAGAAAAATGACACATTCCATACAGGAACCAATGATACAAATTATGGCTGACTTATCATAAACAATGGACGCCAGAAGACGATGAAATTATATATTTAAAGCACCAAAAGAAGTTGTTGTCAACCCAGAATACTATGGGACAACAGAATAATGAAATAAATACATTTTCAGATATACCAAAGCGAGGAGAATTTGTCATCACCATAAATTTTGGGTAAAGAAAAAGACTAGCTTTTGTCTTCTATTTTCTTAAAAATATATATGACTGTTCAATGCAAAAACAATATCATTGCTAGATGTATGTAGAAATAAATATGTAACAACAATAGGGCAAAGGATGAAATAGTGGTGGTAAATAGAATTATGATGCAAATTTATTATATTGCAAAGGGTAAAGTGGTATAATATTTGTTCTTGGTAAACAGTAGTAAATTTAGGATACATATTATAAATCTTAGAATAACCATATACCTATGTGCACAGACACACATACACAAAAACAACAACAACAACAAAAAAAAAACAGCTAAAAAGCCAATACAGAAAATAAAATGGTATACTAAAAAATTTCAGTTAATACAAAATTATGCAGAAGATGAACAGGATCAGATGGTGGTGGGGGGGGAGAGCAACAAGGTAACTATGACCATACCTATACTTTCACCTAAGAGACTGTGCTTGGGCCATGTGATCCCTTTATCAGCTTAAGAATAAAATAGTAAAATCCAACCACATGTTGTCTACAAAAGATATAGTTTAAATGTAAAGACATAGAAAGAAATATGAACTAATAGAAAAAATACACCATGCAAAGGGCAAGTGTTAAGTGATTATCATTATCAGACCAAGTAGTATTCCCATAAATAAACAGGAACATTTTATAATGATAAAAGGTCAACTCAAGAGAAAAAGAAAAATCACAAAGTATATACACTTATGAATAGAATGTCAAGATATATAGGTTAAATTGGGCACCTGTAATCCCCGTGGCTTGGGAGACTGAGGCAGGAGGATCAAGAGTTCAAAACCAGCCTCATTAAAAGTGAGGAGCTAAGCAACTCAGTGAGACCCTGTCTCTAAATAAAATATAAAATAGGGCTGGGGATGTGGCTCAGTGGTCTAATGCAACTGAGTTCAATCCTTAGTACACACCCGCCCCAAAGATATATAGGTTAAAAACTGCCAGGAGAAATAGAAATATCCATAATGATAGATATTTTAACACACCTCTCTCAGTAATTGAGAGATATAGAAAATCTGAACAATACTATCAACCAATTGACCTAATTAACATTTATGGACCATTACACTTAAGAATTGAGTAATGAGAGGCTGGGGCTGTAGCTCAGTGGTAGAGTGCCTGCCTCGTATGTGTGAAGCACTGGGTTCGATCCTCAGCACCACATAAAAATAAATAATAGAGATATTGTGTCCATCTACAACTAAAAAATTTTTTTTAAATGAATTGAATAATGAAAATTATACCCAAGAACTGCAGAACATTCACAAAAATCAACCATATCTTGGGTTATAAAATAAGTATCAATGTATTTCAAAAGATTCAGCTCTTCAGATTTAATTCAATCCATATTCAACATCCACCCTTAAAAAAAAACAAATTTCAACATACTAGAAATAGCTTGAACAAAATTGAATTAAACAATCTCTTAAAAACTCTAAGTATTTAGAAATTGAAGAACATACTTCTAAATTACCTATGGATCAAATCACAAGAGAAATTAGAGAATATTTTAATTGAATGGTAATGAAAATCTATTAAAAAATTGTGGGAATGCTGCTAAAGTGGTGCTTAATAGAGATGCTATCTTAGAAAAGAAGAAAAGTTTAAGATTAATGTTTTAAGTTTCCACCTTAGCATAGAAAAGATAAGAAAATTAAACCTAAAGTGTAGAAGCAAGATTTATTCATTGATTCCACTTATTTCATTAATTCATTCAATTTATTTTATTGTTTTTGAGAAAAATAATGGAGAAAATTAACAAAGCCAGAGGCTATTTCTTGGAAAAGAATAATGAAATTGATAAAACTTAGCAAGGCTAGGTTACATTAAAAAAGAAAATGTAAGAGCCCATATCAGGAATGAACAATGACATATCACTACAGATCCTACAGGCATTAAAAAAGATAATAGAGCTTTTTGTCTGACATCTTGACAAGGCTCCAGTGGCTGTTGCTGCTCTCCAAGCTTAGCGATGCCACCCAAGGATGACAAGAAGAAGACAGACGCTGGAAAGTCGGCTAAGAAAGACAAGGACCCAGTGAACAAATCTGGGGGCAAAGCCAAAAAGAAGAAGTGGTCCAAAGGCAAAGTTCGGGACAAGCTCAACAATCTAGTCTTGTTTGACAAAGCTACTTATGACAAACTCTGTAAGGAAGTTCCCAACTATAAGCTTATTACCCCAGCTGTGGTCTCTGAGAGACTGAAGATTCGAGGTTCCCTGGCCAGGGTAGCCCTTCAGGAGCTCCTCAGTAAAGGACTTATCAAACTGGTTTCAAAGCATAGAGCTCAAGTAATTTATACCAGAAATACCAAGGGTGGAGATGCCCCAGCTGCTGGTGAAGATGCATGAACAGGTCCAATCAACTGTGCATTTGAAAAAATAAAACTTTACTAAAACAAAACAAAACAACAACAACAACAAAAAAAGATAATAGAGGGCAACAATCTTAAGTCATTAAATTCCTCCTCTTATGTAGAATGGATGATTTTCTTGAAAAACAATTTATCTTAACCAATAGAAGAAATGGAAAATACCTCATACATATTAAAGAAATTGAATTCATCATTTAAAACTTTCCCACAAAAAAAATCAAGTGGACGAGTGCCCCTGAATTCAATCTTCAGTATCCTCACAAGATATATAGGTTAAAAACTGCCAAGAGAAATAGAAATATCCATAATGATAGATATTTTAACACACCTCTCTCAGTAATTGAGAGATATAGAAAATCTGAACAATACTATCAACCAATTGACCTAATTAACATTTATGGACCATTACACTTAAGAATTGAGTAATGAGAGGCTGGGGCTGTAGCTCAGTGGTAGAGTGCCTGCCTCGCATGTGCGAGGCACTGGGTTTGATCCTCAGCACCACATAAAAATAAATAAATAAATAAAGATATTGTGTCCTACAACTAAAAAAAAATATGTGAGGCACTGGGTTTTATTTTCTGTATTGGCTTTTTAGCTGTGCTTTTTTTTAAATTGGTTATTCAAAACATTATAAAACTCTTGACATATCATATTTCATATATTCGGTTCAAGTGGGTTATGAACTCCCATTTTTACCCCAAATACAGATTGCAGAATCACATCGATTACACATCCACATTTAGCTGTGCTTTTCAAATTTTGTATATGTGTATCTATGCACATATGTCTATGGTTGTTCTAAGATTTACAATATGTATCCTAAATTTACTATTGTCTACCAAGAACAACCTGGACAACACTTTTCAGTTTTTCCTTGTATTTTCTCAGAAAGGAACTCAATTGCCTTGCATGGCAGACTATGGTATAATAATAAAATGATGATAACCATAAAATCTACATTGCCACTGGTACTTGAGGGCTTACTGTGTACTGTGCTCTGTATGCATTGTTTCTACTTTATTCTCACAGAAATTCTATGAAAAGGGCACTAATATTTTTCTCCATTTTATGGATAAGAAGATGAGGATTAGAGAATACATTGCTCAAGGCCTCATATGTAGTTTGTGGCAGAGCCAGGAATCCAGCTGTGTCTTACTCTTGAGCCCTGTCTTTCAAATCCTTACACTGCCTTGCCTCCTGCAGCCTTATCTGGGAAGGGTCCAAAGGAGTTGGCTTCCGTCCTCCTGAAATTCCAGGATGGCATGGGGCTGGGCTTGTATTCCCTTTTCCTGCTTCCTGAACACTGTGCTAATGTTTTATTAGTAGGAAAGACGAACATCTTTTATCGTACTTAGTTAATTTTTAAATTCTCAGTTAAGTTAAATTATCGAAGTAATGAATGGTCACATTAAAAATATTAAAACCAAGACAATGAGTATAAGGTGAACAATCTTAGTCCTGTTCCCCCACAATTCCCCACTCATACTGCCTGTACAAGACCATCCTCGACAGGTTCTATATTCTTTTCCAGAAATTTTATATGTATATGCAAATATACATACACATGTGTTCTTAAAGTAAGTAGATGGCAGATGGGTCTCTATTCCTGTAACTTGCTGCTTTTTTTTTTTTTTTCTTTCGCAGTGCTGGGGATTAGACCCAGGGCCTCACTCATGCTAGGCAAGCACTCTACCACTGAACTACCCCATCAACCCTGTAACTTGCTTTTTTATTTAAAATGTGCTTTGGAGAGTTTTCCATAATGATAGATGAAGGTTTTACCTCATTCTTTTATTTTTTAAAATAATATACTGTTTTTAAATTATTTTTAATTGACAAAGTTATATATTTATTATATACAACATATTTTTAAATATGTACACATTGTGGAATTGCTAATTGAGCTGATTAACATGCATTACCTCACAGTTTCTCTTTTTTGTTGTTGTGAGAACACTTAAAACTTATTTTTCTGGCAATTTTCAAGATTATAATACATTGTTATTAACTGTAGTCAACCTATTGTACAATAATTATTCATTTTAAAACATTAATATCCCCTTAAGTTGCTATGATTTTGTTTTATTTATCTAATTTGGCCCCTATTGATTAATATTTAATTTTTTCCATCTTAAACATATTACAAATGATGTTGCACATAAATTTTGTTTTCAAAGTATCCAATCTTGCAGCAAGCAAGATACATAAGATATAAATATAAAATTTCTATAGGAAAATTTCAAGAAAATAGTGTTGCTGAATTGAGGGATATATGCATTTCAAATTTTGTTACATATTGCCAGATTATCCTACAAAAAGTTTGCATCAATTTATAGTTTCAGTACAGTGTATGAGGAGGCCTTTTATCTTGTAATATGACTATTTCAAAACTTTGAGACCTCTTTCAACTATGGAAAGAGGTGCTTTCTGTGTGCTTTAAACATTGCACTAGGCTTTGGAACTTGAAATGCATACAGTGTAGCTAGAGAAAGATTTGTTGGTGAATTACCATTCCTTTGGGACCAAGAGCTTCTACTCTTAGAAACTGAAACTGCAAGCTAGTAAGGTATTTAGTTTCAATTTAGCTTAATGGAAACTGTTAGTGAGTTTTAAAATAAAGACCAAGACAACTGAAATGGCAGATAAAGTCTCCTGGGCCCCAAGAAGAAGGATACAGTGTCTGTGGGTTTACATGCTTCGAAGAGCCCCTCTTTCCAGGAACAATCCTGTTTCAGCCTTGAATTATTTGGTGGAGATGTGAGCTTCTGAAGACTTTAGTCATTCCTAGGGTGGGTGCTTCTTAGTAGGCAAAGGGCCACACAGATCCTGTGTGGCTGAGGGCAGAGCAAGATCTATAAATGGGAATGTAATGATGCCAGCCATCATTTATTTGGCATGAATTCTGGCGAGGCACTATAGTATGCACTTCATGTGCAACTCATTTAATCCTCATGACAAGCCTGTGATTGTCTGACAGTGAATTGTTTTGAAGATAAGGATTCAGAGAAGATAAGTAACTTGCCTAGCCTAGGATCATACAATTAGCAGGCAGGACAGTAGACACTCAAACCCCAGGTATGGTTGACTTCAAAGTCCATACTTGGGCTTCTTGATTCAAAATAATCACATGCTCAGTTTAAAAATATCATATCTTCATGGTATGGAACAGCTCAAGAATTTTTTTTAGGACTGGAGTTGTAGCTCAGCAGTAGAGTGCTTGCCTAGCATGTGTAAGGCACTGGATTCAATCCTCAGCACCACATAAAAATAAAATAAAGTATATTTTTATAAAAGGGCTAAGGATAAGAGTCAGTAGTTGAACACCCCTGGGTTCAATCCCTGGTACCAAAAATAAAAATAAAAAATTTTTTTTTATCTCCTTATTTATTTCTAATGTATAGTCAGAGATTAACAGGTCTCTTTTATTGTTCAGTATGAACCAAAAACTCATGAACCAAAACAGTGCTGGTAAATGCCAAGTGAGTGGTAATAATCAACTCTTAGATTGACTAGAAATTTTGTTTTCAAAATATCATTCCATGGATCATATCATTTGGTGTGAGCAATTTTTAGTAGCCTTGTCTTTAAAATGAAACCAGCCCGACGAGGTCATGCAAGCCTATAATCCCAGTGACTCAGGAGGCTAAGGCAGGAGGATTTCAAGTTCAAAGCCAGCCTCAGCAACATAATGAGGTCCTAGGCAAGTTAGTGAGACCCTGTATCAAAATAAAAAGAGCTGGAGATGTGGCTTAATGATTAGGCACCCTTGGGTTCAATGCCCAGCCCCAAAGTAAATAAATAAATAAGAGGGGAATATTTTTACCTACTTGGCAGGGAGGCTCTGAAATTGGCGTATAATGACTGTCTAGTGTCCAGTAGTGTGCCTGGTCACTAGTGAGTGCAGCTGGGGATGGTGATGATAGTCAACTGGTCTCTGCCTATCCCTTTGCTTTCTTGTTCCTTCTGCAGATTGTGCCTGCTAAATAGACTTTAGACATCTATTTTTGATGTATAACTGCTATAAATGAGAATGTCTCTTGTTAGCTGTCAAATTCTCTCTCAGCTCCTATCCACAGCTTTCCAGACTTCTTTGGAATCTACTCTCTGTCCTTTGGCTTCCTCAAGTGTCTCAAGATAGGCTGAATGGGGCTGTATTGAGGGTTGGGCCAAGCTAGGAGGGATATTAACCTAGTAATCATCCAAGAGTGTGCTAAGCCAAAGAGGTAGTCTAGGACTGTATCTAAAGAACAGGGTGGTTAGGCGGGCTCATTGGTATACACCTGTTATATTAGTGACTCAGGAGGCTGAAGCAAAAAGGATTATGAGTTCATGGCCAGCCTGGATAATTTAGTGAGACCCTGTCTCAAAAAAAGACTGGAGGTATACTTCAGTGATAAAGCACCACTGGGGTTCAATCCCCAGTTCTGGAGAAAACAAAGCAAAACAGAACAAAGGGCTGGGGTTGTGGCTAGTTGTAGAGTACTTGCCTTGCACACGTGAGGCACTGGGTTTGATCCTCAGCACCACATTAAATCAATCAAACAAACAAAAGTATTGTTTATGTTCAACTAAAAAAATTAAAAAAAAAATGTGGTTAAAGACCAAAAGGGTATCTTCAAAGGGTAGATGGACTCATGAAGATATTGACCTGACAGAGGGTGTTAATTGTGACATCATGGCTAATCATGGTAATATTAAAGAAAGGAAGCAAGACATTTGGCCTGGAGCAGTGAAGATGACTGAGGAAAGAAGTTCGATGAACATGGCAAAAGAGAGATGTTTTATGTGGGCAGCTCCTCCTAGCTCAGCCATCTCTTCTTCTCTCACCTGCCCAAGACTCAGGGGCCTATCTCACACCAGACATACAGGATCAGTCTCCCTGCTTACATGGTTCTTTCCTATATAAACTTAGGGAGAATTGTAAGTGAGTCAGTGTGGCTGTGGGAGGAAAAGAGTAGGAAAGAGGTGGATGACACGGTAGGGAGCTTGAACTTTACCTCACAACTAAGATGGAGGCTTTAAATCAGGAAAGTGGCATGATCAGATTCATATTTTAGAAAGATCATTTAAAGATAGTGATTAGAAGTTTGGCTTCAAGTCCTGGTCAATTTTAGGTCAGTTGCTTGATCTCTCTATGCCTTGATTTCCTCATCTGTAAAATAGGAAAAATGACAGAGGATAGTTGTAAAGATTAAATGAGATAATGCTCATAAATAGTTTAGTAATTGACTGGCTAGTAAGTGCTCCATAGCTCAAAATGATGATAGTGATACAGTTATTAAATTGGGAAGAAATTAGAGACAGGAGGTCAAAAGTGATTAGGTAAAAGACAGTAAGAGCCTGAATTAAGGGGGATATAAATGAACTGGATAGTTAAGAAATATATTGAAGAAATAGAATTGTTAGACTTTGAAATAAATTGCTAATGAGAGGATAAAGATAGGCATCTTTAATGAGTCCTGTTTCCAACCTGAGTCACTAAGTAGATGGTGTTGTACTTGAATGAGATAAGGAATACTGGAGGAAGTGGCAGTTTGGGATGAAAAAAAAAGAACATAGTGAGATTGGATTTTAAGATGTTGAGTACCCTGTGATCATGAGGTATTGGGTCTTAAACTATGAAATAGATTTGAGCTCTATCATAAGGTAGAAGATGAAGGTATGGGTGGGGGAAAGAGCACCTTGGGGCAGTACGTAGAATAAGAGGATCCACGGGTCAAACATATATCTGTGGAGGGAGAGGCCAGATGTTCCAAGGAAACATTGGAAAGACTGGTGACATGGAAAGGAAGGTAGAGGAGAAATTTCAAAAAGGAGGGAGGGAGAACTCAACAATGTCAAATCCTGTAAAAGAACTGAGAAGTGACCACTAGTTAGCGGTGTTGTTACCAGTGCCCTTTATAAGAGTAGGTGAACATATCCAAGTGCTAGGCTCTATGCTAATACTAACGTTGAATAAGAAACAGTTCCTGCCTTCAGGGCACTCAACTGAAATCTATAACAATAGAAAAATGCTCAACTGTGAAGGAGTTCAGGCTGGGAAATCAGTTATTCCATTGATCACCAGGATTAATTTGTCTGCTATGGCAGGCTGGGTAGATTTTCTCTTTCTTCCTCACTCTTTTATTGATATCTTCCTTGGTCAATGAGAATAGCCTGCCCAAGAGAAGAGGGCTTTCTTTGGTCAATAGTATAAGAATAGTGAGCCTCCCATGCTGGAAGTTTCAAGCCACCTTTCATATAGACTGTAGTATTATGCTTCTTTTCATAATACTGTGTCGCCTTTTGGAGACCCAAACCCAGAGACAAGAGAGCATGTGTTTGAAGATAGATTTGATTCTTAATCTCACTACCGTCAGTTCTTGTGGTGGTGATGAAAGGTGGGAAGGAACCTGCTCAAGTTGAGAAAAGAAAAAGTAGAAGGATATAGGAGGAAGATGGTAAGATGTCAGGAAAAGTTAGATAAAGGATGAACAGAGGCTAGCTAGTTGGGTAAGTTTTTGTTAGGCAGAAGTAGCAGGAGCAGGAGGGGGAAGGGAAAGGTGGCATTCCTGGCAGGAGGAATAGCCAGATGAAAACTTGGGAAAATGAAGAGGTGAAAGTTTCAAGCCAGGCTCAGGGACTGAGTAGCCTTCCTGAATTGCACCTCAAAGCCCTAGCACATGACTGGGAGAGCAGGCTGGAATGGGGACTTGAGGCCAGATGATAGAGTTCTGAGGACCTGGGGAGGGAGCTCGGGCTTTCTTCTTCTGTGGTTTGACGGCTTCTGGGAGGAACCATCAAAAGCTTTTTAGGAATTCAGGCTTGTCTGTCTCAGGCTTCTTCTTTCTGGAAGACCAAGGGCCCAAAGTGGCAGCCTGACATTCAATCTCCTTTGCCATGGTTGGGAAGTCAGGGCTGTAGCCGATTTCATTGGCCTGTTTTGCATTTATTATAGTGTGGCTTTTATAGTGTGTTAATTGAAATATTTCCAACTGCCAAAAACAATTACACTCAAATTGCCTTGTCAGTTCTTTTATTGCCAGATAAATGTTTTACAGACATATTTACAGGGGGCAGTAGTAACTGGATCTCATTTTCTATTTAAGGCTGAGGATTTGGGCTGGGATTGGCCCTCCAGTGCTCTGTTGTGGGCCGGAAAGCTGGTGGACATTGCAACGCTTCCATACCGTTACCTTAGGGATCAGTGGCTCTTCAAAGGAAAGAGTTTTCTGGCTCCTGTGGCAAAGCCTCAAGAGAAGGGTTCCCATTACTGGAAACCTTGGAAACCTGGCAGAAATCTGAACTCAGCAACAATTCCAAGCTGAGATATGTTTTCTTTTCCCTTGAAACCCTTTTCCTCCCTTCTACCATCCAAGCCTCTCCCACAGAGCCTATTGTTATACGGCTGTAAGAGCCCATTGCTCTAACTCTTTCTCTTTACATTTGCAAAACTGAGGCCCAGAGACTTCCCCAAGATCATACAGACAGTCAGTGACAGAGCTGGGAGCAGAGGTCTCTTTCCAAGTGCATTCTGCCACAAACATGTTCCCATTGACTTGTATTCTGGTGCCTTGACCCTTCCTTCAGTGCTCTAAGCCTGCTCCCTAATATCTCCACCCCACACTAAGTCCCCTCACGCTTGATATCTAAAATATCTCTTTGTTTTATATATATATATATATATATATATATATATATATATATATATATATATGGTTTTTGTTTGGTGACTCTGTTACTGTTCTTCTTCTGCCTTTGTACATGCCATTTATGCCTTCTGAAAATGCATCTTGTCCTTTGATACCCAACTAAGAAACACCACTTCTGGAAACCTTTCCTGAGTACCCAAAGCTGGAGAGGTACCTCTGTGCTGTCCTACAGCAACCTGTGCACACACATCCCATTGCTGGCACAGAGCCACCTTTCAAGGGAACTTATGCTGAACGAATGACTGATGAGCACTGATCACACTCATCTGCCCTCCACAGAGCCAGCGCAAACTTTGTCTTTGTCCCACTGCTTAGGTTAGTGCCTGACACATAAATAGATACTCTCCAAATGTTTAATGAGTTGAATTGAGCATGCTACTTGTATTAGCTTTTTGTCACTGTACAAAATACCTGAAGCAGGCTACTTTTGGAAAAAAGAGGTTTATTTTAGCTCATTGTTCTGGAGATTCAAGGGCATGGCTCTTGCAACAGCTCCACTCTGGTGAGGACCTCATGGCAGATGACAGAGCTTGTACAAGAGAAGGATCACATCTTGAACCAGGAAGCAGAGAGGGAGGAAGGGGCTAGACTTGCTCCTTGTATAACCACCCACTCTGAGGAACTACCAAGAGGTCAGGGAACTACCTTAATCTCTTTTGTGGTCATTTCTCCAATAACCCAAGGATTCCCCACTGGACCTCACCTCTTAAATGTACCATCACCTCTTCATATCATTGCCCTGGGGACTAGAACTTCAACCCATGAACATTTGGAGTATACTCAAACCATATCCAAACCACAGCACTACTCTTCAGAACTTAAAATTTTAGCATGTTAAAACTAGAGCTGGGTGCAGTGGTGCACACATATAATCCCAGAAACTTTGGAGGATGAAGCAGGAAGATCACATGTTCAAGGCCAGACTTAGCAACTTACCAAGACCCTGTCTCAAAATAAGAAAATCAAAAAGGGCTGGGGATGTAGCTCAGTGGCAAAGCAACCCTGGGTTTAATTCCCAGTATCAAAAAGAAAAAAGAAGAAAAATAAATGCCCAGTGCTAAATTACTAATAACATTCTTCATAGGTAATCCCATTGAGTCTGAAATGGTTGCCTCAGATTCAGGACCTCCTTGGCTGGGCACTGAGAGTGGCCCTGGAACTGTTCTTGAGACTTGGGAAAGCTCAATATCCTTGAGATCCTTGGGTAAAAGGACCTGTAATATGTTTATGATATTCTCATGTCAGTTTGCTTGTGACTTGCCTTCTGTTTCTGTTCTTCTTTCAGAGCCTCAACATGGGCAGAGGAACCAGGAAGAAAGTAAGTGCTCAGTTCACCACAGTATCTTAGCAAGATGCTAATGGCATTTTTTTCCTTATTGAATATTGTCTATATATTTTCAGAAAATTCAAATAAGCTAGAAGATTAAAATTACCCTTAAGCCTACAACCCTGGGATAACCTTTTATTTAATCTGTTGTGTTATATTTTCCCAGAAATTTTTATGCATATATAAAATTACATGTATTTATTTTTAAGTGGAATTAAACTGTTTTATTTTATAACCTGTTTTTCACACAAAAAATATTTAGAGTATCTTCCATTGCTAATATACTTTTATAGCATCATTTGAAATTACCACATCATATTTTATCATATGTTCCTTAGGGCCATCCCATAATTTGTTCAGCCATGCCTCATTGATGAATATTTAGATGTTTCTTCCTTTTCACTATTATTATCAATTATCTTAACAAATGTTCATGTACTTAAACCTTTAGGCATGTCCTTTGTTATTTCCTTAATATAAGTTCTACAGGTAGAAATTTGGGTCAAATAACATAGTTATTAGGCTTTGGGAAATATTTCCAAGTTGCTTTTGAGAATGATGTGCTAATTTATGGGTGCCTGCTTTCTTATAACATTGCCAGTTCTGAATGCTAGTTTTGATTTGTTGACTTAGTTTTCCAATTTTATAGTGAAGAAATGTATTGTTTTATTTAGCATGTCTTTTCTTGTTAGTGAGGGTGAACATCTTGAAAAAATATGTCATGGTCATTTTGGCAAGGTGTTTGTCTATCAGGGAAGGCAAAACTTCTAGTCCTTTATTTTTGGCTTAAAGTAACCAAATACCAGAGAATACTGCTTTAAGAATAACCTTAAAGAGGAAAGGAGGAAGGGAAGGAAAGAAGAAGAACTGAGGATTAAAATTAAGCAAACTATGTTATACTTACTTATGTATACATTGAAGTGAACTCCACTATCGTGTATAATTATAATACACTAAAAAAGAAAAGATCAAACTTAAAGGTGGTATATTAGAAGGTCTATTATAAATTAGAATGGAAATAGCTTATATAACAGCTTGGCATCCTTTCTGGATGTCTAAGCCACTTTTCATAAAGCCCTGCCTCTACATCTGTTCCTGGACACCTCCAAGGCTTTAGGGAGAGCAGGAGGGAGGAGCCATTCCTTCAGGTACCACTACTTGGGCCAAAGGTCCATCACAATGTTCTAGCTAAGCCCTAACCCTCTAGGGTAGAGGTGGCTATGATCTTCAAGACAGAGTGAACTCTGGACTGAGAAATTCTTTGGGACTCTTCCATGAGTGGTCGGTTGCACATTTTATACACTATGTTCAATGGGCAAAGCTTGACTTCTGGGAGGATTTGTCAGTTAAGGGGTTTTCTGCAGCATTATTTGCTTGCCCAAGCAGATTAGGTGCTCCTAATGCTCATATGAGGTTTTTGTCCAGGATGAAGATTCAGGGACTGAAGTGGGAGAAGGGACAGATGAATGGTCCCAGTCTAAAGCCACAGTTAGACCTCCTGACCAGCTGGAGTTAACAGATGCGGTAAGAGAGTAGCTTCTTATCCTTGTCCCTTCCACTTCCTCCATCTTCAGAGATATGTTCTTCCACAGTACAGATTAGAAACCCGCACAGAACCTGGGCATGAGATGTCTGCTGGTACCCTGGGTGGCCCTAAGCCTGAGAGGGATCCCCTGGAGGGATCTTCATGTTTGACCCTTTTGGTATTTCTTTCCCTCAGGAGTTAAAAGAGGAGTTTACCCGGATCCTGACAGCCAACAACCCACATGCACCCCAGAATATTGTCAGGTACAGCTTCAAAGTAAGTCATCCCCTCCTGGACACAGCCTCTAGATCTCCTTGGAGTGTTAGTGACTTGTCACATTGCAAAAACCTCTTCTTGGCTCTTTGGAGATTGCTTTTAAACAGGTTCTTGGCTGAAATCCTGGAATTTTGCATGGAGTTTTCCAGAGATTTAAAAAATTTCTTTATGCATCTCCCTTGCAGTCTAATTGCAGTGCCTTAAGTGCCCTGCAGAGTCAACTTTTTTTCAAGAATCTTTAAATGAATATTTAGTTAGAAAAATACTTTTCCAATAGATGGGACTATTGGAGCTTTAGAAGCTGAATTTTCTTCTAGCCAGACACCTGGGTAGAATATAGATCCACCTCTGGACAAGAAAAAGCTGATCTCCCTCATCCCCCCTGCAACCCTGTCTCTTAACATCACAACCAAGCAAGCAGGTAACCCATCAGGGCCTTCCTTTATTACCATGTTGTGGGCAAGTTCTTAGTTGGTAGATACATCTGTGGCGTGTCTTTAACACTGTTTTCAGCTAGAGTAAGGTCAGCTCCTGTGAGTAGAGACCAAAGAGAATTTCAGAGTACATTTTGAACTAAAGTAGAAGTGATGCCTATTTTTTTAAATTTCATTTTCATGCTTACTGTGTCCAGTGTCAGATTCTATATTAGAACTTTTATATAGGTTATTGTATATTATATGCTTTTTGATACAGGAACTACTATTATCTTTATTTTATGGAAACCAAAGTTAAATTAGATAAAATTAATTACAAAAATCACACAGTCAGGATTCAAAGCAAGATTTGAACCAGTTTGTTTGACTCCAAAACAACATTACGTTGCTTCTTTAAAATTTTTTTAAGTGTACAAAGTTTTGAATGTATAATAGAAATTCATAGTACAAATTTCAAAAGAGTCAAAACACACTGAAAATATAATGAAAATTGAATCTTCCTCTATCTTTTTCCCTGGAGATAACAATAATGTCTTTCACTAGGCATAGTTGCATATACCTCCAATCCCAGCTACTTGGGAGGCTGAGGCAGGAAGATTCCAAGTTTCAGGATAGCCTAGGAAATTTAGTGAGACCCTGTCTCAAAATGAAAAATATAAAACAAAACCAAAAAATGGTGGAAGATGTATTTCAGTAGTTCAATCCCCAGTACTAGGGGAAAAAACAGAGCAATAGTTTCTTTCTTTATCTTTTAAAACAGTTCTTTTGAGGTATGGTTTATATTCCATAAGATTCACTCGTTTAAAGTATACAAGTCAGCAGCTTTTAGCATATTCACAGATTGTGAAACTTTTGACATGATCATTTTAAAACATGTTTATTTTCCCTGAAAGAAACCCCTCAACTGTTAGCTGTCAATCCCCAGTTCTCCATCACTTCCAACCCTGGACAATAATGAACTATTTTCTGTCTCTATAGATTTGCCTATTCTGGAAATTTCATATAATAGAATAATACAATATGTGGACTTCTGTGACTAGCTTCTTTCATTAAGCATATTGTTTTTCAATTCATTCATGTTATACCATATGTCAGTACTTCATTTATTTTTATTGCCAAATGATATTCCACTGTATGAATATACTGCTTTTTATTTATCCACTCATAAGTTGATTGATGTTTAGATTTTTACTACTTTTTGACTAATGTGAACAATACTGCTACGAACATTTGTGTACAAGTCTTTGTGAAAATTTTCTTGAACACACTGTTTCTTATTCAGCCTGTGTAGTCAACCCCTCCACAAAAAGTTTGCTACAAATCCAGACATGTTTCTTGAAAGGTGCTGGTTCATGAGTTTTGCTAATGGCTTCGCTTGGACAACCTGCAAATGTCAAAGGGAAGCTGTCTTACCTTCCCTGATGTTATGCTGGAGTATGGTGCAATCTCTGGGTTCCTGTCCTGACATTAGAGTCCCTCTAGGACTCAGTGAGCTGGCCATGGTAGTCATGCTATAGGTGAGGACTGGTGCTGCCTTGTTGGTTTCAATGCATCCCTTTTGCCCCTCTTTTAAGGAAGTTCACTTCACCCAACCTTCCAACAGCCTATTCCTGCCTGGCATCCTTTCACAGAGCTGGTCTTGAGAGATCCCAGAGCTTTAGGTTTCCAAAATTGCTACTTTCCCTTGATGGGCTGGAGAGGGGAGGAAGATGGTTCTGATCCAGGCATGCCTCCCCTCCTTTCAGAAGCACTGGAGTCTGAATTCCATTTCTAAACTGAAGGGAAAAGTCCCAGTCAATGGGAACAGGGTAGAGAGGAAGCCTCAAATGACAATTATAAGGATAATTTATTCCCATTGTGTGTTAGTCAGCTTTGCGTCATTGTGACCAAAATACCTGACAAGAACAACTTAAAAAAGGAAAGTTTATTTGGCTCATGGTTTTGAAAGTTCTTAGTACACGGTTAGGCAACTCCATTGCTCTGGCCTGAGATGAGGTAAAACATCATGGCAAAAGGTCATGGTGGAGAAAAGTTTGCTGATGGCAGCTGGGAAACAGAGAGGGAGAGAAAGAAAAGGACTGGGGAGAAAAGAAACCCAGAGTACATCCTCAGTGACCTACTTCCTCCAACTAGGTCCCACTTCCCAGTAGTTCATTTGGTTACCAATAGATTAATCCACTGATGAGATCAGAATCCTCATGATATAATCATTGCCTAAAACCCCACCTCTGAACATTGGGACTTTGGGGGACATTCCCTATCCAAACCATAACACACGGGCACCTTCATCATCATAATAATAGTTACCATTTTTATTGAGCATAATATTATTGAACATTGAACATAATATTATTATGTGTCAAGCACTGAGACATAAGTATTGAGCTTTTACTATGTGTCAGACTCTGAGACATAATGATGAAAAATTATTTTCATTATTTTCAATACTTACAATATCTTGCAAATTAGATATCATTATCTTATTTGTTATATGAAGAAAGTAGGGTTTAGAGTTGTTAAGCCCAAGGTTATACATATAATAAGGAGCAGACTAAGGATTTGAACCCAATTCTGCCTGCATCCAAAGACCAGGCTCTTACTCACTAAGTTAGTGATACAGGAAGAACTCCATGGTGACTTTCTAAGACAGAGCCTTCCAACCTATGTGATCAGAACATTCCAGCTCTCTGGGGACAGATAGGTCTGGTACAACTGGAACACATGGGCTGGTTTCCTCTGCGGTTGAGTTTATCCCAGTGTGCCATACAAATATAATTATTTTCCATATGACTTGAAAAGGAGACTCTTATCTCTAATTGAATTTTAGTGGTTGCTAGGATGCTGATCAGTGAGGGTGAATCTATAGGAACTGCACTATAGGCTCTATGCAAACAGGAATAGCGTCTGCTTTTGCTCAGCTTTTAACCTTGGGCATCTTACGGATATAACATTCTTGGCACATTTTGGCAGCTCAAAAATTATTTGTTGAGGGCTGGGGTTGTGGCTCAATGATAGAGCGCTCACCTTGCAAATGTGAGGTGCTGGGTTTGATCCTCAGCACCATATAAAAATCAATAAAATAAAGGTATTGTTTCCAACTACAACTAAGAAAAATTTTTTAAAAATTATTTGTTGAAGAGTGAATGAACCAATGAAAATGTTTAAAGCTTGGTATAACTTTGTTGATCCCAACCCCCTCCACCACCAAAAAATAAAGGAAGAATGAATGAATGCCAAGATTGCCTGGGATTTAGGGCTTTAAGCTTAATCCTGCTTCTCATTTACCATATGCCCTGGACAAATGTCAAACCTAAACCTTCTGCGGATCTTTGTGCTACTCTTGGATGGAACCAGGAGGATCAGGGATTTTGTTGTCTCTGACCATCTATCCAGCTCTGGCATCCACTAACATACAGTGGAGAGAGGGCCAGGCTGTGTCATTTGATGATTATCTGACTGCCCAGAGTCTGTTTGAGGCAGGTGAACTGGGATCACTTGCATGGATATAGGAGATAAGAAAATTGAGCCAGTGACAGGTAAATGTGGAGCTATTTCAGGTTGGAAAGAGAAGGTATTTGAAAATAAGTCTTTGAGGAGAACTTTCAAAAATACCTAATTTTATTTAACTCCTCTTCTTTAAGATGAAATGCTGTGAAAACCTCAGGCTAACTGAGTTACATTTTGGTGAGTTACATTTCCTGAATATCTTAAAGAATGAAGGCAAACTACATTCTAACAATAGCCCCATTGGGGACCTTGGTCTGACTCAGCCCCTTCTTCTTCTTAGGAAGGAACATATAAACTTATTGGCTTTGTGAATCAACTGGCAGTTCACTTCAGCCAGGTTGGGAACCTTATCCCCAAAGATTCAGATGAAGGACGACGGCAGAACTATCGTGATGAGATGACGGCAGGTAGGATTCTAGACCAACCTGAGGCTGCAACCGTAAGTCTTATCCCTTTTCTCTGGTTACCTTGAGGAATTGATCCCTATGATGGAACATACAGAGGGTCTTCTTAGATGAGAATTCATACATGGCTGACCTGAATAGGCCTGGGAGCTAATCCATGATACTTAGGCCAAGGAGAATTCAAGAAACAGGCGAGGTCTGAAAGGCAAGAGCCACGAAGACCTTTCCTGCTAGGGACTGGGGGAGCAGGCCTGGTCTAGGAGCTCATTGGAAGTATCCTATCAAGGTTCACAGGAGTCCGTCAAGGTGGTGCTTTCAGACACAGAAAACCTTGAGGAAGATGAAGAGCCCAAGGAAGCAGAAGCTGAAGCTGAAGCTGAAGCTGAAACTGGGAGTCAAATAGATGTGCCTACAGTTGAAGTATGGATTATGTTGCTCTCTACCCCACCAATTCCAGCTCAGGCTGTGGATGGAGGCTTCGGGGTGACTTGGGGTGGAAGGAGGGAAGCTGAAAGTGAGAAGTTAGAGGCTACAGGGGCCAACATATCTGGCAGTATCCTTTCTCCCACCTCCCTCCTATCCCAGGACAGGGTCTGCCTTTCTGAATGCCCCCACCTTCCTTTCACAACTGAGTCCTGGTCCTCTGGGTCTTTATTTCCAGGCAGTTGAAACAGTACCTGAAGAAGAATTGATGACTCCTAGGCAGCCCAAGGAGCGGAAGCTCACTAACAAGTTTAACTTCAGTGAGAGAGCCTCACAGACCTTCAACAACCTTCTCCGGGTAGAGCCCTCACCATAGTCCCTTTATTTTTAATCTCTGTGCTGTTTGTGGCAGGGAAGAAGCAGGCCTGACCCAAGTTTAAGCAGCCCTCAGCTTGGCAGGACTGATAGGGCAGACACAGTTGATTTCTTCAAGGAAAGCTGAGAGCACCTGTTCAAGTCCTTGTAAGCCATCCAAGCAGTTCGTAGAGAGACAGGAGGCTAGAGCCTCCAAAACTCCACTGAGAGGTTTGAAACTTTGGCTGAGATTTGAAGAGAGAGAGATAGAGATAGAGGTAGATAGATAGATAGATAGAGAAATTAGAAGCCGGGGAGAAGAGAGGAGGTCATAGTATGCCAGGGGGTAGGCAGCCAAGGAACCAGTTCCTCTGGAGTTGATGGTCTTTGGGGTAGAACAATTGGAAGAAGCATGAAATTTCCAAGGTAACTTGTAAGTATGGGGGATCCTGATAACTAGGCTGTGGGAGCCTCACAGGACTTTAGGTGAGGGCAGTGTTTTACAGAAATGAATCTGTGGTGGAGCATGAGGTCTGTAGGGTAAGATTTTGAAAGTACTTCATCACTCTGGTCCCTATGCTGACATTGGGAAATTTGGGTGATATATAATGGGAAGAGAGTGGCTTCTCCTGGTGGAGCCAGACTCCATTATTAGGGAGAAGCCTTCTTAGGGCAAGAGATATTCCTCTGGGTCCATGGGAGGCTGACCTCTATGCCCTGTGACTGGAGTGTGGCAGTGAGCTGGCTTCTTGTAGATCTGTCCACCACCAGTTGGAGTTTATCTTGGTTAAAACTGGCACAATCAAGCTTCACTGACTTTACTTTCTAGCTGAGACCTCTTCTGAAGGAGGCCAGAATGGAAAAAATGTGGGCTTTGTATGTATCATTCAATTCTTTGCCCAAGTTTCTCTACTTCCCCAGCTATGTCCTACTCCTTCTTGAGATCTGACCAAAATGCTTCTCCCAAAAATGTATTGTTAAGTGAAGTAGTTGAGGGCTTTCTGTGGGTTTCCTGTTGTCATTGTTCTCTAGGATAGAGATTGCCAGATGGAGCCTCCTCCCAGGACAAACTTTTCAGCCACAGCCAATCAGGTAAGACCCTGGGCCAGTCTGAAATCCATCACCACCTCCAGTCCCATGCATCCTCATCATGCTCAGCAGCAAAGGAGACTGGCCTGGCTAAGGACTCCTCTGGGGCTGGGGATATAGCTCAGTTGATAGAGTGTTTGCCTTGCATTCACAAGGCCCTGGGTTCAATCCCCAGTAACACACACACACACACACACACACACACTCCTCTGGCAGTCATCCTCCACCTCCCTGTTTATTGTCATAAGCATCCAGTCTATGAACACCAGACACGTGAGACAGTAGTAGGTCTCTCCCAAATGAGCTCTGGACCATGTGCTCCCAGGGCAATGCTACCCAAAATAGAAATGAGTGTGGCTTCTGGGGCTTCTTCCAGGAATGGAGGAGAACTAAAGAACTGTTGTTCCTATGAACTCTGGAGTCCATGGCTCCTTGCAGCTGACTCTGGAGTATTAGCACTCTGAGTCTGCCCTCCCAGCAGCCTATAGCATTCCTGAAGACCCTTCTTCTTCCCCCTCAGTGTGTGGGTAAGACATGGTGCTAGAGGACCTGAACCATTCAGGCTCCAATTTTGCTGTTCCAGTAAGATCCTGAACAAACCATGCCTCCATTTCTTTCTTAATGCCTCAATTTCTGTCAAGAAAGAAAGACAAGCTGTCTCGCAGGATTTTTGTAGGGCTCTGAATGAGATAATAAGTTCTGGAGTACTTTGCAATGTAGAATACTGGCCCATGGGTAAATTTTTAAAATGTAAGGTGTGCCTATCTGGCCTCCAGGTGGCAGTGACTTCCCAGCTCTGGGGAATAGTGTGATCTATGGCATTTGCCCAACCCCAGATCCTTGCTGCTTCCTCTGCTACTATCCTTGGGCTTTCCTTTCTTTATGGTCAGTTGGCAGCAGTTCTCTTACCTTTTGTTTTTCTCCTTTTAATGTCAAGGTATGGTCAGTGTTGTAGACGGCCAGCACGAACCTTGTATATTTATTCCATCTCCCTAGGAGGAGACTATATTTTTAAAATTTTCCTAATTTAAAATCTTATAAATCACCAACAAACATATGAGCTGGCCTGATATTTGCCCATTATTCTGTCTGGTGGGGGTTGCCTGCTAGAGCAGTGCTGATCTCCCAGCTGAAGACCCAGATCAGGGCTTCAGAGTGGACAAGTTCAAAGCAGAAGTGACCTGAGAGCTCCTTCATTCCTGATCCAGAGCTGATGGTTAGCAGGGAAGGCAGAGATTGAATACATAACTACAATGGGCCAAACAGAATTTTACAGAGGCATATGATAGGGGTTAACATGACCAACTCCTCAAGCTCTGAAGGTTGAAAAGGAGCTGGCTAGGGAAGGCTGTGCCCTGTAATGACCTTCTCATCTGTCCTTGTCTAGTGGGAGATATATGATGCCTACATGGAGGAGCTTG
The DNA here is from genome assembly GCF_021218885.2 of Marmota monax. Taxonomy (NCBI): domain Eukaryota; kingdom Metazoa; phylum Chordata; class Mammalia; order Rodentia; family Sciuridae; genus Marmota; species Marmota monax. The sequence continues at coordinate 8,216,782 of NW_026695243.1, read as the reverse complement.
AGAAGCAGGAAAAGACCAAAGAGAAAGAGAAGGCAAAGACCCCAGTGGCTAAAAAGTCAGGGAAGATGGCCATGCGGAAGCTGACATCTATGGAATCCCAGGTTTGGTGGGGGTGCCCACAGCTCTGTCACATAATGTCTGAGTGGTGTCTTGGCCCCTGGGTAGACAGAAACATGGCTGCCTGGGAGAGTTCACAGATACTTTAAAAAGAGGGGCTAATGTGGAGGTGTGAATAGTTCTTTCCTTGGGGGAAGATGTGAAGAGACTACAACTGCCTCTGGTATTCCACCACCATCACTACCCTCTCCCCATCCCCTGCCAATTTGATATAGGTCTGGAAGTTAACAGGGGTTCAGGATCATTGGGCGAGGGAATAACCGAAGAAATACTTTATTGAAAGTGCCATATGCCTCCTGCGGGGGTCTTTCTAGAGTGGAGATGGGCTGTGAGAATAAAACATCACTTCCCTGAGGTTTGGGAGGGTGAGAGGCTCTTCTGCTTTCAGTCCTTGGGTTTAATGTGCCTGGTACTTAAGGTGAGTCTTCAGGGCTAGGATCCAGACAAGAGATGATCACAGGTACCATCAACGCCAGGACAATGAATATGGCCATCCTGGGCTGGATTTACCATGAGGAGCAATGTAGGAGTTTTTACAAAGCTCATGGTTGGGGTATGTGGAGGGGTGTAGCCAACATAGGTTTGGGGTTAGTATGGGAGTTACAGTGATGCAACCATGGAGATGTTCAAGGGCTACACCTATCCCTCTGACAGAGAGAAATCTGGGTCAGGAGTCAGGGTCCCAGTGTGGAGATCAGGATGGGTGTGACCTTCAATGGAAGAGATCCTCAGGAAACTGGGGGCTGGTTTCAGCACCTCGGAGAGCTCCCATGGCAGTTGTCTGGGAAGCAGTTCTGCTCCACTCCAGAATAAGAGTTAAAGAAGTTCTGCTTTCTTTGTCTGAAGTGTGCTCACTTCCTCTCAATTTTCCATTCCACAACCCTGATGTTGTCACAGTCAGAAGGATTAATGGTTCTCCTCTATGACTTAATAGAAACTCTTCCAATTAAGTTTCATTCAATCACTGACCAGGCATTCAGCGATCATAATCATACCAGGTACTGGAACTCTAAAGTGAAAGAAACCCCTATCCTGAGGATTGTTCTGTGATCCTTGGCTCCTCCTGCATCATTTCCCAGAGGTTAGAGGCGTCAGAGGAGCCTTTGATTTGTGTCAAGATTTGCATGAAGATCCATCAGGGTTTGGTTGTGGGCTCTGTTCTGGGACCCATGGTTGCAGAAACCCCAATTATAATCATCAAAACCCAGAAACCAGAAGAAAAGTCTCTGTGGCTAACTGGAAACTTACCTGGAGTCTAAGCCCTGCCAGAGTTGGTATATAACACCTTCAGAGAGGAGGGATTTCCCTCCTGTATCACACTGGGCTCTTCCAGCTTGACTGACATGGCAGGCTGTGAAATAGGCAGATTCCATCCCTCTGGACCAAGAAGCCACAGTGGAGTCAGGACACTGGAAAGTATAATGTAACCCATTCCCAAGTGAGTGTCTTGGTATACAACCGCCTCTTCTTTTTTTCTTTCTTTTTCTTTTCTTTTCTATTTTTTCTTTTTCTTTTTTTTTAGAGAGAGAGAGAATTTTTTAATATTTTTTTTAGTTTTTGGTGGACACAACATCTTTATTTTACTTTTTATGTGGTGCTTAGGATTGAACCCAGCACCCCGCGCATGCCAGGCAAGCACGCTACTGCTTGAGCCACATCCCCAGCCCATAACCTCTTCTTAAAGGAATTGAGCTCTAAATGTAATACCAGGTTGTCTAGGGGATAGAATGGGAGTGACAGTCATCTTTGCTTTGCCAAGGCCCAGTGTCTATTTAAGTTGATTTAAAAAAAAAAACTCAGCTGTGCAGGAGGGGAGACAAGAGAACAGGTTGTGATACTCTGTAGGATGGTTTCCAATGATGGGCCTCATGTCTCAGTCTCATTAATGATTTGGGTGAATGCACAGAACTGAATGCAAGCTTGTCTAATCTGATTAGGCAGGAATGGGTAAAAGGGCTCTGAAGCCATAAGTTTAGTCAGAACCAATAAAGGAATGTGACTGATCAAGTGGCATAACATCCAGAACAAGGGAGGTAATAAGCCACCGTACTGTCCTTGGAGGATATCTGGAGCCCTGAGTCTCCCAGAACCAGGAGAGGGTAATCAGGCTAAGGAGGAACTGGCCCTCCATATGAGGCAAGAATATGGGCCCTAGAGTCCACAGACCTGGATTTATATCCTGGCTTTGGCACTTATTAGCTGGGGCTTGGTGAAACCTGTTTCTTCATCTGTAAAACCATCCTAACAATCCCTACTTTAAAAGATTGTCACGAGAACCCAAGATAATATATGTAAAGCCCCAAATATAGTACTTGCCTGTTACTGATCAATAGATGGTGGCTATTGTTATTAATATGCCTTATCATGGCTGATGGGCTTGGCAGAGGTACCTCAGGAAGTGCTGACTTTGGAGAATAAAGCACGGTTCTGCTACATCAGAGGAGCTGTTGTTAGGCGTACAGTTCCTTAAGGCTAGAGGACAGAGTTAGGACCATAATAGAACACCCAGGGAAGCAGGTGTCAGCTAACTAACCATCTGGCCACAGGGAATGTTCCCTCATGTGCAGAGAGTTAGGCTTGAGAGGAAGCAGCCAAGAGGAGCTGGTTGTGCTTTTAGTCTGGGAGTAAGGGGAGTGGCTGGGACCAGGTGAGCTCTGAGGTCAGTGATTTTAAGACTCTGATGTCTGTCCTCCTCAGTCTGTTTCTGATAAAAATTTTGAGTCAATTTGAATTGATGCAAAACACCCTCAAAAAGCAGTTTCCCAGATACAACTTATAAGCCTCCATCACACTTCTGCATGTTTTCTCTGACACCACTTTTACAGTCACCACCAGGAAATGGGTTAAGTCAGAACTTGTGCATTATTGCATTTAATCCTCATAATGACTATACAAGGCAGATGCTGCCATCCATTCTCATTTTGTCACACGGACTCAGTGACTCAAAGAAATTAAATAACTTGCTCAAAGATGTCATCTAGCTCCTAAGCAGTGGGATAGGATAGAAATGCAGGTTCATGTGTTTCTGGAACCTATTCTCTTCACCATGACATGACACTGCAGTCCCAATAGACCCAATCCTCAGGAGCCATAGGCCTGGCCCTCAGAGGGTTGTCCACTCAGCTGGCTCACTCCTGCCATCTGCTCTAAACTCTTTGGTCCTTTCTTGCTAATCTCAAACTCTTTGCTCCTCTATTAACTTGCCTAGTGAATCACCTTGTGGATTTATGATACTCAAAATGAGTCATATTTCCTGATACAAAACTTCTTGCCTTTGCTTTGGTCTGGGCAGTGGGCAAGGCCTGGAATTAGGAGTCTCAGTTCTCCCTTATATTCCATGCGTGCAAGCATATCTCTCCCTTCTTTAGGCTTTGGTGGCTTCCTCGACTTGTGACTAAATAAGGGGGTTGGACCAGGAGATTTCAGAGGCCTGTAATGGGTGTCTGTTATTCCCTGAGCTAGTGAAACCTCTCTGTTCCCACCAAAGATGCCTCTTACCTATTCTTAGCTGTGCTCCCCTCCAACACCTGCCTTGGCTCTCTCTGGTGCCTTATCTAGTACACAGAGAGATGCCTTCTCCAAAACAATCCCAGAATGAAAGAATGTGAAGCATACTCTGTCCAGGGCCCAGATATATCAGCTGATATCCCTTGAGCCATCTGTGAGGGAGGGGTTCTTGGAAGGCAGTGATGAAGTGAGTTGGACCTTGAGCCATGCAGAGATACCATTACAGAGCCATTTGGTTTAGTAGTGTTGGGGAGAAATTGCTGAACCAATTGCAAGTCTTCCCCACCTTAGGGCATATTACCTTGCCAAATGCTTATTAGGATGTGTGGTTTCTGTGTTCCCACAGAGTGATGATATCACCAAAGTGACCCAAGCAGCTAAAATTGTGGAGCGAATGGTCAATCAGAATACATATGATGATGTTGCTCAGGGTAAGATTTCTTGTGCTCATATTAAAAACTCCTCATAAAAACTGATATTTGAGTATCCCGTGCTAATTCCTATATATGCAAGAGAAAGAAAAAATTCCTCCCTCCTCTGGCTGTCATTGAGAGGACAAGACTTACACAAGTCAACCATGAACAATGGCATAAGAAACAATAGCCTTAGTGTTGAGATCTGACAATGGTATAGCAAGAAATGCCTGCACATTAGTGATCCAATGTCATCTTCCCAATACTCCTGGGAAGAAGACAGAGCAAAGATGATTACTCTTACTTTGCACATGAGACATCTGAGCCAATGTCACCTGGCTAGTGAGTTGGCAGAGGGGGGCCCAAACCTAGGTCTTGAGCTTCATTCTGTGTTCTGTTCTCTACTCAGTTGGAGTTGCTATAATGCCAGAATATACTAGATAGACAAAAACTGCTTGGGAAATCCCCACCAAAGGAAAAGGGAAGATAAGTTATGATTGGGAGCAGTCAAGGAAGGCTTCAGGGAGGGCTGAGCTAGATGTCAAGGGACAGCAGAGTCTGAGTAGGAGGATGGCAGAAGAGAAGATGTTCTGGGCAGAGGATAGCATGAGCAGTGACTTGATGGCAAGAATGCATAGGAATGGACTCCGGGAACAAGGGGCAGCAAAAGTGGTGAGAGTTCAGGCTGGAAGGGTGGTTGGAACCAGTTTATGAAGTGCCTTGGATATCACAAGGGATTTGAGATTTCTCCACAGATAGTTCAGAGGCATTGAAGCCTACTAGGCAGAGACACAGCTCAGTGAGAACTGGGATGGAGGAAGATGTGAGTAAGCAGAATACAAGGATAAAGGTAAAGGTGCAGGTTGGAATGGGTTTTGCCACACCTAAATCATAGGGAATGGACAAAAGGAGCAATAATAATGGAAAACAGCACCGGCATTCACTGTGTGTGGCCTATGTGTAAAGTATTGTGCTGTCTGGTTTATGTGTATTATTTTATTTTTCCTGACAGTTTTACTCTGTGAAGTGAATACCATTATTATCTTCAACTTATAGAGGAGAAACTCAGGCTTGGGTGTTGCTACTTGTTCAAAATCATAGCTAGTGGGAGCTCTGAGTAATTGAACCAGAATTTGAACACAGGCCCCTTGGATCCGTTGCCTAACCACTTTACCATGAAGCTACAGAGCCATGGAGCAGAGGAGATGTTTCAAATAAACACATTCAATAGATCTATCCTGATGATTAATTAGTGATGAGGTGAAGAAAGAGATTGATTCAGAAATGCTTAAATCCAGGGGCCTGGGAAATTCTGGTGTCTTTGACAGTGCCAGGGAAACGGAATCCTTCCCATGGCATGAACAGCACATTCCCAAGTGGCTTGTATTTCCCTAAGAGGTTGTGCATTTATTTGGAGCAGCTGCCTCCCCAGAGTTGGCAGCTCCTTGCTGCTGGCTGGTCTCCTTTGCTGACAGCCTAGGGCTCTTCTTGGTGACTTGATGTTCATTGCTCACCCATGGGACATAAAAACCAAGGCTGCCAAGACCAGGAGCCTAAACAAGCCCCCTTGTTATCATTCAGGCTGGAAAACGACCTTGAGTGCTTTTCAAAGCTGTCAAAGTACACAGCAGCTGTGAATGAATTTGTCACTCACACAGCTTGGCTTCCTGAAACCCAGCCTATGCAAGTGGCCCGCCAAAGGGCTGCAAACCTGATTAATATCCATGGAGAAACTGGCCTTGTGAACCACTTTCATTTATAAGAACACAGTCACATAAAAATGCATTGAACTTTGATTTTTTTAATTGCATACTCTTTTTCCTTTGGGAAAGTGTAATCATGAAGGAGAAGTGAAAATAGAGAAGTGTTACCAATTAATCTCTCTGAAATGAGGTACTTTCAGAGACACCCCAAGCTCAGGAATCTCTGATGTGATCAAGGCTCACGCCTTTCTGACCACTTGAATCTTTTTTGTTTCAAGACATTTTTGAAATCTGAATGTAATCTCACAACCTCAAGGTATGGGCCATTGTGAGAAATGCTGGAGCAATGCCTGGGCTTGACCTTGACTATTTTGGATTAGAGGTTCATTTTCTAGTTGGTCATTCTTGTTTGGAAATAAAACCGAGAAACCATTTCACTTCAGTTTCTCTATTTCCTTGCATTCTTCGAATGGTCATTGGGTGCTGCTGTGTGGCTACCCTGTGCTAGGCACTGAGGACCTTGGAATGAATGATACACATTTCCTGCTCTCGAGGAGTTGTACAGTAGGGAAAACAGGCAGAATAATTGTGTGACAGATGTTTTAGTAGAGAAGAGGCAGGAATAGAAAAAGAGAAAGAAAATAGCTCTACTCAAAAGAAAATAATCCAAGCATGGTGGTGCAAGAGTAAAGTCCAGCGGCAGGCTAAGGCAGAAGGATTGCTTGAGCCCAGGAGTTCAATACCAGCCTAGGCAACATAATGAGACCTCATCTCAAAAAAAAAGAATAAAAAATAAAATACCTTACAGAGCGGGGGTGGGGGAGGAATTTGATCTGGATTGGGAGTAAGAATGTGCCAGGAAAACCAGGACATTTTATACATGGAAACACAGAAACACAAAGTATACAGAAGCATATAGAAACATGAGATAACTTGACTCATTGGCACTATTTGGTATAAAGGATACATAGACAGCTGGCTTGAAATGATGTGAAGGTGGAGGCCAATAGCCTTGGTTTGACCAGGGAGCCCCTGTATAAGGAGAGCCATGGGGGGGGGGTGTTCCACTGGGATGAGAAGAGTGGTGTGGTAGAGTTTGTTTGCTCTCCATCTGGTAGTTCGGTGGAATGTGGGCTGGAGGAGGGGTTATAATGGTAGGGAGATCAGTTAGAAGGAAGCTGTAATAACTCAGATGAAGGAATCTGGGACCTGAACTTGGGCATTGGCTATAGGTTTAGAGAGAAATGAATGGATTAAAAGGATATTCTGGAGGAAACTATAACAACTGGTAAAAGGAAATCAGTCAAGGATTACGTAGGTTTCTGGTTTAGACATGTGGAAAGATGAGGTTTCTACCTAGCTTAGAGAAAATGGGAGGCAGAAACAATTTTGAGGCAGATGAAGTTGAGCTTGGGGAATCCATGGGGGATCCAGGCAGCTTCATTATAGTGAGGTTTGGCAGTGGATATGAGGATGAGCTGCATTTTAGGGATTTAGGAGGCAGAATGAATAGAACTATTAATCAGCCTCTGGCAGCTGAAACCTTGAAATTTGGCTGCTCCAATCTGAGTCCTCTGAAGTGCTGGGGAAACTCATGGGGACAAGGGCTGCAACCTGGGATTCTATCCATGAGCACATGGCTACTTTATTGTAATTTGCTTCCAACAACAATGACAGTAACAATAGCTAATACATAAAAAGAAGTTACTGTGTACCAGGCATTTTTCTAAGCACTTTGCATATATTAACTCAACATATCCTCATAGCAGTCCTTTGAGATAGGTACTATTATTCCTACCCGGAAACACAAAGAGGTTCATTGTATTGCCTGATGAGACAGTAATTGGTGAATCTGGCTTTGCTGAAAAGTGGCAGTCAGGAGGCTGACTCTACCTGTGTGTATTTAAGATTTTAAGTACTATGAGGATGCTGCTGACGAATACCGGGACCAGGAGGGTACACTGCTGCCGCTCTGGAAGTTCCAAAACGACAAAGCCAAGCACCTGGCCGTCACCGCCCTCTGCTGGTGAGTATAGACATTGCAGCAAACTCAGAGCCCCTGCTGCTCAGAGTAGCCCCCCTTTATTGCGCTTAACAACCTTGAGTGTGACTCGTGGCAACATGGGAAAAGCAGGACTGTGATTCCTATGGGACTGCAGAATCGTCCAACGTCTCCCAGCTGGTAAACGCCCAAGTTGGACAGTAAATATCTGCAGTGTAGTTAGGCACTAATGTCCATGGAAGGGACATGTCCACTTCCTATGCCAATGGGTTCGTATTTCTTTTGCAGGAATCCAAAGTACAAGGATCTGTTTGCAGTAGGACATGGCTCCTGTAAGTGATCCAGCTATTCTTTCATTGGCTCGTGCAAACAGCAAACACTAAGTACCTACCCTGTGCAGAGTTCTTGGCTGGGTGTGAGAAATGTGAAGATGACTAGGATACCCCCTGGGAGATCCACAGTCTGATGGAAAGACCCATAATCCTATGGGCAATTAGTGTTGAATGAAGGAATGTATAAAGCTGAATATGCCAACTGAGCCTTGAAGGAAGAGAGAGCACTCTGGCAGAGGGGCTAGCATAGTTTAAGTCTGGAGGCATGAGAGAAATGGCAGGAAATGGAGCTGTCAAGGGACCAGGGTCAGCCCTCAAAGGGCTTGGTAAGCCATTCCAAGAAGCTTGGAGCTTCTCCTGAGGGGAAACCACTGAAGGAATTTGAGAAGGGTAGGGACAGGTCCACTTCAGAGAGGAATTGCAGGCCTGATACTGGAGTCTGGTGCAGGCATCTCAGGGAGAGATGGGACGATCTTAAACACAGCTGTGGAGTGCGATGGAGGCCCTCTCCTGCATCCTCTCCTAGCCTTCTTGACCAGCCCTGGAGCAGGGTTGTGGGTGGAGGTGAGGACAAGTGCTTGAAATTCATGACTTGGCTCTGGATCCCTGGAAGACCACTGTTATCCAAATGTTCCTGCCTCTGCCATTTACATACTCGGGGCAGAGAGGCAGCACCCAGTGATAATTGTGTCTGGGCAATTTGGTTTTCTTTATGTTACTTGGTCCAAGCAGAAGTCTCTACTGCTGTGCTGGCCTGGACATTCCCCCTTTCCAACAGGAGAGGGCCCTATACTTCGCATTAGTCGCACCTCCCCATTGCTAACCGTGTGTTCTCTGGCTGGGAGAATCAGTTTCTGAGAACAGAAAACCTCTCCATTCTACAAGCTGCTGCTGGCTGGCAGGCAGACAAGCTCCTGGTTGCTGCCCCTCAGATCGCCTGTCAGCCCATTCTTTGACCAGGGTGGGGGAGAGGGAGGGAGTACAAGGAGGAGTTGATGTTTGTCATTCCTCTCAGGGAGGAGACGTTGGAGCTGCTCCCAGTCCTGTGGACTGGGCTGCCTTTGAGGATGCCCTGAATGCCTGCTTTGTGTCCCCACTCCTGAGGGTGGGCTGCTGCCAAATGGGAAGCACCCTCCCCCTCTGGCAGAGAACAAGCACATTCTTCCCCTCTGCTGCAGCTACTGGGTCTGGAACAGGGCCTGGGGGTTGGGCAGATTCACCCAGGAGTAGGTGTGGACCCCCCTTTGAGGCTGCTCTCAGCCCAGGCTCTCTGCTCAGGATGAGGTGAGGGTGTGTGATCTCCCCAGAAGATGGGAGAAGAAACTCAGTTCTATCCTATTCTCCATCAGGGTCAGAAGCAGTGTCAGTTGGTCGGGGTCAAAATGGAGGCTGTTTAGTCAGTAGCAGTAGAAAAGGATAATTCATCCCCCACAAAGCGATGACATCAAAGCTGAAAGGCCTGGCAGCCTCCTATGGACAGGCACATACCCAGGAAGGGTCTCTTTGTCCTCCTTGGCCCTTTTAGCCATATCCAGATGCCTGAGTGCTACCCGCAATCAGCTACAGCCCTTCCCCTGGAATCACTTCTCAGTGGTGTACTCTGGGTCTTGGTCACCTTATTGATGATAAGGAGAGGCTGATAACCTGCCAGGCCTCTGTATCAGGGCTGTGTTGAGTCACATGTGAGAGTAAAGAAGTAAACGTGCCCTACGAGTTGTAGGAACCACTTACACATGAAGAGCAACCATTGCTGATTTGGCTCAGTCTTTTCCCCGGCTTTCTTGCAGTACTTTCAGGGGTCCCAGGCAGAATAAAGGGGCTGGGAGTCAGAGGTGAATCTTTTGGGGAGCAAGGCCCAGGAGCATTGGCAGCGGTATTTACTGTTGCTGTCACTGGTACAGGAGTTGTTGGCAGTTTTCAGATGGGCATCTTTTATAGAGCCTTTTATATTTCAGTACCACTTGCAGAGGCCAGAGGACAGCCAGTCCGGGCTGGGACCCAGGAAGGTCCCATCATCTACTCCTGAGATCACCTCTGGGAGACCCATGCTCTTGAGTGTCCAGGTACCTCCATGGAAGAAAAAGCACAAAGTGGAGGCAGGCAGAGGACACCCTAGTTGCCGGATGGGGTCTTTCTGAAGAGCAGTTGGTCTCACCAGCTTCTGTCACAATCTTTGGAAGCTCCCAACTACCAACCCCCATCCCCATAATCAGATTTTGTCATGAGGACAAACACTGGAATGAGAATTTGTGTTTATTTCTGGTTTTGACCTTGGTGAACTGAATCCAGACCTCATGCATTTCCTTTTGCCTGGAATTTCTAGATGTTTATTCTGTGACCCAGTCACATAAAAGTTTGGTAAGGTAGGCATGTACCCTAGGAAAGACTGGAGCTTGGCTGGAGTCAGGTCAGAAGCAAGCAGGTAGGGAAAAGGGGATCTGGGAGCTGCCTACAACAGCTCAGAAGCATCCACACCTGCATCCCCTTTAGGGCAGCTGTATGCCCGCATATTAGGCTTCTTAAAGGGAAGATACTGTGATGTCCCTGAAGCCAGGCTCCTTGTTCCCAGCAGAGTGAAGTAAGAGGCTGTCAGCAGATGAGAGCAGGTAGAGGAATGTTGGAGAGCAAAGGCAGCTAGTCCAGGAAGAAATGGCCCTGGAACTGCTGGGGTGAAATTATGTCCTCCTGCTGTACCGAGAGGGTCCTTTCCAGCTCATTAGCCAGTTCATAGCAGGGAAATTGGGCCTGTGCATGGTCTGTCAGGCAGGGATGGTGGAACAGATCCTGGAAACTCTGTGTGGTCCTGAGGCGATCACAGAGGAGATGAGGCAGGAATTTCCTCAGCAGGTCTCTTAGTGGAAGTGCAGGGGAGCCAGCTGTGCTTCAACCCAGCCTCCCTTTGGGGCAGCACCTCCCTCTGGGGCAGCACCTCCCTCTGGGGCAGCACCCTTAAAGGGGCCAATGGCAGGCCCCAAGATCCAGGACTAAACTCACTCTTGTTCTGTCCCAGCATATCCTGGCCTGTCCCTGAGCCTGCTCAGACCAGAGATACACTTGTAGGGATTTAAATCTTTCCTGATCATTTATTTGTCAGCTTCACTAATTAAGCAGTGTTAATTTCATTTACTGAAAATGGAAATTCATCCACCTCATTTCTCCCTGTTCATCCTCCACACACAAAATCCATCACTCCTCAGCTGCAGGCTGCGTAAAATTTACAGGACTAATTATGTTGTCAGGTCTCTTTGTAAATACAGTCCATAAAGGCCACTATGCTTGCTGGGTTGTAGTGTAAGGGCATTCCCATTGTTAGTTTAATTACTGGTTAGTTATTAGGTTCTCAAATGTTTGCCTCATTTTCCCTAAATCAAATTAAATGTCCTGCTTGATGTATTCTGTCTCCAAGGCCTTGCTCTTATTTCCCACACTGTTTAAATAAGACTTCTAATCCAATGAGAGTGCCTGGAAAAGCCCTACTGCCTGGAAGCCTGTGCCCAGCTTGGCACCATGGCCTCTGGGCCATGTTTGAAGTTTGGAACCCTCTGGAAACCGATGCCATTCTTCAGGCCAGACTTGGGTTAGTCCCCTGCCTCTAGAGACTGCAAAAATTCTGTTCCTGGAGTCCAAGGTGGCAGGGCTGAGCTGTGGGAAACTAAGGAAGGCTTTCGTTATTATCATCAGAAGAGCTGAGGATCATTTCATCTATCCGCCTGACTTCTAGAGGGACTGCTTCCCAACTGTCCCAGAAAAATAGTGCCATCTATGGGAGCTTGTCTCTTCCACTCATAAAAGTAGAGTTTGGGTCAATCTTCCCTGAATGCCTATGGTATTTGTTTCCTGTTGCTGTCGTAGTAAATGACCACAAACATCATGTCTTAAAACAACATCAATTCATTGTCTTACAGTTCTAGAGGTCAGAAGTTCAAAAGCATTTTTACTGAGCTAAAAATCAGGTGTCAGCAGGGCTGTGTTCCTTCTGGAGGCTCATGGAAAGCACCTGTTTTGTTTTCTTTTCCAGCTTTCAAAGGCTGCCCGAATTCCATGGCCCTCATCTAGCTAGCAATCGCATCATTCTGACATCTGCTTCTGTCGTCACATCTCATTCTCTGACTCTCCTGCCTCTATTTTTCCCTTATAAGAACTCTTGTGATTACATTAAATCCATGCAGATAATCCGGGATAATCTCCCCATCTCAAGGTCTTTAACTTAATCACATCTGCAAAGTCCCTTTTGCCATGCAAAGTGTCATATTTATAGGATCTGGGGATTAGGATGTGGACATTTGGGGGGGGGGAGCATTATTCTGCCTACTGCACACCCCCTCCAAGTGCTTCTTGCATGACTTAATAAGGGAGTCATCAAACAGCTGCTGCCTTGGAGCCAGTCCTGGGCTGGCCTCATTTAAGATGCCACAGTACAAGAGGGAGCCTGCTGTCCCAAGCTGGCAGGGTACCCTTGTCTCTGCAGTTTGCCATCTACTTCCTACTGACCATTGACCTGGCCTTAGCCTGGTGGCCCAACATGCCCTCTGCCTGCCTTGTTTCCCAGAATCCTGAGTAGGAACTAGGGTTTTCCTGACAGCCAGCATTCTCCATAGTGGCCCCTATGACATAGAGCTGTTCTTTACCTGCTGGGCAGGAATGAAGTTGTGGTCTGAGGTCCCACTACTAGTTTCCAGTTCAAGAAGACATCAATCCTCAAGTTTTTGTTGTTCTTGTTGGATATACATGATAGTAGAGTGTATTTTGATATATTAGGATGAATACATGGAGTATAATTTACTCTAATTAGGATCCCATTCTTGGGCTTGGAGGTGATGTGGAGTTTCACTAGTGGTATATTCATATATGAGTATAGGAAAGTTATGTCCGATTCATCCCACTGTTTTTCTTATTCCTGTCCTCTCTCCCTTCCCTTCTTTCCCCATTGTCTAATTCAATAAACTTTTATTCTTCCTCCCCTGCCCTCCATCCAGGTTTCTCCCTAGGCACTGTTCTACCAGAACTCTAGCAGAAGAAGCTGAGGACAATCAGAGCTTTGCTCTGTGGTGGAATTAAGACACACACGTGCATATGTGCATTCACACCCACATGCACGCTCGCTACTCCCCTTGCCAGAGATCACAGCTTTCTGAGAACTTCCACATCAGGCTCTATCTCACAGGGGGTCGATTCTCCTCCCCCAAATCTTTTGGATTATTGAAGGGTAGAGTCAGGGAGGCCTTAGTGATTATCCAGTAGAGCAGGGTGAGAGGAAAAGCTTGATTGCCACAAAGAGAAAGACTGCTGAGGAGCAAGCCAAGGTGTGCTCCCTCCATCCTTCATGGCAGGTCAAGGAAAAGACCTGCTCACAGTTCCTGACAGTGTATGGGGGGAGGGGCAACACCTCAGAAGAGATATTCTCAGTGACTGAATAGTCTAGAAGACCTCCCAGAGAGGGTCCTCATGGGCTGGTAGACCCTCTAAACAGTTGGAGAGACTATGAGGCAGCTTAAGGAAGCAACAGGAGCAAAAGTACTAAGACGAGCAGAGCTAATTTCCTGCTAGCAACCCTTTCCCTCTGTCTCAGGGTCAAGGTCTGTGTGATTATCATTTTTCTCTCTCCCTCTCTGTCTTTCTCACTCTACCCTTTCCCCCCTCTATTTCTCCTCTGTTCTACCAAGCTACATATACTTACTGAAATCCTATAGCCTAGAAGACCCCAGAATTAATTGACTGGCTCCAGACTTGAGTCTCTGCCTCTTTATACAATAGATGGTGGGGTTAGGAGGTTCCTATCTGGGTTTCTGGACTCTCTAACCCTTCCCTAAGAAGCCAGGAAGTTTGTGGCATTCAGAGCAAAGTACTCCAGGGGCCAGACCCAAGGTTCTGCAAGCCTTGAGTCTGTGGGACTCTAGCCCTCATTGGTAGCTGAAGCATTGAGGGTGACTTGAAGCTAATGTCGGACTGGGACTGTTAGTGACCTGGCTGGTGATGTCATACTGATGGAATATTGGATGACTAAGCAATGATATCATTAGGGATTGGTGCTATCATACCTTCCCTTGCAGGGTCAGAGACAGGCCACTCATTAGATCCTGCAGTTGAATGAGTAATTCCAGCAACCCAGGAGACTGAGGCAGGAGGATTGCAAGTTCAAAACCAGCCTCAGCAACTTAGTGAGAACCTGTCTCAAAATAAAAATAAAAAGGACTGGGGATGTGCTCAGTGGTTAAATGTTCCTGGGGTCATTTCCTAGTACCAAAAAAATTTTAAAAATTTTTTTAAAAGATAATGATGATATGATGTTGGGACTATTGGAGGTTTGGGCTGTGATGTCACACTGGCTATACCTGGAGAATGGAATAATGAGATCTCAGAGAGGCCACTGGAGTCAGGGTGAGTTCATAGTATAAGATAGAGTTGAGAGGAAACCCCAGTTGAATAAGGGTTTTCTTGGTGTGATTTGGCAGAAAGACCCCCAAATTAGAACTAAGGAAGAATGCAGTCTAGAAACCATGATCTCCGTGCCTCATTTGGTTGCAAGTAACAGAGATTATTAAACCAGTTTGACAAAATGGGCCTCAATGTCAACATAGTATGACCTGGGAACTAGTATGATTGGTTGTTCTCTATGTCCCTCTCTCATGAAATCCATGTTCTTCTCTGTAGTCATTCCCTTTTATCCTGCTTGACTGCTCTGTCACTTATACATTCTCTAGTCCATAACCTGGAGGGATTGGATTATTTTTGCTAGTAATCACCACCCCATTAGGTCTGGTGACCCCTTCCTCTCCTTTCTCCACATCTGTGTAAACACCAGATTACTAGAGCAGTATATGTGCAGCTATCAAAGGGACATTGGGTGTGGCAAACACCATGAGATATGCATCATGCAGCAGGACACACCATTTCTGTCCTCTAGGCCTCAGTTTCTCTGTCTGTAAAATTAGGCGGGCATGATTCCAGCCTGTGGTCTCAGTGGTTCTGTAATTGGGTTAGAGATGTCTTCAATACAGAGTTACTAAGCCAACCTAGGGCTTCCTAACCTCTTTTCCTGGTTTCACTGGTCATGAACACTCTGTGCATGAATGTAGGGGTAGAGGTTTATGTAAAGAAAGTAAGTCGCCAGGTGCAGTGGAGCACGCCTGTAATCCCAGCAACTGGGTAGGCTGAGACAGGAGGATCATAAGTTCAAAGCCAGCCTCAGCAAAAGCAATGTGTTTGGCAACTCACTGAGACCTGTCTCTAAATAAAATACAGAGTAGGTATTAGGTCTGGGCATGTGGCTCAGTGGCCAAAAACCCCTGAGTTCAACCAAGTACAAAAAAAAAAAAAAAAAGAAGAGAAAAGAAAAGTCATCACTGCTGTCCCTCAAGGGGCCAAGACCTATACTTAGTAAGAGCAATTGTGAATGTCATGCTTACCTTTGCTCCTTGGTGCAATAAGGATAGCATCTGAGTCCTTGGCTTGAGCAGGCATTCCTTCACTCTCTTGTTCACCCACTTACCTGCCTGCTTACCTACTCACCCTGTGTCAGTCTTGACCAGCGTAGAAGAAGGATTGGAATTTGGAGTACCAAGGGCTCGCCTCTGACCTGGCAGTTGGCTGGTCAGTTTGTGGATTACTCATTCAGCTGCAGAATCTAGTGATTGGCTGTCTCTGACCCTGCAAGGGATAACTGATAGTAGGAGGCCCAGACCAGGTTTGATGAACAAAAGGAGCTAAATTTGTTTGATGAACAAAAGGAGCTAAAGTGATGGTCACCCTGTCCAGTTCAAGCCTTTCATGTTCTGGACAAAAAAGACACTCCCCTCAGCCAGCTGACCCTTGAAGTCAACCCATGGGGCCCACCTGGAGTCCTATAGAATGAGGTACTGTCACGTCCACCCCATCTACCCCAAGGTCAGCCTCCTACTGGTTTTAAGATAGAGTTAGGCATACGGTGACCCAGCTTTGGTATCATGGGATCTGGAAGCCCTCAAGTGTCTACTTTTTGCTGGGAGGCTCACTTTCCCCAGAACAGAAGCATTTTCCTTCTTGATTTACCACTTGCCCTCCCCATGGCTCTGGCTGAACCCTGGAATTTCTCTCCTAGGTGCATGTGTGGCCTCCCTTGCAAGTGATCCAGGGAGGGGCTACTGATTCAAATTTGAGAGCTGGTGAGGATTAACCCAACAAGGGAAGGTGGTCTTCCCCATAGACAGCTGCTCTGGTGGGCATGCCAGCTTGCCTCAGCTTCCAGTGTACTTTTCTGTTTTTTTTTTTTTTTTTCTACTGGGGATTGAACCCAGGGGTACCTAACGACTGAGCCATATCCTCAGCTCTTTTTTATATCTTATATAGAGACAGGTCTTGCTGAGTTTCTTAGGGCCTTGCTAAGTTGCTGAGGCTGACTTTGAACTCGCAAGCATCCTGCCTCAGCCTCCCAAGCCACTGGGATTTCAGGCATGTGCTACCACACCTGGCCCAATGTACTCTTCTAAAGACAGCCTGGCTCCTGCCCTCTCCCTGTTCTCAATCAGAGCTCAGTTTGGTCTTTGTAAAATGCCTGGAGTGGGGATACCTGGGACAAGGTAGTAACTGAGTTCATACCTTGAGCCCTGGATCTGGGTCCAACTAAACCTGACTTCCCCCACACCCTTTTCCTCATGGTATATAGGTTTGAACCCAGGAGTGCTCTATCACCAAGCTATATCCCTAGCACTATTTTTAAGTTTTTGAGACAGGGTCTCCCTAAGTTGTTGAGGCTTATCTGAACTTCTAATCCTATCTCACCCTCCTGAGTCACTGGGATAACAGATGTGCACAACCATGCCCTGACCAGACATTTTCTTGATTAAGGGTCAGCCTTAAAAATAAAACAGAACAACTTAACAAAACTAGTCAAGTTGAGGTTACCTCCCTGACACTCCCACCCATATGCTTCATACTTCAAGACTGGATACTTTGGGGAAAAAAAAGACTGGATACTTTGTCACAAGGTCCCAGGTCCTACATTTGTCAGGAACAAAGGAGGAGGTCCTAAAGCAGGGAAAGTGGAAAGACTCTCATATTGGCCAAAAGTCTCCCTTGGTATAGGGCCTACAAAATGGGGGCTGCACTAGCCTCTACCTCCCTGGCTGTAGTTACTTTGAGTTTGGGAAAGGGGCTGAGAGGTCTGAGCTGGTTGTAGGGAAGTTGGATTTGAAGACTACGACTATGTTCAATGACTGCATATCAGGGTGGGCACCAAGTGTGCAGAAAAAATGAAGAAAGAGCACTCTTTTGACATGGGGCAGGTAGTAAGTCTGAATAAGCCTGTGGCAGCATGACTGGCTGGCTGGGATCTTCCCATGAGCCCTGGAAAGATGTAGGCAAAAATCTCATAATTCCATTTCACAGAGAAGGTAAAACCCAGGGAGGGATCCCAGGCTCTCTGATAGGCAGAGCAGGGCAGGACTTGCCCAGAAGGTGGGATAGGGGCAAGGGGGCTCTCTCAGCAGAACAGATGGATCCTCCAACTCTAACTACCCTTCTTCCCTGGGTAGATGACTTTATGAAGCAGAGCAGGGGCATGCTGCTGCTCTACAGCATGAAGAATCCCAGCTTCCCAGAATATACCTTCAGCAGTGACAGTGGCATCATGTGTCTTGACATGCATATGGACCATCCCTATCTAGTGGTGGTGGGCCACTATGACGGAAATGTGGCCATTTATAACCTCAAGAAGCCCCAGGCCCAGCCCTCCTTCCGCAGCACAGCCAAGTCTGGCAAGCACACGGATCCTGTATGGCAGGTCAGTCTCCCACCAGAATGGGAGAAGTATGTGGCCCTGGGAACCACTGGGAGGGGAGGAACTTGGGGAGGAGGGGCCATAGGCAAGGAGCTGGGGGTGGCAGGTACCAGCTTAGAGCCCAAGAAACTGGGTGTGAGAAGAGGCAGAGAAGTGCAGTAGGTACAAATCAGGAGGTAAGAGAGTCTCCAGTAAGAAATGGGGTCCGCTGTCCTTATGCTCCCATCAGGGGACCCCATCTCTCAGCCAAGGAGCTCCTAGGTTTGGCAATCAGTAACTCTGAGGCCATAGAGGGAGGCCTCCAGGGCCTGACAGGCTCCAGCTGGATATGTTAGGGACTCCAGATCTTTGTCTATAGGCTTGCTTGACTCCCGACAGGGTCTCTCCTCTGCCATCTGGGCTGTATTTTGGGAAGCTCCCAGACAGGGCTGGGTACTGCTGGTTGCCTGCCCTCTGGGTGGAGCTGAAGGCCCTGGCAGACTGAGGTTTGTCCTTGAACCAATTTGTAGCATTGCTCTTCTTCAGATGGGCTAAGAGGGGTGGGCAGGGCCTCTGCTCTAATGTGAGATGAGCCCCAGACCATCACCAGGACATTAGGTCTAGATTTTACCTTGACTTTGTGTATTCTATCTTATTCTATGGGATGTAGATTTCACAGATTTCCTCTTAGAGTGTTTTTTTAGGGCTTTTCAGGCCCCTCCTCACTATCTCCCAAAGGTCCCCTGCTTCTATAGCTGTGTATGTTCCCCGCTGGGCAGAGCAAGTCTGGAAGAATCTAAAGATGGATTTCTGCTTTAAATTTCCCAAAGCCTCTGGGCTTATCCAGGAGCACTCAGACTCTGTCTTCTCATCTTTTTCTGCTCTCCTGCTCTGACAGTCTTCAGGCAGGCTTTGTATCTCTGCCTCTTCTGGCTTTGAGCTCCCCTGTCCCAGGCACTAGGTCTGAGCACCTAGACAGGCCTGAGCAGAGAGAAGACTGCTCAGGACAGCAACATAGTGCCCTCTCAGTTTGATCCTTTACCCAGAGCCTGGGGAAGATGGTGGAAAGGAAACAGCTACACATCTTCCCCTGCTCCCTACAAGCAGGGACCAGAGGTTGCAGCTTCAGGAATTCTCTCCACCAAAAAGTCCACCTTCTTGGGCTGGGGTTGTGGCTCAGAGGTAGGGCACTCGCCTAGCATGCATGAGGCACTGGGTTCAATCTTCAGCACCAAATAAAGTAAGATAAAAATATTTTGTCCATGAAAGACTTTAAATCCAGACAGAGAAGAAAAGACTTGCCTTGATGGTGCCAGTGCCAATCCTGCTTCCTGCTTTATCAGCCCAGATATCCGAGAGCCAAGCAAGGAGCATCTCTGGCTGACCTGACCACCCTCCTCAAGCCCAGGAGAGAGGGAGAGGCCCAGCCCAACCACCCTACTTCTACTCTGCCGTGTTCTCTAAATCAAGAGCAAGTTGAGGGGAAAAAAATAGGGCACAGAGAAGATGTTATCTTTTTCTTTGGACAGGTCCCAGAAAGACTAAACCTCACTTGGACAGGGGTGGCTTTCTCTTTTACCATCCTGCCAGGAAAACAGGGTTTTGGGCTGGAATCACTGCATGTGACCTGGGAGGAACCTATCTATCATTTCCTGTTCCTTTCTTTTCCTCTCATTTCTCTGTCCATTTCTCATTCATTCACTCATTCATCCTTTCAGTAACTCCTCCCTATTTGCTTCTCTGGTTGCTAAGGATGCTCAAGGGCCTAGGTTCTGGACTTCATAGTGGGAAGAGAACCACAACCATAGGCTGACCAGGGCAGGAGAGAATGCTAAGTGCTGAAGTAGAGGTGTGCACTGAGGGAAATCCACATTGTCCTGGGTGGGGACTAGGGGCAGAAGGGTCAGCTAAGTCTTTCTAGAGGAATCAACTCCTAAGCTGAATTGTGAGTGATGGAAAGGTGTTAGTTAAATGAAGAACGGCACAAGGAGGGTCACTTACTCAATGACATGGGATTTCAAACAGAGTGGCCTGTGTTACCCTGGGGGAGGGGAGCAGACCTGAGGAAAGGGTAGGCATCCAGTCCTCAGGTACTTAGTTATCAAGATAAGAAACTTGGACATTGTAGGTCAGTGATTTCAAAGAGAATGTTAATACAAAGCACAATATATTAAAAAGATGGTATTGGAACTTCTCTGGTAAGATCAGGGCCCTGCTTACTTCAGGGTCCACTGTTATTATGCACTCTGTCCCCTGCACTAGTTTCCCAAGGCTCCTAAGATTTCCCCTGAGTCTTGTTTGAAGATTTCTGTCCAATCATCAGAGAGTTTGGGTTGAGGAGTAAGTCATGATTGTTTCTTTGAAAGATCATCTGGCTGTGCATGAGAACTTTCAAAGTCTGAGCAAAGGTAAGGAGCAGTGCAGATGAGGAGGTAGGATGGAGAGCTGTTAGGGCAATAAAATCAGTAGGAGGAAGGAATTGAATAAATATGAGGAAAGGGAAGAATTGATGCTGCCCATGTTTGGGGCGCCCAGTAGGGCATTTACAGAAGTAGGAAATGGCAGAGAGGAACAGATTTGGCCAGAAGTTAATACAAAAAGACTGATAGATACCCAAAGGGAGGTCTCCTCCAGGCAGTTGGAGGTAAGAGTGTGGAGCCAGCCAGGTGAAATGATGTGTGTTCTCAGCTACATGGGAGGCTGAAGTGGGAGGATGGCTTGAGTCCAGGAAGCAATATATCAAGACCCCAGCTCAAAAAGAAAAGAAAAGATTTTGAAGGAGAACCAGCAGGCTGGTGAATGAGGTATCAAAGATATCAGAATCCAGGTCCTTCTTTTTTACTTTTTTGCAGTGCAAGAGATTAAACCCAGCACCTTGTGCATGCTACTAAGTCCTTCTTATGGGGACTGTATCCAAAGTATTTGGAGGAACCCAGAGAGGTTTTTTGGACTGCAAGTGCCAGGCTGGGGTAGGAGTTTGTTCTGTTGGCAGTGGGGAGTCATGGAGAGAACTGTCTTTAAGACTGAGCTCCTGTCCCATGACACAGGCCACTTCTACAGAGACCCTGCCTAAGTAGTCCGGCCTTGCCAAGGCCCTACTGTGAAGCCTCAACCAGTACCGGAATGTGGGGTATGTGCACGTGTTGTGCATTATGGGAAAGGGAGCAGGAAAGCTGTATGAGCAAAGACTGGGGGCAAGCAGGGGTCTGCCTTAATCAGATAAGGTGAAAGAGGGGGAGTTAATTACGGTCCAGCTCTTCCCTACCACCTGGTCCCTGGGTGTTCATTCATTCTCTTAACCCCACTTACCACTGTGCCTCTCCTGCTTTATTCCTATCCTGTCACCTCCACTCCAGGAGCACGTGTGTGACTTAAACACACACACACACACACACACACAGTTGCTTGCAAATGCACACACCACCCCCCATTGGGCATCAGGCTGCTAAGTGGGGTGTGAAATACAATTTCCAAGAGTACTGGTGTCTGCTCATTAAACACTTCCCTTTGCAGCTCCCTAGTGCCTCTTACAACCTGGCCTTTGACACCCCCTGTCCCCTCCCCCCTTTAAAGGGACCACCTTTACACAGAGGGGAAGTATTTTCCGTACAGGGTAAGCTCTAATTTGAGCTTGAGCCTTTACTTGTTCTACTGTGTTCTACCCCCCAGTGAAAGCTCAAAAGAGCCCTCTGCCCAGACAAGCCCAGGAAGGACTCAGTCCGCCCTCCCACAGCTCTGATCCGCCTGGCCTGGGGGGTGGCTGGGGAGAGACAACCTCTTCTCCCCACCCCCCAACAGCCATGGTGACAGCTGCGGTTACAGGCAACAGCACTAGGTTCTTGGCCTCCCTCACTGAGCCTCCGATTGTGACAGGGGGAGGAGACTGGACAGTGGTCCCGGCATGGGCGGTCTGGAGGGAGCCAGAGGATAGAAAGCTCTGGGCGCCCAGCCCCACCCCAACTCCCTGGGACTTGGCTTGGCTAGGCCTCCACATCTGGCAACAGAAACTTGAGCTTCAAGCGTGTCATCTTCATAAGACAACAGCTCTGTCTCCAAAACACTTTCCCATATGTTTGCTTCCAGCCCTGAGAAGACGGGTGGGGCAGGATAATTAACCCTGATTTGCAGATGGAGAAATGCGGCTCAATTCTGGGATTTGGGAGCAAGATTCTGGGAGCAGGAGCTAGTGATGACGTGAAAGTGGGAACAGAGGAGCCACTTCCTAGAGAAAGGCCAAGCCTAAGAGGAGGGCAGAGGAGGGGGTGTACTCCTCTTCTTCTCCACCCTACCCCCAAGCAAGCAGGAGAAAGACCCTGCAGAAACTTGGCACCCACATTGCTAGGATGATGGTAATAATGAAGACATTAGCCAACATTTGTTGAATACTTAATATGCACAATGTTCTGACTTAAGTGTTTCACATATCATATCTCATTCCTCACAACAAGCCTATGCTATTATGACTTCCACTTTATAAGTGAGAAAACTGGTTTTTGGGCCCTGTCCTTTCCAGGTCATGTCTCTATAAGGAGGTTGAACCCAAAACTATATAGGCTTCTTCCCACAATGAGGGTCCTAAAATTCAACCCAGGGAGGAATATGTACCTCCACTGCTGATATTAGATTAGAACAATGCCTGACTGGCACTGTTGCCCCAGGTTGGTCAGGGACTGAGGGATACCAGAGAGACAGAGATGGATGGGAGGAGGTACACAGGACCAATCATGGGATTCTGGGAAATGGGCTCCCAGAACTTGCTTCTGAGCCTCAGATGGGTGCTTGGAGGAGCCCTGCTCACAGTCCTATCTCCACACCCTAGCAGGGTCCCCGAGCTCATGGTTTTGAATGTTTCAGGTCAGGTGGCAGAAGGACGACATGGACCACAACCTTAACTTCTTTTCTGTGTCATCTGATGGCAGGATCGTGTCTTGGACACTTGTGAAGGTTGTCTCTTTCTCAGAGAGGGTCTTGCAGGGGTGGATGGAGACTTGGGGGAGCCAAATGGCAAAGGATATCCCCCCTGGTCCTGCTGATCCACCCCAACATGTATGCTCTCCCTCAACCCCTCTGTGAATACAGAGTGAGCTGGTTCACACAGATGTCATCAAGCTGAAGGTGGAGGGCAGCACCACGGAAGTTCCTGAGGGGCTGCAGCTACACACAGTGGGTAGGAACCCCCTTCAGGCCTGGCTAGCCATTCAGGCCCCCTGAGAGTCAGTGAGGGTGGCCCTCTCCTTCTCAACACTCTCTCCCCAATTTGTGCTGAGCCCAGACAAGAGGTAACAGGAAAGCCTGAAGCTGTCAGCTTAGCCCTTGGCCATTTGCAGACCCTTCCTATTTACACAGGTCCCTTTTGAGTTTTAAGACCCTGTTCTTGTTTATGCAGATCAGGTGCTGTTATGCAGATCCATCCCTGTTTATGCAGATCAGGGCCCTGTTTACCCAGATTCTGTCCCTGTTTACTCAATTCCCACCCTGTTTATGCAGACTATATCCCTGTTTGCACAGACCATGTCCCTGTTTGCAGACCTGGTCCCTGTTTACCCTGACCCTGACCCTGTTTAACTCAATCCTTGCCTTGTTTACGTAGGCCCCCATTCCTGTCTACAGAATTCCTGGCCCCTTTGCAGAGTTCTAACTGCCTGGGACAAACAGGCCAGAGAACCGGTTTCTGTTTGCCTGGCCTAGTCCCAGCCCTCACAGGGGCCCAGGTTCAATCTGTCCCTCACAGAGCCCTTTTGCTGAGCAGGGGCGGTGCTGGGGAGCTCCTTCTCAGGATTGAACTAAGGCTGTTCCCTCTTCTCTTAAGGCTGTGGTACTGCCTTTGACTTCCACAAAGAGATCGACTACATGTTCCTAGTGGGCACAGAGGAAGGGAAAATCTACAAGGTGAGGCATCACTGCCCATGGCAGCACCTCTCAGGGCCACTTGGACCTGAGCACCTGGGGAATTTAAAGCACTCAGCAAATCCTGTCTGACAGATTTTAGTGATGCTCATCAGTTCTGGAAGGCTTCTTGGGGGAAGACAATGCATTTCTTGATCAGCTTGGATGGGAAGAAGGACTAAATGCAAGAAAGGGGATGGAGAATCTAGAGCGTAACTTTAGTCCAGCCTAGCTTCTTTCCCTTTGGGCTTTTCCTTTCTTCCTGGGAGTGGAGCAGGGGTGGGATTGGGGGCTGGGGAAGTTGAAACATTCTGGGCAAACTTCCTGGAGGAGATCTGAATTTGAACTGGACTTTGAAGGCCAGGCAACAAGCAGATTGATCTCAGAATATCGGGTGCATCCCTGCCGGCAGGACACAACCTCACAGTTGGTGTCTGCAGTGTCTCAGTGTTAGTAGGTGAACATCCCTCTGAACCTCCATCGTCCAGAAATAGCTCCACTGCAAGCTTTTCTTAGGCTCAGAGACTCAGAATGTTAATTACAGGCAGCCTCCCGGGAGCCCCTGAGGCCCAGCCAGAGCTGGTCTGAATGCAAAAGAGGTCCCCACCCCCTCTCCACCCCTGCCGTTGGCAGCCCCAGAGAGGCAGAAGGGAAGGGAAGACCAGTTAGTCACTCTATCTCCTGGAGGGAGGGGGAGAGAGAGGATCGCAGGCTAAGGCAAGAAACTGAATGGAAAATCTGGGGATCCTGAGTCTACTCCCGGCTTTGCACCTGCTCTAATCTGTACACGGTGGGATTTTCTCACTGTTACTAGGGTAATGTCTGCTGCAGTGGACCCAGGGCTCCATCTGTCCTGTGCACAGGTCCTGGTCTGGAGAAATCCAAAGCCTGAGACCTGCTTTGTCCTGACACAGGGACAGAAGACCTTTTCTAAATGGCCTAGAGTCCCCAGGGGTCAGC
The DNA here is from genome assembly GCF_021218885.2 of Marmota monax. Taxonomy (NCBI): domain Eukaryota; kingdom Metazoa; phylum Chordata; class Mammalia; order Rodentia; family Sciuridae; genus Marmota; species Marmota monax. The sequence continues at coordinate 8,192,129 of NW_026695243.1, read as the reverse complement.
CGCTAAGCAGACTACAGCACTTTCCTTCACCCTCCAGGAAGGCTCCCCTGTCCTCCTGAACCCCCAACCCCTAAGTGCTCCTTTCTCTCTGGGTGTGTGGAGGGTGGGAAGAGTAGGCAGCAGCTTGGCCCCAACAATGTGGAGTAAAGAGGAGGCTTCAGTTCTGGTCCTCCATGGCCCCTAAGGAGGCTGTGGCTGCTGGCTTTTATCTCAGTGTTGACTCCTGATCTCTCCTTACTTCCCACCAGTGCTCTAAATCCTATTCCAGCCAATTCCTCGACACCTATGATGCCCACAATATGGCAGTGGATGCTGTGACCTGGAACCCATACCATGCCAAGGTCTTCATGTCCTGCAGCTCTGACTGGACAGTGAAGATCTGGGACCACACCATCAAGTGAGGGGCCTGCCCCTGGACCTGCCCTGTCTTGGGCCCCTCCCCTGGGCTCTGGCATTATAAGCCCTGTGTCATGGAGTTCACCCCTCCACTACTGCAGGACCCCCATGTTCATCTATGACCTGAACTCAGCTGTGGGTGATGTGGCCTGGTCACCATACTCTTCCACTGTGTTTGCAGCAGTCACTACAGATGGAAAGGTGAGTGGCCCCTTCCTGACTCTGCTGAGCCCCTACTAAAGATCAGGTGAAGTATATCAGGGTCTCCCTCCTGGAGAGCCCACTCCATGCCCAGGTCAGTAGGGGAAAGTGGGACATAAGGACTGTGCATTCTCAAGGGCCAAGGCATCCAAGGTCCAGCCAAAAAAAAAGACTCATTCATCATAGGAGACCTCAAGGAGGGAATGGGGCTGTTTATCAGAGGAGATGAGATGATGCCATCAACCAATTCTCTTCTCTTGATTTCCCTGGGGAGGGAGCTAGAGGGTTGCAGGGGCCAGCTCTAGCTAAAGAAAAATTTATGAGCCAGAACTGATCTGTGACTGAAATAGTGTCTATAAGTAGAGAGTCCCCTCTCTCTGGAAATGTGCAAGCTGATGCTAAGAAGAGGCTTCAGTGGGGCAAAATGGGAGGGGTCTATTCAATATTGAGAATTAGCAAAAGCTCAGAAACATTTTGTGAGCACAACCTCTTTTCCTTACAGATTTTGATATAAACTAAAAGAAATGCTGCCCCCACGGAAAGAATATAGTGATTAAGGCATCACCCTAAAGTTAGTTCATCATCTATATCCTGAGCAGATGTTTACTAAGGGCCAACTCTGGTGCCCAACTGTAGGCTAGACCTAGTGATTCAGGCACTTGCCCTTATGGAGCTTACATTCTAGTGAAAGGAAAGAGACAAAAAGCAACATCACCAAAAATTTCCATAATGTTAAGGGCAGAGAATTAAAATCAGGGGGCTAGAGGGTAATGTGCTAACAAATGTTTATAACAACATTATTTGTAATAACCAAAGAATGAAATAAGCCAGCATTCATCAGCTGATGAATGGATAAACCAAAATCTACTGTATGTGTGAAAGAATTATTCTTCCGTAACACCAAGGAATGACATACTCAGACATACATCATGGAAGAACCTTGAAAACTCTAAGTAAAATAAGCCAGACACAAAAGGACAAATATTTTATGTTTTCATTTATATGATATGCCCATAATAGATTTGCCTAGTATATTCAAAATAGGTAAATCTATAGAAATGGAAAGTAGACTTGTGGTTACCCAGGATTGGGGAGTTAGGGAAAATTGGGAGTGACTGCTCCTAGGTACAAAAGTTTTTTGGGGGGTGATGAAAACATTCCAAAAATCAGTTGTGATGATGGTTATATAACTGTGAATATACTGAAAACCAAGAATTGCATATTTTAAATGAATGAATTTTATAGTATGTGAATTATATATCAATAAAGCTGTTATAATAAAAAGAGAGAAGAAAAGGATTGTATGGTTTCTTGAGTGATCAGGAAAGGCTTCTTGGAAGAGGTGATATTCAGGCAGAGAGCTGAATGACAAGGAGCCAACTGAATGACAAGATGGGTTGAATGATAAGATGGGGTGGGGAAACCATCACCCTAAGCAAATGCTGGCACAAACCCTAAGGTAGGAATGAGCTGAGGGGTTTCAAGGACAGGGAGGCAAGTGAGGCTGGTGTGTAGTGAGTAAAGCAGGGAGAGCCCAGTGAGAGTGAGGTGGGGGCTAGAGAAAGGGATCTGGATTTTATTTATAGTGCCAAGGAGACTCTGGAAAGATTTTAAATTTTTTAAAGGGAAGTCTGGCTGCTGCATGGAGGATGGATTATAGAAGGGCAAGAATTTTAAAGGAGGGGGCCAGTTAGGAGACTGCCACAGTTGTTTAGGCAGGAATTGATAGTGGGTTGGTCTTAGGTTGTGGCAAAGATAACATCAAACATTTATTGGACACCTGTATGTCAAGCACCATCTGAGCATTTGACATCTGTAACTGGTATATAAACCCTGGCTCTGCCACTCACTAGTAAGTTAGCCTCTAAGAGCTTCTAACACCTCATTTATAAAATATGGATAACAGAACCACCTTATAGCGTGGCTGTGAGAAGCACAATTAGATGTTGCAGCCTTGCGACATGTGTGCCGAGTCTGATAAATGGTAGCTGCTATTCTTATTTTTTTACTTTTTATTTTTTTTGTAGTTATAGATGGATGTCATGCCTTTATTTTATTTGTTTGCTTTTATGTGGTGCTAAGGATTGAACCCAGTGCCTCACGCTAGGCAAGCGCTCTGCCACTGAGCCACAGCCCCAGACCAGTAGCTGCTATTATTGTTGATTCTGTATAGACTTAAAATTTCTTCTAATTTTTTTAAAATTCTCACTCCCTCAACCACAAAAAAAAAACATAAATAAAGAATAAAATTCCCTCTCTCACTGCCTCCAGCTCTAGTATGCTAACCATTAGCCTTCTGTAGTCTCCCTAGAAATTTCAGGGCTAGTTCCTGTGAGGTGAGGGACAAGAGCCTTATCACTCCTGAGTGTGCTGACACCAGCCCCTCCACAGGCCCATGTGTTTGACTTGGCTGTCAACAAGTATGAGGCCATCTGTAACCAGCCGGTGGTGACCAAAAAGAAGAACAAGATCACCCACGTGCAGTTCAACCCCATCTATCCCATCATCATCATTGGCGATGACCGTGGGCATGTTACCTGTCTTAAGCTCTCACCCAACTTGCGCAAGATGCCAAAGGTAGGGGCTCTGGGAGTTTGGGCTGCTACAAGAGATGAGGATAGTGGGGAGGAGCCAAAGGAGAGTAGCCACCAGTGACCCTAGGTTTCTGGCTTGAAGGACCCCAGGATAAGGATGGTCCCATTGCATGAATGAGGCACAGGGGAGGAGAATTGGTTATGAGGAAACAGGTCGGTTTTGACCTACTGCATCTGAGCTCCCTATTGGGCCAGGTGGAGATACACGTTGGCTTGAGCCTAGGGCTTGAGTGAGGGCATCCCTGGGCATCCTTTACTGGGATGCTGTGGATGTGACAGGTCACCAAGGCAGGGAACTGGAGGTTTAGCCAGTGCTTCATAGCTGGGCTTACACAGAGCTTCAGCTCCAGTGTCCCTCAGCTGGAAGCTGTGGGTCTAAACAGGGAAGGAGGAAATGAGCCAGGAGGAGGGTAACTAGGTCAGCAGCTATGCAGTCCTCCTTTTTAGCTCTGGTTTCTTTTTCTGGGGTCTCTAATGGTCAGGAGCCACTGCCCAGAACCCAAGAGCCACAAATATAGGCCATGGGGCCCAGAGCCATGACCTAAAAGTCTAAACTGAGTCCAAATTTAGGCTTAAGAACCCAGACTTTTGCCCCAGGCCTTAAAGTCCAGAGCCCTAGGACCCAACTTAAAAATTCAGAGCCCAAGAACCCAGAGCCCAGTCCTGCCCATTCATGTACAGAGTGGAGATGGCTCTTTGCTTTCTTCCAGGTTCTGGGCTAGAGTTAGGGTTGAATCAAGTTGCCCTGATTAATGTACCTGTTGGTTGCAACCTGAGGCCTTTACTGCAGTTTGAGGCAGAAGCAGAGACTCTCAGCCACTGGACTTCTTCCCTCTGCCTCTACCCAGACAGGGTCCACTGTACCATCCCTCTGGCACTGGCTTGGTCTATTCCCCACCATGGCCAGGGAGGCAAGGGCTGAGTGTGGCCTGGCCTGTAATTGTAGCCAGCTGGGGGAGGGGGTGGACTTGGCTATAAATACTCTGAAGGCTGCTAAGCGCCTGCAGCTGTGGCCCAGAGGCTGTGGTGGGCTTTTGGGGGTGGGGGGAGTCGGGCGTGGTCTGAATCTCTTTGTTGAGCCCAGCTAGTTGGCCTCGGCAGGGGGAAGGAGGGAAGAAGGCAGCACAATTTGTGGAACAGACACAATCTGTTCTTAATTTAATGAGGAGAGAGGGGAAGGTTTAAGCTGGCAGAGCTGGACAGCCCTCTGGGAGAATGATGGTCACCCTTTGGGGGAGAAGCACAGCAATGACACCATGAGAATGGTAGATATGCTCTGATCTGGGGAGGCAAGAATCTCGCACAGGTAGATATGCTCTACCTGCTCTGATCCGGGGAGGCAAGAATCTCCCACAGTTCCAATTTCCCACAGAATAAGGATCAGTCATGATTGTGAGAGCTGGGATCTGTGTATTTGGAAACTCATCTCTGAGGACCTGAGCAGGGGACAGTGGGTGCTGGTATTGGTTGAGTTAGAGATTCCTGTGATCCTATCAGCAGTCAAGAGATTTATACAAAAGGAAGTCCTGTGGGCATCCTTACTGCCCCTCCACTGTGAAATGCAGACTCTCTACCCTTCCCAAGAGGTCTTTACCACAGAAGCTCAGGCTTCTCTGCACAGGGAGCTTCCTGTGATTGCTGTCAGAGGTCAAGGACTATCTTACCTCAACTACTGTATAGATGGTAAACTGAAGGCCAGAAAAGCAAGGGACTTGCCCAAAGTCATAAAGGGTGTTAATGACAGAATTGGAATAAAAAACCAGGTTCCCTAAATCCCAGGGGATGGGGTGAGGCCAAGAAGAGAACAAGAACTTAATTTGGGAGGGAGAGTAGGAAGAGAGATTTCTTTGTCGCCTGCCTCAAGAGTATAGAGGTGAGGTGGGTAATGGCAAAGGCATCAGGCTGTAAGGGGCTGGGGAGACAGATTTGGGAACAGCTGCAAGGGTCAAACCAAGAGGAAATTTGAGCTCTGCGTGGTGTCAGCAGCAGGGATGGGCCAAGTAAGGGGCCTACTGGCCCTATACTCTACTCCTACCTTAAAGCCCAGGCCACATCCAGGTTGGGCCTCAGCAGGCAAAGCTGGGACATGTGCCAGTGAGTAGTGGCACAGGTGGCTAAGAGGGTAGGGGTCCAGGAACAGAGGGAAGGCAGGAAATGGCAGCTGCCCAGCCTGCCCCAGCATAGCCCACATCCCACTGTCTGGAAAGTAGGGAAAATGTAACTGGTATGATCTGCCAAAGAGTTCTTGGGGTCTTCAAGCAACACATACCCCAATGTCCCAACTCCCTTTTTCTCAGGGCCCAACTTACCATTGGAAGCATTATGTGCTCTGTGGGGGGTGCAGGAAGGGGACGACAACAGTCATAAGCTCAGGATCTTCTCTTTTGAGGGACAGTCCCAGTCAATGACATCTGGAGTCACATGGGATATGCCACCTGCCCTCAGGGTCTCCTGATAACTCTCTCCCACCCTGGGTATATCTGACACAGTAGGTCTGGCTCCAAATGACACCCTACCCTCAACCAGACCTAAAAGTATTGACTTAGCGCATTAGATGAGGACACCTGTGGGCTTGTCCTCTTCCCTCTCCCTACTAAACCCATACCTATTTTTTATTTATTTTTTTAGTTTTCGGTGGATACAACATCTTTATTTTATTTGTATGTGGTGCCGAGGATCGAACCCAGCACCCCGCGCATGCCAGGCAAGCATGCTACCACTTAAGCCACATCCCCAGCCCAACACATAACTATTATATCCTTAAAAGGTTTGTCTTTCCTGTGGAAAGTGTGGTTCCAACAGTCAGAACCTCCTCCCTGGAGTTAAAGATCTCCTTGGTCTTTCTCCCATTTCTGCCAGCTTCAAACTCAAGAGAATTCTAGCTGAGATTCAGAGTCAGAACCAATGCCTTCTTATAGGCCCTCAGCTGGGCCTATGGGTCACTTAACCTGAGTCGGGGAAGGCTCATGTGGGAGTTGGGGACAGTGGAAATCTAGAATTTACTGGGCAGAGGAGGAGTAGGGCATTGCTGCGGCAGGTTGGACAAAGGAGTCACCCAGAGAGAGACAACTCATTTCTCACCATTCTTCCCACATGGATGTATCCCCTTTCCCCAGGAAAAGAAGGGCCAGGAAGTGCAGAAGGGTCCAGCTGTGGAGATCGCAAAATTGGATAAACTGCTGAACCTGGTGAGAGAAGTGAAAACCTAAGGGCCTAGTCTCAATCCCTGACCCATTTCTTGCAATCCTTGGGCTGGGTACCAGGGTGCCTATGCACCCAGCATATATGATTCTGCCCCTGATCGGGTCTCAGTATTTGCCGTTCTCATTCTGCTTCTGAAGGTCCTAGCACATTACTTCAGGATTTGACCCTTAACCACCATGACCCTCCTCTTACTGTGCAAAAATAAATCTGTCTGGAAGTTCATCCCATGCCTTTAATTTTGCTACCACAGGGCCCCCAGGAAGAGAAGAATCTCAAAGTAGAGCCATAGTTCCATTTATTATCCAGCAAACAGTGGGAGGACCAGGGGAGGAGCCCACCCTGGACACCCTCCCATTATTGCCATGGGTTCCAATTTGCTTTCCCAACCTAGAGGGCCCAAAGGTGCTGAGCCTAGTGAAAGGGTAAATCCAGCCCTTGGCCCTTGGGATGGAGCAGAGTTCAGATGGCCCTGGCCCTAGCACCAACACCTGAACCCCCACCCCAGGCCTGTCTCTCTAGGGCCACCAGAGCCTCTCTTGGAGCCAGGCTGGCTAGACTCTGGGCTTCTGGGTCCAGCTGTAAACAAGCTTAACTCCAAGTTCTGGACCCCAGGCTGGCTGAACTCTGGAATCCTGATTCCAGGATCTGAGTGGGGTAGACTTAGGTCCCAGGCTCCAGGGTAGGTCAAGGGCCTTCAGGGCTGCAGCAGGTAGCTGCCTTCATGGCTAGGCTTCTGGGGTGGTGGTGCCTTCTCAGGACAGGGGCCAGGGCTGGAATTAGGACTAGATTCAGAAAGAGAATCAACGTCGGCAGAACGAGAGTGGCAGGCCCAGCAGAGAATGACCCAAAGCAGCAGCAGCAAGAAGCCTACGAGGCCGTTGCAGACGATGGCGATGAGGGCCCCCTGGGAGATGGCTGCCCCCATGACGGGCAGTACCCTCAAATCAGTACAGACAGCGGAGCTGCCTCAATGGCAAGGCCCATGCCGAGGAGGAACTCCAATACGGCCGCTTTCCAAGGAGGCTCCCTCAGTGATTCCTGGGCAGTGGAGATGCCCACCTGCAGTCCTGAGCCTGGGGGCATAGAGCAAATAAGAGGGTGATGAGGAAGGAGAGGTGGGAGAGGCCCAGGCCAAGAGCTCCCCTCCCACATCTCTGACCTCCCTGGCAGAAAACCTTGGGTCCCACAAGGCTCAAAGACCTCACAGAGCCAACACCCCCATCCTCAGGCCTGGCTCTGGGCACCTGGATGCTAGTGTAGCCAGAGTGGGGAAGCTGGAGTAGGCATACCTCATTCTAAGAGGTGGTAGACACTGACTGGCCCTTCCCACCAAGCTTCCAGCCCTCAAAGGTATCCCACCAGTGGATGGGACTAAGAGTCCTAGGCCCAGAATGAAGGGGACTGTGACCAGCTTTAGTGTGGTCAGGGCACCTCCTCTCAAGACTGCAGCCGGCCAGCCCAGGAGACCTGCAGAGGCGCCAGCTCACACAGAGGGAACTTTGTGGAGGCCCTGGCAGGCATGTGTGGGTTCTGTGTCTCCAAGGTTTTGTACCTAGGTGTGCCTCTCCATGGGACTTGTCTCTTTATGTCAGGTGTGTGGTTTTCCTACAGTTCTCCTGCTAGATAGGTGTCTCTCCTCTGCATACCTATATCTGGGATTGTGTGTGGCTGCCTGTCTCTGGGTAGCTCTCTTCACATCGGTGTGTCCCCATCTCTGAATGTCTGAGTGTCTCGTTTCTCTCCCAATCTGTTTCTGAGTATCTCTCTATCAGTCCCTGTGTGTGCCACTCTCTCTTCCCGGCTGTATCCCTCTGTCCTCGTGAACGTGTCTCTTTCCCTTCTTCGTGGGATCTGTCTTGGTGGTCTGCGTCTCCCGTGTGTCTCTCTTTGTGTCTGTGTCTCTCCTAGGGGCTGTGTCTCTTCCTCTCAGTCTCGGTTCTCTGCCCCGGTGCCCGCTGCGGGGGAGCCCCCCTTACCTGAGTTGAGCCCGGTGCGCGCCCGCGGGAGAGTCCGGGGCAGCGGGATGCTCAGCGCAGATTGAGGCTCGGGAGCCTGCGGGCGGGGGGCGGCGGGCGGCTGGCAGGGACGACGTCCACTCCCCCGGCCCTCCCCCTTGGCCGCGCAGCCTCCGCCGGCCGCTCCCGCCGCGGCGCGACCGGGGCGGCCTCTGCCGCGGGCTGTCTGCGGCGAGCCGGCACCTCCTCCCCCTGGGGCGGCGCCTCCTCCGCGGCCCCGGCCGCTAGCTTGCTCGCTCGGCGGCGCTCGGGCGGCGGCAGCGGGAGCTGCGCGGAGTTCGGCTGGGCTCGGCTGTGTTCGTCTGGGCTCGGTTTCGGCCGGCTGAAGTCGGCTAAGCTCGGCCGAGCTCGGCCGGCAGCAAAAACAGCGAAGGACCCCGCCTCCTGGGTGGCCGGCTGTCGGCAGCCCGCCGGGGGCGGAATCATCTCCACTCCGCTGCCGACGTTCAATTGGCTGGCTTCACCAAGTTCCAGCGCCATTGGTCGTGCGCTAGGGTGGGACAGGACCGCCCCTGGTGCAGGCGGGAGGGGCGGGAGGCGGCAGGAGGGCTGAATGGGCTGCTTGGTCTTGATCTGGCCTGGAGAGGGTGTAGGGTCGGGGCGTGGTCCACCTTCTAGCAGGGATTTCTTGCACCTTCCACATCTGGAAGAGCAACATCTGAGAAAGGCCAAGGCCTCTACATGCCCTACACCAGAGGAGACGTGCCCCACCAACCACTGGGGAGAAGTCTGACCCTGTCATCCAGAAGGCCCTATGTCTCCACACCTGGGAGGACAGTGATCTAGGAGGCCCACTATGATACTACCCATACTCCCGCCCGAGTGTGGACCCTGCATCCTCAGTATAGAGTATTTGTACTTGGCCCTGCATTTGGTGGTCCTAGGAGGTGATGTGAAGATCTCTGGCAACACAGGTTCTTTGGATGCATTTACTGAGTTCCCAGCCAGGGTTGGTCTCAGGCTTATACTTTGCTGTGCTGTGAGGGAATCTAGGACAGAGGGGAGGGGAGTACCTAAAGAATTGCTTTGTCCTGGCTGGAATACTTTCAGGCCTGGTGGAAGTCCTGACTCTCCATCTTAGAAGGTCTCTTAAGAGGGAAGATAACTTGGACGAAGCAGCTAGGGAGACCTTCTTCTCCCAGTTCCTCACATGCCAGAGGTTATTATTTTTGGTGCTGGTGCTGGGGGCATATACTCTACTATTGAGCTCCCTCTCCTACCTCGGTGATTCTTAAGTGTTCTGATCTGGGCTCTCTTCTCATCTCACATATTCTTCGTGGGCAATCACATCCCTGAAGCTATATCTGGAATTCTAAACTCATAAACAAGTATCTACTGGAATCAGGTGCTGTTAATCCCTGGTTCTGCCACTTACTAACTTTGTGACCTTGGACAAGTTCCTTAACCTCAGCTTCCTTGTCTATAAAATGGTTATAGTGGTAGCTACCTCTCGGGGTTGTTTTTCACTAATTAATTTATACCGAACCAGCCACTTCTCAGCAAATGTCAGCTGATGTAACCCCCAACAACCAGGTGGCTAAAAGCTCCCTTTCTCCAGTGCCATGAAATTCACATAAGACCCCAACAAATTCAGGTACTGTCCTGAAGAGGAGAAAGGGAAGAACAAAATAGTGAAATACTGAGCCATTCAATGCTACTGAGCTAAAGACTGTCTAAAATAAATTTTGGACCCTATGGAGTTTACCAGAATGGATTAATTTTAGTTTTCTCCCCTGTTACCCAGCAGGGTAAGAGCATTGTGAGGAAGATCAGATCAGTTACAGGGGAGAGAGGAGACATATCATTGTACATCTGAGTGTAATGTGAGTGAAGTTAGTGACCCAGCTGCAGGAGTTCACATTTTATCCTGAAAACCATGGGAAACCACTGAAGAATTTTGAGCAGAAGAGTAATGTGATCATATCCAGAAATTAGAAAGATGATTTGAGCTGCTGGATGGAAAGGGGTGTCAAAAGCCTTTGAGGGTGAAGGCAAGGAGTAAAAATGAGGGGCTGAAATGATGGGAATAGAAGTGAAGAGGTCACGAGAACATTAAAGATATTTGGGAACTATAGATGGCAGAACTTAAGAGACTTAGAGAGTAAGGGAGGAAAGAGGGAAGGAAAAGTCCTAGATAACTCTGGTTAGTGGCTGCAGATACTGGAATGCCATTTACTGTGAAGAAGAAGCAGTGAATTTCAGCAAGGGACTTGGCGGGGGTAGGGGAGGTGTTGATGAGTTCAGTTTTGGAGACTGGTGGTAGTGGTATCTGCTACTGCTGCTTATTTTTGGATGTAGTTTACAAATTCCTCAAAGTACTATGATAGGCTCATGTTAGTTAGATATTTAACTTTGGACCAATCAGGGGATGATAACCAAATGACTTACATAGCTCTCATGATAACCCTGTGGACAGTGGGGGTGGGGTGGATTCCAGGAGAAGAGGGATCATGAATAAGCAAAATGGCAGGTGTTCACTAGGGTCCAGCCTTTGTTTGCCCAACACATACACATCATTTTCTATATATATGATTCCAAAAATGTCCCCAACTATTGTTGTTATAGATTAAATCTGGAATGTCCTCTCATGTATTGAAGGTCCTCTCATACGTCTCATATATTAAAGATTTGGTCCCCAGCTTGGTGCTGTAGGGAGTTGGGGCATGCCTGTGAAAGGAATTGTGGACTCTGGTTTCTTCTTCTTTCTCTCATCCTGGCCCTGAAGTGAGTGGCTTTGCTTTACCATGCACTGCCTGCCAATTGTGCTTGCCTCATCACAGGACCAAAAGCAACCAGGCCAACAGATCATGGACTGAAAGCTCCAAAACTGTGAGCCAAAACAAAGCTTTTCTCTTTATAAGTTAATTATCTCAGGTATTTGTTACAGTAATGGAAAGCTGACTAACACATCTACATAATCTAACCATCCCCCTGTATGTATGCCAATAAATTCACCCTGTTTCCAATGAGGGGCAACTCAGTGACACATCCAGCTACTGCTTCAAGGAGGTTCTATTGTAGGACCATTGTTCTTTAAAAACAGGTTATCTGGGTAATGGCCTGCCAGTTTGGTCTTCATGAGTTGTAACTATGGCTTCTAATAATCCCAATACCTTTTAACTGTCAGAGATTGAAGCTGGTGCCCAACCTGCTTCTTACCTATATATCAATCAGGATTCATGAGGTAGCACAGTCATTACAAACAACGCCCCAAATCTTACTGGATTCAAACAACAAAGATATATTTCTTGCTCATTCAATAGTTCAGCAGGTGGGGGTAGGTTGTTAGTTTTGCTCACTTGGTCGTTGAAGGATAACTTTAAACCAATCCCTTACCACCACACACATACACACAAAAAGTCCTGATGTTTAGAAATGGGAGAAATAGAGAATAAAATGGAGTAAAAAGGAAACACTGTGTATTGGTCACTAATCCAAAGCATTATCATGGATAATAATGAAAATGATAGCACTAGAAAACCTCATGTATCTGTTAACTTCAAATCTTTGGCTGTGTCATCAGTCAATCTGGCTGCCTCAGGTTTTGCCCACCTTGAAGAGATCCCTTATCCAGAGTTCTGAGAGGACCATGGCGGAAGAGTTTTTTGTGGGGGCACTGTACTGATTAACATCACACTTTTGCGGGTAATTTAGGGTTTGTTCTGGGATTGAGCAATCATAGATTTCTGCATTGATGAGGATTAGGGTTGAGACTTTTTTTTTTCTCCCTAGATGATACAATTCTTTGTGGGGTTTTTGTTTGTGTATTTGTGCTGTAGATGCAACCCACAGCCTGGTTCATGATAACAGTTCTCTTAAAACCCTAATCAGCTGCCTATCAATTTTATTTTGGGGATTTTATTTGCTAATAACATATTTTACTGATTCTAAAGGACTTTTTTTCAGCTTAAATAACTCTGAAAAAATGTGCTTTTCAACTAATGGCATGTAATAGTTTTTTAGCCTCTTTTTTTCTTGTGAGTTCACAAAATAACTTGCCTCTTGTAATTGATGGAATCTGAGATTTATTAAGTATAGTTATTTTGTCAGTCAGGGTCCTTTTTCACAAATAATAGAATCTTCTGTGGATAGTTGAAGCAGAAAAGGGATTTGTTAAACGAGATTATTTAACTCAGAATTGTTAGGAGGGCTAGGGAAATAGACTTGAGGCTAGCTTCTAGGAATAACACCCAAACTACACTATACAATCTGAGGAGGAAATCACAGCCATTGCTATTCTGAATACTGAGTACTAAGAGTTCAATTTGACTGCCAATTTTACAAGCTCTATGACACCTCTGTGGTAGGAACTCATTATTGCAGCCACTGGAAGACCATCACTGTTGCCACTATCACCCACAAAGCTGGACACTTGTGTTACTATCAGCAACAGCAGAGATTGAAGCTGGTGTCCAACCTGCTTCTTACCTATATACCAATCAGGATTCACGAGGTAGCACAGTCATAACAAACAACCCCCCAAATCTTACTGGATTCAAACAACAAAGATCTATTTCTAGCTCATTCAGTAGTTCAGCAGGTGGGGGTAGGTTGTTAGTTTTGCTCACTTGGTTGCTGAAGGATACAAGCTGTTGGAGGCTCCACCATCTTATGATGATGTTTTCTTCTTGACATTAGTTTCATGGTTTGCTGTGGCAGGAGAAAGGAGTGAAGAAAAGCTTACACTGGATTTTGCCCACATTGCATTGATCAAAACAAATCTTGTGGTCATACCTAATATCAAGGGACACAGGAAGTACCATCTTCCTGGTGCTCTGAAGGAGTAAGAACCAGAGATACTGGTGAACTTGGAATGATTTCTACCTCACTTATATTGTTCATTTCCACATGGAAGTCTCACAGGTGAAGAATCTTGCCTGTAAATAAGTTGCAAGGAATGCTGGGCATCTTATTTCTGACTTCTATACTTAGGAGGTAGATTTTTAAAGGGGGGTTTTCCTACACAGAAAAACTATTTAAAAGGTAAAGGACGTCCATGAGTATAACAGACTTCTACTACCATAATCAACCCCCAAATTTTGTCGAATCATGCTTTCTGAAGCTCCAAGAAGATCTAAGGCCTGAGCAGATTTTCGAAGTTTCTCTTTTTCATAGTACTAGGTCTGGGAGCTCTTTCAATACCTCTGATTATGCCTTATGGCTTAATGGGAAATTAGAGGCTGGAGTGCTAGGGTTGAAAGCCTTTCTTCTTCATCCTACCCTGAATGATGCTTTTATTTTTTTATGGAGGGGGGGACCAGGGATTGAACTTAGGGGTACTTAGCCATTGAACCACATCCCCAGACCTTTTTATGTTTTATTTTGAGACAGAGTCTCGCTAACTTGTTTAAGCCCTCACTAAGTTGCTGAGGCTGGCTTTGAACTTGCAATCTTCCTGTCTCAGTCTCCCAAGCTGCTGGAATTATAGGCATGTGCCACTGTGCCCACCCCGAATGATGCTCTTGTCTCATCTCATCCCAGTCAATGCTCTTTACAATGAGAGGCGTCAGGGAAGGGATGATAAGAAGGCTTCCCAATCCTCTAAGTCTTCTTCCAGTGTATCTCCATCCTGATTGATGATCTGAGTTTCCTAATCAGGGTATTAGCATTAGAGAGTAGCAAATAACAGCTTGTGAAGTTCAGTAAGGCACATAATTATCTAATTCCTGGTAACCCTAGGTCAAGAAGAAACTGATATTCTTCTCCAAGCTAAATGCATATTCTGTTTTCTCCTAACTTCATGCAGACTACCATTTTTGAATTACTCGTCTTGTCATCTTGACTATTTATTTCTGTATCTTCAAGTGCTCCAGCTCCAGTTGGCACACAATCTAAGACAAGGGACAGCGGGAAGTAGTTCAACTAATTGCTTTGCTACAACATGAAAAGGACTTTCAGATCTCAGACTGGTATTAGAAGATCCTAACAGTAGAGACCCTCTACACAACTCATCTTAGTTCCTCATTGTAAGATCTGTCATTCAGAATACTTCAGTACCCAATTTCTATGGTGCTGCAAGTCAGAGAAACCTAACTTAAACTAGCTTAGGCAAAAGCACTTATTTTCAAAAAACTAGTGTTTTGTGCCCAAGAACATGGTAGAACTTGAGAAAACTGGATCTGAGAACTTGCATGCCATTGGGACTCTCTACCTTTCTGCTCCTTTCTGGTTTGCTTCATCTGTTCTCTCCCTCCCCAACCCCATCTGTCTCTCCTTCCCTCTGTTCCTTTGTGTTTCACCCTCCCCCCTCCTTCTTCTCTCCTTTCCTTTTATCTCTCCAGACAAACTTCCAATGCTTCTTTAATCTTTTTCATAATAAACTCAGTTTCGACAATTCTCAATCTTTGCGTTTGTAACTCAGATCACCATCTTCTTCAGTTCCAATTCTAGCCTAGCCTCTTAGTTCCAGTTCCAGTGATCCTAGGGACTTGCCCTCACCAACCTGGCTTTGGTTGGATGCTAATCCCTGCACCAGTGATCTGTTGTTGCCAGAAGTGTCATAAGATTACCACAAGTGAAAGGCAGCTCCTACCAGACGGGTGCCATCCATACAAAACAAAGGAGCCCACCATACTAACATTTATGGATACAAGTAAAAAGATAAGTCTGCAAAGTAGATAGCAAAGCACCTGTCAGAGAGATAGAAGGAAAACCAAGATGGGCCAGGACTTAAGGAAAGTCAAGAAAGGACAGAGATTCAAGAAGGAAGGAATAGTCAACAATTCAGAATGTTCCAGAGAGATCCAGTAGTCTGTAGAGAAGGAACCACCAGCCTTAAGAACAAGGAAGTTGTTGGTTATGTTGGTGAGAAATAGTTCCAGTGGGCAGTAGAAAAATGGAGATGGAGTATATAGTGGAAGCCAGATTTTAGTGGTTTCAAGAATGAGTAAGAAGTAGATAAAATATAGATGATTCTTACAAGAGAACTTACTAAAAAAAATATGAGTAAGGAGAATAGATACAGAAAGACGTGGAGTCAGAGAAAGATTTTTTTAATATTTAAAAATCTCTTACATGAAGCCGAGCATGGTTGTACACACCTATAACCCCAGCTACTAGGGAGGCTGAGGCAGGAGGGTCACAAGTTCAAGGCCAGTCTCAGCAACTTGAGATCTTGTCCCAAAATAAGTTTTTAAAAGGCTGTGAATGTGGCTCGGTGTGGGAATGTGGCTCAGTGGTAAAGTGACCGTAGGTTCAATCTCTCTCTCTCTTTTTTTTTTTAATATATACTTTTTTTTAGGTGTTGATGGACCTTTATTTTATTCATTTATTTATATGCAGTGATGAGAATCGAACCCAGGGCCTCACACATGCTAGGCAAGTGCTCTACCACTGAGCCACAACTCCAGCCCCCTAGGTTCAATCTCTAGTACCACACACCAAAAAAAAAAAAAAACCCAAACAACAACAACAAAAAACTCCTATGTTTCTTATATGGACAAATACTGATGGGAAGGAATCAAGAGAAAAGATAAACTTGATAGCTGTTTTTGTTGCTACTTACCCTCTGCCCTGGGCTGTACAGACAGGCAAGCAGGGTCAGGGACCAAAGCTAAAGCCCTGGCAGAAGGTGTGAAACATTTCAACCTTTTTTTCCCCATAGTAGAAACTAGAGAGAGGGGAGGTACCTGGTCCCGGTATTGGGTGACCTGTCTTGTGGCTCAGGGAGCCTCTAGGAGCTTGAGGATGTACCTAGACAGAGAGGCCCTTGTGTGAAGAACAAAGAGTCACAAGACTGGAACCAATCCTGGGCCGGTGGGGGCAGGATGGGCACACAGCAGCTACACTCAAGGATAGGCAAACTTGCCATGTGTTCTGATTTCCCCATCTCAGAACCATGCCAATCGCTGTCCCCCACCCACCCACTCCCTCTCATCATCCCTGCCAAGCTGTCACCTTCTTTCTCAGCTCCACTTCCCCACATCCTTAGCTGCTGCCCCCGCCTTCTGCTCTCCCCATCCTTGAAGCTGGCTCACCAAGGTTACTTTCACCTTCTTGTCATATCCAATAAATATTTCTTAGTCCTTGTCTTTGTTGGCAACATTTAAATTGTTGATTTTTTTTTTTTTTGTACTGGGGATTTAACCCAGGTACACGTAACACATCCCCAGCCCTTTTTATTTTATATTTGAGACAGGGTCTCCATAAGTTGCTTAGGATCTTGCTAAGTTGCTGAGGCTGGCCTTGAATGTTCAATCCTCCTGCCTCAGCTTCCCCAGTCACTGGGATTACAGATGGGTGCAATCCTGCCCAACTGTTGATCCCTTTTTGAAACTCTGTCTTCTCTTGTCTTCCATGAAGGTGCTTTCTCTGGGAACATTTATTCCTCCTCCTAAAGTGACAGCTCTTATTTATGAAGCACCTAGACTGTGTTGGAGTTTTACATTCCTCATAGATAATTCTCACCTGAAGGCAAGACAGGTCCAGGAAACTGAAGAAGAGGAAACTGAGGCTCCATGCAACCAAGGGTTTTTTTTCCTAAGGCCCCATAGCAACAAGTGATAGAGTCCAAATTAGAATTCAAATTTGCTGCACTGCCCTCAGCTCCAACAGCTCTCTGCCTGCTCCATAATTTCTTTAATGGGCTGTGCTCTCTGTAACCACTGTCCTCTCCGTTAATCTCAAGTGAGCTCCTCTGTGTCTGTGGCATCAGTGCCCATTTTTGTGCTGACAGTTGCTTTAACACTAATCCGGACCTCACTGCGAAGTCCCACACTGCGATTTGTTGTTGCTATTGCTATTGTTATTAAAAACTAATATTTATGTAGTGTTACAACATGACAGACACTGTGACAATTTCATTATATGCATCATCTCATTAAACGCTTACAACAACCCTAGGAGGCTGGTACTGTTATCCTATTTTCCACTTAAGGAATGAGCATTAGAGGGATTAATGAATTTTTTCCAAGGTCAACAGGTACCCAGGTTTGTCTGACCCCAGTGTCACTGTCTTAACTGCTAACTAGATGCCCTCTGCCAAGAGGTCCCATTTGTACCTCATGTTTGAAATGGCTGCCTCTGCACCTGTCTGCCCCTTACTCCTGTGAGACCATAGGCAATTGATTGAATGTCTGAGCCACGGTTATTATAAACTTTCCCAAAGCCTGATTTCCTGTGATGAAATTTTTTTTTCCCAGCATTTTTTATTTGTTTCGGTAAACAATTTCCTACCATCTCCCAGTCAGCAGGATTGTTCAAGACTCTTTTTTTTCTCCCTTCCTTTCCCACCTCATGTTCATTAAGATGTGAAGACTATGTACTCTGAAAGTACTGTTCTCACCGACCAGCCCTAGTCTTTCTCCTGCCTGGATACAGCAAGAAGCCATTCTTGGACTTTCCACATCATCAAGAGTCCCTTCCTCAGGTTGCTCGGTATTCTCAGCCACCTTGGGTTCTCCTTCTCGTTCCTCCTTACCTTCTTCTGCACAGCTCCCAGAGCAGTCTTTCCAAAACACAAGGCTGCCCAGGTGTGACCAGTTCCCTCAGCTCTTAACTCCCAGGGAAAGCTTTAGAATTTCAGCCTGGCTTTCAAAACCCTGACTGGCCCCACCTTCTCTCCAGCGCCAGGTCCCACCCAACCCATTACTAACCAGAAGAGAATCTGTACCCTTCCTGGCTCTCTCTCCTGTCTTTCCTCCTGCCTTTCCCTCTAGGGGTGGTATGAGGGATATACTTTGCCTCTCCACAGTCCCAGTCAACCTCCTGCTGGGATATGTTTTTCCCAATAATGATGGGCCTGGAGTCATGTGTACTCAGGTGTGCAAAATCAGTAACGCTTCTCTATTTTATAAAAACTATATGGTTGCCCAATAAGGTGAATATATTTAATGCTATAGAACTTTATACTTTTAAATGGTTGAAGTGGCTAAAACTAAGTAATAACTCTTCTCACAGGTTCTAGCTCCTGGAGGTAGTAGGAAGGACATTATTGAGATCCCTCCTCACCCCATCCTCCCCAACTATGCAGAGGTCCTTATTTTATGCTGCAATTTATGTGATCTTTGCTGATATGCCCCAGATTGGGGAGCTCAATGCCCAGGATTCTGTGTTCTAAGCCTGCGATGCTCTCACTCCTGGGGTACCTCTAGGGGGTATTTGGTTGTCCCCTTGCCCATATAAACAGACTCCCTCTCTGTTTTGAAGAAAGACCCTCTGAATTACTTTGTCTTTTCTCCCCTCTCTATAGTATTATTCCTTCAAGAAGCTTAGGCCTGGGTCTGGGGTTATGGCTCAGTGGTAGAGCACTCGCTTAGCACGTGCAAGGCCCTGGGTTCAATTCTCAGCACCACATAAAAATAAATTAAGGTATTGTGTCCAACTACAACTAAAAAATAAATCTTAAAAGAAGAAGAAGAAGAAGAAGAAGAAGCAGCTTAGGCCTGCTGAGCACAATAAGCCTGTAATCCTAGCAGCTCAGGAGGCCAAGGCAGGAGGATCGTGCAAAGTCAGCCTCAGCAACTTAGGCCCTAAGCAACTTAGTAAAACCTGGTATCAAAAAAAAAAAAAAAAAAAAATGTATATATATATATATATATATATATATATATATATATGAATGAAAAGGTCTGGGGATGTGGCTCAATGATTACACACCCCTGAGTTCAATCCCTGCTAACAAACCAAATCAAACAAAAACAGCTTAGACTCCCCGAAGGCCAGAGTCAGGAAGATGTCTGAGATTGACATTGATGCCTTGTGCCTGAAATACTCCCCCTAGGAGCTAGGGAGAAAAAAGGGCCAGCCTTCTGCATGAGATAGGAAAGAGAAAACTGGGTCTGGAACAAAACTCAGTTGACATCTCAGTAGATTATCCTGGCCCACCAACCCTTGCCTCAGGGGGTCAAATCCCTTGAGGGCATAAACCAAAAGGTAGCCTTTCTTGTATACACTGATAGACACACAAATATACAGCTCACATTGCAGAGACACACATTATACAAGCAAATACATATGTACAGGCAACAACAAGCCTACCGACGGGCATAGGCATGCACATAACATACATCCACTCAGAGATACATGTACACAAATACCATGTATCCAGAAAAACACACATAAAGAAGTCCACAGGCCTCAATGACACAATGTGCGCAAAGATAAACATACCTTCAGAGTCACAAAACAGGGTTAGCAAATGTGTTTTGAACCAATGACACTGATCAGTTTTCTAGGACTGGCAGAATCTGTGTATGTGGAAGACAGTCTGGTAGGAGAGAAAAAGAGAAACAGAGAAGGGAGCTGGATGCAGCCAGCCTGCACAACTTAGTGGGACCCTGTCTCAATGTAAAAAAATATAAAAAGGGCCAGGGATGTAACTTAGTGGTAGAGCACCACTGGGTTCACTCCCTAGTACCATAAAAAGAGAAGGAATAAGAAGGAGAAGAGGGGAAGAGTAAGAAGAAGGACAAGAAGAAGAAAAAGGAGGAGGAGGAGGAGGAAAAGAAGAAGACACTAAGGAAAGAGAGTAATAGATATTTGTAAGGTTCCTACTACTTGCCTAACCCTCACTTATTCATCTATTCATTTATCAGTTACTAAGCTGGGTCATTTTCTGGGCACAGACCATGAGATAGAGTGAGACCTATCCATGAGCAACTATGACAGAGTGGCAAGTGCTGCAATGGGGGACACACATCCCATCTCTGGGAAGCAGTGGAAGGTAGGAAGTGTCAGGGAAATTTGAATCAAATGTTGAATAAGTAGGAGTTGGCTGGATAAAAGAGATGGATTAGGAGGTCAACTTGGGCCAAGGGAAAAGCAGATATAAATATTAGTTTCCTGTTGCTGCTGTAATAACAAATTACTATAAACTTAATGGCTTCAAACAACACAGATTTATCCTCTTACAGTCTGAAAGTCAGAGGTCTGAAATTCATTTCAGTGGGCTAAAGTCAAGGTGTCTGCAATTCTGTTTTTTTTTTTTTCCTGTAGGCTTTGAGAAGAGAATCTGTTTTCTGCCTTTTCGGCTTCTAGCAGCTTCTATCTGCCTATATACCTTGGCTCATGGACCACTCACTGCCCTATCCTCAAAGCACATCACCCCAATCTCTGCTTTCACCATCCAGCATCTTCTGTGACACCTCCTCCCTCTTTCTTATCAGAACCATTTTTTATAATATCAGGCCTCCAGATAATCTGGGACAATCTTCCCATCTCAAGACTCTTAATTTTTATCACATCTGTAAAAGTTCCTTTTGCCATATAAGGTAATACTCTCAGGTTCTGGGGAGGGCATATTATTTCACAATCTTCAAAATGCCCTTTAATGTAAATTTAGTTATCCCCAGATTGAAGATGAGGAATCTGAGGCTCATGGACGTTAAATGATTTGCCTTTAGACCTAGATGGAGACATGGGTAAACACTGTAAAAGTAGACTGAAAAAGACAGATACATGCTTATTGTTAATAAGTTATCTATAAAGCATACAAAAGAATACAAAGAAAAATACAATAAATCATTCAATCATACCACCCAGAAATGATTGGTGTTATATTTAGTAAGCATATTACATGTATAAAGAATCATTGAGAAAGACAAGAAGAGAGAGACAGGTGCAGAGAGAGATCCAGACAAGTTAAAAAATATCTAGGAATAGGGCTATTCTTATAGTCCTAACAGGACATTCTATAGAGGCTATTTTTATTAAACCAAAAGTAGAAAGTGTACTTTTACTTGAATTTAATAGAGGAAAAGAAACTGAAGATGAAAGAATAACTGAATCTAAGCTAAGTATTACTTCACCTCAAAAAACAGTCATTCCTCTTGAGTTTAGAAAAATGATTTTGATTAAGAGGTTGGAGGAGGATTTTTATTATGATGTTTCAAATTTATATACTATTAATTGACTCTGAACTATAAAAGAAAATGTGATCAGTACTCTGCCCTCCTTTCCACCCCTCTCTACTCCCGATTATGTTGCCAACGTTGTTTTTACTCTATTGGGATTTATAATATTTACATTCTGTTCTGCAACTAAAATTCCCACAGTTTAATCTTAACCAAAATGGAATTAATGTCACCACCAGTGCTATTACCATGCATCTCTCGTCCTCAGCTCCTGGTTTTGATTAATTTTTTGGCTGACTGGATTTTGTCATGGATAGTTTTTTCTTTTTCTTTTCTTTTTATACTATTATCTTTTTATTTTTATTTTTTGTGGAAATGGAGATGGATCCCAGGGCTTTGCACATGCTAGGCAAGGGCTGTACCACTGAGTTATATGACCACCCAGACCTTTATATTTTCATTTCAAGACAGGGTCTCACTAAGTTGCCTAGGCTGGCCTTGAACTTCTAGTCCTCCTGCCTCAGCCTCCCAGGTAGCTGGGATCACAGGCATGCAAGATATTGCTTCATTATCTTAGTGTTGATCAAATGTTACCTTGGAGAAATTTGACAGTAGATTGAGTTTCCTCCCATTGTAAGTGACTTATTTTTCGGCCTAGGTGCCTGAAGTATTCTTACTTTATCCTCAAATTTTGGTAACTAAATCAATGTGTCTTAAGGTCAGTTATCCTATATGAATTTTTCTGGTATTTGGTGTGTGTCTTTTCAAGCTGACTATTCAGTTCTTCCTTCATTCTAGGGAATTTCTCCAGTATTTCACCTTAACAGCTTTTTGTGTTACATTTTTGAAACCTCCACTTTAGGGCTGCTGATAGTTATACTATAGTAGCTTGTCTTCATCCTATTACCTTCTCTCTAATTGCTTTAATATCTTTATTTTTCCCCACTACATTTACCCTCAATATCTTTAACCTTTCCTACACATTATTTTGATTTTTAGACATATCTATTCTGCTTTGCTGTTTCTAGTTTGTTATATCTGTAATATTATTTGGGGCCTCTATTATTTCCCCCGAGTTCTCTAATCTCTGCGTCCATCTCATTCTGTTGTTTTGTCACCTTGTCCTTGGGTTCTTTGGACTATTGATTTCATACTATTAATAAGACCTTCTTCGACAGGAAGGACTTGCTAGAAATCTGCTTTTATTCCTTCAGTTGTATTTTCTTCTAGATTGGGTTCTTTCTTTTGCTGGCTCCCTTCCTTCTCTCCCTCCCTTCCTACCCTAGCTTTTCCTTCCTGCTTGCCTGTATTTTGGCAATGGTCTTTGTGCCTAAAGGCCATGCCATTTCCGTTCTTTTCTTTCTTCTTCTTCTTCTTTTTTTTTTTTTGTCTTTTTTGGTACTGGAGATTGAATGCAGGGGCGCTCTACTACTGAGCTATATCCCCAGCCCCCCATTTTTTATTTTTTAGACTTTTTCCCCCAGCACTTTTTTTAAAAATATTTTTTATTTTGAGATAGGGTCTCACTAAGTTGTCCAGGTTGGCAATGAACTTGCTAACCTCCTGCCTCAGCCTCTTGAGTAGCTGGGATTACAGGTGTACCACTGTGCCTAGCTTTCTTTCCTCTTTTATCTGTCATGGTTTATGCTTAGCAAACCTTTGTTGAGTCTCCTTGGAAGCTAACTATTGAGTTCTTTATTTATTTCTTTTATTTATTTATTTCCTTTTTCCCCTTCCTTCCTTCCTTTCTTTTTTTGGTTGTTGTTGTTCTAGAAATTGGACCCAGGGTTTTATGCATGCTAGGCAAGCATTCTGCCAACTAAGCTATACCCCCAGTGTGGCTGTTGCTTTCAAAACACACCACAATCCCAAAGCCAGAGGATAACTTGACTGGGGCTCCTGCTGACCTTGAGTATTATCCCTTCTCTGAGACTATGTCAGATGTCTTGTTCCACCTGGGAAGTGAAGCATATTCCATTCCTATAGGCTTGTCCCTTCCCTACAACCTCAAGCCCATTCCCTGAAGGATGCCAAGTGCTTGCCTTTGCTGAGGTCTTCTGGATGAACATGGTGGCTTCTGTGCAAAAATAAAAAAAAAATTCCAAAATGTTTCTAAGCCTTACTAGTCACCTCCATCCACTTCTCTCAGATTCTACAAGTTACTAGTGAGAATTCTTTTTTTATTATTATTATTTTTAATTTTTAATTTTGTTTATCTATCTTTATGTGGTGCTAAGGATCGAACCCAGTGCCTCACACATGCTAGGCAAGAGCTCTGCCACTGAGCTACAACCCCAGCCCCTAGTGAGAATTCTTATTGTCTTACCCTTTCTCAGTGCTACTTTTTGGAATAATTATGCCACTCACTTATTGTACCAGAATCTTCTGTTATTTTCTTTAGCTATCATATTTAAAGGAATTTGGTTTGTTGCAGCATTTTTGTTTTGGTTTTTGTTCATTTTATTAGTGGAGTGGGGTGGAAAGTTCTGTGACAGCTTCACTTTTTTTGTCCTATCCTAGAAGTCCCTAACCTTGTTTTATCTATAATTCTTCCCTGAGACTCCCCTCCTCTGGGCAAGACTCTGGCAGCCCCAGTCCCCAGCACTTTCATGTCCTGGCGATGAGACAAGGTCCCCCAGAACTAAACCTTAGTATATAGTGGGTGTTTAGTCCATGGTAGAGAGGAGATGAGCAGGGAGTATCATGGAAGCCATGTCAAAGGGACCTCAGATGCTTCACAGGGGCATCCTGAGTAGAAGCGCATCATGAACCAACGTGTGGAAGTAGGAGTACAGCAACAATTATTAAGGAGCAGGGAGAACCCAGATGAAGCAGTAGAGAAGTGAGAGATGTCAGGCAGAAAGAAGTCCACAGGCAGGTACAGAAGCTGCCCTCTGTGTGACTAGAGCACTTAGCTCTTATGTCTGGAATCTCAGGGAAACTTCTAGAGGGCAGGGAAGTCTGATTCTATCTCTCCTCCCATCCTCACCCTTTCTCAGTGAACCTTCTTTGAATCCTCTACTCCCACTGCCTCCTTGTGCTGGTGAATTCCATCAGGTTCCTACTGTGTTCCCCACAGCTACAGGGAAGGCTTTGGCCTTGGCCACACCAGGCATTGTCTATTAAAAGCCTTTCAAAGACATAAAAACTGTGCACAGTTACACACCCTCTCCATGATTTGCACACAGGGCACATGCTATTGTGGACACCCTCTGTATACAGTCCCACCCATCTGGCTCTCTCTCTGGGGCCATTTCTTCTGAATTGCCTGAAAACTTGCTCTGCCCCCTGGTGGTCACTCCCCAAGCCGCTGCCCTTCTAGAAGGACTCTATCTACCTCCTTGGCCTGGTCCCTGCCCAAACTTCAGGCCCAGAACAGCCTCTCCCTTCAAAATGACCTGCCAGACTAGGCCCCTCAAATATCCTCCAGAAAGATTGCCCACTCAGGCCTGTGTAGTCAACAAAGCCTTCTCAGACAGGGTGACCAACTGTCCCAGCTTACCTGAGGTGAAAGGGTTTCCCAAGAATTGAGATCTTCAGTGCTAAAACTGGGAAAGTTCCAGGCAAACTAGTACCAGGTGGAGATCCTATTCCTTAGACACATGTTCCTTCAGATATGTTTTCCTTCAGACTAAACCCACCAGATCTACCTCTTCAGACTGACCCTTTCAAACAAGAGCTCTTCAGAAGTATGTCCCAGACCAGCTTCCCTCAGACGGATCCTGATACACAGGCCTCTCACACTCCCCTTCAGATTAGCCTTCCTCATTATCAGAGTGGTATGATCAAATAAGGTCCTTCCCACCCCACTCCTTAGATCTCCTTTCTCTTTCCTCCTCTAAAGAAAGGTAAGAGTGGGAGGGTTCATGCCCCAATTCTTCCTGTTCCTAGGGCTTTAGCCTTGCATTCCCAGACAGGTGGCACCTTCTGAGGGTCCCAAGGCTCTGGGCTATGGGCAGAATGGACACATGAGCCTCCAGACATAAAGACATTCAGGTTCAACATGCATAGTTGGGATTTGGAGCCACGTATTCTGTTCTTCCCACGTGAGAATGAACTTTCTCAGTGTCCTGACCTATAGAGGTACTCAGCTTCCCTGCTCTGGGGAGTTCTCAGGGCCAGACACTTCCCAGGAAGGGGTCCTGCCTAGTGGTTCCCTCTTTCATAGGTGGCTGCCAAGATGCAGATGTGGGATTTCTGTGCTGATAGCCACCAGCCTGGAAGCAGGAATGAAGGGCAGGCAGCTGGCCGAGAGGGGGCAGCAGAATCCAGGACAGGCCCTGGCTCAGGCCAAAGAGGAGCAGCGGCCACAGGCTGGGGTCTGACCAGGGTGGGAACACACAGAGGGAGGCCAAGAATTTAATGAATGATAGAGGTTGGGGGAAGAGATGGAGATGGTTATGGGGTTATGGAGACAGAGAAAGATCCAGAGACAGAGATGAGGTTGGAAATACCTGTGAAACTGAAACAGATGGGGGTGTGGTGGGTGGGGAGAAGGTGACAGAGACTGGAAAGATACAAAGATGCAGACAGAGAAACAAAGAGGGAGAGACGAGATGAGACAAAAGAGAGACATATCGAGAGACAGGGATGAGTGACATACAAAGATAGGGACCAAGACAAAGGTATATTCAGAGAGACAAATGGGACAAAAAGAGACAAATATAGAAATGGAAACAGGTTCAGCAAGAAGAGAGAGATAGAGAGGGGTCTAGAGTGGTAAGAAGGGAACAGAGCTATGCTGGGCAGAGATCCGGTGGCCAGGGGCTCACAGAACAAGATGTAGAGGTGTGTCCCCAGCCCCAGTGTACCTTTTGGGGGAGCAAATAGAACTAGTGCACTGGAAAGCTGGGCCACTGAGCTACTTTGCACATTGGCTCTGGGAGCCAACCTTCCCATCCCCTTACCCCTCAGTAGTGTTTTAATTCTCTGGGTTCTGTTTTAGCTCCAAGAACTGATGTCTATACTTCTCCCCAGCTCCCCAGAACAATCGTAGGAAAGAGATGTGAAGGACAGTACTCAAGGGAGGCAGCAGCAGACAGCAGCCAAGACCCTCCAAGGCGAACAGCCTTTGTGAGGTTGAGGGGCCAGGACTTGCAAGGAGGGATAATCACAGAGGCAAGGACACTGCCCTTCCAGCCACCTGGGGCTGGGGACAGGACTGGGTCTCTCTTAGCACTGGGTGCAGGGAAATACCCCTGTCTCCCCTCCATCAGCCTCCAAGTCTCCAGCAGGCCCCCTCCCCTCCTTCTGCCCCCTCTTCTCCAGGCCCCACGTAATTGCTTTCCCATGTTGCTAATGGAGGCCAGATTGCTGGTGCCCAAGCCCTGGGTGGGCGGTGGGTAAGTCAGGGCTGACCAAGACTCTCAAGGCAAGATGGCAGCACAGGCCAGAGACCCTCTGACTTCAACCCAGCTACCCCAAGGATAGAAGAGGACGGAGTTCTAACACATCCCAGGAATGCAATGTACTTGGCAAGAGAGTTGGCAACCCCTTGCTCTCTCTACCCCTGCTGGATCTGGAGTGCTGATTCCAGCCTGAACCACCTCACAGGAGCCCAAATGGGCAGAACTGGGGATTAGGGCAGTGGCAGATACGCAGCCTCTTTTCAGGATATCCATCCTGGGAACCTCTTCCTGTGAACCAAGAGAAATGCACTCCCACAGCTGGAGCTGTTCAGCTTGAAAAGCCACAGGCCTCCCTGTCACCAGGCCTTTGCTTCCCACAGGCCCACCTGGAACATCTTCTCTCCTCTGGCCTGGAGGAGAGCCAGCCACCTTCACTCTGCAGCCCTTCACCTGGGCCACACTCGGGGTGGGTGCCTTATCCAGGCCTGAGTTATCAGTTCTAGGCACTGTACATACCCCTCCTGAGGCATGGGCCCAGGTGGGCCTAGTAAGACCAGTGAGGAGTGTCCACTTTCTGAGCCTGGTATGAGAAGGGTTTGATTTGGGTGGCTATGGGGATTGTATTGGCATCAGGGGATTAGTGGAGGTATGGTGCCCAGCAACTGCTATAGGGCGTGTGCACCGGAGTGGACGTGTCTGTGTACAGATCAGTGTGTATGTGGCTTTGACTCTACCTCACTTTTCCTTTCAGGCACCCAGAGCAAAGCTAAGTCTGGCTCTTCAGGCTTGGGCTCTGGCCTCCCCTTCACCCTACTCCCAGGTCAGAGGGTCTGTCAACCTGGTCCCAGCCTGGGGCATTCTCAGCTAAAGGAGAAGGGTGAGGGAGGAGTTGGACCCGAGCAAGCCTGGGGCAACTGGAGAGACCTTGGACCCCAGGGTATGGAGCTGAACTAATGACTGGCCACAGTGTAAACCAAATCCCTGCCCTTCTCCAGCTCCACACTGAGTCCTAACTGTAATTTAACTCTGGAGGTCAACCCTGTACTCCATGATTCCAGACCTGCAGCGCAGGTCCAATGCCTAGTCATGCTCCAAGCAGCTTCCTCCTCCAGGCATCCTCCCTGCCCGGCCAGGCCCAGAACACTGCTCTGAGCCCTTGTGGCCTGGCTGAGCTCTAGGCCTGACCTGCTGGCCCCCTGCACTCTCTCTTGGATGGCAGGATGATGCACACACACATGCGCCAAGGATGAGGCCTGCTTCCTCACCTTCCATCACTGCTTGGGCGCTTCTGGAAGGCAGCTATGAAGATGTCCTTTGATGACCTCAGTAACCTTTAGGACTGACTGGATATTCCCATGTGGAACCAGCCCCCACCAGGACCCCTCATTTTCCACAAATTTGCCCTTTTGGCTATATACCTCAGGGAAGCTCAAATCCTCAAGAGAACACTATTCCCAGGTACATCTGCCTGAAAACTGAACCGTCTTTCCCCATCTTCCCCAACCGTGGCTCTTTCCACCTCCAGGACTGCAAATGGAGGGGTTCTTAGAAGAGCAGTACCCTCCCAAAGTGGCTCTGTTCCAAGGACTCATGAAATGGTGACGTTTAATGAGAACCCCCCCACCCCTCCCACCCCTGTATATACATCTATAAAAAATTCAAATACAGCAAGTTACCATTGAGTCAGACTAGAAGGGACTGACAGGGCATTAAATACTGTGGGGTAGGACAAGGTCAGGGGAGGGTCATACAAAACAGGGCAGAGGTGGGGATACTGAAAAGTGTGGGCACTGGGGGGAGGGGGATGGCTGGGCCCCCCCAGCGTCAGGAGCTTATAATCTGATGGTGGCAACAGAGACCCTGGGACAGACAGGAGGCTGGGGCAGGAGGAGGAATTGTGAATGTGAAGGGCTCCCCTCAGGCCCCCCAAGGGCTCCTGGGAGTCGCTGGCGTTGGAGGGTCCAGCCCAAGGAGGCAGGTGAGGGGAGGGTCTTTGGTGGGTGGGTTAGCTGCATGGTCCTCCTCCCCTGAAGGTGGGAGGAGGGCCAGCTTGGTGTGGCGGGGCTAAGGGATGGCAGGCCCGGGCCTGCCGGGGTCTCTACAAATTGTTTCTGAAGAGAATGCAAAAGGTCCTCCTGCCCGTGTGCAAAATAGAAACCGGGGTCTGCAGGCTCAGCTCCGGCCTCCTGCTCCTCTGCAGTGCTCTGGCATGTCCTCATGGGATGCCGGGCTCTGGGGAGACAGGGCAGGGGGCTGTGAGGGATGAGGCTGGGGTAGGAGGGGGTCCCCTCAGGCTTCCCTCTCCCACCCAGCCTCACTCAACCTACCAGATCAGGAGACTGTTGGCAGTGGCGGCAGCGGCAGCCAGGGCCAGAGTGACAGGGATACTGATCAAGAAGGGTACTGAGGGTCCTCCGCCGCTGCCCAGCTCCCCAGGGTCACAGATCTTCGTGGTGGGCGGGGGTGCCAGTGAGCTGGTAGTGCTGGTCGTGGTCTCTGGGGAGCATGGGGGAAACTCAGGGCAGAGCCAGGGCTGGGGTCTCACCCAGATCTGCTTCTTACATCAAACTGGTGCTGCCTCCCCAATATGATGGCTCCTGGCTTGTCTCTCAAAGGTCCTTGCCCACTAGGCAGATCCTGCTAAGGCTCATAGATGACCCTTCCACCCAATAATCACTAGCAAGGATGTCTAGAGAGCAAGGACCAGGAACACAGGGATTGGACAGACAGGAGTGTGGTAGCCACAGAGTGTGTATAGACCCTTGGAGCTGAGGCTCCCGGTCCTGGGAGGAGTTGGAGGGAGGATAGAGCCAGGCCACAGAACAGGCCAGCCGACAGCACAGATGCAGGGACAGAGGGCAGGCTCACCCGGGGCCTGGGCCTCGGTGGTGAGGTGTCGTGGTTCCTCAGTCCAGGGGGTGGCATGAGCAGCCACGCTCCAGTCGCTCCATGTCCCAATCTCATTGTCCTTGGCTGCCACCTGGATAATGTACTCCTTCCCAGCATAGGCATCTGTGATGGTATGTGCTGTGCCATCAGACAGCTCCACCTGCAGCCAGATCATGGGATGAGGGTTAAGGACACCTCTGGGGGTCAGGAGAGTGAGGCACCCCCTACAGAAAGGGAGGACACTTGGGAAGAAGGGAGTGAAGACAACCTTGAGAGATGGAGGGCTTCTTTGAGAAGGAGGACACTGAGAATATTCCTGCAAGAGAATGAAGCTATCTCAGAGAGCCCAGGGATGGAAGTCATTCCTGCAGGTGAGTAACTAAACCTTGAGGGAAGCTAGAACTCCTGGGGACAACGACAACGCTGCTCAATGGCTATGATGCTGCTGTTGTCCCACCGTCTCACAACCCCCAGCCCAAGTCCTGACCTCAGTCCCAGCTGGGAGGTGACAGGAATAATGGAGCCAGAGGTTCTCCCACCAAGCAGCAGTAGGAGAGGGTCATAGACACTGACACTGGAGCCAGTCTGAGTTCATGTCTTGACTCTATCTCTTACTAGATAGGTGACCAAGTACCTTAGCTTTCATGGGTTTGATGTCTTCATCTGTTGGTGACAAAATCTCTCTCTTAGGGTTATAATGAAGACTACACCATGTGGAAAGCACCAAATATATTTCAGCTGGCACTGTCACCATGACTTCTAGTTCAGAGCCTAGGTTCCCCGGTGCCCAGTGCACCTACCAGCCCAGTCCCAGCTGGGCTTTCCCAGCAGGAAGACCTCAGGATGGCTGTCTGAGGCATCCTGTCTGAGGCAGAAAGGGGTGGGAGAGCCCCTCTGGTGGCAGGACAGCTGCTTGGTTTTCTCCTGGAGGCATCGCTTCCCCACCCCCCACTGGCTGGCCCCATCCTGCTGGTCTCCCCCCAACCCTCCAGCCTGGCCTGGTCTGCCTGTCCGGCGCCCCTCCCAGGCCCAGGCTGGGCTCTGGTTCATCTCAGCGGCACCCGCTGCCTCATTAAGCCGCCTCGTAAACAGGGGCAGCCGGCAGGGGCGGAGGAGGGGGCCGCTCTGGGCAATGTCTGGCTTCAGGGCTCTTTTGGTCCCTGTTCTAATCTTTCCCCAAGAAAATTGGGTCTAGGCTACCTGACCTGACAGGCTGGGAGTACATGCATGCAAGTAGGTATGTGTGTGTGTGTGTGTGTATATATGTATGTATTTATGTGTGTGCATTCAGGCCAAGTGGAGTAAGAAGCCCCTCCAATTCCTGCTGAGCCTGTGGTACCCAGTGGGAGGCCAGGGTCAAGGTCAGGGACATATTGAGAGACACTGGGCATATTGAGAGCCCTGGAAGATGAGTGGGGCCCCAAAGACTCTCCTTTCCTAGAGCTAGAATCCCAGTTCCCATCTTTGCCACCCCTGCTCTGCAAAGATCCCCTCTGTCTGAGTAGCCCCAACTCCCTCAGCCCTTTTTCCCTCCTGCCAGACCCACAGACTTCCACATTCATCTTTCCCCAATGACAAAAGATAGATCCAAGGGGAACAGATAAAATTACCACTTCATTAGTGGGCTCATGGCACCATACTTCTAGGAATATGGCCCAGGAACCCAATGATGTCCTGGCAGCCACATCTTCTAGGCCTGAACCCTTCATGCTAGGTGGTCACTGAACCTTAATCAACTCCCTTAAGAGAAAGGCTCCTCAACTGACA
This sequence comes from Marmota monax, assembly GCF_021218885.2. NCBI lineage: Eukaryota > Metazoa > Chordata > Mammalia > Rodentia > Sciuridae > Marmota > Marmota monax. Next base: position 8,160,924 of record NW_026695243.1, on the reverse strand, counting down.
GGAATTCCATAGTCACAGGCATCCACCTTGCTTTAGAGTCCTTCATCTGGTCAGCTGCAGCAGATGTCCAACATGCCCCCAGGCCTTCTAGCTGAGTTAGGACCAAAGCAGGTGATGCAAGGAACTCAAGCCAGGTCCTCATGCCTCTCCCTTGTCCATGCTGAGAAAGTCCCTGCCAGATATTCTGATGCCTATTCTTTTGCAATTCCTGGTCTGTATTTTCCTCCTGAAAATCCAAGGGATGTTTTTTCTCTGCTCTCCATTCCATACCCCCTCCCCACCATACACCTGCCTCTAAGATCAAGGATTAGAGAGAGTAGATTCTGTTCAGAGTGAAACTCAAGTTGAAAAGAGTCATAAATCTAACCAACCCCAATGCCTATGAGAGCTAGGATGTGTGCTATTGGCCACATGTGTTCCCATCATGAAGCCTCCACACCTTCTTCTGTCCACATTAGAGTGGCGGCTGATTCTGCCCATGGTATAGGTCAGTGTATGGGCTTTGCATGTTAGTTCTATGCATGTCTGGAAGCATGGATCCTGCTGAGAGGCACGTGTGTGCATACGTGTTCTTGTGTGTGTGGTGGGCAGCATGCCAGGACCACTGCAAGGCGTGTGCGCCGCGACACGCGGGGCTGCTGCCTGTAGCTCGTTAGCGGGGGAGGGGGGCTTGTGAAACTAGACCCTGGTTATTAGCAATGCATTAGGCGCGGGCAGCTGGCCAGGCGGGAGGGACTCCGGACTCTGTCAGGGAACACATGAGCGTGTGAGCAGCCTTTGTCGGGGCCAGGCCCGCAACCTGGATAGGCACCCAGGAATCAAATTACGTACTTTAAAGGCCAGTCAGGAGAGGGGTATAAGGAGATGGAGATGGAGCCTGGTGGATATAAGAGGGATTCAGGCTGACCCCAAGAGCAGCCTGGATTGCCCTATAGAGCACTCTCCTATCTCCAATCTTAGCCCACAGACCTCAAGAATCATGGAGTACCCACAGCCCAGTGGACTCTGGGCTCTCAACATGAGAGCACCCCCAAGGGGTGCCCCCAAACCTTGGTTGCTTCCCAGAGCTCTCCATTATAGCTTGATTAGTATCCAGACCACAGCCTGACCACATAGTGTACCTTGTCCACTGCATGGTTCCCAGCCTAAGCCACCAATTGACCTATAACCTTAAGCTGACCTCTAAGCTAGATCTGACTTAGAAGCCCTGATGGTTGTCATAGCCTAACCTCATTCCCTGAACCAAATCTGACCACAGTGCCTATCTGACACTAACCACTAGAGCCCATCTATGAATCTTTGAGGACAAAGACCACTGTGCCCCTTGGACCACTGGGTCCAGCACAGGCCCAGAGCCTGAACCAGAGTATAAAGAGAGATACCTGGTCAGGGCTGACAGCCAGAGGTAAGACGAAAGTCTCCCTTTTAGCACTGCTCTCCACTACCCCAGGGAACCCAAAGACAGATGTGTTCCCAACAGCTCTAATGCAGTTCACTGGAAACCCCTAAGGTCACCTCCCTCAATCCCCCTCAATCCCATCCATTCTCCCAGGCCCACTTTGTCCCTTTTCCCCCTGGAAATCCTCTCTGACTGCTATCAGGACCCATGTTGGAGCTGCTACCACCTGCTTCTCAAGTCAGACAGCTCTAATTCAGGCACCCAGGATCTGGGCAGGGCAGGACACTCACATGCTGCCACTGGTCCAGGATGAGGGGCCGGTAGCGCAAAAAGAACTTCAGAGGAAAGGACTCAGGGTCAGGCCAAGTCGAGGGGGTCTGCCACGTCACCTCCAGCCGACGAGGGTTGCTAGGCACTGGCCGGGCTACCACATTTTCTGGAGGGTCAGGCTTCACTGTTCAGGAGACATAGCTTTGTTAGTGCCTTGATCTCTAGGAACTATACCACTATGTCAACCCCAGCCAACGTGTCAACGTCCTCTACTACCTACCTTATCATCATCATGGGGTCACCATCCCTCCTTTCTGTTGTCAGTTCTGGCAATCACCATTAACAACCATCTCATTACTTCTACCTCTTACATCCCCATCATCACCACTGACTGTACTACAGGCAGGGTCACCAGTTCTTGCTATCAGCATCCCAAATTTCATCCCATCATCTCAACCCTATCCTCATGCTAACCATCTTTCTAGTACTGAAGCCTACATGATGGATCAGCCATGCCAATGTGACACGCCCCCCCCCCCCCGGGTCAGTGTGATGCCAGTGCCTCATACACTCCCCTAGGCCTAGTTTTCCCTGAGACATGGCCTCCCCTGGATGAAAACTGGGTTTGAAGCTGCTCTGTAGGTCAAGGTTAAAAGATAGTCCACATGCCTAGGTTAGAAGTGGGTTGGAGATCTGATGGGAGCATCTAAGGGTTCAGCTCATGGAGAAATAGTCTGGTTGGGGATCGAGTCATGGGATGTGGGTGGGGAAGACAGGAGCATGCAGGGAGTCTGGTGGAGATAGAGCACAGTAAGACACAGTCTGCCTGGAATGGGGCAGGGACCAGCAGAGGTTCTGGCTGGATGGGGTAGGAGACCGCCTGGAATTGGGCAGGGGCAGGCAGAGGGTCTGGCTTGGATGGGGGGTCAGGGAGAGGGTTATATCTGTCCCAGTCCTGTCTCCTGTTCTGACACCTCATTCATCACAGGCCGTAAGGAAGCCATTAGCATGGTGGGGTGGGGGAGGATGGAGGCTGCAGCTGTGCAAGGGTCTGGCCCCACCTGCCCCCCCTCCCCCCTGCTGCATGCTCTGGGAGCCAGGGAGTCGATAGAAAGAGCTGCTGGAGAGGTCTCTTGGCCCTGTAGGTAAAGGTCATCCACAGGTGTGAATATGCCAAGCACATGTGTGTACATGTACAGACATACCGCATATTCCTGTCACAGGCATGTCCATGGACACATGTGCACATTTGTGAACATCCCCACCAACGCTCATGTACACCTCTGACATACTTCCACTTCAAATTCCCACTAGATTATGCAGAAGGGACCCCACCAACACCGCCACACGCACCAATGGTGAACTCATCAAAGGTGATAGCCGTGGCGTTGTGACCCAGAGCATTGCTGACACTTATGGAGACCTTGTACTTGATGGTAGAGAACAGGTGCATGTATCGGATGTGGCAGCGGTTCTTGAGGGCTGGGTCCTTCTCACAGACCATAATTTTGGAGCCGTGCCTGGGGAGGGGTGAGGCCCAGGTACTGTTACAAACATCAAGGGTCAAGTGGGGAAAGGTTGGGGGAAGGTCAAGCCCAAGGCTGGGCTAAGGTCTGGACTCAGGCATAATGGAGGTGAGGTCAGAGGTCAGGGCTGGAACTGGGTCACAGGCGCAGCTACTTACAGCACAGTCACATTGAAGGTGTTTGGGATGTAGGTGGGGGTGGGCAGATGCCAGCTGCAGTAGAAGCCCTTGGGGTAAGTGTTGGAGCGGCAGCTGAGCACAGGTTCCCGTGGTGGCACTAGGGGTGAGGACAGAAAGGTCAGGACATTCCTGGAACTCCCAGTCCCCTGCATCAGTGTGGGGACAAGTGGGCCCCAGAGCCCCAGTTCTTCCCCCTCACCCCATCATCAATGCCAAAGGTGGGGGGTGGCTGTCAGCGAGGGTCTGAGTCTTCCCAGGCCACAGAGAGCCAGATGTTTAATTAAAGAAAAACAAGGGCTGTGCGGAGGAGGCCCCCCCCACCTGCTCAATGGAGGCAGGAACTGTGGGGAGCAGGGGGTTGTGGGCCTCCGCTCATCAATCACAGGATGGAGGTGATGTCTGGGGGAATCAGCCCCAGCCCACATCTGCCACACTCTGTCCACTCTGAAAGGAAAACTGCAAGGGACTGAGGGGGTCTTGAATGTGCCCTAGTTGCTGGGGTGATCAGGGTGTACTTCCAGGAGAAGAAATACCCCAGGCTTCCCCTCAATAGAGAGAGAGAGGACGGGCCTGGAGGCTACACAAGAGCAGCAGCACTGGTCAATTGCGGATCTCTGAGTATGTGTCCACACATGGATATGTGTTACACGCATGTTTGTATGTGACATGAACGAGTGACCAGTGACATATAGGAGCATCTATGTAGATGTGTGTGTGGATGTATTCTTGGCTCTTGGAGTACATATCTGAGTGTGTGTGTGTGTGTGTGTATACATGTAGGTAAGTGACACAAGGAAACTGCTGTTCCCTTGGTGTGTACCTCACCCCAGCCCTCCCCCACTCCTTCATCACAAATCCTTTAAGAAGCCCATGACATGGTCAGCGGCTGCCTTCACTCTGGAACAGGAAGGCCCAGAGAGGGGTTAAGACCTGTTTGGGGGTCACACTGCAAGTCAGAGTTGGGAATAAACCCCAGAATGAGGATATTCACCTACATGACCACACTTGGGAAGTCCTTTCTGCTGTCTAACCATACTTTTCGCTGCTGTCAGCACTTAGCCCGGCTGTTCTACCCTCAGGCATTGGGCAAGGCGTGAGGACAGGCGGCTCAGGTTCCTGGAAGGAGGCAACTTCTGTGACCTGACCCAGGCAAGGAATGTCCGTCTTTGGCTCCAGGGACACTGACACCTGCCTTCTGTGCCTCCCCCCACACCGCCCCCTGCCTGACAGGTGGACAGGAAGTGGGAGGGGGGCAGCTCAATAAGCCAGGGGAGTGCATGTCTATGCTTATAGAGTGGCCATGGTGAAGTTCAGGGAACCCTGGGCTTCAATCCATAGTGTGTACTTAATTTTGAGTGACTCTGTGATTGCCTGCATACAACCATTGTGTCCAGTGTGTGTGGAGCTGTAGAGGGGGACCTGGGCACAGCCCCCAGGTCCCAGATCTGGCTTTGCAGCAGCAGAGGTAAAAAGGCAGAGAGACTAGAGAGCTTCAGTGTAGCAGGTGGAGCGGTGATGCTGTGGAGAATGAGGCAGATCCCTTCCCCAGGCCTGCGGGTGAGAGCCAGGCACTGGCTGGGACCCTTCAATGGCCAGTCTGTGTTCTGCCCACCACGGTCCACTCCCACTGGGGAGACTTCTTGGCCCTTGTCTATTCCATGTTCATCCTGTGTACCTTTAATGTCCCTTCCCTGTCTGCCCACAGTCAAGAGTTCTGCATGGGGGTGGAGTGGGGGGCGGCCAAGGACACAGGAAGTTGCCTTCTGGGGGCCTGTGGGCCAGGCCAGAGTTGGCAGCCACCCCAGGAGGAAAGGACATTCCGAGGTCGGCTGAGAAGCCTCCACTCCTGCCTCCTGCCACCACCCCCCCTCACCCCAGCTTCAAAGGAGAAGGGCGCTGGGGCCGGGGAGGGGGGTGGGGGGGGGTGACTGAAGCCTGCAGAGTCAGCTCCCTGCTGCCTGGGACTCTGGAGGGCAGAGCAGGCCACAACACTGGACTCACAGGCCCCCTGCCCAGGCTAGCCTCCCCTCTGATCAGGTCTCCTTCATTTCCCTGACTGTCCTCCGGGCTCGGGCCAGCCTCCCTTCAAACCTCCCCCTCAAACCAATTCCTCTCTCTGACTGGGCAGGTCACAGGGGGCCCAGGGGGCCGGGCAGGGGCTTTGTCTGTCATCTGGCTACTCCTGCCTGGCCCTGGGCCCTGAGCAAGGAAGGGCTTGGGTTTCCTGACAGGGACCAGGTTTCTCAGAGGGAAAAGGAGGAAAGAAAAACAAAGAAGAGGAAGAAAAGGAGTGACTTGCTGGCTGGAGCCCAGCTGAGGGGCCGGTGGGTGGAGGTGGGGGTGCCGTGAGAGACCAAGTGTGAGAGTGCGGGACAGCGTGGGATCAGAAGGCCTGTTGTGTGTTGTGAGTTGGGGGAAAAGCTGTTTAAGACACTGTGATTGTGAGGTGCTGTGTGTAACTCAGACTTCATGTGTGAGGCCAAGCTGTCTAGAAGACTGGAGGCCATGTGGGGCTGGATGACTCTCGGTGACTGGGGTGGGGGCGTTTGATTGCAGATTGTCTATATGTGTGAGGCTGTGTGAGTGTCAATGTGCCATTGTGTCCAAAACACAGCGACGGCTACACTACACATAAGACATTAGATATGTGATAGAGCTTAAGCCGGAGTGTATTTGTCAAACTGTGGGTGTGGGAAGATGCCCCAAATTCCCTGTGTGTCCACACATGTGAGCTGGACGCTGTGAGAGCACGTTAAAGGGAGTGTGTAAGCAAAAGCTCGTATACACATCACACTCTGGGCGTGCAGGCATGCTCCTAGATGCCCAGACATCCTGAGTTTCCCCTTGTGGGGGTTCCTGAGATGCCCAAGTGACTGTGTCAGCCATGGCAGGGTGTCCCTAAGTCCCATGCGGGGCTGTGTGTGCATGTGCGCGGTGCGTGTGCCCCTGCTGGCCCGAGGTTTGTTTGTTTTCCTCCTAATTGGCTTGTTTTTCCATGTCCAGCCCACCAAACCGCATGTTTTTCCTCTCATCTCGCCAGCCCGCCTGGGCTGGAGCCCCCGGCACGCATGAGGCCTGCCCGCCGGCCCAGCAGGAGGAGGGGCAGGCTGCCCACACCCTGGGCCAGGCCGGATCAGGCCAGGGCAGGGTGGGGTGACCCTTCTGCTCCAGCCCTGCCCATGCCACACCCACGCTCCTCCTCCTGCCTGGCATTCAAGGCCATAGCCAGTCTCAACTTCATCTTGTGGCATCCCCTGAGACACTCCAAACTCTGGACTGTCAATGCCCCCACCTGCCTCCCACTCATGATTTCTCCCCAGACATGTTCAACCACACTCCTTTTCCTGCCACTCTTTTCTTCCTGAGCAAACTGGGAAGGGGGGAAAGTAGTGCTGAACCAGAGGGTCTGCAGTTTCTATTCTAACCACTCTCAAATTCTAAAAAGTTTAAAAACTGGATAAGGAACTATCCATTTAAAAATTATTTTAATCTCCGGTTTGTTTAAGCTTAACATCAGAAAGACACTGAATCAGCAGTGTCCAATAAACAAAAGGATGCTACGAAAAGGAACACTGTGATCCCATTTCCTAATGTAGGGGGTCCTTTCATCTTCCTAGGTAGGAGAGTGCTTAGAGCTGTTCTTGAGGATCCACCGGAGGGCAGGAAGGTGGAGCAAGAGAAAGTAGCTCAGGGACTAGCCTGGTTAAGGAGTCTTCCAACATAATATTATGATGATCAGGTTCTGTTGGAAATAGACATAAAATTTTACATGTTTAGGATAAATATTAAATAAGTTTTGATCTAAATGATCCATAAATCAGGGATTACTTTGTCCTGTTCTAAGAGCTGGCAAAAAGGATAATTTAATATTGAGTATTGCCAAATCCAGTCTCTTGTTACTAATATCAAGTGACTAAGACGATCATGATTAATATCCTCTGTTCCCTGATCAGGTCTTTAGAAGGAAATAAGGCAATGAGAGATAAATATCTGTTATGAATGGTACAGCCAATGCATGGTCAGCCCACCCCTGATGCCTAGGGAGCAGGAATCACTGTAACTAAATGGTCTGTAACAACACGACAGCTGAGGGCATGACCTGTGGGTAATGACTTTGGACATTACTTCAAAACCCAATGATGAGCTGGGGATATGGCTCAGTTGGTAGAGTGCTGGCCTCACATGCACAAGGCCCTGGGTTCAATCCTCAGCACCACAAAACAAAACAAAAAAACCAATGACCTCTAATGATTTCTTAAAAAACATCACAATACCAGTAATGGGGACCCAAGGTCACCAAACCCCAGCCATCACTGCCAGCTTTATCCATCCGGGGGATTTTGGGAACCCAAATTGAGAAGACAGATGTTTTGGTGACTGGTGCTGAGCTAGATTCATCCTTCTCCCACTGCACTTGATAAAGGCCCAGGGCTAGGCTGAGGGCTCCATTGATGATGTGAGGCAGGGAGGGGTGGGATGGGAGCTGGGGCAGGAAGGATTGTTGGGCTGGTCCTGCAATTCTCAGTATGACCTACAGGGGTAACCCCACTCTTGGCTTGAGACTAAAATGTTTGGTCTGAATCCCGTCTCTCCAATTTTAAAAACACTTTTTCATGGGGAAAGGTACATCCTACCAAAATATATTTTGTGGGAATCCTGAGCAACCCTCCAGCCTAACATTTCACTTGGTTTTCTAGACTAGTCTTCTGACAATGGGGCAAGGGCCTGCCCCAAGATCCCTTAAGCATTTCCTAAGTAGGGAAATATCCACAGGATATTTCCTACCTTTCCTACCACAGGGAGATCCCAGATGGGATGATACCAGAGGAGTTTGAGTTTGGGGTTAGGAGAAAAGAAATAAGGATTTTCAGAGCATTCCCTTTGCTGGTGGGTATTTTTGGCCCAGGGCTGGATGCCTGCTCACCTGACTCTCAGCAACGCTGACAAACTCAACATTCTGCTTTTCATAAACCCCCTTTCCAAATCACACTCACTAGTCTTCCCTCTACCTTCCTGGACTCATCTTTCTCCCCTTTTGTGGCTCATTTCTATCAACCCCTTACATACTGACAGTCTTCAGGGCTCAATTTTGGGTCCCTTTCTCACCCCACAGTCTTTCCTTTGGCTGCCTCACCCCTCCCATGGTCTTAATGCTGACAACCCCCTGCCCCACAAATTTCCATTTCTAGAACAGTCCTTTCCCCTAAGCTCGGATCCACTAGCTACCAGCTACCAGTTTCCACCCCCAGGACCCCTACCAACACATCTGTAGCAGATATCTGTGGAACTGCTGGTCCCTCACCCACACCACTTCTCACTGCCAACTTCTGCAGTTATCTGCCTAAGAGCTTTCTCTGGCCACCAAGGCATGCTTTGCCTGCCGGGGCATGAGGCCAAAAGTACTGAGAAATTAAGGCACCTACCTCCACCCCAGGAGATGGCAGGAGAGGTTATATAAACATCCCAGCTCCCTCACCCTCAGGCAGGACAACTCTGAGGTGCATGTTCTGCATCCGCACCCAGAGTCCCCTCCATAGTGCTCCAGTCACAAAGAGGTAATGTCAGGATATGTCAGGTAATATCAGAGGTAATGTCAACTCTTGCTCTTTATTAACTTCCCTTTTCAGTGTCACTCTCCACATTCCTCTATGGTGTCTCCATCACTTGCCAAATAAACTACTTGCTTATGAATTTTCATTTTGGAATCTGATTCTAGGGAAACCCAAACCCAGACACTGTTCAAAGAGAACACATCCCCTTTTCCCCCCATTGCCCCCTACTGCAGTGATGGTACCTTCAGGTCTCTCAATCGCACCCCTCCCTACTCTCCTGCCCTTCCACCTCCAATTCATTATCAATTTCTGGAGGTCCAAACACCCTCCTCAACTTCCCCAACTCCATGCCCCAGTTCCAGGTCCTCATCATCTCTCTTGCATTCTCACTCTTCACTGGGGTGAGGGATTCTTTAAGAACAGAATTTATTCTTCATCACTTTCTAGCTTCCAGGATTTTTTTTTTTTTTAATGTGGTGCTGAGGATCGAACCCAGTGCTTCACACATGCTAGGCGAGCGCTCTACCTCCGAGCCACAACCCCAGCCCACTTCCAGGATCTTCATCTGCTTCCTGACCCCTCCCTTAGCTTCTTTCACCACTGACACCAGCCCAGGTGGCCTTTTCATGCCCACTCGGGGGCCCATAGGTATACTCAGCTTTCTGCCAGAAATTATGTTTCTGTGGTATCTTCCAAATGCTCTGTGTCTCCATGTGCCTCCTATTCTGGGAAGCCTCCCTTCAATTCTGCGGTCTTCCAGAGTACTCCTACCTACACCTGCATAATCACATATCCCATTTTCCTTCCTCAGGCCCTGGTCAATCCCATGGGAGCAGACACAGGGAGACCATTCCAGCTCAGAGCTGTGACCCTAAGATTCCTCCCAACCAGGCCTCAGCTGGGCTATTCCTTGCCAGGCTCCCTCTGCCCATTTTCTCACAGGGAACAAGATTTCAGGATCTCCAAGACTTCTATGGGGATGGGATACATGGGAGAAAGGTCCAGGGGTCTGGACTCATTGGCTAGACAGGACTCAGAGGTCAGAAGAATAGATTAGGATAGGATCAGAGAGCAAGGGTCAGGCTGTGGCCCTCCCCTCTCCCTGCTATCCAACACGAAGGGGAGTTGATCTGGGCTACAGGTCTGTGCCTTAAAGAAGATGGGAGGTCAGGGGCAACACTTACAGCCCACATGTAGCAGGACTTGGTGGCGCAGGTGCCAGGAGTCACGGTGGAAGCAGGCGTAGAGGCCACTGTGGCCCAGATCCAGGCCACGGAGTACCAGTTGAGAGCCATTGAGCAGGTCAGGGGCCAGATCTGTTCCATTCACCCGCCACGTCACAGCTGCATCCCAGTTTGCTGTTCCACATGGCAATGTCACATCTGAGCCCAGGCGCTCATACTGCACATGGGGTGTCTCTGTGGGGGCAGAGCACAGGGCAAAATTTGCCGGTCACCTATGCACCCCCAGGTGAATGTGCATAGGTGAGACCCTGTGAGGGTGTACAGTGTGAGTCCAGCCATGAGGCTGTGTCTGACCACGCAAATGTCTCAAGAAGGGGTATGTGCAAAACTTCTCTGTGGCTGGGCAGGTATGCAGGTATGCTAACATTTCCAAATTTGTATGTGTGTGCATGAGCAGAGGCTGTGTGCCAGTGCGTGTGACAGAGAGTGAACGTGCCTGTGTAGTGCTGGGAGGGGTCGTTCTCAGTGAAAATCCAGTTCACCTCCAGTCCCTGGGTCCTTTACAAAGTTTTTCTGACCCCCATGCCCCTAACTTCTTGCCACCAATAGGCCCAGCCCCAGAGGCTTAGCTCCCAAACTCCTTTTTCTGTCTCTGTTTCCTCCACCACCCCCCTTATTGTCTTTCAGTCCGGTCTCTTCTCTTCCCTTCTCTCTTCCTGCCTCTGCCTGCTCCGCCTCCAGCTCTGCCCCCTTAGCCACAGGGGGTTTGGGCAGCAAAAGGGGGAATGGGCAGGCCATGAAGTGAACCCTGGGGAACTCCTGGCAGCTGTCAGCTTTGCGAAGCAGGAACTGTTAAGTAGGGCTGGGACAGAGTGAGTCCTCTGACCATTCCTCTCCTGCCCCCAGAGGGGCCTGTCAGAACCAAAAGCAAACCCCAGCCCCGGCCTCGGCAACCCAGGCGTGATGGACTGAGCCCAGGAGACTGGAGATGGAAGGGTAGAAGGGAGCACCTGTCGAGAGGCAGCGCCAGGTGGGGGAGGCAGCAAGTGGGACAGAAAGTCAGAGAAGCAGATCCACAGGCAGCAGCAGAGAGGCAGGCATGCAGAGCCAGTGGGATCGTATGGGAATATTAGGACATCCCCACCCCACATTCTTCATACGCCCCCCCCAAAGTCTGGAAGGGCAGATGCTTCCCTCTCCCCAGCCTGATCTGTTGAATGAGGGTGGGAAGAGGAAAGGGGGCAGCAGGGGGCTGCAGGATCCCTCGTTAACACTAGTTCACATCTCCCTCCAGAGAGCCACCCTGCTGAGTTTGGGGATTTTCAGAGGCAATTCCTGTTAACGAGCCAATTAAGTTGGGCCAGTGGCCTCTTAATTAGACTTGTTAACACCACCAGGACTGCAGGAGAGGGGGGCTACAGGGATCCCCCTGGGCCTGCCAGCAGCCCCACCCACTGATTACAGCCCCCTCCCCAGGACAGTTTCCTGGTGGTGGAACATCTGTCCCTGTTCGCTGTCTCTCTGTGTCTCCTGGTCTCTTTCCCTCACTACTTGTCTCTGTCTTGCCCCTCTCTGAGCCTCTCTGTCCCTGTCAGAGGAGAAGGAAGCAGGAAACCCAGCCAGCCCTGACCACTAGTCTGTGGGGCCTGGGACCAGTCTAACAGAGGATGAAGGGGCGGAAGGGCGGTGGCTGGGGGCCTTGGAGGCCACAGCTGTGAGGCTGGACCAGAGACTGAATGGGGTCCTCCCCCTGACCAGAGGCCCAGTGTCCAAGACTCAGACCATCAAGTACCCCCCCCAATCCACCAGCTTCGGCCACTGAGCCCCCTTCCAGCCTCCCTTCCAAAAACCTGGAGCTTCCAGGAAACATGCCAAGCCCCTCTCTCTGTACGCCCCCACCCCCCCCAAGCAGAGACTTTGCATCCAGCTGCCTGAGGAGGAGGTTGAAAACTGACCGTTGGGGAGGGCGTGTGGCCATCATGGTCCCAGCGGCAACACATTAACACCGATCAACAGCAGCTCAGAACTAATGAGGACCCAGTAAGGAGTTTTAGTTTGGCAGGAGGGGTGCAGGTATAATCACGAGATAGGGAAACAGTGACTCAACAACACAACAGACACAATGTCCATGAGATGGCACCTCCCCATCACACCTTATCTGCCTGATAAAAGAAATGGAGACACAACTTGACAACAATGACAAACCAAGGGTGGAAGGGCAGGACGGGACCGAAAACACAACTCAATGACAGAAGACGACCACAGGCCACCGTGCAGAGGTGGAGGAAGCAACATGGCATGACAATCACAGTGTCACGACTGCTACAGTAACACAACGGCAACACAAACAGCCATGCATCAGCTCCAGAGATGGCAAGGAGTTAACCCTTTGTCTCTGAACAGCTCTCCTCCCGCCCCTACTGATGTGTTGTCCATTTCAGAAATTAAATCAAGCAGCAGGGGGAGGATGGGGTTCTTGGCCCTGACGCAGTGACAAATGCTCCAAAGGAATCAGCTGTGAAAAGGTTGTTAGAAGCCAGGATGAGAGACAGAGACAGGATGAGGTCATGGACATGGAGAACACAGAGGACAGAACTGACGGCTCCCTCACACCTGTGCACACAGGCTCACATGGGGAACACATGCCGGAAACAGTCCCCCTGGGCGTCCTAAGCAACTTCACACTGCCACACACACAGGATGAGGATGGTCACCCACAGAGAAGCAACTCACACAGGACAATTATCCACATGGTTACAGTCACACATGGGTTCAGTCATACAGGGACAGTGTCCCATTTCAGTGATAGTAATACATGGTACAAGATCACAGGCATGCACATGAAGGGCATCATCACCCAGAGGCACAGTTACATGGGGACAGGGTCCCCCACACAGGGAGACATATAACAGGGACACAAACACACCAAGAGAAACAGATACTATCTGTCACACATGGGGTATAGTCTCAAACATAAGGATACAGCCCCTAAAGGGTACAGACACATAGACAATGTCACACATAGGACATAGCCCACAAGGGTAGAGAGAAAAGAACAGCCAAACAGGGACATGCTCTCATTCACGCAAGAAAATGGTCTCACACACTCTCAGAAATGTGGCCTTGTGCCAGGGCCTTGGTTATGTGGGGACCTGTCTTTACACTCAGGAAGAGACCACTGCAGGCCCTGTGTAGGGCCAGGTAGCAGCCCTGGGGCCAGCCAGGCTCTCTCTGGGTCTCTGTGTTGATATTATAAGAAGCCACAGAAGTCTTGACCCACAACCCTTCTCCTGAACCCATAGCCTTGAGGGTAGCAGAGCTCAGTCATCAGGGTCTGCTCCAAGCCTGGGCCCTAGAGATATACCCATCCTCCATGCCTCCACCCAACCCAGCCAAGGTGGAGGAGACAGGACCAAACCTACTGGGGAGATTAGGGAGCCTCATTCAAGGAAAGTTTCAAGTTCAGGCCTTGTAATGATTGGCCGCTTGAGGTGCTGCCTCAAATGCAATACAAGGGCCGATGGTCAAGTGAGCATTTTGTTTCCCTAGCAGGGTACAGCTCTCTGTCCTGTGGACTGGGGGCAGGACTGGGCTCTTACTTGACAAATGGGAAGCAGCCAATGAGCAGTCCCTCCCTCCTCCAATCATTCCAGCTGACTGACTGGTCTTCCTTAGTGCACCAGCCCTCTCCCATCTATTCCCCTGCCCGTCCCACCACCTTGGTCCCCATCTTCCTTCTAGGATAAAGTTGAGGGTAGAAAGTGACCAGCAGTCTTACCCACTGTTTCCTATTGGTGTCCTCAATTGTACCTCCACAAATCTCCTGAAGGAGATCCCATTTTACCCAACAACGTACAAGGACCCAGCTCCTAGCCCCACTCCCAACTCCTATTTCACATGCACGTATCCTATGCCCTCCCTAGTGGGAGAGACATAGATCATTTCGAGCCAGAGACACAGTCAACATGTGTGTGAATGAGAAGAGTTATGTCTGAGACATCAGTGGGTCCCGCTGTGTTTCAATGCCACACAATTACACGTACTTCTGGGTGCTCATGCATGACAATGCCTGTGTGTGTGTGTGTGTGTGTGTGTGCGCGCGCGCACGCATATGAGAGAGAGAGAGAGAGAGAGAGAGAGAGAGAGAGAGAGACTCCTGGGTGGTGTCAGTAGGTAACTGTGCCAACAAGGATTTATATGCAGCTCTGGGAGAAGGTCAATAGGCAGCTCCCCTGAGCACTCACCCTGTGGACTGTGTCTTTGGGTGTAGACAACGGCAGCAGCGGCAGCAAGCACAGCACAGCAGGCCCATGGGACAGGAGCAGCCATCTGTTGGGAGAAACAGGGGGGGGGGGGGCAGGGGGCAGCATCAGCCCAGGCAGGAATCTCCTGAGGAGCTCCCCTGTTCTCAGGCAGGACTGGGAAACCCCAGCCTTACGGCCAGAGCACCTTGACCCCATATGCCTTCTTTTTTTTTTTTTTTTTTTTTTTTTTTTTTTTTTAAGAGAGAGAGAGAATTTTTTTAATATTTATTTTTTAGTTTTCGGCGGATACAACATCTTTGTTTTGTATGTGGTGCTGAGGATCGAACCCGGGCCGCACGCATGCCAGGCAAGCACGCTACCGCTTAAGCCACATCCCCAGCCCCCATATGCCTTCTTAATGGGGTTCAGGATCTTCTTTCAAACAATGGAAAGCAACATTACTGGCGTCTGCAGGCAAAGGTTTGCTAAGATGGTAGGTGGCAACCTACAGTGGTTTGTTGTTCAATAAGAATGCTGGCTGCAGACTGTAGTTGACTTCAAATGAGTTATAGAACATTGGTAGTTCCAGGACCATTTTTCTAAAAAAATATATAACTTTACTGGTGAGGTTGGCTAATTAGCTATAAACATCACAAACTGAAGGGATAATGTTTTAACTTAATTCCAGGGCTACACTTCTTCAAATTGATTTGAATGGAAGGCCCTGGCTGCCCTGGCTGTGCATCTGGAGTGGGGCAGGGAAAAGCCTGAAACTGTATGTTCAGAGCCTCTTGGATCTGTCATTGGTCCCTGTCCATTCTGCCATAAGCCTGGCCACTAGGCTCTGGGGTACCAGAAAGGGCAACGGTACATGAGTCAGCTCAGATGTGGCTTGTGCTTTATTATATACCAAAGACCACGAGAAAATCAGGGGGACTAGGGACACGGCTCAGTGGTAGAAGGTTTGCCTACCATGAAGGAGGCCCTGGATTCTCCAGGACCACAGGGAGGGAGGGAAGGAAAGCGAAGAGAGGGAGGGAGGGAAAGAGAGAGGGAGGGAGAGAAATATGAATATATGAATGGGGAATTTTCATATATAAGTCCTTGTCAGGGACCCAGGTCATCCTTTACTCCAGTCATGTACCTTCATGAGCCTGGGAATCCTAGCCCAGTGGATGAGCATCAGTGTCTACACACATCCATGTGGGTATAAAAAGTACACTCAGGACATGTCCCCAGAAGCCAGGGAGTATCCAGTAGCCTCTACCCAGTATCCTGCTTCTTAGGTTGAGTACAACTGCTCCCACCTCCCCTGCACACACACTCACACAAGAGGGCAGGGAAATGACTATTTCCTGCAGAACAGAACCCAACTGTGACAATCTCTCCTTCAGTTTGTCAACCATTGAGAAGCCAGAGAAAGATACTGAGGGACACTACCAACACCCAATTAGGCCACTGTCAGAAATAAAGTCAACCTCACAACAAAGTCACTGGCTAGAGACAGCCCAAACAACCAGAGAGAGCCCCAAAGAAATAGTTATACACACAGTGGGAGTTAGAAACTATTAAGGGGGACCATCAGACAAAGGCAAATAAAATCAGGTAACAGCTGATGAATGGTCTAAGAATAGCCAACAGGGACCAAAGAAATGGCCAAAGAATAGCCAACATGACCAAAGGAACTGCCACAAACGCTGTGAAAGATTTAGCCAGACACAAGCAGACATACTGCCAGAGGAAGAGCAAGGAGCACAGGCAGAGAACTCATCAGCCAGAGAACTAGAGACACTGTCAGAAACAGTGCCAGGGAAACTGTCTGACACACAAGCAGAGAAACACCAGAGAAACTGATAGACACAAACAGGCGTACACCCAGACAAACAGCTAGAGGAAAAACCAGAGCCACAGCCAGATGCTCAGTCAGGAAGTATCTACACCACTAAAAAGACTGCCAAAGACACCATCAGACACACAGACACCCTCCCAGGGACACAGCCAGAGACACCATTAGAGATATTGCCAGAGAAACAGTCAGACACACAGCCAGAGAAACGGACAGACATACTGCCAAATTTACCCAGAGAAAGTTCCAGAGACAAAGCTAGAGACAATGCAGACATGGCTATAGTAGAAGCCAAAGGTGGGTCTCAGCCTGTAGCATATGGGGCTGAATCTGACTCCTAGGGCTCCTTTATGGGAGATGGCTCCTCCCTGCCCAGGTGTTCCCTCTCCTCTGAACACCCTTATCCTACTGGCCATAGCTACAGGTGCTCTGACTGCGCCGCCCTGGCAGAGCTCCTTTCTCTGCCCCATGTGGCCTCAGCCACCCTTCCCACATCAGAGACTCCTGGAGCCTTAGCTACCACTTGCCCTGTCTTCTCTAAACCCTCAGCCCCTCCCCATCTTCAACTGTTCCCCAGGTCTAGGAGGTTAAGGCAAAGTTACGCAGCCAGCAAACTAGCAAACAAACCCAGGACTGAATCCAGAGCTGGTTCTGGAGAAACAGACACACTGAAGGTCTACCTGGCTCCCCACTTCAGCCCTTGCCAGGAGCTCTCAGACCCTCCCCCTCCACTTCCACCATCTGTCCGTGCCTCTCCCCTCACAGCCAGGAAGATCCTCCACCTCACTGCCAGGTCCACTGCCCACCCACGAGAGAGGAGCCAGGGCAGGAAGACAAGAAGGCAGAGAGGAGCAAGGCTGGATCATAGGATGGGAGTGCCAGAGAGAGAAGAGGGAGGGATGGCCTCTGCTCCCAGTTCCTTCCGGGTCCCAGTCAGGTTGGAGAGGGGGAGATGGCCAGGCAAGCACACAAGCACATACCCCATGAGCGTGTGCACACACACAAATGCTCAGGCCCCCGCAGGGGGAGGGGTGGCTTCTTCATCAAAGTCGCCTCCATCAGCCCAATGAGTTACTGTAAGGGCCGGGCCCTGGGCCAACGGGGCTGCAGCCACGGGAGACGGGCGCTGCTGAGAGAGCGCTAGCACTGCAGAGAGTGGGGGTGGGGTACAGACAGACACTGCAGGGTCTGGGCACCCAGAAAAAGGAGAGACTGGGGAGGGGAAATGGAGAAGCAGGGAGAAATGCAGAGCACTGACTGGAGACTCAGCGGGGCAAGGAGACAGAGATAGAAATAGAAGGGATGCAGGGGAGACAGCAGATTTCAGGGTGAGGGAGAGAGAGATCCAGAGGGCCTGGGAGCCCACCCTAGAGCATCTGAGGAAGCTCACCCAGCTCTTCTAGTGAGAAAGACGAGGTATCAGTAGTAGTAAGAACTGGTGTGAAGTAAGAGCAAGGCTCTCCAGAGGATGGAGAGATTCCCACTGCGGATCCAGAAGCCCAGGCCCCAGGAGACAAAGGTGGACTGAAACTCTATCCCTGTCCCTGCCCCTGCTGACTCAGAAAGCCCCAAATCAGTTTCCCTTCCTCTTTCCTCAGAGTCCCAACTAGACCCACTCTCCAGGTGGGAAGGCTGAGGCTAGAAGCATCCAGAACACACCACCACTCTGCTCTGGCTCACCTCAGGCTCTCATCCCAGGGCAAAGAGCATTTTCCCAAGTCCACACCCTATGACTCTGGATAGTCTGGATGATAAATGCCAAAGAGCCCTAGACAAGGGCTCCCAGTAGGCCCCCTGAAGAGGACATCCCAAGAATGAGGAAGGAACAGAGGGCACTAGCAAGAAAGGAGACCAGGGGCAGTATGTCTGCTTGTGTCTGGCTCAGTTGGTAGAGTGAAAAAAAAATAGAAAGGAAGGAAGGAAGGAAGGAAGGAAGGAGACCAGTGCCTAGCAGCCCAAGGGTTCTAGCACTTCTCCTGACATGAAACTGAAACCCCAGTGTCACTGTTACACACAGAGGTGATACATAAGACAAATCCCCAAGGCTCTAACTTCTGCCACTATCCTACTGTGACACAAAAACACCATCACACAGTGATAACACCCAGTGAAAATGATACAACAGCACTACTGACAGTAACACACAGGGGTGTTGACAGTCATCTTGATGATAATGAAGCAGTGAATACAGTCACACACAGTAACACCAACAGGGGAATGACACCTGTTGAGACTGACAGCCAGCCCCAGGGCAGTAACCTCAGAATCAAAGATGCAATGAGACTTACAAACACATACAGTAACACTCATGATGACATCAACATAGTGACACAGGGATGATACCAGTCCACAGTAATACTGACACCTGTGGAGGTTGAGTCACCGTAAGTAACATTGACAGACATAGCAACAGGCTGGAGATCAGGGACTTCTACCTAGTTTTCAAGTCTGGCTTAGGATCCAGGACCCAAGACCCCTCTTATCAGTAATGTCCCAGTTGCTCTGTGCCCTGCTTCCTCTTGCCCAACTGAAGACAGAACCTGAGGGAGGGAACAGTGAGTTTTGGAAAGTCTCTATTTATTTGTGCAGAATTACAGCCAGCAGTTTGGGTTACTGAAGACCAGTCAACCCTGAGGAATTCCTGCCACAATCAGGTCAGGGCTGGGGGGTTTTGAGCACCATTGACTGGGTCTCGGCTTTAACTGCGTGTGAGTATCGATCCACAGTCGTGTGTTCTGAGCTGAAGCAGGGGGTGTGGGGAGGCTGGCATGAGAGTCAAGTAGACTCCACCTGGCCTGGAATGAGCAGAGGCCTCAAGCAGTGTCCTCAAAGCAAGGTTACCAAAGTGGGAAATTGAGATCTGAAGACCACCAACTCAGACTCCCCACTATGGCTGAGGATGGGGTGGGTCAGGCACATTCATCTGATGGAGGGTATCAGGCCCAGTACAGGACCAAGGTGATTCTTAACAGCTTCTAGTCCCCACTTGGCAGCCCCAGGCTCAAGATCTCATGGTGTGAGTGCAGAAAGGGCACCCCTGGACCTGGGGCCTCATCTTCCCCTCTCCACAGAATGGCCCTAGGAGCCTACCTCTGGGAATGAGGCAAGAACATAGGGCACATTGGAGACCAACTGATCCAAACACTGTAGGAACTCTGAAGGTTTTAGCTCTTCAGAGGAATTAGGTTTGAGCAAGAGAGAGAGACACATACACTAGAAATAAAATGAGAAGCAGGGTAGGGGTGGAGATGGGGGCAAGAACAGGATGGGTAGGGAGAAATAGCACTGGCCTGGCTGAGGGGGAGTCTGGAGAGACAGTCAGAGTGGGCAGGAAGCTCAGAGAAGGGGAGGAGGGGCCGAGGCCGGGAGGCCCCCAGATCCCACCAGGCCTAGGCAGCCTGGACAGCGTGGGCGGTGGGGGCGGGGGCAGAGGCCTGCACCGTCCAGAAGCTGGGGGGGGGGGGCAATGGGTAGACCAGGCCAAGGAGGGAGGCCTGGCCCCTGGCAGCTGGCCCAGTAGGCCCCCCACCAGGGAGCGGGTGGGCCCAGGTCAGGGGCCAGCTCCTGGGCTGGAGCTGGCTGGCCATGGGCTGGCTCCCACTCCCTATGGTGTCTCTTCCTTCTGTTTCTTGGAGTCTCTTGTCTCTGGCTCTATCCCTTTTCCTTCCTCTCTAAATCCAGACCTGCTCCTCCTCTCAGCTCTTGGTGCCCCAAGTGGTATAGGTCCCAGAAGCTATGGCTGGGTTTGGCTTCTCCTTTACTCCTCTGGGACTACCACCTCCCCACCTACTCCAGAGGCAAGTCCTAGTGCTCAGGGGAAAGGACCCCATGGAAGCACAGGCCCCCTCCTACTACTCAGAAGAGGGTAGGACAAACTGAGCACCAGTGGGAGGGGGGCCAGGAGGGAGGCAGGGGGAGCAGTCCCCCAGCTCCAGCGCTGGCCGAGGTTGTGGAAAAGGAGGCGGCCCAATGTGAGTGAGTTGGGGGGGGTATCCGCACCTGCTGTTGTGACCTCCACAGCCGGAGATGGGGGCCTGGGGGGGGGACAAGATTCCGATGGATTTTGGCAGCAGCCTGGACTCTGAGTGCTCAAACCCCCCACCCCCAGCCTCTTGCACCGTGGGGACCCTGAGATCAACATGTGCATGTGCGTGCCCTGCTGCACGTGTGTGCGGACGGGTTTTTTTTTTTTGTGGTGGGGGGGTAGGCAAGGCCTTCCCATGATGGGCCTGGCTGGGCAGCTCGGGAGGTGTCCTGGGAAGATGGGAATCTGTCCCACCAGCCTGTGTCTACATGAAAAGGCCCAGTTGGGGCCCTGCAAGCTGTGGTGATCCATACACATAATGTGCTTAAGCACCACTCTAGATGCAGAAGATCCAGATTATCTCCCTCAGAAGTCATCTGGTCCAGACCCCGACCTCTTGAATAGGGACGTTGGAAGGGGCACATTCATATCCTCCCTTTGGGCACATGGGCTCTGAGCAGCTTCATAGAACTCGAGGCCTAAATGTCAAATCCTCTATCGTCCAACACTAGTTCAGAGTCTCTTCTGGCTTCCAGAATAATCAGGAGGACCCTTCCACCCAGGAAGGACCTCACACCAGTCAGGTTAAGTGATCCTCTTGTAGGGACAGAATGCTACATCAGGAAATTAGCTGGAAGGACTCCATGAAGGGTGGGGGTGGACAGGGAAACAGTATTGAATGAGACTTCCCTTAGCTGGTAGGGGCACAAGAAAGGGTCCACAGCAGGTAGGGGGTGGTCAAGAGGTGGGCTCCATGAAGACATGGTCCTTCATGGAGACAGAAAAATGGACAACATGGCTTTCCAGATTTGGAGTGTGGTTCAAAGATTCAATTTGTCTCAGCATCTCCTACCATACCACACCCTGACTCCATCACTGCTGTGGTACCAATATACCCTTGAAAATATACACAGAAGCCCACGCATGTAAGCCTGTACACACACACTCACACACACACCCCACCAAGGGATGGGGCAGCAATGCAAGCGAAGCATGGGTTTGTAACACTAAGAACTGAAGATGGTCTTTCTGACAGAGCAGGAGTTGAGTGGGGGTTGGGGGAGACAGAAGATTGGACTGTTTTTTTATGGAACAGTGATCTGTTCTTTCTGCCCCCCTAACATGCATGTGTACTGTGCATGCTCCTTCTGAGAAACCTTCTGGTCTGCTGGGCAAGAGCAAGCCATCCTTCCTCCCCCTTTCTCCCCTCCTTCACAGTGGGGAAGCCAGAGCAATCTGTTCCTGATGGGTAAACACAGGCATGAGTATGCGCACACACATGCTCACACACACACACACACACACACACCAGCAATTCAGGGTCACACAGAACCCAGTGCTTACTTTACCCCAAGAGCGCACACTTGGGCTCTTACTGCCACTCTGGGGCAGAGTGCCCCAGAGCCTTCCCCCCCCCCCGCCCCGACACACACACACACTCACACACTTCCACAAACACACAGCCAGAGCTTTACAGACACACCCAGGAAGCGTCTCACAGACACTGGCATTCAGAGTCTACCATAATGGCCACACATCACGGCCTCCCACATGGACACCCACTGCCATAGCCTCACGCACGCTGGTGTGCATACACACGCACATACAGTCAGTCACACATACACGCACAGACTCCCTCACACAAAACAGTCATGGTCTCACATATGGATACCATCACACACTCAGAATAGTCGACCTTCCACATAGGCTCCACTGTGCACCTCCAGAAACTCAGAGTCCCCCAGTCACCCTCAGCCTCGCAGCCCACACCCACAATGGTAAATAACACAGATACACACTCAACAGTCACACCATATGGGACCTCAGGTTGCTTAGCTGTGCTTAAGGAGAGAAATAAAGTTCAGGGCAGCCTAAGGCAGGAATGGAAAAGAAAGGGAAAACTTTGTTGGTCCTTAAAAGGCAAAGAAATAGATAATTATTCCCCTGGCAGCTCCTTCCACTCCTAACCCTGCTTTCAACAGCATTAGGGAAAAAGGGAGATCCAGGCCAGAATAGAGGGGTAGAGGTAGGAGCCAGAAAACCCCAGAATCAGCCCACTCCCCAGGCCCTTGCTGCCTCCTCCACCTTTCCCCTCTTCAAGATGAGAGCAGCAGCAGCTCTCAGTCTCTCTTATCTGCTGTGTGATCCCAGGCTTCTCTGTTACCTCTCTGTGCCTGTACTGTCTCTAGGGTACCCAGATGTCAGCCCTCAATGCAGAAGGGGCAGAGAAGGAGGAGGAGATGAGGTCCTGAACTCAACGACTCCTGGCTCCACCAAAACCCTGTCATCACTCTTAGGCCCAAAGAGAGATGGGGAGAGATGCCCAGAAGTAGGCAGAATGGGCTCTTTCCTAACTAATCATTGAGGACATGAGTCCCAAAGCCTCCTTGGATCCTGTAGCCCAAACCCCCACCACAGGAGCTGATGCTGAGTCGCTGTCCAGGCAGAATGGAATCCAGGCTTGGTTGGCCAGTCCCCAACTCTGGAACAATTGGCAGTGTTGTTGACATCCTTACCACTTGCCACTCCAGGTGTAGCTGGGGCCCTGACGCCCCCATCCTAAAAGGAGCCTGATAGGGCTCCATGGAAGCCAGGCACAGCAACAGGACCTAAGGAAATCAGGCAGGGGAAATCCCATAAAGCCAGGTGATAGGGTTTTGTGGAAAGCAAGCAGCAGGGACAAAAGAAACCAGGCAGCAGAAAGGAAACCAGGTAACAGAGCCCAAAAGAAGACAGGCTGTGGGGTCCAAATGAAACCAGGCAGTAGGGACTAAAGTTAGCTAGGAGGTGTAGACAAATGAAGCCAGGCTTTGGGGATCAAATGAAACTAGGCAAGAGGCCCACAGGATGTAAGAAAAGAAAGATATCAGGAGCTCATCCCCTGTCTAGATGTCACCCCCACACCCTGGGCCTCTCTCTCAGTAGTCCCCCTCCCACCCAGGCAATGGTCCCCTCCCCCAGGCTGCTGGACACAGCCAGAGCCCCCTCCCCTCTCAGAGGCCTGGTCCAACTGCAGCCAATGGGCCCCGGCCCCATCCCTGGGACCTCAGGAAGTCCCAGTCCCTCCCACCGGCTGCAGAGGCAGGGGGGCTGGGGGGAGAGAAAGAGAAGAGAAGAGAGACAGCTTGGCAGGGGGAGCGCGCCGAGCAGCCGCGGGGGGCGGGGGCCGAGAAAGGAGCGGGAAGCGCCGAGGCGGGCTGGCGGGCTGGCGCGGGCGGGGGCGTCTCGGCAGCGGCGGCGGGGGTGACAAGTCCTCCGGCCGCAGGGCCGTGCGGCCACTGACCTGGGTCCCCGCGCAGGCGCCCGTCGATGCCTCCGGCGCTCCGTGGGTCCGCTCGGCCGCCCGCGGGCATCGGGTCCCCGGGGCTCAGGGCTGGGGCCCCGGCCAGCCCGGGAGGCAACAGCAGGCCCCCCGCCCCGGGAGAGCCCCGGCGGGCCGGCAGGCAGACGAGGGGCCAACCGGCCAGGCCGGGAGCTACGCGGGCGAGCCGCGAGCAAGCGGGCCGGGAGGAGGGGAAGAAGGAGCGCGCCGCGAGCGAGCGAGCGAGCTAGCGGAGGGAGCGAGTGAGGGACGGCATGCAGTGAGGTCATCCTTTGAATCTAATTGTCTGAGTCAGGAGGAGATGTGGCACTTGATGCTGGGGGAGGGGAGGGGAAGGGACCCTCGGCTCCCGCCCGGGCTCCTCCTCACACCCAGGTTTGGCCGGGCCTTCCTTGCCCCCGCCCAGGACGATGTGTCTCCGGCCAACCCAGCCTGCCCGTCTCAGGGCTGACCTCTGCTGCCTGGGGTATCAGCAAGCAAGCAGCGAGATGCAGAAGCCAGTCCTGGCCCTCGGCCTCCTTCCTATCTTCTTGGGAGTGATGGAGACACCCTGCCCTGGGCCCAGGTCACCTTCCCACATTTTTTTTTAGGGTATGGAAAGCTCCCAAAGTACCCGCAGGTCATATTTCTGCCCTCTGAGGAGAAAGGGGGAACTTCAGTCAGCCTTTCAAGATACCTTTGTGCACTTTAAGAAGATGGGGCCCCATACAAGTTACTTCCTGCACTGGGAGTTTAGTGGAATCTGGGAATGGAACCCCAGCTCACCCTCTTGCCCTCTGAGAATGATAGTGCACATTCCACCAAGTCCTCCAGTTATTTTCTGTACCTGGGAAGAGATGAAGACCCCCCCCCCCCCCCCCCGCCAATTAACCCAGGATCTCCCTATTCTTGCTTGTTTAAGCTCAAGCCCCCATTCAGGAGAGATAGGAGCAGGGCCAGATTCCTAAGGTCTGCAGGAGCTGCCCAAGGAATGGTTGGGGGCGAGTCAGCAGCTGGACCCTGGGCCTGTCAGCATACACACCCGTACATGTATACATACACTCACACATGTGCATGCACACACACGTGCACATATACAGGGTGGGGGGCACAGGCAGCTGGGGATGCTCACACTATGGGCCTCATACCCCTCCCCTTGCCCCCATGGGGGAGGGGTGATAAATATTTAAGGGGCTTTTAGCTCAGAAGGGGCTGAAGCCGGGGAAGGGAGGGGGATCCACACTGCCTGATTAATGGGGTTACGGGCTTGGATCAATCCATCCGCCCGCCACTCCCTCCTCCCTCCTCCCTCCCTCCGCCTAATGCGCTTTATCAGGAGACGCTTTTCTGACTTGGCAGCATCGGGCGTTTTAAATAGACCCATTTAGAGCTGGGGTTGGGAGGGGAGAAGGAGGGGGTGGAGAGAGACAGAGATTGAGACAGGCTGGGAGACAGAGACGACCAGGGGAGAGAGATGCCGTACAAGAGAGAGACTGGGAGAGGAGAGACAGAGGAGATGCACAGAACTGAGAAGAGAGACTAAGGGTGAGACTCTTATGGAGGCTGAGATGGAGAAAGAGATGATGGGAGGCCAAAGGGAAGGTGGAGGGCTGTACAGCAGAAACAAACACAGAAAGAGAGAAGGAGAGAAGAAAGGAGGCACCAGCAGCAGGAAGAAATCCAGAGAGAAGCTCTCTCTGCAAGGGCTAAGTGCTAGCCTGGGAGACAGCAGATATCTTTTATTTCCAAAAACAGTTTTTCATCCACTTTGTTAAATTAAAAAGCTGTTTTTAAAGTGATGCTGGAGGTGCTGCTGGAGGAGGGTGGCTAGAACTGCCAAGTCCTCCCTCCTGGGCCTCTTCCTTGGCCCCCACAGAAGCTGCCTCAGCCTGAGCCCCTGGGGTGTCTCCAGCTCCCCTGCTCTCCACGATCCTCTAAGATCCCCAGGGACAGGGTCAGGGCATCTGAGCTACTGTTCACTGGCAGGAAGTCCTTCCTGCTGTCTGGCCTCAGTCCCTCTTGCTGCAGAGAGCATATTCTCTCCCCTGAGCACTAGCCCTCTCTTCTCGAGCCCCTTTTCCTGTCTCCTTAAGGTAGTCCCAATTTAGGGGAGGATCACATGCACTCTAGGCTCAGTAGCCCACTTTCCTAATAAATAAGCCATCAAACTCCTACCAGGTGTGCCCCCCGAAAATATTATCTATCATTCTGTAAATCCATTTCCTAGTCCATAATTCACCCCATGTCCTTGAGTTACTGGGTGGAAAGATTAACTCTATGCCCCTGTAGAGGAATCTCCTCTTCCCTCTTCTCATGGGCCCTGGTTCCATCTAAGTTCCTTTTAAGGCCATGTGTCAGCCTGGGGTACCCCACTCCACTCTCAATAACACCCCACTCTTAGTTCTGAAGGGTTACAGCCCCCCACCCCCAGGCCGGGAAAATGGCCAGTCTGTTTGGGAGCTGAGATGAAAAGCCCAGCCGGCCTTTGTGGGCCTCTGGCGGGTTTTGGACAATAGGCCCTTCCGTTCCGCTCCACTGCCTCAATTCCTTGGATGCCCCCACCCCCGGGCTGCCAATCCAGGGGCCTTGCCTAAACTGAATGAGAGGCAGGGAGAGTCAGACTCAGCCCCACAGCTGGCCCCAAAAGATTCTGGACCTTCCGACCTGCCATTCTATCTCCTCCAAGCCCAGCTGCTCCCTAATCAAGCCAGAGAGATGTTTTGGGGCAGAGAGGGAAACTGAAGACACTGAAACAGAAACATATTCCCACATCTGGGATTCAACCCTTCTCAGTGTACAACTCAATTTCCTGACCTGGTTTTGCTCTTGCCTGTGTGACCATGGATAAATCTCTTCCCTTCTCTGGGCCTATCATGGGGGCAAGAAAAGCCCCAAGACAGGATGATCCCCAAACTTCAGGAGGCAGAAGGATAGGGGAGCAGAAGAAAAGGGTCTCAGGTCCTTCACCCCTGTCCTCTAGACCTACACCCTCAATGCACCTGGTGATGCCCTGAGATGGATCTGCCCTGCCTGGGCCCCCGGCACCTACCTCTTCACCACCAGCCACACTCCAAGCACATCAATGTCCTTTTCTTCCTCCAGACCACTCTTCCCAGGACTTCCAAAACCAAGGGGGTGGGATGATGTGACAAGTCTGGATTCTAGAAGGGCAAAGGGCACAAATCAGAGGTCACAGAGAAGTCACAGGTCTTAGTTCAACTCAAGAGCTCATTCCATACTCACAACCACACTGTGAGAAGGGGAGACCAAGGTGAGCAGCAGACAAATGTCTGAAAAAGGAAAAGTTAGGGTAGTATGGACTCACATCAGCACCACTTGCTGAATTCAGTTCTGAACCACAGGAACCAAGGGAGGTCAGAAGACAGTGGCCTGACGCTACTCGCAGATACACATCCCCAGAAAATCCAGAATCCCCACATAGTTTGCAGACACAGTCTCCACATCACACACATTCTCACATGCACACTCACACAGACAAAGGTCACCGGTATAGCATCAACACCCACTGTCATAACAACCTCTTCTTTATCACCACTAGTTTATTGAACATCTGTTTTGTGCCAGG
The DNA here is from genome assembly GCF_021218885.2 of Marmota monax. Lineage (NCBI taxonomy): Eukaryota > Metazoa > Chordata > Mammalia > Rodentia > Sciuridae > Marmota > Marmota monax. The sequence continues at coordinate 8,133,813 of NW_026695243.1, read as the reverse complement.
AACTATATTAGGCACTTTATTTACGTCATCTCATTTAAGTCCTCATGACTTCTCCACAAGGTAAGTTCTATTATTCTTCCCATTTGACGGCTAAGAAAACAGAGAGGTTAAGTAATTGCCCAAGACCACAGAGTTGATCAGTTCTATAGCCTAGATTTGAGTCCAGATCTAACTCCAAAGCCTTTCTGTTATACCAATTTGCCTCTGGAGCTCTCTCACCCACTTAAACAGTGCCTTCCCCAATAATAATAACAACAGGTAAAAGCTAGGCATGGTGGCACACACTTGTAATGCCAGTTACTCAGGTGGCTGAGGCAGGAGGATCACAAGTTCCAGGTCAGCCTGGACCACTCAGTAAGACTCTGTCTCAAAATAAAAAGGGATGGGGATACAGCTCATTGTTAGAACGCCCCTGGGTTCAGTCCCTCATACCCCACACACAATAACAACAAAAATGGGTAGAAATTTTGTTATTTATTTTTGGCAGTACTAGGGACTGAACCCAGGGCCTCACATTTGGGCAAGTGCTCTACCAACTGAGCTACATCCAACTGAGCAGTTCCTTGATTAGCCAGGCATTATGATAAGACCTAACTTACAGTTTTGTACTGAATCATTAAAACAAACTTTGGAGGTAAGCCTTGTTTCCGTTTTTCAGATGAGGAAACAGGTTCAGAGAACAAAAGCAGCTAGCCTGAAGTCACACTACGGTAGCTTGTAAGGGGGCTGATGATGAACTCGGGTATCTTGAAAGTCACTGATGTTTTTCTATGGATTCTAGCCACTCAACAGACCCCTTACCTTCTACAAGATTCCAGACAATCCTCAGAGTCCAAAAGGTCCCAGATGTATCTGTCAAAGGTATGATTAGGTGCCTAAACACATAACCACGAGAAAGGGACTCCATGTCATCTAATCCAGCACACAGATGCAGACTCCACTGACCAGGAAGAGAGAACCAGAAACTCAAACAAGATGTTAGAGACAGGCTGACTGATGATAGACACAAGACACAGGCTTAACGTGAGGGATGCAGAAAGGAAGACAGAGACAAAGCCAAACAACGACAGACAGTTGGAAACAACAGAATAGAAGAAGGTACAGGCTGCAATGAGAACATAGTGCACTGATCCGCAGAGAAACACCTATAGACCCATCTGACCTTCACGAGAAAAAAACTGTAAAAGCAAGCAAAGCTCCAGCTGTGTGTGGCAGGTATGTGTGTGCATGTTGGGAGAAGCATGCAGAGTCTTATCACTACCCACATTACACCAGCTGCTTCCAGCAATTTCATCTGATTAATAATAAATGCCCCGTAATTACAGCCGCTCCCCTAGCCCTTCTTCCTGTTTTTTGTCAGCTGCTTCCAGGCCAGCCCCCCGCAGACCCCATAGCCCACTCCATCCTCACCTGCTGCTTTCTAGTAGGCTGAGAGAACCTGAGCCTACAGAAGAGACCAGACTCCCCATCTGGGGGAATACCCATCTCTCCATCTTAGATTAATGCCCTTTGGCTCCAAGCAAAAAGTTATCTCATGTAGGTCTCATTAAGAACCCTCTCCCACTACCTGTACATAACCTGTGACCTCTAATATGGCCTAGGGGGCCGGGTCTGAGATGCAGGGAGATGAACTCCCATTGCCTACTCCTTATCATTCACTGGCTGAAGGAAGTCTCCATCCACAAACCAACTAGCCTTGGAATCCTCTGAGCTGGGCACAGGAAGGGACCCTCACCCCATCCCTCCAACCCCAGACAGCTACTATCTCCGCCCACTTATGTACCCTCCAGCTCTGGACACCCAGTGGCTCCACCTCCCCATTCCTGAGCCCCCCTCCCAGGTCCACCTCCTTCCAGGCCTCCCACCCTAGAGCTCCAAGGCAGCTCTATCAGAATCAGCTGCGGGTTTATGCTGATCTGTTTCTAATCGCTGGGGCCTGGTTCACGCTTGCCCCCCCCCCAATATTGATTCCATTATTTGGAGAGTCATTGACGTCAGGGGCCTGGATGTGTTCCAAAACCGCCCTCTTTCCAGGCCTGGGCCAGGGCCCAGCCCCCAACCCCCACCCCACGTTGAGATTTCACGGAGGGGCCCAGAAAGGTCAGCTCATGAGCCAAGGTCACATGGCATCAGCTCCCAGACTCTGGGCTCCTCTTGCCTTTTAGGGACCACTGTGTAGTCCCTTCTCCTGGGGCAACGGACTATACAAAGGCCTGGGAGTCAAAAGTGAGGTAGAGATATACAAAAGGGGTCTGAAGACCCTCATTGGAACTTAGGCTCGCAGGAAGGGCTCTGAGGAGGTAGGCATGGGGTAGTGGCTTAGGAAAGGGCACTTGGGATAGAGTTTGTTTTCTTTGCCACACACTTATTTAGAACATCCTGAGGCTAGACTTGAAAGGGTTCTTACTGACTACTTGATTTTTATGTCTGGTATTGGCTATATCTCTAGACTCTGTAAGAAGGAAATTCTCTGCCATATAAAACAATGGATAACCCTGAATGTTGCCATAATTTCACTCACTGGCACTGCTGATCTTATAAATCTTTGCTCTGTATAAAACAAAGGCTCTGTCTCCTGTGCATCTCCCACCTGTGCTTGTCTCGGCTTCCCCATCCTCACATTCTCAGCCTCTGGCTCTGAGTGAGTGCTGTGAGCCTCTCTCTGCCTCTGTCCCACCAAGACGCAGCCACTACTATGCTGGCCCACACCAGCAACTCTTCTGCTCGGGCAGGACCAAGTATTTTCAGGATATGAACCCTGTGTTCTCAAACATTAATAACCAATGTGGAAAATCCATGCTGCCCGCTGCAGCTACACAGCCTCAGGACTCGGCCCTGGAGGTCCAGAGATGCGATCCATTCCCTCGGCTACACTCCAAGAAACCCAGACCTAAAGAGAGTGAGAGTCACACTCACAACCTCAGGAGAATAAAGATTTTCCCACCATCCTGTGAAGCTGGGGAGAGGGCAGAGTGACCTCCAACTTCTGCCACAGAATCAGGGTTATTGCCTTGCCCACTTTCCCTTACCAAGCCTTTGTATTCCTTCCCTGAGTGAAGGGAAGTTCTTCCTATAGTCTAGCCTGCAAACCAGTCAGGATTCCTTTGAGCCCCAAAGGGGTGTACAACAGGGTGTCTTGGGTCTCAAGTCACAAACCCCAGACCCCCTGGATCTCAATTTGTGTTCATTTCTCCACCTTTATGGAGAACCTACTCCCTGCCAAGCACTGTGCAGGCAGCCAGTGACAGTCCTGGCCACAAGGAGAACAGGGTCTGATGGAAGAGGAAAAGATGGACATTGCTCACTTAACTCTGCCCTGCTACTGCATACCAGGTCTGTTTCAGGTGCAGGGTACAGTGGTGAACAAGGCAGACCCAGTACCTGGGTCCCACCAAACTCACAGGTAACTACTATGCTACACTGTGGAGTGTTGGGCTGGGAAAGAATAGGTAGAGTATGGTGGGGCACACTGACTGCTGTGGGTCTGCAGAAATCTGTCCTCTTGCAGTATTGAGGACTCTTCAATTTATTCCTAAACTCCAGACAGGCCCTTACACGGACCAGAAGTCACCACCATGGTCTACCTTCAGGTTGTCCTACTGTAGCACTAGGCTTCTGGGAGCAAGGTCTGTCCTTCCCCACATCTATTCTAGCTCCTCTTTCCACCCCTTGGCCCCTGAGCTCCTGGTTTGGTGACCCCCCAATCCAGCACAGCTCTGCTTTGGGGGCTTCCTTTGCCCTCTGCAGAGTAAAGGGGAATGATGACCGCAGGCTCTCTACCCACAGGGACCACTTGCCTCCCCAGCCCCTCCCCACAGGAAGCTGAAGCCCTTGTGGGTGTGGTCACCCAGGGCCACAGGAGTTTACACAGCTGAGTTCTCCCCACTCCCCACCCCATGGTGGGCTTGGAGGAGGGGTCAGCTCTCCCTTCTCAGCCTTCTTACTCTCTGGGACCCCCCCCAACCAGGAACACATGGTCCCCCCCAACCCATCTGCATTTCAAAGAAAATCCACTCCATATGTTTCCGATTCATTTACACTTCAACTCGCCATGGGGGGGCAGAGAGCAGGACGCCTTGCCTCCAAGCCCCCCACCCCCATAGGGGGACTGGAGAGCATGTGTCCCCTTCAGGGACATGGAGCAGTTAAAGCTCAGCCATTTCAGCCTGGGGTGGGGGTGGGGGCTGCAGGCCAGCACTCTATAGTGTGAGCCCCCATGAGAGGATAGTCTGCCTCAGTTGGCCCCACCTACTGGTCTCCATAGCTGGAGGGCAAGTGGAGTCCAGGGTTATATCTCTAAGATAGGTGAAGTTCCAGGGCTTGTTGCAGCCTAGCCCCTACTCCCCAGGGTTACTGCTTTTCTGAGGAGTAGAGTAGGGATCTACGGGCAAGTCCTGGAGCCAGCATAACAACTCAACAGACATTCCAAAAAACACTGTGAGACATAGCATAATATGGCCCTACTCCTCTCCAGCCTGGGCAGAGAAGAGAAGGAAGAAAAGGTGCATTCCATTCCAGTCTCCTCCTCCAGCTTTCTTCTCATCACAGGTTTTGGGGCTACCAGGTCTTTTAGAATCATAAATTCAGCACCCTGGAACAGTCCCTGGAGCCAGAGGCAAACTCACCCAGTCAATCTTCACACCCCTCCCATCCCATGGATGACCGGGATGGGGTGGGGAAGATGTCTTAAGAGGACATGAATCTGATTTCCCCACACCTAGCTCTTTCTACCACAGAAGGGGTATGTGCATGGCACGTGGAGGGCTCTAAGGGTTCATGTTACCTCTGAACCACCAAACCACTTGGAGTTTCTGCCAAGAACCTAGTCTCCTTGTAGAAGGCAAGGCAGGGAGGTTCAACTGGATCTGTTTCCCATTATTACCCCCTCCATCGGCCCACAACCCAAGTGAGGGAGGTAATCAAATATACATCCCATCTCCTCCCCATCTTTGGAGGAGATTGGTCTTGGAGCAGACTCTTTTGTTCACCTCAATTGTCCCAATACCACCACAAACGGAAAGAAAGCATGGGCACGCTTTATTGAGTCCTAAGCTCCACTGGGATTGTGAACACCACAATCTTAGTGTGGGTCTGAATGTGAGCTCCTGAGCAGAAGTGGAGTTTAGTGTAAGTGCCAGGGTTTAATGTCAGTCTGAATGTGAACTCCCAAATGGAAGTATGAGTTTGAGTGTGAACCCAAGTTCTAGGTATGTCCGACTATAAGCTCCAGTGAGTCAGAATGTGAATTTCAGGATTGAAATGTACTAACTTTGAGTCCCAGGATTCCCAAACAAGTCAGTGTAAGTCTGAGCCCTTAGTCTTAAGAGCCTTTCAAGTATGAGCTAAGTGTCCCATATGAGTCCAAATGAGTACTACACTTCCTTTTTGAGACTGAGCGTGAGCTCCTCCATGCCAATGTGAGACTGACTGACTGTGAACATCAGGAGCCCAGTATAAGCTTAAGTGATTCCAGGATGGAAGTGAGAATCTTGAGTGTACACATTAAGAGTTCTAGCGTGAGCTCCAGGATCCTAATGGGAATTTGAATGTGAGTCACAGGATCTCATATGAGTCTGAGGGAGTCACCCAGATCCTGGTATGAGTCTAAGTGTGAGCTACAGGTTACCCATGAGAGTCTGACCCCCAGCCTTCCCATGTGAATCTAAGTGTGAACCCAAAGGTCCTAATATGAACCTGTGTGAGGTATAGGGTCCCTACAGAGTCTCAATCTGAATCCTAGCATGGAGATATGAGGGTGAATGCCAAGATGAAACTGTGACTCTGACTAGGAAATGCAGTGTCCTATATTAGTCCTTGAATTCAAATGTGAGCCCTAGGTTCCCTATGTGAGTCTGAGTGTGAGCCCTAGTCTCAGTGTGACTCTGAGTTCCAGCATTTAAGTGTGAATTTAAAGAAGCTTCCAAGTTTTAGTGTGAGTCTGAGTGTGAGCCCTAGAACCCCAGTAAGCTTCTAAGCATTAGCTCTAGGTTTCAATGTAAATCTATGAGCTAAAGAATAGAAATGTCTGGGTAAGTGTGAGCATACAGCCCCACTGTGAGTCCAAGTATGAGAACAGAGGACCAAGGAGTGTAAACCCTAGGACTAAAGTATGTATCTGGATATGAGCCCCAGAATATAAGTGTGAATCTGAGTGTGAGTCTCAATGTCCTGGTGTAATTCTGAATGTGAGGCCACATGAGTGTGAATGTAAAGCCCAAGACCCAGAATGAGTTTATTTCCCAGTGTGAATCTGAGTGTGAGTTCCAGAGCCAGAGGGTTTCAAGTGTGAACTTGAAACTTCTAGTGTTTGTGTAGGCTCAGGGTCCCACTTGGAGTATCAGTATCAGAGAATGAACCTTTAGCTCCATCTCACCAATCCTGCCCAGAGCCCCAGGAACAGACCGGATTTGTGAAGGGTCGTGAGACTGGAGGCAGAGGCATAGTTTGAGAGGTACAGTGCCCTCCACCCAAGTCCTGGCCAGCCCTACATCCCTAGGAATATTTAATTGTTCAAGCCCCATCCCAACGCATGCAACAGCATGCCATCACACCCAGTGTTTCGGAACCCCTGAATGTACAGCAATTACGGATGCACAAACATACCCAGCATTTCAGACTCCCACCATCTTAGCGATTAGCCACACAAACACCCCCAGTAACACAGATACAAATATATCCTGTATCAAAGGCAAAACAACTAGTGTTACAGACACACTCCTACAGCCGCATGCAGACACACACCCAGTGTTGCAGACAAGCTGCCAGCCATACAGACAATTCTCAAAGAGACAGACTAGACGGAAAGAGAAAGAAAATCCTGAATTTTCAACAAGGCGTGAAATAGTCCTGCCCGCCTGAAGCTACTGGAGGGGGGAGGGGTCCAGAGAGCGAGCGAACAAGCTGAAGGAGCTAGACGCTGGAGCAGAGGTTCGGGAGAGGAGCGAAGCCGAGAGGAGAGCAGAGGAGAGGAGCTGAGAAGGAGAGCTGGTGACCTCCCCGCGGCCCAGCCCCCCACGCACGGGGAGATATGCTACTCTGAGCAACATAGGGACACCCGGGTAGGCTCACATAGAGCCGCACAGGAGGAGGCACACGGGCAGACTCACAAAGAGGCACTTGGGGACACATCACTGGCGGACTCACACAAACCAGAGGACTTACAAAGAGACACACTGGGGTAGTCTCACAGCATGTAGATACATCCAGGCGGACTCAGGAGAAAACCACAGGCAGTCCCTCTCTCTATGCCCCCCCTCTCTTTCACACACACACACATACACACACGCACACGCGTATTCACAGGGACACACAAGCACTGGCAGACGCGCAGCCGTCCGTTCACACACTCAGGCGCTTTGAAGTCCAGGGTTTTGCCCGAGAAAGTAGCCGCCTTTGGGTGTGCGGGGGCCACTGCTGCCCCCACCCCCAAACCCTGGAATTTTCCCAGACCCAGAGCGTGAGACTGAGGGGTAGGAAGAACAGGGACACTAGGAAAAACCGCCCTGACCATCTCGCTCCAGTCGACTGTCCAGCCTCAAGACCACCACGCCCAACCCCTGGCGCGCCCGGACTTGGGGGCCGCTTCTCCTGCGCCCCCGCCCTCGAGTTTGCGGGCAAAGTTTCTCGTGAACTTTCCTGCCTCCCCCTGCAGCGGGCCCACGCGTGTCCCCTCACTCTTCCCGCGCGCACCCGGGCCACTGGTCCGCTGGTCTTCCCGCCTGAGGGTTCGAGGGTTCAGCTTCGCGCTGACCGCCGCGGGGTACTCACCGCGCCCTGGGGCCACCGGGGCTCCGCGCCGCGCCCTTCGACCGCCCCCGGCAGGGAGCAAGGCAAGGAGCGCGAAGCTAGCACCGCTGCTGGATCCCACCGCCGAACCCCGCGCCGCGCCGGCTGGAGCCGCCGCCTCCGCTGCCGCCGCCGCCGCCCGCTCTGCACCGGCTCCTCGGCGCTCCGCGGCTTTAACCCCCCCATCCTCCTCCCTCCCTCGCGCGCTCCCTCCCTCCTTCCTTCGCCCATGTGACCGCGGGCGCCCGCTCGGCCGCGCGCGCCCTCGCTCCCCTCCCCCTCTCGCCTTGTCTCCCCGCGCCTCCGCGGCCGCGCGCCACGACCCCCTCCCCGCCACGGCCCCCGCGCGTCCCCGCTTTAGCACGCTCCCGTGCTTGGCACGCGCGGCCCGTTCACGGGGCACGCTTAACTCTGCTCAGGCCTGTGAGCCCCCACTCCCATTAGCCCCTTGCAGGCACGCGCCTTCTTCCCCGCTGGCACGCTCGCCCGCCCTGGCACGCGTGGCACCCTCACTCTCGCCCTTTCTCGGGCGCGCCCTCCAGACGGCTGTGGCCCCTGTGCTTCACGCGCAGCCCGGGCCGCGGGTCTCACAAGCGCGCGCGCACACATACACGCACACCCACTCCGCCCGCTCCCCTAAGGGCGACTGGGCGCGCACCCACCCCCAGGGATCGCTCATTCACACTCACTCTCTCACTCAGTCTTGGCCAGGTCTCTTCTGCGCACACTCTCCTATGTTCAGGCCCTGAGTGTCTCGCACTGACACCTTGACAAACCCGGGGGCCAACTCTGGGGTCCTCCCTCCAGAATCATCGTGAGAGGAGCGCAAGACCGAGCCCCCAGCCCCCACTTTGAGTAAAAGAAACCATCCGGCTCCCCTCCTCCCTGATTCCTACTGCCACCAGCAACGACCCCACTCCTAGTCACATACAGACAAAACCCTGGCTCCAGGGAAAGCGGGCTTTGCGTTTCCGTAACACGGGATGAACCAAACTGGGAGCCCAGGTCCTCCTTTCTCTCCATGTCTCTGATGACACCACCACCACTACCTTCTTCTTTCTCTATCCCCAGGGACACCTGGCCTGGGAAGAAGCCTCCATAGGATGAAGGGAATAGGGAGGCTGCGCCCTTAATGCCTGGTGGGGCAATTCCAGCACGTGGGGCAACTCTCCACTAGCTTGGCGCTGGAGGCTCACCCTTTGATCCTTCCTTTTGCAGCACGGGCCTCTGAGGGGCCAGTGAGCTCACTTCACTCGCCCCCGGGCCTCCTGTCTGGCTGCAACATGGGAGATTAAGGATAGACAACCTGATCAACTTCTGAGGCCACGCAAGAGAGCAGTAGAGAGTGGGATGCCAAAAAGAGAACAAGAGGTCCACCCACTTCCACCCCTCGGATATTCCACCTGGCCTTTGACCCATAATCCCCAGCCTTGCCCCTTCAGGGAACTGCTCCGTGGCTGAGGGTGAAGGGAGGGAAATTTCTCGCTGTTTCCTCACACCCTTCCCCAGCAGGCTGCCTACAACGCCCGGGCCCTTTCCCAACAAATGCCTCAGGGACTCCCATTGCAGAGGAAAACCTTCCCGCCACTGCCAGGGCTTTTCACTTTCACTTCCATGACCGCAGAATCCCCTTGGTACAACCGTCAGGGGTCAATCAGGGCTGAAGCTCAGAAAGGGCTATCTAGGGATTAAGGGCACACAGCGAAATAACTGCGTCTAGCTGAGGTCCAACGCAAACTCACCCACAGTAGATGTTCTCTAATTGGCTTTTCTGGGCCCACTACCCTTCAAAACCCCAAGCAGTGAACCTTTTTAAGATGGTGGGCGCAGGTAAGAAGCGCGGACAGTAAGGAATTGCCCCTCGCCTTGCGCTGAAGCGAGGTTAGGGGCCGATGGGCCTGGGTATCTACACCGGGTACGGAAAGGACGGACCGGCGTCGTCAAGATCTGCGGGTCATGGTGGACTGACTTGACTTCCAGATGCTGCTTCTTTCTGCTGGTTGGGAGCAGTCAGGAATTCCGCCCTGGGCCAACGTTCCCTTGCCATCTAGGGACGTGGAGGCTGCCATCGTCCGTGCCGCAGTCCCCAGTGCAGGGCACGGTTCCCACCGGACGACCAGAGTACAGAAACCCGAAGTATGGTTGTGTGGGAGGATGCAGAATGAGGACAGGCGCACGTCCGACGGTGTCCTGGGGTCTGTCGGTCGTCAGCATCTGGCGAGGGACCCAGCGGCCAAGCTTACTTCCCCTGGGCCGCAGCGACACCTGGCGGGAAGTGCTGGATGTATGTTTCCCTCAGGCTGTGGCTTTCTCTAGGCGCTGAGGCCTCCGCGTACTCACCCTACAGAACTTCCAGGGTGCTGCGCCCTCTCCTTGCCGCTGTCAGGGCTCAGAACCTGATTTTACTTCAAACCTGAGCTGGGGGTACAGACTACTCGCAGGTTTGCGTTCCTACCACCCTCAGATATCTTATCTGCACACTGACCTCTGAGATTCGGTGCTGAATCCTCCCATGTCTCCCTACCACCTTGTAGGCCAGGCTTCAAAGCCCTCAGGATCCCACGGCGTTTCCTCTCCAGCTTTCTTCAAGCTGGTATCCCTGGCGGGCGCAAGCTTTACGCCAGCCCCTTTCTCTATCCTCTTATCCTTATCCTTAAGCCAAACATCACTTCCCTGACACCTCTCTCCAATCCCCTTCAGCACATTCACTGCTTCCCCAGTCTTCAACATCCACCTCTCCCGTTAGGGAGTGTCAGGAAGTTCTCTCCCCTAGGCTGGAACCCCTGTGCTCTACAAGCAGTGGAGATACCAGATTTGTGAAGATTGTGAGGCCCTGGGAAATTGGGGGAAGTACATGAGTTTGGGTTGCTAGAATTTTATACCAACCACGAAAGGGGGCTGTATGGCCATGACTTCTCCACCTTGGCAGGTGATTTAAACTTGGACCACCTCCCACTCCTAGCAGTCAATTGGGCCATCCCAAGCCTTTGGACAGCAAAGACTCTTCCCCATTTCTACTTATCTATCTCCAAGGAAGGAATGCCTATAACCTACATCTACGATTGCCTTTGCAGTATTCCCCCAGGAAATGGAACACATTTCTCACCTACTATACCACCAGAAAGTTCCACTGTGGGACACATCCCTGGTTACCCAAAGTTACAATCTCACACACAGGTCTACAAGTGCCAAACACACTATTCACATACCCAGTCTCAAAGAATAAAATATATATATATTCAAACCTCACTATGGCACAGAGTCCCTTGTTGGGTTAGGAACGAGAGGTCCCAAAAGAGTGGGACTGAGTCCTGGATTCACACTTACACACTATACACACACAGGCACAGGCACACACAGAGTGTGTGTGTCACACAAACACACACGCAGTCACACACGATCTCAATCATACTGGGGTTTAGCGGGTCGGGGCGGGCTCCGGGAGGCAGTTACGTAAACGCCCTTACAGCCCCCCCTCGCTCCCCCTTACCCCCCCTGCTTCCTCACGCAGTGCCAGCGCCCGGGGCGGCTTGGCCGGGACCCGGGAACAGCTCGGCCTCGCGGAGGCTCCAGGCGCCGAGAAACCCGATCCGACACAGCCCGGGGCCGACTCAGGGAGGGGGGCCCAGAGCCCCTCCACTTAGGGTCCAGCCCAGCCCCCCAGGGACGATGCACCCACTCCTACCCTGAAACAGCTCCCAGCACCATCCTAGGATAACACCTGGGGCCCGCTCGCAACCCCCACATTCTTCAGTCTTCCTCCTGGAATCCTATTGCCTGGATGACTGCCTCTGTGTGCCTTGACCCTTCCAACCTCTGGCATCAGAAAAGGGCAAAGATTCCCTAAAGGTAGGAGATGGGGGAGGGCTGAAATCACAATGGGGGAAGCTAAGTATTCAACCTGAAATTGCCCCCAGTTCTCTGGAGCTATTTCCTCTTCCCTCCTCTCCAGAGCTCTCTAAATCCACTCTTATAAAGGGGTTTTCACCACTGCTCCAGTCTCCCTGCCTACCTGCTTACTGATTCCAGGATATTCTATCAGAATTCTAAAGTATTCAGATAGGTCCAAGTCCTCCCTTTCCTCTCTTTGGTATCAGTTGGAAGTTCTAACTCAAGTCTAATCCCAATTCTTCCTATTTTGCTAGACAGAAATTTTGAAGGTAACCTAAGGCATTGGGGAACCAAATCCCTAGAAGAAGGAAGGTTTAAGACTCAGGAAACTTCTGGAAGTCAGAAGTCTGAGAGGAGGAGAGAGAAGGTCTCTTTTTACTCTCCTCCAATATAGCCCACCTCACTCTGAGCCTAAACTCCATTTTTCACAATAACTTTTGAGTATCCACTTGGGCTGCCCATAAGCAGAAAGGGAATTTCCCCCTATGTTCTCTGTTAATGAACAAAACATTTCATGTTGAAATTCTTCCTCTGCCTCCAGTCCAATGTCTCCAGCAACACCCCTCCCCACAACTGATCAAGCAGGGGGAACACTAGGAGGAGGGTATCAGAGAAGGGGAGAAGCCTCTAGGGGAAGCATAATTTATATTGGGGGTCATCTTTTAAATAAATAAATTAGGATGGCTTTTTTCTTCCATTTTTGGCTAAAATTACCCACTCTTGTGGCAGCTTCCCAGAAAGGGCGGCGGGAGGGTGCTGGAGCTGTCCCGAGGCCCAGGACATGGCCCCCCTCCCCTGGGCGAGGAGCCTTCCCCAAGTTGTTTTCCTGGTCTCTTCCTCTTGGATGTTTTTTTTTTTATTATTAATCATATTTTCCATCCACAGGCTTAGTCCAGACCCCCACCCCCTAGGGTCAGGGCTGGACAGAGGAAGGAAGAGTTCCAGGAAGATGAGTTGGGGACAAGATGGGCAATGACCCCTGGCCTTGGCTGACCTAAAAGAGGCTGTTAGTGGCATGTCACAGATCACATTTTCACCACTGTGGCATGTAGTAGGGGCCATTCTCAAGCAATATAAGCAGAGTAAATGAATGAACAGGTGTCTAGTTTTCATAGCACCCAGCTGGCACTGGAAAGCAAAGCCCTTGGTGTTGGTCCTCTTATGCTCAGACAGGGAAGCATCCCAAAGAAGGGGAGTCACCTCCCAGAATCACTCAGCAAGTTAGTGCTAGAGCCAGAGTAGTATCTCAGGAATGCTAATGGCTCCTCTTATGCATAAGTCAGCCAATAAATATGTATTGAGTACCTACTATTGATTTAAGTATAAGCATCAATCTAAGTACAGCAGTGAGCCACACAAAAATCCCTGCTCTCTCCAGCATGTAGAGCAACTAGATTCTATACATTGCTTATGTATGTGTAAGTTGGTACCACCACTTTGGAACACTGTTTAGCATGATCCAATAAGCTGAACATGTGTATATCCAAGGACCCAGCAATTCCATTCCCAGCAATTCCAAAAGATATGACCAAATATATTCATCAAAAATGTTCATAGTAGCTTTATCCGTAATAGCTCCAAACTAGAAACAATCCAAATAGTGATATAGTCACAGCAATGGAAAAAAAAAAAAACAAGTATAGCTACATTTGACAATATGGATGAGTCTCATAGACAGAGTGTTGAGCAAGGGAAAAAAAAACACACAAAGACATGCTGAATGATTTTATTTATTTAAAGCCCTACAAACTAAACTAAAATTCCAGATGCAATTCAACCTGAATCCACAAAGTTTATGCACTTTGATGTTTATTTTTTGCCTTAAAACATTTTTTTTAAATTCCCTGACCTCACAGGGCTTATATTCTAGTCAGGGAGAATGGATACTAAAAAAAAAAATTAGAAAATTATACAGTTTATTCATGCAAAAGCCCAATTTCTGATTCCCAAACCCCCTCAGCCAAGAGGTGACAGCCTGTCACCTAAGAGAAGCTTAAACTAAGACTCTTTGTCTTCTCTCAGTGCCATACATTTTGTGTTATAGTGGTTAGTGTAACGTCTAATGATCTAGTTAGTTGTGTGATGCCTGGGAACCCCATGAGGGCAGCTCTGTGGCCTCCATCTTCAGCCACCCAGTGCTGAGTCTGGCATAAAACAAGTTCTCCTAACAATTGAAATAGATTTAAATAAATGTTAAATGAGTGAATGATGCAAGCAAGGAAGTAGGATTATCTTGGCTTGTGAGAAGTAAACCCGAGCTCTAAGGCACAGGGAAGAGAGCCTATGTGAATGGGTTGCAGCCTTTAAGGATAGGAAAGGATTTACTAAGGAGTGAGGAATTAAACAGAGACCTGGAAAGCAGGATGAGGCAGCCTAAGTGGCTCAGAGATCACATCCTAAAATACTTTTGATCTCAAGGCCATGGAGACTTGGAAGGGCCTAATGTAGGTAAGGAACACAAGCACATTTGAGTTTCAGCAAGATCACTGAGGCATTGGGTAGGAGGGTCAGACTTCCTGCCTGACCTGGGACAAAGCCATGGCGCTGTCTCCTTCAAGACAGGGCCTTGAAGGAGAAGAGGACACTCTAATTCATCTTCTCCATCTGTTCCCTTGAACTCTGGAGGAACCCCCATGCCATGTATACACAGAAAACAGACTCCCCTCTATACTTAGACCTGTATTTACTCCCCTAAGGACACTCCCTGGAGTCTGGGTTAAGTTTGGAAAAAAAAAAAGCAGGTGAGCAAAGAGGGAACAGAGGATCCAGATGGAACATGGGGGAGAGGGACAAGAAGGACAGGGAAACTCAGCAGCAGAGGATTTTGTGTATTTGAAAGCAAGAACAGTGACACTACAGATTTTAAAAATCTGTGCAATTTTTCATTTTGCAAAAAATTCACATGAAGCTGGATGTGGTGGCACTTGACTGCAATCCCAGCTACTCAGAAGGCTGAAGCAGGAGGATTGCAAGTTTGAAGCCAGCCTGGGCAATTTAATGAGGCTCCATCTCAAAATTTAAAATAAATGAATGAATGAATGAATGAATAGGGCTGGGAACGTAGCTCAATGGTAGAGCACTCCTGGGTTCAATCCAAATAAAACACACACACACACACACACTGCATGAAACTAATTCCCTGCTCAGAAGCACATAGTTCCTTTTTGCCTTTCTACCCCAGCACACTCAGATCTGCGCCCCGCCCCCCTTCTTCATAGTGGAGGCATCTGTCCTCAAAGGATTGTCCCCTTCTAGTGCCTTGATCCCTACTGCTATAGACCTGATCCCTGCTGCTATAGAACTGCCTCCCTGGTCACAGGGCCGGGATTTCCAAGAAAGACCAAGGCCATCTGCCCCCAAGATAGGTTCTTTTTCTTCACTTCCCATGGCTCCAGTCCTGACCAGCCAGTGATTCCCTGGGGTAGGAGTGAGGGAAGAAAAGAGGCCCAACTTCCCCCCACCAGAAACTCAAATGTGGTAACTGGGAAGACAGAAAATTCAGAAATGTGGAGACTGAATGCCAGAGACACCAAGTCCCAGGGAAAGAGACAGAGGCAGAGGAGAGTCCAATAGAGAAAATTGAATTTAATTCAGTTCAACAGACATTTATTAGCGCCTACTGTGTGCCAGGCCCAGAGGGAACATTGTGTACAAAAGCACAAACAACTCCCAGGTTTTTGGCATGAGTAACTGGGAGATGATGGTGCCATTCACAGAGCTGGGAGCGAGGAGAGCCTTGACATGTCCAGCTGAAGGGTCCGGGGAATGATAGCGAAGCAGAGGAAAGAATGGAGAGTGCAGAGAGGTTCTCAAATTAGCGAGGGCTAGCTGGCTGGAGGTGTGTAGTCTCTGTTCAACAGTTCTCGGTGCCTCTGTGCCCAGCAGAGGCTTGGATATTCCTCAAAGTCTCAGACTGACCGTTATGTTGGAACTGCAGGATGATGAGATAGACATCAGAGAGCAGGGAAGGAATGTGATAAGAGAGGAAGAGAAGGGGAGAATTAAGGTTGAAACCCTGGGAAACACGATTTAAAGAGGCGGAGACTCCCAGAAGACAGGGAAGATATGACGTCTAGTCTCTAGAGGTAGAAGGAGAGACAGGAGTCAGGGTTTCATGAGACTGAAAATCACCTGGTGAGGTTAAGAAAGAGCCCAGGGTTTTATCAGCCAGTGGTGGGGTGGGGCCAGTGAAATCAAGCTGGGGCTATGAAGCTGGATACCACAGACCCCTCCATAGAGATCTATGAGCACAGCATAGACAATTCTTTCCCCAGTCTCCCTGCTGTTCCCAGGAGCCTGTGTGGTTTGGGAGCCTCTCTCAGGCAGGCACAAGGACAGAAGAGAGTGAAAAAGCTCCCTAAGGCCCTTAGACTTATATCCCTGAGCTTCTTCCCAGGAGGCTTCTGAGCCTTCCTCAAGCTCAGGAGTATGTAGTGGTCAGGGAACCCTAGGGACACTGGGAGTAATTGAAACCAGGGCTAAGACATTAGAAACCATAACGCCAACTCCCTGGCTCCCCCAGGATAGCTCCTGGTTTTCTTCCCGCCCTGATCCTCCCTGTTGTTGACAGCTTGGCTCTCCCAGGCCCCCACAGCTGGGCTGCTGACCCTCCTCCCCAAACCAACTAGAAGGGGCCTCCAACCAGAAGGTACCCAAAGGCAGCCCTGGGGAGTTCTTCTTTGCTCAGACAACCTCAGTGTATGCTGGGCTAACCTTGTTTTGAAGAGTCCCAAATTCTAGTCTTGAAACCCTTTTTGCAGAACCTATTTAGGGAGTTGAAGTTAGACAATGGGAATGATTTCTCAATAGTAAAAAGGGAACACTGTGTAGGTAAGGAACACAAGCACATTTGAGTTTCAGCAAGATCACTGAGGTAGAAGAGGGAGGTAGATATGGAGAAGAAGTGCCTCTCAACTAACAGGTGCTTAATAAATACATGGGGAAGGAAGGTCTTAAAACCTGGTTCCACCAGAGGAAGTTATTGGCTGCCAGATCTGCAGCAGTGGCAAGACAGGCTGACACTAGAGTGGTAGGAGAGGGAGGTCTCCAAGCTTGGGTTCCTTTCCCAACTCTCTCCTTGCTTTGGTATCTTTTTCCCTTTCTCCCTCTCTCTCCCTCCCCAGTTCTTGTCTCTGACAGAAAGGACTGGAAGTTGCACTTTTGTCAGTCTGATGGGAAGGCCCTCCCCTTGCACAACTGCCTGAAAATTCCAGGATTTCTAGATTCCCCAAGAGCGCTGGTGTGGGAATCTGTCCCCGCCTGTGTCTCTATGCTATGTCTGTCCCTGGCTCTTCAGCCAGATTGAGGGGTTTGAATACCTACTCTGGTTTTGTTACTTCAGGAATGTGACTTAATGTCTCGATTACTTCAGAAGTAAAATGGGCCTCAATTACCTCAGGAGTAAAATGGGATCATAATAGTGCCTATTTCCTAGGACTGCTATAAAGATTAAGTTAAATGAGATAATCCAGTCAAGTGCTTAGCACAAGCCTGGTAGATGTTAAAGCCACTTTATTATATGGCTTTGTCATGTTCCCAATCCACGTCTCTGTCTCCTTCTCTGCTGTGGCCTTTCTCCCATCTCTCTATCTACATCATCCCCTCTCAGTGTTTGACTGTCTCTCTCTTTCCATCTCTCTCCTGATCTTTTGCTCTCCCTGTGTCTGGCTCTGCAAATCTGCAGCATCCCCAGAAAACCCTGTTTGACTACTCCAGTACCCTGGCGCACAGCTGGGGTGGGCTAGGGTAGGGGTGCCCGGGGAGACTTTTAATTCAAACATGGAATTCCCAGCAGCAGGATCACGCCTGGGCCTGAACATGGTGAATCACAGTCAGTGGGGAGAGTACTCATGTCTGTGGCCCTTTCTGGCTGGGCAGGAGAGTCGGGGGCTTGGCCCAACAGCCTCTTGGAGGAGGGGGACTTGCCCTGACTGCTTTGGCTGCCTGCACACTTGGGCAAAGGCCAAATCCCCCATGACTGGTGCCTGCCAGGAAGTGAAGCAATCTGCTCAGAACCCAGGACTGAAAGAGGAAGCCCTCTACCTCCACACAGAGTGACTTACTACTCTCAAAATACTCTGGAACCTCCCGTACCCCATCCTAAACTCTATATGGAAGCATGTTGCCTTCATAGCTCTAGTTTTCTTTGTCTCTCAACCTTGACCCATGACTTATACTTTTTGCACTCCCAAACAGAGACTGCCAGAGATAGGAAACTGTGAGAGGTTGAAGACTCTGGGTTCTGCATCTGGCCAAAGAGATCCTTCTTCAGAGTGAGGGGTTGGAGGGGACACAAAAAGTCCAGATTTCCTTTCTGTGTCACTGTGGACCTGTAAAGGAAAGGGCATGGTGTAGAATAGGTGTTCATCAAATGCAAACCAATGGTAAGAGGGCAAACAGAAGACCCCAAACGAGGAATTAGACAGCTGAGACTAGCAAGTGGGAACATGGATAGACCATAGAAAGGCTGCTGCTGTACTTTGTGGCTCAGCAAAGAGTCTTCTCCGGGGGCCAGAATTGGTCTCAACTAGCCCCAGACGCCCCCACACCTGGGCCTCTGCCAGTCCCTACACGTCAGCTCTTGGGCAGAGGGCCAAATGGGTGAGCAACTAAGACTCTCCCCTCACTTTCTTATTCCCAAATTATCATTGCCTTAAGGTGCCCGCCAGCTTCAAGAAGAGAGAGAGCTGGGACTACAAACCCAGAGAAGGAGAAATATTGGATGGGGTCACACAGCAGGCAGAAGCCAGGACAGAAGTCCTGGTGTCCTGGCAGCAAGCCTGGGTCTGTCATGGGAATCCTGTGCCAACAATGTGACAGGAGCCAGATCTGAAACGGGATTTTACGCGGGGAGAGTGCCTAGGAATTGAACATGTGGGCAGCTAGGCCAAGGGTGGAGCATCCCATCAAGAAAGGACAGATGTGTTAAAAAAAAAAAGAAAGAAAGAAAAAGATCAAGCAGGGAAAATTAAAGACTAAAAACCCAAAAAAAAAAAAAAAAAAAGAAAGGACAGATGTGCAGCTTCCTGTCCTTCCCATCAGACAGAGGCAAGTACTGGGACAAAAGATTCAGAGAAACAGAATCAGAGCAAAAGAGAGAAGGGAGAACCTGGGAGAGAGACCAAGAAATAGAAACTCAGAGACACGAAAAGAACAGAGACATAGAGAAAGGCATATGTGAGCCAGAGACACAGAGACAGGGAAATGCAGAAGGAGGAAGACCCATGGGATTAAAGATGCAGAGACAGGGATAAGGAGAGACAGGAAGTCAGAGACAAACAGTATTTTAGTCACAAATCAACAGTGGTATGGAGACAGATGCAGACAGAGAAACTCAGAGACTAGGAGACAGAGAAAAAACAGGTGGGAAGAAGACAGAGAGAGAGAGAGAGAGAGAGAGAGAGAGAGAGAGAGAGAGAGAGAAGAGAAAGATCACAAGAAATAGAGATGGAGAGAGAACAAGGAAGAGAGAGACAAATAATGAGATGAAGAATGAGATAAAAATATTGGGAGTGGGGAAAGCGGCAATAGAGGAGAGTTTCCTGGTCTCAGTCTCTCCAGCCTGATCTCCCCAGGGTGTGGCCCTCCCCCTTGCTATTCTCTGGTTTCCATAGCAACAAAGAGGGCAGCAAATCTGCATACACATTTACATCCTTTCTGTCTGCATAATCCAACAGGTTACTGTGCATATTCATGAGACTGGGAATGAAGGTGACTCTTCAATCCCTGCTCAAAACCTGGCTATAGTGCCCCCTGTTAGCCGCACATGGTCATGGCTCCAGAATTGGCCTTACAGGTCCTGACCTGAAATTTCAAGACCCTGCTAACAACATTCCTATTCCTCTTGCTCCCAAACACTCCCTTGTATTCTGCTTCCAGGCCTTTTCTTCAGGTTATGCTCCTCTGCCTTCTGGGGTTGCTCCTCCCTCAGCATCCTTCCTGCTAACCAACAGTAAACACACACACACACACACATACACACACACACAAACTCTGGTAAGTAGGGAGTGGTGAGAGATGGCAGGGAGTGAGTAATGCTCACCCTGGCTCTATAGCAGAGGAAACCACTGGGCAACACTCCTATCTGAGGACACATGAAAGGGTCACATTGAGAGGGACTGACTTGTAGGATAGGCTGACAGATCTACCCAGAGAGAAGAACCTAGAATGCAGTGGCCTACATATGGGAGCTGACAGAGCCTCTCGCTATAGCCAGAATAATCAGAAGAGCTAGAATAGAGTCTAAAGAAGCCCCAGGAACAGAGAGTCTATGGCAGTTTATATGGTAGGGAAGAGAGTTTTAAGGCCAACAGCCTTTCAGACTGCCAGGTATTGAATGCCCTTGTGGCCCAGGAGAAGCTTCTCCAGGGGCTGTCTGGTCATAATTTTGGCTTCACCATCTTCCTGCAGGTCCCTCCGGCAGCCTCCTCATTGCTGTTTCTGCCCTATGCTTCTGCCCTATCCAGTTCACTCCGCACACTGTAGCAACCAGAGCTCTCACTCTAAAACACAATCTGATATTTACCTTACTCTCTCTTCAGAGCCTTCAGTGACTCTCCATCACCCCCATGACAAAGTCCAAGCACCCTGGTCAGACTGTAGGTTTCTAGTCCAGTCCCCACTCACCTCTCAGCCTCATTCTCATATGCCCTGTCTTGAACTTCATGCTTCAGAGATCATCTCTATACTTTTCCCCTCTCTCTATGCCTTAGTTTGTGCCTTCCCTTCACCTGAAAAAATGTCCTATCCACATCTCTCCTAACTAACTGTTCTTCAAGATTCTACACAGACATCACCTCCTCTTCTGCTTTGGCCTCAAAGACTGGACTAGGGACTCTGACTTCTGCCGTAATGAACTTTCCTAATCTCTGTACCTCTTACACCTCAGTTACACTCCTATTAAAAGGTGAAATAGTGAAATGATCTATATATGTGGCTGTACCCGACATGGGGTTGTAAGTTCTGAGTCCAAGGACTATCTTTGTCACACCATGGATAATTGTTAGCTATTTGTTGGATAACTAAGAGGTCATTGAGCCCATTGAGGGCTCAATTTCAAGCCTAGATTGTATCTTTTCTGTGTCTTGAGGCCTCTAGGAACCTATGCACAGACCCTGCAAAGGGAAGGGACTATCCCTTTGCAAATGCTACCATCTTGTGGCCATATTTAACAGTGCCACCAGAACATCTACCCAAAGCAAGGAGAAATGGGGAAGCCAAATGCCCAGCAAAAAGGTCCAATTTCTGAGATATAGGATGGGGTCCAGTCAGGTAGTAGGGAGTGGGAAGGTAGGCCCTGAAGGAGTTTTCAGAGGCTAGCCATGGTGTCCTCTGAATACTCTTGATGAGTTTCAAACATACAGAATGACAAGGGCAAACACTCAGAGGAGGAAAATCTTAATGGTGCTTGGGAAGGATGAGGCATTCATGTGATCAGAACCCAGGATCCAAGGAGACCAAGCCAAAGAGGGACTGAGTCATGGGTGGCAGCCAAACAATGAGATCCTTTAAGACCATTCAGTGAACACAGTTGAATCTTGTCCTCTAATCTAGGAATTGGAAGCTAAGGGAGCAGAGGATTGACAGGATCAGATTTGGGTATGGCTACACATGTGGAAGCTTAGTATTTATTCATTCACTCGTTAAATATTTATAGAATACCTACTATGTGCCAGTGATGTTCAAGATTCCTAGGTTTCATCAATGAGTAAAACAAAGACTCCTGACCTTTTGAACTTATATTCTCATTAGGGGAAGACAATAAACAAATATAGTATTTTTAAGAAGCAAATCATTGGGGCTGGGATTGTGGATCAGAGGTAGAGCGCTCTCATACCATGTGTGAGGCACTGGGTTCGATCCTCAGCACCACATAAAAATAAAATAAAGATATTGTGTTCACCTATAACTAAAAAATAAATATTTTTTTTAAAAAGAAGCAAATTATTGCCTCTCTCTCGGTCTATAGAGAGATGGCCATTATTTGTCAGTTCTGACAAATAAACTCTTGTGTGTATCTCTGAAAAAAAAAGAAGCAAATTATATTTAGAAGGTCAAGAATACATTTTAAAAAACAGGATAAGAGAAAACAAAAGTTCTGGCCTGTAATTTTAACTGGAGTGGACACATAGGCTTCATTTAGGCAACATTTGAGTAAAGACTTAAAGGAGGGAGATAACTATACAGGTCTCTGAGTAAGAGCATTCTAAACAAAGGAACAGCTAGTGGCTTGGTTTGGAGGGGTGATCAAGGAAAGTAGATCAGGGAGACCAGTCAGGAGACTGTTGGAAGATACTGAGGGGCACAAACCAACATAGGCTGTGAAGATAGAGACCTTAGGGGCAAAATTGGCAGGACTTGGTACCTGCCTGAATATGGGAAGCATGTAATACTATATTATGTATGCCATTTCAAGGATAACAAATATGAAGCTATATATGCTGCCTCTAGGGCAAGTATGAGAATGGTCAACACATTCCATTCTGGATGACTCCATTGATTACCTGGATGCTCCTCCCCTGACCCTGCTTCCTAATTAACTTGATCTTTAGTGACTTTTCCTCCAGACTACCCGCTGGATACCCTCATGTCCACAGATGAATACTATCAGCCTTCTTTTTTTTTTTAACCAGGGATTGAACTCAGGGGCACTTAACCACTGAGCCCCATCCCCAGCCCTATTTTGTATTTTATTTAGAAACAAGATCTGACTTGCTTAGTACCTTGCTTTTGTTGAACTCTCAATTTTCTTGCCTCAGCCTCCTGAGCTGCTAGGATTACAGATGTGCGCCAGCGTGCCCTGCCCTATCAGCTTTTAATACTCTCAAACCTGCTGACTTCTCCATCTTATCATTTCACTGTTATGGGTGGAATTGCGCCCCCCCAAAAAATAAAAAGACATAACATCCTAACTCACAGTATGTCAGAATGTTATCTTATTTGGAAATAGGGTCTTTACAGATGCAATCAAGTTATGATGAAGGGTAGACCCTCATCTAATATAACTGGGGTTACAAGGAAGGGAATTTGGATAAAAACAGACACAAAAGGAGTAGGGTATGGAGATGCACAGGGAAAATGCCTTATGAGACAGAGAATTGAAATGGTGCATCTATATGTGAAGAATGTCAAAGATTGTTGCCAAACCATCAAAAATTAGGAGGCAAGAGAGGACTCCCAATAGGTTTCAGGAGAATGGCCCTGCTAACACCTTTATTTTGGACTTCTGGTCTCTGGAACAGTAAAACAATAAATCCTGTTGTTCTAAGCTACCCTTATTTTGTTACAACAGCCTTAAGAAACAAATACAGCTACAATATTCCTCCTCTTCTATGGTACTCCATCTCATCTCTCCTCAGATATCTTCATGAGGACCTCCAGGCCACTGACCCCTGTGCCCTTCCTATTACTTCCCTCCCAACCCAGTTCGGATGCCCTGGTCCCTTACTACACCCACTTTTGTGCTAGTCTCCCCATTATTTTGTCATTTCTGGATGAACCCAACAGTGCTTTCTCTGAGTCTTCACCTATATTACAAGTGCTGCTGGAGCTTAGAAACCCCTACTGATGACACTAGAATTTCATGGTCACCAGCCTACACTGGGATTTTAGCCCTTTCTGGATATCTTTACCCCCACCTCCACCCTTGTCACCTCTCCCAATTACTGCTGTCTCATACTTCCTTCCCACTAGCTTCTCTGCCCTACCCTCAGCTGTAGAGTGAACTACTACTTCATGCAGAGCTTTCCGAACTCCCTCGTGCCCTATCTTCACTCTACGCCTTTCTGCATACTTGCCCATCCTCATCTCCTTCCCTCCGTTACGGGACTCATCTCTCCTCTAATTATTTGAAAGTTGCCTCCACTTTCTTACCTTTGTGCCAAGCCAAAATCTTTTCTAAGAAATTATAGAAGCAGAAGCTATACTGCAGTGGATTTAGAGAAAGCAGGAAATAAAGAATTATACCCAATTCTGTGCTCTCCTAAGCTTGGTCAAGCTTTCTCACCCCAAAGGTCTCACTTCTTTTTCTGGCCCTCTGTGTGATATTCTGCCTGAAGGTCCCAGCTGGGCCCTTTAGAGACCAAGGGGAAGGAAAAATGCCTCATCATCCATCCCTCCCTGTCTGTATCCTATTTCCTGATTCTCTGAACTGCGGGTTTTGGATTTTAACTCCAGCTGTGTTCCTCCAAAATTCCTCTCTTACCATTTTGGGGGCCCTCAATGAAGAGCAGACCAATTGGAGTCCTATCTGGGGCTCCAGAGCTTGCAATGCTCCCTTACTGAATCACTCCTTCAGCACAGGTCACCATACTTATACATGTGATCCCTCTACCCCACCACAGCAAAATGGATCAGGTTGGGATGCTGAGTCAAAGGCCTATAAATCTGCAAGACAATCTGGCCCCAAAATTCTTAAGACACCAGACACTGAAAACTGCTGATGGAGGAAGACATAAAAATGAAGATACTCAGAGAAAAAGCAATATAGAAGCTAAGAGAGGGTAAAAATCCTGAGTTACAGATCCTTTGGCTTTGCCATTTTCAAGTGTCTGGAATTGTCTTCTCAATTTCCAAAGTCCTGGTTCCATTGGCAGGACATGTATGTGATGACTCTTTAATGAGAATGACCTACAAAATCTAGTGTATATGTGGGTAAGAAGGGAAATTTTTAAAGTACATTGAAAATTAAGCTGTGGGGGGGCTGGGGTTGTGGCTCAGTGGTATAGTGCTTGACTAGCATGTGTGAGGCACTGGGTTCGAACCTCAGTACCACATATAAATAAATGAATAAAAACCCATCAACAACTAAAAAAAAAAAAAAAGAAAGAAAAGAAAATTAAGCTGTGGATGGCATTTGAACTGTCTTAATTTTAAAGTATGCTGATATACCTTAACTGTAGTTGCAGATCCTTGTCATTTTGCAGTCTGAAAATAATTGACGTTTTCTAAAACCGTCATGTAATCCACCATCAATGTTAATGCAGAATTATCGTATACTAACACAGCAGCACACATGTGTAATCCCAGCTACTCTGGAGGCTGAGGCAGGAGAATGTCAAACAAGTTCAAGGCTAACCTAACCTGGGCAACTTAGCAAGATCCTATCTCAAAAAAAGAAAAAAGGGCTGGGGATGCAGCTTATTTCTAAGAGTGCTTCTGAGTCCAATTTCTATTACAGCTATACATACATATTGTCATATATTTAAGCTGCATTTTACTTATCTTTATTTTAGAAGCTAAAATGAAAACTAAAAAAAAAAAAAAAAAATCCTAGGCTGGATATGGTGGTGCAAGCCTGTAATCTTGGTGACTTGGGAGGCCAAGGCAGAATCAAGGAAGTTTGAGGCTAGTCTCGGCAACTTGCTAAGCAACTCAGTAAGACCCTGTCTCAAAACCAAAAATAAAAGGGACTGGGGATGTGGCTCATTGGTTAAGAGCCCTTGGGTTTCATCCCTGGTACCAAAAAAAAGAAAAAGAAAACTCTTAATTAAGTGAAAGGAGAATAGACAGTGGCTATCAGCAAGACACTGAATCACTACAGCAGCCATAATCACCTTCGTGGGTATGTGAAATGCTTCATGACCCCATGCATTTGAAGGGACTGGTAGGGCAGCCAGAGGTTTCATCTCTCCTAATATTACCCACGAATTACCTGCCCCTCAAATAGGGTCCTCACATCACTCAGGACTCATCTATCTTGGAAAGCAAAGGATGCAGTATTTAAAGTTCTCACCACAGCCTACTGGCCTTAAGTTCTTGTCAACTCTCCTAACACCTTAATCCCACCTGCCTAGTACCAGGAAAATATTTCTACACCTCAAATATTTCTACATCCTACTATAATGTGAGCTCAGAAGAATCCCCAAATTTCTGCTTTCCTTATGCACACTCAGGCTGCTGGACACATTGGAGAAGATCTCAAGATCCATGGGAAACCCAACTGATTCAATTCTTGAGTCTACCACTACCCACAATCCTGCCCTAGTGTCCATAGCCTCCTGGCTACTAATACAATCTTTACTTCTCTCATCCCTGATCTCTCAGACCTGGAATGGAGCCCAGGCCATGGTGAGGTAGAAAAGGAATGGCAAAGGGTAAAAAGGCAAGGAAGAGACTTAGAGAAAGATGTGGGACCGAGGCATTTTTTTTTAAGACAGGAAAGAACATATTTACAAACTGAGTCAATTATAATAGCAGTTAACATTTATATAGCACTAGCTGCCCAAGTGTCATCTAAGTATCAAATATTTATATCTCTTTATTTAATCCTCAAAACAACCCCATGAGGTAAACACTATCATTCCCCATTTTGTGGATGAGAACACTAAAGCACAGAAGAGTAACTTGTCCAAGATCACAAGGCAGTAAATTTCAAATGGTAGAACCAGGATTCAAATCCAGACAGGCTGGTGCCTGGGTCCATGATCCCACTGTAACATATGCTGCAGAAGGGGAGAAACCTCTGAGCTTGCAGAATTCCTGAATGAGCCCAAAGCAGGTGGCAAACAGCCAACCATGGGCCTACACAGATTCAGGTCACTGCTTGAAGATTCTTATTCACTAGATCCAACACTATCCTGAGCCTATTCTTTCTCTGTATCCAGCCTATTAGCTCTCAGGGGGCAAAAGATAGGGACTCCTATTCCTTTACTCCCACTTCCACACAGCAGGCTAAGGTTCATCTGACAAATGGGCAGAACTTTTATTTCCTAACTCTAGACCTCCATTAGAAGGCAGGTCAAATGTACTGTAGGCTGAAGGCAAAGCCCTTTTCAAACAATCCAGAAATCAGCAGAGACCCCCATACATGGTGTTCTTCATAGCAGTCCCTTCCAATAGGCCAGAGGGAAGGGGCAGTAGGACTTCTGTGGACCCAAGCTGTGTTGGGAATGTTGAGCAGTCACAAGGGGGTCTCAGAAAAGGCACAGCCATCTCAGATGTTCAGACCTAGAGAACAGCCTGGTTCAGCAGGTCTTCAGGGCCGGTTGTCTCGAGGCCTTCTTCGGGGTCGGGGGCCACAACTGGAGCTGGGAATGGAGCCCAGGCCAGGGGGTGCTCCTGGGGGCTGGTAGCCACACTCACTAGGGTCCAGAGGGTCCCGGCTGAGCAGTACCCACACTGCAGGCACATTGCGACGTACTGTGAGGGGGTCTAAACCTGTATCAGGTGAAGTTGGGACCCAGCTGTCTTCAGTCTGCAGGAAACGCAGTTTGGTGAGCTGGTGCAGACCTGGAACTCGACGCTTGACAATCTCGGCGCAGCTGACAGCTTTCCCTGCAGCACGGCCAGAACCTGAGAACACCACATGCCGTGCACTGCCCCCCTCCAATCGACCCAGTGCAAGTCCCAGCAGGTTTCGAATTTTGCTGCCATCTCGGACCCGCATCTCCAGGGTGTCAGGAGGTAGCTGGGGCATTGGGGAAGGTGCTGGAAGCTCTACAGAGCCAGCTTTCCGGTAGTGCTCCATCCTGCTTGCTGTGTTGTCTGTGACTCTCACTGCCCACTGCAGAGAAGTATCAGATGAGTGGTAGGCAATGTGCTCCCCAGCCATTCTCCATCACTCTCTCCACCCCTCTTCAGGATAATGCCCTTTTTCTCATCCCAGACTTCCCAGGAACAGTGTCACATCCTCTCACTCCCAAGCTTTTAAGACCAGGAACCATGTCTACTTCATCTTGGGAAGAGGCTTACCCCTTACACGCCCTCCCCCTCCTCTAGACAGCATCACAATACACCCCTCTCCCTCAGCAAATCTGGAGTCCCCGGAGACAGGACCAAATTTCCAAGCATTGGGTTCTTTGGGCCAGGACTAGAGCCCATTATCCAAGCCATGAGGACTAGTAGGGAGCCCCAACCCCATTCTGGGTTTCTTAAGGCAGGGCCCAGAACTCTTACCGTGGCTCTCTAAAAACAAGACCGAGAGCTCCTATCAGGGTTCTTCAAGTACAGGGAGAGGCAGTCCCTTCATTTTGTTCTCCTTGAGAACAGGGCCAAGCCCCTTTGCCCCAGGTTTCCCGGGACACAGCAAAAGCTCTTACCCAATGCTTCCCAAAACAGAGTCAACATTTTCTCTGGGATCCCTAGGATAGGGCTAAGCAGCCTTTGCCCCCAAATTATCAGGGTCGATCTACATCAACCCAGTGTAGTCAGAAACTCTGGGGCAGAGGCTCGAGAGGAGGGCTGCGCGGGCCACTCCGGGCCAGCTTTGGCCGTCTCCGTTGCCACGGGCCGCTTCCAGGTCCCGCGGGCCACTGCAGCTAGGGAGCAGGCGTCCTCTCGGGCTACCTCCAAGCGTCGCCACCCTGCTGGTACCTGGACCTCACCTCAGCAGACTCAGGGGGATCCCGCCTGATCCTCGCAGCGCCGCCAAGATGGCGTGCGGGCCGGGTGCGCGCTGAGACCGCGGGCCGCGCACGCCGAACGCGGGCGGAGCCTGGGGGAAACCGGGGAGGAGCTTGGACCCGCTGAGGGAGCGGAGCTAGGACTTGATGACAGGGAACAGAGGCGCACGGTCTCCGCAGTTAAATCCCGGGCAGGGGCACTCCAATGGGGCCATGAGGTCCCTGAACAGGAGGGGAGGAGCCATCTGAGGAGTCCTGCGTTTGAAGACAAGGGATTCAGGAGACAAGATGGGAGGGAGGGCATTACCTGTTGGACCCCGAGGAAGCCGAGGTGACGCAGGCGAACGAGTTTCAGTTGGCCACTTATGCAGTTGCGCGGGAGACAACCTCAGTTACCGAGTGCTGAGCTTCGACTCATCCTGTGAGCACTGGCGAATTATGGGTTTTGTCAGGGGTTAGTCGAACCACAGATTGTGTAGAGCTCACTTGCGGCAGCCGAGGGTAGTGTGTGAGGTGGGAATGCAGTCGGCGTGACCCTAGGAAGGGGCTGTACCGCATACAGCCCATACCAGCCTCATAGGGCTCCTGGCCATGGGGACCCAGAGGCGTGTCCACAGAGCCTAGTCAATGCCCGGCGCCTAGTAGGCGTTCAAATATTTATTCGATGATTTTTTGAACTAATGAACCACAGAAATTGCAGTGGGGATGGAGAAAAGTTTAAGTTGGGAGATACTGGTGGGTAGTTATGGTGAAGAGTTGGTGACTGTTTGAATGGAGAAGTAGTCTAGAATGATGCCAGGTTTCAGAACAGTTTGAACACTCTGAGTATCAGGAGCAGGGAGACCACATTGGTAGGGGGTGGTCAACAGACAGTTGGTAAGCAATCTGGAGCCAAATCACTCCCTGAGACCACAAGGAGGCAGCACTTAGCGGAGTGTGGTGCCCATTTCAGTTTCTCCTAGCTCTTTCACAACATGCTCCCTTACCCCACCTTCCCAACTGCCCCTCCCCAACCTAAAACTTCCTGCATACAAATCTCCTGGGCTCTCCCAAGCGGTTAATGGCACCGCACAAACTCCCAAGAGAGAAATTTCAAGGTTTCTCTCTGCATTTGCACATATTGCTCCCTTGGCTTGGAAAGTCCCTGCATTGACACCCACCAGGGCTGCCTGTTTCATAGCTTATTCTTTGTGCAGAAAAGGACCCTATGCCCACCTGGTAGCATTGCCCATTTGCTTGACTATCTCCCTAATAGCCTGTGCTCTACCTGTATCCTCTCTACCTGATGGCATATAACTTTTAAAGGGTACTTGGTAAATAAAGGATAAATGGATGCACAAAGGAATGTCCCATTCACATCGATCAAATGAGAGCCTTCATCTTCAGAGCTCTACACCTCCCAGAAAGCCAGATTAAGATAGAACAGTTTCCAATTTTCAACCACCAGGGAGGTTGACAGCTCTACCTTCCACCACCCCCACCCTCACCACCAAGCCCATCCTAGACCAGAAGCTGGCACACTCCTCCAGTAATCTCTACAATTTATTTATTATCACTGGAATAAATACATTGATGGGGGGGGTGTGTGCAAACCATAACTGCCAGATAACCTAATCTCTGTCCTTAGAACCCCACCTGGGTGCAGACAGGTGGTCCTTAAATTTCTCAAATACAAAGCTGCCTCTGCCTTGTTATAAAGACAGTTTGGCACAGGGCCCTGAAGCCTGGCTGCCCTGGCTAGCCCTGTGATGGGGAGCAGCTGTCATTCTTCTGCTGGCTTCACTTGCTTGGCAGCTTCTAGTTGGCAAAGCAGCTCATCCCACTGCACGAACTGCTTAGAAAGAAGCATTGTCTGGTCACAGGTCAAGGAGATAACAGGAGTCTTATTGAGGGAGTGATTTTGCATCTGCCAAAAGACGTTGGGATGGGGAAGCAGGGAACAGACAGGCTAATTGGGATGGGAGGAGAGAGCTAGAGGTGGGACACAAGAATAGAGCTTGGGGAGAGTACCCCGGGGTCTAGCTGAGCAGAAAGGATACAATCTTGTTGTATTCCTCCAGGAGAGCCTTGGACTCCTCAGTGATCTCCACACATTTGTCCTATAGGGCCAAAGTGGCAGAGAAAGGATATGGGCAAAGTCCCATCTCTCACTAAACTTACTCCCCACAAAGCCTAATGAAGGTGAATGCTTACACCCAGAACCAAAGGAGCAAAAGGCTAAAGGGGCACTTTCAGGCCCCAGGATGGGTGCCTTAACAGAAGTCCAGAGATTTATGTAAGGGGAAGTGGGCCACACACTTAGGAAAACATTCTGTCTAGTATATGTCTTCTCCTTCTGAACCCTCTTTGAACTTGAAACTAAGAACTGGGGATAGAAAGAAGAGAGAGAGGAGAAGAGGAGAGAGAAAAAGAGAGGGAGAGCATCCTCCACCTATAATCAAGGACATACCATTCTCAGGAATTCTTGGGTACCTCCCAATTTCAACCTTGTTTCAAAATAGTCCTACACTGGGAGGCAGGAGGCCTGGATGTAGCCCTAGGCAAGTCCCTCCCCCACTCTAAGGCATATGGGAAATAAAGGATAAACCTCCAAAGTATCAAGAGGAGGGCCTGAGGCCTGCTTCCCCAGATGAGAGGAGTGTGGATGACAGGCCTTACCATCTCTACTTTCCCTTTCAGTCCTCTCTCCTCTCATACCTGCTGCTGGATGTGGATCTGGGCCAAGTGCTGTAGGCGGGCAGCATGCTCAGGAACGGCTGTAAAACACATTGCACACTATCCAATGATGCTTGTGCCCTCCCCCGGGACTGCTCAATAGTCTATTAGGTCTTCGGCAGGATTAGAGTATTGAGTGGAGAAGCTAAACAAACGCCAGGCTTCATCGACCACTGTAGCTGGAGGTGGGGGGGGGGGCGCTCCCTGCCTGACCCAGTCTTATTACAGGACCCATAGGGAAGGGGAAAAACAGGTGCCAAGGAGAACACAAAATTTTGGGGTCCCCAATGTTGCCCCCTACCACTTAAATGCTGTGAATATGACCTGGTAAAGATATCCTTTTTGTTTGTTTTTGGTGTTGGGGATTGAACCCAAGAGTGCTTTACTACTAATACATTCACAGTCCTTTTTATTTTGATTTAAGACAGGGTCTCACTAAGTTGCTAATAGTCTCGCTAAAGTTGTTGAGGCTCACCTCAAACCTGCAATCCTCGTGCTTCAGCCTCCTAAGTGCCACCATGCCTGGCAAAGAGAGCTTTGTCTATCATAGGACCTGTCCCTTTGCTCTCAGCCCAGAAGCCCAGGTCTGTTTTTTGGGAACAGGGATCCAGCAGGTGAGCTAAGGAGGAATGCCAATTCCCTAAACTGGCCAACTGGAATCTAACACCCAGAGCCTTGACCACTATGTTGGGACAGCAGCTTAAGGCTGTCAAGATACTTAGTAGGTAGCTGATCAGGAGCGGGAGGGGGAGCTGGAAAAAATACCTCCTGAGACAGACAAGATGGATATCTGGATTCAATTAAAGCCACTGTCTGCTTGTCAAATGCCAGGACCAGGGACTCTCTCAGCAGTGCAGCAGGAAGAATTCATATAACTAGCAGGGGCTCTGACAGTTAAATCAGGGCTCTACAGCAAACTGAAGAGAGATACCAAGGAGTGGGGTAATAAGCAAAGTTGGAGGCTGCTAAAGTATCTGCCCAAACTGCCTCAGGTCATGAAACGAGGCTGTCTACTCTGAGAATTTTAATCCTAGTAGAGGTGGCAAGTACCCCTAGGGTGGGGTACTTGGATAAGGAGTGGACCCAGACTGAGCCCAAGGAGTCTAAGGCATAGGCAAGTCTTGCTCATCCACCCACCTCCCCAAGCAAAACAGTGGAACTGAAATCCCGAAGAAGTACCTTTGATGGGAGCACTGTCCAACATGGGTACCAGGTTGTCCACCTGCTCCAGGAGTGCAACTTGGGAGAGTATAAACTGCTCCTCTAAAGTATAAAGAGAAGACAGTGGAATTGAAGCAACCCCAGCACTGCTACTTCAATGCAAGAGGCCAAGCATCTGACAGGAGTCAGAGTTGCTGCCCAATCCTACCCAATGCTCCCCTTCTCTAGGTGCATATTGCCCCCACCTTTCCTGGATGTCTTGTCTGACCTATCTTGAGCCCAAGGAGACTTTTGACCTCTCCAAATCCCTCCTTTCTTTAAGTTTTAACTCCAAAGCCTTTTTTTTTTTTTTTTTTTTTTGAGGTACTAGGAATTAAATGGGGGAATAAGCCATGGGCTACACTATAACTGAGCTATATCCTAGCCCTTTTCTATTATTTTATTATTTTATTTATTTTATTTTTGGGTACCGGGGATTGAAGTCAGGGGCACTTAATCATTGAGCCACATCCCCAGCCCTATTTTGTATTTTATTTAGAGACAAGGTATCACTGAGTTGCTTAGCACCTCGCTTTTGCTGAGGCTGGCTTTGAACTCATGATCCTCCTGCCTTGGCCTCCCAAGCCACTGGGATTATAGGCATGAACCATCATGCCTGGTAGCCCTTTTCTATTTTTTGAGACAGGTCTTACCAAGTTGTCAAGGCTGGCCTTGAACTTGAAATTCTCCTGCCTCAGCCTCCTAAATCACTGGGATTACAGGTTCCCAGGCCTCTTCTTCTAGCCTCCTAACAACTCAGTGCCTCCTAGGTCATAGAAGACAAAGTACTTCAGACTTGGGTCACCATGCCAAAGGTCCCCAGGAAAGTATAGAAGAACAGACACGTGACAGACTATACCAGGCAAGATCTGCTCAGTTTCTCAGAGACAGAGATAATACAAATGGCAAGAGAGCAGGGACAGCAATGGAAGAGGCTAGTGAGAAAATAGGACCTGAGCTGGGCTCTGTATACACAGAGGGGTTCAATGGACTGAAATCCACGGAGTAGGAAGGCATTCAAGAGTGAGGACTGTAGCTGGGCAGTGGTGTACAACTGTAATCCCAGTGCTCTGGAGGCTGAGGCAAAAGTATTGCAAGTTTGAGGTCAGCCTGGGCAATTTAGTAAGATCCTGTCTCAAAATAAAGATATAGGACAGGTGTGGTGGCTCATGCCTGTATCCCAGTGGCTCTAGAGAGGCTAAGGCAGGGGATCATGAGTTCAAGGTCAGCTTCAGCAATTTAGTGAGGACCAAAGCAACTCAAGGACACCCAGTCTCTAACTAAAATATTAACAACACCCTGTCTCTAAATAAAAGGGCTGGGACAATGTGGCTCAGTGGTTAAGCATCCCTGGGTTCAATCCCTGGTACCCCCCCAAAAAAACATAAAAGGGCTTGGGGGCTTGGGGGGTATACTCAGTGGCAAACTGCCCTGGGTTAAATCTCTAATATCACCAAAAAAAAAAAAAAAGAAAGAAAGAAAGGAAAGTGAGCACTGTTACATGCAAATGACTAGAGGCAGGAGTGCTTGACATTAAGGGAAAAAGAATTCAATTAGGGCTGGGGTTGTGGCTCAGTGGTAGAGCACTCGCTTAACACATGCAAGGTACTGGGTTCAATCCTCAGCACCACATAAAAAATAAATAAATAAAGGTATTGTGTCCAACTACAATTAAAAAGAAAAAAAAAAAAAGAATTCAGTTAGCTGAACTGAAAAAGGCAGAGCACAAAAAACAGAGCTGGATGACAGGACAGGCCCTATAGACTAGAAGACCTTGAATGGCAGGCTAAAAGATTAGGATTTTATGCTAGCAAGGAGAGGAGACACTGAATTTGAAGCAGGCAACTGACTTGCTGGAAATGTGTTATGAAGATGAGACTGGACTAAAGCAAGAAGATGATTTGGGAGATTGTGTAACTTCTCGCATGTGACTAGATTTACACCCCCTGAGGCAGTGTCATAGGAAGAGAGGGAGAGAGGCTAGGGTAAGAGTCAGTGCAAAGGAAGATCTCCTGAACCATGGAAATTGCTCAGGAGCCCTTTGGGAATTCTAACAGCCCTTTCATCACAGGTGTCCTTCCTTACCTAGACCTCAGTGTTACATTACCCACCTAGGTTACAAACTCAGGTCCCTAGAATAGGGATTGCCTCCTCTTGCTCTTATTGTGCCCTGGTTCACCATTGTTTGTCTCTCATCCAGGATAATGCCTGGATCCACAGCAGATAATCATTGAATGTCTTCTCTCTCTCTCTCTCTCTCTCTCAGTGGTGGGCAGTGGGATGGGGTAGGGGGAACAGAGTTTCACTATGTTGCCTAGGCTGACCTTGAATTCACAATCCTCCAGCCTTAGCCTCTTGAGTAGCTAGGACTACAGGTGCTTGCTACCATGCCCAGCTGAATATGTTCTAGATGAATGAACAAACACAGGTGCTCAGAAAATCCTAGCTGTGTAGTGGATGACTGATATTTCTGCCTAGAATTCTGAAATACTGGAGATTTTTCACATGAAAGAAAAATGTTGAAACTCATACCAGTATTCTCCCTTTTCCTGAATAACAATGGTCCTGCCCCCATTTTTTCCTTAGGAGATCCTCTATCCAGTGAGCAGAATGAGGATTCGGAAGGAAAATTCTAGGGATAGGCCATTGATAGAACACTGAGTAACTCCCGCTGTGGCTGGCACCATGGCCTGCAGCTGGCCCAGAGGTACACTGCATTCAGTGCCTACTACTGGATCCACAGATCACCTCAGGCTTTAGTTCAGAACCAGGCCCAAATCCCAGAGAGCAGTCTCTGAACTGTACCATGTCAAGATGGGTGAGGGAGACTCTCTCTATGCCCCATATCCCCCACAACCCACATCCTCAGATGCATGTACACACATAGTCCAGCATTACCTGCTAAGATGAATTGCAACTTAGTGGCATCAGGTATGGCAATGCGGTCAATGTACTCAGGATCCAGGTATTTGATCAGGTCTTCAACTAGAAAAGTAGGAAGATGAAAAATAGACATGGTGGGGAAATAGAACTCTGTCTTATAAAGTAATTTTGGGTGTGGTCATCCTTGGAGAGAGCTTTGAAAGATGAGCTGACACCTATAGTGTTGCATCAGGAGCATCTACCAAGTCCCCTATTCCTCTTCCCTGTTTCTCCACTCTTCCTACCTGCTGGCTGACCTCAGAGTCTAGAGCTGGAAACACAACTGCTGCCACCATTCACGGGTCCCTAGCACTGCCACTGATCCTTAGCAAGGGTGGAAGGTTCCTTTCTTCCTTAATGCCTAGACAAGCCAGGGTTTGTTTTGATTTCTAGTTACTGAGCAGGTTACTAGCTGTAACAGAACATAAAAGGCTTGGTTGAACCAAGGCTGGGATTCTCAGTGCCTCATTTCTTTCCTTCTCTTATCCTCATCTAAAGAAAATTCATATACTCTTTCCCTCCTTTACCAAGGGAAGCTTTCAGTAAGAGGTCTCATCACAAAACTTAAGACCCTGGCATGGGCTTGAGATTTATTCATAAGGAAGAAAAGCACACCGCAATTCACCAATTTGGCAGGGAAACATCTTCACATTTTTTCTGTCTTCAAAGAATTACTCTAGTGACCTGCTGGCTGAAGGACCAGGGTCAGGTTCCAGGAAGCACAGGGATGGAAAGTAGAGCAAGTAGGGACCCTGTGGAAGCACTTACTCTTTTTGTACAGAATCTTCACCCTCTCCCTTTTACTGGCAATGTTCCCCAAAGCCACCTGCACCTTGACCAGACCATCAGCCACCTGTAAGGGGAATGGAAGTTAATTGAAAAATATACCACCTGGCTCAAGGCTTGGAAGAAGTAAAGAACCCTCATTCTCCCAGACTCCAAAACCTCTGAGTCCCAGTAATCTAGTTTGGTCCCCTTCTTTTGAAGATGAAGCCCAGCTTCAGGGAATCCTTAATGGGAAAGGAAAAGAATCATAAATTTCTTGGGGAGTTTCAAGTCTGTTTCAGTAGACAATTAACTACTTTAGAGTTTATACAGAACCAGCATATATTACATATTCCCTGGTTCCTAAATCCTTGGGCATGAGAGATGCAAAATCTTCTCCAGGCTGTCATTATCTCATGCCTGGATGACTGTACGAGCTGCTGGAGTGACCGGCCTATCTCTAGCCCCATCCTCTCCACATCAACTCTAGTGTGGAGAATGGAAGATCATAGAAGACATCTAGGATCCCAAAGATGCTTCAATCCCTGTATTAGGGCATATATAAAAGAATCAGGTTGGGGAGAGGTAGAGTACAGTTAAGAGCATATGGACTGAGTTTGAGATGTCTGTTGATTATTCAAATGGAAAAGTGTGGAAGACAAATGGATGTTAAATCAGGTTCTCAGAACAGAAATTTTAACCAGAGATACACATTTGAGACATAATGGCAAGTAAGGAGTAAATGAAACTATAGGAGTGAATTGGCCCACCTAGGATTTAAGGGTAGAAGGTGAGAAGTTTCACTATTCACTGGTTAAATAGAGGAGGCAACTATGGAAGTGAATGAGCTCACCCAGGTTTTAGGGTTTGAGTACAGAATGCTAATATTCTAGGGTCAAATATGTGGGTAGGCAAATAAGACTGAAAACAACAGCCAAAGAGATAGAAGAAATATCAGGCAGGCTAGAGTCATAGACGCCAAAGACAGAGAGTTAATTTTTTAAGTTTGGGGAGTTAATTTTCAAATGGGAAAACAATCTGCTGGTGATGACCAATTCCACAAGCCGTACAAACAGCACTATTTATGATGCACTTAGTTCCAGAATATCCTGGCAGTGAACCAGAAGTTATTCAGTAATTGGGTTTCCAATTGTAGAAAAAAGGATTAGAGGGCAACTGGCTCTCACACTTGTCAAAATTTAATCACTGGTGTGGAGTGCCGACCAGCATCTGAACACCCAGTACCCAAACCCTGACACTTCTATTCTTGCCCTTCTCAGACCGCCACCTCTCACCCCTTATCCACCTCTGCTGGGCCTCCTTTGGCGTCCCATGGACCTCTACCTGCACAATTCATTTAGCATCTAACTACGGAGGGCTCCGGGATGGCACTTCTATTGTGGACTTCAACTCCTATTGAAACTCTCATTAGCTTCTCGAAGGTGTCAGGTCTCCCCAACTAGCCTGCAAGGACAGTGGCGGAGTCTTAGTTACACTTGTCACTGAGCCCATCTCAAAAAGACGTACTTATCCTCAGAGCCCACCATGGGAATGAACCCTGAGGGTACGAGAGGCTTCAGAATGTCCCGGACCTTTGTTATTTCAAAGGCTGGACTGTGGACCACAGGACTGGAGTCGTTGCATCCATCCAGAGTGCCGGACCAGTGGACTGCTCTTGCCCTGCCGCAGAAACGGACCACCGGACCGGAGCTCTCACCTTACGCGTGCCGCGCGCCCCGCTCGGCCCGTACACCCAGCGCTCCAGCTCCTCTACTCGGGCCTGTAGCCGCTGCACGTCCGTCAGAGCCTCCATCGCCACTACCGCCCCACCTCAGCAGCGGAAGACTCAGAGGGTGGGACGTCCGCCCAAGGAGGAAGGCTGGCCAATCCGAGTGCACGGATGGCCCTGTGTGCAGGAAGTGACGCCTTGATCCAGACATTCAATGCCAGAAGTGACCAGACCGGCAGGTAAAAGATGTCAAAAGCTGTCTAGTTACCTTGGTGACGCTATCTCACCGGTCCCTTCCCTGGCTTCCAGCGCCTGGTTATCAAGACTTTTCCTTTCTTCTTCTAATTTCATACCAAAGACTTTTCCCCCACCCCTTTCCCTAAGGTTGTACATATAAATATACCCACTGTTCCGCGATAGGTCCATTCCCATAGACAACTCAGTAGGAGGGCTCATGGACTTTTAAAAGTCCATGAAACTTTTAATATTCAAGAGACTAAGTGACTTGCCCAAGGCCGGACAGCACTATTGTAAAAGAATCGGGATTTGAACTCGAGCAGTCTGATTCAATGCTCTTCTGTTCTCACGGAGTTTTGCTATTCTGCCTTCTCCTCAGAGCCCCCCTCCCCCATCTAATGCTGCCTGTGTAGCACATCCTTCCTCCCCCCCACCCCCATTCAGACCAAACAAGAAGAGGAAGTACTGGAGTGGGAGGGAGCACAACTTTATTAGGAAATGTAACCTGAGGGACATCTTCAACAACACCCAATCCAACCCTTCACCTGGCTCCTGAAAGGCTATGTGCCAAAGATGATATTGACACAAAGGGCATATGACAAGATTATGGGGGTTGCTTCTGGAAGAATCCTTTGGTAGATGCTGCTGGAATTGACTAAGGAGGTGGTGCCCTCCTTTTACAATGAGGTAGATGGAACGTCAAAAGAAAACCTTTTGGCATGGAGGTGGGGTGTGGTCATCTCCCAGGGCTGGGTCCCAGAGTGAGCATCCTGAAAGAATCAAGGCAGAAGGGTGCCTCCTCCCCCCTCAGCAATGGAGCTGGGACTCTTAGTTCTGAATAGGAGC
Organism: Marmota monax; assembly: GCF_021218885.2. NCBI lineage: Eukaryota > Metazoa > Chordata > Mammalia > Rodentia > Sciuridae > Marmota > Marmota monax. The sequence continues at coordinate 8,095,383 of NW_026695243.1, read as the reverse complement.
TCTCAGGGCAAGGTGCTGGAAGGGTGCCCAGTAGAAGGTGGGGGTGCAGGGTTGGTTGGGCCCTGGGAAGCTGGCACAGGCTGGCGGCGAGCAAAGAGAACACCTGGCAAAGGGGTGAGGAAATGGCAAAAAGCAAACACAAGCAGGAGAGGGTGGGACACAGAAACAGAAAGGAACAAAAGTAAGTGTCTTGATTGCTAGAGCACCACACACATACCCTTGTCACAAACCAATGAGGACAAGTCCCTCTGGTCAGTGAGAAACTCCTATGCCAATGCAGATACCCTCAAACAGGTAAAAAAGAAATATTGACACTAATACATAGGCCCATGACAAGGCAGATATCCCATGATCACCACGCCACAGAGGCCATGCCTTGGACCCCATGCCATAAACACACCCTTGAAACCATGCCAGTGTAGCAATCCCCTGAACCCCATGTTACCATGCAAGTTCAGCTATCCCTGAACCTCATGCTAGTAGAGAAAAATTTAAAACCCCCATGCTAGTCTAAATACCCCTGACTCCATGCCAGTGTAGACAACCTACAGTACCCATACCAGTGTAGACCACCCCGTTGATCTCTAGCGCCATGTTGATACTGCTGATGCCACTGCCTGCCAGATTGAGGGGCCCATCCAGCCGCTCTTCTGTCCAGGAGGGGGAGTAGTCACATTTCAGGGAATCAGATTTCAGACTTAGAAGTCCCCCATTTCTATAGATGGCCCACATTTCACTTTAGCCCCCATACCTGTAATCACACTTGTCTATAGAGGGAATTGGCTGCCCACCTTCAATACCTATCAGGTCATGGGTCTATCTTCCCTCAGTGCATAGGACTGAAGACCCCTCATCAATAAGCCCTTCCTCACCCCTCAAGGGAACTTTGCTGCGGGGCAGGAAACTGGGGGGTGCACTGGGTCGAGGTGGGTCCATAGGGCTCATTAGCACAGCCCTCTTCTCTGGAGGCTCCTCTGTTGCCAACTTCTCCCGTGCTGGTCCCAAGGCAAGGCCCACAGGTAGTTGCAGATGAGGGGTTGGAATTCCACTCTCCTCTGGAAGAACAAGTCATTACCTCCTCAGGACCAAGCAATGTGGTTCTTCCCCAAGTCTGGGACCAAGAGAGGTCATCCAAGCTCAAAGCGCCAACTTCAATCTCTCTTCCCATCCAGAACTTCAGGCTAGAGGCTGGGGTATGGTGTCAAGCCCAAAGGGCCAATATATAGTTTTGGGTTGGTTTAAGAGAATTTGGGAGACTTTCTTGTTCTTGGTTGTCAAATAATCCAAGACATAAGGAGGCAGACCACATGCAAACAGGAGTCCTGGGTGCATAGGGGTGGAATGAAGCTGCTATGGATAAAGCTGCTATGGACCTTTTCCTGAGCTTGGTACCTGGTACACCGGGTTAAGCTTGGAGTCAAGGCTTTATTGACTCCAAACCTCAGGACTTCTATACCTTAGCAATACTCAAACCTCAGAGCCCAGTCAAGTCTTGTTGCTCCCAAATTGCAATGCCTCCCAGACCTCAGGATCCCTACTATTTCTTTTTTTCTTTCTTAAAATATTTTTAGTTGTTGATGGACACAATACCTTTATTTTATTTATTTATTTTATGTGGTGCTGAGGATGGAACCCAGTGCCTCACACATGCAAGGCAAGTGCTCTACCACTGAACCACAACCCCAGCCCCCACTATTGATTTATTTATTTACCTATTCTATTTGGACTGAGGCGTGCTTTTCCACTAAGCTACATCCCCAGCCATTTTTATTTTTTATGTTGACCATTTATGTTGCTAAATGGTCTTGCTGCCTTTGAACTTGCAACCCGTGTCCCGCAAAATCCTTTCATTAATGTTTCCTACATCTCAGAGCACGCATAGACCTCAAAACCACCCCGCCCCCAAAGCCTCCTGGGTTCCTCTCACCTTTCTTAATAGGGCTGGGACTCAGCTGGGCGCAAGCAAGCGCTGGTAGGCCAGAGGCGGAACCCTGGGCGGGTCCGGAACCAGGGCCGGAGAGAGGCGCGGGCGGGGCTGGGCCAGGGCCAGAGGCGGGGCCGGGAGCGCCCCTAGCGGGTGGCCCTGCTAAGGTGAAGAGCGGAGCTGCGGTGTAAGCTTGGCGACGGCCCTCGCGCCGATTGCTGTCTATGGCGGCCTGGAGTTCCCCCGGGGAGCTGAGCGCCCGCGTCTCGCACTCGTACGGGTACAGGTACTTCATGTACCTAGAGGCGGATCGGGGCAGGGAAGGGAGGCTGGGCCCAGCCGGTCAAGTCCCACACCGCGCCGCCCTCCACATCCTCTCCCCCTACCCTGCGTGCCCTTCCCTTTCGCCAGCACCCCAGGCCTCACTGGGTGCGGAGAGTGAAGGCGGCTGAGGTGATGGTGGTGGGCAAACTGAGGCCCCGCGTGACCTCCCGCCACACTTTTCGGTTGATGACTTCCACCAGGCCGCCCTTAGCGGTCACCAGGCGAAACAGCGCATACAGATCCAGCACCTGCTTCGCCATGATGGGCACACGATTCACTGGTGTCCCTGATGGGGAGTAGGCAGAGAGTCAGAACACCAAGTAGGCCCTGTCTGAGGGCATCCCTGGGGACTGAGGGAGTTGAGTGCCTGCGCTAGGCTTAGAGAGGGAAGGCAGAGGGATAGGGAGGTAGGATTACAGGCAGAGCCCCCAGATCCTCCAGAGCCTCTATCGTAGCAGGAAGGACAGGAGTCTAGACCAGGGGTCAGCAAACTTATTCTGTAAAGGGCCAGATAGTAAATATTTCAGGCTTTGCAGGCCAATAGATCTCTGTCACAACTAGTCAACTCTACAATTGTAGTCTGAAAGCAGCCTTGGAGAATACCTACTAGAGAATGGGTGCAAATGTGTTCCAATAAAACTTTATTTGCAGGCTCTGAAATTTGAGTTCCACAAGCTACAAATGTTATTCCTTTTTTAATTCTATTTTCCAAATAGGTTTAAAAAAAGAAAGAAAGAAAACCATTATATCTCGAAGGCAACTGGATTTGGCCTGAAAGCTTTAGTTTGCCCGTCAATCCCCGGGGTAGACTGTAGGAAGGACTAGGGAAGAGCTGAATTCCCTTAAACAGCAGCCCCCAATGGCTACCCAAGGCTGAGGTGGAGGGGAGCGGGGGTGGAGAACCATGGCAGGTGGAAAAGAATCAGTTCCTGCCTGGGCCCCGCCAACTCTGCAGCCAGCGCCACCCCCGCCAGCCAGTCCTGACAAAAGGGCCTGTCTACGCTGAGCGATGGGCCCCAGTTAATTCCTTACCGATCCCGTCCCCCCTCCACCGCCGCCTTTGGACCCGAACAATTAGCTGCGGCCTGATTAATGGGGGGAAATTATCGGCCCTGCGGGACCGCCCTCCCCCACTCCCCACCCCACAACCGGGCAGCCCAGAAGAGGGAAGCAGGGACTTAAAAGGAGGCAGAGCTGGGGGTGTGGGTAGTGCTGGGATCAGCTCAGACTATCCCACCCCATTCTCAGCGTAGAGAAGGCCCCAAGGAAGAGGTAGAGAGGGGACACTGGGACCAGAATAACCAGTGTTCCCTGGGGAGCAAGAGGTCCTTGGACCCCACCAAGTGTCCCTGGGAAGGACAGAAAGGGACGCTGGGCCTGGGTGGTGGTCCAGGGAGACTTGGACCAGCAGCTGCACTAAGGGAAGGGGGGGCTGCAGTGCAGCCAGTTAATTAGCGGCTTATCAGGCTGCGCTCTGAGTGAGTTAATTAGCTTTGTAGAGAGAGATAATGAGTCAGTGTTCAGTCCCATGAATCTGGGGAGAAGCTGAAGTGATGAACTGCGGCCCACCCTGATCCCCTCCTGGACCCTTCTTGCATTATTTCTTCCAGCTCTGGAAAGGAATTCCTTCTCTGCCAACTTCCCATACTTACATGGTCCCCCAGCCCACCCCTTGGGAAGTCCTTCCTTGCCAACTTCCCATACTTACATGGTCCCCCAGCCCACCCCTTGGGAAGTCCTTCCTTCAGTCTAATCCTAGTCCTTCCTGCTACAGAGCACATGGGGAATTCCCTGACTGAAGCAGGGGAAAACTGAGAAAGACAAGGTTGGAGGAACTGGCCCCCTACTATAGAGAATTAAGGCATTACCAACCCTCTAGTACTGGGACCCCACCCCACCCCAAGCCAGTCACCCATCAGTTCCTCCTCCCACCCTCCCAATTGATTCCACACTCATTAAGCTGCCAGTGGGCTGGTGACTAATTAATCCTGGGGTGGAGAAGGGGGGCAGGGTCAGAGGTTAAAGACACTATTGAAGGCCTAAAGGACAGGTACTGCCAACCCTAGGCCCCTGCTGGGAGGACCCCACCTGGGGACTACATCCTGGTGTCTCCCTTCCTCAAACCTGGTAAATGGGGGCAATTCTAAGTCCTTCCCTGCATCACCTCACTCACCCCTCTTCTGCATGAAGCTAAACAGGTCATCCAGAAATTCCTTCCTCTTGGGGTCTGCATCAAGTTCATACAACTGGGAAAGGACCAGGGTCACTCTTTAGCTCCACAGAACCCCCTCCCCTGGGACCCCAATTCAGGTTGTACCCTGAACAAGAGTCCCTAGCTGAAGGGGTAAGTTGGGCCTGAATATGGACCCCCTGGTATTAGGCCCATCCCAGGGGTAGGTAGGGGTGCCTTTTTCTAAAATACACAGACCCATCCTGGCTAATGGTGCTCTGGGCATCTCAAAACACTCATAGGGAAATTATAGGGAAGAGGGGAAGCAGGAAGAAGCTCGGGCTGCTTATCCTGTCCTCGGAGAGGACATTCCCTAGGAAAGAAGCCAGACTAGGTTTGTGTTCCACTCTGAGGAAACTGCTGTGTGTCTGAGGATCATTCATTCTCATTCATGTGCAAGGCCCTCATGCTGTTCACATCCTTGTGTTCCTGGGTTTGTGTTGTGTAAAAGGCAGGAAGGATGCTCAGGGACTCCTGGATTGACCTTCTGGCCTGAGCTTCCAGAGGCAGTTACCCTGCCTACTGAGGAAGCTGCCACAGAGGCACTGGCCAAGTGCCACAGGACCCGAGGGGTTAAGGGATGAGGGACCTACCAGTCATCCTTCTAATTCCTAGTCACCTAGACCCCGTCCCAAACATCACCTCTCAAATCTAAGAAGAGCAATTCCCAAAGTAATAGTCATTGACCCAGAATAACAGTCCCTGAGTAACACCTATAGGTAACACTCCATCCCCCAATAAGAACTTTCAGAGAAAAGATCACCCATGAGTAACAAAACCTGGAGAGTCTCATGCCCACAACACAGAGCCCTGGTCTTAGATGAATAGCTATAAATAATATTCACACTCTCCAAGTAATAAGTCCCAGAGTAACAGTCACGAGGGCCATATCTCTGGAGTAACAGGACCCCGAATAACACATTCTTACACTAATGCCACAGAGTTCTAGCCACAGATGAAGACATCTAGAAAACATTGAAGACCAACAAACACCCTGCAAGTAATGCTGCCAGAATAGCACACCTGGAGTCACAGACCTGAGTAACACCTTCATAGTGACAGCCTGGACTAGTATCCTTAGAATAAAACCCAGAGGGTTTCTCAGGGAGAAAGAACCTTGAATTAAGGTCATGTGAGTAAGTCTTGCCATTCTCAGCTGCATAGCGGCCTTTTAGTCACACTGTAGCTGTAGTGGCCAACACAGACTGGGAACTATCATCCATGAAGTTTAGGCCAGGTAGAACATTTGGATGGGAGAGTGGTGTGATAGGAAAGAGGAGGGGTGTACCAGCCTGCCAAGGGAGTGGCAATATCTATTCTGCCTCCAAAGACAGAGGGAAATGGTATGGGACACTCCTACTGGCCCTGGTGACTTGATGTGTGAAAGAGTAGGTAGAATGGTGCGGTACAGGAATTCCCAAGCCCAGAACCCTCTCCCTTAAAGCCCTCTACACCTCCCACCTTTCTTATGGACTCACTAATGGCTTCCAATTTGTCAGTCTCCGTGTTTTGGGGTGTCTTTGCATCTCTTAGAATTGTTTTAGTGCACTTTCCACATATCTGAGTGTCTTTCCCACCCTGTCTATCCCCCAGTCTTGTCTCTCTCTCTCTCTCTCTCTCTCTCTCTGCCTTTCCTTCCTTTAGAGGGTGTTGGGGATGGAGGGACTACTGATCACCCGGCTCTGCTTTTGCCCAGAGGGAAGGAAGAGGGGAACCCTTACAGTGAGGGAATCCTACCTGCTTGAACTGTTCCTCATAGGTCCACTCGTGGGGATGGGGTCCAAGGGGCTGGCTGGAAGGTGAGCTGGGGCCCTGGGCCCTTGGACAACTCTCATCAGTTGCCTCCTGCTCTGCTCCAGCTTCCTCCCCCTCCTCATCCTCTTCAGCATCCTCCTCTTCATCAGCCCCAATTTCCCCTAAGGCCCCCTCTGGAGCCTGCAGGGTCTGGGGACTAGGAAAGGGAGGTCGGGATGGCAGCGGTGGATGTGGAGGAACCAAGGGCCCCACCCCTTGGGCCAGACGAGCAGCCTGCTGTCTCTGCAGGACCTCCATTACAGCTTCCAGGCGCAGTCCCCCTGCTGGGGTCGGCCCTGCTACCAGGCGGGGCCCAGAGGAAAGGGCCATCTGTGGGGGAGGGAATTATGGGTGCTGGGCCTTGCTGCCCTACACCCCCCCAACACAAGGGAGGTGGTCATGGATTCAGGGACATGCAGGGGGTCTTAAAAAAAAAATAAAGACAGAGCTTTCCCAGAGATGTACAGAGACAGAGATAGAAAAAACAGGAGATACAGAGACCAGACCCAGGGAGTAAGAAATAGCCATGACTGAGGACAGGGAGAGGCTAAGCAAATCATAGAGGGTGACAAGGACCAAGGGAGATAGAGGAGAGGGGAAGAGAGATATGAGAGGGGGTGGGGAGATTGATTGAATATAACAGAGATACACAGATAGAGATGGAGATGGGACAAGGAGAGACTGAAGTGGACCTGAGAGAGACCAAGATGGAGAGAGACAGAGATTAGACAGAAACATAGATGGGAAAAGATGAGATTGATAGACATTGGGTAGAATGACATTGGGTAAGAGAGAAGAACAAGAAATAAAGGATGTAAGTGACAGGCAGTCCAGATAGAGACAGAGACAGAGTGAATCCAATAGAGACAGGTTGAGAGAGATAAGGAAAGACCGACGACGCAGCAGAAGACAGACAGAAGAGAGGTAATAGAAAGAGATGGGGCGAGACACAGAGACGGAGAGACTGGGACAGGCAAAAACAGACTGAAATAGGGCAGGCAAAGGACAAGAATCAAGCAGGTGCAGGAACAGAGGGCGGTGGGGGCAGTGATTGGGAGCGGGACGAGACCGGACGGGCAGGAGGTGGCGGAGTCACTGCGCCCAGCTCTCTGGCTCCCGGCACCCGACAGCCGACAGCCGCACTCACCGGCCTGGCGCGGCCCGCTGCCCCGGGTGTCTCCACGGCGGTCCCTCTGCTCCGCCCGCCTCGGGGGCGGCCCCTGCTTTCGCTTGGTTCCTGGCTCAGGGTCCCCGCCGCCGTGCGCTCTTGCCGTCCTGCGCTTCTCTGGCAGTGGCGCGCTCACTCGCGGCAGATCTGCTGGCTGCGGTCGCGGGGGCGGGACCCGAGCCCGGAAGGCGGGCGGGGATGCAGCGGGGAGAGGCCCCTGTGGGCTCTGCTTCTCTCAACCCCCCAACAGGTGTCTCCCACCTTCCTTACAGCCAGACTCCGGGGGAGGGGCGCTGGAGAGCCATGGGAAATCGGGAGCATGAGGTGTCCACGGTCGCTGGACTCTGGACTAGGACCCCGCCCCACCTCACCAAGACACCCGACACCCATACTCAGTGCCGGGCATGCACACACAAACAGCCGCTTTCACACACCAACACACCTGTCATAAGTTCAGGCACACAGCTGCTCAATTTTACACACTGGGTTCCATGGCACTACAGCGTCGGAGACCTGGGCTGGCTGTGATCACTAGGTGAATCATTCTGCGGGATACTGGGGTGAGTGTTGAGCCTGGCCAGAACAGAAGCTTCTTCTCCTGCTCTGTCCACATGCTGTCCTCAACTGCATGCATGATGCAGTTTACACACAGGTGTGCATATGGCGATGTATCCACACCTATGTACTACCACACTCGGAAGTCTTTGAGCTGCCTATGCACCTGCAGCAAGGTATAAGCACCACATGCAACTACACAACTACATACAGTTCTGTCTTTTAAAAAATTTCTTGACATTCTATTATATATTTCCAAAGGTGCACAGGAGAAGAATTAAGAGTATAATGAGCCCCAGGCACTCATCATTTGTTTGTTTCACAAGGGATCAGCATTTTGCCCACTTTCACACACATTCTCCACTTGTGTGTTCCTGACACCCAAATCTCTATTTCCCCTCAGTCAATTGCTTTGGTCCCACCCTACCCCAACTATCCACCAGATGCGGTTCCTTTATTGGGGTTCCTAGGTGCCAGGCCATGATTTCTCTGAGCAGCTTGGACCCTATTCCTCTGGGGCACCACCCCTATACTTTTCCAGTTTTATTCGGTGCCCAAGGAGACCTCTACCTACCAAAGGCATGATGACCATCCTAAGGTGAGGGAATAGTAGGTGTCTGAAAGGGTGAAACATAGTATGGGTATGCAGTACCAAGGACCATTCTCAATGAGGTCCCTGGGTGACCTCATATCCAGTGAGGCCCATATGCCCAGGGCCATGATTCCTTTAGAGGGCAGGAATCTAGGAATGACCTTGTCTTTGCTCCTCCCTCCCGCTCTTCAAATCAGTCCACTCATCTCAGCCTCAGCTTGCCCCAGCCCAGACCATCGGTTCTTCTTACCAGGATCTATGTTGGATGCTTGCTTTCCTCCTTCTCTGCAGCCCAGATCTAAGTCCTTGCTCTCTATGGAAAATTCCACCACTTCCCCATAGGAGTTGGCTATGATTTCTCCTGAGGTAGAGCCAAATCTCCTTCTCTGCCCACTCACCCTTATGCTGGGCCCACAGAGGGGAGAACTGGTGAATGCAGAGGCCAATAATCATGCCCTCCTCATTTTGTAGATGACTAGAAGGCAGAGCTTAGAAATCCATGGAACTCCAGTGTCCAGCTTGCTTCTCTTTTCCCCAGCTTCCCAGGGCTGCTCACAATTTCTAGAGAGATAGATAAGTTTTCTCTTGAAAAGGTAGGAACTTGCTTAGGGAAATTCAGTTCTGAGGGTTTGGAGATTGCTTTTTGCAGAGTTTGGGTTGTGGGAGGAATGGAACTGAGCAGCTACCCCTTTCCCTTCAAAATAAAAAGTATCAAGCAAAATAAACACACCTTTGTGGTCTGAGCTGGGAGGGCTACAACTGGGAAGGGTTAAGGGGAAGGAATAAGCCTGAATAGAACCTGGTTTTTCTCTCTTCATCTGTGAAAAGGAAAGGCTGCCTCTCACACCCACACAATAGTCTGGCCCTATACTTTACAGAGACAAAGACAAACAAAATAATCTAGACCTGAAGAAACCAATACTTCATTAATCCAACACATATTTATTGAGTACCTACTTTATGCCAGAAACTGCTGGACACAGGTGTAAATAAAACAAAGTCCTTGATATAATACATAATTCTAGTGGAGGAAATATACATTGTGTCTGATGGTGATAGATACCATGGAGAAGGGAATAGAAACTGGAAAGTGTATTGGTTATCTATTGCTGTGTAACAAATTACCACTAAACTTAGAAGCTTAAAACAAACATTATTTTCTCACAATTCCATGAGTTGGGGATTCACAAGTGGCTTAGCTAGGTGGTTCTGACTCATTAATTGTCTTTTATGAGACTATAGTAAAAATGTTGGCTAGGGCTGCATCTGAAGCCTTGACTGGGGCTGGAAAATTCACTTTCAAGCTATTGATAGGAGGCTTGTTTGTCCCCCACATGGACCGCTGTACAGGATTGCTTGTGTATCCTCTTGAAAAGGCAGGTGATTTCTCTCAGAGTGATCCAAAAGAGATTAAAGAAGCTGCAATGCTTTTTATGGCCCAGTTCTAAAAGTCACACATTGTCACATACATTGTTAAAGTACATAAGTAAGTCTAGTCCACACTCAAAGAGAAGGAAATTAGACTTTACCTTTTGAATGGAAGAATACCAAAACTTTTTGCAGAGTGAGCTGGAGTGCAGCTCAGGGGTAGAGCACTTGCTTAACATTCACAAGGATCTGGGTAACATCCCCAGCACTCACAGAAAAAGAAATTTGTGGAGGTATTTTAAAAACCACCATAGAATGGGATACTATTATGTAAGTGTTAAGTGAAGGACTCTTTGATCAGGAATTAAAAAAGGGAAGGACAAGAGCTATAAAGATATATAGGAGGGACTGTGGCTGTGGCTCAGTGGTAAAGTGCTTGCCTTGCATGTGTGAGGCACTAGGTTCAAGCTTCAGCACCAGGCAAAAATAAATAAAGATACTGTGTTTTCATGTACAAGTAAATATATATATATATATATATTTTAAAAAGATATATAGGAAAGAGCTTTGAAGTCAGAATAGACAATGCAAATATCCTGAGGTAGAAGAGTACTTGATGTGTTGGAAGAGAAGCTAGGCCACTGGTCCTACAGTAGTTGGGAGTGAGTTGGATGCTTGGTCAGAGGTAACATGGACTTGGAGTAGGCCAATGGAGGGGGTGAAAGGACAATGAGATGCAAAACCATTGGAAATGTCTCAGGAGCTTGAAAGTCTGCCTCTAGCTGCTGTGTGAGAAACAGCAAGCGTGATCAGTTTACATGGTCATTGCAGTGGTCCAGGCAAGTGATAATGGTGTTTTTGTCTTGAGTGGTTGCAGTGAAGTTGGCAAGAAGTGGCTAGAGTTTGGATATGTTTTGAAAATAAAACAGATTCATTGATGGATCATATATGGGATAGAAAAGAATGAGAGATGTCTAAGAGAACTCCAAGAGCTGAATAAATGGGAGTGTCCTAAATTAGAGAGTAAAGACTATAGTGAGTGGAATGGGCCAGGATTGGGAGAGAAATCAGTTTACTTTAGCATCTAAAGTATGAGATAACTATTAAACAGCCAAGTCAAAATGTTCAGTAGAGATGGAACTCCAGGAAGAGATGTAGGCTGAGACAAAGATTTAGAAGTCAAGATATATAGATAGTATTTAAAGTCATGAAATAAATTGAGATCACTTGGGAGGGTACATAAAAAGTTTAAGGACCAAGTCCTCAGAAGTCAGAAGTTGAGGAGATAGGGTTGACAAAAGAGGCAATAAAGGAAAAAAGTATCCTAGAACCTGAAAGTGTTTTAGAAGTGATTGCTTTTGTCAAAAGAAAGGTGAGAACTATGAAAAGAGTACTGGACTTAGCAACAAAAATGCAGAGGATCTTGGAAGTCTAGTCATTGGTGGAGGGGGGGGGGAATGGGCACTGGGACATATCTGACAGATATATGCTCTGAGCCTAGAAGCAGAGCTGTTTTTACCAGGTGGGAGAAATCCTCCGTAGAGGTATGATATTGCAACCCAGGATCAATAGAGAAGCCCCAGCCAGGAGGGCCTGTTATAGCCAATATAGTAGTATCTGAGAAGGCCAACTTGCCTGGGCTTCATAGTAATTTAAAGCCACCCGTTTAGATTTTTAAATTTGAACTTTTGATGTCATTTTCAAATGAAGTTATACATGTAGTCTTTAGTATGTGTTCATTAGAATATCAAATTTAAAAATGTCTATATAAAATTATAACTATGTTTCTTCCATTTTATTTATTTATTGGTACCAGGAATTGAACCCAGGAGTGTTTAACCACTGAGACACATCCCCAGCCCTTTCTAATATTTTATTTAGAGTTGCTTAGGACCCCCTAAGTTGCTGAGGCTGGCTTCGAACTTGCAATCCTCCTGCCTCAGCCTCTCAAGCCGCTGGGATTAGGGGGCATGAGCCACCATGCTTGGCTCTCTTCCATTTTTAACATACCCGGAATTCTAAAAGGTGGGATTAGTCTGGGCCTTACTTAACACAAGAGGGGCAAGACAGGTGAGGAAAGCTTGGTGCCTAGAGTATAAATGTTAAGAATAGGTCTTTTGATGTGAGTGCACTTTAGTCCTAGCCCTATCTAATTCTCATACCACAGGTACAGTGTCTGCTCCCCACTCCAGCTTCCTCCACAGAAGTGCTGGGTCCTACTGAAAGGAGAACACAGAATGGAGGTACTCCTGCCCTAAGTGCAGATGGATGCCATATTCTGGGAACCCAGAAAAAAAGCAGACTTGAGAATGATGCCTTTTAGCTCAAAAGTGGGTATACACTGCCACCCCATGGCCATCCAGGGCTGGATTCGGAAGACTGTTCCTAGAATTGTACCAGCACAGTAAAGACACCTCACTCAGGTCCAAATTTGTGTTGGAAGGGATCTTATTACACATGATAATTTCAAGGCCTCACCTCAGAAAGACTGACCTCTCAGGATGGAGCTCAGTGATCTGTGGACTCAGTGAGCCTCCTAAGTAATTCCTAGCCACAATCAAGTACACAGTTCCTACTACAGTCCAAAGCCATTGTTTTATAAACTGAATTGTAAGCGAGAGGCCTCCTGAGGTCCCCCAGAAATTATGGCTTTCTCTGCTGCTCAGACACACAAAGAAATGGAACTGTTCAATAGGTCTTTATTAACACAGACAGACAGATGGACAGAGAATATAGCACAGGCAGTGTTCTGGAAATGGTGATGGTGGTGTGCGTGCGCACATACAGAGAAAACCTTCTCTAGGCCAGAGAAGGCCCCTTGGACCCAGGCCTACCTCTTCAGGCCTCTCCTCAGTGGTGAGACCCCAAGTTTCCCATCATACCCCAAGGGAAGGACAGGGGTCTTTCGGAGATGGAGGACCTTTAATTCAGCATTCTCTACATTCCTCTGGTTCCCCAACTGACTTGGTTGCTGAGAGGGTGGGGGACAAGCTGCAGGGGCACTTGCATAGCAGGGAAGTGGAATGGGGATAAGGCATATGGTGAGGACAGGGAGGTGAAGGGGAAGGACATCATAGCTGTAGGTGAAGGGGGCCTCCAATAGGCAGCTCCTCTTCCCCTTTACCCACCCCCCCTTCCCAGATTACTGCTGGGTTGAGGAGTCAGGCAGAGGCAGAGTGTAATAATACTCACCCCACCCTTAACTCCAGAGCCCGATTGCAGACAGGAATCTCTGGAAAGGCCTGAGTTAGTGAGTGAAGCTTGTGATATGTGTTGAAACATGACTGGCCCCCTAGGTATACGTGGGACTCCCTCTCTGGATGAGTGAGTGCATGATCCCGCAGTACACACAGGTCTTGGCATCTAATATATATGTCCCATTTGTTCCCATGGGTCTCTGTATAGGATGTATAAGCATGTTATGTCCCTCCTTGTCCAGCAGGACCTCAGTATCTGTATGGTTTGAGTATGTCCCTGTCTGTACATGGGTTCCAGCAAGTGGATGTCTGCAGGCCTGCCTGCTCCTGTCCATCCACAGATCTTCCTTCAGGCCTGAATGGTCAGGGGTCCTGGCCAAAGAGGTAGGTGGTGAGCTCAAGCCGGAGGCCCCGGGCATAGGAGCGAAGGGTATAGAAGAGAGTGAGGAAGTCCTGGGTGCTAAAGACAGTGTCAGCCAGTGCGAATGCCAGGGTAGATGGGATGACACCCCGTCCGTACTCCACCATCCATGTGTTTGGCCCCCACTCCACAGCTGTTGCCTCGCCAGGCCCGTGCATCACTGTTTCCCCTGGAGGAAAGGGAGCACCCATGTGAGGAGTCCAGCTCTGTTCTGCCCTTCCATTGCTGTGCTTCCCTGGCCCATGGTAAGTATCCTTATCTGGGGGTGGGAACTGAAGAGACAGTTTCAGGAAAGGAAAAGGTCTTCTTACCTCACTGGACTGATCTCCTATCTTGAAGGGAAAATGACTCAGACAACCAATCCTAAATCTTCTGTGGGGGCTCATGTTCTCTCTTGGGGGAAGCCATGAAGGGCTACCCATCTTGGCCAAGGGTTACTGAGTGGAAGTCTACATTTCCAAGTCTCATAAATATCAACTGGAAATTTAGCTAAACTTGGGCTTGGCTGGTTAGATATGGAGGGTTGGTTACAAGACTTGCAAGGCTTTCTGTTCAATCACAATTTCTATATGTTTACATTCAACCTCAAACTTACTTGGAAGCCCAAAGCTCTACTTTTTATGTAAATTGCTTCATTATTAAAAAAAAAAAAAAGGTGAGGGAGACAACTGTCTTATAATATCTGGGTGTAAGAGTGTTGCTGAGAACCAATTTTTTTCCCCAGCAATTGCTAGAATATTGGCTGGGTAAAACAGTGTCTAGGCAAATAACATCAGACATGCTTAATAGGAAGTTATTACATGTTGTGTTCCTTTAACATAGGAGAGCAATAAGGTCCCTCAGATCTAGCCCCCAACCACTTGTGGCCTAAGGGGACAGGGAGAAAACCATGGGGAGGGCCACTCCCTGCCCCCTCCCTTCCCCAACTGTATACCCTCCCCTGCTCCCCTCACACCCTCCACTCCCTGCCCCCCGCTTCATGAGGGCACCCACCTCTCTGATAGAGTCTCCTAACTCACCTGGGTAGAATACCTCACTTTTGGTGGTACCCTCTCTCCACTGGTGGAAGATGCCAGAAATGATCGTGTCTGAGATCTCAGCCCAATAGCGCCCTAAGTGATAATCGGATGGACACCAACAATTAGGGTATCCGCACTATCATATTGCCCAGCCAAATACCAGAAAGGAGGACTTGGGCCCTTGTATAGCCCCAGCCTCCCAGTCTGGCCCGCCGCTAGCACTGACCCGAGTGGCCGCGGGAGCCCAGGGCTGTGCCGAAGAGCAGCACGTACTCGGACAGCGAGGCGTGCAGAAGGCACATGGCACCCATCCAGCCGCCCGCGTTCACGAACACCCACTGCAGCTCCTCGTCAGGTAGCACGTGGCCTGGGTGCAGCCGCCGCAGCTCCACGATCAACCGAGAGAAGGCTAGCTCGTGGTCCAGCCCTGGCGGAAACGGAGGAATAGCAGAGTCAAGGCAAGCTCCAGGCCCGGCCTCCCGGACGGACGGCGCCCTCGGAAACCTCGGCTCCCCTCCAGGGCCGCCCGCCCCGCTCCCGCCCCGCTCCGCTCCCGCCCTCAGCCCGCTCACCAGCGTACTGCCGCGCTAGCTGCGCGATCTCTTCGTGCTGGAAGACGAAGCTCCGCGTACCCAGCCAGAGCCAGACAAGCTGGGCCAGCACTGCCACCGCAGCCAGAAGCAGTGCGACCCACGCCCACCGCCGACCCACGGCCCACTGCATCCTGGTGGGCAGCGCAGGAGGGAGGCTGGGGCTGGGACTGGGGCTGGGGCTGCGACTCTGCCTCCGAGCCTGCCGCCGGCTGCCCACCGCTCGCTCCCCTGCCAGCACCGTGGTATGGCACGCCTTGGCCAATCGGAACAGTTCGGGCACCCTAGCACCGCCCCTTCGGTTGAACCATTTCCTCGCCAAGCGCGTAGA
Organism: Marmota monax; assembly: GCF_021218885.2. Lineage (NCBI taxonomy): Eukaryota > Metazoa > Chordata > Mammalia > Rodentia > Sciuridae > Marmota > Marmota monax. Next base: position 8,079,870 of record NW_026695243.1, on the reverse strand, counting down.
GACGTGGGGCGGCACAGCTCACGTGAGGGGAGGGCGTGGGCTAACCTCCGGCTGCGGGCGTTAGGGTTTTCAGGGAGGGTCTTTCCTCCGCTGCGCGAGATGATGATGGGGGTGGGCGGCGGAGAGACCCAGATGGGCTCTCTAGCTGGCGAGCCCGGAAGTAGAGCCTCCTGCGACTCGTGATTGGGTCCGCCTTTGAAAGCACAGAAACCTGGAGGAGGTAGTGCAATCCTTGAGCGTTAGGGAAGGCTTTCCAGAGGCGGTGACATTAGTGAGACTTGGAGGGCATTCCAGTCAGCGGGACCCACTCCGGGAACAGAGGCCGAGAAGACAGCATGGAGTCTTCAGGGGCCTACAATTTATTCTTTGTTCCAAAGCACGAAATGTGAGAGGTGGCCTTGCAACCCATGGAGGGTCATCCCAGGTATCAGGAGGGCAGCGATAGAATTGGATCTTGCCACAGAGTGGCACAGGGCTATGGAAGGGAGCAAGGTGTGAGTTGAGGAAATCATGACTATGATCCAGGTAAGAAACAGGTCTCTGTTATTGGAGACGGAAAAAAAGAAAGGGCTTCAGAACTCTGGAAATATCCAGAGTTAGTAGGCTTCCTCTCTCTTCTTCCTGAAATACTCTTTTCTCTCCAGCCCATTCCCACACCTTCTCTATAGTTGGCTAATAGGCACTTGAGTGTCCGGTTCTGAAGTTCAGATCCAGTCGAGGTAGATGATAGGAGTTGTCATTCTTTCAGGGATATGGCTCTAAACAGTGCAAGCATGATCTCATTCCAGTTTAGAAATCTCACTGGGAATCCTACAGAAAAGATGGTAATTAAAACGCCCGGGTTCGATCCTCAGCACCACATACAAACAAAGATGTTGTGTTGGCCGAAAACTAAAAAATAAAATATAAAAAAAAAACCTAAAATATGGGGAAGGAGGGGGAAAGTGCTCGGGAATGATATTGGCCAAAACTTATATTGTCTATTGTGTGCATGTACAAATATGTAACAACAAATCCCACCAGTATATACAACTACAATGCACCAATTAAAAAAACCCTAAAACATGGATAAAATCTCAAAAGGAGGGAGAATTGAAAAGATAAGGTGAAGGACAGTGTTCTAGAGAACACCAACCCTAAGGGATAGGCAGAGGAAGAAAAGAACAAAAACGAAGAGAAGCAAAAGAGAAAAAAGAGGCAGCATAGTGCTGTGATTAATATATAAATTCTGAAGCTGGACAGCCAGGTTCAAAGCCTGGCTCAAAACCACCTAATAGTGTGATCTTCGACAAATTGCTTAAACTCTCTGAATCAGTTTTCTTATCTGTAAAATGGAACAAATAAAAGCACATACCTTTATGGTAATAAAGATTGAGTAAATATTTTTAAAGCAATTAGTGTATGGCACATGGTGGTCATTATATGTGTTATATGAATAAAACATAAAGGATGTAGAAGAGAATAGTCTCACACATGGGAGTGATAGAATGAAGGGCCAGCATAAATATAATTGAGAGGTTCAATAAGACAATGGGAAATAATCATTAGATTTCTCAGTAGGGGCATGTGGCAGAGAAATGAGTGTTGTCTCCAAGACTACATTCATGAACCCATTTCCTTTTGTTCTTTTTTTTTTAATATTTATTTTTTAGTTTTCGGCAGACACAACATCTTTGTATGTGGTGCTGAGGATGGAACCCGGGCCTGACGCATGCCAGGCGAGCGCGCTACCGCCTGAGCCACATCCCCAGCCCTCCTTTTGCTCTTGAGCAACCAGATTATATTCCATTCTACTCTGTATTTAGATGAAGCCAAGTGATTGTATTCTAGGCAATGAAATATAGGCAGAAATTAAATGCCACTTCCAGATCTGGCTCTTAAAATGTCTTGTGAAATTCTTTACATTCTTTCTCTCTCCCTTTTTCCCTAACAGTACTGGGGATTGAACACCCAAGGCCTTGCACATGCTAGACAAGTGCTGTACTACTGAGCTACATCCACAGTTACAGGCACATGTGTGCGCGCGTGCGCGCACACACACACACACACACACACACACATTTTTTTTTGGTGGCGTTGGGAATCAAACCCAGGACCTTATGAATGCCAGGCAAGGTACTTTACTACTCACCCACATCCCTAGCCCATGAGCCACATCCCCAACACCCAAGCCCTTTTGTATTTTTTTATTTTGAGACAGGATCTTGCTGAATTGCTTATGCAGGCCTTGAACTCATGATCCTCCTGCCTCAGCCTTCCAAGTAGCTGGAATTAAAGATGTGCACCACCATACCCACCTATGTTGTCTTTTGATCCTCATGTTACCATAATTACAGAGGACATAGTAGAGAATTCTGAAGCCTTAAGGAATGGTAGAGCCACTAGGACTGTGGAGCCTAGGTCCCTGAATGCTGCATAGAGCAAAACTTACCCCCATCCCAAATATACACCATGGATTATAATACCAAGCCACTGAGCTTGTGGGTTGTTTGCCACTGAGTTGAGGGTTATAGCAAACAAGGTTACTGACTAATACAGGGCAAAAGACATCCTATAATTTTTGTGCAGCTGAGAGTAGAGGATGAGAAAATAAGACTGTTTTTTAGAAACTGGGTAGAGAAAAGAATGATAAACCTAGGATTAGTGGCACAGGCCTATAATCCCAGTTACTTTGGAGGTCAAGGCATAATTCAGGGTCCTTCAGCAACTTAGAGACCCTGAATCAAAAAAAAAAAAAAGACTGGGGATGTGATTTAGTGGTAAAACACCCCTTGGTTCAATTCCAAGTATCAAATATTAATAATAAGAAAGAAAGAAGGGATTATCTAGAGGAGAATGCAAGGTTGAGGGAATACGTTTTTATATTTCCTTTGGCTTATATGGCACTCCTTTTTTTTAATATTTATTTTTTTAGTTTTTGGCGGACACAACATCTTTGTTTGTATGTGGTGCTGAGGATTGAACCTGGGCCACACGCATGCCAGGTGAGCGTGCTACCACTTGAGCCACATCCCCAGCCCCTATGGCACTCCTGAGTTAAGTATTGTCCAAGAACCCTGAGGCCCTTCTAGATAATTCCTCCTTGATCTTTCCTTTCTCCATCAAGTTTCTTAAAAACAAAACAAATAAACAAACAAAAAAACCCTTCATCTTTTCAGACTCTACTCTTTGCTGCACAGAATATAGTAACTATCTTTTGTCTGTATTAGGGTAACAACCCCTAAAACTCAGGGACCCCTGGGTAGGAGGGGCTAGCCCAAAAACTTGGTTTCTGCCCTCCCCCACACCCCCATTTCAGGCAGTCTTCTGAGACCATCTGGTCTTGCAACTCCCCTGTCTGGTCTTTCAGGAAGCTCCTCTAGCATACTCTGTTTTTTTTTTTTTTGTTTTTGTTTTTGTGTTTTTGTTTGTTTGTTTTGTTTTTTAAGTGTTTTGTAAACTTAAATGACCCCAGTTAGGAAGACTAAGTAAGGCACTAAGGGTCAAAGCCATCATCCCCAGATGTTATCGCAGAAAACACACCTCTGGGATCTGGGAGGAAGAGTGCTGGGTAGGTCTCATCTAAGTCATTCTCCTTTCCCTCCAGAAAGTGACCTGGAGAGATACAGAGGAGACTAAGGAGATGTTCCTAAAGAGATGTTCCTGGCCAGGCCCAGTGGTGCATGCCTGTAATCCCAGCGGCTCAGGAGACTGAGGCAGGAGGATTGTGAGTTCAAAGCCAGCCTCAGCAACAACTAGGTGTTAAGCAACTCAGTGAGACCCTGTCTAGGTGTTAAGCAACTCAGTGAGACCCTGTCTCTAAATAAAATACAAAATAGGGCTGGGGATGTGGCTCAGTGATTGAGTGCCCCTGAGTTCAATCTCTGATATCCTCCACCCCACCCCACCCTCTGCCAAAAAAAAAGAAATGTTCCTGAAGGAGGTCAGAAAATCAGTTGTCCTGAACTAGGGAGGGGCATTGAAACACTGGTGTCTCTGGTGTCCACTCAACAAAGACACCTGCAGAAGTAGAAAAGTAAGGTTCTGATCCCAGTCTCAATCCCTCCTATACCAGTGGGAACAGGTAAAACTCATCCTTCAGTTCCTGCTCTCTGTCCTGGACATAGTGGCCTCTTCAGATTCCAATCTGAGGACTCTAGGGCAGAGATCAGGTAAATGGCCAGTGACCCAATTTTTACAGCTCAGCTACAGAAATACCTGGCTCCGCCTGGCCTGGCTTGGGGGAAGGGGCCTCCCTGTCACAGTCCAGCTTTCAGCTCACTAGGTTTCTGTCCTGAATCCCATTGAAGTCTCACAGCACTGGGAATTTTCTTGGAAATCTACATTCAAATTTCAGCTTAGCCACTCATTCTCTGGGTAACCTGAGGACTCTGGTCCCCACTATGATATGGGGAGGAGATTTAGACAATATTTAAATGGCTCTTTAGGAGTGCCAGGTGAAGGAGATGGAAATTTACCCCCCACCCCATAGGTCCCAGGGATCTACAACTGTTCCCCTACCTGCCCTCCTGTCCTGCCCTAAATGAGCCTGCCAAAAATAACTGACCAACTGACCTGGCCCTGCTAAACCCTATAAAACCCAGACCCTTGTTGGAGCCCGCCACCATTTTCTCCTTTCTAAAATATGACCCTCTGTTGCTTAATAAAGCATTACTGATCTATTGAGGTCTACCTCCATTTTCTTTTCATATTCTCTTTCATATGCTTTCACCAGGGGAGGAATTAATTTGAATCTGTTCTAGTGTTAGCTAATCGGTCTGATAGAAGAAAAATTTGGAGAAGGGGATATATAAAGGAAACAAACACTTCTGATGCCTCCCAGATAGCTGGAGCTACTTAGCTACTGACAGTCCTGTCCCTTCTTCACCCACCTGCTTATCTTTCTTTCTTTCTCTCTCTCTTTTTCTCCCCCTGCCCTTCCTTGCTTCTTTCTTTCTCTCTCTCTCCCTCTCTCCTTTCCTTCTCTTTTTCTTTCTTTCTTTGTTCTTGACACTGGTCTCAAATGATCCTCCCACTTCAGCCTCTCAAGTAACTGGGACTACAAGTGTGCAATTCACCATGTCTGGCTCTTTTTATATCACTTATAGCCCTGTTACCTCTCCCACTTCTTGTGTTTTTCATCTGTGTGTGTGTGTGTGAGAGAGAGAGATAAATATTGTTACTCCCCCCCCCCCACTTGTTTCTGCTGTACTCCTCCAGGTAATGCCTGAGGGACTAGTGTTCAGCTATCAAGGCCCACCTGCACCTGCAGGATTAACCTCTTTTCCACCACAGCTACTGAGCAGGTGACTCAGGTGTTTGTTAGGTCCAGAGTCATAGCTTTACTAGAATAAAGTTCTGAGAGAGTAGAGGCCATGCCTAACTTGTGCGCACAGGGAAAACCTAGCCTAGATGCTTAGCACACGGCTGATGCTCAGTAAGAATTTGCTGAATGAATGGCCAGATGAATGAATGAGTGCAGCAAAGAAATCTTGTAAACGTCCTGGGGCAGAAGGACTCTGCAGTAAGCTCCTTTCACAGAGGACTTTCCAGTACTGGATCTAGCCCTGGGTGGAGGGCTATCATGTAGTTCAGCCTGCTTCTCTGCAGTCCTGAGCCCCGCCCTCAAGTGGCTGGCAGGCCTCTCAGGTTGTCACGTGTTGGCTGCCGGCCAATGATCGGGACGCAGGGCGGGGCGGATAGAAATGGAAGGGAGAGTTGCGGCCCCGCTGGCGTTCCTGAGGATCCCGGGGGTGGCCTCATGTCGCACGGCGGAACCGATTCTGAGCACCGCCGGCAGGCGTCAGAGGCGGACTCCGCCGCAGCAACCTTCCGGGCTAGCGGTAATTGTAGGGCTGCCCGGTCTCGCTGGGACGCAGAACCGAGTCCTCCTCTTCCTTAGGAAGCTCCCTAGCCTTGTAACTCAAGGTCCGTGGGGCCCACCCGGACTGAGAGAGAAGAGCTGTAGGGCATTTGGTGTTGGGAAGGTTCAGCCCAGGGTCTTTAGCACCTTCCTGAGCTGAACGGGGCTAGAGGACGCCCCAGAGTTTGGGCCTGCTGGTGGGTGAGGTTCAGGGGAGAGGGTTACAGAGCTTTGCTGACTGATCTTGACTGTTTGCCCCCAGAGCATCAGCATATTCGCTACAACCCGCTGCAGGATGAGTGGGTGCTGGTGTCAGCTCACCGCATGAAGCGGCCTTGGCAAGGGCAAGTGGAGCCGCAACTTCTGAAGACAGTGCCCCGCCATGACCCCCTAAACCCTCTGTGTCCCGGGGCCACACGAGCCAATGGAGAGGTAAACCTGTACAGCCCACACCCACAAAGTCACCCAGCAGGGAGTAGTCCCCCCTTAGAGCAGCCCTTCATCCACAGGTGCAATGGACCTCCTCTGAGTCATATCCTACCAAGTCTTTTGGTTCCCTGGAGGGGGTCTTTTCCATTCCTTGCACCCTGTGCTGCCCTTGAAGCCCACCAGGTGGTGTAATGGAGCAGTGAATGCTTCTAGCCCATCTTTGTCAGTAGGTGAATCCCCACTATGATGGTACTTTCCTGTTTGACAATGACTTCCCAGCTCTGCAGCCTGATGCTCCTGATCCAGGTATCCTGATTTTAATTACTGTTGGGGAGGAGGGAGGATAGACCTCTTGGAAAACTTTTGCTGCACAGATGTCCCTTTATTTTAGGACCCAGTGATCACCCTTTGTTCCAAGCAGGAGCTGCTCGAGGAGTTTGGTAACTACGGATTTCCCCTCTTACAGCCTTCAACCCAGGGTTGAAGACTAAGCCCTGTGGTTAGACCCTGCCCCTAGTACCCAAGCTCTGTCCTATGTTGTCCCTTTTCTCCTCACTGCCTAGTAAGGTCATGTGCTTCCACCCCTGGTCGGATGTGACACTGCCACTCATGTCAGTCCCTGAGATACGAGCTGTCATTGATGCATGGGCCTCAGTCACAGAAGAGCTGGGTGCCCAGTACCCTTGGGTACAGGTCTGTTTGTTTCCTGGATGGGCAGGGAGGGGGCAGTACAGGTTCAATTCAAGGGATTAGCATTTCCACAGGGTATGGTTGGGAGGGAGTTGATATGATATGATTTTTTTTTTTGCTATTAAATCTCCCCCTACGCAATAGATCTTTGAAAACAAAGGAGCCATGATGGGATGTTCTAACCCCCACCCTCACTGCCAGGTAAATGTATTATGTGCTCTAGTGGCTTTCGTGGCTGGATCCAAGCCAGCACTGTGGGAAGGGTAACTGGATAAAGGGATGGGACAAAGAAAATATGCTAGTGATATGGAGGCTTGTAGGTAAAGTATCTGCCTGCTTTTCTCTTGACAGGTGTGGGCCAGCAGTTTCCTGCCAGATATTGCCCAGCGTGAGGAACGGTGTCAGCTGG